>NC_141694.1:32880745-34255745 GCF_964263255.1 Lissotriton vulgaris | reverse complement strand
AAATGTCATTTACAAGACCAGTAGCTCAAACTTTCCTAATGCGAGACCTGTTGCATTGCAAATGCTTGTTCTTCCTTCTTCTTTCCCCTTTTGCTGCCTTTCTTTTTCTTGTTCTGGTGATGACAAATAAATCCCGATCCCAAAAGAAAGCGGTGGAGGTACAGTCTCACATTTTCAAAATCAAAACCCTGGACAGTCTAAAGACATAGAAGTAGGACTCCAAATGGTAGTGTTAGCATAATGTTACACTATTAATAAAGCTCACTAATGTGGGTCTGCGGCGCCGTGCAGCTTCAGAGACATTGCTGCATTCACTTCACATTTAAAGGTGAAAACAATAGTTTCACCTCAAAATACAAACTATTGGCATTTTCATTGTAATCATATAGTACAAAATAAAGAAAACGTGTGGCCTGTTCCAAAACTAAGGGTTGTGGTTTGGGGTCAGGGGTCATGCTAAGACTGAGATGCTATCTGGCTTCCCCTCTCATCTTTTTCCCTGGGTGGCAGCCTGCTCCCTTCTCTGGAGCAGCCCTGGGTGGCAGCCTGCTCCCTTCTCTGGAGCAGCCCTGGGTGGCAGCCTGCTCCCTTCTCTGGAGCAGCCCTGGGAGCAGCCTGCTCCCTTCTCTGGAGCAGCCCTGGGTGGCAGCCTGCTCCCTTCTCTGGAGCAGCCCTGGGAGCAGCCTGCTCCCTTCTCTGGAGCAGCCCTGGGTGGCAGCCTGCTCCCTTCTCTGGAGCAGCCCTGGGAGCAGCCTGCTCCCTTCTCTGGAGCAGCCCTGGGTGACAGCCAGTTCCCTTCTCTGGAGCAGCCCTGGGTGACAGCCAGCTCCCTTCTCTGGAGCAGCCCTGGGTGGCAGCCTGCTCCCTTCTCTGGAGCAGCCCTGGGTGGCAGCCTGTTCCCTTCTCTGGAGCAGCCCTGGGTGGCAGCCTGTTCCCTTCTCTGGAGCAGCTCTGGAGCAGCCCTGGGTGGCAGCCTGCTCCCTTCTCTGGAGCAGCCATGGGTGACAGCCAGCTCCCTTCTCTGGAGCAGCCGTGTGTGTCAGCCAGTTCCCTTCTCTGGAGCAGCCCTGGGTGGCAGCCTGTTCCCTTTTCTGGAGCAGCCCTGGGTGGCAGCCTGCTCCCTTCTCTGGAGCAGCCCTGGTGGCAGCCTGCTCCCTTCTCTGGAGCAGCCCTGGGTGACAGCCAGCTCCCTTCTCTGGAGCAGCCCTGGGTGGCAGCCTGCTCCCTTTTCTGGAGCAGCCCTGGGTGGCAGCCTGCTCCCTTCTCTGGAGCAGCCCTGGGTGACAGCCAGCTCCCTTCTCTGGAGCAGCCCTGGGTGGCAGCCTGCTCCCTTCTCTGGAGCAGCCCTGGGAGCAGCCTGCTCCCTTCTCTGGAGCAGCCCTGGGTGACAGCCAGCTCCCTTCTCTGGAGCAGCCCTGGGTGTCAGCCAGTTCCCAACAGGCAGCCCTCTCTGACAGCCAGGTGCCTTCCCTAGGGGCAGCCCTGGCTGGCAGCTAGTTCCCTTTCTTGGGGGAAGCCCTCAGTGGCAGCCTGCCCTCTTCCTTGGGACATCCAAGTGGGGCAGCTCGTTCCCTGGAGCAACCTTGGGTGGCAGCCTGCTCCCTTTTCTGGAGCAGCCCTGGGAGCAGCCTGCTCCCTTCTCTGGAGCAGCCCTGGGTGGCAGCCTGCTCCCTTTTCTGGAGCAGCCCTGGATGGCAGCCTGCTCCCTTCTCTGGAGCAGCCCTGGGTGACAGCCAGCTCCCTTCTCTGGAGCAGCCCTGGGTGGCAGCCTGCTCCCTTCTCTGGAGCAGCCCTGGGAGCAACCTGCTCCCTTCTCTGGAGCAGCCCTGGGTGACAGCCAGCTCCCTTCTCTGGAGCAGCCCTGGGTGTCAGCCAGTTCCCAACGGGCAGCCCTCTCTGACAGCCAGGTGCCTTCCCTAGGGGCAGCCCTGGCTGGCAGCTAGTTCCCTTTCTTGGGGGAAGCCCTCAGTGGCAGCCTGCCCTCTTCCTTGGCACATCCAAGTGGGGCAGCTCGTTCCCTGGAGCAACCTTGGGTGGCAGCCTGCTCCCTTTTCTGGAGCAGCCCTGGGAGCAGCCTGCTCCCTTCTCTGGAGCAGCCCTGGGTGGCAGCCTGCTCCCTTTCCTGGAGCAGCCCTGGATGGCAGCCTGCTCCCTTCTCTGGAGCAGCCCTGGTGGCAGCCTGCTCCCTTCTCTGGAGCAGCCCTGGTGGCAGCCTGCTCCCTTCTCTGGAGCAGCCCTGGGTGACAGCCAGCTCCCTTCTCTGGAGCAGCCCTGGGTGGCAGCCTGCTCCCTTTTCTGGAGCAGCCCTGGGTGGCAGCCAGCTCCCTTCTCTGGAGCAGCCCTGGGTGGCAGCCTGCTCCCTTCTCTGGAGCAGCCCTGGGTGGCAGCCTGCTCCCTTCTCTGGAGCAGCCCTGGGTGGCAGCCTGCTCCCTTCTCTGGAGCAGCCCTGGGTGGCAGCCTGTTCCCTTCTCTGGAGCAGCCCTGGGTGGCAGCCTGTTCCCTTCTCTGGAGCAGCTCTGAAGCAGCCCTGGGTGGCAGCCTGCTCCCTTCTCTGGAGCAGCCATGGGTGACAGCCAGCTCCCTTCTCTGGAGCAGCCCTGGGTGGCAGCCTGTTCCCTTCTCTGGAGCAGCCCTGGGTGGCAGCCTGTTCCCTTCTCTGGAGCAGCTCTGGAGCAGCCCTGGGTGGCAGCCTGCTCCCTTCTCTGGAGCAGGCCTGGGTGGCAGCCTGCTCCCTTCTCTGGAGCAGCCCTGGGTGGCAGCCTGCTCCCTTCTCTGGAGCAGCCCTGGGTGGCAGCCTGCTCCCTTCTCTGGAGCAGCCCTGGGAGCAGCCTGCTCCCTTCTCTGGAGCAGCCCTGGGTGGCAGCCTGCTCCCTTTTCTGGAGCAGCCCTGGATGGCAGCCTGCTCCCTTCTCTGGAGCAGCCCTGGGTGACAGCCAGCTCCCTTCTCTGGAGCAGCCCTGGGTGGCAGCCTGCTCCCTTCTCTGGAGCAGCCCTGGGAGCAACCTGCTCCCTTCTCTGGAGCAGCCCTGGGTGACAGCCAGCTCCCTTCTCTGGAGCAGCCCTGGGTGTCAGCCAGTTCCCAACGGGCAGCCCTCTCTGACAGCCAGGTGCCTTCCCTAGGGGCAGCCCTGGCTGGCAGCTAGTTCCCTTTCTTGGGGGAAGCCCTCAGTGGCAGCCTGCCCTCTTCCTTGGGACATCCAAGTGGGGCAGCTCGTTCCCTGGAGCAACCTTGGGTGGCAGCCTGCTCCCTTTTCTGGAGCAGCCCTGGGAGCAGCCTGCTCCCTTCTCTGGAGCAGCCCTGGGTGGCAGCCTGCTCCCTTTTCTGGAGCAGCCCTGGATGGCAGCCTGCTCCCTTCTCTGGAGCAGCCCTGGTGGCAGCCTGCTCCCTTCTCTGGAGCAGCCCTGGTGGCAGCCTGCTCCCTTCTCTGGAGCAGCCCTGGGTGACAGCCAGCTCCCTTCTCTGGAGCAGCCCTGGGTGGCAGCCTGCTCCCTTTTCTGGAGCAGCCCTGGGTGGCAGCCAGCTCCCTTCTCTGGAGCAGCCCTGGGTGGCAGCCTGCTCCCTTCTCTGGAGCAGCCCTGGGTGGCAGCCTGCTCCCTTCTCTGGAGCAGCCCTGGGTGGCAGCCTGTTCCCTTCTCTGGAGCAGCCCTGGGTGGCAGCCTGTTCCCTTCTCTGGAGCAGCTCTGAAGCAGCCCTGGGTGGCAGCCTGCTCCCTTCTCTGGAGCAGCCATGGGTGACAGCCAGCTCCCTTCTCTGGAGCAGCCCTGGGTGGCAGCCTGCTCCCTTCTCTGGAGCAGCCCTGGGTGGCAGCCTGTTCCCTTCTCTGGAGCAGCCCTGGGTGGCAGCCTGTTCCCTTCTCTGGAGCAGCTCTGGAGCAGCCCTGGGTGGCAGCCTGCTCCCTTCTCTGGAGCAGGCCTGGGTGGCAGCCTGCTCCCTTCTCTGGAGCAGCCCTGGGTGGCAGCCTGCTCCCTTCTCTGGAGCAGCCCTGGGTGGCAGCCTGTTCCCTTCTCTGGAGCAGCCCTGGGTGGCAGCCTGTTCCCTTCTCTGGAGCAGCTCTGGAGCAGCCCTGGGTGGCAGCCTGCTCCCTTCTCTGGAGCAGGCCTGGGTGGCAGCCTGCTCCCTTCTCTGGAGCAGCCCTGGGTGGCAGCCTGTTCCCTTCTCTGGAGCAGCCCTGGGTGGCAGCCTGTTCCCTTCTCTGGAGCAGCTCTGGAGCAGCCCTGGGTGGCAGCCTGCTCCCTTCTCTGGAGCAGGCCTGGGTGGCAGCCTGCTCCCTTCTCTGGAGCAGCCCTGGGTGGCAGCCTGCTCCCTTCTCTGGAGCAGCCCTGGGTGGCAGCCTGTTCCCTTCTCTGGAGCAGCCCTGGGTGGCAGCCTGTTCCCTTCTCTGGAGCAGCTCTGGAGCAGCCCTGGGTGGCAGCCTGCTCCCTTCTCTGGAGCAGGCCTGGGTGGCAGCCTGCTCCCTTCTCTGGAGCAGCCCTGGGTGGCAGCCTGTTCCCTTCTCTGGAGCAGCCCTGGGTGGCAGCCTGTTCCCTTCTCTGGAGCAGCTCTGGAGCAGCCCTGGGTGGCAGCCTGCTCCCTTCTCTGGAGCAGGCCTGGGTGGCAGCCTGCTCCCTTCTCTGGAGCAGCCCTGGGTGGCAGCCTGCTCCCTTCTCTGGAGCAGCCCTGGGTGGCAGCCTGTTCCCTTCTCTGGAGCAGCCCTGGGTGGCAGCCTGTTCCCTTCTCTGGAGCAGCTCTGGAGCAGCCCTGGGTGGCAGCCTGCTCCCTTCTCTGGAGCAGGCCTGGGTGGCAGCCTGCTCCCTTCCCTGGAGCAGCCCTGGGTGGCAGCCTGTTCCCTTCTCTGGAGCAGCCCTGGGTGGCAGCCTGTTCCCTTCTCTGGAGCAGCTCTGGAGCAGCCCTGGGTGGCAGCCTGCTCCCTTCTCTGGAGCAGGCCTGGGTGGCAGCCTGCTCCCTTCTCTGGAGCAGCCCTGGGTGGCAGCCTGTTCCCTTCTCTGGAGCAGCCCTGGGTGGCAGCCTGTTCCCTTCTCTGGAGCAGCTCTGGAGCAGCCCTGGGTGGCAGCCTGCTCCCTTCTCTGGAGCAGCCCTGGGTGGCAGCCTGTTCCCTTCTCTGGAGCAGCCCTGGGTGGCAGCCTGTTCCCTTCTCTGGAGCAGCTCTGGAGCAGCCCTGGGTGGCAGCCTGCTCCCTTCTCTGGAGCAGCCCTGGGTGGCAGCCTGTTCCCTTCTCTGGAGCAGCTCTGGAGCAGCCCTGGGTGGCAGCCTGCTCCCTTCTCTGGAGCAGCCCTGGGTGGCAGCCTGTTCCCTTCTCTGGAGCAGCCCTGGGTGACAGCCTGCTCCCTTCTCTGGAGCAGCCCTGGGTGGCAGCCTGTTCCCTTCTCTGGAGCAGCCCTGGGTGGCAGCCTGCTCCCTTCCCTGGGGGCAGCCCTGGGTGGCAGCCGGGTCCCCTCTCTGGGAAATAAATAAAGAAATAAATTAAATTAGATAACTCGCCTGAACGCCGCTGTCAGCCGCACTCTTCATTCTTTTTCTTCTTCTTCTGGGCACAGGCTCCCAGTCTGCACTGCGGCCAATCCTTACGCTGCATGAAAGCAGCGTAAGGATTGGCCTGAGTGCCGTCAACTTGCGCTCCCAGGCAGACTGGGGGCCTGTGCCTGCTCTCTCCAGTCCCAGCAACGCAGCTGGCGCCATGAGAGAGCTTCAGTGTGAAGGACGGTTTGGCTGAGATGGCAGGCCAAACCGTCATGCGCGCAGTAACAGTGCCCACTACTCCCCCACCAGCAGTGTCATCCCCTGCATCTGCCCCGAAGCCTTGTCAGAGTCGTGGGGCTGGGTCCAATTGAATTAAAATAAAACAAGTTTAAAACCTATTATTGTTGTATTTGAGGGTGTTGGCAAGGAGGGTGGCGCTCCTCCGCCCTAATGGAGGGGCCAACACTGGCCCTAGGTCGCCCCCCTGGGATGTGGCAGCCAGGCCCTGCAGCCAGACGTCCCGCTAATCCCAGCTACAGAGTTACACAGTTTGGGAAACCTCACCCATCTTCGCACAAGGGACAGTTGCCGACTTTTGCACAACTTCATGTGCACTTTCTGCCCACCTATAGTGATCCACCTCTTGGTGAGTCTTCGGGGGCACTTGCCCAGCCCAGGTCAGCAGTCACCAAGTGCCCTCTCTGATCTCCTGTCACCCACTGCGTCCTTCAGGGGCGGGCTCAGAGGTGTGCAGGCTCAGTGCTCTTTCTTATAACGCCCACAAAGTTATAGGAAAAAAGCTGCAACTTCGCAAAGTTGAGAGGGTTTACACTCACTCACATGTGTGTGAGAACAGTGAGTGCGATTACGACATATCGAAGAAGATAAACTTTAAGAGAACAAGTTAAAAGCATTTCCATCGCAACTGGGCTTGATTAGAGGAAAAACTGTCTTGCTAAGTGATGATAATCACCTTGTAATGCAAAAAAGCTTTGTGAAGGCAAAGGCAAACTAAAACACGAAGTGTTCCAAATGGTGTTAAGTGAAACATAGAAAACGCTGAACTACTTTGCCCACTCCTGACACAAAAGATAGTACTGAGTCAACACAACAAGGCAGCATGGAACAGGGAGCACGGGAGGCTCTAGGCTCATGGCGGTCCTGGGCAGGGAGCATAGGTAGGGGGCCCCTGAAGAGGGGGTCCGGGCGGGGCGGAGCAGGGAGGTCAGTGAAGAGGGGTGGGGGGTGGGGGGGGATCAGGGTGTTTGGAAGTGGAACAGAGCCGGAGGCTGCCAAATCCCTGCCAGGGGCCAACACGCTAATATGTATCCATACTCAGAGGATTATTATATTAAGGATATATATTGGCGTGGTAGTCCCTGGGGTTTGGTGGCCCTGTGCAGGTGCACAGCTTGCACATGCCTAAGGCCGCCCCTGCAGGGAGGTCTGAAGGTTCAGCGTGAGGTTCACAAGCACACTGACATGCACGAGGCACAAAACCGAGACCCAAATAGCTTGCTTTTTAACAATAGTTCTGCAGATGTAATCTTTTTTCAAATTTGACCTATTTTCCTTTAAAAGATCTATAAAAATTCCACAGATTTGCCCCTTGTTTGATAACTACGGACTCTTTGGGCCTCATTTACACGCCCTTTGAACCGCTGCTTTGGCACTTTTTTTCTGACGGTGCAATCAGATTGGAAGATCCTCAATACTGGCCCTGACACCCTTCCGATACCACTGTTTGCCTACAAGAGAGGCAAGTACATACTAGACCAGGACCAAAGAAATCTCATCAAGTAGGCACCTTATGGGATTTACCGCCAGTTGAAGGCCACCACCCTTGTGGGAATTGTGCAGCGTGTGCACAAACGGCCCACTCTACGAACATCGACATAGGGACTTCAAGACGCTGGGAGCAAAAACAGTTCACAAACTGTAATAGTTCAAACTTGATTTATCTGATCACATGCCCCTGTCCCTTACAATATGTGGGTATGACCACAAGAAAGGTCAAAGTAAGGATATCGGAGCATAAGAGCACGATCCGATGTAAGAAGCAGGCAACCCGCCTCACGAACCACTTCTTAGAGGTAGGGCATGCCCCCACTGACTTTACGTGGACGGTCCTGGAACAACCACGGATTCCCCCACATATAGTTGACGTTACGAAACACCTTTTCAAACTAGAGCAGAAATGGGTATACCGTTTAAATACAGATAAGAACGGCCTTAACGAAGATATTCCCTGGACCTCCTTGTAAGGTGACCCTTACTTTTGACCCTTGCTTTTGACCTCCAGTACCATATGTCTAAAGTAAGCAGAATAATAATGATCAGTAAAACTTCCGTCTCTTCTGTGACACTGTTAATATACCTCAGTGTCAGAATTAGCCATGGGACTCACTGCCCAAAACAGATTCAAATCCCAGTCTTTATAACCAATGGTGCGAAGGTACTAACAACACTGATTGATCCCTACATGGGCATTTACTCATTAGTAGGTGTTATTCATCTTTAGTGGTTTGTTATTTCTCAAACAGGTCGCAGAAAACAAGAAACAAAATCAAAAATAACAAATAACAAATATTAGTCCTGAGAAATAAACGCTTTGTCTCCAAACAGGTCCGTTAAATAACAACAGTACTGGAAAATGCCTGATTTTATATGAGACTTTATAATAACAAATTTACTAGTAATTAATGACAACTATATGTAATGTTTACATGGTCTTTACCTCGTTTTGCTTAATGTCTAGATCACATACGAGGGGACGTCTGGGGAATTATGAGCATAAAACTACATTGCCCATGATCCTCTAGCAATCCTGTGCGACGGCGCATATGGCGCATGCGCACTAACATGAGCCCGTTTTTCTTCCGCGTCTACAAAAACGAGGAGCAACCGATTTTCGGTACCTCCCCGTACAGAGCAGACGCCGGACCGGGGTACCGATGGTCAGGTACGTGTACACGCTGGAGAAATACTTGTGCATGCAGGCTACTCGAGCTCCCGTTTTTCACATTTTACGGGCGGTGCTCTGAGGTAGTACAAACTTAACGCTGTTTACCTTGACTTGGCTAAGCTCCCTCTCCCATTAAGAATCTTTTTCTTAATACGGGCATTTCCCTTTACACAGATGCAATGTACATATTTCATTGTTCACCGTTGATCGCTCCACGGTGCTGTTTACTTGAGCCCATTGTCTTCAACGTGTAGTTTTGTGCACACTGAAATGCACTAGCTCTATAAATGGATGACTATTATTTGAACTTGAATGGATCTCTCCTATCCTTCTACTGATAGATACTTTTATGATTGGCGAATCAATCATGGGATAAGATTGCATATTAAGCCACATGATTGGTGTACACCCACTTCTATATATATATTTTTTTACAAAAAACGAAATGGTGGACTGTGAGAGAGTAGTCCTTTTCCGTGAGGTATCCTCACTGTTGTCTTTGTGGTCTATTTTTCTTTAAACATTAGAGCGGTGCCCCTATTATTCCTGAGCTGTGGCCAGGTGAGGAGCGGCGCCGGCCTCTCATATTCTAGGTGAGTGAGAGGCTCCTGTCACTAAGTAAGGGTTGGGAATTGTGTTTGCAATATGCAAGTACACATAAAAAATGTCAATTATTGGAACTCATGATACATAATATTCATTAAAGTGTTTTTTCTGTTTTCTTTTATACATGTCCTCCGCACTTGATTGCTTTCTGCCTTCTGTTCAACAGCTTCTACTAAACAGGAGCACTGTGAAGGCTTAACCAGGTGATATCTTGTATGTTCGTTTGATTTATGTTACACACACATTCACTTTATTCAGCAGTAGCAAAATGTAACCTTTGGTCCTGAAGAAGCAGGTGATACTAAATGTATTGTTAGCTGCAGAAACATGCCGACCTCTATCTAACAGGCAGTAGATATTTGCTCAAACTACTGTTATTTTGCACATTACGTTTTTAATCTTGGAAGTGGTTTTGCTCTTCATTAAAGTTTTTTCTGCAACCACTATCCATTTTTAATCACTCACTTTCACTGTTTTTCCTTTTTGCACTGCTTATCAGTTACTTGGATTTGAGTGTACTTACTGTACGCTGTGGACATACCACTGGCTGAGACTGACCCAAATGATGACTACCAGGGCGGTCCAGATTGTGTAACTGATGGGATACTGTACAGAGAGTGACAGTCCTAAGCGTATCAAGTAGTGGACACGACATTGTTTGAAATACAGAATTTTGAGTTCCCCTAGACCCACAGTTATTATTTGTGTATATAGTATCTTGTTTAAGGGGCTATAACTGTGATTGGGTCTTTAAATATTTCCCTTGGACCCTACCTTACCCGTATGTGTTGTGGTGCAATCAGTCCGCCACACTGCTCCATATCTAACAAGTGACGCATTGGGTCCAATGTGTCAGTTTCTAGAGCCCTGCGTCACATTATACCTGCACCAGGTATAATGTATGCAGGATGGGCGTTCCCACGTAAAAAAAACACATAGAACTGACGCAGTTAAATTTAAAACATTTCACAACATCAAAATCCCTACGCCTGCTCAGACCAAGCATAAGGATTGACCCAGGGCTTTTACAATGGGATCGCCTCTGTGTTCTAAGGCATAGCTGGAATTGCGTCAGTCTAGCGGCGGAACTTTTGCGCCCACAGATGCGTCAGAATTTCTGATGCATCTGTTAATCCTTGCAGCATGGAGCACTGTGTTGTAAATACAGCGCATTCATGGTGTTGCAAGGACATTTGACACAGGCGCAAGGAAACTGATGCATCAATGCTGATGCGTCAGTTTCTTGTAAATGAGGCCTATTGTCTCTAACCTCATAATTTGATGCCTCCTTCTGTAATCTTCCATTGCCTCTACTCTTACAATGTACACATTTTTATTCTTTTTGAGACTCACCTTTTTGCATACACATATCACAGTGTCCACCCAGTCTAAGAGTCTCATTTACAAACTTTTGGCGTAGGGAAGCGCCACAAGCCTTCCTGCTGCGCTGCCCTTCGTCAAAAGAAAATGGCAGAAATTCACCAATACATGAGATACAGCTCCCTCGTCCTCTGCGACTGCGCTGGCGCTCAAAAGCCTGCTTAGCACCAACGCAGGCCACTTTGCACCATGCTACAAAGGTGTTTACATTGAAATCAGGTTGTTTTTGTGGGGGAGGGGACACATTACCTTACATAAACAACCCTGACGTCACTGCTGTGGAGGGGTAGAACTTTGACGCATTCCCAGGATTACAGGTTCTTATCAATTTGGGAATGTGTTAATGTGATGGGTGAATGGGCAGTTTGTACATAGGTCATATAACAAATTGCCACCGATCCCATAAACTTGTCAGTGTGCAAATTGCACATCCAGGTTTGAGAATGGCGTTCCCACATCCGGCCCTGCATGAGTCTTAAAGCATTTATTTGTAAATCCTTCTGGCCTTCCCCCTCCACTTAAATAGCCGAGCCTTGTTTCAGTGCTGAGTAATAATTTATCAAGGCAATGAATAGTTAGTAAAATATTCTTGAGCAAAACCTGCCACCATCGATTGATGCTGTGCAGCATTGTATCTGGGATTGAGATGCAAAGTCTGCAGCGTGCAGCATTGTACCTGGGAATGAGATGCAACAATTGCAGCGTGCAGCATGTTATCTGGGATTGAGATGCAAAGACTGCAGCGTGCAGCAATGTACCTGAGAATGAGATGCAACGACTGCAGCGTGCAGCAATGTACCTGAGAATGAGATGGAACGACTGCAGCGTGCAGCATTGTATCTGGGATTGAGATGCAACGACTGCAGCGTGCAGCATGTTATCTGGGATTGAGATGCAAAGACTGCAGCGTGCAGCAATGTACCTGAGAATGAGATGCAACGACTGCAGCGTGCAGCAATGTACCTGAGAATGAGATGGAACGACTGCAGCGTGCAGCATTGTATCTGGGATTGAGATGCAACGACTGCAGCGTGCAGCATTGTACCTGAGAATGAGATGCAACGACTGCAGCGTGCAGCAATGTACCTGAGAATGAGATGCAACGACTGCAGCATGCAGCAATGTACCTGAGAATGAGATGCAACGACTGCAGCGTGCAGCATTGTATCTGGGATTGAGATGCAAAGTCTGCAGCATGCAGCAATGTACCTGAGAATGAGATGCAACGACTGCAGCGTGCAGCAATGTACCTGGGAATGAGATGCAAAGACTGCGGCGTGCAGCAATGTACCTGGGAATGAGATGCAAAGAGTGCAGCGTGCAGCATTGTATCTGGGATTGAGATGCAAAGACTGCGGCGTGCAGCAATGTACCTGGGAATGAGATGCAAAGAGTGCAGCGTGCAGCATTGTACCTAGGAATGAGATGCAAATAATGCAGCATTGTACCCAGGAATGAGGTGCAAAGACTGCAGCGTACAGCATTGTACGTTGGAATGAGATGCAAATCATGCAGCATTGTACCTGGGAATGACATGCAAACACTGCAGCGTGCAGCATTGTACCTCTGTACCTGGGAATGAGATGCAAAGACTGCAGCATGCAATATTGTACCTGGGAATGAGATACAAACACTGCAGCGTGCAGCATTGTACCGCTGTACCTGGAAATGAGATGCAAAGACTGCAGTGTGCAGCATTGTACCTGGGAATGAGATGCAAATCGTGTAGCGTGCAGCATTGTACCTAGGAATGAGGTGCAACGACTGCAGCGTGCAGCATTGTACCTTGGAATGAGATGCAAATCATGCAGCATTGTACCTGGGAATGAGATGCAAACACTGCAGCGTGCAGCATTGTACCGCTGTACCTGAAAATGAGATGCAAAGACTGCAGTGTGCAGCCTTGCACCTAGGAATGAGATGCAAATCTTGCAGCATTGTACCTGGGAATGAGAAGCAAAGCCTGCAGCGTGCAGCATTGTAACTGAGAATGAGATGCAAGGACTGTGGCGTGCAGCATTGCACCTAGGAATGAGATGCAATGGCGGCAGCCTACAGCATTGTACCTGAGAATGAGATGCAAAGACTGCAGCATGCAGCATTGTACCTAGGAATGAGATGCAACGACTGCAGCGTGCAGCATTGTACCTGAGAATGAGATGCAACGACTGCAGCATGCAGCATTGTACCTAGGAATGAGATGCAACGACTGCAGCGTGCAGCATTGTAACTGAGAATGAGATGCAAGGACTGTGGCGTGCAGCATTGCACCTAGGAATGAGATGCAATGGCGGCAGCCTACAGCATTGTACCTGAGAATCAGATGCAAAGACTGCAGCATGCAGCATTGTACCTAGGAATGAGATGCAACGACTGCAGCGTACAGCATTGTACCTGAGAATGAGATGCAACGACTGCAGCGTGCAGCATTGTACCTAGGAATGAGATGCAACGACTGCAGCGTGCAGCATTGTAACTGAGAATGAGATGCAAGGACTGTGGCGTGCAGCATTGCACCTAGGAATGAGATGCAATGGCGGCAGCCTACAGCATTGTACCTGAGAATCAGATGCAAAGACTGCAGCATGCAGCATTGTACCTAGGAATGAGATGCAACGACTGCAGCGTACAGCATTGTACCTGAGAATGAGATGCAACGACTGCAGCGTGCAGCATTGTACCTAGGAATGAGATGCAACGACTGCAGCGTGCAGCAATGTACCTGAGAATGAGATGTAACGACTGCAGCGTGCAGCATTGTACCTAGGAATGAGATGCAACGACTGCAGCGTGCAGCATTGTACCTGGGAATGAGATGCAACGACTGCAGCATGCAGCATTGCACCTAGGATTGAGATGCAAGTCGTGCAGCATTGTACCTAGGAATGAGATGCAAGTCGTGCAGCATTGTACCTGGGAATGAGATGCAAAGCCTACAGCATTGTACCTGAGGATGAGATGCAAAGACTGCAGCGTGCAGCATTGTACCTAGGAATGAGATGCAACGACTGCAGCGTGCAGCATTGTACCTGGGAATGAGATGTAATTCATGCAGCATTGTACCTAGGAATGAGATGCAACGACTGCAGCATGCAGCATTGCACATTGGAATGAGATGCAAATCATGCAGCATTGTACCTGGGAATGAGATGCAAGTCGTGCAGCATTGTACCTGGGAATGAGATGCAAGTCGTGCAGCATTGTACCTGAGAATGAGATGCAAAGACTGCAGCGTGCAGCATTGTACCTGAGAATGAGATGCAACGACTGCAGCGTGCAGCATTGTACCTGGGAATGAGATGCAACGACTGCAGCATGCAGCATTGCACCTAGGATTGAGATGCAAGTCGTGCAGCATTGTACCTAGGAATGAGATGCAAGTCGTGCAGCATTGTACCTGGGAATGAGATGCAAAGCCTACAGCATTGTACCTGAGGATGAGATGCAAAGACTGCAGCGTGCAGCATTGTACCTAGGAATGAGATGCAACGACTGCAGCGTGCAGCATTGTACCTGGGAATGAGATGTAATTCATGCAGCATTGTACCTAGGAATGAGATGCAACGACTGCAGCATGCAGCATTGCACATTGGAATGAGATGCAAATCATGCAGCATTGTACCTGGGAATGAGATGCAAATCGTGCAGCATTGTACCTGGGAATGAGATGCAAGTCGTGCAGCATTGTACCTGAGAATGAGATGCAAAGACTGCAGCGTGCAGCATTGTACCTGGGAATGAGATGTAATTCATGCAGCATTGTACCTAGGAATGAGATGCAACGACTGCAGCATGCAGCATTGCACATTGGAATGAGATGCAAATCATGCAGCATTGTACCTGGGAATGAGATGCAAATCGTGCAGCATTGTACCTGGGAATGAGATGCAAGTCGTGCAGCATTGTACCTGAGAATGAGATGCAAAGACTGCAGCGTGCAGCATTGTACCTGGGAATGAGATGTAATTCATGCAGCATTGTACCTAGGAATGAGATGCAAAGTCTGCAGCGTGCAGCATTGTACCTGGCAATGAGATGCAAGTAGTGCAGCATTGTACCTGGGAATGGGATGCAAAGACTTCAGAATTCATCTAACCCATTGCTTTCATGTGTCCTTATTATCTCACAGGCATGCCTGTTTGCAGACTTTACTCGGGACTGCTTCTACATTTTAATCATTCATGTGCCCCTTTTTTCACCTTATTTGCAATTTTCCTTTTCACCTCTTTTCAGCATTGCTTTGCCGTTCTGTTAACCACTGTTAATACTCTAGAGGGCAATAATTCTTTATTATAGCCCTGGATTGCCCCAGGAGCTATAGTAAAGCGGTTACCACGAATGAATAAAGTTGTATGAGATCTAAGATATGATGAAATGTGTGAATTTGATCTCTCATTTCTATACCTGAGGGCACCATTGTTGTTTGATCAGGCTATGTACAACTGATTGCCTGATGATAAAATGTGGAATCAATGTAATCAAGGGCGTTTGTTACAATGCACTTTTTAGGAAGATATTGCCATTGATTTTTACTTTGGTAATGCATCTTACCTATAACACATAATATTCTATTTCTATATTTAGGCTATTTGCAGACATTTTATATTGCTTCAGTCTCTGCTGGTGTAAGGGAGTGTTGTAGAAATCCATAGAATTATTACTGATGTGTACTTTTTGTTCTCCTTGCAGGACATGGAAGAGGGGCGTGGGTGTGGTGCTGTTCTCTAGTTAGAAATCTGTCACACTACTATGTCTATTTATCACGTGCCTATATTTTGGATGTTAACGCACATTCGTATATGATCATAACTTTTCATATCAATACGCTTACAGTGCTTAACCCCTTGTGCGCTGCGATAGTTCTCCCGCTGTGGGGGAGAATTACTGAGCGGGCAGGGTTTGGAAAGCCCCCGGCCGTCCTTTGCATACCCCCACCTTGACGTAGGACGGCCGGGGGCCGTCCTAAGCACCGAAGGGGTTAACATCCAGAAATTTGTGTTTGAAAACATGCTTTTAAAATACGTCATCTATGGCTCTCACGGAGAGCCACTATTGTGATATTCACTGCAATGACGTGGCAAGTGTGAGAAACAAAACATGTTTCACAATTGCTACATCATAATGGAATTTAAAGCCACTGTGATGGTTATCTCTGAGAGCCTGTCACTGCAGCACTGTCTCTCTGCTCTGGACAGGAACACAAGGCACAGAGATCAGTGGAGGTGTGTAGCAGCATGGCAGATATATGTTTTGTACATTTAGGACCCTGGTGTCTTAGTGTAGCATTTGAAAGCAGGGGCAGATGATTGTGGCGACCATACAGTACATAAAAGTAAAAATGGGGAAAAAGTGAATAACAGGGACTGAGTTCTGAGTGATAGCATAGACAATTCAAGCTTGACTCTTGTCTACTTGATACAACCCCTTGGTGAAAAAAGTCCCTGTAATTCACTGTTACCCATCTATAACTCTATATATCTCTGGGATTAACTCCTCTGTGTTGATTCAATTCACCCTTCCCAAATAATTGAACAAGAATATAGCTGATAAAAGCAAAGCGATTTCTCTGCCCACCTATAACCAGCATAATGGGATGTTCGATGACTAATGTGCACAGTCTTTTAATGTTTATGGTTTTCAGATACTTGGCCTCAGTATGTAAGAATTACTGTGCTTGGTAAATCATAGTTCTACCCAGATTAATGTTCTGCTGAACTGGCGCTCTGGCAGTATTAGAGCAATGCATTAGTACTGGTACAATAGTACATTAGTGCCAACAGAATGGACTTAGGATAAATATCATTGAGTAATCGCTGGTAGTTTGGAAGAAACAACAACATTCGACCAAAGACATCTAGTAGTGCATTCAGTAGCTAAACACATCCTGCTGGTGGACAGTAGAAGATGTTGCGAGTTGGTAAAGGTTGTAATGGCACGTGTCTATTAAGACACATCAGTGTTGCATCATTGATAGATGATAGAGAAATAAGTAAAAGTATCAAAAGAGGGAAATAATTATATATACCCAAAAAGAAAATTATTAGGGGGGCTCTATTAGGTGTGCATCTTAGTATGGAAAGTTAATGTAACATATTCCATTTGTATTCCATAAGGCTTGTTCCACCAAATGGTACCAGCAAGAGCCCCTTGAAAAAAATTATAATGTATATGAATAAGCACTGCAATGCATTAGTACTGGTACAATAGTACATTAGTGCCAACAGAATGGACTTAGGATAAATATCATTGAGTAATCGCTGGTAGTTTGGAAGAAACAACAACATTCGACCAAAGACATCTAGTAGTGCATTCAGTAGCTAAACACATCCTGCTGGTGGACAGTAGAAGATGTTGCGAGTTGGTAAAGGTTGTAATGGCACGTGTCTATTAAGACACATCAGTGTTGCATCATTGCCTGACTGTTTAGTGACCACACAAAGATAATGTTTCATGTAGTTTGGGGTTGTTACTAGTTTCACTAGTTCACAACTTGTTTCAACTTGGGCAGTAAAATTCATGTTTGTTGGTGAAATGTGTTCAAGTCCTGGGGATAGCTGATACATTGATGCTAATGAATTCACAGTTAGTGGAATTTCAATCACTGCCTGTGCTATTTTACCATATAAATACCCATCAGTGTGGATATTACCATTGGCTAGTAACTACACGATTACGAATAGGCTTGTATTCCTCATTCGACTGAAAAATCTGTGTTTTTGGCGTCATTGGGATTGCTAGTGGTTTATTAACACACCCGACATTCCAGGTGCGAGAGTAATGCATGGTTGTTAGATAAAGTATTCACCTGCTAAGAACTTGTGGAATATGTGCCCGAAGCCCGGCTGGACTTCGAGAAGTGTATTTGAAAATCAGTGCAGAAATAAAGATTTTTGCTTGTTATTCCTCATTTCTAGTTCAACTGTTGTAATCACCCAGAGCTGGTAGCCCACAGCATTGGTAATACAGTGGTAACACAGTAATGAACAGGTAGTTCGGCTTACCCATGTGATCTCAAATTAAAAGCAGACCATTTTAATTTGTTAATGCTTATTTTTAAATTGCATAACATTAAACAGGTTGCCAAGGCCCCTGCTGCAAGCAAAGAAACTGTCTCCTTTGACTGCTATAACATACAGCAATTATCAGGGTTTAATAGGCCCCTTAGGACTCAGGGCCCCGGTGCCGTTGCACTTGCTGCACTAATGGTGGATATCTCAGCTAAAGATCTGTTGTAGCATAGGTCACCGCACACTAAGTCGTTCCCAAAGAAGAAGTGCTCCACTCCGAGGGCTAACCATCCTAACAACACACCAATTATTAAACAGTTCTTCAAAATGATATGGACGAAGCACTCTGTACAAATAAGTCCAAAAATGTTTTCAAAACCATAGCATAATATTTGAAATACACAACATTAGTTCTAGCGCAAGAGTCCTGATTAATTCATACAATCCAGCTAGTCTAAAGGTCCAATTTGTTGGTCGAAATATCACAGGTAAATGCACAACGCAATACTTGGAAGTTACATAAATAAATCCAGCACAAGAATCATGATTCATTAATGCTATCCAATTTCTGTAGACATCCAATTTATTGGCCAAGATACCATATAAAAAAAATGAGTATGTTTAAAAGTTTGTTCTTTATTTTCATCTTGTTAAACACGATAAGAACATGAACACAGCCAACGCGTTTCGTCCTGTACACATTGGGACTTCTTCAGGGCTGTTAAAAAACATGTAAACACCAACATAAGCAACATATATTGCACATACAAATGCAACTATACATACAACAAAATACAAGGCTCAAAAACATTGATTAAAAACAAATGAATATACATATGTCACAATTCAAATCAATTTGTGATTAAAAACTTAAAACAAGTTAAATACCAAGCACAGAACGATACATATTGCTCCAAAATGGATTATAGATTACATCTTCAAATGTATTAATCATGTGAGTTGATCTGTGATAACCATGAACAACATAATAGAAACATGTTATCATAATTGTATATCTTAATAGATTATGAGGCTAACAAAACCTGCCTAGTTACATGAACATCAACCCTCAAATTCAAAGAGATGATAGAGAAATAAGTAAAAGTATCAAAAGAGGGAAATAATTATATATACCCAAAAAGAAAATTATTAGGGGGGCTCTATTAGGTGTGCATCTTAGTATGGAAAGTTAATGTAACATATTCCATTTGTATTCCATAAGGCTTGTTCCACCAAATGGTACCAGCAAGAGCCCCTTGAAAAAAATTATAATGTATATGAATAAGCACTCAAGATGTGACCAGTTACAAAAACAGAAAGAAAGTCCAATCAAAACCTAGAAAAATTCCCACCTATCAATCAAACAAAATGTATTTAATCAAGCAACATGACCTGTTATGTTATGTTAATACCACTTCTATAGTGCACAAATACCACTGGTGTCTTGGCACTTAATGTAACATAACATGTTATGTTTGTTCCACACCACCAACACATGTATTAACATCTAGTGGTCATACCGCAAAGAAAGAATGTGGCGTTGCTTTACTAAGAACGCAAATAGAACATAGTGGATAAGACAGATATATATATTAAGTAAACAAGAAAAGCGTTTGCACCATCAGAGAATAATAAATGGAAAAGGCATAATAGGGTATGGTTAGAGATAGAGTCAAATCAAAAGGTACAATTTAGGCAAATGCACCATAGCTCAAACATTGATAATAATAAGGATTCACAGTAGAGTGAGGTTGCAGATAGAGTAAGCCTTACAGCCATCATTCTCTTACCAAAGCACAACCAAATAGCGTGGGGATTCAGATAGAGTGAACCTTACAGCGATCATACTCTTACAAGAGTGTGCAGTTAACAATGTGGACAGTTGCAGATGGAGTGAACCTAACAGCCATCATACTCTTACCCAATCACAACCAAATAGCGTACAGTTGCAGATAAAGTAAACCTTACAGCTTACCAAAACGCATCAAAAGCAAAATAAAATTGAGAAAAAAATATCCATGCTGTGTATGAAAAAACAAGCACAAATGCCCTCAATGAGTAATTAATAGAAAAAGCACATATGCATATGGTTAAAAGCTCAGTTGGCCCCACAGCTGTCATATCACAACTGCATTTCTAATGATAATATTAAATGCAGCAAACCCTAGCGCCTTGAGACCCTCCGGGTGAGTAGTGCGCTACATAAATGCTTTGATTGATTGATTGATTGACCCTGTCAAGTCTGACCGCTCAAATATAGTGAGCCCAACACAAGTATAGTGAGCCCAACATGTAAGATCACAGTCTCTCACCTCTTGTTTAACAAACCGACCGTAAGTTCCAGTTTCGTGTTTGTTTGAAAGGTGCCATTTAGAAGGTTCAACCTCGTTATAGAGGGTAGCCTTGAAGTTAAACGTGACAAAAGTAAGATCACGTTCAGTGCGCGGGTTTCCACAACGGGCATCGAACAGTGTTATGCACATCAATTCAGACGCACATAAAGATCAAGTCTCAGTTCAATGCACACCACAACAATCTAATTTAAAACTAAAACCTAAGAAAAAACGAAAGAAAAAGCTAAATAGTTGTCAAACTGTACTCGGTGGCCATCTCTACTGGATAGTTCACCCTACAAAGTCAAACATAAATTGAAAAGAGTGCAGTTCAGCTGAACATTTAACATAGCAGCCATCTTACAGAGATGTGTACTTCCACATGGATGAGAGGATCTTGAAGCTAACCCAGATTAGCATGCAAAGTATTTTAACATATGCCTGTATTTCTCAACTTTGCAGAAATATAATTTTTAAGTGTGAATTGGATAAAATGCAATTCAACACTACGTGTATCACAGCGGCCATCTCGAAGTTGTATGCACAACCCTTTTGAAGCACATGAATGTTATTACCTAATAGAATGATTCAACTCCTAGCAAGAATAAACACAAACAATAATTAGATAAACCTCAGTAGACGCAGTTTACAGCTTCAAAAACAACCAAGCAAAATTAAAAGAAAGAGTAAAAAAAACTCCAACCAATGCCCAGTGGCTATTTTTGAACATGTTGGTTGCTCCTAGTGTATATAGTGCAGAGGGATATGTATACTCCAATGGCAATCATCTCATTGACCACAGTAGTCAGAACTAGATCAAATCACATGGAAAATAAACCAAATTCAAGTGTTAAAAACACGATTTGAAAACTAAACAAAAAATTCAAGAGTACAACATTTACCGTCTAGCAAAATCATTTTAGCCAAAAAGTGTTTACTCAAATACTAAATGAGTCTGTGATGTCACTGTTCAAGGGGATCTGACCAGATATCAGTCCATTATATCTGAACGTCAATCAAAAAGGAAATAAATATATAGCTTATTTACCAACAATTATGAAATGTATGTTCCTTATTTATACCATAATCAACTTCCCTCAAGTTAAAATCCACTTAAACCACGCTGTCTGAGTAGGCGTTCTCCGTCACCACCTCGTGTATCTTTTGAGATTGGATTATTCCATGAAAGCAGAATGGGCAATCTTTACTTTTGTTACAAACATGAGATGCCAATGGATAAGATGGATCTTTGTTACGGCCTGCTCTCACATGCTCAGCTATCCTGAATCTCAGTTCCCTGGTAATGCTCCCTACATAGATCTTTTCACAATCACAAATAATCACACAAATCACAAATTTCTTCAGACAATTTATAAATGCAGCGATCTTGTGGTTGAGGTTAGTGTTACAATTAATTAAAGTGATTTTGTTTACACCAAATCTGCACATTGAGCAAATTGTACAGGTGTAACAGCCCAATAGCTACTGAGGTAGCCAGGTCGTTTTCTTGCTCTCACATGAAGTGTAGTAGCTGGGTCTAATTATATCCTTGATTGTACGTACCCTCCTATAGGTAACCATAGGTTTATTGGTTAGTGAAGTGTCCAATACTGGGGCTCTGAAAAGAAGTCCCCAAGGTCTGTTAATCTGTTAAGCATCTGCCACACCTGGTCTGGTGACTGGGAGTATTATAAGTGGTAATAAAGGCCAAGCAGCCATTATTCTTTGTTTATCGTTGTTGTTGTATGACTTTATTCGATAGAATGTATCATAAAAGTGTACAAATTCATACATCATTTTAAAAACAGAAATACATCCCCTTTTTCCATAAATAAAACAAATAATGGCGCGTTGTCATACATGCAATACAAAAATAGAATTTAAAAGACAATGTGTATTTAAAAACAGTTCAAAACCCTTAAAAAACATTGATTTTAGACAATTATCATGCAGGATAACCATAACAAAACAGAGGGCATAGCAGGGGCTCCATAGTCTGCAACTGATGCGCCTAGGGGAGCTTAGATCTAAGTAGCCAAGCGCTTCCCAGATATTTAGCTGTCCCACATACTACGCTGGGCACAGAGGTGTCTGATGTAAGAATGCGCAATGCCTCCTTATGATGTTTTGTCCCTAGAGTAGAGCACACAGGTTTCAACCATAGTCCTAACTTGTTTTTGCGTGTTTTCCAGAACCACTGGATCATTTATTTACTGAAATGTATTTACTGAAATTTATACAGCGCATGACTGCCCCAGCGACGGGGCGTCCCAGCACTACCAGGTAACCATGATCAAAGCTGAAAGCGAAAATGCCCCAAAAAAAGAAACAGAAGAGTGAGTAAATGAGTTATTATCCCGGAAAGAGCCATGTCTTTATAGCTTTACGGATCTCCAGGTGATTTTGGAGTCCTTGAATTGCGGGTGGGAGAGAATTCCAAAGTTTAGCTGCCAACAATTTAAAGGACCGACCGCCTGCTCTAACTCTACAGACACGGGGAATGCAGACCAGTCTTAGATCTGATGACTGGAGGGGACGGTTCGGTCTATAGGGTACTAACAGATTAGCTAGAACCAGGGGAGCTTGATGAGACAGAATGTTATGAGCTACACATAGGGCCTTGAACTGAACTCTTCTCTCCACTGGCAACCAGTGAAGCTTAGATAGCGGCCTAGATGCTGAGCATGATTTAGGAAGTGCCAGCAGAATCCGAGCAGCGGCGTTCTGAATTCTCTGCAGTCGCTGAATACATAATTTACTGGCCCCTAAATACAAAGAGTTCCCATAGTCCAGTCTTGCCAGGATAGTGGCCTGAAGGATAGTCTGACGAACAGAGGGCTCAAAAAAAAAACAAAATAGGTTTCAAACCTCGCAAGAGCCCAAAACAGGTGCCTGCAGCTGACTTAGATTGAGTATCAAAAGACAGACTTTTGTCAATCCAGAAGCCCAAGTTCTTAACCGCCTCCTTGGGGATAGGTGGAGGTTTAAGATTCTCCGGCCACCACTGTTCTGCCCACATGTCACTGTCTTTTCCCAGCAGAAGAATTTCTGACTTACTGGCATTTAATTGCAGACAGTTTGCTGTCAGCCAGTCAGCAATTGCCATCAGATCATCCTTGAATTTGACAAGGTTTAGTTCATGATTCTTGGAGAAGGCGATAACAAGTTGGGTGTCATCGCCGTACGACACCAATGACAACCCTCTGCTCCTGGCCACCAATGCCAGCGGATGAAAATAGATATTACAGAGCACAGGGCTCAAGATTGAGCCCTGGGGCACCCCATGTCTAATGGCATGTTCCTTGGAGTAGAAAGGTGGCATAGTAACCTGGAAGGACCTGCCCTCTAGAAAGGATCGGAACCATGGTAAAGCCAGACCCCCGATCCTGATCTTCCAAAGCCTGCCAGGAGAGATCGAGGAGAACCAAGGCCACTGAATTCCCCTCATATCCTCTCTGTACCATTCTATTCACCATTAGATCAATATTACAGACATATTCCACTTCATTACAGTTTCTTCTCACCAGTAGCATCTCCCCATAAGAAATCAATTTGATTATGTTGGAGGGGTGTACATTAGTAGCTAAGAGTGTTCTGTTACAAGCTGTAGGTTTGCGATATAGTTTGCTGTGGATTTTTTCCCTGAGACATAAAGCCTCGAGCCCAAGAAAGCCATATGTGTCCAGTGAAAATTCATGGTGGAAGTCACATTTTAATGTTCTTATTAAGATACTTGTGGTAGACTTTCATCTAGATTAATGATCCTGTACAGTTGATAATAATGTCTATATTTCTGCCACAGAAATGGACATACTGAGTCCATTCTGAGGCTTCCTGGGACAAGTCATACGCCCTCTCAAACCAGCCCATAAGAAAGCCGGCATAGGAGGGGGGAAACCAGGAACCAATTGCAGTTCTCTGCAATTGCTGGAACCACGGCCCATTCTACTAGAAAAAGTTGCTACTCAAAATGATGTCAGCCATTTCCAAAAGCACCTGTTAGTGCTCGTACAGATTAGCACGCCTTGTTGACAAAAAATGGTCCAAGGCTAAAAGACCAAACTCTTTTCTAATACATGTGTAGAGATTCTCTTCATCAAGTGACGCAAAGCTCACACAATCTGAACCCCAGACAGCATCTTCAAATTTGCTCAAAAGATCCATAGCATCCCTAATGTAAGAGGGTACGTTGATTTCAAAAGGTTTAAGGAATACATCAACAAACTATGATATATGCTATGTTGGTGACCCTATGCCCGCAATATTTGGGCGACCAGGTGGAAAGTCAGAATACCTAAAAATTTGAGGAACCATATATAGACAAGGGTGCCAAGGGGTTTCCACTCTCAAGTATTTATTTTCCAAGGCAGTCAAAAGGCTAATTTCAAGTCAATGTCCTAATTTTATGTTAATGCTAGGCGAAATGGTGGCCATTTGACCTAGCAATTTATAACAATCTCTTTGTCCACATTGTTGTAGGAGCTTTTGATGGCATTGGAAGCGATTTGTAATTACAACGCCCCCTCCCACTTATCTGCTTCTCGGATGACTATCGACTTCTCTGATCTTAAGATTTGTAAAGCAGAATACTCCCCTTTAGTAATATTGTTAGATTTTGATTTCAACTAGGTCGAAGACATTATTTTATCCTCCAAAATATTGAGGTCATGCATGATGAAACTGCATATTTTGTGTGATAAATTTTGACTTGGGTCTCAAGTTACTATCACACTGCAGATCAGGTCTAATATCAAGTTTGTCCAAAAGATCTTCCATACTATGCCTATATTCATTAACAATTGAGAGTAAGCTGGGAATATCTTTAACATCAGAGATAGTCATATTGGACACAATAATTCTTTTATTAACATCATAAATTTTGTGTCGATTAATTGAAAGAAAAACCTTTCAATTTGAGAGTTCAAACAAATTTGAACAGATCCACCTGAACCTCTGAGAAGTCACATCTATTTGTTGGGCAAAATCCTAAATCTTCGTTTAATACATTAATTCCATCTTTGTTCAACACACAGTCAGACAAATTAGCAATCAAATTAACAGTATCATTAGAATTCCCAGCATCAGTGATATTGCAAGTTACTATTTCCTTTCCATTTGATTCCTGGTCCTCACACCTATTTTTATCTAGCTTTTCTGGCTTTCCCCCTCCTGATATCTCCTTCTTTTGTGCATGTGGATTTCTGTCTTAGGCTCATCTCGTACCTCTTCAGTTCTTCTAAAAAAGTTGAGGAATTCATCATATTGAACCTGGTTTTTGAGGTACTAGGGGTAGCATGTCTATAGAGGATATAGCTGAGCCACTCCCCTCACTTACATCTTTCACAAAGTTATCTAGTTATGTTGAATTTGGATTGTTGTCACCTGGTCTAATCTTTCTACGAAGGTAAATACTCTACCACTGTTTTTATCACGGTCATTGCTAGCTATTTTCTGCATTTTCCTTTCCTTATTCATAGTTTGGTGTTTCTGTATTTTACCCTTCCAAATAGCATAGTTCTTTTCAGTAGCATTTTCTGAGATTCAAATTTTCAGTTCCTTTTTCCAACTTATGTATCTTGTCTCTATGTTTAACTGACTTTCTCTCTGAATCTTTAATTAAGATGTTCATCATAACCCCCAAGCTGTTATACAGATAGTCCTTCCAGTCCTGTAGTAGATTACTGTCCGGATCATCAAAGTTAGAAAATATTAAGATCCGGGTTCCTCTTGGAACTTTCTTATTCTCTATATACTTTTTTAATGTGACAGCATTCTACCATTTTGAGTGTTCTTGCTTCTTCAATTTTTCCAGCCTAATGAATTTATTCTTAAGTCCAGCATCAGGATTGTCTTTTAGCAAATGAAACTTCTTGAGTGTATCAGGAGTATTACAAACAAGCATTGGCATAGCCAATGGGTCTCACCTTTGGGACCATATAAGTGCTTAGCCAGAGGTGTTGGTTTGGCCTTTGTATTAAGCTATGCTGTAGAGTAGTGTGGCTGCTGTGCAGCATGTTGAAAAGTTATAATGAACAAGACTGGCCCCATTATTTTGTAGGTACATGCATGCAACACCACATGAAATGACGCATGCGCCTTTTTTACTTTTGTGATCCAAAAAGATAATCGGTTTATTTAAAAGGAGGTAAAATCAGCTCAAAGCAAACATACCTGATGAAAATAATTATGAAACCGAAAAGCTGATGCACAGCTAAGGTAACATATCACCCAATTTGAATCCCGTTGGAGCTGGGAAACGAAAAAAAAACATACGCTGATAAAGGTCTCACCATTCCTTAATGAACACTTAATTGTTTTTGTTATGGAAAATGTCTCCACCTCCAGGTTTCGAAACAGGCAGTGCAAGGGAGGGGGCGAGGGGGCATATAGTTTAAGGTGAAACAGATCTATTTCACACTTAACATTACAGTGTTGAAACGTAGTGAGGACGGAGTTCTGTTTGTGTATGCAAGGCAGAAGGAACACAGAACAAGATGGATGTTAAATAGGGGCAGTTAGACTTGGAAGAATGATGTTATTAGGGCCTCCTGAAAGTTTATCGGTCTTGCAATGCCTTGTGTCTCCTGGCAAAAGGCTAGGCATGGCCTTTGACCTACAGACGCCTGAATGGGGAGTTTTGCATAAATGGCCATGACATTCTTTGTGGAGTGCACCATATCTGCCAAAAACCTGAAAATTATTGGCCAGGGAATGTAGTGACTCCTCCAGAAGTCAGAGCAAAGAGAGATCAGCAATTGTAACTTTAAAGTAAGAACAAAAGGAGTTTTGTTCCTTGAGTATTCCTTTAAAGTTCTGCATCATCAAATGCCTTGACACCAATGGCCCGAACTGGTTGATAGCGCTGTGATGTTACTAATGGGCCTGCCCAAGTAGTTAACTCTCCTTCCAGCAGATGAGCTTAGCGGAGATCACCAGAGAACAGGAGAGAATGTGCAGCCGGAAAAAAAAAGCAGCATTTGTAAAAAATGCTCTTTAATGTCACAGCTCAGCCGCTAAATAATTAATTACAAATATGCCAGCAGCTGAGTGAGAAAACAATACCTTGGGCTGTGTGGGAGGAGCAGAAGCAACACATGACAGCAGATGGGTGCAAGCAACATAGGATCCGTGGATGGGAGGAGCAGAAAAAGCAAACGGGTGTGAGAGCGCAATGTGGAACATTCGTGCCTATGCTAGCTTGCCCCTAGCAGGAGCGGGAGCCGCGGTGCACGCCATGCTAATTAAAAAAGATGGTCGGCGCACCGCTGCTCGCTCCCACAGGTGGATACCACCACAAGCATGAGCGTACTTGAAAAGGAGAGACCCGATTTCTAAAGGTCATCTACTAGAGCAGCCCATGCGCGCTGCCTAGGCGAGACCTAAAAAGGTCCTTCTCCATCTCCTCTCTATCGTCATCGAAAGGTGCCATCACTGCTATGCGATTTATTTATTTATTTATGTAGTTTGTAGAGCGCGCAGCTACCCCCGAGGGGGTGTCCCGGCGCTAGAACCTGAACCTCCGGGGGAGAAGAAAAGAGCAGGGAGGGAGTTAGCAGGAACAAAATCAGAGTACAGAAAAGAGCCAAGTTTTGAGTCTGGCCCGGAAGATGGATTGAGAAGGGCAGAATCTAAGATCGACTGGCAGAGCGTTCCACAATTTTTGCGATGGACCTAGAAAAGGGAGACTAGGTGCAGGCAATACCACTGTTTCAGCTTAAGAACCGTTGTGGAATAGGTAACCATGCACTTAGTCATTCCCAAAGAACATGTGCTCCACTCCTAGTGCAAACCCTCCTAACAACAGTCCAGTTATTAAACAGTACTGTAAAATGATGTGGGAGAAGCACTCTGTGCAACTCAGTCCACAAATCCTTTCAAAACTACCTTAGCAAGCATCGTCGGAGCAAAAAGGAATCACAGCCCGCAAGTGTTCTTCATATTCAGCACGAACGTCCAAAAGATAACGTCCGAGCGGCACCTCATGTACCTTTGCCGTTTGAGCAGATTGCAATTATTAAGCAACGTCCGACTGATTGCACGGTATTGATGAGTAATTTCCATGATATTAGAATCATCCGCCAAGGGAGCCTGAACCCCTTGCTAACCCCAGATTGATTAGCCCAGCCTCGCTGAACCTACCAGGGCCCCTAGGAGGCTGTCTGCCTTGGCCCCCCCCCCTTCTACTCGGTATTGATGAAGACCCGCTATGACCCGCCAAGATGGCTTTCTCAGGGTTGAAACATCGACATTAAAATCCTTTTGGACCAGTTAAAAAAGGATCCTGTGTTAATACCAACTGATGTGGTTTACATAAATTACTAAAAAACATTGTGTCACTGGCCATTTACCCTTTCCCCTTACCTCCACCCTACCGTAAGTCACCTTTGGATATATTTTTCACTTGTACGAATATCACAGAGCACCAAAACGTCACCTTCCTCACATTTGATGTGCCGCCATGTACTGATTACAGCCGTAGAAACTTTGAATTTAGGGTAATTATAAATGAAACTAATTTGTAAAAGTATTTTGATGTACCCTATTTGGTTTGGATTTGCGATTTTTTTTTGGTTGGATTAATTTGTTTTTAAAAAAAGAATAAATTGCTGAATATTCAGAAAAATTTGAAGGAATAAGGCAAAGCCAACAGAACCAATTGTAAACTTCATGCGCGCTGCCTAGGCGAGACCTAAAAAGGTCCTTCTCCATCTCCTCTCTATCGTCATCAAAAGGTGCCATCACTGCTATGCGATGGACCTACCGAAGGGAGACTAGGTGCAGGCAATACCACCATTTCAGCTTAAGAATGGTTGTGGCACAGGTAACCACGCACTAAGCCATTTCCAAAGAAAAAGTGTTCCACTCCTAGTGCAAACCCTCCTAACAACAGTCCAGTTATTAAACAGTTCTGCAAAATAAAGTGGGAGAAGCACTCTGTACAACTCAGTCCAAAAATCTTTTCAAAACCATAGCATAATAATTAAAATAAACAAAACTAATTCTAGCGCAAGAGTGCTGATTAACTAAAACAATCTAGCTAGTGTAAAGATCCAATTTGTTGGTCAACAATGCCACCGACAAATGCATGACACAATACTTGGAAGATGCATAGATAGATCCAGTACAAGAATCGTGATTTATTATTGCAGTCCAACTTCTGTAGAGATCCCATGTGTTGGTCAAGATGTCTGTGTTGGACATTCAATGGCACACACAAGACATTGTGATGCTATTAAAGTGTCTTAGATAACTAGATCATTTATGTTGCTTTTCTCTGGCAGGAGCACAGATGGGAGGGAGGCAGCCATTAGCCTACATGGATTTAAAGGTCTAGTATGGCAGTGCAACTTTCACCTGATCTTTTAACCTACACAAATTCATATTTATTTTATTAATTCCTACGATATTTACTTGTAATGTTTCAGATTACTATACAACACCCTTTTAAAGCCAGACCTATTGGCATTACCAATGCCTGTTTGGCAGTTTGTGGGCCTGTTTGATTTGGCAGATGGACCGGGTTTTACTCCTGCTTCCCTATCATCACACACATTGCCTGAGCAAACAAAGGCGTGCTCTCTCAAATCTTGCAAATACACATAGGAAGTGTCTTTAAAAGTTCAAAATGGCGATATTCACGTTTCTGGTTCACTCCTTGTGGCCATTTGTATCTCGGAGCCTGTTTCTTGTCTCAGTCCAGCACTGACCAGATGATGTAACTGTCAGAATATCAAGAAGATGTGAAGTTGGACAAAAAGAAATTGCAGCGGAGACAATGCCTGTCACTATTAGTGAGCTTCCAAGACCGCTCCCGGGGGGACACTCGTTAGTAGTTGCAGCAGACAAACCTTGTTGACAAAATCAATATTACAAATGAAAATAATGCCATCAGAGGAGAAGCCCGAGGCTCCCTGCCTTCATTTGTCTTTTAAGACTTCCGCTGACACGCTTGATTTTATCAGCCTTCAAGTTAGCGCAGTCTGCAAAGTCTCACACACTCACGAGTAACAACACGAGGGGTCTCGGATTGCATGAGGCCAATAAAAGGTACACTCAGTACAGAATGTAAAACAAACCATATTACAGAGGTGTCCCTACAATCGCTGGCCATTTACATAGACGGGGAGGCCGGTCAAGTCAAAACTACACCCTGACTCAAGGGCTAGATGTGCATGGGAGTGGCCGGGGTTTGTGATGTAAAGAAACTGAGACAGAGTATATTGAGGGGGAGCTGAGGTGCCCTGCCAGCCCAGGCATTCGGTAATACCCCGCCACACACGGAGACTAGTTGTATACGTCTTTATTCTGCTGCGTGTAAGTCAGAACTCCACATTTCTTACATCACAGGCCCAAGGGGTACAGTGGGAGCCGGGAGAGTTCTAGCTTTCGATTATTTACCAGATCCTACAGGGGCAACAAACAATTGCACAGCCACTGGTGCTGGGCAAGGTGGTGAATGCCTCTGCCCCTTGGATGGATCATTGGGTTCTTAACCCGTTCAAGTGCCTAAAGGAAAGGGTTTAAGATCGAACCCATGTCTTCCACAGCTTAGTTTTGTGCTCTGCTCCAAACGTGTTGCTTCTCATCATGAGTGTAGATGCATATCGTAATGTTTACTTCAGTCCTGTATTTAATACCTTCTAGTCTAGTGCTAGTCACTTCAAGCTGGTGGTGAGGCGCCTCTTCTTGTAACCACCATCAGAGCTGCAGAAGACAGGGGAAGTTGCCCAGACAATTAATATGACATGTTTTTGGTGGCACGTATCGGTATCAGATGCCTTTTTAATGAAATTATGTGACCACTGTATGGTGACCCTGGACTGCTGCAGGCAGGGTGTGGGACGCAGAGGGACATATTTACGAGCCCCTTTGCGTAGCTTTTGCACCACGCAACATAGTTCAAGAGTGATACAACTTAAAAATGAGATTTATGAAGCCACAGAAGGCCGCCTTGCATGCCCTGATTGGCTTCATAAACCCTGAGTAATTCAACACAGCACACATTGCTGCAATGCATTACTCAGGGCCAGGGAGGCATTTCCATGGGCGCTGCAGGGGTATCCAATGCAATATACATGGATTTGACACATTTCCAGATGTACCAGAAGTGGTCGACCCTGGAATGCACTAAAAACCTCTGCCTCTACAGGTGCGGCGTAACGAGGAGCAATATGTTTACTACTTATTGGACGGTAAACCTTTCTACTCAAAAGCAATCTCTTGAGGCGTTGTCCTCTGTGTAAGTTTGCTACAGATTGCAGCGCACAAAGAAAGAGGAAATAATGAGGCAAAAAAAGTTCTTCCTTGTTCTGCCGTCCTCTGGGAGAAGTGGAGAATTCAGGCAATTCCAGGTTCACGAACCTTTGTAAATCTAGGATTGCGCGAAATCCATGGGTGGATACATGGGAACGCCCAAGTTCCACCTATGCAACATCTCCCAGAATGAAATGCAGCGCAAGCTGCTGCATGGGGGTTCACTGTTTGTCTCACCAAGCCATGCATGGTGTGGCCCCTTGAGGGGCTTCGTAAATATCTACTATCATTCAGCATCATGGATGCACCCAGGGGCGCACCTAGACCTGAACATCGAGGAGGATGCATGCAATGTCGGTGGAAACATCCTCCGAGCCAGTATGAAAGCACACACTGCACGCTTTAGCATGTTCAACCCAGACATGTTGGCAAACAGCGTTTGTGCATGCCTGTATTTTTATGTTTCAGCACATTACAGCCAGGTCTATTGACTTTGCCAATAATTTCCAATCGGACACTAAGCACAGCTGCAGCTTCAAGAGTATTCACCACCCTTGCAAGATGTAGATGTCTGCAAGATGGTTGGTTCCGAGCAAGTCTTGTGCATATGGACATGCCTTTTTGTTTTAGAACCATTTTTATTGCATTTACACAGTAATATCCATTGAAGCAATACATTGACATAATACATTGATGATATGAGGATATGCATTGAGGAAACAGGGTTGTTATGACATCATACAAAGTCAGACAAAGTCTTGGTTCATGAACTTACATAACCAACCAAATGCGTGAGAACAAGTGACAATACTACTTCTGTTCAGAACATATATAAGCAGTAGCCACAGTCCCTTCCAGTCCGAATCTACACTGATTCCATTGGGGTTTTATCATAGTATGTAGTGCAATGTGAGCAAAGATCACCAGGCTATTTCACAGTATCACCCGGGCATGGGGCAAAAAGACATCCGCTCATGATGGGGAGCCAGCCAAGGTTGACTGCAACCTAGAGACACAACTTGGTAACACAAGCACAGGCCTAATGGACCAGGGTCTTGCAGGCACTTAAGGAAATACATTTATTGCTAAGGTGAATAGCCTCGGACCCTCACTATAGATTTGTAAATTCGCTACGAGAACTTCGCAGTCGGCTGATGTAGGGTACTTCCATAGCCCATGGGATTCCACTGCCTCCTCACTTCCCCACGTAAGAGTCACCCTGCCCCATTGAGCTTTGTTGGGTAAAGTCTGGGCTTTCCAATGCATGGCTGTGAGTCTGTGTGATCAATAGCGCCAGATCAAGGACTCTATATGTAGCCTTTGACGGTTTCGGATGTTCAAACAGTCCTAGCGAGGAGCCCTTAAAGGTGCACACTCCACTACGACCAATCACTTCTGTTCGTGCTGCAGAAACCACGTCCCACAGTGCACGGCAGCTCCAAACATGTGCCTCATACAGGCCCCTAACGGTTGACATCGGGGGCATTCGGAGTGGGACCCAAACATACGATGAAGAGTCACTGGGGTAAGGTAAGCCCTGTGGGGAATATTATGCTGAATTCTGTGGCACTTTCTTGGGATTTGCATGTGTGCAGGTCTGGCACACAGAAAAGAAAGCACTGAAGCCTTATTGGAAAGGTGTCTTCTCTTACCAAAAGCAACTAAAGACACATAATAAACAAATACTTCCATGGAACAAGAAGATGTGCAGGGGGGATCTCCCAATAGACACAAGAAAGGGCTTCCATAGACACCAAGAAGAAGACTTACATGAACCCGAATAAAAGAGTGACACGTGGACTGGGATAAAGAATATTATGTGGGACTCTGTCTGAATGTCACAAAATGAAGGGGTACGCAAAGAGCTCAAAAGGAATGTACATTCACAGAGCGGAGTAGGTGGGATAACTTCACAATGTAAACAACATATATGTCTTTATATTGTTATAGCACAGACTTAAGCGGAGAGTTGTATATTATGGGGAGTGATGGAAGTCAATGCAAGATCCCATATATAAAGTGAGGGCTTACATCTTTGAATCACACACAGTTACACACTATTAAGGTATCATCAATCATCAGAGATTAAGGGATTTGCCCAGAACGGCACAATTTTAGGTCAACTCCAAACTGGTATCAAAACCAGGTCACAAAAAAACTGTATTTGGGGAGGGTCAAGGGAATATTTTTAGCGACCTACCATTTCATTTCCCTACAACATAAACTAATAAACACAAGGAAATGGTCGGTCAAATGTGTGTTGCTGTACTAGAAACTTGAGAAAACTAGAAAATGTAAACAGTGAAGAGTATTACAGCTGGCCGAGATATTCCCATCAGACCACCCTTTTGGCGGAGATTCATCATATGGGATGTTTGTAAGTGAATCCAACCAGCCGCCCAAGCCATCCACAGATGGTGCGGTTATGGATGTGGGGCCAGCATCTCTAGCCAAGCTGGACCCCATGTCGACTTAGCCACTATACCAAATATTCTTACATAGTTGATGAAATAAAATGTTCAAAAAAAGTTAAGAGTTGAAAGAACACTTATTTTCTTTTGATATTTTTCTTGTAGGCATTATTCTGTGTTCTCCATGATGACTGGTGAGGAGACTGATTGCAAATGATTGTGGTATGCAGGTGTTATACAGGGGTCACACCTTAATTACCTTGGCTCTCATTTAAGCTTCAGTTTTGTCTATGTGCATATGCTCTATGGGTTAAATATAATGTGATATATAACATACATATATACATAGTTTTGAACAGTGTAATGTTCTATCAATAGTGAGGCACCCCCATTGTTCCAATCAGAGTGGAACAGAGACCACCTTCCTCCCTCCTCCCTTCTCCTGACTCCTTCTCACAGACAGGCTATGGCAGACACTAACCACTCCCACAGACTTAGGAGCTGCTGACTGGTATCTCAGGCCCCACATAAGTTCAGCTTTACATTGCAGGAGTGAATATTTAAAGGGCTGGACACTGCCTGTGAACCGGCTCAACACAGTCTATGAAACAACACAACTCTTGCTGTGTACAGTGTCAGCTCTATGTACACAGGGACTCTGCTCTGGTTCGGTGCTAGAAATAAACTGCCAGAAAAGAAACTCAACATTATATCTGGAGCGTCTCAGCTCCATCTTTGCATAAACTCTGCTGTATCTGTGCAGGGGACCCGCACTGTGTATGTAGGTACTCAGCTGTAGCGTTTCAGCCAGAGCTGCCAAATTTAAAACTGAGAAACCAGGTTCGAGTCGGAGCCCTGGTTCAACATCCCCTGATTCTGGGCAAACCCCTAATCTACCTGTACAAAAAAATGAATGTGACCTTTTGTAACGTCACTGGGGCTCCCATTACCCTCAGGTCGAGTTTGTGCTATATAAAAGTGAGGAAAAGACGTCAACTGTACCTGTTATGAGCTGCACTCGACAATACTACAGGGTCCTACTCTCTCTGCATGTGCAGGAACTACTTTTATCTGTGTAGGAACTCACTTTTGTCTCTATAGAAGTGCGACCAACTTCAGTTCCGGGTTCCTGGGAGCAGCAAAAGTGGAAGCTGTGTATGGAGAGTTTGACTACAGGGACTAAGAGTAGTTTCAAGTAGGAAGAGTGCTGAAGCCCAGGTGACTGCCTATAGATAATGTGGCAGAAGTCACACTGCTCTGCAGTACATGGGCAGGAGGAAGATGACCTGGGCAGAGAGGCAAAGAGCCAAGAACTAATGTGATCCAAGGGGCTCAACCCCAGTGAGGGGGAGGGGGCGAAGGTGGTGCCCAATGGCAGTTCTTGACGCAAACTTTCAGCAGGAGCCAGGGAGCGGGCATTGAAGCCTGTACTAAAGGGACCCCCATAAGGTCAGCGGAATTCCTGATTTGGCTCTAATTATTACCCACAGAGGAGTAGTGGTGCATCAGTCTGCCAGTGGCTGAAGTACCGGCGCTACAGTAACTAGAATCTGGCTGCCAATAGGGGGTTCTTTAACAGTGCCCAGCAGTGATGTAGGAGATTGTCTACCACCAGAGGACTAGGATATGGCCAGATTACCCAAGTCCATCTTCCAAAGGGTGCCGGGGAATTCAATTTTGTGTTGCTCTGGAATGGTGTAGGGTCTAACTTACTGGCTGACTCAAGGGGGCTCCCCCAGTATGAGGAAGTGGCTGAGCTCACCTTGTTGAGTACTAAGGAGGGGTCGTAGTGGAAATCTGGGGGTAGCATATCACACTTTCATGGGGATAGTGGTAGCCATGATTTTGGGAATTTCGTCCCAGACAGAATATTGTATGTCTACTTTGTATTGATATAGATATTCAATATACATGATATAAATATTTTGATTCAAGCCAATATTAACCCCTTGGCCGTGGTGGTAATTCTGCCACGGTGCTGGGGGTTCTGTGCGGCGCCGCCAGGCTTGTAACGGAACCACTCCGTCACGAGGCACGGGCGCACTGTGCTTGTAATGGAGTGGTCAGTCACGGCCCGCCCGCTCAATAGAACGCCCGCGCAGGCGTGGAATTCCTGCAGCGTGGGCGGGCGGCCGCGCTGTAACGGAACCACTCCGACACCAGCACAGCGCGTCCATGGCTCGTGACGGAGTGGTTCCATCACGAGCACAGAAGAGGTTAATAAATGTCATTTATGTGTCTTAAGCTAAATAAATATGGCTCGTGAATATTTAATTCTAAAAAACAAGTTTTGTGACCTAAGGCTACTTCATCGCTTTATTGAGGAATGGGTCTGGTTTAGTGTATTTGCCCAGATGTCATTCCCACTGAACCTTGTAAAGTCCCTCACTTGAATTACTGTGAACTCTTTTTCTGGAACCAAGCTTCAACTTTAAAATCCGCTCTTCAGGAAGACATTCAAACAATAGGAGGTATCTGTACTGTGTCTCAGCAGAAGGTGCATTAACACACAGGACTAGAGTTGTCAGACTGAAGTTGGAATAGGGTAGTAGATGGAAGGTTGGGTGGGCACCAGCTGCTGCAGCAGAAAGCTTTGGTAGAGTTATGCCAGTTGTTGTCCATGCACAGTGCCATACAGATCCACTTGTCTGTCCATTACATGTTCAGCTAACATGTATGTCCTCCTTTTCGGGTAATAGATCCCAGGATATCTGGCTCCCTCAGTTTTCATCTCCGGTGCCGGCCTGTGATGTGGGCATCCCTCAGGGCTCCATTCTTAGCCCTGCCCTCTTTGATATCTATCTATCTCCCCTTGCATCCATGGTAGAGGAAGAGGGCGCCAAGATTGTCTCCTATACTGATGACACTCAGCTGATTTTCACCTGTGATAAAGGCTTAGACTTTGATGGGGCAAGGATCAGGGCCTGTCTCACGAAGGTTCAACTGGCTGGAGATTAATCAGCTTAAGTGTAATCCAGATAAAAAGGAAGTGGTCTTCTTTGGAAACCCAGAAATTCTGGAATGGAGCTCCTGGTGGCCTGAAGATCTTCCACCTCCACCCGTTGAAGAGGAGAAAGCTAAACCTTTTGGAATTATGATTAATAAATCACTCTCCATGCATTCTCAGATTCAGAATCTTACTGGCACTTGTTGTTTTGGCATACTTCGTATGCTAAAATAAATCCTGCCACTACTTCCCCTAGAAAGCAGAAGATAGTGGTGCAGGTGATGGTAACCTCAAAGCTTGACTACGTCAACTGCCTGTACCTTGGCCTTCCTAAATCTCTGATCCAGCGTTTACAAGTGGTTCAGAACACGGCAGCCAGAGCCATCATTAAACCCAAATCTAGATCTAATGTGACTCCGTTCTTTGCAACCCTACATTGGCTCCGCATAAAAGAACGGATAGATTTTAAAGCCTTGGCCATCGTTTTTTAAAGTGTTTCGCAAAGTAGGACCCGGCTACCTACCTAAATAAACGGGTTAATCACTACACTACTTCTAGACCTCTGCGCTCTTCCAATGCCAACTTGGACTGAGTCGCCAGGATCCGTCTGGCACACACGGGAGGCGGATCCTTAGGCTTCCAAGGTGTGAAGCTGTGGAATAGCCTCCCGGTGACCTAGAGGTTAAACACAAACCTTCTGTCTTTCAGGAAGAACCTAAAAACTTGGCTTTTTAATCACTAACGGGTTCTCTCTCACTCTTTAGCCTACTGCTTCTAAGGTGCCAGGACACTCTAGTTTTGAGTAGCTGTGCGCTCTAACAAATACCATATTTAATTTCAAATACCCAGGGAAAGAGGCACACACAGAGTTCTGTGAGGTGGACTGTGAGAGGGCAGAACCAGCAGCCCTTGATAAGTAGCAGTGGAATATTGCAAAACACGTCTGTCCCTACTGTGATGCACAAGTCCCGCCTACCCAACCTTAGCTAGATAGCAATCACGAGGTAGAGGAGCATAGTGACTGGCTGCTCTCCTCTGCTGCCTTTGTACGGAGTGTTAGAATAACTGCATGACTGTTAAAGTAACTGTGTGACATAACGTAATTGTCAAACCATCACCCTGACGCCAATACTGCCTGGCAGAGGCAACAGCAACGCTTGCGCCACGTCTGGCCTTCCTTCTGGGATAGAACAGGCAGGAAGGAGCATTTTACTCAAAGATTACCCACAAGACCATCTTTTGAAAGTCCCTGACCCAACTAATAAGTGTTGGTGCCACCTACCATCAACCACTGAAACAAAGTAACTGCTGCCCAGACCTATATTTCCCAATATCACTTTGCATGTGTTCTGATTTTTAACTAGTATGTGGAATTTGTACAAAAAAGAACACAAGTACCCCACAATGCAAGCTGCTGTTGGTAAAAAAAATGTTGGCTGCCTGATGGACACTGAATCACTGCAATACTTTTTTCAAAAAAGAAAAAGAAAAAATGTTCTCCCCTTTTTTGCCTGTATATAGTGCTTGCTTCCGCTTGTCAAGGGTAGTAAGCGCTATATAATTTCAACTACATACAGTCAGGGCCACTGACAAATTATGTGGCATTTTGTGGCACATTTTGTGACCCTATTATTTCATTATTTAGCAATGTTCACACTGTCTAGACATTAAGTTCACCTCATTGGTACCAGTAGAACACTCCAAGCAAAAGACAGATGACAAGTCAAGCTTTGCAAAGGATCTTCCAATGCCCAGTAACACATGTTGACGTGTGTTTTGTAACTTTTGAACAGTTTGAGCTAGAAACATTTTTTGGTTAAAATGTGCAGATTATGAAGCAGACAATGGATTATGTGGCGGATGCAGTAAAACTATGATTATGTGAAAAACGCTGCGGTGCACAAACACATAATTCCAGTAGCTCTGCATACAATATAATTTTTCATTTGTACATTCTTGGCTTAGAATGACTCAGGTTAACAGTCGGATTGGGAACAGGGCAGACATGTTCTTTCCTCATCACAGTGTTAATGGGCAATCATTGTCTCAATGGGGAATGCTAAAGCACATGGCCATGCAGAGTGAAAGCCTCCACCCTGGGATCTGAGAACTTGCATTTTATGAATTATTGGTGGCCTCCACCCCTCCTTCCGAGGCACTTTCCAGCAGAAGGAAAACCTGAACGCGACTTTCTTAAAATAAAAAAAAAAGACAATAGCATAGATGCCTCAAGGTAAAATCCACTCGCAAAGGGGCAGATTCTGAAAATCTGCCCCTTTGCTACCGGTATTTTTGCATTTGGAATGCATCATCTCAAATGCAAAAATCGCAAATTATGAAATCGCAAAATTGCGATTACTTGCATTTAAGGAATCTCAAATTGAGATTCCTTAAATGCAATGCATTGAAGTTTAAAAAATAGCGATTTCCCTAATTGGGCTCGCAAATTACCATGAAGTTGAACTTCATGGTAATTTGCAAAGTTTCATGTTGCGCACACACATGCCCTAAGGGCATGTGTGTGCGCAACGTATGTGCACAGATCAATTTTAGGGGTGCAACAGGGTGTCCTTTAGACACCCCTGCACCCTTGAAATCGCATTCTCAATTTGCGATTCACTAATTGCGATTCGCAAATTCAGAATGTCTTCCCAATCATTCCTATGGGCCTCTTGGCCCATAGGAATGAATGGGGAGGTATTCCTTAATTGTGACTCGCAATTTGCGAGTCGCAATTAAGGAATTTTAAGAAATCGCTATTTTTTTGTGATTTCTTCATGCATTTTGCTATTCCTTAATAGCGAATCGTTATTTTTCGCTATTAAGGAATAGCAAAATGGGTTCTTGATGCATCTGGGGGTACATTCTTTCTGATGCTTGCTTCCCAGGCAGTGCCCTGCTCAGGTTTTCCCTGAGACAAGCACCCAAAAAGCTGCAGCCACAACAGGGGGATAGGGCGGGGGGCTGAAGCCCTTTTAGCCCAATGGGCGTTGTGCACCTGGATGCACCACAAAAGTGGTGCAACCATGACGCAAAATGTTAGTAAATCTGGCCCGTATTTTCCATTCGTGGTTTTGTTTTCTTGAAATCAGCATCATCGCCCCTGGCAGGAATGCTGACAATTCTAGCATAAAGATCTCTGCTTGTTCCTTCTGGGACAGAGGATTATTCTAAGCAGATGCACAAAGCCAGGGCCAGAAGACCTTGCCTTGCAGGTGAAGTGAAATTGGCACAATGTTTAGCAGGCAGATACGCCCTAGCAGCCTCTTTTGACAAATCTGTTGAGTCGCGAAGGTGAGATGATGCAATTGGAAGCAAATTCAAACGGGTGGGCTGGCTGGAGGTTCAAGTGATGTTGTTTGTCCTGAGGTTGAAGTGTTGTTCTGCTGGAGTGCTGTTTGTTAATATTAGGTAGTCCTGCTAATTGATATTGGAAGAGGACGGATAAACAAACGTATTGCGCCGCTGCCAAAAAAGAGAGCGCTACAGTGTCTGCTGAGACAAAGCTGAACAGAGTAGCCATGTTAGGGTCAGGCTCACACTTGAGTCGAGACAAATGAGCATCGAAAAGGGGAACTGAAAAGAGGCCAAAACAATTGCAGTAAAATAAATCAAGAAATACAACCAATGAGGGAAACCATGTACCCTCCAGTCTAACGAAGGGGACATGCACTGCATATGTGTCTTTCATAGCAGCATCAAATGAGCACTGGTGAAAAACAGACCAGCCCTACTAGATAGAGCTACATATTTGTTTTTGTATTTAAATGCTGATTTTTTTTGAACCGCAAAATCAATTTCTTTAAAAATGCCATTCCTTGTGGCATTTATTATAGCGAATCTACATACAATTCCAGGCTCGCACAAAGGCTCTCCTTCAATGATAAAATAGGGAATCAATGTTTATGTTGGTGGGCCTGGGTAAGACTTGGCAAATTCTATTCCCTTAAATGTAAATTAGATGTATTTTAGGGTAAATTTATTTCATATTTTCTCATTGAATGTATGGAATTGATTCAGTTTTAATGAATCACTGATTCTGTAAATGGTTATTTTATGTTTGATTCCAAAATTGAGAATGTATTTTTATTTATTATTAAAACTGATCATGAATCAATTATCACAAGACTAAATTCTTTCACTAACAGACAGACACATATTGATTGGTGGTTTTTAAAATTCAACACAATGCAACAATAATATAAAAGGTAACAATACTATATAGTACAATACTGTGCTATCCACCAATAATGTAAAATTCAATACACTACAGCAATACTATACAGTGCAACACTATGCAATCCAACAGTGCTGTGCAGTTCAATACAATACAGCATTACTGTATAGAAATGCAAAATACTACAAAAATCAACACATGTAATAGTCACAACTATTCTCTACAAAGCAATACTAGGCATTGCAATTCAACCAAATTGTACAATGCAACAATGCAACAATAATATGCAGTGCAATACAATTCACTGCACACTAAAGCATAATACTCAATGTAATTCAGTAAAAAGTAATGCATCATGATAAACTTTTCCAGCCACGGTGGAATGCCTGCATTGGAACAGTATTGGTAACGCATCAGTTCTTTAATATCATTGCTACTCTCTGAATTCATAGGATTAGCGGAACCTTTCTGCATCCATCCATCTATACATGCACTCACCCGTTCATCGATCTTTCCTGCCACAAACACTTTCACACATATTTCTCCATTCTCCATCCAAATTTCTCTTCCAACCCCCTCCAATTTTTGCGAAGTATTTATTACTTCGAAGACTAAATCCATTGCGTTTCATGGAGAATACACAGCAAATGTGTTCTTATGTAGAAGATTGTGAATAAGTATCTAGGGCCCGATGTAGGTAGGGCTTTACCGATCGGTATTGGCCGAAAATACCGATTTTTGGCCCTTACCGATCGGTAAACAGCCATCGAGATGTAGGGAACCAAAAACAGAACGAATCGGATAGAAAACCGATTCGGAATGAGTACCGAATGGGAAAGAATCCGATACGTACATACCGAAAATCGGATATGTAACGAATCGGAAAAACACCGAATCGGTTACAAAGACCGAATCGGTCCTTGTACCGATTCGTTAGTGACACCGAATCGGAAAATCACCGAATCGGTCCTTGTACCGATTCGTTAGTGACACCGAATCGGAAAATCACCGATTCGGTCCTTGTACCGATTCGTTAGTGACACCGAATCGGAAAATCACCGATTCGGTCCTTGTACCGATTCGTTAGTGACACCGAATCGGAAAATCACCGATTCGGTCCAAGAACCGAATCGTTAGTGACACCGAATCGGAAAATCACCGAATCGGTCCATGTACCGAATCGGAAAAAATACCGATTCGGACATGAGCCGAATCGGAAAACATGCCGATTCGTATGAATCTCCGATCGGGAAATTCCCCGATTCCGACAGTTGGGGAGATGTAGGGAGGCACAGAAACACCGAAATCGGCTCAAAATCGGTAGAATTCACTCGGTATTTACCATGGATTGCAATCAGGTGGTAACCAACTCCAACCCATATAAACAGTCCCAAAATGCATTGCAACTTGCAGGATGGCAGCTTTCTATGTCATTGCGAGGCGGCTACGGCTACAGCAGGAAGGACAGAGGGAATGGCTAAGAAATGAACAGGTCTACAGACAGAGGATAACCCTGTTCATGCTCACTGAGGCTGAGATCCTACAGAGATACAGGCTGGACTCTGACACCATACTTGAGCTCATCAGGGACCTTAAGCCATACTTGGACCACCACACCCCAAGGGCACACGCCATCCCTGCGCACGTCCAGGTGCTATGCAGCCTACACCTGGTAGCGTCTGGCAGCTATCAAAGTGGAGTAGCAGCAGCAGGAGGGGTGAGCCAGAGCAGCCTGTCAAGGTTCTTCCACATATTCCTTGACGCCATGATAGACAGGATGGACCAATACATCTCATTCCCTGCAACCCACGCAGAACTGCTACAAACCAAAGCGGACTTCTACCAGATGGCACAATTTCCCCAAATCATCGGTTGCATAGATGGCACGCATATTCCGATTTGCCCACCAGCGGACACCGAATACATATACCGCAATCGGAAATCTACACACACCATCAACGTGCAGGTGATCTGCAATGCCAAGTGCACCATCACAGACCTGGTAGCAAAATTTCCAGGAAGTACCCATGACTCCTATATATTCCAACAGAGCGGCATATATGCACGGCTGATGGCTGGCGATTTTGGAGAAGGATACCTCCTAGGTGAGCCACATCATCAGACCCCCATAACACATAGTAGGTAGGTGTAATACATGTATGCATGTGTCTAATGTGACCCCTTTCTCTTCCAGGCGACAGTGCATATGCCCTCCGCTCATTCATACTCACCCCCTACCTCAACCCCTCCACACCCAGCCAAAGGAGGTATAACCGGGCCCACATACGCACCAGGAATGTTGTTGAACGGACCTTTGGCATCTGGAAAAGTAGATTCAGATGCCTGCACAAGAGTGGAGGTGCAAGGCAGTATACCCCCATCACCTGCTGCAAGATCATAGCTGTATGTGCAATGTTACACAACCTTGCGGTCAAGAAGGGCACTGAGGTGGAGTTGTCTGACTACGAGGACTATGACGACGACGAAGCTGTGCCACTGACACAGCCAGCTGGGGTGTGTACGCCAAGTGATGGCAGATACAGACGTGAGGAGATCACTGAGAACTATTTCTGACTGAGTACAGATGCAAAGACAGCTAAATGTTGCTTGGAAAATAAAATTTTTAATAGTGATGCACCACAGTTACAGCACTGATGTGCATCAAAAAATGGAGTCTGCAAAATCAAATAAAGTCCAGGGTACTGGTTTGCTCATCCCCCCTTGTCAGGCTATTTTTTGGCCCGCTTGGCAGACCCACTGGGGTGTCCCTCGGCCCCCTCCGAATGGCCAGCAGCATCAGCGGATCGCCTGGTGCTCCTCCGCGGTTCAGATGCAGCGCTGGCCGGGCTGCTGCGGCTGCTGCTGTCTCCAGCATCACCCAGGTCCAGGGCAGGATTGGAGGCGGCGTTTGATATTAACATGGCCTCCATGGCCGTGGGGATCCTGGCCATCCCCCTGGTGAGCTCAGCCGTATGCTGACTGAGCACAGATTCTTGATTTGAGCTGCGATGGCACAGCTGTGCGGTCGCCGCTGCAAGGCGGGCCATGGCCCGGTTGAGCACCCGGGCATCCCTCCTGCGCGCAACCTCATGCTCCTCCTGCCTGGCAGATGAGTGGGTGATGGCAGTGGTCAGCCTGCCCAACCCTGCTGCCACCTCCTTGTTGCTGTCCACAACAGCCTGGAAACCCTTCACCAACTCCCCCATCTGCATGTTGTGCTGCAGGAGCTGGCGTTGGCGCTGGATTTTAACCATTTGTCCCTCCAGGCCCAGGAACACACTGCCCTCCCGTGCTGGTGCAGCAGTGGTGGTGGTGGTGGCACGGCGTCGGGCACTGCTGCTTCCGGCCTGCTGACTGGGCTGGGGTGCCACTGGTGGGGGTGTGGTGCTGGCAGGTCCCTGAGCCCCTGCTCCCAGGACTGGTTGGACAGGTGGCAAGGCCACGATTGTGGCAGGAGCTGGTGTAGGCGGAATGATCTGCCTTGTAGGGGAGTTTTCGGGTGAGAATTCCAAGGGGGGTGTGCTGGACAGTACTGGGGAGTGCACTGGTTGGAAATCAATCACCAGGACTCCCTCCATTCCAAGCCCTGGGGTGTCTCCTTCCTCATCCTCATCCTCCTCCTCCTGGCCAGCCTGGCTGGTGCTCGGCCCTGCGACTGCAGTGTTTGACGTTGATGCTCCCTCTGCTGTCACAGTGGTGCCGCCTGATGGTGCCCCTAGGTACAAAGAAGCATTTGTAAACTGAGTGCCGATGTATTACAGTCAGTACAATTATGGCATTCCACATGTCCTTGCATCTCCTTACACCGTGTCACACTGTTTCCTGTCTTGTGATTCTGCACTGACATATTTGGCTAACTTCTGCTGACTACATGTACCATGATGCTTGTCTCTTGTATGTTGGTGACAGTACAGTGCTGGTGTTTGCCTATGCATTGTGTCTAATGGGGAGGTGTCTGGTAGGGTGTGTCATGATGCGCATGCTTCTTACCTGTAGCTGTGGCTCTCGCAGTGCTGTCCAGGGTCCCGATTCCTACGATGCTCTCCCTCTCGATGGTGCTGGAGACAATTTCCTCCAGCTCGGTGAGGGGTGGCGCCGGGTTCTTGCCTCCTCCGGTGTGTCCAGCCTGCCTTTGAATGTCAGCCAGCTTCCTCTTCGTGAGGCTGCGGAGGTCGTAAAACCTTTTCTTCAGTTCCTCAATGGACCTGGGGGTGACACCAGCAGCATTGACCTTCTGGGCGATGTCGGCCCACAATCTCCTCTTGGTGCTGTCTGGCACGTTGAGGGACAGCTTGCCAAAGAGCTGGCGGTGCAACCTCACCACCTCCTCAACCAGCACCTGAAGTTCGGTGGTGGTGAACTTGGGCTTCCTCTTTTGGGAGGACTTCTGGCTTCCTGCCTGATCTGCCATTTTCTCCTGCTCAGTTTGCAACCTCCTTCTCCCACTGCTGCTAACTGTGTGTGTTGGGCTCAGGCAGGCTTTCCAGAAACTTCTAGAAACTTCTTAATTAGCTGCACCTGCCAGGGTTGCCACTCCCTGTTTGGGTGGGGGAGGGGGAGCCACCTCATTGGCTGAATCGCCTATTGCCGAATCGGCTTTTACCGATTCGGTAATATCCGATTCGGTAAAATCCGAATCGGTATTATCCGATTCGGTAAAAGCCGAATCGGTTCATGCAATGCATTCCTATGGGCTTTTTCGCCATGGGTCTATGATTGCCGATTCGGTTTTTACCGATTCGGCTTTTACCGAATCGGTATTCGCCGAATCGGAAATATCCGATTCGGTGGTAGCCGATTCGGTGATTTCCGATTCGTTGTTGGCCGATTCGGTAATTTCCGATTCGGACCGAGCAGAATCGGAACGTACCGAATCTCTTTACCGATGCCGACCGAATCGGTATTCATTCGGTATTTTTTTCCTACATCTCGTTTTCCGATTTCAGAATACCGATTCGGCCCGCCTCGGTATTTTGAAATCGGAAAATCGCGTTTACCTACATCGGGCCCCTATTGTGTAAAGAACTTTTGGAATGTTGCTTTTGCATAAAGGGCTTTGGGCATTTCTTCTGGCTCTAAGAAACTAGAAGAGAGCTGGTCCTGTGGTCCTGGGCAGCAGAAGTTACACACGCCTACCTTGTGGCTGCAAGAGCGAATGGTGTTCACCAACCCTTCCAGTCCCTTTCCATTGCATTGGAAAGGGACTGCCCTCGTTGAAGATGACCACATCATCACATTCACATGGTAGCCATCTTGTGGCACTCATCTTTTATTTCAGTGAGGTTCACCGACTGATCCTTTCAAAAATTAGCTGTGTAGGTTTTTTCCTGTGCTTCACTGTGCTTCAGTCATCGAAGTGCAGTAAGTACCCGGGAGGAGCAGCACACACCAGGTCACAGCTGCAAGCACAGGTATGAAGAGGAGGTGCAGTGGCACACTCTGCCATCTCCCATCATGCAGCATCTCCTAGGAGGAGTGTGGCTCAATGGTTAGAGCGGCAGACCCTGATGCAGAGGTCTAGCCCGGGGCCAGGGTTCAATTCCTGCCTTGGCGGGTCTTGGGCTCAATTTCCTCAGACCTGACATTTCTCGCCTCGGTGCCTATTCTAATCATGGGCCCCACTCTGCAACTCTGGGCAATAGCTTGCTTAACCTCCACACCGGCCCCCACAACGCTAAGGATGCCTGGCCTCCACCTTGGGGGTGCCCAGGAGTGGACGCCTCACAGGGAAAGCCAGGAAGGGTTCCACAGTGGTATGAGTAATAGCACCAGGAAACCAGGCAGTGTGCTCTACAAATACCTTTACATTTACATTTTAGGTATCTGTGACACTCAACAACGTGGTCACTACAGAGGATTAGCTGTTTCTCCTCATTGGCCACGATGCTTTAGATGGACTTCATTGCGTGCTTGCCACCAATGTGAGAAGGAAAGGCTCCCAATGGACATACCCACAAAATCCCACCTTCTGATCCTGAATATAAACGACTTCTCAACTAAACAGCCACCAATGCGGATTAAAGCACAGCAACCAATGGCTGAAGAGAGCACCTCTACAGCCACTTATGTTCATTGTGAAATTTTGTTGACTTGCGCTCTCTCAGACCGCAAAACTGTAGCCTAAAAATGTTATGAAAATTCCAGGCTCTCACAAAGGCTCTCCTTCAATGATAAAATAGGGAATCAATCTTTATGTTAGTGGGCCTGTGTAAGACTTGCCAAATTCTATTCCCTTAAAGGTAAATTAGATGTATTTTAGAGTAAATTTATTTCATTTTTGCTCATTGAATGTATGGAATTGATTCAGTTTCAATGAATCACTGATTCTGTAAATGGTTATTTTATGTTTTATTCCAAAATTGAGAAGGTATTTTTATTTATTATTTAAACTGATCATGAATCAATTATCACAAGACTAAATTCTTTCACTAACATACAAACAAATATTGATTGGTGGCTTTTAATGCGTTTGAAAATTCTAATTTGCAATGTAGGGAGTCAGAAAATCATTTGAATGTTCAACCTAAATTTAGTAGAAAAAACATTTGAGAAGACCTAGATGTCAGAGTGAATGGAAAATATAGGGTGGATGATTTTAAAAATGGTGCTCAATATATTCCTGCCTCTCTCATCAAAGAGAACATTGAATGCCTTTGCTCTGTGCCTGAGACCATTCTCAGGCCCATTCCATGCCTAACACCATTCTCGGGTACACTCTATGCCTGAGACCATCCTCGGGCACACTCTATGCCTGAGATCGCTGTTTGGGCAATATTGCTGCTTCAAGTCTTTTGTAGATTGTGGCTTGTGACGGGACTGCTTGACTGCAGGAAATTCTCCCAGGTATTGAGTGCCTGGTTTATCTTGTGATTCTTAAACTCAGCGGACTAGTGACGCTACCTCATATTTTTAGAGTGGAATACAGCTACGTAAGGGTTTAAAGCCTTTACTGGCTAAGCGGCAGTGGGCTAGGTCCCTGCCAGCCGGGTGTCTCACCTAATAGAGCTTACATCCTTTTCAGAAATGTTGAATCCCCTGGCCTGATGATGTCAAAAGGAACCTCTGGCTGAAACGCGACCGCGCCAGCATCGCCATGTTTTAAGGAGTCCCATCACGTCGAATTTGTGAATAAAGTAAAGCGCCACCTGAATATCTTTTGAGGTGTTATCCCTCTGGCGCAGTAGGGTCTACCTTATAGTGTATTGCTCTGATTTAAGAGTATACACTCTGTTTGTTTTGTTCTCAGTAGGGGAACCAATTATTGATGTATTGTTTTTTTTTATTTTTTATATATGTATGTGTTTGATATATGTTGTATATATTGTATATATGTAGTGTATCATATATATGAGTGTGATTTAATTGTTTGTGTAATGATGTGTACATTGTGTATATATGAAAACTGTATATGTATTAGTTTGTTGTGACTATACTGTGTTTCTTTTCCCGTCACGTGAAATGTACACAAGCTGTAATAGCAGAAATTAATTTGTCCTTAATAAGAATAGAGATTAGCAGGGTAATTAATTGTACTCTGGCTGAAAATAAATGTTTTTGATTGATCCATCCATACCATTCTTTTGTTATTTTACGTAGTTGAGACCATTCACTGGCACATTCTATGCCTGAGACAATTCTCGGGCACACTCTATTCTTGGGCACACTCTATGCCTGAGACCATTCTCGGGCACACTCTGTGACTGAGATCATTCTCGGGCACACTCTATGCCTTAGACCATCTCGGGCACACTCTATGCCTGAGACCATTCTCAGGCACACTCAATGCCTGAGATCATTCTCGGGCACACTTTATGCCTGAGGCCATCCATTCTCTGGCACACTCTATGCCTGAGACAATTCTCGGGCACACTCTATACCTGAGACCATTCTCGGGCACACTCTAAGACTGAGATAATTCTCGGGCACACTCTATGCCTTAGACCATTCTCAGGCACACTCTATGACTAAGATCCTTCTCGGGCACACTTTATGCCTGAGACCATCCATTCTCTGGCACACTCTATGCCTGAGACCATTTTTGGGCACAGTCTACGCCTGAGACCATTCTTGGGCACACTCTATGCCTAACACCATTCTCGGGTACACTCTATGCCTGAGATCATTCTCGGGCACACTTTATGCCTGAGACCATCCATTCTCGGGGACACACTATGCCTGAGACCATTTTCGGTCAAGTCTACGCCTGAGACCATTCTTGGGCACACTCTATGCCTAACACCATTCTCGGGCACACTCTATGCCTGAGACCATTCTCGGGCACACTATATGACTGAGATCATTCTCGGGCACCCTCTAGGCCTTAGCCCATTCTCGGGGCACACTCTATGCCTGAGACCATTCTAAGGCATATTCTGTGCCTGAGACCATTCTCGGTGGCACACTCTATGTCTGAGACCATTCTAAGGCATATTCTGTGCCCGAGACCATTCTAAGGCATATTCTGTGCCTGAGACCATTCTAAGGCATATTCTGTGCCTAAGACATTATCGGGCACAGATCATGCCTGGCTTCATTCTTGAGCTGCAGGGTGACCGATATCCTGCCAATGTTTCTGGTTACAGTCAATTGTCCCAGTTTACCATGTTCTAAGTGTTGGTGATAGCAGACGTCTGCACTAGGCCCCCAAAATGCAGCTATCAACAGGTCATCTTTGTTGGATTTTCATGTTTGCATCACAAAAAGGCAAGCCAACAAACTATTGCAATAATAAAAATATCCACGTATGTGAATAATGTAGGAAACACTGTTTGTGGGTTTGGTTGGGGGTGCACGTAGTAAAGATAGTCCAAAGAGAATGAGATTTGTATGCAAAAAGTTTCTTCTTTATTTATATTTTCCTATCATAAAACAGCTTCTCATTTATCAAATAAATCAGCCAACGCGTTTCTCTCCCCCAAGGGGAGCTTCCTCAGGGCATATAAATTTATAGATTTCTTTAGAGATGATGAAAAGTAGGGTATATTGAAGTATAGCGTTCAGTATGTCCTAGGCCTGGGATGAAAATAACGTCAGTCAGCCGTGGTCTTAGCTTTGTTGTATAGTTGGGTATCAAACCATGCATGGTGTACAGCAGAATATGGTGTTCCCTTATTAAAGTTCCTTCGTCAGCAAAGTATCAACGGCGTGGAGTAATCAAAAAGGCCAGTCTTTATTTAGAAAGATCCTCGACGAAATGACGGCTAGTGTTTTCTCCTTAGAGTCGAAATGTTTTCTTGGCCCGGTCCCGTACATAAGGACCGAGTTTCCAATTCCAAAGCAGCCGGAGCTGCAAGTAGTGTGTAGGTCCCGTACGGGACCTACACGCTACTTGCCGCTCTGGCTGCTTTGAGCGTGTAGGTCCCGTACGGGACCTACACGCTACTTGCCGCTCCGGCTGCTTTGGAATGGTTTGATGCCCAACTGTACAACAAAGCTAAGACAACGGCTGACTGACATTATTTTAATTACAAAAATCTGCACATATTATCATAAACTAGCTTACCCGTCGCGCGTTGCTGGGATCTCAGAGGAAAGGAAATTCAAGGAAACTCGTTATGATAACATTCAATTTACATTGTGTCATTATTATTGAAACGTATTCATTTTAATACGGAAAACATTTCAAAGTGTGGCTTGAGCAGTGCTTACTCGATCGGCTTCCAATCTTGAGTCTGGTTGCTCTCCTGTTTCATTTGAGCGGGCTTGAGCAGTGCGTAATTGATCATTTTCCAATCTTGATTCTCGTTGCTCTCCTGTTTCAATTAAGCGGGCTTGAGCAGTGCGTAATCGATCTGTTTCCAATCTTGATTCTCGTTGCTCGTTCGTTTGAGAACGGGCTTGAGAAGTTTGTATTCGAACAGCTTCTAATCTTGCTTCCCGCTGCTCGTCTGTTTCTGAAGCTCATAATGCCTTTTTCTTTCCTGCTTCTGATGTAGATTGACCAATCGATTTCCGTTTGGGGGTCATAACTGTTGACGATGCTCGCAAATTCACTGTCTATTTCAGTATTTGAAAGATTATGAGGGCTCTGGGGGGCCGATATTTTAGAAAATGTTATGCCAGAACCTTCGGGGGAGTGTACTCAACAACTTCCCAAAGTTTCATGGCGATCGGATGAATGGTGTAGTAATGCATAAAGGACAAACAGACAGACAGACATACATTTGTTTTTATATATATAGATAATATGTGTTGCTGGCTCCCTCGTGTGCTTCAGTGCTGCCCAACTCCCTCACCTCCGCGTCCTGTGTTGCTGTCTCCCTCGTGTGCTTCTATGTCACCAACCTCCCTCACCTCCGTGTTGCTGACTCCCTAGTGTGCTTCGGTGCAGCACAACTCCCTCACCTCTGCGTCCTGTGTTGCAGGCTCCTTCGTGTTCTTCTATCCCGCCAAACTACATCACCTCCGCGCTCTGTGTTGCTGGCACCCTCACGTGCTTCTATGCCACCAAACTCCCTCACCTCCGTGTTCTGTGTTGCTGGCTCCCTAGTGTGCTTCGGTGCTGCACAACTCCCTCACCTCCGCGTTCTGTGTTGCTGGCTTCCTAGTGTGCTTCAGTGCTGCACAACTCCCTCACCTCCGCGTTCTGTGTTGCTGGCTTCCTAGTGTGCTTCGGTGCTGCACAACTCCGTCACCTCCGCGCTCTGTGTTGCTAGCACCCTAGTGTGCTTCGGTGCTGCACAACTCCCTCACTTCCACACTCTGTGTTGCTGGCTCCCTCATGTGCTTCTATGCCGCCAAACTCCCTCACCTCCGCACTCTGTTGCTTGCACCTTCATGTGCTTCTATGCCCTCATTAATTTATATTTATTTATTTAGCGATTTATAGAGCGCCTGGTGACCCGGAGGCATCCCCGCGCTGTAGCAATTGTAGAGACCAGAGGGGACAGGGGACCTTATTTTGGGAACAGCAGCGTTTTCAATTTTTTCCGGAAAAGGAGATGACTGGGTTCAAGTCGCAGGGGGCGAGGAAGTGAGTTCCATCCTGAGGACGCTTTTACAGAAAAGCGTCGGCCGCCGGTGCGTGCCTTCCTAAATCTAGGGACATTGGCCAGACGCTCATTGTCCGAGCGTAGGGGCCTTGGGGCCTTGTATGGGGTAACCAGGTCTCTCAGGATAGCAGGGCCAAGACCATTGAGAAGTTTGTGTGCGGGGCACAGGGCCTTAAATTCTACCCTTTGTCGTATTGGGAGCCAGTGGAGGGCCTTGATCGCTGGTCTGGCTGAGACTCTGGAGGGGAGATTCATAAGGAGCCGGGCAGCTGCGTTTTGCATACGCTGAAGTTTCGCCATGGTGGCTTCAGGAGCTCCCAGATAGACCATGTTACTGTAGTCTAGCCGCGCAAGGATCAGACTTTGGACCAGGAGTTTCCTAGATAGGGGCGGAAGTAGTGGGAGGATCCTGCGGATGGAGCACATGAGACCAAAACAGATGCCTGCTGTTTTGGCTGCTTGAGTTTTCAAAGACAGCTCGGGTTCCAGCCAGACTCCTAAGGTCTTAATTTCTTGTTTCGGGGTGGGTACTTCCCCGAAAATGTCTGGCCAGACCGATGGGGGGATGGAGGTCCATTGCTTGCCCAAAAGCAGGACCTCTGTGTAGGAGAGTAGGGTCTGCAATCCTATGATCACCCAGATTTTTTGCTTTTGTTTCACTGGTTTACGACTTTCTCTGGCTGCGGGCCTGCTAATCAGACCCACAGCCTGGCTGTTCTCTTTCTAAATTACAATATGTACCCTAGGTGCATTTACCAATTGGTACTGGGCCACCTTATCAGACCCTGTAACTCAGGGCATAGGTGTACCCAGGGCCGTCAGGGGCTGCAGCATGTATTATGCCACCCCTGGCTGGCCTCCTAAATTTGACACAACTGGCTGCATGACAGCTGGGGCGAAGTCGTGTAATCACACTTTGCTTTAGATATAGTAGCTCTATATCTAACCACACAATGGACACCCGAGTTCCTATCAGTCACTCCTATGGCAGGCCTTAACAATCCTGAAGGCAGAGTGCGTGGGCTCGTGTGAGCTAGGTTCAGGCCCGAGCCGAGCCCGGTTGCAGCTTGCGGAATCAAGACCCAATGGCTGTTCCATGATAACGCGTACCCCATCGGTAACTTCGGTGTCGCGTTATCAAGACATGTCGAGTAAGGTGTCATACGAATCGGGATGCTGCCCTCTCACCAACTCTGGCGACGAGGTTAGCATTCCGCCCTTCTAGAGGGACACGACATGTGTGTAACTGTGAACCCCGGTTAAAGTTAACTGAAGCCTCAGCTCCACAAAATGGATGCTGCCACCACAGACACGAGTCTGACCTCCTGCTGTTGGGAATCCTTCCAGCGAGGAGAGCTTGGACAAAGGGTTTCCTGTCGAGGGCGGTGTTCGCACCGTCCCAGACAGGGTTTGTGTATTCTGGGTAGGTAGGGCTTTTGCGAGAAGGTGACTGCGGAGTGGCACCCCGGTGCTCACTACACATCTGCTGGTCAGAACCAGTTCCAGGGGCACCAGCCCTGGCCTGGGGAAAGTCCGGCAGGGGAGAGGGGTGTAACTACCTCCCTTCCTGGTCCCACCCTTAGGGCAGGACCTAGTCATGTACCCACCCCTTTCTTTAGAATAAAGGCCGGAGCGGGGACCCTTCCAAATTAGATCATCTTTGAATCAAGAACTACTTTCTACGAAAGGACACTCAAGACTCTTCTCAAGATTTCTCCCTTGTGACTAAGGAGTAGTCACCCTGCATCAGCGGGCACCATCTAAGAACTCTGCGGTTTGCTGTAAGTCCTTCCTCAAGGAATCCGACGGCCCAGCTCGACGAGAACCGGCTTCCCTGGCACCTCTGACCTCTACCCACGTCATCAGCTCAGCTGTGATCTGTGGGTGCGACGAGACCTCGAGGGACCGGCCATCATCAGAACCTGCACGCTCTTAAACCAGCACGACCATCGAAGCGATTCCCTGGTGAGTGCTCTGGGGTCCGAGAAGCCCCGACCCTGAGCCGCTCCAGCACCGAAGTGCAGTCTCCCAGCATCTCCACGATCTGCGTGGGGCCCTTCTGCTCGCTGCTCAGCACGTTGTCTGGTCACTAGCCGCTGGCTTGTGCTCTTCTGTGACGACATCCGACAATCAACACTGGTCTGGTTGCTCCAGACTGGCCCTTGCTTCCATCTTTTCGAGAAGCACCCCGGACCCTCCTGATCCACTCAAGACGCCATCTTAGGCCCACCACGTGGCCCTGAGATTTGCCAAGGCTTGTTGCCCCATCCTGGGCCCAGCGACGCCGACAGCATCATCCTTCGTGGGACAGCTCGCACCTCCACCGTGGTCGCCGACAACGCCTCCTGGTCCGTGAGACTGCAGAGCCTAGCGTCGCCCACTCACCTGGTCGAGGTGACGGCCAACCGGTGCCATCCTGGTACCCTCTGACTACTGGCTAGTAGTACGAACTTGGTCCCCTCTGCTTTCAGGTATCAACGATCTCTGATCCAGGCTTGGATCTCTACGAACTATTCATCACTGGTCGCCGGCCAGCAACTCCTTTTCTTCCGGCTCCTGGCTCGTCAGCGAAGACCCCGACGCCTGTAAGACTTGTGCAGCCGCAGCCCTCGTGGCTAGGTAACTCGGCATTTCGGTGCCTGCATAGCCTCTTTACTCTAGGGTCCCGAGTCCCTCGCTTCCGACTTGCCTTATCGGGTCCACCCGAGACCTTAAACTTTCCGTGTCCTTGGACACTTGTTTTAATTGTGCACTTGAAGTATTTGCTAAAGAGATTTGGGTTGTGCTTAGTACCCTGTCCTCATAAAGAGTACAGGGCTGTTGTGATTCTTAATAAATATACTGTTTATTTTCATAACACTTGTGTGGTGTCCTTTCACTGGGTGTTCAAGGGGTACATGTGTGGTAAACAGCTGGCTTAACGCGCCCTCTCGAGTCTTTAGCCTTAGACTGCTCGTATCCACGCTACTAGGATAGCTGGTCTATAGGTTGACTTACAACCAAACACCATAAGGGTCGTTGGAACGATACATAGCGGTCGCTAGAATAGCGAACGTTGCATATCGGGCCAACTTCTCACATTGGTGAGCAGCGGTTGGGATTTGAGCTTGCTGTTGTTTTACCACACGTATCCTAAGAATATCTTGTTGAAAGATCACATAAGTACTGTTAGTACATATAACTAAAGCTTAGAATACTCTGAGTTCTACTGAACCAGCTGTTGCAGCTCCTCAAGGCTTAGCACACCTTGGCCGCAACTCTTAGCAAGGGAACAGTAGGTAAACACGTAGTGTAGGTAGGTGCATCACTTACACCACACTAGAAACAGTATGTCGGACAAAGGAGGAAACTCTGAGTCTCCCCTTGTGTCAGTTGACCCTCCACAGGTCATCCCTTCAAGATATACTGTGCTGAGCTTCAAGGAGTTAAGACAGGTGTGTCACTCCCGGAAGATCAAGCAGGGGTCTAACCCCACCACGTCCTTTCTGATTGGTCTCTTGGAGACTTATGATGCCAGAAAAGCTGAGACCCGTCTTAGCTCTTCTAATCCAGAAGGAGACATGCCTCCCCTCGAGGGAACCAGAGACGATCCTGACCTCATCCACCTCGCAACTGAGAACGAAGATGTGGAGGATGATGAGGATGAGGATCCCTCTGGGGATGAGGCAGATAAGGGACAGGTAGAAGTCGTCAGACTAAGCAGGTCCAACTTAAGCAAACATGATAGCGGTACTGGGAGACCCCTGGGGCCACTATCAGGTCAGCTTAACATTGGGAATGGACGAGCCCGATCTCTGTCAAGAGACTCTGGCAGATCCCTTCAAACCAATGGCTCTCGCAACTCTTCTCAGAGAGGGATGACGTCCCCTCAGCGGAGAGTGTACGAAGCTAAGGAAAGGGCAGCTAATCTGAGGATCGAAAGGGAAGAACTTGCCCTGGCCAAAGAAAGGCTTGCCTTTGCGAGAGAGCAACAGTTAAGTGGGGTAGTCCCCACTGGTGGCAGCAATGTACCTAGCAATAGGGAAAAGAGTTTCGATACGAAACACCTTGGGAAGATAGTGCCCCCCTTTAAACAAGGGGACGACATCCACAAATGGATTACTGCTTTGGAGAGGGCCTGCACTGTGCAAGGTGTTCCCCAGAGTCAGTGGGCAGCTATCTTGTGGCTCTCCTTTGAAGGTAAAGGAAGAGACAAGCTCCTCACCACAAGGGTGGAGGATGCGAACGATTACCAAGTCTTGAAAAATACACTCGTTGAAGGGTTCGGCCTAACCACTGAGCAGTACAGGGTGCTGTTCAGGGATACCCAGAAAACGCAGTCTCAAGATTGGTCTGACTTTGTCGATTGTGCCACTAAGGCTTTTGAGGGCTGGTTGCTGGGCAGTAAGGTTACTGATTACAAAGGATTGTATAATTTGATGATGAGAGAACAAATTTTAAACAATTGTCAGAACCAGTTGTTGCATCAGCATCTTGTCGACTCGGATCTGACCTCTCCCCAAGAATTGGGAAAGAAGGCAGACAGATGGGTTTGCACGAGAGTTAAACAGAACCAGGGCCAGAATCAAGGTGGTCAGAAGAAAGCAGACCAGAAGGGTAAAGATTCTAAGGGGGAACAAAATGACCAGAAGTCTTCGACAGGTCCCCAACAACCCAAAGAGGGAGGGGGTCAGGCTCCCCAAAAGAAGAAAGAAGGCCAATCCAAAAGATGGTGCCAGTACTGTAAAAGTAAATCTCACTGGTTTAGTGAGTGCACCAAGAAAGGAGGAGGGCAGACTCCTGCCACTGCAGCCCCTAAGGCACCTGTGCCCCCTAGTACAGTCAGCAGTGGTAGTGCGCCTCCCAAGGGTTTAGTAGGGTTAACCCTGGGTTCTGAGGGGCGTGACAACTTAGTTGGCACACTCACTCAGGCTGTCCTTGTCAGTACAGGGGACGCGGACGTGTCCCCTGACATAAGTCCCAATACCTTGGGCAAATACAGACAGACGCCTTTCATAAATGGAAAGATGGCTCAGGCCTATAGGGACACTTGTGCCAGCGTCACCATGGTGACGCCTAACTTCGTGGACCCTGGACAGATCATGCCAGGTACAGAATTCCTGGTGACCAATGCAAGCAATGTCACTACCAATCACAGTATGGCAATTGTAGCTTTCTCCTGGGGAGGGGTAACTGGCCAAAAGAAGGTTGTAGTTAGTCCAGACCTCCCAGTGGATTGTTTGTTGGGCAATGATTTGGAGTCGTCACAATGGTCAGAAGTGGAGCACCGGACTCACATGGAAATGTTAGGTTTGCCAGCACATGTGTTCGCTGTGACCAGGTCACAGGTCAGGAAATGCCCCACTGAACCGGTGCTGGATCCTGGAACAACGGACCAGACACCTCCCAAGAAAAAGAGCAGTAGGGTTAAGGCTGCGCCTTCCCCCTTGCCCCAGGTCGTGGATCAAGTCTCAGAGGAGGCTGACCTACAGGAATTGAGGGAAACTGAGCCTAGGGAGTTCGAACTTGATCAAGTTGAATTCTTGGGTTCAGGGGGACCCTCAAGGGAAGACCTGGGGAAGGACCAGTTAGACTGCCCTTCTCTTGAACCCCTCAGACAGCAGGCTGCTGCTGAGGCTGCTGGGAACGCCACAGGTACCCACAGGGTATACTGGGAAGATGGACTCCTGTACACTGAGTCAAGAGACCCCAAGCCTGGCATGACCAGGAGGCTGGTCGTACCCTTGTCTCAGCGTGGTTTCCTACTTACCTTGGCCCACGAGATTCCCTTAGCAGGTCACTTAGGCCAGACGAAAACGTGGGACAGGCTTGTCTCACACTTTCACTGGCCTCATATGAACGAAGATACCAAGGAGTTTTGCCGCTCCTGTGTCACTTGCCAAGCCAGTGGTAAGTCAGGTGGCACGACAAAGGCCCCCCTTATACCAATGCCTGTGGTGGGGGTGCCCTTTGAACGGGTGGGGATCGACATCGTCGGTCCCATGGAACCACCAACAGCATCAGGGCACAAGTTTATACTGGTGGTAGTGGATCATGCCACCAGGTATCCTGAAGCTATTCCCCTTAGGACCACTACAGCACCTGTTGTGGCAAGAGCCCTAGTTGGAGTATTCTCCAGAGTGGGCTTCCCTAAGGAGGTCGTCTCCGACAGAGGTGCAAACTTTATGTCGAGCTACTTAACTGCTATGTGGAAGGAATGTGGTGTCAACTACAAGTTCACTACACCCTATCATCCACAATGCAATGGGCTTGTTGAGAGATTCAACAGGACCCTTAAAGGGATGATTCATGGACTACCTGAAAAGCTTCGGCGTAGATGGGACGTCCTGATCCCCTGCCTCTTGTTCGCCTACAGAGAAGTCCCACAGAAGGGGGTTGGCTACAGCCCTTTTGAACTTTTGTACGGTCATCCTGTAAGAGGACCCCTGTGTTTGGTGAAGGAAGGATGGGAGAGACCTCTCAAAAAGCCTGCAGCCAACATAGTGGACTATGTGCTTGGCCTCCGCTCGCGGATGGCTGAATACATGGAGAAGGCATCTGAAAACCTTAAGGCCAGCCAAGAACTCCAAAAAGCTTGGCATGACCAAAAGGCTGTCTTGACTGTTTATCAGCCCGGACAGAAGGTGTGGGTGTTGGAGCCAGTGGCCCCAGCAGCGCTCAAGGACAAATGGTCCGGGCCCTACACCATCCTGGAGAAAAAGGGAGAGGTCACCTACCTGGTCGACCTGGGAACTCCCCGGAGCCCCCACAGGGTGCTTCATGTCAACAGGCTCAAGGCATATGTCGACAGGAAGGACATGAGTTTGCTCATGGCCCTAGATGAGGGACAGGAAGAAGAGAGCGACCCTCTCCCCGACCTGCTCACTCAGAATCCTGACGATGGATCGGTAGATGGTGTTGTCTTTTGTGGCAGCCTCTCCGAGCATCAACAGAGCGACTGTAAACAGGTTCTTCAGTCGTTCAGACATATGTTTTCTCTAACACCCAGCCAGACCGATTGGTGCACCCATGAGGTTGACACTGGTGACAGCTTGCCCGTTAAGAGTAAAATCTACCGGCAGCCTGATCACGTTAGAGACTGCATCAAGAGTGAAGTGCAGAAAATGTTGGAGCTGGGAGTCATTGAACCCTCGGATAGCCCTTGGGCTAGTCCCGTAGTTCTAGTGCCGAAACCTCACACCCAGGGTGGTAAGAGAGAGATGAGGTTTTGCGTAGATTACAGGGGTCTCAATGCAGTCACTAAGACTGACGCCCACCCAATACCAAGGGCAGACGAGCTTATTGATAGATTGGCTTCGGCCAACTACTTAAGTACGTTTGACCTGACAGCTGGGTATTGGCAAATCAGGTTAGCTGAGGACGCCAAGCCTAAAACCGCATTTTCAACCCCTGGTGGGCATTATCAGTTTGTGGTGATGCCCTTTGGTCTGAAAAATGCACCTGCCACCTTCCAACGGTTGGTGAATCAAGTCCTTACTGGGCTGGATGACTTCTGTGCGGCGTATCTTGACGATATTGCTGTCTTTAGCTCCACCTGGGAGGATCACCTGGTCCACCTGTGGAAAGTGTTAGAGGCCCTGCAAGCCGCAGGCCTCACCATCAAGGTCACCAAGTGCCAGATAGGGCAGACACAGGTTGTATACCTGGGCCACCTTGTAGGTGGAGGCCAGGTTCAGCCACTGGAGAGCAAGATACAGTCAATCAGGGACTGGGCTCCTCCAACCACCCAGACTCAGGTTCGAGCTTTCTTGGGCCTGACTGGATACTACCGGAAGTTTGTCAGGAACTATGGTTCCATCGTGACACCATTAAACGAACTGACAAGCAAGAAAATGCCAAAAAAGGTTCAGTGGACAGCGAGCTGTCAAAAAGCATTCGATGACCTAAAGCAGGCCATGTGCACGGCGCCTATCCTCAAGAGTCCGGACTACTCCAAACCATTCATTGTCCAAACAGGTGCTTCTGAGTTGGGTGTGGGAGCTGTTCTTTCTCAACTGAATTTTGATGGTCAAGACCAGCCCATTGCTTTTATAAGCAGAAGGCTGACCCCTAGAGAGAAGAATTGGTCAGCTATTGAGAGGGAGGCCTTTGCTGTGGTTTGGGCCCTGAAGAAGCTGAGGCCATACTTGTTTGGCACTCACTTCAAGATTCAGACCGACCATAAGCCCCTCTTGTGGCTAAATCAGATGAAGGGTGAAAACCCCAAACTGCTAAGGTGGTCCATTTCCCTACAGGGGATGGACTTTACAGTGGAACATAGACCTGGTACTGATCATGGCAATGCCGATGGGCTCTCCAGATATTTCCACTTAGAACAAGAAGACTCACCTGGTCAAGGTTAGCTTATTGTTCCGACGTTTGGGGGGGGGGTCATGTAGGAGAGTAGGGTCTGCAATCCTATGATCACCCAGATTTTTTGCTTTTGTTTCACTGGTTTACGACTTTCTCTGGCTGCGGGCCTGCTAATCAGACCCACAGCCTGGCTGTTCTCTTTCTAAATTACAATATGTACCCAAGGTGCATTTACCAATTGGTACTGGGCCACCTTATCAGACCCTGTAACTCAGGGCATAGGTGTACCCAGGGCCGTCAGGGGCTGCAGCATGTATTATGCCACCCCTGGCTGGCCTCCTAAATTTGACACAACTGGCTGCATGACAGCTGGGGCGAAGTCGTGTAATCACACTTTGCTTTAGATATAGTAGCTCTATATCTAACCACACAATGGACACCCGAGTTCCTATCAGTCACTCCTATGGCAGGCCTTAACAATCCTGAAGGCAGAGTGCGTGGGCTCGTGTGAGCTAGGTTCAGGCCCGAGCCGAGCCCGGTTGCAGCTTGCGGAATCAAGACCCAATGGCTGTTCCATGATAACGCGTACCCCATCGGTAACTTCGGTGTCGCGTTATCAAGACATGTCGAGTAAGGTGTCATACGAATCGGGATGCTGCCCTCTCACCAACTCTGGCGACGAGGTTAGCATTCCGCCCTTCTAGAGGGACACGACATGTGTGTAACTGTGAACCCCGGTTAAAGTTAACTGAAGCCTCAGCTCCACAAAATGGATGCTGCCACCACAGACACGAGTCTGACCTCCTGCTGTTGGGAATCCTTCCAGCGAGGAGAGCTTGGACAAAGGGTTTCCTGTCGAGGGCGGTGTTCGCACCGTCCCAGACAGGGTTTGTGTATTCTGGGTAGGTAGGGCTTTTGCGAGAAGGTGACTGCGGAGTGGCACCCCGGTGCTCACTACGCATCTGCCGGTCAGAACCAGTTCCAGGGGCACCAGCCCTGGCCTGGGGAAAGTCCGGCAGGGGAGAGGGGTGTAACTACCTCCCTTCCTGGTCCCACCCTTAGGGCAGGACCTAGTCATGTACCCACCCCTTTCTTTAGAATAAAGGCCGGAGCGGGGACCCTTCCAAATTAGATCATCTTTGAATCAAGAACTACTTTCTACGAAAGGACACTCAAGACTCTTCTCAAGATTTCTCCCTTGTGACTAAGGAGTAGTCACCCTGCATCAGCGGGCACCATCTAAGAACTCTGCGGTTTGCTGTAAGTCCTTCCTCAAGGAATCCGACGGCCCAGCTCGACGAGAACCGGCTTCCCTGGCACCTCTGACCTCTACCCACGTCATCAGCTCAGCTGTGATCTGTGGGTGCGACGAGACCTCGAGGGACCGGCCATCATCAGAACCTGCACGCTCTTAAACCAGCACGACCATCGAAGCGATTCCCTGGTGAGTGCTCTGGGGTCCGAGAAGCCCCGACCCTGAGCCGCTCCAGCACCGAAGTGCAGTCTCCCAGCATCTCCACGATCTGCGTGGGGCCCTTCTGCTCGCTGCTCAGCACGTTGTCTGGTCACTAGCCGCTGGCTTGTGCTCTTCTGTGACGACATCCGACAATCAACACTGCTGGTCTGGTTGCTCCAGACTGGCCCTTGCTTCCATCTTTTCGAGAAGCACCCCGGACCCTCCTGGTCCACTCAAGATGCCATCTTAGGCCCACCACGTGGCCCTGAGATTTGCCAAGGCTTGTTGCCCCATCCTGGGCCCAGCGACGCCGACAGCATCATCCTTCGTGGGACAGCTCGCACCTCCACCGTGGTCGCCGACAACGCCTCCTGGTCCGTGAGACTGCAGAGCCTAGCGTCGCCCACTCACCTGGTCGAGGTGACGGCCAACCGGTGCCATCCTGGTACCCTCTGACTACTGGCTAGTAGTACGAACTTGGTCCCCTCTGCTTTCAGGTATCAACGATCTCTGATCCAGGCTTGGATCTCTACGAACTATTCATCACTGGTCGCCGGCCAGCAACTCCTTTTCTTCCGGCTCCTGGCTCGTCAGCGAAGACCCCGACGCCTGTAAGACTTGTGCAGCCGCAGCCCTCGTGGCTAGGTAACTCGGCATTTCGGTGCCTGCATAGCCTCTTTACTCTAGGGTCCCGAGTCCCTCGCTTCCGACTTGCCTTATCGGGTCCACCCGAGACCTTAAACTTTCCGTGTCCTTGGACACTTGTTTTAATTGTGCACTTGAAGTATTTGCTAAAGAGATTTGGGTTGTGCTTAGTACCCTGTCCTCATAAAGAGTACAGGGCTGTTGTGATTCTTAATAAATATACTGTTTATTTTCATAACACTTGTGTGGTGTCCTTTCACTGGGTGTTCAAGGGGTACATGTGTGGTAAACAGCTGGCTTAACGCGCCCTCTCGAGTCTTTAGCCTTAGACTGCTCGTATCCACGCTACTAGGATAGCTGGTCTATAGGTTGACTTACAACCAAACACCATAAGGGTCGTTGGAACGATACATAGCGGTCGCTAGAATAGCGAACGTTGCATATCGGGCCAACTTCTCACACTCTGTCTTTGATCTGTTCAGCTTGAGCGATGACTCGCACATCCAGTGGTGAATTTCCTGGAGGCAGTTCGGAAGATTGTCTGGGTGGTTGGCAAGATGTGAGAGAGAGACGACCAATTGTGTGTCGTCTGCATAACTCACTATCTTGATCCCGAAGGGGGCGGCGACATCCTCGAGGGGGGCCATGTAGGCATTAAACAAAGTGGGGCTTAATGAGGACCCCTGGGGGACTCCGCTCAAGAGGGGGAGGGAGGCAGAGTGGGAGTTGCCATCCCATACCTGGAACGAGCGCCCTGAAAGGAAGGATTCTATCCATGAGAGCGCGGGCCTGCGAGCCCTGCCACGGCCAGCCGATGTAGAAGGACACGGTGGTTAACCGTGTCAAAGGCTGCGCTGAGGTCCAGGAGGATCACTGCCACTGACCCTCCTGAATCCAGAATGCACCTAGCCTCCTCGATGACAGCGAGAAGGGCGGTATCTGTGCCGTGGCCCGGGCGGAACCCAGTTTGGGACTGCCGCAGAAGGTTGTTCGATTCTAGGAACTGTGACAGTTGCCCATTGACCAGTTTCTCGGCCATTTTGCTGACGCACGGGAGGAGTGAGATTGGTCGGTAGTTCGCCATGTCGCCGGGGTCCAGATGAGGTTTTTTTAGAAGTGCCTTGACTACTGCACTCTTCCAGCTAGGGGGGACAGAGCCTTGGGAGAGCGAGATCTTTATCAGCTCCGTGATCGTGGGCACGATGACAGGGGCTACTGTTTTCAGGAATCTAATGGGGGCGGGATCCAGAGGGGAGCCGCTTTTCATTTTGGCCATGGTTGTGCCTACTTCGTCCAGTGTTACTGCCCTGAAAGCGGTAAGCTGAGGATGCAAGTTGTTTCCTGTGAGGTTGGTAGATGCATCATTGTCCATGAGGTTCGGCAGGCAGGGAGGCAGGGAGGGGGGAGGGAGACTAGGATACGGGCGATTTTGGAGATGAAGTAGGTTGCCAGTTCGTCACTTCTGTCCGCAGGGGGTGAGTTGGAGGAGGGGGGAGCTGGTATTTTCAAGAGCTCTTTGGCGATGAGAAAAGATTCTCTTGCCGAGTTGGTGGAGTTTTTTATTCGAGTGTCGTAGTGAGAGGCTTTAGTGATCTTCAGAGTTGACTTGTAGATTCTCACCGACCTCTGGTAGGCTTCCTTGCTGGCGTGCAGCCAGTCTATCCTCCATAGTCGCTCTGCTTTTTTGCAGTCTTTGCGGAGAGTCCGGAGTTCCGGGGTGTACCATGGGGCTGATCCTAGTTTCCCGTTTTTGCCCTCACGGGTTTTTATGGGGAGGATGGAGTCCAGTGACGTGGAGATCCACTCCCTGAATTTCAGATCTGCAATGACCGGATCTTCCGAAGAGGTAGGGGTAGTAGAGTTCAGGGTTATGGCCCATTCCTCTACGGAGAGTCTGGACCATGCCCTGTCCCCGGTATAGGTTGTGGGTTTGTGGGGTTTCTTGAAGGCTCCTGGCAGGCGAAGAGGGACCATGAAGTGGTCCGTCCACGGAAGGGGGAGGGGCTCTTTGGCTTGAAGGGTGGGGATGTTGGTAAACACCGGGTCAAGCAGGTGGCCTTTAATGTGTGTGGCTCCGGGGTTGGTGAGGTGGAGACCGTAGGCAGCCAGTTCTGAGATCAAGTCGACTGCCCCTGTATCTAGTGGGTCATCGAAGTGAATGTTGAGGTCTCCTAGTATCGAGAAGTTAGGTGTGGAGTGGACCTGAGATGCTATGTACTCTAGGAGAGCGCTAGCAAAAGGGCCAGAATGGCCAGGGGGACGATAAACTAGGAGGCCTGCCAATGAGGTAGTCGGCGCTAACTGGATTGTGAAGTACAGGCTTTCAGAGTCCAGGATATGAGCGTCGTTGGTTCTACAGGAGAAGTAGTCCCGATGGATGATGGCCAGTCCACCTCCTCTGCCTGATGGACGAGGTTGGGACTGGATGAGGAATCCCGGAGGGAGGGCTAACACAACGTCTGAATCCGAGTGGTCAGTGAGCCACGTTTCAGAGAGGAACAGAATGTCGAGCTCGTGGTCTTTTATTAGGTGGTTAATGAGCAGCGCATGCATAGGGAGTGAACGGCAGTTCAGAGCGGCCAGTTTAAGCGCCGGAGGAATGCCGGGTCGCCTGGGGAGTTGTAGCTGAACTGGGCGGCAGAGTGTACAGTTGGTAAATGGTCCTTCTAGACCAAGAACAAAGTTACACGCGCTGTGTTTGGTGGGTCTGAGACTGAGGAGGTCCCGACGCGAGTAGCTTACCCTAAGGGAAGCTGGGTCCGGCATGGGTTCTGGCCCTGAGCCCGGCCGAGCGCGGACGGGCGCAGACGGGCTTGCCTTAGGCGCGCCTTCGGCGCGCATACGGCGCTCCCGCTGCGCTCGTCCGCTGCACTGGTATGGCCGACACATTTGAGGCGAGGGAGGAGGGCGTGGCCTCGTTGTGGGCGTGTCTACGCCTTCGAGCCGCGATGGCGGTTAGAGGGGTTTTCCTGTCTCAGTGCTATGATCCGCTGTGTCAGGGGATGTCAGGAGGGCTGCTCGGCGCGTTTGGCAAGCGCAGGTGAGTTCGATTTTTTTTAAAAGCAGTGAAAAATACAAGTACATTTTAAAACAGAGCAAAATACAGTCCTCCGGCTTCCGCCTCAAACTCCTTCACCTCCGCATTGTGTGTTGCTGGCTCACTAGGGTGCTTCGGTGCTGCACAACTCCCTCACCGCCGCACTCTGTGTTGCTGGCTTCCTAGTGTGCTTCGGTGCTGCACAACTCCCTCACCTCCGCGCTCTGTGTTTCTGGCTCCCTCGTTCTCTTGTCCTACTTGCCCTCTGTTGCTCTTTTCCTTTGTGTGCTGCTTTTTCCTTTCTCCACCACATGCAGCTTTATCTTTATTTTATCCGCACCACTCACTCTCCATTGCTTCTCCCAGCTGCTCACTCCCACCAGAAGGGCTTTTGTCTACAGCAGTATACAAAAAGCTTTTACACCTGAATGTATTTCAAACAAAGGGAATAGATGCCTTCTTTTTTTATAAAAATGTTGTCTTTCATTTGTAAATTCATGTTTACACCTCAGAGTTTTTTCCAAAGCAGCAGTTAATTCATAGATGCTGTTCTGAAAGAACATTTAGTTCATAGACACTGTTCTCAATGGAACAGTTATGTCTCGAGGGCTCTTTGAGTTCACAGAATCCTAAAGAGTTTGCACCTCTTTCTAAGGTCTGGTGTGGTTGAGGCTTGTGTGTGATGAGCACTCTGTGCACAATACTGCAGGGCTGTGCACTAATGGAACACATGGAAGAACCACAAATGAAAGCACGGTTTAAATGTGGCTTTAATATGTACAATAAATACGGCACCGTTTTAATTACAAGAAATATATGCATCAAGGCTTGTTTTCTGAGGAGTGCAATATGATACACGTTTTGTTCAAAATAATTTAGTAGAATGAATGTTTTAATAAAGTTGTATTTATGTTCCTCTGTGGAAGACAGAATAACTGAGGGTGAATCTTCTGGCTCTGGGTAGAATTTTATAAAGAAGCCTGTGAATTTTTTTCCAATTTGGATCCTTTAGGGTCTGTGTGTTTTAAATGTCAAAATATCTACATGGTATTGGGGCAAAATATGCTGCATACCTTTCTTTAGATGCACTTGATTTGACGATATGCCACATAATGTATATTTATCTGTGGCATAATGACATTCCCCTTTGCAGGATTATTTATCAGCCCTACAGTGTAATATCATCCACCATAAGGTTATAATTCCAGTGACCCTGGTACATGTCTGCAGCTGAAAAATACTGCACTGTGCGTTTAACTATGTTGTACATTTTTTGGGGGAAATCCCCTGAAGGCATGACATTGACATGAGTTCTCAAGGATGTTCAGAAAAGAGCATTCATGTGCCTCTGTGCACACAAGTGTGTCCATGGGAAGGCTGGTGACTTACACGGTTTGAAGATAACCGGTCAGTTGACCATCTCATTGCAGGAGCCCCAACTTGTCACCCTTCAGGGAAATCAAAGCAGGCAAGGGAACGTCATCTGTATCACTAAACCTTCTACCAATTCGAGTTTATCAAATGTATTTTGGTTTGAGTCCTGACTGAGATGTACCAGGTCTTGGATATGTTTCAGTGGCAGGAGTTTACTCATCTAGGTTCCAATTTTAGGTCTGATTTCAACCTACATCAAGGAAACATGGCTTAGACAAAAATATAACCATTTTATTGAACACAATCTTCAATCATGTATAATAAGAATGTATATTTATATCTCAACTTTCATGTTGTACGTGTTTTAGTCATCCGTTACCCCTGTCAAGAGGAGCGAGTTTAATCAAAAATATATCTATAATCAAAAATGATCAGTACTCTGTATCAACTGCTAAATGGTATTTCCTCCCTATTTGCACTGTTACGCTAAGTTTTGCACAGCTTTTTTGCACACAACTGAATCTATTGTGATTCTTACCTGGCTAGTTGCGCTGCGCTTGTAAAAACCTGGAATTAGATTGCCTTACTTTTAAATAATTGAATTGTCACCAGTTTGTAACCACCTTTGTTTTTTGTTTTTAATGAACGGAATTAAGTTTACCATTGGCTCTTATGTTTAGAAATAGTCCCGTTTGTGGAGTTATCAGGAAGCTCTTAGACACTGGTGGTGTCTCCTTCCACAAAGTGTCCATCGCCAGTACCCGCTAGTTCCTTCCCCTCCATGGAACGCGTCCGATCATAAGAACAGTCCAGACCGAATTGCCAAACCAGGTCCTCCCTGGACGGGACACAAGGGTCCTGGGACCGGTTTCAGGGTATGTCACCCTTCATCAGCCAGGCTAGCTTGAATCCAGTGGCACATTGAGCAAGGGACCCACATCTGCCATGCCTGCAGTGAGCCTTCTTCATTTTGAGTTCTCTGCCTTAGGGTCGTATTTCGATAAGGACAGGAAGACCTTACCGAGTGGCTTGGAGGTGTTTGTATCATGAACGTGGTGCGTCTTGGAACATGTATATTTTCCGTCAGCATATTCGAAATTTCCCTTAAGAGATGAGAATTTTCGAGGATAAATTTAGGTTTTATTGAGTGGTGGCCCTGGGTTACAGTGGCAATCTCGCATGTGGGTGATGCTGTCAGACATGATGTTGGAGCCGCCATTGCAAACTGGGCATTGGTGGCGCGCCATTTCCATCGGGCCCATGTGATTGGTCTTCACTTTGGTGGAGACAATGATGTGTCTGCCCCCAGGAACACCACCTGCCTCCATTTTCAGCATGAGCTTGGATGTGTGAAGATCAGGGCACCTGAATTTAGGGGGATTATTCTGCTAAAACTCCCTTTTAAATCAGACCCTATGACTCTCATTTGAGGGAGGTGCCAAAAATCAAACACACCCAAGAACCCATTAGTTAGGACCGAAGAATAGTATGTTACTGTAAGGATTTTTTTGCATCTTGTGGCCTTTTTATAAGATGCTGATTCAAATCTTGGGTTCATGTGTCCTGACTTCCCTGCTGGATGTTTGTTGTCTTGAGTGTCTCTTCTCATGGAGCTGTGCTTGAGTTCAGTTCTTTTCTTTCCATCCTATTTTGATTGGTGCTTTGTTTCAAGGAAGCAGACTTTTCTTTTGATTTGAAGGAAATATACGGGATAACGTCCCCGAGCACTTAAAAGAATGCCCGGCTTTACCTACAGAACTTCCAACGTCTGCATTTTCCCTACATTTTTAATTCCCCCCTCACTATGAGCCTTTTTGAAAAAAACACTCAAGAAGGTAGGAGAAAAAAGTTCATTTGTGTAAATAGGATAAAACCTACTTTCTAAAATTGCGCACAATGTGATTTTAAATTGTAAGTGTGAATCATGAATAACGTTGGCATCTTTGGTTAATGCAAAATCCGGTGTTTGAGCCCTGTCTATGAGAAATGCTAGCAGATTTATTTCAAAGTTAACCTAAGTTATTACTGAGCTAAAAAGAGAAGTGTACACACAAGCACACGCGCACTGGTACTTGCGCCGTTTTTGCACAACACTGCAGGCAGATTTACAAGCCCCTTGTGCCACTTTTGCGTCACTTTTCGCATGTTAAAAGTAATGCAAAAGTGGCACAAGAGGCTTGTAAATCTGCTCCCTGCAATGTTAACTTCACTTGTTCATTACTGTTGTGCTGGGCGAGTGGGCAGCGCCAACACTTGCGGTGCACGAGGATTTACACGGAGGGGCACACGTGTAAAACAATAACCACAGGAGCCAGTGTTTGTGGTTGAACTCATGGGGTTCACCTCCGTCGCCGACTCGCCGACGTGAGCGCGTCCCATTACTTTTATTAACTGCAAGTCACATGACCTTCACGTCACGACTTGACGGTGTCGTCACAAGTCACGACATCACATTCCTCCCCAACAAGGATAAAAAAAAACATAACAATAAAATGACTCATGGGCCAAGATTGCAACTCAGCATAACACAACTCAAACCCACCATGGGCCTACTTAGCCAATAATACACATGTATATAGGACAGTCTTAGGTGAGATAGTCCTTCAATCGGCACAACGGTTCCGGATTTCTCTACAGCTGGTACTGGGACTGCCTTCGCCCAGAGGAAGGAATCGCATCAGTCTCTGGAATAACCTCACAGCGGTCATCCTCCAACGGAGACGGAGAATTCTCAGTCTCCGCTCGGCAGGTGTCACCAGGCCAGGAATCATCGAGGCCGCCAGTGCCGCACGCTTCCTCCGCAGGGACGTGGTCCATGGATCCAGTGCGATTGGCGTTAGTTCCTGACATCGTGGAAGGTGACGCCAACAGTTCCGGGTGAAACTTCTTGAAGTGAGAGACATTGCGGGCCACGGTCTCCCGCCCCCGAGTGGCGATGACTCAGGTCCCTTTAATGCTGACGACAGTCCAGGGCATCTTTTCATATGGCAATTAGAATTTACCAGTAGAGAATCTTGAGCAATACTAGATCCCCTTCTTTAATCCTGCTAGTTTATGCGTTTTGTCTGTGGCTTATTTGGGCATATGCATTTCTACGACGAGCATCAATCCGAGGGTTGTCAGGGTTCTGCGGTTGCCATTGAGGATGATGAGGTATGAAATCAGTGACTACTCGACTCATCAATAAGTTATCTGGGGCCACCCCGGTTGTGGTTTGGGGGGTTAGACGGTAGCTGCGCAGGAACGTGAATATTGCCAGCTCTATGGATTGCCTCTTGTCATGTGCAATTCTGATTACCTTAAGAGTCCTCATGAACCGTTCCGCTTCCCCATTGGCTTGGGGTCAGTGAGGAGTGATTTGGCGGTGTTGGATGCCAAGGGCCGTGAGATGTACAGCCAGTTCTTGTCCCTGAAAGGGAGGCCCATTGTCGGTGCGCAATTCTTGCATCAGTCCATGGGTGGCCATGATCTTTTCTATCTTGGGTATCACTTCAGCGGCATTGGGAGAGGTTACAATTTCCACCTCGGGATACTTGGAATAGTCATCAATAGCCACTAAGGTGTGACGACCGTCAGGAAGGCTGCCAAAGTCCATACTGATGCAGGACCACGGGGACCTTGGCCGAGGCTCTGCGATGACAGGAGCAGGATGAGGCATGTCTCTGGTGTCTTGGCATGACGAGCAAGATCAGACGGTATTCTCCACCAACTCGTCCATTAACGGGAACCACACCTTGGTGCGAAGTTGTGAATTGTTTTTTACCATGCCTTGATGCCCCACATGGGCCAATTGTACACATCGTTCCATTAATGACGTGGGGATGACCAGCGGATGTCCTCCTAACAAACAGTCCGTCGGGTCTTCAGTGAGTTCACCTCTCACATGGTATAGGCTCTCCATGATCCGCTGAGCTGGAATTGTTAGAATTTTCCATTCCTCCTTGGCTTTGTGCCAGTTTCCATTTTGCAGAATCAGCTTAGCTCTTTGTAGACACTCGTCCTTTGCTGTGGCCTCGGATAGATCCCGCATGGACAGGGGAATTGGACATGAAAGAGCTGTTATGGATTTAACGTATTCTTCAGTGTCAGCAGCGTCCTCCATCTCCTTGTCAGTGGCCGCTCTGGGGTGTCAGGATAGGTAGTCCGCCGGATTACAGAGCCTGGTTGGTATTCCACTCTACAGTTGTAATCTTGGAGTTGTTGTATTCACTTCTCAATCCTTGCCAGAGGTTTCATGGATGTCCCTGCGAATAAGGCCACAAGGGGTTTATGATCGGTCGTGTCCACGAACGGCTTTCTGTAGACATATAAGTGGAAGTGGCGACACCCCCAATGGATGGCAATGGCCTCCTTCTCTATTTGAGAATATCTCTGTTAAGTCTCAGTGAGGGACCTGCTTGCAAACGCGACGGGCCCAGTCTTCCTCCTGACGTTGTCGCTGCAAAAGCACAGCCCCAAGACCCATCGGGCCTGTAGCAATAGCGATTTGGGTCATTTTCTCAGGGTCAAAGAAAGCCGGAGTTGTCGCCTCCGAAGGAGCGTCTTTGATGTCGTTGAATGCTTTGTCTTGAATTGGACCCCATTTCCACGGGGTAGAGTCTTTGGTAAGCTCTCGTAGCGGCAGTGTGAGAGTGGTAAGGTCTCTGATGAACCTACCGCAATAGTTTATCATGCCAAGGAAGCTGCCAACTTTCGTCACGCTGGCAGGGGGCGCCACGTTTTTGATGTCCCGCACCTTTTCGGGATCCGGGTTGACTCCTTCCGTGGAGAAGGTATAACCGAAAATTTGGAGCTTCTTCTTCAGGAATTCGCACTTCTCTCTATGTAGCGTGAGACCAGCGTCTCGCAGACGTCGCAGCACTTGTGTGAGACGAGAGTTATGTTCAGGTAACGATTTGGCGTGTACCATGATGTTGTCACTTACCTTAATCACCCCGGAATGTCCGGGATCAATTCTTGTATGACGTTTTGGAATACTTCTGCTGCGCTTGATACTCCAAAACTCAGTCGAGTGTAGCGTTGTAACCCGACATGTGGTGATGTTTCGTGATGCCTCATCAAGGACTAGTTGATGGTATCCTGACCGTAGATCTAGTTTGGAAAACCAGCAGGCTCCGGCCATTTCTCCAATGAGATCATCAATTGTCGGGGTAATATGGTGCTCGCGTTTGATGGCGGCATTTGGTAGGGCCATGTCAACACAGATCCTCACTGCGCCAGGCTGTTTTGGTTTCCGCGAGACCACGATGCGGGAGACCCATGGCGTGGGACCGGTAACTTTCTTAATAATTCCAGCGGCCTCCAGCTTTTTCAGTTTCTCTTCAACTTGTGGACGAAGGTGGAACGCTATCCTTCGATGTCGTAGAGCGACAGGTTGAACCGTGGGGTCAATGTGCAGGTGAACTTCTTTCCCTTTGAACCTTCCGATGCCTTCGAATACTTTGGAGAAGTCCTCCAACAGGTGTTGTATGGACTTATGATACACACTGAAGGCGAATGTCACTACCCCTAGGTCTTCGGCAGCCCGGCACTCTAGGAGCATCTTAGGTGACATACACATTGGTGTTGACAGTCCGCTCTCCATGAGCTAGCAACGTCTTGAAGCATCCCAGGATCTTCAGAGGGGTGTCTTGGCCATAAGCGAACACTGTGATGGCTGACGGATGTAGCGTGGGAACAGGGTGCAATGTTCGGTGAAGGGCGGCTGCCATGATGTTGATGGTGGCCCCAGTGTCTACTATCCCCATGACTTCCTGGGCTCCTACGCAAATGTTGCACTGTGGTAGGCATCGTGCTTTGCGGGTGGTGTTACCAATCATGTGCACCTTGTGGACCACCCGCTCTTCCTCCTCATCGTCATCCATGTCACTTGGTGTTTTGTCTCCCTCCGGCACCGCGTTAGCCATCTGCCGTGGCTTGCAGTATTTCTTGGCTCTGCATACCTTCTCGAAATGGTTGAATCGCCCACATCCGGAACATCTTTTCCCTTTTGCCGGGCACTCCACTGGCTGGTGTGGCGGACTACCACAGTACCAACATGTTTTGGCCATCCGGGCCGCAGCAGTACGGGGTCCCTTTTTTTCCCATCGCGTCGCGGACTTAGTTGTCACGGCATTGACTGGCTCTGTTTTCACAGGGACTTGAAGGGCCGCCTCCATATGTGCTGCTCGAGCTTTGGACAACTCCTTGGTGCGCCACAGGGTTAGGATGTTGGCGAGGGATTTGCCAGACTCTTTTAGGATGTGTTCCCAAAGTTTGGCAGAGGCACACCCCTGAATCACTTGACCCCGTATCTCTTTGGTTCCGACCTGAAATCCGCACGTCGAGGCAAGATTCTTCAGCCTCGCGTGGTACGTGTCCAATGATTCATCTGGAAGTTGTCAGGCTTGACGGAATATGAATATCTCATAGTCCTGATTGGCCATTGGCTCAAAATGCCCATTGAGCGCGTTTATTAGTGTGTGGTGGTTCTTCGGCGTGGCCTCTACAAGTGTCTTGGAAATGTTATGTATATCTTTTCCTTCAAAGTGCAACAGCATTGCCCTTTTCTGGTCCTTATGTACTTTAGTGGCTTCGAAGAAGATTTGTAAACGGTCCACTCAATCTTTCCACTTGGGAGCGAGGGAGGATGGGGATCCTTCCACAATGAAGGGTTCAATGGGTGGTATTTGCGACATGTTTCCAGTTCAGAAGCACGTGACTGTGTCCTGTATGTTTGCAGCTGTTCCTTACAGTTCACATCATGTGTGGTTGGGGGTGGTGACGGGCACTCCTCTCTCCCCTGGGCACCCAGGAATTAGCTCCTTGGTAGGGCGGGCGTACTGGGCTGGCGCACGAGTCCCTGGTGGGGGCCCAGTTGAGATTAGCGTGATTATCTGAGGTGGGGGCTGTTCCTCAATTTTGCCCCTTGTGCCACTGTCCCTGGCGATGTAGCTTAGGTCCACCAGTTACGGGTGTCACCCCGTGCTTGTTTATATGGCCGGCCTGTGTGGTCCTGACTGTGGCCAGATGATCACCCCTTGTAAGGAATCCCTGGGTCAGTTCGAGGCCTTGCTGGGGGCGGGGCTCGATTCCAAGGTGTCTCTCCCACGTTGTGCAGTGGCCTGTGCTGAGGCCTACCAGCTTTCCCACACGTGGCAGAGCACTCGCTGGATGGGGGTCTGCAGCACGCATCTCGCCGCGTTGGCGAGACACGCCAAACACGCCTGCTGTTACACGCCGCTCCGCGCTCCCTCAAGCGGGCGGGGCACCGCCGGCTGCCGGAGTACCACGTGGGCGGCACCGCTAGGCCGCACACAGCCGCTGCGATGGACTGTGCGGCGAGTAGCTCCACGGGGCGGGGCGCGGTGGCAACCTCACCTCAGCGGTCACCACAGGACTTGTGGACCGGGAGTCACCACACCGTTCAGGGGAACCACGCAGGTCCTCCGACGCCAGCAATAGACGGCGCCGGATGTCAGGGCATGAGCGCCGCGAGCACCAGGACACGCTTGCGACCGCCTCACCGAGGTGCGAGGGCACGACCACCCTTGTCGCCAAATGTTGTGTTGGGCGCGTGGGCACGCCAACACTTGCGGTGCACGAGGATTTACACGGAGGGGCACACATGTAAAACAATAACCACAGGAGCCAGTGTTTGTGGTTGAACTCATGGGGTTTGCCTCCGTCGCCGACTGGCCGACGTGAGCCCGTCCCATTACTTTTATTAACTGCTGGTCACATGACCTTCACAAGTCACGACATCACAATTACCCATCATATTTTATTGGTTGCAGCTGATCCTCAGTTTTGCACAGTAGGAATTAGCTCGTGAATTAAGGCACCATCTTCAGAGACCTGTGTGTATCCAGCACTTTTCACAGCATAACGCTGTCACTGTAGCACAGATGGTTAATGCACTTGCTACAGACATTTGTGAAATCAGCTGGCCACATTTTTGCTTGTCACAAGTTCTGATACTAGTAAATAATCATTAGGTCACACCCTTGCTGCCACACTCTACATGTAACTGGCAAGATATGGGCAAAACCCGCAGCATTTTTGTGTGCCTCATTGGCTCTGCCAACAGCTTCAGACTTAGTCCCAGATTTACTAACATTGCTAGGTGTACTTCACAAAAGCCAGGGCCCCAGACGGCAGGCCTAGCTAACTCATGCTGCTGAAACACTTTGCTTCCTCCCCTTTTTTCTGCATGCTTTCTCTTGATTTTGCCTCGTTTTTTACCGCTTTCTCCTTCCTCCCACCCCCGTTGTTTTTAGTGCTTTCTCCTGCTTTTCCTCATTTTTTACTGCTTTGTCGGCCCTCTTCCCTATTTTTCTGAGTTCTTTATCCTGCTTTTGTCTCGTTTTTTACTGCTTTCTCCTTCCTTTTCCCCTCCGTTTTTCTGAGTTCTTTCTCTTGATTTTGCCTCTTTTTTTACTGCTTTCTCCTTCCTCTCCTCTGTTTTCCTTAGTGCTTTCTCCAGCTTTTGCCTAGTTTTTCACTGCTTTCTCCTCTCCGCGAAGCAGCTAGCAACCAGCGTCTTGAGACCCTCACAGGTGATTTGTCATGCTTTATAAATCCTGATTGATTTATTGATTTAAAATAGATGCAAAGTTTAAAATTGGGATTTACGTTCTGGCACAAAACTTGTTTTGCACTAGAAAACAGCCATTAAGTAACACAACTGTGTTACACTACTTTGTGCCACGTGCCTTACTTAGCACCAAGGGGCCATACTAAGGATGGTAAATGGGAGTTCCCAAACAACCGCCCATGTGTTTTGATACAAATCTCTATCTACTAACATTGGTAGACAGGGACATGTGTAAAGAAAATACACCCCCCTCAAGGCAGGGGTAATGTTGGAGACATTTTTTTATTTTCTTCAAACTTTACTGCACTGTACATCACACAGACCAACTTGGAAAAGAATTTAGCTATATCTAAGCATTGAAGTTTGTACTGGAAGGATGTGCTACAAAAACCCATGCATATCACACAGGTTGCTAGGAAAAGAAGATTTTTTATTTTTATACAGAAAGTAACAATAAAAAAAACTTTGACTGATTCGATAACAATCAAAAGTGTTTCCTCCACAAGTGAATGGAGCTATCTTTAATACCTGTAAAGGCAAAATTACCCCAAAAATTAAAAACAGACTGAAACACACTTTGCCTTGAAAAAAAGAGCGTAGTTATTCTAAAAAAAATCATACAGATGAATTCACATTATAGATCTTTACTCTTGCTTCGGCAATGGTACAGAATTGATAAGTGGCTGTTGAATCATCACTGGTCCTCTGATGATTCATGCAAAGTTCCATCAGCGATAAATCTCCGCTCGCGTAATGGATCAGTCAAGGGTTGATATTCCACTCCATAGGTCTGTAATTAGAGCTGGGCAGCGGTGCAGCAAGTCTAACAGTGAATTATGAAGTCCTTCAGAGAGCATTTGGAGATCTCTTGAGAGGGACATGAATTTACGGCTTGGTAGAGGACATTCAAGTCTTTATGGCCAGGTAATGATCAATATTAAGGACAAGCTGCTAGTTTATTTTTCTATTTTCCCAGAGGACCATTCTGCAGAATGATGAAGCATCTCAACATAATCTGTCCCACAGGATGCAAGCGATCTCCCTTTCATCATTTGAAGGCACATTTCTATTTAGTGTCACGTGCACCGATAGTGTTACTGACGAGTTGATAATGACACAAACATGCACATGACTGGAGAGGCCACTGGGGCAGTCTTTATAAAATACCCTCATACATAAAGGAGCTGAAGGGGTAGAGAACAGGTCATCCCCCACTCAATATCCCTTATGGATTTCTATACATTGATTTTCCCAAGAATCAATCAATCAATCACAGCATTTGTAAGGCGCGCTACTCACCCGGGAGGGTCTCAAGGTGCTGGGGGAGAGGGGTATGTTACTGCTCGAACAGCCAGGTCTTGAGCTGCTTCCTGAAGGAGAGATGGTCTTGGGTTCGCCGAAGGTGGGTGCGGAGGGAGTTCCAAGTCTTGGCTACCAGGTAGGAGAAGGATCTTCCTCCGGCGGTGGCTCTGTGGATTTGTGGTACGGTGGCGAGGGCGTGGCTGGTCGATCGTAGCTGGCAGGTGGGTGTGTAGAAGGTCATGCGGTCATTGAGGTACTTGGGGCCCAGGTCGTGGAGAGCCTTGTGGGCGTGGGTGAGGAGTCTGAACGTGATTCTCTTGCTGACGGGGAGCCAGTGCAGGTCTCTCAGGTGTCCGGTGATGTGGCTTTGTCGGGGGATGTCCAGGATGAGTTGTGCGGAGGCGTTCTGGATGCGTTGGAGTCTTTTTTGAAGAACGAGCATTAATATAACCCACTTTCTTTATGTGCAAACTACACGGTTGCAGAAGGCGGGATGGACTGTTATGTTTTAAGTGTAATTAGTACAATATCATGTTTCACAGTTTATACCGAATATACCCTTTTTTGACATAATAAGGAACACCTAGTACATGATGTGAACTCTAAAGAGCATCCTCCCTTCCCTTATGTGTGATCAGAAATGGCAAGACATTTTAACCCTTGTAATAATAAGGGTGGATTACGCCAACACGCCTGTACCAGCAATAATACTACTTTACCTCCATGCTACAGAGATCACAACTGCAGAGATTCAACACTACACGGACTACCCATAACAAAACCCCTGGCTTTTAAGGCCTCCTGTATCATCGGCAATGCAATCAAAGGTAAAGGCCCATCCTGCCAACCTCCTACTAACAACTATAATTCCATCTGTAGTCGAAGAACATGCCACTTCGTTCAAGATTACCACCTCTAATGATCATCCTTACCTTTATGACGATACTCCATCTCAGTATAGGTGGCCAAACTCTGGAACTGATTGTCAGGAAAACTACATGACCACCTAAAAATTCAGAAAGAATAGATAACGACTAATTCTAAGGAAAAGACCAGGACAACAAAGTCCTTTGCAGCCAAAATCAAATAACATTTCTGATGGTTACACAACACTTCCCAAGAGGTACCAAGGTCCTAAGCACACAAGGATCAATTCAGTCGTGATTGTTGAGGCGGACACTCTGCCCTAGAGTGACCACAAGAGTTTGTAAGCCGCCCTAAGGTGTTTCATGAATAACCATACTCAAAACAGACAGGACACAAACGGCACAAACACTGAACGGCAATTACTGCATTGGCCAGCATCATTATGAGCCCTTCATGGCACACTGTAGCCAGTACGAATGTATGACATTACAACGCATATATTCACAACGCATGCCTTTACAACACGGTTTTTACATCGCAACATCCTTTACAACGCATTCCATTACATTGCATGACACTACATTGCATTTTTAGAAACTACCTTTACAATGCATTCCAATACATCGCATTATACCTTTACAACGCATACCATTACATTGCATTTAAGGTCAGTATTGGATAGTGTAGGGGTAAAAATTACAACTCTAACTTCAGGGGGTGCAACAGTAGGGTAAGTGTTGGATAGTGTAGGGGTAAAAATTACTATTCTAGCTCCAGGGGGTGCAATCGTAGGGTAAGTTTTGGATAGTGTAGGGGTACTATGTGTTGTAATGGTATGCGTTGTAATGGTATGAGTTGTAATGCCTGCGTTGTAGTGACATGCGATGTAGTGTCATGCGTTGATATGCCTGTGTTGTAGTGACATGCGTTGTAATGGATGCTGTGATGTAATGACTGTGTTGTAAGTGTAGTGTGATGTAATGGTTGCGTTGTAAAGGATGTTTCCCAGCCAGTACTGCCCGACAACTCAAATACACAAACTACAAGGGGGAACATTTACTGGCGGCAAAATAGCAGCCGTACTGAGTACTAAGTAAACAAATGTGACAAATGTTCTCTTTATATGAGGTGACAAACGCCAACGCCATATTCTCGCCGAAGAGCAGGCATTGTGAAGTTTAACTTATAAATGTTACAAATTGAGACATCCTCTCACTTGAGCCACGGAGCCGCCTCATCAGGCTTTCCACAGCTCATCTGAAATCCCCTGTTACAGATTCATTCCTGTAGTGCGACAATGCATTGGTACTTACACTGCAGTCTTTTAGTAAAGACATTAAAGATTTTTCCCCAGTGGCCGTATAGACCTCTGTTGGTTGACTTGAAGCACAGTAAGGGAGAAGACGTCAACAATACATTTCCTGGCTTGTGAAGCCAATGTGAGTCCACCATAAGGACCTAGAATCTCCAATTATGGTTAAAAGATTTTATGCTAGGCTTCTGATCAATCCAGTATAGAAGCAGAACAAAAATAAGTTCAAAAGATATATCAATACAGCAGGAAAGCTGAAATATCTCAGTAAGTTGTGTCATAAGAAAATGAGGTATAGAATAGTGACAGCCACAACAATAAAGAAACAAATTAATGTAAGCAGGTGCTCCATTAAGAAACTTCCCTTCTGGCTTCTAAACATAGATTGGTTGCAGGACAATCTATCCAGTGTTTCTATTTAGGGAGCTTAGAAGATGTCAGCAGGAAACAGACTTCTGTAAAAGTCTTAGAAAAAGGAAAAAAGTGTTTAACCTAAAGCTTCACACTTGCAAGAATATAAGTAAGCAAAGGGTTCTGTCCCTCTCCAGGTCTAATGAGAATCTTCCTTCCAGCTGTTAGAACACCCATTAAAATCACAGGAGATTCAGAATCATCCTTATGCCCTTTCACACCACCAGGAACCAACCAAATGGGTACTCGAGAGGAGCCTCTGCAGCATCTCTTAAGTTTCCCATCGCATTGAAACTTGGACTGTAATCTGCAACCTTGAACATGCCGCGGTCCTGGTACTTGATGAACAGAAGCCTCTCCTGACCAGTAATTCTCCAAGTTCACTGTCAAGTTCTTCCCTTCAGACCTCACTATCAGCAGTCTAAGACAAACATACAATAAGGCTTTCTATAACTAACAAGATAATGTGCCTGCAAATTAAGAAAGCACGTGCTGGCCAAGCTAAAGGCATTTCAATTTAGGCCTGTTGTCAGACTAAGGTAACTCAGCAGTTAATATGAACTTCAGCAATGGTTACACATATGCACGTATAACATGAATAAAAGTACACGGTTACATACTTCAACTGAACATTACCTCCTCGTTAGTCTTCCTCGCCACATGACTTACATAGTGAGCATCAGCTCCACGACAGAACCCTCCAAAGCAAAAAAAGCCTCCCACACCCTCCCAACATGGCCGACCAGTCACACCTGACCTCTATAAGAGGCGGACCGGCCCAACCAACAGCCTGTTTTTTTTGTTCTGCGCGATTCTCTCCAGAGGCGCTGTGCAGGTAAGATGGGGTTGAGGATCCTGCTTTAGCGGTTCCTGGTGCCTTAATTACTCAAAATCCCCCCCCCTCTTCCTTCCCCCGGTCCTGTGGGGCCGGTTAGGTGCTGCTTTAGCGTGCCAAGGGTTTACAGGGGGGGGGGGGGGGGGGGGCGGCCGGGGGTGTGGGGTGTTTGTTCATTCCCGTGTCTCCCCCAGTCGTTACTGAAGGGTCCTTGCCCGTTTGGGGGCTTCGGGTCCGGCGCTGGTGGTTCCCCTGTGTATGTGCTGGGGCTCCGGTTGCTTTCATTCACAGGTGCGTGGGAACGCGCTGTTAGTGCACTGCACGCCCCTGCCTGCCGCGTGGGTCCAGGCGCGTTTCCTTGGCATCTCTCAGGGTGCGCAGGCTTCGCGTTTGTGTGGTCACGGGGCTATTTCCCAGTTTTTGCAGGCTGTACGGGCGTCTCCGGGTGTCCCGGTTCTCTGTCTTGAGACTTGCCTGTGACCTTGTTTGGGGCGCTTCTGTGGTGCGCGGCACTCCTACGGCGGTGCTTGCACTGTGACTTGCCGGGGTTGTGCGCCTCGGCGTGCTGGGGTGCCTTTGCACATTGATACGGCGCGTGCCGGTCTGGGGGCTGCGGGGGCGGGCTTGGTCCTACCTTGTTTTCTGCGGGTCCTCGGCGGCTCCGCTAACCGGGTCCGGCCTCGCCTGCCAGCCTGGATATCGGTAGCGCGGCGCTGGTCGCTGCCGCCTACGTTCGGGATTTTCTTGGCTTCCCTGGGGCCCGCGGCTGCTTGCCGCGCTGGGGTTGGCTCCGGGCGCCTCCCGCCTCTTGTGGGCGGGGTTTTGTTTCCGCCTGGGCCGGTGGTTGGTCCAATGGTTTGGGCTGCAACCCCTGAGGCCGAGGTCTCGCCCGGGCCCTGGGTTCGATTCCCCGCCTCGGCGGGTCTTGGGCTTTGAAGTCCCACGGTGCTGTCCTACCCGACGGGGGTTACTACTTGCCGCGGGTTGCCTTTCCTTGGCGGCACGGTGCTGTGCTGGACGCCCTTGGGGTCCAGGAGGTCGCCTCCCGGTAGGTGGTTGTTTTTTTCTCTTCTTCCGACCACCTCTGCTCTTGGTTGTCGTCCTCGGGAGGCTCTGCTACGGCATCCCCTGCTGGCGCGGATGCTTGGTGTCATGCTGTGCGCTGCGGCCACTGTTTGGGCGGGCGACCGTGGGTTCTGATCCCACTTCTGCCGTTCCGTTCCAGCGTCCTGGGGGCCCGTGTTTCCCCCGGTGGGGGGTTGTACGGTGTGGTCGGTACTTGGCACGCCCTGGGCAGTCAGGTTGGCCGAGTGTTCAATGCTTCTGTGGTACTGTGCCTTCTGGTCACCTCTTGGTGGCGGGGGTCCTGGTTCCTCATCTGTCGCCGTCAGCGGGGCCTTCCTTTTCCTGCTGTGCTCGCTTCAGCGATACATATGCGAAAAGTGGTAGTGGAGAAGTGTGGCTCAGTGATTAGCGGCTGGCCCTGGTACGGTGGTCTGGCCCGGGACCTGGGTTCGGTTCCCTGCCTCTGCGGGTCTTGGGGTTCAAAATGTTCCTCTGCCCAGTTAAATCTAGCCTCGGTGCCTATTCCAATCATGGAGTCCCGATCTGCGTCTCTGGGCTATCGCTTGCTTATTCTCCACACCGGCCCCCACGATACTAGGGATGCCTGGCCTCCTCCTTGGGGGTGTCCGGGTGTGGGCGCCTCAGAGGGTATGCTTGGATTCCACAGCGGCATTCGTACAAGCGCCTTGAGCGCCTTGGGGGTGAGTAGTGCGCTATTCTTGTGTCAATTTCCGCTACTGGGCTGATTGGCATGGCCCCTGCGCTGGGATGACACGCATACTTCGTGATTCGTTCCTTAGTAGGGCTTGCTTTTCCCTCCTCCGGCGGCGGTGGTTGTTCCCGGGGTTTCTCTGGGTGCGTTCTCTACGCATGTCTCTGGACTCCCTCCCTCTGCCTGCGTCCGTGGTGATGGGCGTTGTGGAGGTGGGCTTGGTCACCTTTACCGCTCTGGTGGCCGCGAGGCTGGCTCGGCCGTCTGGTCTGGCTGCGTCCTTGTCGGCGGTGACGGCGTTTTCGGCGTATGGCCCACTCTGGCTGTCTACGGTCTTTTCGTTTGGGGCCCGCTCCCCTGGGCGCGGCCTTCCTTCGGACTCCTCGTCCGCCTGTGGGTGAGGGCGTCCCGCCCTTGCAGGGGTGGGGTCCTTCGGCCATTCCACCTGGATTTCAGGGTGTTGGTCTTCACGAGGTGCGTTCAGGTTTGGCTTCCGGGCCCGAGTTTCGGCTATTCCCGGTCTCGTACTGGTACTGCCGCTCCCTTTTTCGCCCCTAGAGCCTGGCTTTCGGCCCTCTCACTCCAGGGGGTCCCCTGGGGATGGGGGAGGGGGGCTGTCGCCTCCGTTACGTCCCGTCTTGGGACGTGGCTGTCACGGTTCTTGGGCTCTTCGGGCTTGCTGGCCGGTGTCCGGTCTTGCTGGTCTTGCGGACTTTCCGCGGGGTCCCACCTTCTCGACGGGTTCGGGTACCTACTCCTTCCCTTGTCTAAACTGAAGGGTTTTCTGGGACCATGGGTTGGCCTGTATGGCCGGCCTGCGAGTGGGGGTTCCCACTCTCGGTGGCGGGTGCTTCCGTTGGGCTTGCCTTCTGGCCCGTGGGTGGGAACTGTGCTCCTGGCCCGCCTGGTTGATCTTCTTCGCCGGGAGGGGGTCTTGGTGTTCCCTGTCTGGACGTGTGATACATCTCGGCCTCGTCTTTTTCATGGGTGAGGCTTCACGTCAGGCGGTGTCTCCCCTACGTCGGCTCCCTGCTCTATGTGCGGTGATCCCTTCGGTTCACGTCTCGGGCTTATCCTCCTTCGGGGGTCGTGGGCCTGGACCCGGTCCTCCCCTCTGGTTCGTTCGGGGGGGCGTCCTTTGGGGGTCGTTGGGATCTCCTGCAGTCTCGCAGCTCCTCGTGCTTCGGGGGTTGCTGACAGTCCTCCTGGCCTGCCGTCTTTTGCACCTTTGCTTCAAAGTCCCCATGTCTTGGTCGGGTCAGTCGACCTGGTGGGGTGGAGCGGTGTCTGCCTTCAGAGGGGGTGCAAGGTTCGCTCCTTTTGTTTACATACTCGGGGGTTGTTTTCTTGGGCGGAGTCGTCGGTCCGGTCCCTTCGGGCTGTCTTTCCCCCGGGGTCCGACTATGTGGTGGCGGTTCGACTGAGTCGGATCTTTCCTTCGTTGCCTTGTCTCGTCCTGGCCCCGGTGGTGTTTCGGCGCCTGGTGCCTCGACTCGGTCTGCCTCCGGTGGATCTGTTCGCGGACGGGGACTCGGCCCTCCTGCCCAGGTTCTACTCTCTCCTCCCGATCCCACGGATACCTCGGGTCCTCTGCTAGATTCGCTTGGGCAGGGCCGGGGTGCTTCTGGTGGTTCCCGGCTGGGTCCGCCGCCCCTGGTACCCTCTCCTTTGCGTGCTGGCGGTTCAGGCCTACTGGCCGATCCCGGATCTTCCCGTTCCGTTGTTGGGACCCCTGCTCCCGGAGTCGGTGTTGAACCGGCTCTATCTGCTGGCCTGGCTCCATCTGCAGGCCTGGTTCTTGAGCGGATGACGCGGCTTGCTCGGGGTTGTTCTTCTGGGGTTGTGGTTTTGCTGCTGGGCACCCGCAGGTCTTCCACATTCTCTTCCTGTGCCCGACACTGGGCTTCTTTCTCGCGTTGGTGCGGTCGGCTTGGTGCTGACCACGCCACCGTGGACCCCTTGCGGGTCTTGGATTTTCTGGCTGAGGGGTTTTCCTTGGGCTTGGGCCCTTCTTCCCTGAGTGCCCTGTGGGCTGCCTTGCGGGCCTTCCGCAGTCCGGTTTTCGACGGGCTGGATTTCCTGGGGGCTCGCTTGGCTCCGGAGTTGTTTTCTCCGTCGCCCTCGGGCGCTCTGCCTGTCACCCCCTTGGGATCTCCCTCTCGTTATGCGTGCACTTCGGGGTCCGCCCTGTGTGCCCCTGGCCTCGGTGGCTTTGCGGTTCGTCACCTTTACGGTGGTTTTTTCCGGTTGGCTGTGGTGTCGGCTGGGCGTTTGGGCGTGCGGGGGTCGTTCCTCTGCTCCCCTCCCTTCTTGCGGGTTTTGCCGGACAGGTTGTTTCTCCGGCTTGTACCCCGTTTGCTTCCCGGGGTTCCTTCCCTGGTGTTCGGGTTTCGGGAGGTGTCATTACCTTCTTTTCCTCCCGTCACGATCCTTCCATGTCCTTGCTGGTTGTCCGGCGTACTGTTTTGGCTTCTCTTGAACGCTCGTCTTCCCTTTCCCGGTGGGATAGCCTGTTTGTGTCTTTCGGTCCGGTTCATCGGGCCACTGGCCCTCTCTTTCCACCTTGAGTCGCTGGCTTACACAGGCTATCATCCTTTCCTATGCTTCGCTGGGTTCGGTGGTTCCGGGGGGGGGGGCCAGGGTCGGTCCACGGGGAGTGTCTCTGTGTCCTGGGCCCCCTTCAAGGGTGTCTCCACTGTGGAGATTTGTCGGGCGTCGACGTGGTCGCCCCCCCACTTGTTCATGGGACACTATCGCATTGTCTTGGGGGGTGCTGCCCCTGGGGACTTCGCTGGGGCCGTTCTGTGTGCAGGAGCTGCGGCTCCTTGATGGCCTATTTTTCCTTTATGTCTGGATTCAGGATTCCTGTGATCCCTGTTTTCTTTTCATTATTCTACTTCAACCTTGTGTTGGTTTCTCTGCATCACCGTGTGGTGTTGTTCTTATGGTGGTCAATGAAGCCTTGTTGGCTTGGGTATTTGCTCACTTTGTAAGTCATGTGGCGAGGAAGACTAACGAGGAGGTAATGCCCCGGTTACTTACCGGTAATCTTCATTACTCCGAGTATAGTCTTCCTCGCCACATGAGTTCCCTCCCCCCCTCCCTGTCTGGCTATCGGCTTCATTGTTTGCTTGGTAGTTCAGGCTGTTGGTTGGGCCGGTCCGCCTCTTATAGAGGTCAGGTGTGACTGGTCGGCCATGTTGGGAGGGTGTGGGAGGCTTTTTTTGCTTTGGAGGGTTCTGTCGTGGAGCTGATGCTCACTATGTAAGTCATGTGGCGAGGAAGACTATACTCGGAGTAATGAAGATTACCGGTAAGTAACCGGGGCATTAGAAGACTCGTATATAAACCCCTAATCCCTATGATGATTACATTTCAATTATGCGTTAAATGCTTCACGCAAGTTAATAAAGTTGCACACAGTGAATATATTGTCAGCTCCGAGTTTATATTTGCAATCCGCAACATATAAAGTGTGGAGCATAAAGTACGCTGCTTCAATTGTAATTTTGTTTCCATCTGAGCTGCCGAGCCTATTTTTTATTCACATTAGACTAAGAGAGTCCATCAAAGCACCCCATCAATCACCTCACCTGCAGAGGCCCCGGTGGGACACACCACCCCCACACACACAGCATAGAGTGGCACGCAGTGCGCCTTCTCACTCAACGCCAGGCGTGCAGCCAGCGCTGAGAGGCCCGACCTTGCTCAGCAGCATCAGACAGAAGGCTCCAGGCATGGAGACTCTTTAATGTCTTGAAGGTACTGCTGAGCAGCCCTCAGAGCCAGCCGCCACTCACCCAATGGTACACTTAAAACACTGGAGAACTGAAGCCAAAGAAATCAATTACACGCCACTGAATGTAGCATTGCAGTGTACCCCCGGGGGACAATGGAGCGCTCTAAACCGAATGCTGCAGATGCGCATTTCACGAAGATGCCTTGCTGGAGAACGAACTGTTGGTCAGTCTGGAACACGCGTGGGATGTTATTTCCATAACATCTGGTGAAGTATTTATTAAAAGCAAGTTTTGAAGTACGGGTGTCCGTTAAAAGAAAAGGGTTCCATTTCCTATTTCCCCAGTAAGCGCACATTGGGAGGCAGAATCTGCGGCCAGATGTGCCAAGCATTTTAACAGTCCGCATTTGTGAATGTTAAAATGCTGTTTCTTATGTACTGGTCCCTTTTTAAGAGTCCAAATTTTTTTTCGAAATCCGAAAATGGGATTGCAAATGCATACTGATACACATGGGCATCCGCAGAAATGTTTCCGGGGGGGGGCGGGGGTCGTGGGCAGCATTTTAACTTCATCGCCATCCTCCAACATGATTGAGCTCAAGTATTAAACACATTTAAAAAAATCTAATAAGACAAAGAGCTTAAATAAACAAAGAAACCCATAGGAGGAAGAGAAAAATCTTGTGAGGCGCCACAGCAGACGACCTGGCAACTACAATAAAACAGAGGGAAAAACTAAAAATGACCGGAAAAAAACCAAAAACATTTTCATTCAGGTTGATGCGGTTCTAGAGCATGGGAACTCACAAACTTTCTCTCAGGTGCCAAATTTAAAGTGTGGTTTGTGGCCGAGGGCTGCACCGGTGGAGGCAGGGTCAGTGGGGGAGAGGCTAGAGCAACAAAAACAACTATGACCATGAGGTTGAACACAGGTCCCTGCAGCGTACGCCTTCGTCCACGTAGCCACCAGACCCGGCATACACACATCTTTCTTTCTCTCTCTCTCTCTCTCTCTCTCTCTCTCTCTCTCTCTCTGTCTCTTTGTCTCCCTCTCTCTCTGTCTCCTTCCCTCTCTCTTTGTCTCCCTCCCTCCCCCTCCCTGTCTCCCTCTGTCTCACTCACTCTGTCTATCTCTCTCTCCCTCGCTCTTTCTCTGTCTCCCTCCATCTCTCTCCCTGTATCCCTCCCTCTGTCTCCCTCCCTCTCTCTCCCTCTGTCTCCCTCCCTCTGTCTCCCTCCCTCCCTTTATCTGTCTCTCTCCCTCTTTCTGTCTACCTCCCTCTGTCGCCCTCCTCCCTCTGTCTGTCTCCCTCTGTCTGTCACCCTTTGTCTGTCGCCCTCTGTCTGTCTCCCTCCCTCTGTCTCCCTCTCTCTCTCCCTTTCTCCCTCTCTGTCTCACTGTCTCTCTCCCTCTCTCTCTATCTCTCTATCTCCCTCCCTTTCCCTCTCTCTGTCTCCATTTGTCTCACTCACTCTGTCTGTCTATCTCGCTCTCTCTCCCTGTCTACCTCCCTCTCTCTCCCTCTGTCTCCCTCCCTCTGTCTGTCTCTCTCTATTTATCGTCGACGTTTCAACCCTGTTGACGCCTTGATTATGGGTCTCGAGCGGGTCTCCTTCAGGACGGGGGAGGGGTAGTGACGTGGCGCCTATTGTTCCTTCGTAAGTTGGACACAAGGGAGGTTTAATCAGTTGTAGTTTCCTCTTGTGGAACGATTAATCCTGTCGGACGAATCAGTGTAGAATCATGCTTCTATTAATTAGCTTGATTCGTCATGTTCAATACAATCAATACTCTTCAATAGCTGTCGATCGGCCGTAATTAATTTGGCGATCGGTAAACAGTGATTTCTCTGTCTAGTCGTTGGCCCGATCACGGTCAAAGTCCATCGTGTTGTAGGGCTGCCGTGGTGGATCTCCACGGCAGCCCTACAACACAATGGACTTGACTGTGATCGTGACGAATCAAGCTAATTAACAGAAGCATGATTCTACACTTACAAAGGAACAATAGGCGCCACGTCACTACCCCTCCCCGTCCTGAAGAAGACCTGTTCGAGACCCATAATCAAGGCGTCAACAGGGTCGAAACGTCCACGATAAATACCACAGGACCAGTCAACTGGGTCCAGGTTACCACAGCTAACTAATGTGGCGTACTGGACAAAACAATTGATAATGAAGAACTGGCCTTGAGAAGTCCTTCCTTTCCCTTTCCCTTTCCCTCACTCACATGTATATAAATCACTTTTGCTATGTCACTTTTGCACAATATGTCACATTTCACTCAACAGAATTGATGCGTCGTTTTTATAAAGTCTTTTGTGTTATGTCCTATGGATTGTTACAGGGTGTCTATAAAGAAAAAACAAATCATGAATGAAAAATAATTTAATGATTAAAACTTTTCATGACCCCTTCTGCTTGTTTGGTCTTGCGCTTAATGATTTATTCTAGAAGTCGTAATAATTGATATAATTATGATAAAACGTATGTTGCAGGATTTGAGCATGAATGTATCTTACGTAGCAATATTTTGTGACCGAAATCGGGTCGCAAAACATGGATATTTTGCTGACACCTCAAAGGAGCTGGCAATGCATTTGCAGAAGGGAAAGGATGCTTTCGGAACTCATTCCCCTTTATGAATGTAAAAAAAGGTTTGTTTAACAGAAAGTACTGCGTTGATAAGCATCATTATGATCCCGTATGGCAGTCTGTAGCCGGTATCGCCAGACAACTCTAATGTACTAACTACAAAGGAAACGTTTACATGCGGCTAAATAGCCGGCCTGCATCGGAACTGACTAAATAACATATTACACCCTGGTAATCCCAGTAAAGCACTCATAGCGCCTACCTGGGAACTGTAGCATTGTTCTTAAGGTTTCAGAAACAGATAAAATGTAAGAATACAGATATTCTATTATGTATGTGATGCACTGCACTGTCACGCAAATGCTGTTTATCGAAACGCCGCCGGTCCTATGGATGTCGGCTGATGGGCTGTGTACACCTAACACCATCATGCATTTCCTATACACAAATGTAGCCGGCCTGTTGTGGTTGTAGGCGTGAATTTGTAACTCCACCTGTGTAATGTGCAATAAACGTCTTACACCAAAAAAAAACCAAAAAAAAAAAAAACTAGTGACTTACGCTGATGATACTCAGCTTATCATCACTCTCTCTGGGCAGATGTCGACCTATGACAAACTTTCCTTCTGCCTTAGCAGAGTCCGTGAGTGGATGGATGACTCTTTCCTAAAACTTAACGGAGCAAAGACGGAGATCATGATGCTAGGGCATGACGCACCCTCCCCGGTGGATGGCTGGTGGCCTAATACTCTGGGCCAGCCCCCCCCCCCCCCAAAGAAAAAATCAAGAGTTTGGGAGTGTCGCTGGACCCAGCGCTTAATTGTTTGGTGCAAGCCCAGAAAGTAGCAGCTATTTGCTACGCTCTGATGAGATCACTCAGGAAAATCATTGGGCTGCTCCCGTTTGAAGCAAGGCGGATATTAGTCCAGGCCCTGATTTTAACGTGCCTCAACTACTCCAACGCAGTCTACCTAGGGGCCCCACAGGGGACCCTTAGGGTCCTACAGACTGTACATACCTGTGCAGCCCGGATGCTTCTACAGATCTCTCGTAGAACCTCAGCCAAACCAGCGCTCCGACAACTACACTGGCTGCTGGTACAACAAAGGATTGAATTTAAGGCTATGACCATTGTCCACAAAGCCCTAACCAAGACAGGACCTGATCTTATTCAACCTTTGTTTCGTCCCTATCAAACTAATAGGACCCTTAGATCCAGCAACAAGAATCTTCTGGCAATTCCCAGAATAGGGAGAAGCCGTATGGGTGGCAGGCGTTTTGCTGTTCAGTCAGCAAAACTTTGGAAAAGCCTGCCCGACTCTATTCAGATGGAGGAGAACCATCTTAGATTCAGGAATATGCTGAAAACCCTCTTATTTCCCTAAAATGATCGGGGATGAATTCGACCACTGAAGCGCTGGGATGCCTCCGGGTAACCATGCGCTATACAAATGAGTAGTCATTCATCACACATGGCCAGAAAGTCATAGTAATTTCAGCTGCTCCACCCACTGAATAAATATGGGGCAGCGGGTGATTGGGACATACTGGCATCAATGGAAGAGGTCTATAAATGGCACAGTGAGTGCATCAATCCGAAGGAGCTGCCGGGTATCACATCTGCTATTCACTGTGAAGGCAGAAATCTTCTTCATTACCTCAATTGCTTAATGCAATCAATGCAGACATTTTGTGCGTAACCAGAGAGAACCAAAATTGAGTCTTGCTTGGGGTTCTGGGAAATAGTGATTTCAGTATTTTAATGATATGAGGTCACAGCCTACGACTAAAAGCACTGTGAATACTCATAGTGTTTAAAATTGTTTTACACACAATATAAGGCAGGCCGCTGCAAACCATGCAGGCACCTAGGGGCTTATTACTATGTCAAGTGGACTCAAGTCCACCCAAATCCATTGCAGATTAGGAGCCGCCTGACCTTAGGTCGGCGGTTCCAACTGCCGTATTTTTCAACATCCATTTTTCAATGGAAGCTTGTGCGGCAGACGGAAAAGGCCCACAGCACAGACTTCCATTAAAAAATGGATGATTTCAAACATCCCTGCACTGTGTGGCAGGCACCTCAAAGTGCCTGCCACAGGGAGCAGAGATGTTTAGTGGGGTACCCAGGTCCCAGAGCGGAAGGCTAGGTGGGAAGGAGGTCCTGGTAGAGGGCCCCAATGTCGCTTTCTGACAGTCTTTCCATGTTGGAAAGGCCGAAATGGAATGTCAGTCAGAAATCAATATCTTAATCCTGACGGCGGAGCTGACATCATTGAGGGATTATGAGGTGTTTCCGACACAGGGAAGCACTGTGAACAGTCCCTCCGCCTGCTGCCTCCGCCTGCACGCATTGTAATGCGTTGGTCGGCCCACAGCAGCAGATGCCGGTCCGACCACCATCGTAATCGGCCCCTTAGTGTTCAATAAAAAGCAGGTGTTACCTTCCATGTCAGGGGTTTTGCAGCAGTTTAAGTATATTTTTACAACTTCACAAGGCTTAAAAGGGTGACATTTCTGATATTTGTCACATTCCATGCACTTCATTGCTTGGTTTTACTCGCAAGAAAGTGTCACTCTAAGTGTCTCATTTGCAGTTGAATGTCACTCATAAACGCACTGAAACCATTGAAATGTCACAAACTGAAAACTTGCAGCTATGTGTTTGGTGCAGTTGGGTCCCACCTTGCCCTTCCATTTCTGGTGCTTTGCAGAAGTTTTAAGATCTTCTTAGAGTTTCTTGTTGCTCAAAAGGGTGTCATTTCTGATATTTTTATGTTTCCCTACACTTTCCTGAACTTCTTCCTCCATCAACCTAACTAGAATTGTAACATTTGTGCCAGAAGGGGAATTGGAGAAGGAACCAGGATGTACAGTCCCCAGTGTGCCCAGTGTGCCTCAAATTCTGCCCAATGTCACCCCTAATATTTTATTTTATATCACAGAAAGGAGAATGCTTGGGCGGCTTCTTGGAAAAGGAGGTTTAGTGGTGGAATATTGCAGGCATCGAGTCTTCACGGACTCTTGTAAACAGGAACACATAGTGCTTGCTATGTTCTTCATCCAACAAAACTTGTAAGAGAAATCCCAAAGCCCTTAACAGTTTTTGAAGTGCTGTTTAGGGACCTTAGGACAGTCTTCCCCAGCATTTTAGTTTTGAAGATAGACCTGTGCATACATTCCGAGGAATCCTGGTCACAAGGCATACTCAGACACCCCCCACCTTACAACCACACACTGGAAGGAGTTGGAATTAGAGCAGTGAGTGCACTAGATATGTCTTCCTGAGCCTCAGGTAGCTGCTATGTGGAACTGTTAGTAAAGGTTTACTAGGCAGGAGTATGGTATTAGTCAGGACTTTTAGTGACACAGGTAGAAAATGTATTGTGTAGCTTTTCGAGGCACCAACGCATATCTTGTGAAGTGTCTGTAACAGTAATGGAAGATTCACATTTTCTGTGGTTTAATCCGTACCTGTTGCGGGCTCTAGGCCCAGCCACACAAGTAGGGTACCGGATTTATCAAGACAAGAGTGGGAAGGTTGAGTTGTAAAACATTTGCGGATCCTTGCAAAATTTGGAAAAACTTTCTTCACAGATGTGTGAGGAAAATGTTTGTGTTTTTACAGGAGTTTGAGGTTTGCAAGTACTTCTGGGTTAAGAACCCTCATAAGATCCATGCAATTCACACCACTCAGGACTCCGCTGAATGTCACGGGATTCTGGGTATGAAAACGTTGTGAGATCCACACAAGTCAGACCACCTTTGCACCCTTGGGAGTATAGGTTTTTAGAAATGTCTGGGTTGGACCTGGGTGGCGGTCAAGCTCATGCCCCAAATCCACAGCTACCCACATTGCAAAACAACGTTTGGTTTTGAATGGCAATGATGACCTGTCTATGTTACTTTTGGACCTCTTCCTGTCGCAGGCGATAGGCCCACTCACTTTCTTTTTGTCAGAAGAAAAGCGAGAATGCTGGAAGGTAGATCCTTTGTAGATCCCCACAGACTACAGAACTTTCCCTCACAGAAATGTGAGGAAAATGTGTGCTTTTAGCTGTAGTTTGAGGCTTGCAAGGGCTTCTGGTTAAAAACAAAAACCTTAGGCGATCCGAGCAAATCACACACCATGGACTCCCCAGGTGTCTAATTTTCAGAAATGTCTATGTTTGGTAGGTTTCCCTGGGTGGTGAGCCCAGGAACAAAATCCAGAGCAATTCATACTGCAAAGAAATAGTCGGTTTTGTGTGGAAGAAGTTTACCTGTCCATGTTGTGTTTTGGGCATTTTCCTGTCACAGGCGCTAGGCCCACCCACACAAGTGGGGTACCATTTTTATCAAAGATGTGTGGGAATGCTGGATGGTAGGAAATATGTGGATCCCCAGCGCCTTGAGACCCTACGGGTATGTAGCGCGCTCTACAAGTGTCATTGATTGATTGATTGATTGATTGATCCCACAGATTACGCCACTCTCTCAAAGTAATATTTGGAAAATGTGATGGGTTTTTTGCCAAAAGTTGAGGTTCCCCATGGGTTCTGGGTAAAATAACACTTCTGACATGCAAGTAACACTGTGGACTTCATCAAATGTTTTTTTTACAGAAATGCATAGATTTGGTAGGTTTTCCTGGGTGGAAGCTGAGTCCTTGCTCAAGATCTACAGGTGCCCACATTTCAAAAGAAATGTCAGTTTTGAGTAGAAAAATCTTAACTGCTGAATGTTTATTGTCCTTGGTACTAGCCCACCCACAAAAGTTGGGTACCATTTGTAACAGGAGACCTATGGGAACACGGAATCGCAGAATATTCGTTATTACTTATTGGATTTCACTGCTTTTGAGACATCCAAGTATAATTCAGAGTGTGCAAAAGAAGACATTTTTCAAAATGAATCATAAGATAGTGCTGGTAACCACAAATTCAGGGGTGTACAAGTTACTACTGTTCCCGAGCGCAATATCTTCTGTCCATGTCAGAAACACATAGGTTTACTTCATGCTCCTTATTTGTTCCTTATATTTTACCATAAGAATTTCTGTATAGTCAGCGCACAATGAGAAATCCTTCTAATCTGCACCTCACTTGTTGGTTGTGTATATTGCATGTTTTTTCTTCAAAAGAAGAGAGTGTCCCAGGAAACCATAAAGGACTGGGTGTCAAAGTATAGCAAAACGAGATTCCTTTCTGTGTTATTCAACTTTAGTTTTATGACCAACTGGTCTACCTTCAGGTTTTTTGTTACTTGTATACAACAATACGATTTAGGTACTTGTCACTACACAACACTAAAGGTGACTTTTTTCTCTCAACATTTTATTTTCATAATATTAAAATCATTCATATAAAATTCATCACAAAACATTTAATATCCAACATATATTTTCGAGCATTCCCTGATCTAATACAAAGGTAAATCCTATTCTTTTTTAATGCTCAAAAAAACAAACAAATTAAAACAGTTCTTCAAACATGGAAATGTTTAAAACCTCTGAATATATAGTATTGCGGGTAGTCCCTTGTCGACGCGTTTCGGTGCGTTGAGATCTTTTGAGCACCTTCTTCAGGACAGACTTATAGATTACAACTATTCTTCTTCTTTTTGGATTGCTTTTACGTCAGTCGTTCCCAATATTTCTAGGGATATCCGTTGTTAACTTCACTATGTGTCAATTTCTTTAATCTTTAAAAACAGGAGAATATTTTTCTGCGTGTCTGTGGCGATCATTTGCGACTTTAAATTTGCGCAGGGTATCTGGTAGGTGGATTTCTTGATAATCCGCCTGAAGAATAGATTTCTTTCCGTCCCTGTGTTTAATATACAAGCAGGTCTTCACTTTATCCTGTAATTAATGGCTGGATATAACTTTATACAGGGGAATCTTCTATCCCAGTGCCTAAGTGATTTCACACCACGCCGCCGACACGTCCTCTCTCCCGTAGGAGCAGTAGAAGTAGACAGAGAATGGAGGAGGGAAAGAGGAGGGGAGGGTGAGAGACACAGCATGGAAAGAGGAGGGGGAGTAAGCTGTGATCCCAGAGGAAGTGGTATCATTTCCCCATCTCTGTTGCGAGACGTTCCCTTTACGCAGTGGACTCTCTCCGAGGGGTCTCTGAAACTCCAAGGCCTACATACTTGATCCTTCCCCAAAAAGGGGAGAGGGAGTGCTTTGGCAAGAGGTGCCATGCCATACCTCAGCTGTGAGTGGCTCCCTTGGCGCTGTGGATTCTCTCAATGGGTTCGCTGAGACTCCAGAGTATAAATATTGGATCTTTCTCCAACAAGGGGAGAAGGAGTGCTTAGTCAGAGGGCACAAAAGGGAAGGGGGCTAGGCGGTGTAGCAGACAAGGGGAGAGATTCAGGTGAGAGGGGATAGGAGTAAAGGAAGTAGACAAAGAAAGAGAGAGTACTAATTGGGAACAGACAGCATCAGTTAGGGGCACAGACTGTTTTTTCTCTGAGGCCATGAGTTTGCCCAATCTCTAAGGTAAAAACCTAGCACAGGCTATTCCAGAAGCTTTGCCGTCCAGGACATGAAGCACACAGTTTGTAATTCGAATTATTTTTCACAATGCCTCGGCATGTGTGCTTCGCCCACACCATTCAGATAAACACCTCCAGTGCCTCTATGAGGGTCCTGTTAATTCTGTGTGCCAATGTCCGGCCACAGTGGTCCCTCTGGGCAACAACCAGATGTCGACGCTGCTGTCCCAGTCGGACTTATCTCCTCTATCACGATGCAGGGAGGCCGACGGCCCACTGCAACGCTGTTCTGGTCTGCCCAGCGCCGTCCCACAGCAGTTACCTGGCCTTGCAATACACAACAAAATGTAAATACCTGTAAATGAACTGTATGCATCCAGCAGTTAGGAAAACAGAAAATAAGAACTGTTTTTGTAATTCTGAAGTGTGCTGGAAACAGTGATTTTAATAATCTCTCAACAAATTAGGACGAGGTGGAGCGCGATGTCACATGTGGCATGAAACAGTGCTGAAGCCTGCTATTTCAGAGAAGCAAACATTTCTATGCAATGCAGAATGGCATTAAGTATAAAATGTTGAGATCCATCATAAACACCTACCAACAACCTGACCACTGCAGGCAACTCAGTTCACAGTATCCACTATGCACAGGTCACATGTGGCATATTTGCAGTAGCAGCTGCCAACTATAGAGAGTGGTGGGGGGCAAATGGGCAGATGCATGCACGCAATCACTTTAACTAAATTGCCGACGTGTATTACATTATCATTTTAAAGTTAAAATGTTTAACTTTAAAATAGTAATGCAATACATGTCTGCGATTTAGTGCGCATTAAATACATTTAAAAGTAAATAAAATATTCACTTACCTAGTTGCATATCCTCCCTCTGGTCCCAGTGTTCTTCTCTCATCCAGCGGGGGGCCCCAAACAACTCACCTAACCAATCCTTGTGCTGCTCTCATGCTGCTAATTAGCATGAGAAAGGGACCAGGATTGGATGGAGCGGGCTCTCTCAGCACTCCAGAGGGCCCTGGAGGTCTGTACTTACTCTCCACCCAGCTGTCTAAGACATCTGGGTTGAAGAGGTTTAAAGAGCTCATGTTTGGCTGTCTGTCGCAAGACAACTGGCCAAAGTGACATGCACACTTTAAACGTAAATGTCCAGCCCACCACTATTCCCTGCTGCAGCCAATCAGCAGCAATGGATCTTTCCGGCCCTGACACTCAGCTCGGAGAACAGGTTAGTGACAAATTAAATGAAAATAAATTAACTTTATTAACATTTTATTTTTCAGCTCTGGGCATTTTCTGGAGACATTTTTATTAGTGGCTGACACTCCTCTGCCCTATTGGAGCAAAACATTTTATGGAATGCAAGATGATGTACAGCCTTAATATAAACGCATACTAACAACTTGTCCAAACTTCTAATATATAGTCCTGTGGCGGTCACCACTGGGTAGTTATAATAAGTTCATCATTCACACAGGAAATGTGTTTTTTGTGTTGATAATAAATTTGGCACCTTTTGACGAATCTCCATGAAACTTTTCCAAAAACGTGCTTATTTGAGCCTAGTTTGCACAAGGAATGTTTCAGGGTGATCAGTCAAGGGCCTGAGATAAAAGGGTGTCCCAAAACACAAAATCCCCAATCATTTTCCATAGACTTCTTTGAGACGTGCACCTTCAAAAAATGACGCACGTGTTTACACCAAATTTGGCAGAAAGCTAGATCTTGGTCCGCAGATTTCGCTTTTTGGGATTTGGAGTAAATCAGTTTGGTAGTTTTTGCGAAATTAAGGTTTAAATCTACTTTTAAATCTAGACAGTTGGATCCGCAATAGTCTAGTGGGAACGCCAATTAACAAATACAGCATTCTGCTTAGCTTGGGGAGCTTTTTTCCCTTGGGCAATTTCGCTCTAGTGGGAGCCAGCCTCCCGGGAGAGCCAGGACTCTGATTGGCTGTCAATAAGATTTAAAGAAAAGTTGCTGGCTACCATTACTGGACTCAGGGATTTAGTGCCCTGTCCTGAGCTTCAAAAACAATTATATAAGGGGGTAGGGATACCCTGCCCTCTAAGCCCCGTGAAGGGACCCAGAAGGACTTCCCCAGGGCCCATAAAAAAAATATAACAAATGTTGCCACAATCCTGTGGGACACCCATGGCATTTTTGAAAACAAAAATGTCAGCCACCATTATTTACAGATATATAGGGAGGGGGCCATCAGCAGGGCTCACTCCGCAGCACTTTTAGGGCCCTTGGGGACCCATCCCCTGGGCCGGATATATTCAAGGGGAGGGGGGGGTGCTCTCCCTGAACCATTTTCTATCCCGGGGACCCCAGCCCCTGGACGCAATTTATTTTGTAAGGAGAGGGGGGCATGCATTCCTTCTTCCCAAGCTGATTTCAGCCCCAGGCACCCCATCCACAGGGTCTAATTTAAATATTATAGGGAGGGGGACATGGAGCCCCACTCCCTGAGGCGTATTTGGCCCGGGGACCCCATCCCCCAGGGCTGTCCGTTTTTATTAAAAGAGAGGGTGCCTCACGGCCCTCCTCCCTGAAACTTTTATGGCCCGTGGACCCCATTCCCAAGGGACAGCTCACTTGCTATGTCCTGGGGAGCCCACACCAGGACACAGTGAGAAAATATATTTGCTCCTGGAGGAAGCATTTTCAAATATTCTGCCAAATGGGAACAAACAAAAAGTCTGCTTCCAGAGGTCCGGAGCTTTAAGAATGCTCCCGTAATCTGGGAGCAGACTTGTATTCTGTTTCCCTGCCCACATGGAAGCGGGCAGGGAAACAGAACAACAGATGGCTTCAACCTGGGGGAGCAGCATATATAGCTGATCCCTCTGGGTAGGAACAAAGCTGCCTCCTGCACCAAGCAGAGAGCTGGCTGGGGCCCTGGGGCTGCCCCCAAAGCGCACATGGTGGGTGCACTGGGTGGCCACTGGGTCACCCACCTTTAAATGTTGTGAGCCCTAGGGGACAGGGTTTAATGAGCTCAGGGAGGGAGGCCCCGGCTCCCCCAACCCCTTGTGATATGACCCTGGGGCATGATATCCAAATGGCCTAATGAGGCTTGGCAGGAAGCAGCACTATCCCATCCCCTTTTAAAATAAATGCAGCCTTGAGTGATGTGGTTCCCAAGAAATCACCCCATCATTTCTGCTATTGGTAATGCATTTGAGAATACATCTAAGTTTGTTGATCATTTTCTGAAAGACTTTTTTTAGGAGCGTCGGATTTATGATCCCCCATGGGAAGTGGGAAGAAGACCATGTACTAATTACAGTAGATGTCCCCACACAGTATACTAGCATTAAACATAAATATGGCCTAAGAGTGGTTAGTCACTACCTGGGAGCTAGACCACTGAATCTGTATCACCATGCTGCTAACTATGGTTGAACATTGTTTGAATAGCAACTTTCTCATCTTCAATGGTGAATTTTATCATCAGATCCATGGTACGGCAAGGGGCACCTTCTTCGTTCCCAACTATGTGAATTTACATATAGGCTGGAGAGAGGAGTAGGTGAACAGGAACTGTTACCATGATGTGTGGGAGAAAAAAGTTGTGCATTAGTGTCTCGTCATTGATGACCTTTTTATAGTCTGGAGGGGTGCTGAAAAAGGCACCAACGTGTTCCTTAATCAAATTGGATTCCTACAGCTGGGAACACAGTTTTGCATGCAGCAAGTTTTATCCATGCAATTTATAATGCGAGGTATCCCATATGGAGAGACCCAAAGAGTGAGGCGTAACTGTAGCGGGCCTAAGGAAGAGAAGTTTGCCATTGATCAAATGAAATCAAGATTTATAGTCAGGGGGTACACACCTAAGTGCATAAATGTAGCAATTTTAAAAGCCAACCAGATTCTGTTTAACCAAAATAGGGCCAACAGACAAGCTAGAGCTGACCAACACTTTAGACTCATTACCACATTTAACGACCAGGAAGGGGCAATTACATCAATCTTGCATAAGTATTGGCATTTAATAAAGAATGATCCAGTGGTAGGAAAGGTGGCACCTAGAAGACGGGCATTAGATTCTGAAAAGCCAAAGCGATGAGAGACGATTTGGTGCAAAGTGGTCCAGAAACCCGGAAGCAAATTCAATCTACATGGCTTGACAACAGATCAGGGTTCAGGAAGTGTGGTAGATGTAAGGCCTGCCAGCATGGCAAAAATCTGATGGAATACAAGCTACTACTCACATCTCATATAAAACGCATTGGAGGTAACCATACTTGTAAAGACAGAATATGCAGTTTATATAGTACAGTGCCCATGCAGGCTGTCTTACATATGGAGTACCATGTTAGCAGTTCCTAAATGAATATTGCAACGTTACGGGCTATAAAAAACCATGACAGGAGTTATCCGGTAGATCAGCACTTTGAAGCAGAACATGGAAGTCAAACAGCAGGTCTAGTTTACTTAGCCTTGGATGCTGTTACCCCCAAGTACTTGCGGGGGAGACAGAGAAAGACAGCTCAGATGGATGGAGTCCACATATATTATACTGATGAATACCAAAGAACCAAAGGGTCTTAACATTGAGGAAGATTTGCATACACATTTGTATTAATATGAGAAAAGATAATCCGAGCTCCTCTCGGATGGCAGCAATTGAATTGTTTTAAACATGAATCTTACATTATTGTCAGAGGAATTTTTGTAGGTACGCTTACTCATTGCATATTTTATTTTGCACATATTTTATTACATCTCCCTAGGAAGCAGATAATTACATACTGTATTATTTAATAAGAGAGATAGAGCCCACATGGTCTTTATTACATTGTCCTGCCACAAGGTTCACGTGAAAGAAAGAGTATTATACTTCTATCTAATTCAGCTAATAGGATACCATTCAGGCAGTTCCAGTAGTGGTATTATACCAATATGGCATTGATATGGTCATACAGCAAAAAATATATTCTTTAACTTATAATGAATTAAAACATATTTTATAAAACTATTACAAAATGTTTTATGCTGTAGAGTATAGCCCTGAGACATATAATCGAGGAACAATATCCTCAGAATAACTGAATAGTCCTTTGATATCAGGGACATAGTATATGCCATCTTGCGCACTACATGCACTTTAATGGTGATTATTTGTCAATGTTTGTGCCATTTATACTGCAGGTTCATAACATAAATTTAGGTTTTAGCCATTATGGATAAAATACTGTAAACAGAACATCACATGTGAAAGATTTTATTCCCAATAAGGAACATTTTAAATGTTTTTTAACATATTGAATTTTACTGCGAAATAATGAAATGCAGGTGTTAATGAGATGTTAAAAATTAAAAACAGTCAACTGCTAATAATGGTAAATGTGGCACGGAGGAATGAAATATGTGAACTTATGAGAAAGGTTCTATGAGATGTCAAAGTATGTTTTCACTTTCTTTTGGTTATACATCACATGTTTAACTTTGTAAATACAGGCAAAAAATGGCGCTTCGGCATCGGTGAACAAGGTTGTGTATCAGCCGAAACATGTTTGACAATAAAATTCTTTAAGCCCACACATGGTGTCATCATCCTTGTTGGCAGAGGATATTGGTATATATTGTATATATATATATCACCTACTGGCGATAGCCAGTAGGTATATATAGTTAGGACCTAGCTACCATCGGCAATCCGCAACATTCTATTGGGAATAACTTTGGCGCCGGTTGAGGAATTTGCGTGTAATTTTCCAAAATTTTGGCCAGCTCCACTCCGCTCCTTCCCTGAAAGTTTCGGGGGGATTCGTGAAGTGGGGGCTGAGAAAAAAGGGGGGTCCCAAAACGTGTTTTCCCAATGTTAATTTCCATAGGACGTTCTGACACGGCTACAGCCCGAACCGCTGAACGGAATTACGCCAAACTTTGCAAAATTGTAGGGGCTGTTACGCAGATGTGCCTTTGCTATATTTGGTGAAAATTGCTCCAGTGGTTTTTCCGAAAATTAATTTCAAAAACACATATATATCTGGGCGGAGCCTAACCACACATCTCATCGTGAGATCTGATTGGCTGTCAGCACTTCATCCAAGAAGTGTTGGCAGCCATCTTGGGACCAATATACATGATAGCACCTCATTGAGTTGGGTAACAACAAACATCTGTTATTTCAGCGCCAAGATGCCCGTAGTGGTGAACGTGCGCTTTACAAATAGTCATGTTATGTTATGTTATGTGTTATTAAAAAGCATTGCAGTTAATAGAGGGTTTTAGGACTTTAGTTACATTATAAATCATTTGTTGATGGTATACTCATTTTAGGAATTGTGGTGTGTTCTAAGGTGATTTTACCATGTGAAAAAGCCTTCTGCTGGGATATCATGAATCATGTTTGAAAGAAAACTATTATCTCATGTTTTTCCCACAGTGGTTTGGAAGGGGATCTATAAGCTAAACTGAAAGCATATTTTCTGTAAATTCACATTATCTTTCTCAGTCATGTGAGAATGAAGTCTGACATTCTCAGTAAAACATGTACATCCAACAAGGACAGAGACTGTCAATTGATTCCTTTGTGTTCTACTGCAGCCTCCTAGAGTGTTCTAAACAACAACTAGAGCGCTAACAGTCCGACTTATTACAAAGGTATGGCACACCTGAAGCCATCTTGATTGGAATAAAGTGGTAACTCTTAAAACATTTAATTTAAAAAGGAACAAAATGAGGGGGTATATGTTACCATAGAAAGTATGATTAGAGCTGCAGAAAGAAAAATTAGGGCACTTTTTGAGTGATTTCTCAAATCCTCTTCAATTTCATTAAAACATTTTGACATGTAGTCTCCCAAGATGTCCACCAGAGACAAAAGAGCCCAAATGTAGCCTAAATATCACCCAGATGTAGCCCAAGTATAGCCCAATGACAGAATGTCCCAGAGTGTTCTAAAGAGCAACTAGAGCGCTAACAGTCTTACTTATGACAAAAGTATGGCACACCAGAAGCCATCTGGATTGGAATGAAGTGGTAAGTCTGAAAACATTTAATTTAAAAAGGAATAAAATGAGGGGGTTCATTTTGCCATAGAAAGTATGATTAGTGCTTCAGAAAGAAAAATTAGGGCACATTTTGAGTGACTTCTCAAATCCTCTTCTATTTCCTTAAAAAAAATTCTGACATGCAGACTGAAACATGCACTTTGAATACCAGCAGCAGACTTCCCTGGTGAGCAGGAGCTTTACTACAGTGATCTAATGAGCAACTAGAGTGCTAACATTCAGAATTTATACCAAATGTGTGACACATCTGAATGCCTTCTTGATGGAACCAAAGTAAACAAGCATTGAAAATGCAATAGAGCTCGCCCTCGTTTAAGTTAAAGCCATTCTGTTTGTAATGAGGTGGCTTTTTAGCTTTGCTTTTATTAGTGTTTTTAAAACTTTCATACCGTCGGAATTGCGCGACCAGCCAGCAAAGAACCCCCCATTGCATCAAGTCTACAGACAATACAGATAGAAAAGCAATCCAGCACTGCACTAATGGATGCAAAAAATAGGATATGAGCTCTTTGCAATCCACAGCTGAAAACATCATTTCGAGCCTGTTTGAAACAGAACCGCCTAGCCAGAGCATTTTCGATCTTAATCAAGAAGACATCTCAAAGAAGAAATGCTGAATGCACTATAAGTTCGCTGTAGCTACAGTCACCCCTAAATAGAACCCCACGCTACCACGTTATTGAGTAATACTAAGGTTTTATTCTCTGGTAACATCTCAAGAAACTAATATATCAGAATGAGAAGATATTACAGATGATCTGAGACACACATAAGAATATTATCAGAACCTCTAGTTCTTTTTTAAGAATCAACAGAGAAGGCGCTCAAATAGAAATAATAGCTTGCGATTGATTCATCACTTGAGATCTTTTTATAAATATTTGTGCAATCTTTTGTCCTGTAATTGTTTGTGTCATATATGTAGGACGGGCACCTGATGAAGACCACAGGCCGAAACGCGCGTTGTTTAACAACATATTGCCTACATCTTTAAAAACATCTACCTAAACTACGTTATGTATATGTTAATTTATGTATATTTGTTCTGTCTATATAATATTTATGTATGTTGGAAAAAAATCTTTTATGAAATAAGAAAAGAAGGAAAAAACTAATGGATAAAATAATACATTTTCTACTCTATAAAAATTAACAAAAATAAATTTCATATCAAACTTCCATGTTATTCATTATGTGCTTTATTTGAATGCCATGTGTTTCAAATGTAAACGATATGTTAATCAGATTAGGGCAGTAAATATTCAACTTTTTCCTAATTAAGTTCTTTACATACCTGTTTAAAACTTTCATGTAAATAACATGCATATGTATACATATATGTATATGTGTGCCTGCATTTATATTTTTATTTATATTGATATGCAGATTATACATGTTTATATATGTATGTATATATATATATACACATACATATATATAAATGCATATGCATATATATGCATATATATATGTGTATATGTGTGCGTGTAGAGGGAGGTAGAGGTAGAGAGGTAGAGATTAGTAGAGAGAGAAGTAGAGAGAGGTAGAGAGTAGAGAGTGAGTAATAGAGTTGAGAGTGAGTAGTAGAGAGTAGTAGAGAGCAGTAGAGAGAGTAGCAGAGAGTCAGTAGTAGAGAGTAGTAGAGTTAATAGTAGAGTGAGTAGTAGAGAGTAGTAGAGAGTGAGTAGTAGAGAGTAGTAGAGAGTCAGTAGTAGAGTGAGTAGTAGAGAGCAGTAGAGAGTGAGTAGTAGAGAGTAGTAAAGAGTGAGTAGTAGAGAGTGAGTAGTAGATAGTGAGTAGTAGATAGTAGTAAAGAGTGAGTAGCAGAGAGAGAGAATAGTAGAGAGTAGTAGAGAGTGAGTAGTAGAGAGTAGTAGAGAGAGAGTAGTAGAGAGTGAGTAGTAGAGAGTAGTAGAGAGTGAGTAGTAGAGAGTAGTAGAGAGAGAGTAGTAGAGAGTGAGTAGTAGAGAGTAGTAGAGAGTGAGTAGTAGAGTGAGTAGTAGAGAGTAGTAGAGAGTGAGTAGTAGAGAGTAGTAGAGAGTGAGTAGTAAAGAGTGAGTAGTAGAGAGAGTAGTAGAGAGTGAGTAGTAGAGAGTAGTAGATAGTGAGAAGTAGAGAGAAGTAGATAGTGAGTAGTAGGGAGTGAGTAGTAGAGAGAGAGTAGTAGAGGGTAGTAGAGTAGTAGAGAATGAGTAGTAGAGAGTGAGTATTAGAGAGTAGTGGAGTAGTAGAGAGTAAGTAGTAGAGAGTAGTGGAGAATATTCCAAAGTTTGGCACAGCACCACTTGCACAATAAGTCCAATCAAATCATATCACTTAGAGTCCTTATTGAAGCGCTGAATCTTGGTGTATATTCAAATGCTTTTATTTTCCTTAAGTTTATGTACCACAGCCAGCCGACGCGTTTCGTTCTGTACAACAGAACTTCTTCAGGGCGTTCTTATTTCCTTCAAGTTATGTTGGTATCCTGTTGTCATCAGCATGTAAGATGGGACCCCCTCAGAAGAATAAGTTGTGGCCAAGGAACAGAGGGGAACGAAAACACATCACTGTAAAGGGATTGTTCCTTCAATGGCCATACATTACAGAATCAGTATACATCCTACTATTAAAACTTGGTGACAAAGAAATTCTAAACAGTCTTTATTCAAAAAATACTTTGTTTTCTTTTTTCATTTCATATAGTTTCTTATTTGGAAAAATTATTTCATCAAAAGTGCAATTTTTTGGGAGAAAATATTTTCTTCTTAATACATATAAGCAGGTATAACAAAATATACTATAAATATATACAAGATCAATAAACACAAAATATTTATTAGAAAAACATCACCTGATACCATACATACAATTCAACATGCTCACATACTCACACCCATACCGCAGTCAAACCACATCCACAGGGAAAGAGGAAGAACTGAGTTATAGTTGGCAAGGTCCCAGTGCCAATTCTAGGGCCTCAAGATGCAATTATAGGCCCCTGCACCAGGTCGACGCGCGTTACGGTGGCTCTAGGCCACCTTCCTCAGGACCTTTTCATCACGCTTAATTTATCAGATATCAGGGGATAATAAAAACAGGTATGTCCTATCGCTTTAAGGCCATGTAAGTTGGTTCATTTGTAGGGATACTAAGTGCACTCGGCACCAGTAAAAAAAGTATAATCTGAGATCCGCTATAGATGATGGCTCAGGACTCCATGCTAATGTATAAAGGTTCTTCCTACAGTCCAAGTAGCTCTTATGTGAATTTAGAAGTTGTCAGTTCTCTTAGGCGATACAACGTTTGTGAGTGGAGAGGGGACTAAGTCTAGTTCTCAGTAATTTATATCAGTGCTGTGAATAATTTCAACTGCGGGCAAAGTGCGGAGATCTCAATGTTCTAAGTTCCATGCAATCATCTGGCATCTCGCAAAGCCGCGTGGATTCCCCTCACCACTGCAGATAATCGCGATTAGAATTGGCACTGAGACCTTGCCAACTATAACTCAGTTCTTCCTCTTTCCCTGTGGATGTGGTTTGACTGCGGTATGGGTGTGAGTATGTGAGTATGTTGAATTGTATGTATGATATCAGGTGATGTTTTTCTAATAAATATTTTGTGTTTATTGATCTTGTATATATTTATAGTATATTTTGTTATAACTGCTTATATGTATTAAGAAGAAAATATTTTCTCCCAAAAAAATGCACTTTTGATGAAATAATTTTTCCAAATAAGAAACTATATGAAATGAAAAAAGAAAATAAAGTATTTTTTGAATAAAGACTGTTTAGAATTTCTTTGTCACCAAGTTTTAATAGTAGGATGTATACCGATTCTGTAATGTATGGCCATTGAAGGAACAATCCCTTTACAGTGAGGTATCCTGTTGTCATATAACTAGATATTTCTTCCAAATGTTAGACGAGACGTAAGTACATTCTTATTCAAAGTGACTAGGTATCAATTTTACCCACACAATTCGGGCAGACTTGAGAAATTTATAGCATCCTCAAAGTCAGTCTTTCAAAAATTCCAAAGTATAGGACATGATAATCCAAATCCAAATGTTTCTCAAGAAAAGTCATTTTCAATCGTTCGGAATATCGGCGTTTGGGCAGATATTACCCAGGGACCCCCAGTATGCAAGGGGAATTAGTCCCCCCTCTGCAAACGCGCCAGTGGCCTGCGTTCCAGAGAGGTGTAAAAAGGGGCATAGCCTCATTACACCTCTGTGAAATGCAGCCCCCTGACGCATACTGGAGGTTCCAGGTGGGCTAGTAGGCCCCCAGAGACCCCTAGTATGCAAGGGTAATTAGTTCCCCCTCTTCAAACATGCACGGGGGCTGCGTTGCAGAGAGGTGTAAAAAGGGCGTGGCCTCATTACACCTCTCTGCAATGCAGCCCCCTGGTGCATACTGGAGGCTTCTGGTGGGCTTGTTGGCCCCCAGGGACCCCCAGTATGCAACAGGAATTAGTTCCCCCTTTGCAAACGCGCCAGGGGGCTGCAATGCAGAGAGGTGTAACAAGGGGCATAGCCTCATTACACCTCTGCAATGCAGCCCCCTGGCACATACTGGAGGTTCCAGGTGGGCTAGTTGGCCCCCTGGGGCCCCCAGTATGCAAGGGGAATTAGTTCCCCCTCTTCAAACATGCACGGGGGCTGCGTTGCAGAGAGGTGTAAAAAGGGGCGTGGCTTCATTACACCTCTCTGCAATGCAGTCCCCTGGCGCACAATGGAGATTCCTGGTGGGCTTTCAGGTCTTATATAGTTAGGAATTAGCATTAAAAAAAACTTTCAAATTCACTGAAAAAAACATAGGTTTCAGGCCTTATATAGTTAGGAATTAACATTTAAAAACCTTGCAAATTCACTGAAAAAACCATAGGTTTCAGGCCTCATATAGTTAGGAATTAGCATTTAAAAAACCTCAGTGATGTCATTTGAGATGTCATCAGTGATGTCACTGACCATGTCATGAATGATGCAATATGTGAAATCATCAGCAGTGGATTGCGGGTGCGCGAAATATAGTTAGTACAACTATATACAAGCAATCAATGGTTTTGTATGAGTGAAATGTCCACCCCTAAAACTTATAGTTTTTTGAGTGAATTTTAAAGATTTTTTAAATGCTAATTCCAAACTATATAAGGGCTGAAACCTATGGTTTTTTCAGTGAATATATATATATATGATTCCAACACAAGTGCCACTCGTTCTCCCGAACACGTTTCCTGATGGATGCATCCTTCGTGCAAGTGGCATGCACGCATAATATAGTTCAGCAAATGTGTCCCTCTTTCAGGAACAGTCACGGAGCACACTATGGGTATGTGAAGTCCTTTAATACACCCAGCATGACGCAATTCGTCTGTTCTGACTTCCTCAGATGCTGTTTGGTGAGTAAGGAAATCCATGGTTTTAAAGTTCATTTAAAAGCATCTTTGGGCTCCTCCTTCCCAGTGTTCAGCAAGGAAGGACTAAGCTGGAATTACAGCCCTCCGTGTTTTTTGCCGCCACCTTGCAGTGTATGTCCCTTTGTTTCTCTATACCATACTGGTGTTTGTAGCAATATTCGTTCTTCAAGTAAACTTCCATGCTTTGATGGGAAAAGAGACATGCCTCTCTGATCACACTGTGTCATATATATATATATATATATATATATATATATATATATATATATATATATATATATATATACATATACTAATATAATAAAGAGAGAGCCCAAACCTTTGAGGCGGGTAATCTCAGGAACCACAGCACCAATCACAACACCCAATGCAGCGTTGGAAAGGGCAGTTGCAGCAGAAGGACATAGGCTATGCAGACGCCCACCATATACATTTAAAAGGTAAAAGAACAGTGCCAGCAAAGAAGTCCCTTGTGGGCGTGTCTGCATTGTGCAGTGGGCGTGTGCTGGGGGCGTGACAAATGCTGGGGGCGTGTGGTTCTGTTGCGCACAGGCCTCGCACTACGCACATCCGGACACAAGGCCCGCCTCCACGGAAATCGCAAGAAAGGGACTATCCCTCCGCAAACCAATATCCCGCTTACCATCACTCCGCAATTTTATAACGCGGGACTATTACTCCGCAAAGACATCATTTCTAAAACTTTTACAACGCATATGACTTTATCACGCATGCCATTATAACACAAATGCATGTGTGGTAAAGTCAAATACATTGTAAAAGTACATTATTAAAACATCAAATATATGTTTGTATATATGTGTATATATACACATTTTTTTTAACTTAATTAAAACATTTATTCTTTTAAATTGCATTATTTATATTATTTTTATTTATTATTTTATTGTATTACCCTTTACACCCTAAAATCTAATCCCACCCTGCTCCCTTTAAATACCCCTGTACCCCATAATCATAACCCACCCTTACTCCTTAAAATACCCCAACACCCTTAAACACTAACCCATCTTAACCCTATAAAAATACCCTGTACCCCAAAACCCAAACATACCCCTAAACCCTAAAAAACCCTGTACCCCAAAACCCAAACCTAGCCCTGAACCCTATAAATACCCCTGTACCTCAAGACCCAAACCTACCCCTGTACCCTAAAAATACCCCTGTACCCCAAAACCCAAACCTAGCCCTGAACCCCAAAAATACCCCTGTACCCCAAAACCCAAACCAACCCTTGAACTCCAAAAATAACCCTGTACCCCAAAACCCAAACCTAGCCCTGAACCCCAAAAATACCCCTGTACCCCAAAACCCAAACCTAGCCCTGAACCCCAAAAATACCCCTGTACCCCAAAACCCAAACCTAGCCCTGAACCCTAAAAATAACCCTGTACCCCAAACCCCAAACCTACCCTGAACCCTAAAATACCCCTGTACCCCAAAACCCAAACCTAGCCCTAAACCCTAAAAATACCCCTGTACCCCAAAACCCAAACCCAGCCCTGAACCCTAAAAATACCCCTGTACCCCAAAACCCAAACCTACCCCTGAACCCTAAAAATACCCCTATACCCTAAAATCTAAACCTAGCCCTGAACCCTAAAAATACCCCTGTACCCCAAAACCCATACCTATCCCTAAACCCTAAAACTACCCCTGTACCTCATAACCCCAAACTATGTCTGAAACCTTAAAATACCCAAACACCCCAAAACATATACCTCAGTACCCCAAAATATATACCCCTATACCCATACTTACCTTATCCAAACATTTAAAAAAACATGCTTTTACCATTCATGCATTTACAACGAATTTCGTTGTAAATGTATGCGTGGTAAAAGCATATAAAATGTAATGCCATGCGTCATAATGGCATTGCGGAGTCATGGTACTTTTGTAATGAAAGTATGCGGAGTGATGGTATGTGGAAAGAAAGTTGCGGAATAATGGTTGTTTACCCTCCCCCGGTAAGTACATTGGTGGCACGGCGGCCCACATCTCCAGCAACATACTCATATTTTTTCACCGCCCATTTGAAAAATGCACAGGTCTCTCTCATTGATGGCCAGCACCGACATACACTTTTTAGACACACCTCCCGCCACAAGTTCTAGAATTGCGAACTTTAGGGCTGGGGAGCTACGTTCGAATCTCTGCATCAGTTCAACATCCTGTGCTTCCAGGCAAATCGCTTTGTCTCCCCGTGCCACCACAAATTAATGTGTTCTTCTGTAATGTAAATTGTGCTCATTCCATGTTGTCGAGTTTGCGCTATATAATATTGCAAGGAAAAATAAAGAAGGGAAACTCGAGTTCACACACTACTGAACGCGCACTCTAAAGTGCATCAGCAGTGCACTGTGAATCGGAGCGTTTCACAGGCCTGTCACAGATAAGGAATGCTATGAAAACGAAATCCTACAAAACAATATACTACTGGCCGGCAGCAATTCATACCCGGACAACGTCGGGACGGGCTGCTAGTATATATATATTGCATTTCTTCATGGTCTTAACCTGTACATACTGATTCATGTACTTTATTGGTTATAACGATATGAATTGTTCAATCTTGATGCTTGGTAAGCCCACTTGGGCAGTATTCACCATTCCAATGTATTCATATGCAGCATTGTGTGTTTTGAAGTATTTCCTTCATTTCCATGACACACTTTCTGCACTGTCACTTTAAAAGTCTAGCTCGATGTACACTGTTTGTCATGTGATCAAGCCTCCCTGGAGGCGAAACGCGTCATGGCGGCAGCGCTGGCTCTCAGAAAATAAACACTTTTCACCAGCACCTTTTGGGTCGGCTCTTTGTTGCTCAAAACTTGGAGACTTGCTGTTCCGTGCAACAAGGTTCGCTATATATTTATATATATGTAATTTCCAATCCAGAATCAACGATCTTCCCAATCAAAGTAGGCACTGACTCCTTTAAGGTGCGTAAACACAATTTATTCCCTTAGTTCAATAATTTATTAAGTGCACAGTGCATTGCCCATGATGCGTTTTGGCCGTACTAACACGGCCTTGTTCACATGACGTGCTGCAGCTTATCACTTCCTATTTAACCCCTTCACACCACGTGAGTTACTTGTAAATAGAAATAGGCTATCGTTATCTTTGGTTACCATGTTGTCAACTCGATGTTCAGTTTAGCCGATGTTGCCACCCATTTTCTACCTTTTGTTGTATAAATAATTAAAACATGGATTGACAGCAAGAGTATAAGTAGAATTAAAAAACAACAACCACTAAATGGAGATACAATAGTGCACATTAATGATTTAAAGAGTACATTAAATGCCCATTGCATTTATGTTTTGTGTGTGCATATATTTTCAGAAAAATGCTCACGATCAATTCTAATGAAAATTCTGCAATTGATTCTCAGCTGTTTTTTCTGTTGCAATTATGCATCTAATCACCCAAGTTTAAGTGCTGTGTTCAATAAAGTGCTAAAGTGCACAACATATAAAATATAAACTTATCTTGCGAAGCACAGCAGCAACATTCTCATACAGCAATAAATATTGGTATCAAAATGCCCAACAAAAGTATGAGTAGAAATATCTGAAATACTAATATTATTGTGTTATTTGGCAATTTCCAAATGTCTTTATGAGTATCTATGTAATCAAAACTTATGTTTAAGTTGATTAACTCATATGTTTCTTGGGTGTCTCTTTTTCAAAATCCATGTGATTTTAGTGATGTAACTGTGATGGCAGCACCCCCACTCTGAAAGTAGTTCCTGCACTGATGACTCTGCTGCTGCTGGATGGACCAGCTTGAAAGGCTGAGTGTATGTGCCAGTCTGTTTAATTCCTTCACTGGAAAAAAATTACCCCTTTTAACCTGGCCATCTGGCAGTGCCTGAGAGTCTGACATGCTCATTCAACACTGTACGCAGGGTGGAACACAGAAAATAGTGCTGTCCTCATGTCCTCGGATACGAAGGGGCCTCACTTTCCGCACATTTTCAGAAGAAAATAGCTGAGGCCATTTTTATTCCAAATCAAGAACAGAGGTGCATGTATTTATTTATTTGAAAAGTTTTATATAGCGCTGGCTAGACCCTGAGGTATCAGAGTGCTTTACATGAGTTACAGCGAGTTACAGGTTACATATTTACATCACTTAAATCAGAGTCACAGAGGGAGGAGGAGGGGGAGGGAGGGAATACACAATGGGAGAAACGAGGAAAACAATGTCAGATGTCCGACTGGGTAGGTGACGTAGTGTCTTAGGGCCCGCTTTAGATCTCGGCGGGCGGGTTACTCCATCACAAGAGTGGCCAGGCGTGGCCTGGAGAGGCAAAGAGGAAGGCCAGTGGGCGGGGGCAGGTATTAACACCTCACCCGGCCCACTGGGCGCCGGGAGAGACGCATTCCGGGCTCTGGATTTTGGCGGACACCCCAAGGGTCCCTGAGACTGGAGCATAGAGATGTGCCAAATGCAGCATTAAGGTGGCTGCCCTTTTAGGTGGGCACCCTGCGCGCCCCGAGGTCCTCCTCATTATCCACTACACCCTTCCATTTCATTTCTCTGTACACTTTCTCCCTGTCCCTGCCCTTCCCATCTCTCTACACATAGCTGTGCAGTGCTCAGGCACTGCCTGCCCTTTCCTCAGCCCCTCTGTGCAGATTTTGCCTAAACATTTCCTTCACACTGCCTATTGTCATGCCCCGTACTCTGTCTTTCCTCCCTCCTTGCACACTGCTCCCATTCCTTCCCTGGAAACTACCCCATTTTTTTGGGAGGGGGTGGTATTTTATTTGGGTTTATGTTGCTTATGCAGCCGTATTTCATCGCTTCTATGCACCAATTTAGCCTAGTTGTATGCGATTTGTGCAGGACTGGTTAGTTTTGATTGCCAGCTGGGAGTCTGGTCTGACAGGGCTACTGCGGTCAGGACCTGTCTTTTACTGCTGTGACTGGGCAGCTGGTGTTTTCTTGACAGCATCCAGTATGGGTTTATGAAGCATCTCTTGCAAAAATCAGGTGTGGGATATTTATATCTATGTATTGTATGCAAAATTCAGACGTATATTCCATTAAAAAAGTGGGGGATGAACCTTCATTCATGGACCAGGTGGGTCGTTGGTCTGAAACCGTTTTACCAAGAACTTTTTTGAAGCAAGATCAGCTCAGACACCTATGGACCATCTCAGATCTAGCAGCTGGGCCAAGGCATAAGAATAACAGCCAGACTCTAGGGGCAGTTTTGTTTACTCCTATGTTGCAGGTGTAGGCACCTCTAGTTACCTGTTACAAAGTACTTTTAGTAGAGCAGTGTTAGGGGCTACATGAACGGTGTGAGGTGCCTCTAAGCGCTACCACCATGTTTTACACAGTGTATACAGTCGGTGAGGAGGAGGCCATTCGTCTTTCCTGCACAGGGCCAAGGAAGCACCAATAGTCATTCTCACATGGGACCTTTAGTGGGACAGTGTGCACCCTTTGTTACTTCCTAGAAGTTACATGCATGGACGAGCAGCAGGCAAGAAAACTGCAGGTTTACCGGCTCTGCTTGCCACCCAAGACTATAAAAGTATTTTTCCACCTCAGCAGTTAATCTTGTATGTGCCTATAAGAACATTGTGTTCCACTTGATCAAGGCATTTGCATGGGCTGAGGAGGCTAAGAGCAGCCTCTCTCCTCCAGACCACCTAGGCCAGCCCTTCCCTGCAAGGGCTGAGGAGTAGGCAAAGTATCCAGCTACTTCTTTTAAGGTGGGTTAATTAGACAAACTTTCGGGCATATTTACTAGGACGGCGATAAATAAACACAAAGCGCGCTTAGTGCTTGTTTATTTATCGCCGTCTATTGCAGGAATTTATCCTCCTGGTAATACGTTATTAACAACGCATTACTCCAGGGCGATAATATTCTAGGGAAATGGGCCAACATCGCTGGAAAACCAGCGATGTTGCACTCAAAACGGAGATAGCCTTGGTGATACGACCCTTTGGTCGTATCACCATAATCCACCTCCCATGTTAGCTATGCCTTAGTCAGGAATTTAACAGACATTAAATTCCTGCGTTAAGGCATAGTTAACGGGATTTAAAATATCGCTGCCCCTCGTTGATGATATCACGAAGCTGGTGTAGCGATATTTTCCCATAGTGCATCTCATTAGAGATGCAAAGCTAGGCGTGAACAAAACGGGAGCGTAAATCAAGGAAACACGCGCCAGCGTGTCCTTGCAAATAATGCGATATAATTATCGCCACTTTTCGCCTGAAATCAGACGCTAAAGGGGTGATAATTATATCTTCAGCCCTTGATGATATGCCCCTTTGTAACTTGTGTCGTGTGTGGAGTGTGCCGACATTCCAACTCCAGTTCACAAAACCTTAACATTTTGTGAGAATTTATTGTTGTTCAAGTGAGGAATTTCCTGCAACATACTTTTAGCTGACTCTTTTTTAGTAGACTTTAAATTGCACACATTTCATGAAGTCCCAGAAGAGTCCAAGGTTTTAAAAAGAAGTTCATAAAGTGTGAAGGAAAGGTTTTGCCATTTCACACTCCCTATATGTCCGCTCTGTACAGTGTAATATGGAGGGAGTAATCACCCCTTCCATTGCTGTTCATACTGCACACACTGCTCCTTCAGGGGGTATTAAGCATACCATGAGCTGCTCTGCTTGCTACATATTACAGTGTAGCCTCAGGGAGTAGTAAGCATCCCTTGCACACACTCTGCTCCTGACTATTTCTCACAGTGCAGCCTGGGGGCCCTAAACATCCTTGTGTTACCCTGGTTACAACTTACAACTCTTTTGCAGTTCTGTCTTCTGTGGCAATACTGGTGCCACCCTAGGCTTGGCGCAGCTTCCAAGGGTCTTACACTGGCGGCCAAGGAGCCCAGGAGGCTTGCAGGATGCGTGCGGTAAACCCCCAGGCAGCTTGGGTTCCACCTGCCTCGTACCACCAAATATTCCTTCCCCGCGTAGTGCATGCTACCAGCTTTGTTTTAATTTTAAGCAAGCCCGTCGAGAATGCTGTGCTTACTCAGCAGCCCAGATAAAAATCTAATGTATCACAGTTTACTTACCTCAATGAACGTAGGCCTAACCAGGCACAGTACCAAAGTGTGAGGTTACGCAGGCTTGTCATGTGCAGTACACTCTTCTTAGGTGGGCGGATGCCAGACAACATTTGAGGAAATCTTAGCCTAGGGTCCGGGGCTCACCTCTAAGATACTAAGCAAGAACCGAGCCCACACTCATTCTCACCCTCTCTCACACAGGAGGTGAATCTTCCATGGGGTAGTCCTCTGTATGCACTTTGCTCTGCACTTTAAACAGCTACCGCAATTCCAACTTTCATAAAACAGGGCACCAAAGGGCACCAGAGTGAAGCTCACAGCCTTATGCCCAATCGGAAGCACAGACAGGATGGGCGGCTGTCATTTTTTAGGTCTCAGCTCTAGACCGCGCGCATGCTCTGTCTCAAAAAGTGACCTGTTGTATGTACTTTATGGGATTCAGTCGCTCCATAGGCTTCCGATTTGCTGGCTCCATCGTCGTTCCATTATTCGTTCTCTCTATTTGTTCATGGCATGCATGCGTCATGCCTCTTCCTGGGTTTAGCCCTCCCAGAGAGCAGCGAAAATTACTACTAAACATACGCAATGGACATTTTAAGGAATGGTTTCTGGACTTTTTTTATTTCTTGAAGAGCGCTTTTCATGAGTGCTACAGTATAGGCCAAACTACTATTCCAAGAGTGGGAGCAGCAGTTGGGGAAAAAGTCAAAATTTAAAAAACATTCACATATAGCAAAGCGTTACTTGGATCTACAATGTTGCACTATTCTCTACTCCATTAAATTAAATTACTCCTATGAAGGTTATTTATTTGCCAGGTTTTTTCTTAATGCTTGGTGTCCTGCTGTCCTGATGTAGAACCCAAACTCCTTTTCAAGGAGACCACCCCAGGCTCTCCCCTCATCTCAGCTCCATGTACATTTTCCTTCCAGACACCATGCCTTCTTATTGTACTCCCCATCGTGTATGGTGCCATCGCATGGTTCCTGGAAAAAATGCTGCTGCTCACCCTGATTGTCCTTTCCGTAGAGCTGCTGCAGTTGCAGCTGCTTCTCAAAGTCCTTGTTACCGTCCAGAGCGCTGCAAGGAGAAGGGACACAAAGTATACCGAGCAGGGAGCTCAGTCCGGGCTGATTCCCTTGGATCCTTTCACAAGATCGGAAGAGACCGCGACCAAACTTACGTGACAACACAGAGACAGACGCTGACCCAGTAACACAACATGCAACATGGAAACTGAAACAGAACTACCCTTTGCACTAGTACAGCACCCATGCCAGTCTTCTAAACATCATTCTTTCAGTTCAAAATGCTGTCACTTTATTTAACCTGAAATAATGCATAAATGCAAAACATTTTGAGTTGAATGCTTAGTTATAGAATGAAATGCTTGAACAGCCTATTTCTACATTTACCAGTACGGTAATGTATAAACTATTTAAAAATCATAATATTCAACGTTTTGTGACTGTCTTGGGTTTTAGATGTTACAGAACCTCTCTCTGTCTCACGCTCTTTCTGACACGTCACTTACTCTATCTTGATAATTTCTCTTGCGTTCCTCTTTTTTTCTGTCTCTCTCTGTCTCTCGCTCATACACTCTCAGGATGTCTCTATTCTTCTGTCTCCCTCTTGGTCTCCTTCACTCTGCCCAGTTTACTTCTCCTTCCCCCTCTACACTCACATACAGCTAAAAACATTAACATTGACAAAGGCAATAGCTCTCCCATTGCTGTGACTTACTGGCTTTTGATCGGGCATTAGGGTGCGTGACAGACAGGCCCTCATCACAATTATCTGACATGCTGCACTTACTCATGCTAGTGCAGCATGTCAGAATTGTACTGTGTGTGTATGAGGATGGGCGTTAAACAGCCTCCGCCTGACACATGCGCAATACTGCTAAAGGAGCCCTCTGCTGCTGCATGGTGACATTACAGTTTTCATATGCAAACCAATGATCAGTGAGATTGGTTCTTTTGCTGTACAATCTGTGATATGCAAACAGTAAGAAGCAGAGTGAGGCGTGATGGTTTCATGGTTCAACACCCTTGCACCCCCACTGGAAGAGCTACTACCACTGTAAAAATGTCACATTTTACAGAAAGGCTACTTGTTGTTCTTTGGACTCCACCTCATGCAATGGGCATAAACTGAAGTGCTATTTCAGGGTAGCTATATACATTGTTACTTTACTTCAACATGAAATATACACACATTTTAGTGCTGTGATTGTGTGGAAGGAATTTGGCAAAAGTCAAAGTACTTCTTGTGAATAATTTTTGTTTTTACTTGGAGAATTGCATATAAGCTGGTCACATTCTTCTTTGTTGCTCCTAATGCTGATTTTAACAATTTCACCTTAAACTACCAAGTGACTTAATTTAGACAGTGGTGCTACCAGTCATTTATACTTTTTAAATTAGCTGTAACAGCACAGCACACAATCAGATTATGATACTTCAGCTTTACCACGACTAGGCCAACAAGGATGCTGCACATCAAGCTGCATTTGTTGTGCATGGGAAACAGCCTTTGCAACACAGCATTTACCACACAATGCCCTGACAATGCATCCTTTACCACACAATGACTTTACAGTGCGTCCTTTCCCACACAATGCCTTTAAAATGCATCCTTTACCACACAATGCCTTTACAATGCATCCTTTACCACAAAATGACTTTACAATGCATCCTTTACCACACAATGACTTTACAGTGCGTCCTTTCCGACACAATGCCTTTAAAATGCATCCTTTACCACGCAATGCCCTTACAATGCATCCTTTACCACGCAATGCCCTAACAATGCATCCTTTACCACACAATGCCCTTACAATGCATCCTTTACCACGCAGTACGCTTACAATGCATCCTTTACCATGCAATGCCCTTACAATGCATCCTGTAACACACAATGCCCTTACAATTCATCCTTTACCACGCAGTGCCCTTACAATGCATCGTTTACCATTCAATGCCCTTACAATGCATCCTTTACCACGCAGTGCCCTTACAATGCATCCTTTACCATGCAATGCCCTTACAATGCATCCTGTAACACACAATGCCCTTACAATTCATCCTTTACCACGCAGTGCCCTTACAATGCATCGTTTACCATGCAATGCCCTTACAATGCATCCTTTACCATGCAATGCATTTACAATGCATCCTTTACCACAAAATGTCTTTACAATGCATCCTTTACCACGCAATGCCCTTACAATGCATCCTTTACCATGCAATGCCCTTACAATGCATCCTTTACCAGGCAATGCCTTTACAATGCATCCTTTACCATGCAATGCCTTTATGTGGGTGTACTTGTAAAGCACACTGCGACTCCATGGAGTATCCTGGCGCTGAAGACTGCTGGGGAACCCGTCCTGGTTTTCCCTGTGAGATGGTCCCTTTCTGGGTATCTCCAAGGTGAAACCAGGCATCCCTGGCGTCTGTGGGAGGCCGTTGTAGAGATGAGGCAAGCTTAATGCCCAGAGTTGCCGAGTGTGTTCCCTGGTTAGAGTAGGCACCGAGGCGAGAATTATCGAGTCCGTTTTTGATCTTGGTCTACAACCCTACTGCGTCGGGAATTGAACGCTGGTCCCGGGCCGTTCTCTGCTTACGGGTCTGCCGCCTCTAACCAGTGAGCCGCACCACTCCATTACCTGCATCCTTTACCACACAATGCCTTTACAATGTATCCTTTACCACACAATGCCTTTACAATGCATCCTTAACCACACAATGCCTTTACAATGCATCCTTTTCCACACAATGACTTTACAATGCATCCTTTACCATGCAATGCCCCTACAATGCATCCTTTACCATGCAATGCCCCTACAATGCATCCTTTACCATGCAATGCCTTTACAATGCATCCTTTACCATGCAATGCCCTTACAATGCATCCTTTACCACACAATGCATTTACAATGCATCCTTTACCACAAAACAACTTTACAATGGATCCTTTACCACAAAATGCCTTTACAATGAATCCTTTACCACGCAGTGCCTTTACAATGCATCCTTTACCACACAATGGCTTTGCAATGAATCCTTTACGACCCAATGACTTTAGAGTGCATCCTTTACCACACAATGCCTTTACAATGCATCCTTTAGTACACAATGCCTTTACAATGCATCCTATACCACACAATGCCTTTGCAATGAATCCTTTACGACACAATGCCTTTACAATGCATCCTTTACCACGCAAAGCCCTTACAATGCATCCTTAACCACGCAGTGCCTTTACAATGCATCTTTTTACCACGCAATATGCCTTCACAATGCATCCTTTACCACACAATGACTTTACAGTGCATCCTTTACCACACAATGCCTTTACAATGCATCCTTTAGTACACAATGCCTTTACAATGCATCCTTTACCACAAAATGACTTTACAATGCATCCTTTACCACACAATGCCCTTACAATGCATCCTTTACCACGCAGGGCCCTTACAATGCATCCTTTACCATGCAATTCCCTTACAATGCATCCTTTACCACGCAGTGCCCTGACAATGCATCCTTTACCACAAAATGACTTTACAATGCATCCTTTACCACACAATGCCTTTACAATGCATCCTTTACTACACAATGCCTTTACAATGCATCCTTTACCACAAAAAGACTTTACAATGCATCCTTTACCACACAATGCCCTTACAATGCATCCTTTACCACGCAATGCCCTTACAATGCATCCTTTACCATGCAATGCCCTTACAATGCATCCTTTACCAGGCAATGTCTTTACAATGCATCCTTTACCATGCAATGCCTTTATGTGGGTGTACTTGTAAAGCGCACTGCGACTCCATGGAGTATCCTGGCGCTGAAGACCGCTAGGGAACCCGTCCAGGTTTTCCCTGTGAGATGGTCCCTTTCTGGGTATCTCCAAGGTGAAACCAGGCATCCCCGGCGTCTGTGAGGGGCCGTTGTAGAGATGAGGCAAGCTTAATGCCCAGAGTTGCCGAGTGTGTTCCCTGGTTAGAGTAGGCACCGAGGCGAGAATTATCGAGTCTGTTTTTGACCTTGGTCCACGACCCTGCCGCGTCGCGAATTGAACCCTGGTCCCGGGCTGTTCTCTGCTTAGGGTCTGCCGCCTCTAACCAGTGAGCCACACCTCTCCATTACCTGCATCCTTTACCACACAATGCCTTTACAATGCATCCTTTAACACACAATGCCTTTACGATGCATCCTTTACCACACAGTGCACTTACAATGCATCCTTTACCACACAATGCCTTTACAATGCATCGTTTACCACACAATGACTTTACAATGCATCCTTTACCATGCAATGCCCCTACAATACATCCTTTACCACGCAATGCCCCTACAATGCATCCTTTACCATGCAATACCTTTACAATGCATCCTTTACCACACAATGCCTTTACAATGCATCCTTTTTGGACAGGCCACATGAAGGGCTCGCTCCCTCCCCGCACGACAGGGCCCGGGCACCGGCTCTCCAGGTGCTACCCACAGAAGCAACCCGCAAACCGTCCCCTACGGGACTCCTGCTCCCGGACATCTCTATATTACTGGCCCGGGCCACCGTCAGCACCATTGCCCGGCCCGGCCGCCATCTTGGACACTGCACCACGAGGCCGCGTGGCCTCAGCTCGACCCCAACCCTGGGCCTGGCCAGGCCCCGACAGCCCGGCACCACCATCCACACGGGAGGTGAACGGACCACTTGGCAGGTCAATGGGAGGAAGAAGTGTCGATGGCTCTCCCCCGCCAGGTGCCGATCGCCCCCAGCCTCCCCGGGCGCTGGCTCCCCCCCCCCTGCTGGGTGTCTGGACTCCCTCATCCCGGACCTCCCGACCTCCAAGTGCGAGGGTCCGGACATCAAAGGGCGCCAGACCTATAACTGGGGCAGCTCCAGAGCAGGAAGGCAGTTGTATCTTGGAGTCGAGAGACACCGTGAAGAACTCATCCTTGACGGACTGCTGGCGCTGCCGCAGCCCTGCCTTGTGAACCATCGTCCTGCCTGCTGGCGCTGCCGCAGCCTTCTGCAACCTTCATCCTCGTTGGACCTGCTGGCGCTGCCGCGGCCTTCCTGCAACCTAGATCCTCGTTGGACCTACTGGCGCTGCCGCGGCCTTCTTGCAACCTTTGTCCTCGTCGGGACCTGCTGGCGCTGCCGCGGCCCGTTCCTTCTACGACCACCTCGGGACCTGCTGGCGCTGCCGCGGCCCGTCCCTCTCGAACGCCGAGCTCGAGGATTGTGAGCTACCATCCTCGCATCGCAGTACCAGATTGGTAACAAAGACTGTCCCGCTACCCCTTTCCCTGACAAGAGACTAGAATTAAGAGGATCATCGTGTCCTGCTCCCATTGTATCGTATCATCATACTTCAAGAATTGCCTATAAAGAACGTTAACCTTATCCTTGTGTGGTGTCCATCTGTGGGGGGGAAGTTACATGTCTGTACGATCGCTGGAGACGGCTCTCCTCGGAGACCTCTCCCCTTGTCCTCGGCCGACCCTCCAGGTCCCGTCTAACATTGGTGGCCAGCGGCGCGATCCGAACCAACGCGTAATCGTACAGAAAGCAACTCACCCCACGACTAAACCACAATGTCGACCAAAGAGAGCGGATCTACAGAGAAATTCCAAATGGAAAAACTGGAGGAGTACAGCCATCGAGAATTAAAACAATTTTGTATAGAACTGGGCATTGCTACCACCGGTCTGAGCACAAAAGATGACTTTAAACACGCCCTAGAATCGTGGGCAGAAGCGAATGCCGCCGGTCCCCGGGACCAACACATCGAAGCACTGGAGATGAGCATCGCTCCGTCCGAAGAAAGGAGAGCGGGTCTCTCCCGGGAAGAGATCCAAGAGCGAGAAAAAAGCAGACTGCACGAATTAGAGTTGGCACGGCTCAAGTTGGACGGAGAACTAAAACTAGCGGAACAAAAAATGAACCTAGAACACTTACGGCTCCGAGAAGAGCGGGAAGAAAAGCAAAGACAAAGAGAGCTCGAAGAAAAAAGACTGGCATACGAACACGATCGCAAACTGGCAGAGATAGAACTACGGAAGCAAAACAAAGACCTGGGGGTGCCCGAGCAACCGCGCACCCCAGGAGCTACAGAATCAAAGGTCCACATCCCCAAAGATGTCGTCCGAGAGTATTACCGAAACGACGACATACAACAGTGGTTCAAGGCCTACGAGATCGACATGACCTCCCACCGGATCGATCGAAGTGACTGGGGAGCCGGTCTATGGGGGAGGTTCGTTAATGAAGGCCGCGATGCCCTGTTACAGCTCCCGGACCATCAAATGACGTCCTATGACCACATGAAGGCCGCCCTCCTCACTCGATATGGGCTTACACCCGAAATGTACCGCCAGAGGTTCCGCGACTGCACCCGAATCCCGGGTACAACTTGGGTGGAATATGTAAACTATTTCAGCCGAGCCTTCGAGGGATGGATCAAGGGGAGCCGCGTCATGACCTACGAGCAGCTTTTTAACCTCATCGTGTGGGAGCACCTCTCCAACAACTGCTTCGTCGAGCTCAGGCAGCACCTCCTCGACAGTAAATTGACTGATCCACGGCAGCTCGCCGCCGAGGCTGACCGATGGGAGAGCACCCGAGTAGGCCGGAGTGGGCCAAACGAACAGAACAGAAACAACCAAGGTCATCACCGTCCCCGAGGGGGAGGAGGAGGCCAGGGCCGAGGGAAAGACGCCGTCCCGGCCGCTCCCGCTACCAGCACCCCGCCCCCGGCCAGCCGAGGCAATCCCCCGATGCGCCCGGGATTCAGAGCCAATGTCACGTGTCACCGATGCCAGCGAGTCGGCCACTACGCCAATGACCCGAACTGCCCAAAGAACCAGACTCCGGGGCCCCGCCAGGTAGCTGCCGCCACCCTAGGAGAAGAGCAAGTCTACGAAGAGCATGAGGAATATGAGCAGGAGCAACCAGAGTGGGAACCGGCCGCCATGGTCCTGGCATGCCTAGGGGGAAGAGACATGATCCCGCGGGCTCCCCTACCCGCCAACACCAGAAAATACAGTCAGTGGGTGAATATAAATGGGCACAAGGCTGAAGCCCTACGTGACACGGGGGCCAGTGTGACGGCCGTCCGCTGTCACCTGGTGACCCCGGAACAAATCCTGCCGAACATTCTCTGCCCCGTCCGTTCAGCCGACAATTCAGAGAGCCTGTGTCGGATGGCCTGCGTCCCATTCGAATGGGGAGGAGTATCCGGCATGCTGAAGGTGACGGTCCGCGATGATGCCCCCGTGGACTGTCTCCCGGGGAACGATCTCGAGAGTTCCCCGTGGGCCGCCGTGGAAAGAAGAGAGCACCTGGGGATGTTGGGCCTCCCGGACTGGGCGTGCGTAACCACCCGGTCCATGGCCGCCCGCGCCATCCCCCGACCTGAAGAACCCGAATGGCCAGCACCTCCTGCTCCGATCGCTCCAGTGAGGGACGCCGACCATGCCGACCCCCCGGAACAAACCCAAGAAGGGCTCGCTCAGCCCCAGGACCTTCCAGACCTGGCTCAGTGGCGTCAAGAAGGGGGGCCCACCCAGGAACAATTCCGTCAAGAGCAAAAGACCTGTCCCTCCCTCGAGGGACTACGACAGCAAGCCCTCGCCCAGAGCGCAGGAGATACCGCCGGGGCCCACTGGATCTATTGGGACAATGACCTATTGTACAGCGAGCAAAGAATTGCGGAGTTGGGGGCCAGTCGAGTGTTGGTGGTGCCCCTCCGTTTTAGAGACTTCCTGTTGAACTTGGCCCACGATGTCCCCCTGGCTGGACACTTGGGACAGGACAAAACCTACAACCGCCGGGTGACCCACTTTTACTGGCCAAAAATGAGAAATGACGTCCTCAACCACTGCCGGTCCTGCCCCACTTGCCAGGCCAGCGGGAAGAGCGGCCGCAAACTCAAGGCACCCCTGCAGCCATTCCCGGTTGTTACCACCCCGTTCGAAAAGGTGGGAATAGACATTGTGGGGCCCCTGGACCCCCGAACAGCACAAGGGCATCGATTCATCCTGGTACTGGTGGACCACGCCACCCGCTATCCCGAGGCCGTCCCCCTTCGAACTGTAACAGCACCGGTGGTCGGCCGAGTCTTAATGGGGATCTTCTCCCGGGTGAACTTTCCCCGGGAGGTCGTCAGCGACAGAGGCACAAACTTTATTTCAAAGTATATGAAATCCCTCTGGCAGCAGTGCGGGGTGACCTACCGATTCACAACCCTCTATCACCCGCAAGGAAACGGACTGGTTGAGCGGTTCAACCGCACACTCAAGGGAATGATTATGGGGTTGGAAGAGCCCCTCCGCCGCCAGTGGGATGTGCTACTCCCGTGCCTCCTTTTCGCCTACGAGAAGTCCCCCAGAAGTCCCTCGGCTTCAGCCCCTTCGAACTCTTGTACGGACACCCTGTTCGAGGGCCCCTCAGCCTAGTCAAAGAAGGTTGGGAGATGGCCCCCCTGAAAACCCCTCCAGACGTCTACAAGTACCTCCTGACCCTACGCAATCAGACCAGACGATTCAGAGAGATCGCCAAAGCCAATCTTGAGGCCAGTCAGGAGGACATGAAAAAATGGTACGATCAAAATGCCTCCTCCATAGAGTTCGAACCTGGCCAGCAAGTATGGGTGATGTCCCCCACCGAACCGTGTGCCTTGCAGGATAAGTGGACAGGGCCCTTCAAGGTGATCGAGCGCAAGAGCCCCGTCACCTATCTCATCGACATGGAATCTCCCCGGAACCCCCTCCGGGTCCTCCACGCCAACAGACTCAAACCCCACTTTGTGCGCTCGGAGCTCAGCCTAATGATGGCTACAGACAGTGGAGCGGAAGAAGACTCCGAGCCCCTCCCTGACCTACTGAGGACCCGTGAAAAAGATGGCTCAGTAGACGGGGTCCGACTCTCAGATGCCCTAACCCCGGAGCAGCGCCAAGACTGTCGGGCCCTCCTGATGCAATTTGCGTCCCTATTTTCTCTCACCCCAGGGGTCACCCCCTGGTGCTTGCACGACGTGGACACTGGGGACAGTCCCCCTATCAGAAATCGGGCATACCGCGTACCAGATCGGGTACGTGCCTGCATCCAAGAAGAAGTGTCAAAAATGCTTACACTCGGAGTCATAGAGCCCTCAGACAGCCCCTGGGCCAGCCCAGTCGTGCTGGTCCCCAAGGCTGCTGCCCAGGCACCACCCCTGAGCTCCGATTCTGCGTCGACTATCGGGGCCTGAACGCTGTCACCCGAACCGACGCTCACCCCATTCCCCGAGCAGATGAACTGATCGACCGCATGGGGGCTGCCGTCTACCTCAGCATCTTCGACCTGACAGCGGGCTACTGGCAGATCGGCCTCACCCCCAGGGCCCAAGAACGATCCGCTTTCTCCACCCCGGATGGCCACTACCATTTCAAAGTGATGCCATTCGGCATGAAAAACGCTCCAGCAACATTTCAACGACTTGTGAACCATGTATTGGCGGGCCTCGAAGAGTTCAGCGCCGCCTACCTGGACGATATCGCGGTGTACAGCCACCACTGGTCAGACCACCTCAACCACCTCCGAGAGGTCCTGCAGGCCCTCCAACAGGCCGGCCTCACAATCAAGGCCAGCAAATGCCAGATTGGCCAGGGGTCCGTGACCTACCTCGGACACCAAGTGGGGAGCGGTCTGGTGGCCCCCCTCCAGCTCAAGATCGCTGCCATCCAGTCCTGGCAGCCACCCATCACCCAAACCGAGGTCCGAGCCTTCTTGGGGCTCACCGGATACTACCGGCGGTTTGTGAAGGACTATGGCAGTATTGTGGGGCCCCTCACGGCACTTACATCCAAGAACCAGCCAAAAAGAGTCGACTGGACTCCCGACTGTCAAGCGGCCTTCGAGAAGCTGAAGGCCGCCATGTGCACCGCCCCTGTGCTCCAGGCTCCCGACTACAGCCGTGAGTTCATCGTCCAGACTGATGCCTCCGACCATGGCATCGGGGCCGTCCTCTCCCAACTGAACCCCGAGGGAGTCGACCAACCAGTGGCCTTCATCAGCCGACGCCTACTGGCCCGGGAACAGCGCTGGAGCACCATCGAGAGGGAGGCCTTCGCAGTAGTATGGGCCCTCAAGAAGCTTCGGCCCTACCTCTTCGGTACCCACTTTCGGGTGCAAACAGATCATCGCCCCCTGCAATGGCTAATGCAGATGCGGGGGGAGAATCCCAAGCTGTTGCGATGGTCCATCTCCCTGCAGGGGATGGACTTCACTGTGGAGCACCGACCTGGCCAGGATCACGCCAACGCGGATGGCCTGTCTCGCTTTTTCCGCCTCGACGAGGAGAGTCCCCAAGAGGATGGGTGACTCTCCCCGCCTTCAGCTGGGGGGGACGCATGTTGGACAGGCCACATGAAGGGCTCGCTCCCTCCCCGCACGACAGGGCCCGGGCACCGGCTCTCCAGGTGCTACCCACAGAAGCAACCCGCAAACCGTCCCCTACGGGACTCCTGCTCCCGGACATCTCTATATTACTGGCCCGGGCCACCGTCAGCACCATTGCCCGGCCCGGCCGCCATCTTGGACACTGCACCACGAGGCCGCGTGGCCTCAGCTCGACCCCAACCCTGGGCCTGTCCAGGCCCCGACAGCCCGGCACCACCATCCACCCGGGAGGTGAACGGACCACTTGGCAGGTCAATTGGAGGAAGAAGTGTCGATGGCTCTTCCCCGCCAGGTGCCGATCGCCCCCAGCCTCCCCGGGCGCTGGCTCCCCCCCCCCTGCTGGGTGTCTGGACTCCCTCATCCCGGACCTCCCGACCTCCAAGTGCGAGGGTCCGGACATCAAAGGGTGCCAGACCTATAACTGGGGCAGCTCCAGAGCAGGAAGGCAGTTGTATCTTGGAGTCGAGAGACACCGTGAAGAACTCATCCTTGACGGACTGCTGGCGCTGCCACAGCCCTGCCTTGTGAACCATCGTCCTGCCTGCTGGCGCTGCCGCAGCCTTCTGCAACCTTCATCCTCGTTGGACCTGCTGGCGCTGCCGCGGCCTTCCTGCAACCTTCATCCTCGTTGGACCTGCTGGTGCTGCAGCGGCCTTCTTGCAACCTTCGTCCTCGTCGGGACCTGCTGGCGCTGCCGCGGCCCGTTCCTTCTACGACCACCTCGGGACCTGCTGGCGCTGCCGCGGCCCGTCCCCCTCGAACGCCGAGCTTGAGGATTGTGAGCTACCATCCTCGCATCGCAGTACCAGATTGGTAACAAAGACTGTCCCGCTACCCCTTTCCCTGACAAGAGACTAGAATTAAGAGGATCATCGTGTCCTGCTCCTATTGGATCGTATCATCATACTTCAAGAATTGCCTATAAAGAACGTTAACCTTATCCTTGTGTGGTGTCCATCTGTGGGGGGGAAGTTACTTGTCTGTACGATCGCTGGAGACGGCTCTCCTCGGAGACCTCTCCCCTTGTCCTCGGCCGACCCTCCAGGTCCCGTCTAACAATCCTTTACCACACAATGTCTTCACAATGCATCCTTTACCACGCAATGCCTTTACTATGCAACCTTTACCACAAAATGACTTTACAATGCATCCTTTACCACACAATGCCTTTACAATGCATCCTTTACCACAAAATGACTTTACAATGCATCCTTTACCACAAAATGTCTTTACAATGCATCCTTTACCACACGATGCCTTTACAATGCATCCTTTACCACACAATGTCTTTACAATGCATCCTTTACCACACAATGCCTTTACAATGTATCCTTTACCACAAAATGACTTTACAGTGCATCCTTTACCATAAAATGACTTTACAATGCATCCTTTACCACACAATGCCTTTACAATGCATCCTTTACCAAACAATGCCTTTACAATGCATCCTTTACAATGCAATGCCTTTACAATGCATCCTTTACCACGCAATATGCCTTCACAATGCATCCTTTACCACACAATGCCTTTGCAATAAAACCTTTACGACACAATGCCTTTACAATGCATCCTTTATCACGCAATGCCCTTACAATGCATCCTTTACCACGCAGTGCCTTTGCAATGCATCCTTTACCACCCAATATGCCTTCACAATGCATCCTTTACCACACAATGCCTTTACAATGCATCCTTTACCACGCAATGCCTTTACAGTGCATGCTTTACCACACAACGCCTTTACAATGCATACTTTACCACGCAGTGCCTTTACAATGCATCCTTTACCACGCAATATGCCTTCACAATGCATCCTTTACCATACAATGCATCCTTTACCACGCAATGCCTTTACAATGCATCCTTTACCACACAATGCCTTTACACTGCGTCCTTTACCACACAATGCCTTTACAATGCATCCTTTACCACACAATGCCTTCACAATGCATCCTTTACCACACAATGCTTTTACAATGCATCCTTTACCACACAATGCCTTTACAGTTCATCCTTTACCAAACAAAGCCTTTACAATACATCCTTTACCACAAAATGCCTTTACAATGCACCCTTTACTACGCAATGCCTTTACAATGCATCCTTTACTAAACAATGCCTTTACAATGCATCCTTTACCACAAAATGACTTTACAATGCATCCTTTACCTGACAATGCCTTTACAATGCATCCTTTACCACGCAATGACTTTACATTGCATCCTTTACCACACAATGACTTTACAATGCATCCTTTACCACACAATGCCTTTACAATGCATCCTTTACCACACAATGCCCTTACATTGCATTCTTTACCACACAATGCCTTTACAATGCATCCTTTACCAGGCAGTGACTTTACAAAGCATCCTTTATCACACACTGCCTTTACATTGCATCCTTTACCACATAATGACTTTACAATGCATCCTTTACCACAAAATGACTTTACAATGCATCCTTTACCACACAATGCCTTTACAATGCATCCTTTACCATGCAATGCGTTTACAATGCATCTTTTACCACGCACTATGCCTTTACAATGCATCCTTTACCACACAATGCCTTTGCAATGCATCCCTTACCACGCAATGCCCTTACAATGCATCCTTTACCACGTGGTGCCTTTACAATGCATCCTTTACCATGCAATGCCCTTACAATGCATCCTTTACCACACAATGCCTTTACAATGCATCCTTTACCATGCAATGCCTTTACCATGCAATGCCTTTACAATGCATTGTTTACCACACAATGCCTTTACAATGCATCCTTTACCACACAATGACTTTACAATGCATCCTTTACCACGCAATGCCCTCACAATGTATCTTTTACCACGCAATGTTCTCTACAATGCATCCTTTACTACACAATGCCTTCACAATGCATCCTTTACCATGCAATGCCCTTACAATGCATCCTTCACCACACAATGCCTTTACAATGCATCCTTTAACATGCAATTCCTTTACAATGCATCCTTTACAATGCAATGCCTTTACCATGCAATGCCTTTACAATGCATTTTTTACCACACAATGCCTTTACAATGCATCCTTTACCACAAAATTTCTTTACAATGCATTCTTTACCACGCAATGCCCTTACAATGCATCCTTTACCATGCAATGCCCTTACAATCCATCCTTTACCAGGCAATGCCTTTACAATGCATCCTTTACCATGCAATGCCTTTATGTGGGTGTACTTGTAAAGCACACTGCGACTCCATGGAGTATCCTGGCGCTGAAGACTGCTGGGGAACCCGTCCTGGTTTTCCCTGTGAGATGGTCCCTTTCTGGGTATCTCCAAGGTGAAACCAGGCATCCCCGGCGTCTGTGGGGGGCCGTTGTAGAGATGAGGCAAGCTTAATGCCCAGAGTTGCCGAGTGTGTTCCCTGGTTAGAGTAGGCACCGAGGCGAGAATTATCGAGGCAGTTTTTGACCTTGGTCTACGACCCTGCCACGTCGGGAATTGAACCCTGGTCCCGGGCCGTTCTCTGGTTATGGGTCTGCCGCCTCTAACCAGTGAGCCACACCACTCCATTACCTGCATCCTTTACCACACAATGCCTTTACAATGCGTCCTTTACCACACAATGCCTTTACAATGCATCCTTTACCACACAATGCCTTTACAATGCATCCTTTTCCACACAATGACTTTACAATGCATCCTTTACCATGCAATGCCCCTACAATGCATCCTTTACCATGCAATGCCCCTACAATGCATCCTTTACCATGCAATGCCTTTACAATGCATCCTTTACCATGCAATGCCCTTACAATGCATCCTTTACCACACAATGCATTTACAATGCATCCTTTACCACAAAACAACTTTACAATGCATCCTTTACCACAAAATGCCTTTACAATGAATCCTTTACCACGCAGTGCCTTTACAATGCATCCTTTACCACACAATGCCTTTGCAAAGAATCCTTTACGACACAATGTCTTTACAATGCATCCTTTACCACGCAAAGCCCTTACAATGCATCATTTACCACGCAGTGCCTTTACAATGCATCTTTTACCACGCAATATGCCTTCACAATGCATCTTTTACCACACAATGACTTTACAGTGCATCCTTTACCACACAATGCCTTTACAATGCATCATGTACTACACAATGCCTTTACAATGCATCCTTTACCACAAAATGACTTTACAATGCATCCTTTACCACACAACCCTTACAATGCATCCTTTACCACACAATGCCCTTACAATGCATCCTTTACCACACAGTGCCCTTACAATGCATCCTTTACCATGCAATTCCCTTACAATGCATCCTTTACCACGCAGTGCCCTGACAATGCATCCTTTACCACAAAATGACTCTACAATACATCCTTTACCACAAAATGACTTTACAATGCATCCTTTACCATGCAATGCCCTTACAATGCATCCTTTACCATGCAATGCCCTTACAATGCATCCTTCACCAGGCAATGCCTTTACAATGCATCCTTTACCATGCAATGCCTTTATGTGGGTGTACTTGTAAAGCGCACTGCGACTCCATGGAGTATCCTGGCGTTGAAGACCGCTGGGGAACCCGTCCTGGTTTTCCCTGTGAGATGGTCCCTTTCTGGGTATCTCCAAGGTGAAACAAGGCATCTCCGGCGTCTGTGGGGGGCCGTTGTAGAGATGAGGCAAGCTTAATGCCCAGAGTTGCCGAGTGTGTTCCCTGGTTAGAGTAGGCACCGAGGCGAGAATTATCGAGTCCGTTTTTGACCTTGGTCCACGACCCTGCCGCGTCGCGAATTGAACCCTGGTCCCGGGCCGTTCTCTGCTTACGGGTCTGGCGCCTCTAACCAGTGAGCCACACCACTCCATTACCTGCATCCTTTACCACACAATGCCTTTACAATGCATCCTTTAACACACAATGCCTTTACAATGCATCCTTTACCACACAATGCCCTTACAATGCATCCTATACCACACAATGCCTTTACAATGCATCGTTTACCACACAATGACTTTACAATGCATCCTTTACCATGCAATGCCCCTACAATGCATCCTTTACCACGCAATGCCTTTACAATGCATCCTTTACCATACAATGCCTTTACAATGCATCCTTTACCATGCAATGCCCCTACAATGCATCCTTTACCACGCAATGCCTTTACAATGCATCCTTTACCACGCAATGCCTTTACAATGCAACCTTTACCACAAAATGACTTTACAATGCATCCTTTACCACACAATGCCTTTACAATGCATCCTTTACCACAAAATAACTTTAAAATGCATCCTTTACCTCAAAATGCCTTTACAATGCATCCTTTACCACACGATACCTTTACAATGCATCCTTTACCACACAATGTCTTTACAATGCATCCTTTACCACACAATGCCTTTACAATGCATCCTTTACCACAAAATGACTTTACAGTGCATCCTTTACCACAAAATGACTTTACAATGCATCCTTTACCACACAATGCCTTTACAATGCATCTTTTACCACACAATGCCTTTACAATGCATCCTTTACAATGCAATGCCTTTACAATGCATCCTTTACCACACAATATGCCTTCACAATGCATCCTTTACCACACAATGCCTTTGCAATAAGTCCTTTTTGACACAATGCCTTTACAATGCATCCTTTACCACACAATGCCGTTACAATGCATCCTTTACCACGCAATGCCTTTACAATGTATCCTTTACCACACAATGCCTTTACAATGCATCCTTTACCACGCAGTGCCTTTACAATGCATCCTTTACCACGCAATATGCCTTCGCAATGCATCCTTTACCATACAATGCCTTTACAATGCATCCTTTACCACGCAATGCCTTTACAATGCATCCTTTACCACACAATGCCTTTACAATGCATCCTTTACCACATAATGCCTTTACAATGCATCCTTTACCACACAATGCCTTTACAATGCATCCTTTACCACACAATGTCTTTACAATGCATCCTTTACCACACAATGCCTTTACAATGCATCCTTTACCACAAAATGACTTTACAGTGCATCCTTTACCACAAAATGACTTTACAATGCATCCTTTACCACACAATGCCTTTACAATGCATCCTTTACCACTAAGCATGGGCGGAAAATCCGTTTCGCTCGCGGATTTTGCGGATTTTCAGTAAATTCGCAATCCGCGAGATTCGCGAATCTCCCGCAAAATCCGCAAATCCGCGAGCAGCGGATTTTGCTCGCACTGTTCGCGTGAGTTCGCGGCTTCCCAGTACAACTTCGCGCCCCGCGAATAAGTGCAAAATTGCAGAAATACGATCTTAGCAAAACTGAAACTACTTACCAGGTTCAAAAGTTCAGGCTCATCATTAGTAGCCATTTCCTGTAGTGCTTCCTGAGGGGCCCCTCCAGAGTTCAGTTGCCAGTTGCAACTATTATGTGACCCTGCTCTGAACCTCAGAATAGTTACACATATGCCACAAAGGTCCTGAATTACAGCTAAGGGAGACAAGCAGGAGCCAGGCTGGAAGTTCAAATCCATTAATCAGCCCCTAATTCATTATTGTCAGTTGGGGCAGGGCAGGTGTTGTAACTAATTTTGCAACAATGAAAGGACTTAGCAAGTACAAAAGATCACTAATCAGGAAGCACTAAGGAAGCAGGTGCCAGCTAAAAAAATATTCTGTGACACATTAATCAGCCCCAAATTAATTCAGGTCACTTGAGGCAGGGAAGGTGTGCTTGCGTTGCCACAATAATGTACACTGACTGGACAACCAGAGGGTGCTGTGATGAAACAGAGGGTGGCATGGGTGGGCCAGAGGGTGGCATGAGTAGTCAGAGAGTGGCAGTGGTGACAGAGAGTGGCAGTGATGAAGAAGAGTGTCCCAAACAGGCTGGACACGTAGAAACAACAAGTTCGCGAAACTTGCGACCCGACAGGTAAGTTCGCAATTTGCGAAAGTATACAAAACCCTCGCGAACTGGCAGAAACCCGCGCAAACACAAAAAAAAAATCCGCAAATTCGCGAGAATTCGCGGATTTTGCGGATTGCGAGTTCGCAAATCCGCAAAATTCGCGAACGCGAGATTCGCAAAATTCGCCCATGCTTATTTACCACACAATGCCTTTACAATGCATCCTTTACAATGCAATGCCTTTACAATGCATCCTTTACCACGCAATATGCCTTCACAATGCATCCTTTACAATACAATGCCTTTACAATGCATCCTTTACCACGCAATGCCTTTACAATGCATCCTTTACCACACAATGCCTTTACAATGCGTCCTTTACCACACAATGCCTTTACAATGCATCCTTTACCACACAATGCCTTCACAATGCATCCTTTACCACACAATGCTTTTACAATGCATCCTTTACCACGCAATGCCTTTACAATGCATCCTTTACCAAACAAAGCCTTTACAATACATCCTTTACCACAAAATGCCTTTAGAATGCACCCTTTACTACGCAATGCCTTTACAATGCATCCTTTACTAAACAATGCCTTTACAATGCATCCTTTACCACAAAATGACTTTACAATGCATCCTTTACCTGACAATGCCTTTACAATGCATCCTTTACCACGCAATGACTTTACATTGCATCCTTTACCACACAATGACTTTACAATGCATCCTTTACCACGCAATGCCTTTACAATGCATCCTTTACCACACAATGCCCTTACATTGCATTCTTTACCACACAATGCCTTTACAATGCATCCTTTACCAGGCAGTGACTTTACAAAGCATCCTTTATCACACACTGCCTTTACATTGCATCCTTTACCACATAATGACTTTACAATGCATCCTTTACCACAAAATGACTTTACAATGCATCCTTTACCACACAATGCCTTTACAATGCATCCTTTACCATGCAATGCATTTACAATGCATCTTTTACCACGCACTATGCCTTCACAATGCATCCTTTACCACACAATGCCTTTGCAATGCATCCTTTACCACGCAATGCCCTTACAATGCATCCTTTACCACGTGGTGCCTTTTCAATGCATCCTTTACCATGCAATGCCCTTACAGTGCATCCTTTACCACACAATGCCTTTACAATGCATCCTTTACCATGCAATGCCTTTACCATGCAATGCCTTTACAATGCATTGTTTACCACACAATGCCTTTACAATGCATCCTTTACCACACAATGACTTTACAATGCATCCTTTACTACGCAATGCCCTCACAATGTATCTTTTACCACGCAATGTTCTTACAATGCATCCTTTACTACACAATGCCTTCACAATGCATCCTTTACCATGCAATGCCCTTACAGTGCATCCTTTACCACACAATGCCTTTACAATGCATCCTTTAACATGCAATTCCTTTACAATGCATCCTTCACAATGCAATGCCTTTACCATGCAATGCCTTTACAATGCATTTTTTACCACACAATGCCTTTTCAATGCATCCTTTACCACAAAATTTCTTTACAATGCATTCTTTACCACGCAATGCCCTTACAATGCATCCTTTACCATGCAATGCCCTTACAATGCATTCTTTACCATGCAATGCCTTTATGTGGGATGTACTTGTAAAGCACACTGCGACTCCATGGAGTATCCTGGCGCTGAAGACTGCTGGGGAACCCGTCCTGGTTTTCCCTGTGAGATGGTCCCTTTCTGGGTATCTCCAAGGTGAAACCAGGCATCCCCGGCGTCTGTGGGGGGCCGTTGTAGAGATGAGGCAAGCTTAATGCCCAGAGTTGCTGAGTGTGTTCCCTGGTTAGAGTAGGCACCGAGGCGAGAATTATCAAGGCAGTTTTTGACCTTGGTCTACGACCCTGCCACATCGGGAATTGAACCCTGGTCCTGGGCCGTTCTCTGGTTATGGTTCTGCTGCCTCTAACCAGTGAGCCACACCACTCCATTACCTGCATCCTTTACCACACAATGCCTTTACAATGCGTCCTTTACCACACAATGCCTTTACAATGCATCCTTTACCACACAATGCCTTTACAATGCATCCTTTTCCACACAATGACTTTACAATGCATCCTTTACCATGCAATGCCCCTACAATGCATCCTTTACCATGCAATGCCCCTACAATGCATCCTTTACCATGCAATGCCTTTACAATGCATCTTTTACCATGCAATGCCCTTACAATGCATCCTTTACCACACAATGCATTTACAATGCATCCTTTACCACAAAACAACTTTACAATGCATCCTTTACCACACAATGCCTTTGCAAAGAATCCTTTACGACACAATGTCTTTCCAATGCATCCTTTACCACGCAAAGCCCTTACAATGCATCATTTACCACGCAGTGCCTTTACAATGCATCTTTTACCACGCAATATGCCTTCACAATGCATCCTTTACCACACAATGCCTTTACAATGCATCCTTTACCATGCAATGCCTTTACCATGCAATGCCTTTACAATGCATTGTTTACCACACAATGCCTTTACAATGCATCCTTTACTACACAATGCCTTCACAATGCATCCTTTACCATGCAATGCCCTTACAATGCATCCTTCACCACACAATGCCTTTACAATGCATCCTTTAACATGCAATTCCTTTACAATGCATCCTTTACAATGCAATGCCTTTACCATGCAATGCCTTTACAATGCATTTTTTACCACACAATGCCTTTACAATGCATCCTTTACCACAAATTTTCTTTACAATGCATTCTTTACCACGCAATGCCCTTACAATGCATCCTTTACCATGCAATGCCCTTACAATGCATCCTTTACCACGCAGTGCCCTTACAATGCATCCTTTACCATGCAATTCCCTCACAATGCATCCTTTACCACGCAGTGCCCTGACAATGCATCCTTTACCACAAAATGACTCTACAATACATCCTTTACCACAAAATGACTTTACAATGCATCCTTTACCATGCAATGCCCTTACAATGCATCCTTCACCAGGCAATGCCTTTACAATGCATCCTTTACCATGCAATGCCTTTATGTGGGTGTACTTGTAAAGCGCACTGCGACTCCATGGAGTATCCTGGCGCTGAAGACCGCTGGGGAACCCGTCCTGGTTTTCCCTGTGAGATGGTCCCTTTCTGGGTATCTCCAAGGTGAAACGAGGCATCTCCGGCGTCTGTGGGGGGCCGTTGTAGAGATGAGGCAAGCTTAATGCCCAGAGTTGCCGAGTGTGTTCCCTGGTTAGAGTAGGCACCGAGGCGAGAATTATCGAGTCCGTTTTTGACCTTGGTCCACGACCCTGCCGCGTCGCGAATTGAACCCTGGTCCCAGGCTGTTCTCTGCTTACGGGTCTGGCGCCTCTAACCAGTGAGCCACACCACTCCATTACCTGCATCCTTTACCACACAATGCCTTTACAATGCATCCTTTAACACACAATGCCTTTACAATGCATCCTTTACCACACAATGCCCTTACAATGCATCCTATACCACACAATGCCTTTACAATGCATCGTTTACCACACAATGACTTTACAATGCATCCTTTACCATGCAATGCCCCTACAATGCATCCTTTACCACGCAATGCCTTTACAATGCATCCTTTACCATACAATGCCTTTACAATGCATCCTTTACCATGCAATGCCCCTACAATGCATCCTTTACCACGCAATGCCTTTACAATGCATCCTTTACCATGCAATGCCTTTACAATGCATCCTTTACCACACAATGCCTTTACAATGCATCGTTTACCACACAATGTCTTTACAATGCATCCTTTACCACGCAATGCCTTTACAATGCATCCTTTACCACAAAATAACTTTAAAATGCATCCTTTACCTCAAAATGCCTTTACAATGCATCCTTTACCACACGATGCCTTTACAATGCATCCTTTACCACACAATGTCTTTACAATGCATCCTTTACCACACAATGCCTTTACAATGCATTCTTTACCACAAAATGACTTTACAGTGCATCCTTTACCACAAAATGACTTTACAATGCATCCTTTACCACACAATGCCTTTACAATGCATCCTTTACCACACAATGCCTTTACAATGCATCCTTTACAATGCAATGCCTTTACAATGCATCCTTTACCACGCAATATGCCTTCACAATGCATCCTTTACCACACAATGCCTTTGCAATAAGTCCTTTTTGACACAATGCCTTTACAATGCATCCTTTCCCACGCAATGCCCTTACAATGCATCCTTTACCACGCAGTGCCTTTGCAATGCATCCTTTACCACGCAATATGCCTTCACAATGCATCCTTTACCACACAATGCCTTCACAATGTATCCTTTACCACACAATGCCTTTACAATGCATCCTTTACCACGCAGTGCCTTCACAATGCATCCTTTACCACGCAATATGCCTTCGCAATGCATCCTTTACCATACAATGCCTTTACAATGCATCCTTTACCACGCAATGCCTTTACAATGCATACTTTACCACACAATGCCTTTACAATGCATCCTTTACCACATAATGCCTTTACAATGCATCCTTTACCACACAATGCCTTTACAATGCATCCTTTACCACACAATGTCTTTACAATGCATCCTTTACCACACAATGCCTTTACAATGCATCCTTTACAATGCAATGCCTTTACAATGCATCCTTTACCACGCAATATGCCTTCACAATGCATCCTTTACAATACAATGCCTTTACAATGCATCCTTTACCACGCAATGCCTTTACAATGCATCCTTTACCACACAACGCCTTTACAATGCGTCCTTTACCACACAATGCCTTTACAATGCATCCTTTACCACACAATGCCTTCACAATGCATCCTTTACCACACAATGCTTTTACAATGCATCCTTTACCACACAATGCCTTCACAATGCATCCTTTACCACACAATGCCTTTACAATGCATCCTTTACCACACAATGCCTTCACAATGCATCCTTTACCACACAATGCTTTTACAATGCACCCTTTACTACGCAATGCCTTTACAATGCATCCTTTACTAAACAATGCCTTTACAATGCATCCTTTACCACAAAATGACTTTACAATGCATCCTTTACCTGACAATGCCTTTACAATGCATCCTTTACCACGCAATGACTTTACATTGCATCCTTTACCACACAATGACTTTACAATGCATCCTTTACCACACAATGCCTTTACAATGCATCCTTTACCACACAATGCCCTTACATTGCATTCTTTACCACACAATGCCTTTACAATGCATCCTTTATCAGGCAGTGACTTTACAAAGCATCCTTTATCACACACTGCCTTTACATTGCATCCTTTACCACATAATGACTTTACAATGCATCCTTTACCACAAAATGACTTTACAATGCATCCTTTACCACACAATGCCTTTACAATGCATCCTTTACCATGCAATGCATTTACAATGCATCTTTTACCACGCACTATGCCTTCACAATGCATCCTTTACCACACAATGCCTTTGCAATGCATCCTTTACCACGCAATGCCCTTACAATGCATCCTTTACTACGTGGTGCCTTTTCAATGCATCCTTTACCATGCAATGCCCTTACAATGCATCCTTTACCACACAATGCCTTTACAATGCATCCTTTACCATGCAATGCCTTTACCATGCAATGCCTTTACAATGCATTGTTTACCACACAATGCCTTTACAATGCATCCTTTACCACACAATGACTTTACAATGCATCCTTTACCACGCAATGCCCTCACAATGTATCTTTTACCACGCAATGTTCTTACAATGCATCCTTTACTACACAATGCCTTCACAATGCATCCTTTACCATGCAATGCCCTTACAATGCATCCTTTACCACACAATGCCTTTACAATGCATCCTTTAACATGCAATTCCTTTACAATGCATCCTTCACAATGCAATGCCTTTACCATGCAATGCCTTTACAATGCATCCTTTACCATACAATGCCTTTACAATGCATCCTTTACCATGCAATGCCCCTACAATGCATCCTTTACCACGCAATGCCTTTACAATGCATCCTTTACCATGCAATGCCTTTACAATGCATCCTTTACCACACAATGCCTTTACAATGCATCGTTTACCACACAATGTCTTTACAATGCATCCTTTACCACGCAATGCCTTTACAATGCAACCTTTACCACAAAATGACTTTACAATGCATCCTTTACCACACAATGCCTTTACAATGCATCCTTTACCACAAAATAACTTTAAAATGCATCCTTTACCTCAAAATGCCTTTACAATGCATCCTTTACCACACGATGCCTTTACAATGCATCCTTTACCACACAATGTCTTTACAATGCATCCTTTACCACACAATGCCTTTACAATGCATTCTTTACCACAAAATGACTTTACAGTGCATCCTTTACCACAAAATGACTTTACAATGCATCCTTTACTACACAATGCCTTTACAATGCATCCTTTACCACACAATGCCTTTACAATGCATCCTTTACAATGCAATGCCTTTACAACGCATCCTTTACCACGCAATATGCCTTCACAATGCATCCTTTACCACACAATGCCTTTGCAATAAGTCCTTTTTGACACAATGCCTTTACAATGCATCCTTTCCCACGCAATGCCCTTACAATGCATCCTTTACCACGCAGTGCCTTTGCAATGCATCCTTTACCACGCAATATGCCTTCACAATGCATCCTTTACCACACAATGCCTTTACAATGCATCCTTTACCACGCAATGCCTTTACAATGTATCCTTTACCACACAATGCCTTTACAATGCATCCTTTACCACGCAGTGCCTTCACAATGCATCCTTTACCACGCAATGCCTTTACAATGCATCCTTTACCACGCAATGCCTTTACAATGCATCCTTTACCACACAATGCCTTTACAATGCATCCTTTACCACATAATGCCTTTACAATGCATCCTTTACCACACGATGCCTTTACAATGCATCCTTTACCACACAATGTCTTTACAATGCATCCTTTACCACACAATGCCTTTACAATGCATCCTTTACCACAAAATGACTTTACAGTGCATCCTTTACCACAAAATGACTTTACAATGCATCCTTTACCACACAATGCCTTTACAATGCATCCTTTACCACACAATGCCTTTACAATGCATCCTTTACAATGCAATGCCTTTACAATGCATCCTTTACCACGCAATATGCCTTCACAATGCATCCTTTACAATACAATGCCTTTACAATGCATCCTTTACCACGCAATGCCTTTACAATGCATCCTTTACCACACAATGCCTTTACAATGCGTCCTTTACCACACAATGCCTTTACAATGCATCCTTTACCACACAATGCCTTCACAATGCATCCTTTACCACACAATGCTTTTACAATGCATCCTTTACCACACAATGCCTTCACAATGCATCCTTTACCACACAATGCCTTTACAATGCATCCTTTACCACACAATGCCTTCACAATGCATCCTTTACCACACAATGCTTTTACAATGCACCCTTTACTACGCAATGCCTTTACAATGCATCCTTTACTAAACAATGCCTTTACAATGCATCCTTTACCACAAAATGACTTTACAATGCATCCTTTACCTGACAATGCCTTTACAATGCATCCTTTACCACGCAATGACTTTACATTGCATCCTTTACCACACAATGACTTTACAATGCATCCTTTACCACACAATGCCTTTACAATGCATCCTTTACCACACAATGCCCTTACATTGCATTCTTTACCACACAATGCCTTTACAATGCATCCTTTATCAGGCAGTGACTTTACAAAGCATCCTTTATCACACACTGCCTTTACATTGCATCCTTTACCACATAATGACTTTACAATGCATCCTTTACCACAAAATGACTTTACAATGCATCCTTTACCACACAATGCCTTTACAATGCATCCTTTACCATGCAATGCATTTACAATGCATCTTTTACCACGCACTATGCCTTCACAATGCATCCTTTACCACGCAATGCCCTTACAATGCATCCTTTACTACGTGGTGCCTTTTCAATGCATCCTTTACCATGCAATGCCCTTACAATGCATCCTTTACCACACAATGCCTTTACAATGCATCCTTTACCATGCAATGCCTTTACCATGCAATGCCTTTACAATGCATTGTTTACCACACAATGCCTTTACAATGCATCCTTTACCACACAATGACTTTACAATGCATCCTTTACCACGCAATGCCCTCACAATGTATCTTTTACCACGCAATGTTCTTACAATGCATCCTTTACTACACAATGCCTTCACAATGCATCCTTTACCATGCAATGCCCTTACAATGCATCCTTTACCACACAATGCCTTTACAATGCATCCTTTAACATGCAATTCCTTTACAATGCATCCTTCACAATGCAATGCCTTTACCATGCAATGCCTTTACAATGCATTTTTTACCACACAATGCCTTGACAATGCATCCTTTACCACAAAATTTCTTTACAATGCATTCTTTACCACGCAATGCCCTTACAATGCATTCTTTACCATGCAATGCCCTTACAATGCATCCTTTACCAGGCAATGCCTTTACAATGCATCCTTTACCATGCAATGCCTTTATGTGGGTGTACTTGTAAAGCACACTGCGACTCCATGGAGTATCCTGGCGCTGAAGACTGCTGGGGAACCCGTCCTGGTTTTCCCTGTGAGATGGTCCCTTTCTGGGTATCTCCAAGGTGAAACCAGGCATCCCCGGCGTCTGTGGGGGGCCGTTGTAGAGATGAGGCAAGCTTAATGCCCAGAGTTGCTGAGTGTGTTCCCTGGTTAGAGTAGGCACCGAGGCGAGAATTATCGAGGCAGTTTTTGACCTTGGTCTACGACCCTGCCACGTCGGGAATTGAACACTGGTCCCGGGCCGTTCTCTGGTTATGGTTCCGCCGCCTCTAACCAGTGAGCCACACCACTCCATTACCTGCATCCTTTACCACACAATGCCTTTACAATGCGTCCTTTACCACACAATGCCTTTACAATGCATCCTTTACCACACAATGCCTTTACAATGCATCCTTTTCCACACAATGACTTTACAATGCATCCTTTACCATGCAATGCCCCTACAATGCATCCTTTACCATGCAATGCCCCTACAATGCATCCTTTACCATGCAATGCCTTTACAATGCATCCTTTACCATGCAATGCCCTTACAATGCATCCTTTACCACACAATGCATTTACAATGCATCCTTTACCACAAAACAACTTTACAATGCATCCTTTACCACACAATGCCTTTGCAAAGAATCCTTTACGACACAATGTCTTTACAATGCATCCTTTACCACGCAAAGCCCTTACAATGCATCATTTACCACGCAGTGCCTTTACAATGCATCTTTTACCACGCAATATGCCTTCACAATGCATCCTTTACCACACAATGACTTTACAGTGCATCCTTTACCACACAATGCCTTTACAATGCATCCTTTACTACACAATGCTTTTACAATGCATCCTTTACCACAAAATGACTTTACAATGCATCCTTTACCACACAATGCCCTTACAATGCATCCTTTACCACACAATGCCCTTACAATGCATCCTTTACCACGCAGTGCTCTTACAATGCATCCTTTACCATGCAATTTTCTTACAATGTATCCTTTACCACGCAGTGCCCTGACAATGCATCCTTTACCACAAAATGACTCTACAATACATCCTTTACCACAAAATGACTTTACAATGCATCCTTTACCATGCAATGCCCTTACAATGCATCCTTTACCATGCAATGCCCTTACAATGCATCCTTTACCAGGCAATGCCTTTACAATGCATCCTTTACCATGCAATGCCTTTATTTGGGTGTACTTGTAAAGCGCACTGCGACTCCATGGAGTATCCTGGCGCTGAAAACCGCTGGGGAACCCGTCCTGGTTTTCCCTGTGAGATGGTCCCTTTCTGGGTATCTCCAAGGTGAAACGAGGCATCCCCGGCGTCTGTGGGGGGCCGTTGTAGAGATGAGGCAAGCTTAATGCCCAGAGTTGCCGAGTGTGTTCCCTGGTTAGAGTAGGCACCGAGGCGAGAATTATCGAGGCAGTTTTTGACCTTGGTCTACGACCCTGCCACGTCGGGAATTGAACCCTGGTCCCGGGCCGTTCTCTGGTTATGGGTCTGCCGCCTCTAACCAGTGAGCCACACCACTCCATTACCTGCATCCTTTACCACACAATGCCTTTACAATGCGTCCTTTACCACACAATGCCTTTACAATGCATCCTTTACCACACACTGCCTTTACAATGCATCCTTTTCCACACAATGACTTTACAATGCATCCTTTACCATGCAATGCCCCTACAATGCATCCTTTACCATGCAATGCCCCTACAATGCATCCTTTACCATGCAATGCCTTTACATTGCATTCTTTACCACACAATGCCTTTACAATGCATCCTTTACCAGGCAGTGACTTTACAAAGCATTCTTTATCACACACTGCCTTTACATTGCATCCTTTACCACATAATGACTTTACAATGCATCCTTTACCACAAACTGACTTTATAATGCATCCTTTACCACACAATGCCTTTACAATGCATCCTTTACCATGCAATGCGTTTACAATGCATCTTTTACCACGCACTATGCCTTCACAATGCATCCTTTACCACACAATGCCTTTGCAATGCATCCTTTACCACGCTATGCCCTTACAATGCATCCTTTACCACGTGGTGCCTTTACAATGCATCCTTTACCATGCAATGCCCTTACAATGCATCCTTTACCACACAATGCCTTTACAATGCATCCTTTACCATGCAATGCCTTTACCATGCAATGCCTTTACAATGCATTGTTTACCACACAATGCCTTTACAATGCATCCTTTACCACACAATGACTTTACAATGCATCCTTTACCACGCAATGCCCTCACAATGTATCTTTTACCACGCAATGTTCTTACAATGCATCCTTTACTACACAATGCCTTCACAATGCATCCTTTACCATGCAATGCCCTTACAATGTATCCTTTACCACACAATGCCTTTACAATGCATCCTTTAACATGCAATTCCTTTACAATGCATCCTTTACAATGCAATGCCTTTACCATGCAATGCCTTTACAATGCATTTTTTACCACACAATGCCTTTACAATGCATCCTTTTACATAAAATTTCTTTACAATGCATCCTTTACCACGCAATGCCCTTACAATGCATCCTTTACCATGCAATGCCCTTACAATGCATCCTTTACCAGGCAATGCCTTTACAATGCATCCTTTACCATGCAATGCCTTTATGTGGGTGTACTTGTAAAGCACACTGCGACTCCATGGAGTATCCTGGCGCTGAAGACTGCTGGGGAACCCGTCCTGGTTTTCCCTGTGAGATGGTCCCTTTCTGGGTATCTCCAAGGTGAAACCAGGCGTCCCTGGCGTCTGTGGGGGGCCGTTGTAGAGATGAGGCAAGCTTAATGCCCAGAGTTGCCGAGTGTGTTCCCTGGTTAGAGTAGGCACCGAGGCGAGAATTATCGAGGCAGTTTTTGACCTTGGTCTACGACCCTGCCACGTCGGGAATTGAACCCTGGTCCCGGGCCGTTCTCTGGTTATGGGTCTGCCGCCTCTAACCAGTGAGCCACACCACTCCATTACCTGCATCCTTTACCACACAATGCCTTTACAATGCGTCCTTTACCACACAATGCCTTTACAATGCATCCTTTACCACACAATGCCTTTACAATGCATCCTTTTCACACAATGACTTTACAATGCATCCTTTACAATGCAATGCCCCTACAATGCATCCTTTACCATGCAATGCCCCTACAATGCATCCTTTACCATGCAATGCCTTTACAATGCATCCTTTACCATGCAATGCCCCTACAATGCATCCTTTACCATGCAATGCCCCTACAATGCATCCTTTACCATGCAATGCCCCTACAATGCATCCTTTACCATGCAATGCCTTTACAATGCATCCTTTACCATGCAATGCCCTTACAATGCATCCTTTACCACACAATGCATTTACAATGCATCCTTTACCACAAAACAACTTTACAATGCATCCTTTACCACAAAATGCCTTTACAATGAATCCTTTACCACGCAGTGCCTTTACAATGCATCCTTTACCACACAATGCCTTTGCAAAGAATCCTTTACAACACAATGTCTTTACAATGCATCCTTTACCACGCAAAGCCCTTACAATGCATCATTTACCACGCAGTGCCTTTACAATGCATCTTTTACCACACAATATGCCTTCACAATGCATCCTTTACCACACAATGACTTTACAGTGCATCCTTTACCACACAATGCCTTTACAATGCATCCTTTACTACACAATGCCTTTACAATGCATCCTTTACCACAAAATGACTTTACAATGCATCCTTTACCACACAATGCCCTTACAATGCATCCTTTACCACACAATGCCCTTACAATGCATCCTTTACCACGCAGTGCCCTTACAATGCATCCTTTACCATGCAATTCCCTTACAATGCATCCTTTACCACGCAGTGCCCTGACAATGCATCCTTTACCACAAAATGACTCTACAATACATCCTTTACCACAAAATGACTTTACAATGCATCCTTTACCATGCAATGCCCTTACAATGCATCCTTTACCATGCTGTGGTAAATTTAAATTACCTATACTTAATTTATGCGGTAAAGTTCAATAAGAATAACTCAGTCAAAAAGAAGAGGCAGAATCCGTGGTATTTGAGGTTTTAAAAGGGGTTTCATTCCTTAAAAAGGAATTGGTTCGAACCAGGTATCATGTTCCATCACCACAAGGGTTCAGGAAGGGAATGGACATGGACATGTACAACGTTTTAATAACAGAACATCATATATATAGTCAATGCATTACAGTAGAGACAGATGCAGGAGGCGTAACAGCTGAGAGAAACGAGATAAGGACATATGTACGTAACAGAAGGCGTGCATGAAGGCGTACACGGAGGTGTGTGCTAGACAACGTCACTTGAAACGTATCACAGATGGGTGGATCCATAGAAGAATCCTGCAGTGTCAGCAGAAATATGTGGCAGAGATGCGCGCGCAGCAGCATGACGTGTGATTGACGTGGAACTGGAGGGTGAAGGGGACTTGACATTTAGCCCTACATGAGGAGACAGAAGTCTGGGGTGTCAGAACAACCTAATCCCAAATCATATCTAATATCTTGTGTTTGAGGAACTGTATTATCTAGAAGGAAAGGTCTCTCGGGCAGAGGCTATTCTATACTGACTGCTAGTGCGTGCATATGCGACTACGTGTCTACATGAGATGCGAGGGGCCATGGGCCTACCATGGTAACGGGAGCTATGAATTACTTGCATGGAGACAGTGAGGCCGGGCCCTTTGCTCTGCAGCTGGGAGGGATGTTTTCCTAAACTACTAGACAGGAATGTATTTTCGAGGAGCGGAGCAGATAACTTGAAGGTTGAATACAGTCTTGGCAGGCAAGCAGGCCGAGCCAGGCACCGCTCGCCGCGCAGGGAGTAAGTCAAGGGTCAGGAAGCAGCAGACTGTAGCTTTCAGAAACAGAAGGCAGAAAGAGCTCGATGGCAGGAATCAGGGCCTAACTCGCCAGAGCTAGAAAAACATGAAAGTGCACCATATAAAGACGTTGGCAAGGCACACTTAGGAACGGAATATCTGACCCATTCATGGTGGATCTGAAAGAGGACATGTTAACGTTGGACGCAAATGTATTTGCGTCTTCATAGCTGGAAGTGGAGGGAACATACATGTACTTGAAGCACGTACATGGAGCCGGTGGGGTCTACGATAGGGGACACAACTGACCAGGAAAATTCATATTACCTCATTCCCTCCTTGTCCCCTACGGACCCTTCATGATATATCAATCCTCATTAATCTATCAATCTGTTCATGTAACATCATTTGCTCTTCTTTCTTCTTACGGCGTTTTGAATGAGGACTTGAATGAGGAATACATGATGTGGCGCACAGGCCACAAATCGCTGGCCCACATTGCAGACATAGGCAGCAACAGAATACTATGAGAAGGGCAATACCTAGGAAGGATAGGACCTTCCATCCCCAGGCTGACAACACGCTCCAGAACCAACCGGACCAAGTCCAGGTGCCTGGATTCTGGTGTATCTGACTTGCAATCTTATGAAGACGGGTGATGGCTCTATATACTGATGGCGCGTTTTCTGGAATGAAAACACAGCAGCTCGACCCGATGACTCTACAGGCTCCGCCCCTATCGGCCAGGATGACGTCAAGGACGAGACGATTTTGAAGAACAACAATCCGCATAGCAGACTGCTCCTCTGTTAAGTTACCTAGGGCGGAAGTAGTTTCATTCACTACTGCTTCAAGGGTTCTGGTTAATTTTCGTATCAGTTTACTATTAAAGACAGCACCTAAGTAGGGAAAGAAACCTTTATTGAAGTCTGTATATTGTTCCCATGCCGTTTCAGTGTAGTCGACAATCGGGAGATCTCTCTGTGGTCTATTGTGTACTAGATGGGTGTCTCTATGATAATCAGGAGGGGCTAGGAAAACAGGTGGCAGAAGGAATGCAATGTAACAGGTGCCATCCCAATCTAGAGGTAAGCGTATATATGCGGTATGACCACAAATGAAGTAGGAATGACGTGAAGCTTTAAATGTAGACTTGCCCTTATCACTGAATTCGATCACAGTAGTACATTTACTATGACCCAGGTGTACTGAACCATTCTTTCTGACACATAATTCACCTTTGACTGGTAGTACGGACATAGCGGGCAAGACTGGTTCGGTTTCGGATTCAACATTCAGAATCATGAGGTTAAGTGTAAAGTTACCTAATCCATATACTTCATTTTCTAGATCAGTCCCTGTCTTTTTTGGTAGACCCTCCTTGTCAGGGAAACATACTTTATGCAGAACTGTGTTCAGATATCCCCATACCCAGTTGCCCTGGTAAACTACGGAATTGGAATCTAGTGAGTTCATTAAACTAAACCATGCACCACAGGAACCATTGTGTGTGAACGGGTACGGGAAGAGGGGCAGAACTCCCTTGTATTTCTGATAGGGAGGGAGTCGGCCACATATCCAACAATTGGTAGCATTGCTGGTCTGATGGGAATGATGTAACATACTAATGAATGTGTTGTTGCGCAGCGCAAGTCGGTAAGATAATTCATGCGGGGGCAGTTCACTGAAAGAGTGCTCGGCAGTGACATTGAAGGGAGAATGTGCATGCTTGAAAATAGGGTAATATACATGCAACAGCACACTTGCAGCAATAATCAGAAGACTTAGAAAAAACATAATCAATAGTGTCACAATGCAGTGGCTGCGAAGAGATTTACAATATTCACGTTTCTTGAGCTGTTTCTGTCTATCTCTCTCTCTGTTGGGGTCTAGGGGATACATGTCAGAAACTCGTCTAACCGATTCACCTAGGGGAGGACTTAAACAATTAAACTGTCTGACTTGCTAGACCTTAATTTCAGTTTATATTCCTGGGAGGAAGTTTTCTCGACCAAGGGGAGTTTTGAGTCAGTCTGTGGAGGAGGGCCGGGCTGAGAGTTCAAATCTGGAGGCAGTCCATGAAACTATTTTATATGACTCGAGTGAAGCCAGCCCTTGCGGCCCTCCACTTTTACAGCTGTCCTTGTGGTCAAAAGTACTAGTCTTGGTGCTTGCCAGCGGGGCTCCAGCGGACTCCTCCTGTCGAAATTCCTTATGAAGACGAAATCTCCTGGAACCACTTCATGGGGCTTCACCTTGGTGTTGTCGGGAAAGGCTGCAGCAACCTGTGAACGACATGATTGTAGTGCAGACATCAAGGAGGCAAGGTAATCGGTCAGCATAATACAGTCAACATCGGTAATTTTGCGAGGCAGAGGCGTCCCCCACATATTCGGTGGCCTACCAAAGACCACCTCATACGGGGATAGCCCTGTTCTGGAGTGTGCGACCATTCTTATGTAAAAGAGTGCGACTGGCAAAGCTACTATCCAGTCGACTCCTTTCTCTCTACAAATCTTGGCAAGGCGAATTTTCAGCGTCTGATTGTGACGTTCCACGAGGCCTGCTGCCTCGGGATGTCGGACACAATGGAACTTCCATTGGTAGCCGAGCAGGAGAGATACCTGCTTCATTAGCTCAGACGAGAATGGCTGACCGTTATCGGAGTATACGATGCGGGGCAAACCATATCTGGGGAAGAATTCACGAACCAGCTGCTTGGCAGTGGTCGGAGCAGTGTAATCTGGGACTGGATATGCTTCTGTCCAACGGGAGAGTGCACATACAACTACGAGGACATATTTGAATCCTCGACAACGTTCCATCTGGATATAATCCATCTGGAGGACTTCAAAAGGGTGATCGGGAGGATGAAATCCACCTTGCTCTACGGGAATGCTTTTACCTGGGTTGAACTGACAACAAATCATGCAAGTACGCACTTTCTGTTTGGCTGCTGCTCGTAAATGTTTTTTGAACCATAGGTTTTGAATACTGTCTAACATGGCTTTTTCTCCTAAATGTGCAGGACTGTGTACTGTGTTAATGATAACTTGGACCATAGAGTGGGGGAGAAACCATGTAGATTTTCCCTTCGTCATCCATCCTTGATCTGTCTGGATCCCTCCTAGTTCAATCCATTTCTTGATTTCGTCTGGTGTAGCATGTGTCTGTATGTCAATTACATCTAGGGCGGGATCCTTAACGGTCATGCAATGTGTCGGTGTCTGGACTATTATCTTTGTCAGATCAGTTGTGTGAGTCTGAGTCTGAGCTGTATGCTTAGCTGTTCGGTCTGCCAGGTCGTTACCCTGGGAAATTATATCTGTGACTTTCGTATGTGCCTTGCACTTCATGATGGATATTGCTGTAGGCAGATGTATTGCATCTAACAGAGTTTGAATGAGAGGACCGTGTTGAATTTTGGCTCCGTGAGAAGTCAAAAAACCTCTCTCTCGCCATAATACACCGAAGTCGTGTACAACTCCGAATGCATAACGTGAATCTGTGTATATGTTAACTCTCTTGTTCTTGGCTTGAATACAGGCTTGAGTCAGAGCGATGAGCTCTGCTGCTTGAGCTGACAGGGTGTCTATACAATTTGTTTCAATGACTTCAGTTTCTGTCGTGACTGCATAGGCGGCCACTAATTCTCCTGTACTTGTTCTCATGCATGAACCATCCACATAAAGTGTCAGGTCTGGATCTGGTAATGCGGTGTCTGTCAAGTCTTGTCTGGGTTTCGTCGTAATGGTAATGACTTCAATACAATCATGTGCCAATGGGTCTGTCTCACTTAATGGCAAAAGTGTAGCAGGGTTCAATGTATTGCAACATCTGATTTCTATGTGTGGCTGAAACAATGTCAATTCATAACCTGTCAGTCGTGCTATCGTCAAGTGCTGGGTCTGTGTTCGGTTTAAAAGAACTTCCACGGAGTGTGGAACTTGTACTGTCAACTGGTGTCCTAACACTATGGAATCACTTTGTCTGATTGCTAGAGCTGTTGCTGCTACTGATTTCAAGCACGCAGGCAGAGCCTGGGCTACTGGATCCAATGTACTAGAAAAATAAGCACACGGTTTGTGTGAACCTGCTTGATCCTGAGTGAGTACTGACAATGCAGTACCTTCACGTTCTGTAACAAAAAGTGTAAAAGGCTTGCTGTAACATGGTGTCGCTAAAACTGGTGCTTGGCATAAGGCTTTCTTTAAGTCGTCAAAAGCTTGTGTGTGTTCCTGAGTCCAAGGGAGGGCAGTCGATGTCGCTGCCTCCTGTGTTGTCAACTGTATGAGTGGTTTCGCTAGGAATGCATACTGAGGGATCCATTGTCTACAGTAAGAAGTGAGGCCTATAAAGGCTCGTACCTCCTTTTGGGTCTTGGGCTGTGACATGTTTACAATTAACTGGATGCGGTCAGGTGTTAGCTGTCTCCCCCCTTTGGACAGCAAGTGCCCAAGGTAAACAACTTGCTGAACACAGAATTGCAGCTTCGAAGGGGACACCTTGTGTCCCTTGTCAGCCAGGAAATGCAAAACCGTCAGTGACGCTTGCTCACATTCAGGTTCGCTGCGGGCGGTGATCAGCAGATCATCGACATACTGTAACAGGGCAGTGTTGTCAGGCATGTGTATACTGTCTAGTTGTCTCTTCAGTGCTTGGCTATAGATGCTGGGGCTTTCTGTGAATCCTTGAGGTGCGCGTGAAAATTTGAAGCTTCGTCCATTTAAACAGAATCCGAAAAGGTATTGGCTTTCCGGATCAATTGGGACACTAAAGAAGGCGTTCTTCAGGTCAATTACAGTAAAGAACGTGGCTTCGGAATCAATGGCAGTCAATAGAGACGAGATATCTGGGACCACGGGATATTGTGGTACAATGCATTTATTCAAATCGTGGCAATACTTGTACTAACAATCCTGGTAATGCTTTAGTTTTGTCCCCAAGCCCTAGGCCTGGGGTTCGAGTATTTTCTTCGTTCTCTAATTCAGCCCAAACAATCTTTTGCTCTCCCACCTCCCATTCTTTTTCTTTCAGTTTCTCGTAAATACCGGCAGGCAGTAATACTTTTAATATTTTCATGATATCGGGATAGGTATAATAACCCATGAGTAACATGTCTTTTATTTCACGGTGAAAACCTGCTGGATCTTTGTCATGGCTGGGCACTAATTTCTCCATTTCCAATAGTTCAATTTTAGTTATGGGCGTGTACACAAACATGCGTCTAAGAGTATTATCATCATTCCTGACTGGGTGCACTTCTCGCAAGGGATTCTGTCTGTCTAAGTAATACATTTTTCTGTCTACGGGTGGGGCTGGAGCAAACTGTGTACACAGGAAGGCACTATATCTGTGCCGATGTTCTAGAATTATTTTTATTAAATCGGTACCTAAACCTCTCCATTTATTCATGAGTAGTTCTATTAATATATCAGGTAGGGGACCAGGATCAGAGTGATGGCTTTTATACAATATAAGGAGGTGTTGTATCATGTACATACCAGCTAAACGCTGTTCATCTGGAGAAAGATTCAAAAACGTTTGTGCTAATGCGTCATCACTATATTTATCAGAACTGTCAGCCCATTGTACTGCTGACCTGGCTAATTCATGTTCATCCATAGAATCGAGTACATGGTACCCCATTCGTTCTTGAAGTATTTTATCGGTAGCCTGAAATAGGTGTTCTGGCGTCTTCGGGTTTGACATGGCAGCTTGAAAAAGTCTCTTACTTTCTGGACGTACCGGACGCATTGAATTATTAAAGGGTCTTCCCTTACCTACATATGCTATCATTTCTCTAGCTGGTAATTGTAATGCTCCTGTTGTCGTTTCTGGTTGTTCCTCCTCCTCCGAGGATTCATTCTTGTCTGTATCTATTTCTCTTTCAGGCTGTCCTCTTTCATGTATTTGTTCTACTACTTTTGGGATCCTTCGGTACATATTTTCTATACTACTCTGTTTATCATGTTTTCCGTCTGCTATATTCTGACCCCATTTATTAAGTGCTTTCATTTCTTCCTGGTCTACACCAGGCCTATCTTGGTTTCTTATCAAGCAGTTTATGAAGAAACGTAATATCATTTTTTGAGTGTCAACTTTCTGGTATGCCATGGCCTCGCCAATACTTTCAGGACCTTGCCCCGTTTGGACAAAATGATATATTCTGTCTAGATGATCAATCATTCCTGGTAGTAACATTAAATAGTTTGCAACTCGTCGTAGACGTACTGATGATAGCATCATTCTGTCGTCTTTACCGGGTACTGGATCATATCTACAGTCTGTAAGAGGCTCTTTAAGTATGTCGTAACTCGCTGTTTGAGGTGTACGTTGTTGTGCTAAATCCCTATAAGTCAATCGATGTGTTTGTGGTGGTGTTTGAAAACCTCCTGCGAAAGGATTTGTTGGCTGCATGGTAGGGAGAATAGGTGCAGGAAGGGGTGGAGGAACAGGCGGAGGATGTGGAACGGGAGGAGGAGTATGTTGTTGCGGAGGTGGGGGTAGATTATCTCGGGGTGGAGTGCCGTCAGCAGGTGGTGTGCGTGGCGGCGGAACATTAACATATTCAGGGGCTACATCGTCTAAATAGGAAGAAAGAAAAATGTCCTTTGCGGTCTTGTGGCGTAATTTAGTCGGAAGCAATGGAGGTGGCAGATCTTTTGGTTCTTCCGGGTTGGCCTTAGGTAAACCCTCGGCCAGAAGAGGATACATACCATTCATAAGAGTGTTTCGTTGTCTGTCTACTTGTTCTGCTTTTACTCGTATACCTTCCTCAACTAATACGTTTTCTCGGGCTTTGTCTGAATCCTCTCTACTTTTCTCTGCTTTTCTGAGCGCTTTCTCTGTCCGTCTGTGTGATTCTTTACGCCATAATTCAATGGCATCTTTCTGTGACTGTCTGGCTTTCTTTTTCCATAATGCTTCTTCTACTCTCATGATGCAATCGGCATCCCATGTCCCAGCAGCGGGCCATCTCTGATTCTCTGCTAAATCTTTGGTGTAATCCACCCACAAATCGAGAAATAATACAGCATCTAGGCCGTGTTTGTGGTACATAAAGTACCCTGGAGTGTCCCTAGGTGGAATGGGAACAGCTTCCTCTAGTATCCCTTTTCTAGTTTTTATTTGTCTTAGTTTGGAAAATAAAGGCATCTTGAACCTTACTACTTGATACTTACTTGGACTTGGACACCATTAATACAATAAACACGATAATGTAGATCGAACAATCACTCATACCACAACATTAAAACACATTTAAACATTTTGAAAACGAACAACAATAACCAGAATAAAACTAGCTACCTGCATACTCGATATACTGCTAAACAGTACAGATACACCGCTAAAACAGTGCAGACCGGATATACTGCTAAACAGTACAGATACACCGCTAAAACAGTGCAGACCGGGTCTGTGTACCCAAACCCGTCTTGACCGGATACAAACTAATGCACCCGTCTAGATGCGTCCCCAGCAACGGTACTCACCGGGAAGCACGGAACGGAAGGCCTCGGAAACTCGACACTGGACTGGACCGGACTGGACTCGACTCGACTCGTGACGTAGGCACTTCGGAACTTCGGAACTGGTGGGCCTCCGAATACCTCGGACTTTGCTCTCTCAGCTAGGCTCTGGTCGGGATCCTCCGCACTCCTCACCGCCTCGTCTGGGTGTCGATCGCAGCCTCAGTCACCTCCGTTGGCCTGAGGGAGATACAGGAAATCCTGTGGGTACGCGTAGTTGTCCGTCCGGCTGTGGCAGGGGACCGGGCCTGCAACGCACCGCCGGCGCGTAAGGTGGGGGAGGGGTCCCTGTTCGGGCGCCAATTATGTGGTAAATTTAAATTACCTATACTTAATTTATGCGGTAAAGTTCAATAAGAATAACTCAGTCAAAAAGAAGAGGCAGAATCCGTGGTATTTGAGGTTTTAAAAGGGGTTTTATTCCTTAAAAAGGAATTGGTTCGAACCAGGTATCATGTTCCATCACCACAAGGGTTCAGGAAGGGAATGGACATGGACATGTACAACGTTTTAATAACAGAACATCATATATATAGTCAATGCATTACAGTAGAGACAGATGCAGGAGGCGTAACAGCTGAGAGAAACGAGATAAGGACATATGTACGTAACAGAAGGCGTGCATGATCAAGCCCTGATCTTTGGACTGGGTAAGAGTGGTCTGCTCAATTCAGACACTCTGTTCATCACCACCCCCTTTTGTAAATCGATTTTGGCCACTATAGGTGTGGCAGGGTATACTCAGACATGAGTCCCTTTCTCACTGCTCCATCAGGATTCAAGCAAGCCGGGCCGAAGAGGCTGAAATGCCAGAAACCGGTCCCCGGTAGCTTGTCTCCTTTCTGGTAAAGAATTGGCTTGGTAGTTTAGTCTGCCCTGTTCCCATGATGCACTGGGCCAGGGACAGACTGATTTGCATATAGCCATGTTCTGAGCTGGGATGGGGCAGTGAGATAAATAACGGTGATGGATCAAGCCCTGATCTTTGGACTGGGTAAGAGTGGTCTGCTCAATTCAGACACTCTGTTCATCACCACCCCCTTTTGTAAATCGATTTTGGCCACTATAGGTGTGGCAGGGTATACTCAGACATGAGTCCCTTTCTCACTGCTCCATCAGGATTCAAGCAAGCCGGGCCGAAGAGGCTGAAATGCCAGAAACCGGTCCCCGGTAGCTTGTCTCCTTTCTGGTAAAGAATTGGCTTGGTAGTTTAGTCTGCCCTGTTCCCATGATGCACTGGGCCAGGGACAGACTGATTTGCATATAGCCATGTTCTGAGCTGGGATGGGGCAGTGAGATAAATAACGGTGATGGATCAAGCCCTGATCTTTGGACTGGGTAAGAGTGGTCTGCTCAATTCAGACACTCTGTTCATCACCACCCCCTTTTGTAAATCGATTTTGGCCACTATAGGTGTGGCAGGGTATACTCAGACATGAGTCCCTTTCTCACTGCTCCATCAGGATTCAAGCAAGCCGGGCCGAAGAGGCTGAAATGCCAGAAACCGGTCCCCGGTAGCTTGTCTCCTTTCTGGTAAAGAATTGGCTTGGTAGTTTAGTCTGCCCTGTTCCCATGATGCACTGGGCCAGGGACAGACTGATTTGCATATAGCCATGTTCTGAGCTGGGATGGGGCAGTGAGATAAATAACGGTGATGGATCAAGCCCTGATCTTTGGACTGGGTAAGAGTGGTCTGCTCAATTCAGACACTCTGTTCATCACCACCCCCTTTTGTAAATCGATTTTGGCCACTATAGGTGTGGCAGGGTATACTCAGACATGAGTCCCTTTCTCACTGCTCCATCAGGATTCAAGCAAGCCGGGCCGAAGAGGCTGAAATGCCAGAAACCGGTCCCCGGTAGCTTGTCTCCTTTCTGGTAAAGAATTGGCTTGGTAGTTTAGTCTGCCCTGTTCCCATGATGCACTGGGCCAGGGACAGACTGATTTGCATATAGCCATGTTCTGAGCTGGGATGGGGCAGTGAGATAAATAACGGTGATGGATCAAGCCCTGATCTTTGGACTGGGTAAGAGTGGTCTGCTCAATTCAGACACTCTGTTCATCACCACCCCCTTTTGTAAATCGATTTTGGCCACTATAGGTGTGGCAGGGTATACTCAGACATGAGTCCCTTTCTCACTGCTCCATCAGGATTCAAGCAAGCCGGGCCGAAGAGGCTGAAATGCCAGAAACCGGTCCCCGGTAGCTTGTCTCCTTTCTGGTAAAGAATTGGCTTGGTAGTTTAGTCTGCCCTGTTCCCATGATGCACTGGGCCAGGGACAGACTGATTTGCATATAGCCATGTTCTGAGCTGGGATGGGGCAGTGAGATAAATAACGGTGATGGATCAAGCCCTGATCTTTGGACTGGGTAAGAGTGGTCTGCTCAATTCAGACACTCTGTTCATCACCACCCCCTTTTGTAAATCGATTTTGGCCACTATAGGTGTGGCAGGGTATACTCAGACATGAGTCCCTTTCTCACTGCTCCATCAGGATTCAAGCAAGCCGGGCCGAAGAGGCTGAAATGCCAGAAACCGGTCCCCGGTAGCTTGTCTCCTTTCTGGTAAAGAATTGGCTTGGTAGTTTAGTCTGCCCTGTTCCCATGATGCACTGGGCCAGGGACAGACTGATTTGCATATAGCCATGTTCTGAGCTGGGATGGGGCAGTGAGATAAATAACGGTGATGGATCAAGCCCTGATCTTTGGACTGGGTAAGAGTGGTCTGCTCAATTCAGACACTCTGTTCATCACCACCCCCTTTTGTAAATCCATCACCACAAGGGTTCAGGAAGGGAATGGACATGGACATGTACAACGTTTTAATAACAGAACATCATATATATAGTCAATGCATTACAGTAGAGACAGATGCAGGAGGCGTAACAGCTGAGAGAAACGAGATAAGGACATATGTACGTAACAGAAGGCGTGCATGAAGGCGTACACGGAGGTGTGTGCTAGACAACGTCACTTGAAACGTATCACAGATGGGTGGATCCATAGAAGAATCCTGCAGTGTCAGCAGAAATATGTGGCAGAGATGCGCGCGCAGCAGCATGACGTGTGATTGACGTGGAACTGGAGGGTGAAGGGGACTTGACATTTAGCCCTACATGAGGAGACAGAAGTCTGGGGTGTCAGAACAACCTAATCCCAAATCATATCTAAAATCTTGTGTTTGAGGAACTGTATTATCTAGAAGGAAAGGTCTCTCGGGCAGAGGCTATTCTATACTGACTGCTAGTGCGTGCATATGCGACTACGTGTCTACATGAGATGCGAGGGGCCATGGGCCTACCATGGTAATGGGAGCTATGAATTACTTGCATGGAGACAGTGAGGCCGGGCCCTTTGCTCTGCAGCTGGGAGGGATGTTTTCCTAAACTACTAGACAGGAATGTATTTTCGAGGAGCGGAGCAGATAACTTGAAGGTTGAATACAGTCTTGGCAGGCAAGCAGGCCGAGCCAGGCACCGCTCGCCGCGCAGGGAGTAAGTCAAGGGTCAGGAAGCAGCAGACTGTAGCTTTCAGAAACAGAAGGCAGAAAGAGCTCGATGGCAGGAATCAGGGCCTAACTCGCCAGAGCTAGAAAAACAAGAAAGTGCACCATATAAAGACGTTGGCAAGGCACACTTAGGAACGGAATATCTGACCCATTCATGGTGGATCTGAAAGAGGACATGTTAACGTTGGACGCAAATGTATTTGCGTCTTCATAGCTGGAAGTGGAGGGAACATACATGTACTTGAAGCACGTACATGGAGCCGGTGGGGTCTACGATAGGGGACACAACTGACCAGGAAAATTCATATTACCTCATTCCCTCCTTGTCCCCTACGGACCCTTCATGATATATCAATCCTCATTAATCTATCAATCTGTTCATGTAACATCATTTGCTCTTCTTTCTTCTTACGGCGTTTTGAATGAGGACTTGAATGAGGAATACATGATGTGGCGCACAGGCCACAAATCGCTGGCCCACATTGCAGACATAGGCAGCAACAGAATACTATGAGAAGGGCAATACCTAGGAAGGATAGGACCTTCCATCCCCAGGCTGACAACACGCTCCAGAACCAACCGGACCAAGTCCAGGTGCCTGGATTCTGGTGTATCTGACTTGCAATCTTATGAAGACGGGTGATGGCTCTATATACTGATGGCGCGTTTTCTGGAATGAAAACACAGCAGCTCGACCCGATGACTCTACAGGCTCTGCCCCTATCGGCCAGGATGACGTCAAGGACGAGACGATTTTGAAGAACAGCAATCCGCATAGCAGACTGCTCCTCTGTTAAGTTACCCAGGGCGGAAGTAGTTTCATTCACTACTGCTTCGAGGGTTCTGGTTAATTTTCGTATCAGTTTACTATTAAAGACAGCACCTAAGTAGGGAAAGAAACCTTTATTGAAGTCTCTATATTGTTCCCATGCCGTTTCAGTGTAGTCGACAATCATTGAAATAAGTGAGAAAACGATAAACACATAAAACAATGAAACTTAAAACACCTCACAATTGGTGATCATTGCTACTGTCTTTGTATTTATTACAGGTGCCTGGTTCCACTCCCATACAGGGACCTTGCAGTCACACTCACCTTGACCACATCACAGTGTGATGTTTCAAAGACATTGGTAGAAAGGTTTGTATTATGTCTGCTTATTGTCTAAGATGACATGTTTTGATTGTTTATAAAGTTGGTAACCTATAATCATTATGATAATCGAGATGACACACTTCTCACCATTATTGTTTAATCTTGTGTTGCTTTAGAGCTACCAAGTGCTACATTTATTTCATAATATAAGATAAAATCGGCAATCAGATACTTTAAAAACGTAGGCATCTAACCATAGTCAGAGAGTGACTTTGCTTCAGGACTATCTCCCCAGAAGCCATATCGATTTGCAGAATCACCAGCCTCAGTCATACGCAACATTGGGGACAGTGAGAAGTGGACGTCAGCCTGCCACTGTTTATTTTCCAACCCCCAACAAGCTGCTGCACCTTGTAGAAGAGAATAGCTGACTTGCTATTTCATAATGAAAACCTTAGTATGGAATGCGATCCATCTTGAGAAACTCGAACAAAGGCTTGCGTTTTACTGCTTCAGCAAAAGCTGGCATAGACCTTAGATATAGCCCGACGGTATTAGAATGCTAAGAATTCAATAACAATGTTACAAATGTTGCTGTTTTCCTGCTAACCATAACCTAGTTGCATTCGTTTTTGCATTCTGTGTGGTTACCATTCATATTTTGAGTCCTCTTCTTGGTGCTATTTTGAACGTGTTATTCCCTTACAAAAGAGGGTATGGAGTTCCATTGTGCCACTGAACCTATCTTGTGGGACTGTTTGGTACCCGTGAACACTTCCTGCACAGTATTATTCAGTAGGTTGTGTATGGGCTGCAGTCCAACTGGATTTTAAATTTGTACTGGTACATTGACTAAGTCCTTGAGCCAAATCCGGTAACAAATCTGACTCCTGAGGCTCTGGGGGCGGAGGCCCTGATTGAATTAAAGAAAAACAAACATTTTGTAAAAGATGGCAAATATTAGTAGGATTAGAGGGCTGAGGTCAGTTCCACTGGAGTCATGATCAATCAATCAATCAATCAGTGAATTATAAGCACACTTTTCACCCGCGAGGGTCTCAAGGCGCTGAGGCCGGTTGAATGACGATCCATCGCGTACTATTTTTTTGAGCACATTTACAGTGCGGCTGTTACATCGCAACGGTGATCACATCGGCATTGCTTGCATTGCACGTTGTTGCGACGCTAATGCGGCATTCTAATTGGATAGCGTGTCACATTGCAGACGTTACATCGCGCAACATGACAACGCGATGTTTGTGCCATATCACAGGTTTAAAATGTTTATATCCAATGAGTGATCCCGGATCTAACGCTTGGCCCCCAGTGGTTGGGGGAGGGGTGGGGGGGTATATATCGTATTGCCCACCATGTCTGCAGCCATTTGTGTCTGTGTTGTGGATGTGAGCAGCCGTGACCCTGAGGGCAGACTTTGAAATAGGTAAGTGACAAAATACTTTTTCTTTGTGTACAACCTCTTGTCCAGCTACCCACCTCCCTCGAGCTCCATCCATCCACTCAAGCATTCCTTTTCTTTCCCCAGTCCTTGCTGCATTTTTAATTTATTCTTTTTGGTCTCCCACGGCCTCAGCCATAGGGGTCAGATCAGGAAATCAAGCCCATTGCGTCCCCTCTCCTGCCACTCCATGGCAGTCTCAGTGGGGTACTAGGGAGTAAAGTGTGATTCGGCTCTATTTGGGACTTTATTAAAAAACAGAGTTACAGTTCGAGCACCCGGAGACCTCAACGAATCGAGGGTGTCCCTCCAGCCAGCTCTTCAGGCAGTGGGCCAGAATGCACCAAAAACTGCAGTGGCAGTGACAGCTTGGTGGAGGGGCAACGATGACAGTCAGGGAGACTCTTCATGTGGGGGTGCTCCAGGGATGCAGAGATCACGGCCTCCCCCTCAGCTTTACGCTACTCCCCCTTCTCCTACCTTCAAGGCCCATAGGTGTCCAGGGCCAGCTGAGCATTGTTCCTCCACCCTTCCTCGATCACCTGGGCCACCCCACCATCTGTGTGCCGCTCACTCTGCCCCCATGAGGGGTGAATGTAGTCGTGTGTTTGAGACCCCTCACTGTCCTTGTGGCAGGCGCCTGGGGTCCTTCTCCATTAGGCCTGCTGGCGCTCTTCTCGCACGGCACCTCGGCCTGCAGGTAGTCTGCCGGGCCCCTCATGGCAGGATTATCAGTGAATCAGTGCCAATATTCTCTGTTTCTCTGCTCTGCAGACCTGTCACTAGCAATTTGTTGGTCAGCCTCAAGCATTTTTGCTGCTTGATTGTGCCCTTCAACCCGTGCACCTGCTTTATTTCGATCTGTAAGTGCTTCGTGTGTTGATATTTTACTTTTTGTGGCAGGAGCAGAACCACAAAATAGTTACATTTCAACAGCGCCCTGATCATGGTAATTTCTGTAGGAACTGTAAAATTAATGTAATATGCTTGTTTTTCAAATGCGTTAATTTTTCACATTTCAACCATTCGCTTTTATACTCGGGTTTCTGTCAAAGGGCAAACATTAACTGAGTGTAGGAAAGGCATAAGTGCCAGGGAACTAAATATTTGCAATTAGTATTTAATAAATATGGCTTGTCAGTTTGTCCATAGAGTTTTCTAAAAATAAACTCAATGTACTTAAAGATGTTGATAGGTACTAATGACCAGATTCACAAACTCTCGAAAGCAACAACATGGCTGGACAATTATATCACAAATCAATAGATCCTCTACGAAAAATGGTAATGACGACAGTTTATGTTTGTACTAACGATTCTCTCCTATAAACGACATCCCGAAGGACAAATGTGTGAGCCTGTACTGCATACACTCCAATTATTATTATAGAAAAAGGCATGTGAATGCTTATACTCCAGAGATAAATATTATTTTGCACCAAAAATAAAGCAGCATATAGATGGAGGAGAAGGAAGGTTTCTAAGGCTTTCAGGATTTTGTTCAAGGTCTTGAGTGGACTGTGCTACTAGAATTCTAATTAAGACAGTGCTCTTGGACTTTCTCCCAAGGCCAAATACTATTATTCCTAAAATCCAAAATCCCAAACAACAGTCCGAGAAAAGTAATCATGGACTTTGAATTACCCATGATAAATGCTATAAAGAAATTGTACATGGATACCCAAATACAAGGATGTTTTTTCCACTTTTCTCAGGCTATTTGGCGCAAAATACAAAAAACATCCCTTATTGAGGATTATGTGTCTGATAGTAAACTACAGTTTGAGCTTAAAAAACTATCTCGACTTTGCTTTGTTCCTCCTAATAGTGTAGACGAATACTACACATCTATTACAGAGACTGAATACTTTATGATAAACGAAGAAAAATTGGCACCAATATTAAATTATTTTGAAGACACATGGATTGGGCATCAAAGCAGGTCGGGTTGCCGGAGGAAACCACGTTTTCTTGTGGACTGGTGGAACTGCTACTCCACCTGCTTAGAGGAAGGAGCAAAGACAAACAATGCCATAGAGGGTTGGCACAACTCTTTAAACAAAAGTATTGGCAAACCGCACCCAAATTTCTACAGTTTTCTTGAGATTTTGCAAAAGGAGCAAAGTTACCAGGAAATGCGCATGTCACAGTGTTTAGCAGGTAATCTACATCCAAGTGTTTTTCACCCTTCAAAGAAATGTCTGCCCGACTTTTGGCAGTATTAAAACTTTTCACCTTGTCTGTGCCTTCTGACTACCTATCTTCCATCGCACATGTACTTAATTCCTTTGGGTAAAAAAGTTGGCACTTGTCTATGTTGGATTTCATCATCTGAATTCTTACTGTTGTGTACCATAATCCTATCTGTAAATTGTACACCCTATCTTGTTTAAATATTTTTAGGGATATGTACCATCCTTCAATTGTTAATGCATTGTGTCATTGTTTTTGGTTGTTATTTTTGTTTGCTATTAAATACCTAGTAAGTTTTGAAGTATTTGGTATCAATGCAATGTAAATAAAATAAAAATGTCCAAACATGTTTATTGTGTTTTTTTGTATGTGACATTAAATATCACCTTCATTTATATTTTTGAATAACACATTGGCTTAATTTTTGCATGGGTCAAGCGGATTTCTCACAATGCATGTTGTCTACTGGAGCGTGAAGCTTCGCCAGGCGCGCGCTTGGCCTCACTCACACCCTATATGCCTGCTCCCCCTCCCCCGCCCCCATCTGTGAGGCTGAGCAAATGAATTCCCTGCAAATTCACCTAAAAAACACATCCACCCACCCGCCACACACACATCCATCCACCCAGCCACCCACCATCCATCCATCCACCCATCATCCCCCCATCCACCCACCCACCCACCCATCCATCCAGCCATCCGCCCAACATCCATCCATCCGCCCATCCATCCATCATGCATCCATCCATTATTCATTTAGGAGGCTTGAACACACGTTGACAGCACCAAAGTCGGCAGAGCTATCCTTCAGACCACATCCTCTTAATGTCATCGATGCGTTAATTCTAAGATATATCTATATCTATACTAATATAATAAAGAGAGAGCCCAAACCTTTGAGGCGGGTAATCTCAGGAACCACAGCACCAATCACAACACCCAATACAGCGTTGGAAAGGGCAGTTGCAGCAAAAGGACATAGGCTATGCAGACGCCCACCATATACATTTAAAAGGTAAAAGAACTGTGCCAGCAAAGTAGTCTCTTGTGGGCGTGTCTGCGTTGTGCTCTGGGCGTGTGCTGAGGGAGTGACAAACGCTGGGGGCATGTGGTACGTTCCGCCCTTCATGCCATGTCTCATATCATGTGCTGTGGGCGTGTGCTGGGGGCGTGGGTGTGTGAGGGGCGCGGGATTACGGAACAAAAAGCGAGCGTTGTGCCCAATATTTCACTGTTTTTTCTTCCCAGGTTCTGTACATTGCAGCTCGGGGGGGCACCCTGCTCCCTCAAAATACCCCTGCACCCCATATTCATAACCCACCCTTACTCCTTAAAATACCCAAACACCCTTAAACACTAACCCATCTTAACCCTATAAATATACCCTGTACCCCAAAACCCAAATCTATCCCTAAACCCTAAAAATACCCCTGTACCCCAAAACCCAAACCTAGCCCTGAACCCTATAAAGACCCCTGTACCTCAAAACCCAAACCTACCCCTGAACCCTAAAATACCCCTGTACCCCAAAACCCAAACCTAGCCCTGAACCTTAAAAATACCCCTGTACCCCAAAATCCAAACCTAGCCCTGAACCCTTAAAATACCCCAAAACCCAAACCTAGCCCTGAACCCTAATAATACCCCTGTACCCCAAACCCCATACCTATCCCTAAACCCTAAAACTAGCCCTGTACCCCATATTCCAAAACTATATCTGAACCCTTAAAATACCCAAACACCCCGAAACATATACCTCAGTACCCCAAAACATATACCCCTATACCCATACTTACCTTATCCAAACATTAAAAAAAACCTGCTTTTACCATTCATGCATTAACAACGAATTTCGTTGTAAATGTATGCGTGGTAAAAGCATATAAAATGTAATGCCATGCGTTATAATGGCATTGCGAGGTCATGGTACTTTCGTAATGAAAGTATGCGGAGTGATGGTATGCGGAAAGAAAGTTGCGGAATAATGGGTGTTTACCCTCCCCCGGTAAGTACATTGGCGGCACGGCGGCCCACATCTCCAGCAGCATACTCATATTTTTTCACCACCGATTTGAAAAATGCACAGGTCTCTCTCATTGATGGCCAGCACCGACATACCCTTTTAGACACACCTCCCGCCACAAGTTCTAGAATTGCGAACTTTAGAGCTGGGGAGCTATGTTCGAATCTCGGCATCAGCTCAACATCGTGTGATTCCAGGCAAATCACTTTGTCTCCCCGTGCCTACCACAAATGAATGTGTTCTTCTGTAATGTAAATTGTGCTCATGCCATGTTGTCGAGTTTGTGCTATATAACATTGCAAGGAAAAATAAAGTAGGGAAACTCGAGTTCACACACTACTGAACGTGCACTCTTAAGTGCATCAGCAGTGCACTGTGAATCGGAGCGTTTCACAGGCCTGTCACAGATTAGAAATGCTATCAAAACGAAATCCTACAAAACAATATACTACTGGCCGACAGCAATTCATACCCGGACAACGTCGGGCGGGATGCTAGTAAATTTAAAAACATAGCCGCTGGTTCTTAAATCTTGGCAACTGTTTCTTTAATATTTACATCTGCGAGGCTGAGCAATGTCTTGTCGACACATCTTGTTGACATGATATGTGCACCTGGCACCTGTTTCTTCATTTTTTAGATTAGCAACCCGTTGTAAAGGGTGTTCTCCAGGAAAAAGCCTTGGGGTATTACAAAACAGTTTATGGATATGAGTAGGCAGAACAGAAACATCATGCACCCATTCATCCATCCGCCGCCATGCGATTGTAGCATGCGTTGTAATGACATCTTAACCACTGACACATTATACGGTCTCAGGGTTGTAAGCTTGTTGACACAATATGTGCACCTGGCACCTGTTTCTTAATTGTTTAGATTTGAGCACAGACACATTATACGGTCTCAGCATGTCACGTAAGTGTTGTAACAAAAGGTATGTGACAGTCTGCACCTCAGATTGTAGCATGCGATTGTAGCATGCGTTGTAATTGGATCTTAACCACAGACACATTATACGGTCTCAGGGTTGTAAGCTTGTTGACACGATTGTAGCATGTGATTGACGTAAGGGTTGTTAGAAAAGGTATGTCAGATTGTAGCATGCGATTGTAGCATGCGTTGTAATGGCATCTTAACATCACATGCGTTTGTAATTGCATATGATTTTAATGGCATCGCACCGTTGTAGCATGCGCAGTAAAAGCCTGCGATGTCAATGATTCTGCGATGTGCGATGTATTGACATCAATGTAATCGGTGATTCCCGGTGAGGGGTGGTGGGGGCGGGGGGTACGCGACTCCTTTCAGCCGGAGAGCCAGGTCTTGAGAGTCATCCTGAAAGTGATCGGGGAGGGGGTGCATCTGATGTCTGCGGTTAGCTCGTTCCAGGTCTTGGCTGCGATGTGAGCGAATGATCTTCGGCCTGCTCTGGTTTTGTGGATGCGCAGGGTTTCAGCCAGTGCGAGATTAGACGAATGCAGGTTTCTTTTGGGTACGTGGACGTTTATTCTGTCATTGAGGTAATTGGGTCTGTTGTTGTGTAGGCATTTGTAGGCGTGCGTGAAGATTTTGTAAGTGATGCTCTTCTCCACTGGGAGCTAGTGGAGTCTCTGGAGGTGTTGGCAGATGTCCTTATGCCGGGGGATGCCGAGGAGGAGTCTGGCCGCAGTGTTCTGTATTGGTTGGAGCTTGCGGAGTAGGGATTTGTTGATTCCGGCGTAGAGTGCGTTGCCATAGTCCAGTCTGCTGGTGATCAGTGCGTGGGTGGCTGTCTTCTATGCCTTGGGGGGGGATCCATTTGAAGGTCTTGTGGAGGATGCGGAGGGTGTTGAAGAAGCTAGAGGTGACGGTATTGATCCGTCGGTTCATGGTGAGTGATGAGTCGAGTATGATGCTGAGGTTTTTGGCTTAGTCTGAGGGTGCAGGGGGGCTTCTGAGGGCTTTGGGTCACCAGGTATTGTCCCAAGCTGAGGGGGTGGTTCCGAGAATGAGAACTTCTGTCTGCTCTGCGTTGAGTTTTGGGCAGCTGTTGGTCATCCAGACTGCGACTTCTTGCATTCCTCTCTGGAAGTTGAGTTTTGCGGTGGCGAGGTCTTTGGTGATGGAGAGGATGAGCTGGGTGTCGTCCGCGTAGGACACAATGTTAAGGCTGTGTTGTCGGGCGATGGCAGCGAGGGGAGCAATGTAGATGTTGAAGAGGGTTGGGCTCAGAGATGAAACCTGTGGTACTCCGCAGGTGATTTCCGTAGGTGCTGAGAGGAAGGGCGGTAATCTGTTCCTTTGACTTCTTCCGGTGAGGAACGACTAGATCCAATCTAGGGCAGTTCCTTGTATGCCGGGGTCGTGTAGTCTGACAACTAGTGTCCAGTGAGAGACACTGTTGAAGGCCGCAGACAGGTCGAGGAGGATGAGGGCTGTGAAGTGGCCTTGGTCCAGGTGTGGATGTCGTCCGTGGCAGCGAGTAGGGTGGTCTCGATGATGTGGTTCCTTTGGAATCCGGATTGGGACGAGTCGAAGATGGCTTGCTCTTCGATGACTGTTTTCTCTGCCACTTTGGCTGCAAAGGGGAGAAGTGAGATGGGCCGGTAGTTTTTGAGATCAGTAGGGTTTTTTGAGCAGGGGCCTGACTTCAGCGCACTTCCAGTCGTCTGAGAAGGTGCCTGTTTTGAAGGTTATCTTGATGGTTTGTTGCCGTTCAGGTGCAATGGTGTGAGCAGCTTTGTGGTAGATGTGCGGGGGCAGGTTTCAGTGGTGGCCCCCGAGTGGATGCCTTTCATGGTCATGGCGGTGTCCTCGGTCGTGATTGGTGTCAATTGGAGACGGTGGGCTTGCTGGTGTCTTGGGTAGGCAGGGGGCTGGCTGTGCCAGCTTGTGGGTGGTTGATGTAGTTGTCATAGAGTGTTCTGATCTTGAGGTGGAAGTAGGTTCCGAGTTTGTTGCAAGGTCTAGAGACGGGATGACGTCTGTGGCTTTGCTGAGTGGATTGGTGAATTCCTGTGTGATGCTGAAGAGTTCCTTGGAGTTGGTGAGGATTTTGTTGTGGATGAAGTTTCTTTTGGTTGTTCTGATTTGGTTGTGGTAGTCCGTCATGAGAAACATCCTTTACGACGCAACTTTTACCACGTAGTGCCTTTACAACGCAGGTTTTCCAACGCAAGTCATTACAACGAATTGCGCTGGGGGGCCCTGTAGGATAGGTAATAGTTTAATTTACTATCCAACACCTTCCCTACTATCCACGGGGACTGGAGTTTGAATAGTAAATTAAACTATTCTCTATGCAGCACCCCCAATGCAAGTCATTGTAACGATCTGCATTGAAAAACCTGTGTTGTAAAGACATGCGTGGTAAAAGCATGCGTTGTAATAACGTACATCCGTCCGTCATGGCATCCTTATAGGTGGAGTAGTTATCTGTAGTCGGTGTTCCTCCAGTTCTTTTCCAGGTGTCTGCAGGTGCGCCTGGCTTCTTGGAGGTCGGTGGTAAACCAGGTGGCTTTTCTGGGGTGTTGTTTGCTGGGGTTACGTAGTGGGTGAGCTCGTCTGCACAGTAGGCGATCCAGGTGTAGAGTCCGCTGGCTCCGTTGTTTGCGTCAGATGCCCAGGAGTGGTTGGCTTGGGTGAGGGTGGAGTTCAGTTGCTCATCGGTGACCTTGCTCCAGTTTCTACATGGTGGGCGGAAGGCTGGTTTTGGTGCCTTGGGTTTATCGATGGTTAAGTGAACGCAGTGGTGGTCGGTCCATGGCGGTTGCGTTGTGTGGCTGAAGTGAAGGCTGTTACCTGAAGCGAAGATGGGGTCAAGGCTGTGTCCTGCTCTGTGTGTCAGTGTGATGACGAGTTGGTTGAGTCCGATGCTGGCGAGGTTGTCACGTCGGATGGTGGAATGGGGGTTGCTGGGGTTGTCGAGGTGGAAGTTGAGGTCTCCAATGAGTATGTAGTTCATTGATGCGATGTCGTGGAGAGCGAAGAAGTCAGTGATGGTGACGGTGAAGGGTGTCCAGGGCTGGGAATGTCTGTAGATGAGTGTTCCGCACAGTGTGGTCTTAGGGCTGGTATGAATCTTGAAATTCAGGTGTTCTGCGGAGGAGGAGGTTTCGCTGGAGGTCGTGGGGCGGAGGGTGTTCTTGTGGGCGATGGCGAGGCCTCCTCCCGTGTGGTTGGGGCGGTCCTTCCTCTGGATCTTGTACCCGTCCAGGATGGTGGTGTTGATGACGTGGGCCGAGGTGGTGTTAGTCCAGGACTCTGTGAAGACGGCGATGTCCGGCGAGAGAGAGTTGAGTAGGTTCCAGATTTCCATGGAGTGTTTATGTACAGAGCGCACGCTGAGGAGGATGCATCTTAGGGTGTTGTTGGTGCTAGTGTTGGCGGCCAGGGTGGTGGTGAAAGTCTAGCGACAGTGAAGGCAGGAGAACTGGACGTGGGTCGTGTTTGGTATGGCCTGTTGGCAGTCTCTGGGCCTTCCAGGGTTGAGTGAGAGGATGGTGGTGGATTCATAGCGTTGGGAGGTTGTAGATCCAGGGGTCCTGGCGCTGGTCGGGGTCGGGCGCAGACAGGCTTGCCTTAGGTGAGCCTTTGGCGTGCCAGCGACGCGCCCGCTGCACAACCGCTCAGCGGCCGCCATTAAGTAGGGGAGGGGGAGGAAAAGAGCAGCTGGGAGGTGGGATCGGAGTGGACAGGGGGGCAGGCCAGAGGGGCAGCAGCGGCGGGAAATGGAAGCGGGAGAACGGCGAGAAGGGCAAAACAGGCACTAAGGTGTAAGGAAATAAAAGATCCACAAAATACTCAAGACAATACCAGGATTTAAAAAACCCAAAACAAATTAGCGGGAATTAACAGACAACAATAACGGAGTTACAACCCCAGGGGGCGGAGTTAGGCAGAGGCACTCGGAAACAAGCAGGCTGCAGTCTCGAATACCTCCCAGGAGGAGGAGTGGAGGCTCAACGGCGGTGAGATAGGAGCGGAGCTGCTGGGGAGAGAGTATGCCTTCGACCAAGGGTCAGAGGTCTTACTTGCGCTCCCCCGCAGCAGCCGCAATTAAAAGGGGGAGGGGAAACAAACAGCTGGGAGGCGGGATCGGAGTGGAAAGGTGGGCGGGCCTCAGGGGCAGCAGCGGCGGGAAATGGAAGTGGGAGAACGGCGAGAAGGGTAAAACAGGCACTTAGGTGTAAGAAATAAAAGATCCACAAAATACACAAGACATTACTAGATGGTAAAAAGCACAAGACAAATAAGCTGGGATTAACAAATGACGATAACAGAGTTACAGCCCCACGAAGCGGAGTTAGGCAGAGGCACACGGAAACAAGCAGGCTGCAGTCTCGAACACCTCCCAGGAAGTAGTGGAGGCTCAACGGCGGTGAGATAGGAGCGGAGCTGCTGGGGAGAGAGTATGCCTTCGACCAAGGGTCAGAGGTCTTCTAATCCATCGTTACAAAACAGCGTCCATGTGCTCACATACGTGCACGTGTTATGGTACATGGATTGGTGTACGCCACCAGCAGGAAACATGATGGCCATTTTTTATTCTTTTTATTTTTCAGATCCAACATGGCCGACTTCCATGAGAACATTATCATAAAAAGCATTCACAATGCCAATACGCCAGTACTCACCTGTTAAAAGAAAGTCCTATTAGCTCTGTTCGAGCTTGTTTTTTTGCTTTAAACTTGTGCAAGACATCAACATTCCTTTTTCGAGTACCCTTAAAAAACATGAGGCTTCCTGGTTTTGTTGCTGTTGCTGAATATGTGGAGTGCTTAACCTGTATTAATTTGTTTATTTATTTATTTATCTATTTATTTTAATTTTTATCTGGTATTTTATCAAGCATTCATTGTCACTTTTAAATAATTTAAAAAGTTAAACATTATTCAATAAAGGTAAATAGGTAAAGGGTCTCTTAGTGGTTAAATCCTATAATGAGGAAAACACATTTTCAGGCATATGTAGAGAACCACAGTCTATCTGATCCCTTCCGTCAGGATTACGTCAACTACTGGATAAGAGAACCCATTAATTTAAATCTCGATTATTTTATTCTCTTTACTGCACAGCCAGGATGAAGTTCTATGAAGTTCTTACTTTACATGTCAGCATCCTTTAACAAGATGGGTGAAGGTATCCTGACCAGGGTCTTACGACTATGATACTCTCTCATGGACGCTTGTTTGGCCACCTATGTTCCCTTCAACTTAAGGCACTCAGGGGCATATTACCAAGCCTGGCGAAATGACATTATAGTCGCTTTTAGCGGCCGTTTTCGGCCGCTAAGCGGCGATAATTACATCGCCCTATTAGCAAGCTGTCACTAACTGATGTTAGCGACAGCTTTGAGCCAATAGCGAGCGGTTTGGGGCCCGCTTTGCATGTCAGAGGTAATTATCACTAATGACATTCAAAGTGGGCGTACCCTGAAAACAGTCACTAACATTGCTATCGCCTATTAGCAAGGCAGGAGTAGAGATGGAAATATTCGCGCTAAGCGCGAGTATCGCCAAAAACTAACGCCTGTTCTTAGCCATTATATCCAATGGGAGGTGGATATAATGGCTAAGACCCTGTTAGCAATAATGCGTGAATATCGCTGTATTTTCAGCGATATTCACGGATTTCATTGCTATCGCTTTTGAGATAAACGTTGCTGATAGCACGTTATCTCAGCGATAAAATCCGGTGATGCTTGGCGATAGAAAAATTGTCGCTAAGCCTATTTAGCGATAAATATCGCTAGTTGTTGGTAATATGCCCCTCGCTTCTTTATTTTTCCACTATGCACATGACACATAGGTTTTCCTGCATGTCCTTGACTGCAAGATTTTTTTCACTGTTGCGTCAGAGTACCTGGGTGCTATTCTGAAGTGGTTGAGGACCCAGGCCGCTCGAGAGTGTTGGTGCCAGACTGGACTCGTTTTAGCCTGCAAGTAGCCCCTACCAGGAGTAGAACCAAGGCTTTTTTGTCTGGGGAAAAGTTGGGGCTTCAATTGGATTTCCAGGCAATGTAAAGACGATGAGACACCAAGCCAATAGAAGGAGACTAGCCTCTCTGTTTAACAGAATCCGGCTGCCTGTCTGGAAGAAAATGCATCAGGATCCTGGGGAGCTGGGAGTCGAGGGTGGGTGGAGTATCCCAGATAAGGTGAATGAGCGCCTTGGGTCCCTCAATGTGCTCCCTTATTATTTGGGTTTTTGAATTAATGGTGGAAGCGCCCTTCCATAAGCCTCTTAGTGAGCCATCATTTTTTTTCTGTAAAAAATGTGTATGGCCAAGGATGAGTAAACCATGTCAAAAAATAAATCTAATGCCTATTTATTAGCTGCAATGAGGAAAACTTCAGAACACTGTACCAAAGAACGGTGCTAGGGGATGACAACAAAAAGACCTTCACCCTGTGCCTGTGCCAAATATAAGGTCTATCTCTTAGTTCTTAGGGAAAAGGGGGAAAGTGGCTTTGAAGTTGCTGGCCAGATTAAAGAGTTGGAGGCAGCTGAGAAAATAAGTAGCAATCCTATCTTCTGAATCAATGGCAGCCATAAGTCTGTCCACAATACAGAGCCAAAGTCCCCTATGGTCATGTCAGATCAAGAGATAAAAGAGCAACTAATGCCCAGTAGAGACATTTCAGAGACTAGATCTACACTGAATCAGGAGGTGGAAGATAGTGGGGGCCGCACAGTTAGAACCTGGAGATTTGGAGAAGCCGAGTAGTAGGGCAGCAGCAGGAGTGGACCTAGTCTCTGATATGGTCAAAGCAGTTGGGCCCGGACCTGCTGTGGTGGTGCCTGGTTTGATTGCTTTACCTAATTGGAAGGCTGCTACAGTGCTTTCGCCTTTAGCCACCACAACTTTGGCCTTTAATCCACCAAATTCAATTTCTGAAGAGAAACTGTCACCATTATTTAGTATGGTAAATCGAGCTGCCACAAATGTAAAGTCTGTCAGAAACCCTAATTTTGGAAGAAGGGACAAGTGAGGCTGAGTAACCTTTCTCCAGCCTTCCACAAGGCAGCTTAACTACTAAATTTGCAGAACTGTGTGACATGTATTATGAAAATTTTGGGGCAGATACAGACATTGAATTTTTACTGTTAACAATCTCAGGCGGTTAGGAAGAGAGGAGAATGTCCATAATTCTGGAAGGAGAGGACTCTGTTGCATTCAAATGACAGGTACCATGCAAGTAGCATAACAGAGCACGAGCCTAGATGCAAACTGTAAACCCACCACTCCGAGCATTTGAGGCACAACTGCTGCCTTCCCATCTACGGCTCCTCTAACTGGAGAAGGAACTGGTGTCCTCAGCCAGTCCACAGGCATCAAATGGACTCATCCCAGGCTCACACAATCGCCTACATATCCTTTACCATCCCTACCTTTTTGCTGGTCAATGTCTGACAGAGATCTCCTTTTGTACTGTAACTTTTGCAGAACCTGCCTGTAACTATGAAGGGCGTATGCCAAGGTTAAAGGCTCCTTCGAATCCGTGCAGTTTTGACTGGCGATTTTGATCAAATGTAATTGAACTATCCATCCTTTGTCACAATCTCCTCAAAAAATTCATTGTGGGACCTTCTCCTGTAAAATGACACCAAAATTAAATTTCATTTTCACCTTTGTTTCAGCCAAAACATTTTTAAAACACGCTGTTCACCTAATAATTCCTGAAATGGCGTTGATGGATATGCTTCAAGCTCTCTGTAAAGTTTTTTTTTTTTAAATTAGTGACAAGTTAAACTACAACTTCATTTACGAGGTTGGGCGGAATTACTATACTCCACACTTTATGAATCTTCAAGGTACATAGGTAGGAAGTTAAGAGTCGTAAATCTATGGGCCCGATTCACAGAACTAACTTAAGACAAAATCCTAAACTTAAAACCATTTTGGTATTCACAGAACGCACTTACTCATTTTGGTATTCACAGAAGGCACTTACTCATTTTGGTATTCACAGAAGGCACTTACTCATTACGGTATTCACAGAAGGCACTTACTCATTTCGGTATTCACAGAAGTTAGGAGTCCTAACTTTAGGACTCCTAAATGCCTTCTGTGAATACCGAAAGCCTTAAAGTTAGGATTTTTCTCAGTTTAGGAGTAGTAAAGTTAGGACTCCTAACTTTAGGACTCCTAGAAGCCTTCTGTGAATATGGAAAGTCTGAAAGTTAGGATTTTTCTCAGTTTAGGAGTAGTAAAGTTAGGACTCCTAATTAAAAAAGAAAAAAGGTAAAAAGAAGGAAAGGAAAGTAGGAAAGTATAAAGGAAACTAGGAAAGACAAAGGGAAAGAAAAAAAGGAAAGAAAGAAGAAAAGAAAGAGGGTTCATGTTAGACACGGGTAGCGTGGTGCAGAGCGGGCGGGACAAACTCCGGAGGAAATGTGTAAAGCATCCACGCAGCACACACAGGTGACACACAAGGCACACTACAAAAAGAGACCACACCAGGTTAGGGGAAAAACAGCATATGTATTATGCCAAACACATTAGGATCTTATCACAGGGATGAACACGGTGCCAACTGACACCAGGTAGCAATACGCAAGGGGACTATTTACAGGGCAGGGCCGATTGGGCCGCTGCCAGAACCATCACAAGAGTATGTGGAATAAATGCAAAACTCAGTACCAAACGTAAGGCAGCCAGTACCTACTGGCAAGGTCAGGAGCTAGTATCTTCACATTAGCATAACTGCAACATCATTAGCACCACAGCATTTTCATGAGTCTATTTTGCCTAGCCTTAGCAACATTGCCATAAACATAAAGCATTATCAATTGGCATACACCTGTGGGCATAAACATGTGAACGTTAGGGGCATATTATGCACAATGACCATCAGTGTAAGGGCCTCCACACATTTGCATAACTCATGAGGCTCCTCCCTAGGCATAAATGCACACCAGTCACATGGGACCTACACATGAGATCCAGAAGGAAAACATCCTTGCATCATCACATCCCCACCTAAGTATGAGCCTGGGAACATATGGGCATGAAATCAGCACTGCACGCCTAAATCACATTATATAAGTGCAACGCATATGAGGCATAGCCACATTAGCAGGGATAATATTACCAATAGGCATAACCCTAGAACATCAGGGCGATAATGTTAGGGATCATTAGGGCCTACACACATTAAGACCTCACCAGTAACATAAAAGCATAACATTAGGCCCCCAACCCTCATTAGCGAGGGCGTTACTATCAGGCCGTAAGCACACTAGGCGCAAAACCACCAGCATCACCTTGATGGGAAAACACCTTATGCATGATGGTGGCATAACATAAACAGTTATGCAGTCATTGAGGGAGAGCAGCACACAGTATAAGGACCATCAGCCTTTGGCACCACTGTGTCCTGGGACTCTAAAGTACCCCAACAGCAATGTCTCCTGGTGCAGGTTAGTTTCAGACGCTACTGCGTTGAGGGAGCCCCTCTCGGGGACTCTAAAATCAAAAATTAGGTGGCCCACAAAGTTCCGGCCAGTTGGGGGTCCCCTCTTGGGGCCCAAGGCAACAAGAAAAAAATGTCTCACGTTGCGGCGACCCTCAACTGCGGCGTTGCTGTGTAGCCCCTGGGCACCGTGGCCCTGTCCGTGGTGGATCCCCACAGGAATTCACAACAATGATGGCTGCAAGTTGCAGCTGCCCACTGCCAGTCGGGGGAGCTGGAAGAAACAAGCTCAGCACCGCCTCAAGGGCTTGGGGCCACTGGGGGAAGGCACCGACTCGTGCCTCGACCAACCCCTCTAGGCCCGACACACAGCCCCACTCCCCGGGACTCTTCTCCTTTCCGTTGCAGGCTGGGAAGCAGGCGCGTGGCTTCACTTTCCCACACGGGAGCCTGGCCAGCGGCAGCACCTTCCTGGCGGCTCTCCTCGCTGGCGGCCACGACTTTGCTCTTCACCCGGGTCCCGCTCCTGGGGGCTCGGTACTTCAGGGACTACCCGCGTGGCTCTCCCTTCCACCCGGGAGCCCTGTGAGTCACTTGCGGCACTTTCTCGCTGGGGGAGGCGGGGTAGGCTCCCGCTCTCCGTTCACCCACTCTCCCAGGACTTCTCCGGCCGGATTTCTCCAGTCTCGGCTCTGTCTTCGGTGCTCTTCTTCTTCTCTGCTGGGGTCGCGGGGAACACGCAGGGATCTCCCTTGCACTACAGGAGCCCCGCCAACGGGGGCACGTCTCCCGGCTCTTGGGTCAGTGTGCGGGGCTCCCACCAGCCCAAGGGAGCCCCCGCTAGCATCTCGCCACCACTTCCTGCTTAGGCCCCACCCACACCAGGCAGTCTGCAATCCTTCCGGGTTGCCGCGGGCAGCGCAGCGGCTCTTCTCTTGTCGTTGACCCCGGGCTGCGGCGGTGATATTGGCGGCTCTGAAGCGCGGGGTAGGCTCCCGTCTAATTTTTTAATACGCAGAGGGCCGCCATTACACGGGGTAGGCTCCTGCTATATTTTTAAATACACATTTCTTTCGGGCAACACGCTCCTCACCTCCTTTGGGTCATGAAGTATAGCGCTTAACAGGTGCTAGGCACCCCACCAGCTGCAGGGGCAAAAGACAGTGCTTCTCTTCTCCTGGGCAATCGGTACATAGTGCCGCCCTCGCCCAGTGCTAGACAGCAGACAGGATACAGTCAATGAAAGTGTAGCACCCACCAAATATAGGGCTCACCTTATGCAGGGCATGCAGTCAGGGTCCACGAGACGCTGGGGTGCAGGCAGGGAGTACAGGCCAGTCCAATATAGCGCTCTTCTTCTTTAGGCGCTAGTCAGCAGGCAGAGCACAGTTGTAGTGCTCACAAGGGGCAAGGAAGGAGAGCATCAGGTAGTAGTGGGCAAGAGAACCACCATCCTCTGTAACGTGGCACTCCTCCTGATACAGCAGCCTTTACTCCAGCAGCGGGGCTCTCCCTAGCCCTGTGGACAGCAGAGGGGTACAGTTGGGCACAGGGGCCAGCACACAGGCCCTGGTGGTGGTACCTCCTCCTCAATTAAGTCCACGCTCAGTCTGAGCACATGGCATCCCAGCTCCTCTATTTATACGCCCCTCACCCCACCTACCAGACAGTGCCAAAAGCTTCTAGAAGCATCTGGGGAAACTGGTCCTAACTGGTCTAGGGGGAGGTGTAGAGCACCCTGGGTGCTGGGCTTCCCTCCAAAATGCTGGGGTTGCTAGATAATAAACAACTAGAATGGTAACCCACCCCAGTCAGGCGGCACAACACCCAGCCATGGCGTCCATTTTAAAAGTAACATGTTTAAATAGTGAAAGTCAGTCTGCGCATGCCAATGCGCAGCATGTATTATGGCATCTCACACCACACATGGCCTCTACATTCCTCTACCATGGGGGAGATATCCTCTAATGGGGTGGGGGGGAGCGAATAAATTCAGGAAAAAGGGCAAAGTCCAACAGTTCACAGTATAAAACATTGGGAACTAAAACCCAAATCACACCCTGCCTATGTTTAAATAAAACCGGTGCATGTGCACTGCAAATAAAACACATCAATCTTTGGTTTCCCTCCTTTACACAGTTTATTAACCTCATAGATGCTCGTAAACATCCCTCCCCAGTGCTGCGCTGTCCATTGGAACTAGTGCTGAATGGACGTCCAATGGTCGTGCGCAGCACTGGGGAGGTAGTGCTGCCGTCGGCCAACGCCCCGACGCAGCACTTAAGGGGTTAAAGAAACATTGCTGAAACCGAGTCCAGTACCACAAAATGGTATACTGTGAAATAGCAGCTGTGCACTTCAAAAGGACCACAGCAGGAAGGAGGCAGGAACTGATGAACCAGGAATGTGCGATGAGCTCACTTCTAGCGTGTCTTACTATCACATCAGGCAACACTGGCACTAAAGGGAACTGCATTGTGTGGGGATGTCCACCTCGCGAAAGAACAAGATGTAGGCACTCAAAGTGACGTTAACCAGAAGCTTAAGTAGGCCGACCCACTGCCCCATGATGTATATTGTAGTGTGCAAAAGCAAAATGGGAACGGCACAACGGACAAATGGGTGAAGAGAGGTGGCTGAAAGCCCCTTTTAGTAACTATATTATGCATAATATTTTAATAAAATCAAAAGTTCTTGGGTAACGCCAGACCTAAGAACGCACAAAAAAGCATTGTGTGTTCTAAAACCGTGCATACTGTATCTTTTTCTCTACAGGTATTTAGGGATAGAATGAACACAGCTTCAATGTCTGATTATAGCGGAGCGCCATGCACGCCTGAAAATATAATTCTGCATATGGGCCTGCTGCAGAACAAAATCGTTTTCATTACTAAATCATAATTTCGCCTTTTTTCAAACCCAGCCACTTAAGAGTACAATTGTTCTCTGCAAATGTAATTTTACAACTTTTCTGTGCACTTTAGCTCTGTAGAGGATATTTGTTTTCTGCAGAGAACGGCCAAAACAGGACCAGGGGCCAGATGTAGGTAGGCATTTACCGGTCGGTAACGGCCGAATTCGGCCGTTACCGACCGGTAAATGCAATTTGAGATGTAGGGCCCTGTATTTTACAGAATCGGTAAATTTACCGATCGGTAAATTTACCGATTCTGTAAAATACCGAATCGGTATTTTTTCCGATTCGGTAAAATTGATATGTAGGTGGGTCTCTTCTGAGTCCCACAAGCATTACAGAATCGGTATTTTACCATCAAATACTATTTGATGGTAAAATACCGATTCTGGTGTGCATGCACATGTGTGCATGCACACCTGTGCCATATGACAGGCAGACCTGCCCCTAGGGCTTGTATGCCTGCCACATGGCACCCAATCCTGTTTAAGGGGTGCCAGGGGGTGTCAAAGTGACACCCCCTGCACCCTTGTGAAATTCGGTATTTACCGATTCGGTAAATACCGAATCGGTAAAGCCTATTGATTTCTATGGGCTTTGAAGCCCATAGGAATAAATAGGCTTTACCGATTCGGTATTTACCGAATCGGTAAATACCGAATTTTACCGATTCGGTAAAAGGGAACATCTGGATTCCCTACATACCAACCCCTCACATTTACCGAATCTTAATTACCGAATCGGTAAAATTCAGTAATTTTCGGTAATTAAGATTCGGTAAATGTTACTTACCTACATCTGGCCCCAAATTCTTATATGCAGCATATAGTAGTAGCAGTGCTTTAAATGGGCCAGTGCTGTCTGGTACTGGCACTTTTTTATTTTGCGAGGGAGAGTACCGGCACTTCTCAGGAGAAACCTAATACTTTTAATTGGAGAGTACCAGCACTTCTCAAAAACAAGCAGGGACTCTGGTACAGAGTACCAGCACTTCAATTTTTCCATTTCAAGCACTGAGTATTAGTGCACAACTTAGCAGACCTGCCAAGTGTCATGCATCAGGTGTGATACTAACGTATTTCACATCATCGCACTGAAATTCATTGTCATGCATTTTGCCACTCACTGACCGGGCTGGCAACGCCAGCCTGCCTGTTGCTATGCGCACACCGGCACCCCTGCACCTGTGTGCCGTGCCCCCAGCACGGGCCGCAGCAGACTTAACTTGCGGCTGCCCGCAGGTTCAGTAACGGTTAAAGATCGTGCTCGGCTCTGCTACAATGAATCAACCTGCCCTGCTGCCGGGATTGAAATTCCCGCCCGCTGCGTAGTGCCGCGGCTGTCATACACACTAGTTACACTGACTGCGTAATACGAGAGACCCAGCGAGGCCTGCCCTCATTGCGATACAGCCTGTTGTGGCGCCATGGGGGGATGTGATCTTATGTCCTGAACTGGAAGGAAGTGAGGTCCCGGTCAGAAGCTGTGGGCCGGGGACTCGAGGAGTTGTGCTCGTCAGTCGGCGCGGAGTAGGTCCCTCTGAGTGAGTCTGAGAGTCAGAGTGTGCTGCTGCCTGCGGAGGAGGCAATACTTTATCAATATATACCCTGCATTGGTCCTGGACCGGCACCAGAGGGACGGCACAATACCCATGACCTCAGGCCTACCTATGGCTTACTCGAGTGAGACAGGCCTCCTGAGTCACCGGCGAACCTGTGTAGCAATATAGGAGCAGAGCTGCTGGCATCTGACTTCACAGTACCAGGCTCGGCTGCCACAAGAAGTAATTCCTCATCAGGATTAAGAAAACACCTAAAAGAGTGATGGTATGTTTTAAAGTATTAGTAAACACTGTGTGCCATATGTGATTTTAGAGTACTCCTACAGCCTCCTACATGACGCACACTGGTGGAAGTACTCTTAGGTAGTACGGACCCCGGACAGGGAGGCTGCTCAGCTATTTATGAATTATTACGGCTCACTGTATCTTTTTGGGATAAAACAGCTGGACTGTGAACTAGGTTAGTCAGCCGCTCCCTTTCCTGAGGCTTGCCCTGCTCCCCTACCCCCTGATACCTCATTGTGTCGTATGTCAATGGCCTAGAATACCCATGTAACTTATTCTCAGCCTCAGGTTAATAATAAATTACAGGCGGCGCTGCGCGCCCTTTCGTAATCTGGTAATTGATTTTTTATTAAATTGCTGTTTTTTAAATAAATTATAGTCTGCGGCCGGGTGGTGACCCCTGGCTATGTGTGTACCCTTCCATTTTTGGTACATTACAGCTGTTTTAAGGGCTTCTTAGAGTTTCTCGCTGCTCAAATTGGTGTGATTTCTGATACATAAAAAGTGTCACTCATCGTTGTTGAAATGTCACTCATAATTACGCTGAAATTATAAAAATGTCACACATAGCAATCTGTAACCTTGGCAGCTATGACTGAGTCACAATATTCACTTCCTTCCTTCTCCCTGCTCTCTCACCCGCATCCTCTCTGAGACCCCTCTAGTGTGGGAACCCCACAAAAGAAACCAACTTTCAATGAAACGAACCCCCTTGAAGCTGCTCCTTTCAATGAAAGCCTGCTCTTCCTTCCCTTGTCGCCGGGGGCTGCACGCACAGCTGGCCGCCGACCACGGCCTCCATTACTCCACAATGACACTTTCATTCCCCTGAAGCGATGAGGCGTTCCTCGGCAGCGCGCCCTGGGGACAAACCTCTCCTGCACGGCCGGGCCTCCCCCACGCTGCCCCTGCAATGGTTTCTTCCTGCTCCGCCGCACGCGTCTCGCGCGCTGCCACGTGCGGCTGTTTAACTCACGTGCTCCTGGAAGGAGAGTGTGTGCCTTGAAGTCCTGGAGAGCAGTGCTTTGCAAAGGCACCCTGCACCTCGTTGAACCTGGAGTGAGGGGCAGAGGGTTCACCTTAGTCATGCAATTCTGGCTATTGCGGTTATTAAATATATGATTTTCTGGGCTACTGGAAAAACGAAATTCGTTGCATTTCTCAATTTGCCCCACTCGCCACATAATCCACCATCTGCTGATTAATTTGCTGATTTTTTTTAATCAAAAATATTCAAATATCTCAATACAGAATGCAGCGCCATGCCTGCCACTTTCCAAACTTAGAACTGGCCTCAGCTGTTGATTGCTCTAATGGGTTATTAACCTCATGCGCGCTAGCGGAATTCCGCTCGCACGCTGAGATTTTTTAAATCGCACTTTACGTGACGAGCTGGGCTCGTCATCAGCGTGCGAGGAGGCTACGCCATGACGAGCCCAGCTCGACATCAGCCTGGAAGGGGTTAAAGCGATGCTACGTTTGTACAGGGAGAGTAAAACATTCTCAGTTGATAGACCCCTCTGCAGTGCTGGAGACGGTCGGTCCTCCTGGTGCTTGTGCGCGCTTGCTGGCAACAAATGATGCAGGAGCCAGCGGCCGCTTTCAAACTAGCCCCGCACTGAGGGGCATATTGATGAAATAGTGGCGCACAGCAGCTCAGCAACTCCCCTCGCTGTGCTGTCCTGGGTCACTGGGAAAGGGCCGGAATATGTTGTATTTAAGGCACAATAATTTGCCTAGCTCCAATGCAGGCACACTTGCAATGGTGCCTGCGTTTCATGCAGGATTGTTTTTGTGCAGGAAGAGACACCTTCGCATGTGCGCAAGTCAGGGGTGTTCCCCTTTTATTACTTCACCCTTGACCTCCAATGTCAGTACTGGGTATGCGTGCGTGTGAGCAAATACAGCATTGGCACACTCTCACACTTCATTACTGTCCTCCGAAACCTTCAACAAAACAAATAACTGACAACATTGAAAATGGCGCTTCAGCAAGAGTTCAGGCTGTGGCCAGTACTATCACTTGCAATGCTCTCCCTCAGTCACACACATTGTCCTCAAGTTTCACGAGCCTTACAATGGTGGGTCTCAGCCGATAGGGATGGCTTCGGATCGTCAGTGATGGGGCGGACGTGTGGGTGCCTTCAGGCTAGGCAAGGTCCAGGCCATCTCTCTCTACTTCTCATTGAATGTTTTGCTTGCTCAATCTAGCTGTGCATGGGGAATACCACTTGGGGAATATGGGCTCATTTGCTTGTGACACAGTCAGAGTTATTTTTCGCAGTGACCATGGTGCCTTTTCTGACAACGACTTGGAGGGGATGTGATTCAAAATCAACCAAAACCTCCCCCTGGGCGTCAGTTCCGGATGAGGACCCAGTCTCCTACCTCAATGTCAGGCTTTTTGGCTTTCCAGGCATGGCTGGCTTTGTTACTGTTCTGCATGCACCTCCGTTGTGTGGCAACACACTCCACAAATTCAGTAGTCCAGACTGCTGCATGGGGAATGTTGTCTCATAGGGACCTCCCGAACAGTATGTCTGGTGGTACTCGCTTTGTAGTACTGTGTGTAGTGCACCTGTGCGCACCCAACGTCTTGTGAACACTGTCTTCTACATCAGCTTGCTATTCACGTGCAATTCGAATGGTGTTATTGAGAATGCGCATCAGTCTCTCAACCTTGCCATTGGCTTGGGACCAGCGAGCCGTGATGTTTCTGCAGTTTATTGTGAGGGACAGTAGGTATTGTTTGAATTTCTGACCATGAAGGTTAGGGGCATTGTCGTTCTTGAGAGTGTTTAGGGCTTCAATTTACACAAATATCTTGTTGAGACACTTTTTGGTATGTTTGAACGTGGTTGCTTGAATTGTCATCACTGTGTTCAATTTTGAGAAGGCATCTGAGACAACATGCATTTGTCGCCCAACAGGCAGCACCCCAAAATGAATACTGATGTCACACCAGGGCCTCTCACTGGTGGAGTCAGTAGCAACAGGTGGTGGTTGATCTGGCAGATTGCAGACTTGGCACCAGTGGCACTTATTTACCATGCTGCCAAACTCAACATTTAGTGCAGAGAACCAGACTTTTTGTAGCAGACAGACTTTCATCTTGATGGCAACTTGAAGCCCTGTATGAGCCAGGTCTAACATGGTTGCCCATACCAAGTGAGGGACGACAATTCGGTGGCCGCTCAGGAGGCCTGGAGGAGTGGTGCCGGGTTCATGGCGGATAGTCGAGTGAGCAGTGAGGTCATGATGGCTATGTCATCATATTTTGAGCTGTCACTGAGGAATTCCTTCCACTTTCCAGTCACAGCTGCCACCCAGGCTTTACCGATATACAGGTATTAGGCGGGGGCATTGGCGACGTCCTGCAAGGCAACATTCTGTGGGCAGCCCAGCTCCGTGACCCAGTGGACGTCGTGTTTTGCATATAGAGCTGAAATGGCAGCATACCATATTTTGTGAATCACTAGTTGCGGCCAAACCTTTTACCTCTATAAATAAAGTGGAGGCCTACTGACCCACCCTTGTAAAGGTTCACTTCCATGCGGTAACCCCACTCCTAGTGCTAACACAAGTTTATCTTATGCATGTGTATGTATAGTCTGTGTGGTACATACATTGTGTCTATGAGCCAACCAGAGTAATGAAGGCATGAGGATTCCATTTTGAATGCCTCTGGACCGTTCATTTGCACATGACAATGATGAGGTTGTTTTCTAAGAGAGTGGAAGTGCATGGCTGAAATTCCTGAAGCTGAAGAGAAGAAACCTAGACACTGAAGTGGGTACAAATGGGACAGTGCACCTTTTAGAAATATGACTAGGTCCTTTAGAGGAAAAGGGCTTCTGATTAGGCTTCTTGAGCATTTCTGTTTGCTATATGGGTCCATCTACCTAGGAAGAGAAAGAAAAGCCCAGGGATTGAGGTGCTGTCTACCCAGGAAGACAGAGGGGGGCAATCTGCATCCTCCAGGGACTGAGGTGCAGACTCTTTCAACAGCCGGCACCACTGCAGCATAGTGAAGCTGTGCCCTCGCAGACATTGCTGTTGCAACATCATGAAGTTGTCCTCGAGCAGACTATGCTACTGTGACATCATGAAGCTGTGCATAAGCGGATTGGGCCGCTACGACTTTGAAGTGCACCTGAGCAGACTGTGCCACTAGCCCAGCAGCGTGAGTTGTGGCGGCCGTGCTGCCAGAAGAAGGGTGCCTTGAAATGATCATGTGACCCTTCACCCTACGGCCGAGCACCCTAACTCAAAAAAAGCCCAGAGTGGGCTTGTGACTAGCCGGAGACCTGTGACAATGCCAGTGCCTGCACACTTGTAGACGCTGCGTGGTGTTACCTTCTGCTGCCTTCCACGGACTTAACCTCAGTGCAGTGCTTAATTTGAGACAGTGGTTTCCGGTGCTCCGCACCGGCACTTAATCATCAATACCGGCGCTTTTCGTAAGCACCAGTTAAGGACACATTCACATTCATTTATGGTAGGCACGGGGAGATAACGTCGTGATATGCCCAGAATCACAGGCTGTTGAGCCGATGCCAAGACGCGAACCTGGTTCCCCAGCTCCAAAGTCGGCAGGTCTGTCTATCGTGCCACATCCTCTCCCCAATTTGTTTGTAGCTAGTTGCTCCTGTTTTAGGTGGCACTTACAGGAGGGGTGGGCTGGTGCAAGCTGCCTCCTGATGAGAGCCCCAGCACTTATTATTTGTTACAAATTAACCACCTTCCGAGTGCCAGAGAAATTAGAGCAATTATGGCGCTTCCCTGAAGTGGGAGAGAGAGCCAAACGTGCGCTGTAGTTCCCTTCCACAGCTCTAGGGCAGGCAAAACTTACCAATGCTGAAATAGTGACAATAGCGATCAATAAAAGAAACTGAGTGCACAAACTCAATGGAGAGGAGCAGCACTACTCTTGTGCCTGATACCGGCCCACGACAGAACTCACATTCGGCCCCAAGAACCGTTGCCCCGTGCCGGTGAAGCATTCACATCTGTGACCTGTCATGTGTAGTACTGAGTTCTTTGCTTTTATTAAAGTATTTTCTTTTAAGAAAGACAAGCACTGGGTTGTGCATTTTGTCTTTGTGCTGCTGAGCGACTGCTGATTTCTGAGCTTGAAGCAGCCACTCCCCACGGCCCTGAGAAGCCTGTGGCTTCTCACCATCATTGCCACTGAGCCAAGTACCGAAGGAGGGCAACCATCAACAGCGGACTCCAATGGCCGCACCTCTTAGCTACGCTCCCGTTGTTATTAATGATGAAGTCACAATATATTGTGCACAAGCTGCTGTTGAAAGGTGCAAACTGCTAAGAAGATATCTAGAAAGTTAACAAATGGAGTGGTGCGCTACCCCAATCAACTGTTCCAGTAACAACAAAAGGTCTGTTTTTCACCCAAAGTCGGTACGAGGAAGGCATATGGATGCCTCACGGCTCCAGACGCATCCCACGAGCCCTTATCAAGGAGGCTCTCATTTCCCCTGGAGTCTTCCCCATACCAGTCACCTCCCCGCCATTCAGACATTGTCCAGACCCATAACCATATCTTAAGACCTTCAAAACAGAGGAGAGTGTGTGCGTTTGTTATTGTCTGAATGAGTATTAAAAAAATGCCGGTGAAATCAGACATATACTTTACCATATCTGACTCAAAGCTCCCGCCCCCAACTAGTTATTAAATAATATATTTTTTAGGGGGAGTGTAACACCCCAAACACCCCTCTTGAAGCTACGCTCCTGCTGGTATCCCCTACGTGCCCCATGATGCCAATGTCAAAACCTCATTTTGGGGACCTCATGAACAGATGATCAACCTTATCCTTTTTAAATTACACTCTGTCCACATTAAAACTGCTCATTTGACCTCCCACCGCCCCTCCCCACACAAATCCACCACTAATCACAGTAGTAGGTGCTGCTGTACCCCAACAACCAAGTAAAACCATGAAACCACAGGCAGCCTTTGCACACTACATCAGACACAAGTGTACTTTACAAGCACAAAATACAACTGTCTAGGTCTTGGCACATGTCCTCGAATTATCCTTTGACTTTTTCATTGTCTCATTTTGCAGTTGTTTTTGGTATTATACGAAATAATGTACCTCCCTCAAGTACATTATGCTGATTTTATCACACAGCCCAGATTTCTGTGCCCGGCCTCAGCCTATCGCTTTGCATGGCGTATTACTGTACTCTGGTTTACAATGGTATTTGAGTCTACTGTTGGGGCCCCCAACTTAGGGTACATAACTTTATATGTTTACCTCTGCAGCGTGCAGTGTCAGAGTGCTTTACCTCCAAGTAAGGAGAACAGTCTAGCAGTGACATGTATCAGAATAGCTAGGAGAGAGGCCAGGACACAATTGGATGTGCTGGCAGCCGTGGGACGTTGGCCTGCCTGGAAATGTTTTCAGAGGCCTTCTTTAGTGCTTTATTTGTAAAAGGCTGAGTGCCGGTGCCCAAAGCACTGCTCATAAGCCCGGCCCACTCTATTAAATATCAGGGCGCCAAATACCAAGGTTGAGGGGTCTTGAATCCACCTCATGCTTCTTTAATCCATTAAAAGACCCTCCCTGTCCCTTTATCACTCGAGCAGGTTTCGGTTTTCTCTATTTGTTTGTTGTTTCAATCCTTCTCTCACTCAGTCTTTCATGTGTATGTTTTTTCCCCTCTTGTGGTAAATGTCTGATAAGGAAAAATAAATGCCTAAAAAAGAGTGCTGTGGAGCCCAGTAGCAACCACCGGTTCAAATTAAACACTGGCCGTCTTATGTAGGTGCCATTGACAGCCAATCAGAAGAGAGCTCCAAGTCTCTGGGGCGGTTGCAGGAGAAGACTCGACTGTAAGCTTTTGCTTTCTTTTGTCTATTTCTAATTTTCTAATAATGTCTATGTGAGAAGCGTGTTGGTCAGATCCGGCCTCACAAACAGTGCAGAAGCTTGGAGAGCCAGATGTGTGGCGAGGGATTTTCTGATTGGCTCACTTGAAGGACCGCTCTCAAGAGAGATCCGTTTCATATGTATATGTGTTTCATGTTTGATGTATATGTGTTTCATCTTGGTATGCTTCTTGTTTCTACCTCTGATATTTGTCCGGACAGCCTTTGGACACTCTGGCTGTGAATGCCCAAGGGGTGGAAGAACAAGGGGGTGTCTGTGCACGCGTGCAGCGACATCTCAACAGCACACACCTAGGTAGAGATCAAGGGGACGCTGCACCCCTTGAAAACACAAGACAAGATGAAAGCGGGCCGGGTGCGGGGCTGTCCTCAGGTCCATGGGGTTTCCTTGAAGGTGCTGCTCTGAGATATCTCCTCAGAGATGCGGGACTCTGAGAAATACCTGTTTGTTCTTCACAAACCCCGATTCTATTACAAGCTCACTGAAGCCAACCAAGCACATTCTCTTAGGCATCAAACAATCCATATAAAACAAGGAGGAGACACTCTTCTGAAACACTCTTCATGCAGAAATCAACACAAATCAGCTACAGCGAGCTAAGAAGCCAGCACGTGAGTGTTGGGGCGGAAATGTCTCTCCATGGTAATGGACTTGTATGTAATATCATTAAATCAATCAATCAGAACATTTGTAAAGCGCACTACTCACCTGTGAGGGTCTCAAGGCACTGAGGAGGAGGGGGCGCTACTCGAAAAGCCAGGTTTTGAGAAGCCTCCTGAAGGTTAGTTGGTCTTGAGTCTGCCATAGGAGGATGGGGAGGGTGTTCCAGGTCTTGGTGGCGAGTTGCGAGAGTGATCTGCTACCGGTTGTTGATCTTCAGATGCGGGGGATGGTGGCAAGAGCGGGGTCGGCGGAGCGGAGTTGTAGGTTCGGGATGTAGAAGGTGAGTCGTCTGCTGAGGTAGGCCGGTCCAGGGTTGTGGAGTGCTTTGTGTGCGTGGGTGAGGAGCTTGAAGGTTATCCTCTTGTTGACGGGGAGCCAGTGCAGGTCTCTTACGTGGGCAGTGATGTGGCTGTGGCGGGGGAGGACGAGGCGTGCAAAGGCATTCTGTATGCGTTGGAGTCTTTTCTGGAGTTTGACTGTCGTTACCGCGTAGAGGGCATTGCCGTAGTCCAGTCTGCTGCTGACGAGGGCCTGGGTGTCCATTCTTCTTGTTTCGGTGGGGGATCCACCTGTAGATCTTGTGAAGCATGCGGAGGGTGTTGAAGCAGGAAGACGAGACGGCATTGACTTGCTTGGTCATGGAGAGTGTTGAGTCGAGGATGAACCCCAGGTTGCGTGCGTGGTTGGTGGGAGTCAGTGTTGCTCCTAGTGCGGTCGGCCAACATGAGTCATCCCAGGCTGAGGGGGGTGGAGCCGAGGATGAGGACCTCTGTCTTGTCCGAGTTCAACTTCAGACGGCTGTTCTTCATCCACTTGGCGATGGCTTTCATACCTTTGTCGACGTTGGTTTTGGCAGTGGGGGGGTTCTTGGTGAGGGAGAGGATCAGCTGGGTGTCATTGGCGTAGGATATGATGTTGAGGTGGTGCAGTTGGGCGATGTGGGTGAGCGGGCCATGTAGATGTTGAACAATGTCAGGCTGATGGGTGATCCTTAGGGTACGCCGCAGGTGATCTTGGAGGCTTTGGAGTGGAAAGGGGGCGGGGGGGGCAGATGCTCCGGGTTCTGCCAGAGTGGAAGGAGGTGGTCCATTCCAGAGCCTTGTCTCGGATCCCCGCATTGTGGAGGAGTGTGCGAAGGGTGAGGTGGCAGACAGAGTCGACGGCGGCTGATAGGTCCTGGAGGATGAGGGCCGCGGTTTCGTCGTTGTCCAGCAGGGCCCTGATAACATCGGTGGCAGCGATGAGGGCAGTCTCGGTACTGTGGTTGCTGCGGAACCTGGACTGGGTCGAGGTAGTGGGTCAGCTCTCTGTTGACGGTCTTCTCGACTACCTTCGCCGGGAACGGGAGCAATATGGTACAATACATGTTGGACTCTAGATTCCCATGTGGAAGGTCGAGGGTTGAAGGGTAAAACATGAGGACAGGCGATAGAGGAAACCCTACAGACAGATTTGTGGGTTGCAGCCTTCCTGTAAGTTGGGTGGGACACTCTGGAGTAAGGGAGTGACAGGCTCGCCATTGCACTTCAAGAGGTGCTTTTTGACTCACAGAGAGTCACTGGGAAGGTGCCTGGGTACATCTCAGGAAGGAGATGGGGCTGACAAGATGCTAGACCTCTTCGCCTTAGGGTGGCCATCTCCTAAACATTTTGCCTTCCTCCTTTATTTTTGCTGGTCTCGTTTTGATGGCCTTAGGGCTCTGCACATTTTACCACTGCTGACCAGTGCTAAAGTACACATGCTACCATCTTAAAACATAGGTAACATTGTCTTATCCCCACCTGGCATATTTAATTTACTTGTAAGTTCCTTGTAAAACGTGGTCCTACAAGTACCCAGTGCCTATAAATTAATGCTGCTAGTAGACCTGCAGCACTTATTGTGCCACCCACTGAAGCACGTCTCAGCCCTGCCTTTGCAGCCTGTGTGTGAAGGCCATTTCGACTTGGCAAAATAAAACTTTTTCCGTGTCCAAGCTTTCTTTTATAATACATATAGGTCACCCTAAGGTGGACCCTGGATAGACCAGAGGGCAACGTGCCATGTATTAAAAAAGTTAGATATGTACTTTTAGGTTTTACATGTCCTCATAATGAAATAATTCTAAAGTCGTTTTTCACTACAGCATGGCCTACCTCTCCCATAGTATAACATTGGAGCTATCTTATTATATTTAATAATCTGTAAATTCCAAATGGGAACAGTTAACCAGTTCATGTTTGGTGTCTTTGTAATTGGAATGAGAAATCCTCTCTCATGGTAAAGTTGAATTTTAAGTTACACATTTGAAAATGCTACTTTTAGAAAGCTGGCATTTTCCTACCATAATCATTTGGTGCCTGTAGCCTGCCCTAGTGTCACAAGACTGGGTGTAGCTAACAGTTAGCCTTTGTTTATTCCTCCTAGACAGCCATACACAATATAGAGCGTAGGTGTGCCTGGATGAGCCATCACTGGCCAGATGGGGAACGGAACTAGACCTAGCCCCTACTTACACCTGAATAGGATGTGTCTTGCCTTTACAAAAATGACTGCATACCCCTTGTAGTTAGTCTGGAGCAACGGCAGGGAAGGCAGGATGAGGGAATCTTGGCGATTGGATCACTGTATCTAGGTGTGAGGGGACGACTGATGCACCTATCGGGGAATTACCCTTGTGCATGGAAAAGCCGGAGGCTCCCGTATGGCAGAGGATGGCTTCAGAGAAGTGAGCCGTGATCACTTCTGCACCAAACGGGTCATCGCCCATGTGCTGTGCATAATCAGCGACCTTGAATGCCAGTTTGGGCCATTGTGAAGATTGCTGATGTGCCAATCGGGCCGTAACCCATGTGCATTAACAAGTCAGAGACCCCGTGTGAGAAGTTGGCCCGATATGCAACGTTCGCTATTCTAGCGACCGCTATGTATCGTTCCAACGACCCTTATGGTGTTTGGTTGTAAGTCAACCTATAGACCAGCTATCCTAGTAGCGTGGATACGAGCAGTCTAAGGCTAAAGACTCGAGAGGGCGCGTTAAGCCAGCTGTTTACCACACATGTACCCCTTGAACACCCAGTGAAAGGACACCACACAAGTGTTATGAAAATAAACAGTATATTTATTAAGAATCACAACAGCCCTGTACTCTTTATGAGGACAGGGTACTAAGCACAAACCAAATCTCTTTAGCAAATACTTCAAGTGCACAATTAAAACAAGTGTCCGAGGACACGGAAAGATTAAGGTCTCGGGCGGACCCGATAAGGCAAGTCGGAAGCGAGGGACTCAGGACCCTAGAGTAAGGAGGCTATGCAGGCACCGAAATGCTGAGTTACCTAGCCACGAGGGCTGCGGCTGCACAAGTCTTACAGGCGTCGGGGTCTTCGCTGACGAGCCAGGAGCCGGAAGAAAAGGAGTTGCTGGCCGGCGACCAGTGCTGAATAGTTCGTAGAGATCCAAGCCTGGATCGGAGATTGATGAAACCTGAAAGCAGAGGGGACCAAGTTCGTACTACTAGCCAGTAGTCAGAAGGTACCAGGAAGGCACCGGTTGGCCGTCACCTCGACCAGGTGAGTGGGCGACGCTAGGCTCTGCAGTCTCACGGACCAGGAGGCGTTGTCGGCGACCACGGTGGAGGTGCGAGCTGTCCCACGAAGGATGATGCTGTCGGCGTCGCTGGGCCCAGGATGGGGCAACAAGCCTTGGCAGATCTCAGGGCCACGTGGTGGGCCTAAGATGGCGTCTTGAGTGGACCAGGAGGGTCCGGGGTGCTTCTCGCAAAGATGGAAGCAAGGGCCAGTCTGGAGCAACCAGACCAGCAGTGATGATTCTCGGATGTCGTCACAGAAGGGCACAAGCCAGCGGCTAGTGACCAGACAACGTGCTGAGCAGCGAGCAGAAGGGCCCCACGCAGATCGTGGAGATGCTGGGAGACTGCACTTTGGTGCTGGAGCGGCTCAGGGTCGGGCTTCTCGGACCCCAGAGCACTCACCAGAGAGTTACCTCGATGGTCGTGCTGGTTTTAAGAGCGTGCAGGTTCTGATGATGGCCGGTCCCTCGAGGTCTCGTCGCACCCACAGATCACAGCTGAGCTGATGACGTGGGTAGAGGTCAGAGGTGCCAGGGAAGCCGGTTCTCGTCGAGCTGGGCCATCGGATTCCTTGAGGAAGGACTTACAGCAAACCGCAGAGTTCTTAGTTGGTGCCCGCTGATGCAGGGTGACTACTCCTTAGTCACAAGGGAGAAATCTTGAGAAGAGTCTTGAATGTCCTTTCGTAGAAAGTAGTTCTTGAATCAAAGATGATCTAATTTGGAAGGGTCCCCGCTCCGGTCTTTATTCTAAAGAAAGGGGTGGGTACATGACTAGGTCCTGCCCTAAGGGTGGGACCAGGAAGGGGGGTAGTTACACCCCTCTCCCCTGCCGGACTTTCCCCAGGCCAGGGCTGTCGCCCCTGGAACTGGTTCTAACCGGCAGATGCGTAGTGAGCACCGGGGTGCCACTCCGCAGTCACCTTCTCGCCAAAGCCCTACCTACCCAGAATACACAAACCCTGTCTGGGACGGTGCGAACAGCGCCCTCGACAGGAAACCCTTTGTCCAAGTGCTCCTCGCTGGAAGGACTCCCAGCAGCAGGAGGTCAGACTCGTGTCTGTGGTGGCAGCATCCATTTTGTGGAGCTGAGGCTTCAGTTAACTTTAACCGGGGTTCACAGTTACGTACATGTCGTGTCCCTCTAGAAGGGCGGAATGCTAACCTCGTCGCCAGCATTGGTGAGAGGGCAGCACCCCGATTCGTATGACACCTTACTCGACATGCCTGGATAACGTGACACCGGAGTTACCGATATGGTACGCGTTATCATGGAACAGCTATTGGGTCTTGATTCCGCAAGCTGCAACCGGGCTCGGCTCGGGCCTGAACCTAGCTCACACGAGCCCACGCACTCTGCCTTCAGGATCGTTAAGGCCTGCCATAGGAGTGACTGATAGGAACTCGGGTGTCCATTGTATGGTTTAGATATAGAGCTACTATACCTAAAGCGAAGGGTGGTTACACGTCTTCGCCCCAGCTGTCGTGCAGCCAGTTGTGTCAAATTTAGGAGGCCAGCCAGGGGTGGCATAATACATGCTTCAGCCCCTGGCGGCCCTGGGTACACCTATGCCCTGCGTTACGGGGTCTGATAAGGTGGCCCAGTACCAATTGGTAAATGTACCTAGGGTACATATCGTAATTTAGAAAGAGAACAGCCAGGCTGTGGGTCTGATTAGCAGGCCCACAGCCAGAGAAAGTCGTAAACCAGTGAAACAAAAGCAAACAATCTGGGTGATCATAGGATTGCAGACCCTACTCTCCTACATGACCCCCCCCCCCCAAACGTTGGAACAATAAGCTAACCTTGACCAGGTGAGTCTTCTTGTTCTAAGTGGAAATATCTGGAGAGCCCATCGGCATTGCCATGATCAGTACCAGGTCTATGTTCCACTGTAAAGTCCATCCCCTGTAGGGAAATGGACCACCTAAGCAGTTTGGGGTTTTCACCCTTCATCTGATTTAGCCACAAGAGGGGCTTATGGTCGGTCTGAATCTTGAAGTGAGTGCCAAACAAGTATGGCCTCAGCTTCTTCAGGGCCCAAACCACAGCAAAGGCCTCCCTCTCAATAGCTGACCAATTCTTCTCTCTAGGGGTCAGCCTTCTGCTTATAAAAGCAATGGGCTGGTCTTGACCATCAAAATTCAGTTGAGAAAGAACAGCTCCCACACCCAACTCAGAAGCATCTGTTTGGACAATGAATGGTTTGGAGTAGTCCGGACTCTTGAGGATAGGCGCCGTGCACATGGCCTGCTTTAGGTCATCGAATGCTTTTTGACAGCTCGCTGTCCACTGAACTTTTTTTGGCATTTTCTTACTTGTCAGTTCGTTTAATGGTGTCACAATTGAACCATAGTTCCTGACAAACTTCCTATAGTAACCAGTCAGGCCCAAGAAAGCTCGAACCTGAGTCTGGGTGGTTGGAGGAGCCCAGTCCCTGATTGACTGTATCTTGCTCTCCAGTGGCTGAACCTGACCTCCACCTACAAGGTGGCCCAGGTATACAACCTGTGTCTGCCCTATCTGGCACTTGGTGGCCTTGATAGTGAGACCTGCTGCTTGCAGTGCCTCTAACGTCTTCCGCAGGTGGACCAGGTGATCCTCCCAGGTGGAGCTAAAGACAGCAATATCGTCAAGATACGCCGCACAGAAGTCATCCAGCCCAGTAAGGACTTGATTCACCAACCGTTGGAAGGTGGCAGGTGCATTTTTCAGACCAAAGGGCATCACCACGAACTGATAATGCCCACCAGGGGTTGAAAATGCGGTTTTAGGCTTGGCGTCCTCAGCTAACCTGATTTGCCAATACCCAGCTGTCAGGTCAAACGTACTTAAGTAGTTGGCCGAAGCCAATCTATCGATAAGCTCGTCTGCCCTTGGTATTGGGTGGGCGTCAGTCTTAGTGACTGCATTGAGACCCCTGTAGTCTACGCAAAACCTCATCTCTCTCTTACCACCCTGGGTGTGAGGTTTCGGCACTAGAACTACGGGACTAGCCCAAGGGCTATCCGAGGGTTCAATGACTCCCAGCTCCAACATTTTCTGCACTTCACTCTTGATGCAGTCTCTAACGTGATCAGGCTGCCTGTAGATTTTACTCTTGACGGGCAAGCTGTCACCAGTGTCAACCTCATGGGTGCACCAATCGGTCTGACTGGGTGTTAGAGAAAACATATGTCTGAACGACTGAAGAACCTGTTTACAGTCGCTCTGTTGATGTTCGGAGAGGCTGCCACAAAAGACAACACCATCTACCGAGCCATCGTCAGGATTCTGAGTGAGCAGGTCGGGGAGAGGGTCACTCTCCTCTTCCTGTCCCTCATCTAGGGCCATGAGCAAACTCATGTCCTTCCTGTCGACATATGCTTTTAGCCTGTTGACATGAAGCACCCTGTGGGGGCTCCGGGGAGTTCCCAGGTCGACCAGGTAGGTGACCTCTCCCTTTTTCTCCAGGATGGTGTAGGGCCCGGACCATTTGTCCTTGAGTGCTGCTGGGGCCACTGGCTCCAACACCCACACCTTCTGTCCGGGCTGGTAAACAGTCAAGACAGTCTTTTGGTCATGCCAAGCTTTTTGGAGTTCTTGGCTGGCCTTAAGGTTTTCAGATGCCTTTTCCATGTATTCAGCCATCCGCGAGCGGAGGCCAAGCACATAGTCCACTATGTTGGCTGCAGGCTTTTTGAGAGGTCTCTCCCATCCTTCCTTCACCAAACACAGGGGTCCCCTTACAGGATGCCCGTACAAAAGTTCAAAAGGGCTGTAGCCAACCCCCTTCTGCGGGACTTCTCTGTAGGCGAACAAGAGGCAGGGGATCAGGACGTCCCATCTACGCCGAAGCTTTTCCGGTAGTCCGTGAATAATCCCTTTTAGGGTCCTGTTGAACCTCTCAACAAGCCCATTGCATTGTGGATGATAGGGTGTAGTGAACTTGTAGTTAACACCACATTCCTTCCACATAGCAGTTAAGTAGCTCGACATAAAGTTTGCACCTCTGTCGGAGACGACCTCCTTAGGGAAGCCCACTCTGGAGAACACTCCAACTAGGGCTCTTGCCACAACAGGTGCTGTAGTGGTCCTAAGGGGAATAGCTTCAGGATACCTGGTGGCATGATCCACTACCACCAGTATAAACTTGTGCCCTGATGCTGTAGGTGGTTCCATGGGACCGACGATGTCGATCCCCACCCGTTCAAAGGGCACCCCCACCACAGGCATTGGTATAAGGGGGGCCTTTGTCGTGCCACCTGACTTACCACTGGCTTGGCAAGTGACACAGGAGCGGCAAAACTCCTTGGTATCTTCGTTCATGTGAGGCCAGTGAAAGTGTGAGACGAGCCTGTCCCACGTTTTCGTCTGGCCTAAGTGACCTGCTAAGGGAATCTCGTGGGCCAAGGTAAGTAGGAAACCACGCTGAGACAAGGGTACAACCAGCCTCCTGGTCATGCCAGGCTTGGGGTCTCTTGACTCAGTGTACAGGAGTCCATCCTCCCAGTATACCTTGTGGGTACCTGTGGCGTTCCCAGCAGCCTCAGCAGCAGCCTGCTGTCTGGGGGTTCAAGAGAAGGGCAGTCTAACTGGTCCTTCCCCAGGTCTTCCCTTGAGGGTCCCCCTGAACCCAAGAATTCAACTTGATCAAGTTCGAATTCCCTAGGCTCAGTTTCCCTCAATTCCTGTAGGTCAGCCTCCTCTGAGACTTGATCCTCGACCTGGGGCAAGGGGGAAGGCACAGCCTTAACCCTACTGCTCTTTTTCTTGGGAGGTGTCTGGTCCGTTGTTCCAGGATCCAGCACCTGTTCAGTGGGGCATTTCCTGACCTGTGACCTAGTCACAGCGAACACATGTGCTGGCAAACCTAACATTTCCATGTGAGTCCGGTGCTCCACTTCTGACCATTGTGACGACTCCAAATCATTGCCCAACAAACAATCCACTGGGAGGTCTGGACTAACTACAACCTTCTTTTGGCCAGTTACCCCTCCCCAGGAGAAAGCTACAATTGCCATACTGTGATTGGTAGTGACATTGCTTGCATTGGTCACCAGGAATTCTGTACCTGGCATGATCTGTCCAGGGTCCACAAAGTTAGGCGTCACCATGGTGACGCTGGCACAAGTGTCCCTATAGGCCTGAGCCATCTTTCCATTTATGAAAGGCGTCTGTCGGTATTTGCCCAAAGTATTGGGGCTTACGTCAGGGGATACGTCCGCGTCCCCTGTACTGACAAGGACAGCCTGAGTGAGTGTGCCAACTAAGTTGTCACGCCCCTCAGAACCCAGGGTTAACCCTACTAAACCCTTGGGAGGCGCACTACCACTGCTGACTGTACTAGGGGGCACAGGTGCCTTAGGGGCTGCAGTGGCAGGAGTCTGCCCTCCTCCTTTCTTGGTGCACTCACTAAACCAGTGAGATTTACTTTTACAGTACTGGCACCATCTTTTGGATTGGCCTTCTTTCTTCTTTTGGGGAGCCTGACCCCCACCCTCTTTGGGTTGTTGGGGACCTGTCGAAGACTTCTGGTCATTTTGTTCCCCTTTAGAATCTTTACCCTTCTGGTCTGCTTTCTTCTGACCACCTTGATTCTGGCCCTGGTTCTGTTTAACTCTTGTACGAACCCATCTGTCTGCCTTCTTTCCCAATTCTTGGGGAGAGGTCAGATCCGAGTCGACAAGATGCTGATGCAACAACTGGTTCTGACAATTGTTTAAAATTTGTTCTCTCATCATCAAATTATACAATCCTTGATAATCAGTAACCTTACTGCCCAGCAACCAGCCCTCAAAAGCCTTAGTGGCACAATCGACAAAATCAGACCAATCTTGAGACTGCGTTTTCTGGGTATCCCTGAACAGCACCCTGTACTGCTCAGTGGTTAGGCCGAACCCTTCAACGAGTGTATTTTTCAAGATTTGGTAATTGTTAGCATCCTCCACCCTTGTGGTGAGGAGCTTGTCTCTTCCTTTTCCTTCAAAGGAGAGCCACAAGATAGCTGCCCACTGACTCTGGGGAACACCCTGCACAGTGCAGGCCCTCTCCAAAGCAGTAATCCATTTGTGGATGTCGTCCCCTTGTTTAAAGGGGGGCACTATCTTACCAAGGTGTTTCGTATCGAAACTCTTTTCCCTATTACTAGGTACATTGCTGCCACCAGTGGGGACTGCCCCACTTAACTGTTGCTCTCTAGCAAAGGCAAGCCTTTCTTTGGCCAGGGCAAGTTCTTCCCTTTCAATCCTTAGATTGGCTGCCCTTTCCTTAGCTTCGTACACTCTCCTCTGAGGGGACGTCATCCCTCTCTGAGAAGAGTTGTGAGAGCCATTGGTTTGAAGGGATCTGCCAGAGTCTCTTGACAGAGATCGGGCTCGTCCATTCCCAATGTTAAGCTGACCTGATAGTGGCCCCAGGGGTCCCCCAGTACCACTATCATGTTTGCTTAAGTTGGACCTGCTTAGTCTGACGACTTCTACCTGTCCCTTATCTGCCTCATCCCCAGAGAGATCCTCCTCCTCATCCTCCTCCACATCTTCGTTCTCAGTTGCGAGGTGGATGAGGTCAGGATCGTCTCGGGTTCCCTCGAGGGGAGGCATGTCTCCTTCTGGATTAGAAGAGCTACGAAGTTTCTCAGCTCTTCTGGCATCATAAGTATCCAAGAGACCAATCAGAAAGGACGTTGTGGGGTTAGACCCCTGCTGAATCTTCCTGGAGTGACACAGTCGTCTTAACTCCTTGAAGCTCAGCACAGTATATCCTGAAGGGATGACCTGTGGAGGGTCAACTGACACAAGGGGAGACCCAGAGTTTCCTCCTTTGTCCGACATACTGTTTCTAGTGTGGTGTAAGTGATGCACCTACCTACACTACGTGTTTACCTACTGTACCCTTGCTAAGAGTTGTAGCCAAGGTGTGCTAAGCCTTGAGGAGCTACAACAGCTGGTTCAGTAGAACTCAGAGTATTCTAAGCTTTTAGTTATATGTACTAACAGTACTTGTGCGATCTTTCAACAAGATATTCTTAGGATACGTGTGGTAAAACAACAGCAAGCTCAAATCCCAACCGCTGCTCACCAATGTGAGAAGTTGGCCCGATATGCAACGTTCGCTATTCTAGCGACCGCTATGTATCGTTCCAACGACCCTTATGGTGTTTGGTTGTAAGTCAACCTATAGACCAGCTATCCTAGTAGCGTGGATACGAGCAGTCTAAGGCTAAAGACTCGAGAGGGCGCGTTAAGCCAGCTGTTTACCACACATGTACCCCTTGAACACCCAGTGAAAGGACACCACACAAGTGTTATGAAAATAAACAATATATTTATTAAGAATCACAACAGCCCTGTACTCTTTATGAGGACAGGGTACTAAGCACAAACCAAATCTCTTTAGCAAATACTTCAAGTGCACAATTAAAACAAGTGTCCGAGGACACGGAAAGATTAAGGTCTCGGGCGGACCCGATAAGGCAAGTCGGAAGCGAGGGACTCAGGACCCTAGAGTAAGGAGGCTATGCAGGCACCGAAATGCCGAGTTACCTAGCCACGAGGGCTGCGGCTGCACAAGTCTTACAGGCGTCGGGGTCTTCGCTGACGAGCCAGGAGCCGGAAGAAAAGGAGTTGCTGGCCGGCGACCAGTGCTGAATAGTTCGTAGAGATCCAAGCCTGGATCGGAGATTGATGAAACCTGAAAGCAGAGGGGACCAAGTTCGTACTACTAGCCAGTAGTCAGAAGGTACCAGGAAGGCACCGGTTGGCCGTCACCTCGACCAGGTGAGTGGGCGACGCTAGGCTCTGCAGTCTCACGGACCAGGAGGCGTTGTCGGCGACCACGGTGGAGGTGCGAGCTGTCCCACGAAGGATGATGCTGTCGGCGTCGCTGGGCCCAGGATGGGGCAACAAGCCTTGGCAGATCTCAGGGCCACGTGGTGGGCCTAAGATGGCGTCTTGAGTGGACCAGGAGGGTCCGGGGTGCTTCTCGCAAAGATGGAAGCAAGGGCCAGTCTGGAGCAACCAGACCAGCAGTGATGATTCTCGGATGTCGTCACAGAAGGGCACAAGCCAGCGGCTAGTGACCAGACAACGTGCTGAGCAGCGAGCAGAAGGGCCCCACGCAGATCGTGGAGATGCTGGGAGACTGCACTTCGGTGCTGGAGCGGCTCAGGGTCGGGCTTCTCGGACCCCAGAGCACTCACCAGAGAGTTACCTCGATGGTCGTGCTGGTTTTAAGAGCGTGCAGGTTCTGATGATGGCCGGTCCCTTGAGGTCTCGTCGCACCCACAGATCACAGCTGAGCTGATGACGTGGGTAGAGGTCAGAGGTGCCAGGGAAGCCGGTTCTCGTCGAGCTGGGCCGTCGGATTCCTTGAGGAAGGACTTACAGCAAACCGCAGAGTTCTTAGTTGGTGCCCGCTGATGCAGGGTGACTACTCCTTAGTCACAAGGGAGAAATCTTGAGAAGAGTCTTGAATGTCCTTTCGTAGAAAGTAGTTCTTGAATCAAAGATGATCTAATTTGGAAGGGTCCCCGCTCCGGTCTTTATTCTAAAGAAAGGGGTGGGTACATGACTAGGTCCTGCCCTAAGGGTGGGACCAGGAAGGGGGGTAGTTACACCCCTCTCCCCTGCCGGACTTTCCCCAGGCCAGGGCTGTCGCCCCTGGAACTGGTTCTAACCGGCAGATGCGTAGTGAGCACCGGGGTGCCACTCCGCAGTCACCTTCTCGCCAAAGCCCTACCTACCCAGAATACACAAACCCTGTCTGGGACGGTGCGAACAGCGCCCTCGACAGGAAACCCTTTGTCCAAGTGCTCCTCGCTGGAAGGACTCCCAGCAGCAGGAGGTCAGACTCGTGTCTGTGGTGGCAGCATCCATTTTGTGGAGCTGAGGCTTCAGTTAACTTTAACCGGGGTTCACAGTTACGTACATGTCGTGTCCCTCTAGAAGGGCGGAATGCTAACCTCGTCGCCAGCATTGGTGAGAGGGCAGCACCCCGATTCGTATGACACCTTACTCGACATGCCTGGATAACGCGACACCGGAGTTACCGATATGGTACGCGTTATCATGGAACAGCTATTGGGTCTTGATTCCGCAAGCTGCAACCGGGCTCGGCTCGGGCCTGAACCTAGCTCACACGAGCCCACGCACTCTGCCTTCAGGATCGTTAAGGCCTGCCATAGGAGTGACTGATAGGAACTCGGGTGTCCATTGTATGGTTTAGATATAGAGCTACTATACCTAAAGCGAAGGGTGGTTACACGTCTTCGCCCCAGCTGTCGTGCAGCCAGTTGTGTCAAATTTAGGAGGCCAGCCAGGGGTGGCATAATACATGCTTCAGCCCCTGGCGGCCCTGGGTACACCTATGCCCTGCGTTACGGGGTCTGATAAGGTGGCCCAGTACCAATTGGTAAATGTACCTAGGGTACATATCGTAATTTAGAAAGAGAACAGCCAGGCTGTGGGTCTGATTAGCAGGCCCACAGCCAGAGAAAGTCGTAAACCAGTGAAACAAAAGCAAAAAATCTGGGTGATCATAGGATTGCAGACCCTACTCTCCTACACCCCGTATGCCAGGTGAGAGTCGCCATGAAGATCAATCTGTAGACCATCTGCAGTAACAAGTCGGTGACCCTGTATGACAGGTGTGGCCACCCTGAATATTGCTGATGTACTGATCGGGCTGTAGTCTGTGTGTGATAACAAGTCTGTGAACCCATTTGCTGAATGGGGCTGCCGTGCAGATTGCTGCTGCTGATGATGCCGGAGCACATGCGCAGAGGAGAAGAAGCGACCCTGCATCCTAGAACGGACCACTAGGACCAAGCAGGAAGCATGGTGTGGTTGTGACTGTCGACAGAGGACCAGGGCCACTGTAGTGACTTTACAGGGCGTGAGACATGACTAAGGTTCAGTAACAGGATCATTGCACCCTCCCCTACCTTTGGGAAGAACTGAAGAAGTTACCCAGCATCAGAGGAGCATCAAGAACACCCGGCCTCTGCAGGACCACATCTGAGAAACTCAAGGCCAGCAATAGGCAGCCCGCCAAAATGTGGAGAAGTGTGGCTCACTGGTTAGAGCGGCAGACTCTGAAGCAGAGATCAGGCCCGGGACCAGGGTTCAGGTCCCGACGCGGCAGGGTCCTCGGCTCAATGTCCTCGGACTCGATAATTCTCGCATCGGTGCCTACTCTAACATTGGGTCCCACGCTGCAACTCTGGGCAATAGCTTGCTTAATCTCCACAACGGCCCCTACAACACTGGGATGCCTGGCTTCACCTTGGGGGTGCCCAGTAGAGGCATCTCACAGGGAGAGCCAGGAAGGGTTCCACAGCGTTATACAGCGCCGGGACGCCCCGTTGGGGCAGCTGTGCGTTTTACAAAATACACTACATTTACATATGAAAGGCTTACCAGAGACAGCTGCTGCAGCTTTAGCACCTGGGAAGGGTGACAAGCTTAGATACTTTGGTTGCTTGGATCCTGCTAGTGCGAGTAAGACTGATATCGGGCCACATAGCGCTGCATCACTGGAAAACATTTGAATTTAGTTAAGAGTTGGAGTGGGTCTCCTGAAACTCGATCTACTAGTGGGGCTTACCCTGCACATTGCCTCTAGTGAATGTGGAATAACAACTACTGCTAGCATGACGAGAGTGGGATTTATGGGCCTGCCAATGAAACATTAGAGCCCTGACATCAGGGGACTGTGTGTATTGTTTGTGAAAGTCATATTTCACTTAGTTGCCATATATAAATATAAAATAAAGTATTTGACTGAACAATCATTTATTGCTGCTGCGCATATTTTGAGTGGTGAACTCCCTCTCAAGAAGCCTTGGACTGACCAATCCCTTCTACTACTGAGATTTTAAATGCTAAAAAAGTACTTGGCACAGTTGCTCAGGATCCATAGTAGGTCCGCCCAGGAAAATCAGGAGTAAAAGGCTTCAACCCAAACAGTTGGGGTCAGTAACCCTTGCTTGCCCTGTGGCACTCTGAATGGGGTTTGACACTAAATGAGGGCCAGAAGTTACCTTTCAGCATTTTTTTCCTCCTCCACTTAGTAAGTTAAGTCTTCCCCACTTTCTCTTCTTCCATTTGTCTCTTTCTTCCTTTGGCACCTACCACTCTTTTCTGCTCCACTTTTTCTTTTCCCTTTGATCTTGTTCTTCACTTGCTGCCTACCTCGTTCTACCCTTTCATGTTCGTCGGATGCCCCTCTAAAACTTTCCCTGTCCTATACCTCTTTTTGTCTACTTTGAATGCTCTTCTCTCTAGTTTTTCCATAACTCTCACCTCTTTCTTTTATTCTCTAATCTCTCTCCACTACTTTGTTTTCTTTGCCCATTTGATCTCCAGGTTATTTCCCTCTTTCCTTTACTGTACTCATTTCTGTTCTTGTCTTCCAAACCTCATTCTCCCTTTCTGTTTCCCCTTTCTCTCCTTTCCGTCTTTGTCGCCATCCTCCTAGCCATTTTTTATTCGTTTTCTTTAGAATTTATTTAAGATTCACAGAGTATACAATTGTTCTAAATCTTTCCAAAGTTAAATAAATAATAATCTAGACGTTGTTATGTAAGTGTATATATAAATTAGTAATATATGTATTTTTCTAACATAAGATAAGATAAAACCCAAGTCCACCACTTAAACATATATCAATATGTGTGGGAAACAACACTTACAACGCAACTTTTACAACGCACTACCTTTACAACAAAACTTTTACAACGCAACATCCATTACAACGCATACCATTACAATGCAACCATTACAACGCATGTCACTACAATGCATACCACTGCAATGCATGTCATTACAACGCAGTCATTACAACGCATACCATTACAACGCATACCTACACTATCCAACACTTACCCTACTGTTGCACCCCCTGGAGTTAGAATAGTAATGTTTACCCCTACACTATCCAATACTTACCCTAATGTTGCACCCCCTGGAGTTAGAATAGTAATTTTTACCCCTACACTATCCAACACTTACCCTACTGCTGCACCCCCTGGAGTTAGAATAGTAATTTTTACCCCTACACTATCCAATACTTACCATACATGCAATGTAATGGTATGCGTTGTTATGGTATGCGTTGTAAATGTAGTATGTGTTGTAGTGGAATGCGTTGTAAAGGTAGTTTCAAAGAATTCGTTGTAAGGGCATGCGTTGTAATGGAATGCGTTGTAATGGATGTTGCGATGTAAAAAATGCGTTGTAAAGGTATGCGTTGTAAAAGTATGCTTTGTAACGACATACATCCATATGTGCAGATGCTAATTTCTTTTTCTCCTTCAAAACACTTATGTTCCTTTTTGTTTTCTGAACATGGTAATACATATCTTAAATAAGAAAGAGGAGAAATATTTTCCTAGGTGCGATTAAAAATTGTAAATTATATTACACTTTTTCTGGCATCTCATGTTTTGAGTTAAAAGAATACATACACAAATTTACTGTTTGTGCAGAAGCCCAGAATTTTCATACATCAACGATAGGATTGTTTTAACCTCTATTCACTCAGACTCCGCCATGGACTATGATTTCAATGGATTTCATTGTGAAACTAACCCCATCTAATAGATACGCAGCGTTGGTGACATTAGCTGACTGTTTCATCTAGACTGGGCGTTTAATTTCTCCTGCAATGATCTGATGAAAAGAAAGGGTAGCACGAATATTAAATCCACTTGAAATCATCCGCAAATGCATGGACAGAGAGAATGTTTGCTTCAATTCATAGTGCAATATCTGAGTTGCTTAATGATGAGCCAACACCATGTCTAGTAACCGACTGCATCGGCAGAGTTTGCTGGTGATTTAGCAAAATATTGTAGAAAACAATATTGTGATACAAATAGCATACTATTCTTATTTTTAGGTTTTAGTATTTAGATAAACATAGTTTTTGATATTATTACAGTTAACCATTCTGAATGCGTAATTTCATATTTTTTACCATTGCTTAGATATTTTAGTAGTGGGTTGTTGGGTTTGGAGGGGAGTAGGCTAGGAATGTATCTTAAGTATACATATATATATATATATATTTAAATTTTTGTATATCCATTAACTAAGTCATTGGTAATTCCATCATCTCCTTGTGTTTGCTTTGTTCACCCTAAGTTGGCAGGGTATGCCCAGACATGGGTCCCTTGCTCACTTTGCCACTCGATTCAAGCTAGCCTGGCTGATAAAGGGTGTTACCCAGAAAATGGTCCTAGGATGCTTGTTTCCGGTTCAGGGAAGACCTGACTTGGCAGTTCGGGCTGGACTGTTCCCATGAGGCACAGGGTCAGACTGATTTGCATTTAGCTGGGTCTTGGCGAAGTGTGCTAAAGAATGATGATTGATTCAACCCAGATCTGTGACTGGTAGTGAGTGTCTGAAAAGTTTCAGCGCGCCGTCCATCACCTCCTTGTGTTTGCTTTGTTTGTCCTAAGTTGGCAGGGTATGCCCACATGTGGGTCTCTTGCTCACTTTGCCACTTGATTCAAGCTAGACTGGCTGATGAAGGGTGCTATCCAGAAACCGGTCCTAGGATGATTGTTTCTGGTTCAGGGAAGACCTGGCTTGGCAGTTCGGGCTGGATTGTTTTCATGAGGCACAGGGTCAAGACTGATTTGCATATAGCTGGTTTTGAACTGAAATGGTGAAGTGAGCTAAAGAATGATGATGGATTCAAGCCAGATCTGTGACTGGGGGTGAGTTTCTAAAAAGTTTCAGCACTCCGTCCATCATCTCCTTGTGTTTGCTTCCTTTATTGAATTTTTTTACATACATTTAGTAATTTTTATTTTAGCAACAGGTTGTTGCGTTTAAAGGGTTTTCGGATGGGATGTTATTGGGAACACAAATTATAGTTTTTAACTTTTAATAATTTTATTTAAATTAAATATCAAGTGGCAAGCAATTATGTAAATTATCTGTTAACTATATATTGTTGTTTAATTAATCATAAATTTGATTAGTTCCTCAATCATTGAAACATGCTATGGTTTTTCCACTCCTTAAAAAGCCTTATCTTGATCCAACCAAACCCGAAAATTACCATTCTGTCTACCTGCTTTCTCTTCCTGCTAAGGCTCTGAAAACGCATATTAATTGTGAACTATCCATCTATTTAGAAACCCATAAACTGCCTAATCCATCATATTTGGGCTTCCATCCCTTCCACAGTATGGAAACTTCCCTTTTAACAGTTTCTGAGTAGTTGAGATTTATTTTCGTTAAAGGGGACTCCATATCGATTATTCTGCAGGATATGAGCACTGCCTTTGAAGTCAAAACTCACTTCCATGAAACTACTTGCTTGTGCGGTTTGCAAAGACGCCCTGGTATGGTTTGCTTCCTTTCCAGAACATCTCTCCTTTTAAGTCTCTGTTAAATCTTTTTCATTACAAAAAGTCCCTTAGATCTCCTCCTTAAGCCCCACTCTTTTTAATGTCTATGTACGCCCCCTAGCAGACAATATACAATTTTCCGGTTTTACATTGCTCCCTTGTGCTGATGAAACTCAGCCCATAATCTCACACATACAAATTTCAGGAATAATCTCTCCCAATTGAGAAACTGCCCGATTGTTGCGGCCGGCTGGATGGGCCTTAATTGTTTGAAATTAAATTATGGAAAGACTTAAGTGTTGGTGGTAGTGAACCAGCCTAATCTCTGGTCTGCTTGATGGTAGTGAGAGACTTCCACTGATTGCTGGTCGACAGATGAATTCAATTCAAACCTCTCTATGTTACCTATTACCCTTCACAAACACAGGCCCACACTACGTTCAGCATCTGATTCAGCCCTATACCGCCTCTATGGCTCTCCAATCATCTTACCTAATGCTGGCCTTTGTCTCTAGATTTAAAAGAGGCAGACTGGGAAGCCGCTCTTTCAGATACGTGGCACCTAGATTTTAGAATAGACTGCTGTTTCACCTGTGCTTGTATCCTTTTGAAGTGATCTTTAGGAAGCAATCGAAAACGTAGCTGTCTATCCAGGCACTAACACACCCACTCACACAGGCACTCACAGGCCCACTCACAGACCTACACATCCACTCACTGACCCTCTTAGAGATGCACAGAGGCATTCATACACCCACTCACAGAGGTACTCACATATCCACTCACAGACCCACTCAGACACTCACACACCCACTCACACACACAGAGGCACTCACAGACCCACACAGCCACTCACACATCCACTCTTAAAGGTGACTGATTTCAGTTTGCATTCAAATGTTTTTAAAAACGTCAGAATTTCAATCTTAGATAGTCACTGAAAAAAACAAAGGTTACAGGGATGTTATAGTTAGGCTCAGATTTCACTTGTACAAAACCATTGAAACTCAGTAGTTATAGTTACCTGAGCTAACTATAATGTATGCCCCCACAATGCACTGCTTATAACCTCACATATTAAATCACTTATGACATGGCCAGTGACATCACTTGTTAGATTTGGGGGTCTCTAGTTGGCAGAGGTAGGTACCTGTGACAAAGAGGGACCCGTGTGTCTAGTCAGGGTAAGGGGGTACACTCCTAACATAACCCCTGCTCGCCTCCTTGGTAGCTTGGCACAAGAAGACAGGCTTATCTCAAGAGGCAGTGTGTAAAGCCTTTGTGAACACATACAGTAATCCAGTGACAACACTACAGGTGGACACCACACCAGTTGTATATTAAAAATAAGTATTTTTTATATAGATTTAACACAAGACCACAAACAACAAAAATCCACAATACTGTACTTTAAAAATGGTAGAAATAACTTAGTTCTCTTTAGATCTTAAAATGCAACACTTTGAGTTCAATTTACCTTTGGATGCATAACACTTATACAACGAAGGTTTTGCAGGGAAGGTGATGCAATGGTTCCTGGCATGCAGGAATGGTGATGCGTCTGTTTCCTACTGCATTTCCATGGTGGTTCGGCTCGCAGCGCCGTGATGCGATGAAGATCCGGTGCGATGAAAACAAAGATGTCGTCTACTCCTTGATGCAATACGATGCGTGCACGCCCGACGGCCGTGCGGCGACTCAACGATTCTTCTGAGCCACGAAAGACCCTGCGACACGCTTCCCCGCCGAGGCGGGACACTCCGGCGAGGCGATGCGACAACTGCAGAGGCGACACCCTTGTTCAGTGATGCGACGGCAGCGGCTGCGACAGCAACATGCTTCTTCCTCGTGAGTCGTGCTTCTAGCTCCTTGCGACACACAGTTCCTCCGAAAGTCCAGCACAACTGCAGGCACTTCCAAAGAATGTTAAAACCAACTTTACTAAAAGATGTATTTTATCATTCTGAGTTCAGGCATACTGTTAGATTTGGGGGTCTCTAGTTGGCACAGGTAGGTACCTGTGACAAATAGGGACCCTTGCCTCTAGTCAGGGTAAGGGGTACACTCCTAAAATAACCCCTGCTAACCCCCTGGTAGCTTGGCACGAGCAGACAGGCTTATCTCAGAGGCAGTGTGTAAAGCATTGGTGACCACATACAGTAACCCAGTGACAACACTACAGATGGACACCACACAAGGTTTTTATATCAAAAATAAGTATACTTTATATAGATTTACCACAAGACCATAAACAACAAAAATACACAATACTATTACTTTAAGATGGTTGTTTTAGCTTAGTTCAGTTCAGTTCTCAAGATGTGACACTTTGCGTCAATGTACCTTACGATACGTTGCGCTTCCACGACAAGCAATGACGCAGCGATGGAAATGCGGCAAAGTTCCAGTGCAAAGAAATAAAGACGTGAAGATCTTCCAGATGCTGCACACTTCTCCGGGGATGCGAGAAGTTCTCGGTTCGATGCGAGGAGTGCAGCGGTGACACCCTTGTTCAGAAGTGCGATGGCAACAGCTTCAGCTGCAACACTCTTCTCCCACGTTTGCATGAAGCTTCCGCACGATGCGACAACCACAGCGGCGATATCCTTGTTCAGAAATGTGACGGCAGCAGCTTCGACGGCGGTGCGCTTCTCTTGGGATGCGAGGCCCTTTCCTCGATGCGGTGCGGTGCAACAGTTCCAGCGGCGACACCCTTGTTCAGAAGTGCGACAGCAGCAACAGCGACAGCGACACGCTTCTTCCTCGTTGCGAGACCCTTCTCTCGATGCGGTGCAGTGCAACAACTCCAGCGGCGACACCCTTGTTCAGAAGTGCGACGGCAGGCCGCAGCGATGGTGACACGCTTCCCCTTCATTGCGAGACACTTTTCTTGATGCGGTGCAGTGCGACAAGTCCAGCGGCGACACCCTTGTTCAGAAGTGCGACGGCAGCAGCAGCGATGGAGAACGCTTCCTCTTTGTTGCATCGCGCCTCCAGCTACTTGCGACATGCAGTCTCTCAGAAGGCCCAAAACAGCAGCAGGCACTTCCAAAGAACTCTAGGGAGCTGGGGTTTGAAGTCTGTTGTCCCTGAGACTTCTGCAGGAGGCAAGCTCTTTTCTAAGCCCTTGGAGATCCTTCACAAGTTGAAAATAAAGTTACACAAAGTTCCTTTCTCCTTCCTTTGGCAGTCAGGCAACCACTGCAGGCCAATCCCCCAAGCAGCACTTCAGCTTGGGGATAGTCTCTCCTCAGTTTCTTCAAGTTCCTCTCCTCAGCAAAGGTTTCTTCTTGTAGTCCAAAAGTGATCCTATTTCTTGGGATCAGGGTCCCAATATTTATACCCCAAAATCCTTTGTCCTCTGAGGCAGAGGGGCCTTTGCCCAGTCCAAACCAGTTCTGGAGCACTCTGGTTACATGACTTCTTCTTTCATTTCACAGTGCAGGGCAGAAACATCAGTCGCCCCACAGGAGGTGGAGCCAGCATTGTGGAGGGAAAGCACAGCCCTGGAGCACTTTGTTGATATGATTCCTTCTCTCCTTTCACAGTGCAGGGCAGAGATATCAGACGCACCACAGGGGGTGGAGCCAGCACTGTGGGGGGCAGGCACAGTCCTATTCAGGTCCCAGGTGCAACTCCTCCCTCCCATCTAGATCTCTCTATTCACCACTGGGCGGACTCACCCTGTCTCCTGGAATCCCCTAGCCCTGTCACTCAAAAACTCCAGACAAGGAATACACAACCTAGCAGAGGCAGGCTTGGTTAGTTAGTCAAGAAAATGCCTACTTTCTAAAAGTGGTATTTTCAAACACAGAATGTTAAAATCAACTTCACTAAAAGGTGTATTTTATCATTCTGAGTTTAGGCATACTAAACTCGAATTTCCACCATGTTCCCTGAGTCAGTTAGAATTATAGGATGTAATAATCAAACTGCCCATTCTGTCCTATGGGGAACAGTTAGCCTTGCAAAAGGGAAACACGAAAATGGCTGTAATTCACTATTAGAGCATTCCACACACATCAGGGCATGTCCTACCTTTTACTTACAATGCACCCTGCCCTTGGGCCTACCATAGGGGTGTCTGATACGAAGAAAAGGGAAAGTTTAGGGACTGGCAAGTGGGCGCAGTCAGCATGGCAGTTCCAGACTGCACAGAGGCTCTGCAATGGCACTCCTGAGACACATTTTACAAGGCTGCTTCTGTGGGTGGCACAACTAGTGCTGCAAGCCCACCAGCAGCATTTGGATTTACAAGCCCTGGGCACACTCAGCGCACTGTACTAGGGTCTGACAAGTAAACCAAACTAGCCAATCATGGAGTCACTAATCCATACATCAATTTACAATAGGGAGAGCATATGCACTTTAGCACTGATCAACAGTGGTAAAGTGCCTAGAGTCAAAAAAACAACAAAACAGGTCAGACAAAATACAGGAGGAAGGCAAAAAGTTCTGGGATGACCCTGCAAAAAGGGCCAAGTCCAACATCACTCATGACATCACTGATAACATCTCAAATTATATCACTGAGGACAATACTGATGACATCAGCCAATGGGTGACAGTGTTTTTTAAATGTTTCTGAGACTTTCTCTTCCTCACCTTTCTCTGTCTATCAATTTCTAAACCTGCTTAACATTTTGCCTTTTCTCTCATTTGGGTCTTCTTCCAAGCCTCTTCTGCTCCTTCTTTTCTTTCCTGTGGTGAAGTAAGACCTTAGAATACTTAAAATACTTTTTGAATTCTTGGAATTTTCTAAGATCATGCTAAACTTTGCGAAGTATGGCTCATAAACATTTCTAATCTCTAGACATCTCTCTTGGGCACACTACACCTTGATTGCTTCTATATCTGGAGTCTGCCACTTTGGTGTTGTGCACTGGTGTGAAATAGAGCGATTGGCTGAAGTCAGATCAATGGGGTTTGTTTTATGAAAAATTGTGTCTTAATATAATTTCAATATTTCTTGCAAATATAGTAAATGTAAATCAGTCATTTGGCTGCAACTGGACTATCTGAGTCCTATAGACTTAGTCCGAGTTAATAACCTTGTGGGTTTATTAAAAAATAGTTTCATTGTTGAAAACAAAACGTTTCATTAATAAATCAAAAGACTAGGCATAATTTCAAGTATCTAAGACACCTGAAAAATAAACTGACATACATTTTGTCTCCCACAAAACACCAAATGATCACTGCAAAACAACTAGTTATCTTACAAAATAAGAGATCTTTTATAATGTTTTAGGGGAAAAGGCACACACATTTTCAAAGCATGACATTACATAAAAGTGTTGGATTATCAATGTTTGATTTTTGACAACCAATAAATCTATTAGTTAGTACAACACCTCTGTGGGTCCTACTCCCTAAAGCATCCTTAGGTTAAAGTTGCACGTATTTAATTAAAGAGATGAACTCATACACTATAACACAGAGGAATACAACAGCTTGTTTAACTACAGCAGATCTCATCTACTTAGCCTTCAACTTGTAACAGTAACATATCCGTCCCTCTGGAGATAAGCATATGGTCTAGATGTCGACGTGCAAGGGTGCAGGAGCACCCCAAAAATAAACATGCTGGAGATCAGAAGGTAAATAGGACCTAAAGATGCCTTTACAATTTGTTTTATCTCGTTACATTTGCAATGCGTTCAAATACAGAGGTCAGATCTCAGTCTATGTCTTCTGACAAAATGCTGCTTATTCTTTTAACATGTTGATGGGTCTTTAATTTTCTTTCTCTGGCAGCAAAGTTAGAGGATTTTATAAAGAGCACTATCTGGCAAGCTTGCTGGGGTACAGAGAGTGTAAAATGAAAGGTTGCAGGATGTAAGTTTTCTTCTAGCACACAAAAACATTAAATTACCTATGAATGAAGTGTACAAATATTTCAAAAACATATCAGTAGTCAGGAAAGCATACATAAAGAACGTTTCACAATTCTGAAGTGTGATGGAAGCAAAGATTTTAATGTTATCATAACAAATCAAGCTATTATACTTTGTGATGGGCAAATGATAAACACTTACTGAAACCCAATTTCTACACATTATTGTTTCTATGCTATATAGATGTATCCGTAAAATTGCACGTCAGTGCACATTTTGTTGCCATTTCAAAAGGAAATGTGCTGTCTGTAAATGACAGTGTGCTACCACAACATGCTTTAGTGGTATATTTGCAAGTGTGCTAAAAAATGCTCCACGTGCCACACCTTTACCACTCCTCTTCTTAAGTGACCTATCTAATTTGCTATACTTGTTGGTTGTGGCGCTTGGATTGTTCACAATCCCTATAACTCCAGTGATGTAACATTGGTTGCAGCACCCCTACTCTGAAAATTGTTCCAACACCTCTGCCTTGAAGGCAGACTTTGTTTCCTTGTGGAGGTAGAAGGGTAGCAGATCTCCCAACAGACTACTCAAAACTGGGGATCGGATCTCAAAACATACTACTAAAAATTAGGTCTCCTGATCAGGAGCTGTTGTGTTTCAGAGTCAGAGCATCAAGTTCCAATGTGTCCCATGACGTACAGCTGCTGTGTTCTGTGTCTTCATGAGTGGGCTTGTCCAGTCCCACTCTAGAGGCAATTAATTTCATAGAATACCAGTGATGAGAAAATATTTCACATACAATCTTTAACCCAAATATTCTAGATGAATGCCATTCACTATTTGATAAAAAAAGCTCATGGAATTCCTTTTTCGGTCGAAACCTGACAGAGAGGCACCCTGCCCAGTTGCAAAGACATATTGGGGACATGATGAAAGCTTACCTCGAAATGTATGCTACCAGTGGCGTAGCAAGGTCAGGTGGTACCAGGTGCAGAAAATTTCTAATCACACCCCCGCCCGCATTGAAATTATTAAAATAAGGGAAAAAAAGATAGTTACACATATTTTTGCCATTTTGTCACCCCCTCAGTGCCGTTTAGTCATCCCCTCAGTGATGACACCCGGGGCGGCCCGCACCCATCGGGCCCCCTTTCTACGCCACTGTATGCTGCTTCTTGCTTACCTTTGTTTTTGTGTTTTGCTACTCACATTTGCTTGATTTCACTTCAGTTACCTTGTTTTAGGCCTTCCAGCATGTGTTTGTCCCTCCCACCTCTCCCACTTCTCCCACCTCTCTCACTGGCTCTTTGTATACTTCCACAAGTTCTCGCTTTCCAGGAACTCTTTTTTTCTTTTCTCGTGAGGCACTACATGAGAGTGCTTGTGTTTTCAGCTGTGTTCGTTGCATACTAGTTCACTGAGCAGCTGCTGTAGCCTGATAGGTTGTGATAAACGTAACATAAAGCTTTGCCACACCCCATGTGCCTTGCCACACGTTAGGCCATAAGGCTAGTTAAATATCAAACCCACCAGTGATGGCAGCCACTTCAGGTGTCGCCCCACTATCCATATTCCTCCAGGCTGTCAGGGAAATATGTTTTGGGCAGTACAACTTCATCAATGACCCATGACTGTGAATCTGTGTTCAGAAGGCAATTGAGCAATAACGTGTCCTTTATATTTTGATTTTATCTTGGCACATGGCCTGTGTGTTAAAAGTCAGAGGTCAAATGGCAGGGTATCTCTTCTGACAAATAGTTTTTTTTAAAAAAGAAGGGCATGTTTGCCTGTCTTTTTCTGACTGAAAAATTAGAAGGTTTTGAAAAGTGAGCTATGCAACAATCATGCTGGGTACTGTGGGTTTTAAAGGAAAGACAGGAGGATGTCATTATTTCTAGCACACAACATAGTTGAAATACGGATCACTGACATAATATCGAGGGACATAATATCGAGTATCAAAAATATCGGCAACAAAATATCGACAGACAGAATATCGACTTTGTATCTACAAACAGGTAAGTACAAAAATATTGAGTAAAGAATATCGTTTACAAAAATATAGTTTGTAAAAATATTGACTTTATTAAAAACAATGTGAAATTCAATTAATATTAAAAATAATTGACTAAAATATACTTAAAATACTTAAATTACCTTATAATAATTAAATAATTAATTAAAGTTATAAATAAAATGTTTACAATCATATTTGTTGAAACATATATATGTAGTAACATAATATAATTAAAATATATCCAGTATTATTACCGTAGGATAGCGTAAGTATAAAATTACTATTCCCACTCCAGAGAGTGCAACAGTAGTTAAGGCGTTGGATAGCGTAGGGGTAAAAATTATTATTCCTACTCCAGAGAGTGCAACAGTAGGGAAAGGGTTGGATAGCGTAGGGGTAAAAATTATTATTCCTACTCCAGAGAGTGCAACAGTAGGGAAAGCGTTGGATAGCGTAGGGGTAAAAATTATTATTCCTACTCCAGAGAGTGCAACAGTAGGGAAAGGGTTGGATAGCGTAGGGGTAAAACGTACTATTCCCACTCCAGAGAGTTCAACAGTAGGTAAAGCGTTGAATAGCGTAGGGGTAAAAATTACTATTCCCACTCCAGAGAGTGCAACAGTAGGGAAAGGGTTGGATAGCGTGGGGGTAAAAATTACTATTCCCACTCCAGAGAGTGCAACAGTAGAGAAAACGTTGGATAGCGCAGGGGTACAAATTACTATTCCCACTCCAAAGAGTGCAACAGTAGGGAAAGCGTTGGATAGCGTAGGGGTAACAATTACTATTCCCACTCCAGAGAGTGCAACAGTAGGGAAAGGGTTGGATAGCGTAGGGGTAAAATCTACTATTCACACTCCAGAGAGTTCAACAGTAGGTAAAGCGTTGGATAGCGTAGGGGTAAAAACTACTATTCCCACTCCAGAGAGTGCAACAGTAGGGAAAGTGTTGGATAGCGTAGGGGTAAAAATTACTATTCCCACTCCAGAGAGTGCAACAGTAGGGAAAGCGTTGGATAGCGTAGGGGTTAAAATTACTATTTCCACTCCAGAGAGTGCAACAGTAGGGAAAGAGTTGGATAGCGTAGGGGTAAACATTACTATTCCCACTCCAGAGAGTGCAACAGTAGGGAAAGGATTGGATAGCGTAGGGGTAAAACTTACTATTCCCATTCCAGAGAGTGCAACAGTAGGGAAAACGTTGGATAGCGTAGGGGTACAAATTACTATTCCCACTCAAAAGAGTGAAACAGTAGGGAAAGCGTTGGATAGCGTACGGGTAAAAATTACTATTCCAACTCCAGAGAGTGCAACAGTAAGGAAAGCGTTGGATAGCGTAGGGGTAAAACTTACTATTCCCACTCCAAAGAGTGCAACAGTAGGGAAAGTGTTGGATAGCGTAGAGGTTAACATTACTATTCCCGCTCCAGAAAGTGCAACAGTAGGGAAAGAGTTGGATAGCGTATTATACTTGTGGGCTTTTCAGCTATCTCACATACGAATGCTTCTAAATAAACCTGCTGATTATGGGATAGGATTAATGTTTTCGGCAATGCTAAATGGGGAAGGCCTCAGTCAGACGGGATTTTTATTTAAATTCGGCAACCAGAAGTTCTTCAAGAAGATCAAGTTGAAGGTCCTGTATGGCTTGGCTAAAACCTGGTCTGAGCTAATTAAACCTATTAAACAGGGATACTACTGCGATAAAACACCACTTTGGGGGCTGCCGGATAGTCCAGCCTGGTTGGAAGATTCCTTAGCCAATCCCTTGAGAGAAGCAGGCCTCAAAGAATGGGGGGATCTCTTTTATGAGGGGGATCTGCTTTCGTGGGAGTATTTACAGAACAAAATAGGTCCAACCTTTTCAAGGTTTAAATACATACAAATCAGAAGTTGGACACAGACATATAACGATCCACAATCCAAACGCAACAAGTTTCCACTTGGAGGGCACAGCCAACTAATAACTAACCTGGTTGGTACCCCCCCCAGCAAAACATGAGATTTCACAATGGTATAGACTCCTTCTAGATGAATCTGATGGGGAATTTGAGTTACCAACTCAACTTTGGGCCGATGTAATTTTGACTCAAGACGTACAAGAACTCTGGTCTACCTCATTCGAACTTTTAATAAATTTGGTGAAACCCTCATGGTTACGTAGAAACCATCTCTTTACCCTTCACAGGGCGTATTATTCCCCCCAAAGATTATCTAAATTTACCTCAGGAACCTCAGCGGCATGTGCAAGATGTGGTTTGATGGCAGCCTCAGATATCCATATGTTTTTTGAGTGTCCCCGTATAACACCTTATTGGGAGGCCATAGGTAAGACTCTCACGGCATCATTAGGTACCCCAATTAGTATAGATTTACCATTAGTGATCTTTGGAGTTCTGAGGACAACTAAAAACATAGCTAGAAACCTGGTCTTCTACACGATCCTTTTAGCAAGAAGAGAGATCTGCAGGAGATGGAAGGATTCCATCCCCCTTCCCACGGGGACTGGCTGACATCAACGCTACAGACTGCACGCATAGATCTAGCCAGATCAGGAAACCAATGCAAAAGGACCTTTTGGCACTCGATTGTATGGTTTCAATAAAGATCCGGGTTTTTTTTTTTTTTTTTTTTTTCCCCCGGGTCCAATGATTATACTACTATGGTGCCAACTCAATCGTATCCGGTCATATCCCGGCCCTGGCCCAGCAGTAGGCCTCCCCACTGGTAGCCTAAAAGAATTTCAAGCTGAGACAGTTGCGGGATCTGTGGCTCTCCTCTCGAATGAAATGATTCCTTCCAGTTACTATACTGTGTAAACTTGTCTGATGCTTATTCTAAATGGCTTTCAAAAACCATGGTGGATATGAGGACCAAAAAAAAAACAAAAAAAAAAAAAACAAAAAAAAACATTACTATTCCCGCTCCAGAAAGTGCAACAGTAGGGAAAGCGTTGAATAGCGTAGGGGCAAAAATTACTATTCCCACTCCAGTGAGTGCAACAGTAGAGAAAGTAAATACTTCATATAATATTTAAAAAGATCTATATATTAATATCTATAAAAAAAAATATTAAATGTAATTACCACTTTAATATAATATAATAATTAATTACAAATCCTAATTTAATTTAATCATTACAATTTATTATCTAATAACTCTAATTAATTACAAATTAACAATTAATTTATTAGTAATTAAACAGTTACTTAACAATTAAAATCTAATAAATACACAAAAAAATTAACATATGTAATTAGTTATAATTAAATTACTTCCCACCCTATTCACAACCCGCTACAGAAATTAAATTACTTAAGTTAACATAATTATCAATTAATCAATAAATACAATTATTTGGCATTTAAAATTTAATTAATTACCAAAAATATATAATTTAACAATTAATTATAAACAAATACCAATAAATAAATTAACATATTTAATTAAATATAATTAAATTACTTCTCACCCTACTCCCCTATAAACCCACAACCTGCTACAGAAATTAAATTAGTTAAATTAACATAATTATCAATTAATCAATTAAATAAATTTAATTGGAAATTAATATGTAATTAATTACTAAATAAAAATTAACAATTAATTATAAACAAATACCAATAAATAAATTTACATATTTAATTAATTATAATTAAATTACTTCCCACCCTATTCCCCTATAAACCCATAACCCGCTACAGAATTAAATTACGCAAAATTTAAATAACATTAAATTCATTAATTAAATTACATTATAACATAAACACTTAACACATAAAATTCAGTATAAAAAATTCGATATTATTAAAAGTTTGATATTTTTCTTAACCTATATTATGTACTTCGATATTTTGACTATCTATATTTTTTAATTCGATATTACATTACTTACCTTCAAAACGATATTTTTGATGTCTATATTCTGTCCATTCGATATTCTGTCCAGCCTATATTTTGTACTCGATATTATGTCCATTCGATATTTTGTAGTCGATATTTTGTCTGTTTACCTTGAAATACATATAAATGGAGTGTAAACATATTTCAGAATATATCAGCAGTTAGGAAAGCACAAATGAAGCACATTTTGTGTAATTTTGAAATGTACTTGGTACAGCAGGTCGCGGCTTCGAGGCTTCAACTTGCTACTGAATATCTGGTGTTCGTGGCCCCATGGCCATGCCTGGGCTGCAAGTGCTGTGTCCGCCCAGTGCAGACCATTTTATACCTTTTTGTCTGCCCTCAAGTATCCATCCGTAAGGAACCCCCGGTCCTTTTCCGGGCACTTATCTCAAGAGTCTTTGCCGTAAGGCACCCCAAGGACCTTGTCCTGGCACTTATCTCAAGAGTCCTGCTTTGAGACATCCCTAGGACATTGTTCAGGCAATTCACTTTTTTACGACCTAATGTGAAGATTATTTCTTGTTAAACCTAGTGACTCCCCGGCACAGTGGAGGTGGTTTACCAACCACCAACAGCCCCCCCCCCCCATGACTAGTAGAACCTGCAGCTCGAGTATCCCTGCACGTTCGGGAGGAGCACAATGCTTACTGAACTGGACGGATGAATCCTGTTGTCTGCATAGTCTCCAGGGAAACAACCAGAGAGGAAAGCACCATTTTAACCTTGTGGTGTACAACTAGGGGGCCCAACAACAATTGTTCACTTAGAGGGGGTACTCACGCCCCTTTTACCTTGTGGCGCAAGGTATTGTTTGCTGCAAGTCGGCATACTCTTAACCTTCTGATGCACCAAGGGCCCCACTCATTTTTCACTTCAACCCTGCTAATCAACTGGCACCTGTGTTTTTCAAGCTTAGCCACTACTAATTACTGCCCCTTGGTAGTGGTATGTGGGGTCTCCTCATCCAACCGACTGTGCCTCTCCAGCCTGCGTGCTATCTAAAGGACCCTGTTATCTAAAGTCAGCTGGCCCAATGAACCCTAACATCCGCATAGTAAGCATGGAGATCCTGAGCAGAGCTGCACTGCCCCCCTTGTTCATCTGCATTTGCCAAAGCTTCTATAACAAGGTTAGTTTCATCATGATATCCGGGAAGAATTTCGTTTTCAAGGTTCAGGAAATAGAAACAAGTCCCACTCTAGGCAAGGAACATATTGCATGCTCCTGACCCTGGCACTAGAGTTGCCCGTGGCTCAACTGGTAGGGATCGGTGATGCGCATCTATATTTTACTTCTACCATCCCTGCACCATGGTGCTGTGCAGAAGCAGTTGCCAAAACAGAAGGAAAGTAATGGTAAATCGGAAATAAATACTAAGCATTTTCAGTAGCACCAGTGGCCAACTCGTTTAGACAGTCACAGCCACTGCAGAAGTTGCAAGAGCCATGCCCGGCTTTATTACCAGAACATAACATAAGTATTTTAACCCGTTTGCTGCAGTGCAAATTTCCCCGCTGTGTGGGTGAATTCTACTCGTGCGGAAATCAGACACCCTCAAGCCGTCCGACGCACACGCCCTCCGTGACGTCAGACGGCCAGCGGCCGACTGACGCATGGAAGGCGTTAAAGCGCGCGTTTGCCCAAGGGTATCTTGGTGCCGAGTAACAGGTGTTTACTGTTACCCACTCAATGGAAATCATTTCAACGACCTCAGGAGTATGAACGGCTGAGTGGACCCACCGGGATCGGAACCTGTGACCCTGAGATCAAACACATGCCCTTACAGTGGATGCCTTAGTCCACTCAACCAGTATTTGAAAGCCCATGGAGGACTCTCTATGCTTTTTCTAGAAAGACAATTGGCGATTCACAGAACTAACTAAACACAAAATCCTAAACTTACTAACATTTTGGTATTCACAGAAGGCACTTACTCATTTTGGTATTCACAGAAGGCACTTACTCATGTTGGTATTCACAGAAGGCACTTACTCATTTTTGTATTCACAGGAGGCACTTACTCATTTCGGTATTCACAGAAGTTAGGAGTCCTAACTTTAGGACTCCTAAATGCCTTCTGTGAATACCGAAGGTCTTAAAGTTAGGATTTTTCTCAGTTTAGGAGTCCTAACTTTACTACTTCTGAACTGAGAAAAATCCTAACTTTAAGTCTTTCGGTATTCACAGAAGGCATTTAGGAGTCCTAAAGTTAGGACTCCTAACTTTACTACTACTAAACTGAGAAAAATCCTACCTTTAAGACTTTCGATATTCACAGAAGGCATTTAGGAGTCCTAAAGTTAAGACTCCGAACTTTACTACTACTAAACTGTGAAAAATCCTAACTTTAAGACTTTCAGTATTCACAGAAGGCATTTAGGAGTCCTAAAGTTAAGACTCCTAACTTTACTACTACTAAACTGTGAAAAATCCTAACTTTAAGTCTTTCAGTATTCACAGAAGGCATTTAGGAGTCCTAAAGTTAAGACTCCTAACTTTACTACTACTAAACTGAGAAAAATCCTAACTTTAAGTCTTTCGGTATTCACAGAAGGCATTTAGGAGTCCTAAAGTTAAGACTCCTAACTTTACTACTACTAAACTGAGAAAAATCCTAACTTTAAGACTTTCGATATTCACAGAAGGCATTTAGGAGTCCTAAAGTTAAGACTCCGAACTTTACTACTACTAAACTGTGAAAAATCCTAACTTTAAGACTTTCGGTATTCACAGAAGGCATTTAGGAGTCCTAAAGTTAAGACTCCTAACTTTACTACTACTAAACTGTGAAAAATCCTAACTTTAAGACTTTCGATATTCACAGAAGGCATTTAGGAGTCCTAAAGTTAAGACTCCGAACTTTACTACTACTAAACTGTGAAAAATCCTAACTTTAAGACTTTCGATATTCACAGAAGGCATTTAGGAGTCCTAAAGTTAAGACTCCGAACTTTACTACTACTAAACTGTGAAAAATCCTAACTTTAAGACTTTCGGTATTCACAGAAGGCATTTAGGAGTCCTAAAGTTAAGACTCCTAACTTTACTACTACTAAACTGTGAAAAATCCTAACTTTAAGACTTTCGGTATTCACAGAAGGCATTTAGGAGTCCTATACCGAAATAAGTAAGTGCCTTCTGTGAATACCAAAATGGTAGTACGTTTAGGATTTTGTCTTAAGTTAGTTCTGTGAATCGGGCACACTGTGCGGACCTCTGTCCCCTTTTGGATTCCTGCCTGGAACCCTGCGCCCTGGACCAAGTCACATGGACTCACCCAAATACAACCCGCCTATGCATGCTTTCACCACCACCCAGCTGAGCATATGCACCTACACTGTGTGTATATGGCTATACTTGCCCAACTGTGGTGTGTGCCATCTTTACAACCATCTCAGTGCAAGCCACAATGCACACCCATTCTATCCCCATCAACTACCTATTCATCCTTTCTGCCTCAGTCTCTCCTTCTCCCTCATCACTTCTCTCTATTCCTCCTGTCTTTACCCAGACCATCTCTCTCTCGATCCCTCCTTGAAGACTGATTTTTGTCCCTCCATTCCTATCTCTCCCATGCACCCCTCTGTCCATCTCCCATCTGACCCTCATTTATTCACTCTTAGCTGTATCTGGCATGTGTTGTGTGTCACGGAAGTGGCGGAGAATGTCCTTAGAGAAACTTGGTCTAAGATGATGTTCTCATAAATACATTGAATCCAATAATCTGCAAAGGATTCTAGGTCAGAAAAGGAAGGAGAAAAAGTCTTCCAAAGCATTGATGCCAAATATTGTTACTCAGAATGTGATGGCCGGAATACATAGGCAGGCATGTATTTGCTAGCATTAACTCGGTCTGGGTGGCATTTTAAATTACAGCATAATTTGCTTCAATTTGGGAATTATAAATTAAACGTTACCCGAAGTTCCCGAAAAGACGTCATTACGCCACTCTCATAATTTTGCACCATTTGCTGTCAAATTGACCTGAGCATAAGAGAACAAGAGATCTCTGTTTTTTGGGTACTAAATGTCGTGATAAATGTTGGAGTTGTATCTGTGTGATGAAGCGTAATTTCTTTTGATTTGCTGAAATTTCGCGTAATGGCACCTAATCTTGTGTTATTGCCAAGTGCATTCTTGGTACACCCTGATCTCTTCCCTGCTGCTGAAGAAACCTTACTCCTCACACCTCATTTGCTCACTAGGGATGGTTCAATAATAATTCTTTTTAACGGGTGCATGCTTTCAACCTATAAACATGAATTAGCACACGTTTTAACTCTGCTGTTTCTCAGTTTATTTGTGAGAGTGTCTTGTTGGGCACTATCTAAGAAGAGACACTTGGGGGCATATTATCAATTGATGCGCAAAGTGCGCTTAGCGCTTTTTTATTTATCGCCGTCTATCGCTGGAATTCATCGCCCGGTTAGCGCAATATTAACACTCGTATCACCAAGGCGATGCAAAAATTCCATCGATAGTGGCTTTATCGAGAGGATATCGCTGGCAATCTAGTGAAATTACTACATAGATGGCGGAAACGTTGTTAATAGACCAAGGCGCACTTAGCTTTATGATCCACCTGCCATAGGATAGCGAGGGTAAGGCAGCATTTTATCAGACGTTAGATTTTGGTGAAAAACGCAGTCTGATAAAATGCTGAGGCCACCTTGTAAATATTGAGATGTGCACTATGCAATATTTTACATATCTTTCTGTGTGAGGTACGCCTAGTGACCCCCACTTTGCATCTCATTAGAGATGCAAAGCGAGACGTCGGGAAAACGGCTGCTAACATGCGCTAATGCATGTTAGCACCGCCTTGTAAATAGGGCGAAAAGATTATCTCTGCTTTTTTGGCTTTAAAGTAAAAAAAGCGGAGATAAGGCTCTTGATAATATGCCCCATAGAGAGGTTAGTGGCCATGGTGAGCTTTTATTGACTGATTAGATAAGCTACCAGGGTCTGCACCAGTATGGCGTCCCAAAATGCATTTTATCGCCAACCATACATTACGCCAAGCCTGTTGACAACGTAGTTCCTTTAGTATAAACTTAAATGTGAGCCCGACCCTACTTCTTGTAATGCTTAACTCTTTCTGCTTCCTGACTGAAGCCCCTTCAAATGAGCTTTTGCTGTCCTGATCTCCTGCATACTCCTTACTCACGTGGGCTGTAATTCAAGCTTGTCTACACCGGTTCTATCAGCCAAAGACTGTCTACTTCTCACTTTCGCCCCACTGCCCAGCTCTTTGTCTCAGTCGCTGATGGAATGACTAGCGGATGGGAGGGCAGGTGGGGGGTTTGCGCGGGGGCTCACGCAGGGGGGATTATAAATATTTTTTTTAAACGTACCTTACCGGGTCCTGCACCGCCTCCTGGCCAGGCCCCGTGTTTTCCTGCTGCTTTCCTGCACAGCAGGGACAGGAAGAAGGCAGCCTTCCTCCCCTTCCCTAAGCCAGTCACAAAGCTGCAATGGAAGCATTGTGATTGGTAAGGACAGCGCCCAACCGGGCGCCTATGGGGAGGCCATTTTCTCTATGTGGGCTGCATGCAGCCTACATAGAGAAAATCCAGAGTGCACATTACTGGTTTGATCGGCCCCAGAGGGCCGACCAAACAGTCAGGTCCCACAATTGTGGGCAAGCCACTCCTCCCCAACCCAACAACCGGACATACCCTTCTGCTTTCTCGCAGTGCGAGAAGCAAAAACAATAATTGGTATTTAAAATACCATTTTATGTTTCTGCTTCGCACACTGCGAGAAAGCAGTGGGGCGACACGCCTCCGCCCTAATGGAGGAGCCGCCCCTGGTTAGTTTTCGGTTCTTCCAGCTAGCCCCCCGCCCTCGTCAATGAAGCTTGTGTTTGTATCAGTGGCGGCCTAGAAAGCGAGCGCTAAGTGGTCGTTTTAAAAGTTAAATGACTCATAATTAATTGATTTAATTAGAGTGTTCCAAGGTCAGCTGCTCAAGCCGTTATGTAACAAGCAATAACGCGCTGATGAGACCAGTATTTCAGGGTGAACCTACAAAGATCCTCCTCGTGAATATTCCCACCCCGGGGAAAGGTGACTCGTATGCACAGCTGACCTGAGTGGGCGCATTATGAGAGTACACACTAGAGTCACTTCTCGTTCGTATCAAATGATATACTTTGCTATTCACAACATAAGCACATACTTCTTGATTCCCTAATGCAAAGAGGGGTGCTATTGTCCTAGTTTAGCAACTCACAGTTAGGGGTCACTCCAAGTGTCTAACTAGGCCACCCAAACCGCCCACACACACCAACCAATCTGTTGCAAACCAAAGGGACTGCCTTCGTGTCATAGAAAAACATGGGGGCATATGTATAAGGGAAGTGGCGGACAGAGGCGTCAGCCTTCCTGGCTTAACACCTCACTCTGCCACTTCAGAAGTGCAGGGCTGCACCATATTTACAAGGATATGGAACAGCTCTGCATTTCCCCCTGCCCTGGCGCTACTCTTAGCAGCCTAGCGCCAACGCAGGCACGCTTTCACCATAGTGCACGGGTGTCTGCATTGAGGGGACGGATTGTTTCTGTGCAGGCTGTTCCACCTTCCTGCACATAAAAAATCTTGAAATGCCCTTCGGTAACTTCTATGTGTGCTGCTTAATGCAGCACACACAAAAGCTGCAAAATGGCATTTTAAAAAACATGATTGTTTATGTGCAGAAAGGGGGACCTTCCTGTACATAAACATTCATTGGCATTTTGCAGTTTTCATGTGTGCTGCACAACAGAGCACACATGAAAACCGCAAAAGCGAGGAGAAATTAAACATTTCTCCTCGTTGCGCCAGGGTAAAACAGGTTTTTCCTGGTGATGCCTCATATTTATGCCTCCCTTGTAAATAGGAGGCAGCGTCAGAATCAAATGGGTGTTGCAGTAGAACACCCAAAGCAACACCCATTGCCCTCCCCTTTCACCCTAAGCATAGCGTAAAAGGAGGCCTTATGTACAAGGTAGCGTTAAACCACGTTAAGTGGCTTAACACTGCCTTGTAAACAATGTGAAGCCCCTATCGCCACCAAAACGTTCCTAAAAGTGTTGTTGTGGTGGCGATAGGGGCTTTTAAATATGCCCCAGAGTTTAGGGTTCCACCCTGCAACACATAGAGCCGGCTCCCGATTTATGTGTGCGAAGCACCTTCACTTCTCACCTCTCCAGGGGGCTGCGCAGAAATTTGCACCGAAGCAATGTAGCGCTCCACCTCGGCATTACTGTGCGGCATGTCGACCACAGATGTTCAGGTAGCCGGGATTAGTACCCCAGTGCTCACTGGTTAGCATACATCACTCCACATTTGTAGTAGTCCGCCGTTAAGTACCAACAGCCAGTTTAACACTGGGCCAGGATATAAATCTTCACCAGCAATAGTTAAATCTGAAATGGTGGTGTCGTGACTCCTATTTGGCGTATGACTACCACCATTTTGAAGATCACCAAGCTATTCAATGGGGGCTCTGAAGCTAAGCATTTTGCCCTTGCAAGGCAAGGTTTCCCTTCAAAACCCCACTGTTTAGGTCTCGCTAGAGCCAGTGCATGCGCTACACTGGTGAGACATTTAGCAGCTGTCTTTTGCTACTTTTGCCTGCCATCAGCTTGCTGTCACGCGCACAAGCGCGTGCGACGTGCACAGCTGCCATCTGACTTTCGTGCCGCGCGGCCGTGTCGGTCTCACGGCCGCGCGGCCATTGCTTGTTTCTCTTTTTTTCCGTAAACGTAAAGGAAGTCACTCAGCTCTGTTGTTAAATGATTAATGTTCTTTCAGACTTCCGGCCCCGGAAACGTTACAACATACAGCTCTTACTTTTAAAGACAAGTCAAATGAGATAGTCTGGCCCGTTTTACACTTGATATAAAAAGAAATATGAATGCTTTGCTACCCCCAGAGTATGAGCTACCTCTTTCCATGTTGCCTTTACAGGGTATTTCTATATTTAGCCTCGAAGTCACGTGGGCCAAATCACAGCGCCTTACCAACTCAGGCTACTTGCAGCATCAGACTGTGCGTAGTTTCCGGTGTGACACTGGATCACGTGATATGCTTTGAAGGTAACCCAATATGATTATGGCCACCCTTGACGTGGTATCTTTATACCTCCATCAAACCCGACCTAGGTCTCAAGGTAATCATACAATTTCTCCACAACAGACCTGTCACACTGTGTTCCTATACTAACGCAATTATTTCCATGATGGAAATCATTTTGAATAACAATTGCTTCATCTACAACCATCATTGGTACAAACAAACAAGGGGAGTAGCCATGGGCTTAAGGTTCTCACCTTTGTTTGCTAATTTATATATGGGAGCACTTGAAACGGAATGGATATGGGGAAGAAAAGGCTCACAATGGACAGTGTATATCATCTACTTGGGGAGATATATCGATGATTGTCTCCTTCTGTGGTCCGGTCCCCAAGACGAACTTGATTCTTTCTGCACACACCTGAACCTCGAATGATATGGATATGAGATTCACCTGTCATTCAAGCCCCTCCTGTATATCCTTTTTAGACATTGAACGTTACATCAAGAATAACATCTTACACAGCAAACTCTATCGCAAAGATACCTCATGCAATGCCATATTGCATGCTGAAAGCTCGCACCCATTCCATCAAATACAGACAATCCCATATGGGGAATTTACCGGGGCGAGGAGGAATTGCAGCGAGGAGAGTGAATTTGACAAACGTCTGTGTGACATGAAACAGAGATTTGCAAAAAGAGGTTACAAACATGAGACTATAAGCAAGGCAGCAAAGAGGATTGATGAACTTAAAAGAGAAAAGACACTGCTGACAAAGAACAGAAAGACTTCATCTAAACAGCCTGTGAGACTCATCACCAATTACAATGTAATCAGTGTCATAATGAGACAAAGCTTCAATAAGCATTGGAAGACCTTACTTACAGACAAGACACTCAATGAATGTATAACCACACAACCACAGATCACGTTTAGGAGAGGCAAAACATTAAGAAACAGGCTAAGCCCCACGATCCCACCATCCATCATTGCACCATCCTGGCTCACTGCTCAGACTATAGGCTTTCACAAATGCTGCTGCGGGCTTGCAAATGGGCTCTAAATGGAACTAAAGAATTCATAGACTGGAAGGGATGTAAATACAAAATCAACTGCAACATCAATTGTAACACCAAATATGTTGTATACAGACTGGAATGCACGTGCAAGAAATACTATGTGGGAAGCACCATTAGAGGTCTCAAAGAACGCATCTTGGAACACGTCAGAGCAATGAGGAATGGAGATGCCTGGAACCCGATGGCCTCACATATAGCCACATGCGCTACACAAGGAACAACCAAAAAACTGTTCTTTTTTGGTATGGATGTCACGACCCGAGCGTGAGAGGTGGTAACCGTGAATTGAGACTCAGAAGATTGGAAGCAACCTGGATAATAGATCTCCAATCTGTAAGACATGGCCTCAACGTTGACCACGAACTGCAATACTTCTTAGGATCCTAATTCATCTACTCTGTATGCTGTCGAACTTTACCCGATTTCGCCTGAACCCCGTCTCATGCATAGAAGAGGTGACCACACATAGCATTACCTCTTAGCTCTATGTTGTTTAGGCAGTAATTTCAATCAATAATATGCTCTGGCATGTTATAATTTTGCCTGGTTCCATGGGCTGTACTCATGTTCATGCACCAATGATGTACATCACTTACAGCTTGACCCAGTAACATTGTCATTATTTATCGTAGGATCATTTGTACATATCAGATACTATATTGCTGTCATACAACTGTTCATTCTTTTATCACTCCCTGTCTCTAATCTCTCTTTTGTCTCCACTTTATTTACTCTTGAACTGTATTCCTTTTCATTTTCGGTTTTTCAAGACCACTTTCTTTATCCAGCCCCGTATTCCTCCTTTAGGATATATAATATTTTTTTTCAGCCCATCACTCCTTCCACCCAGAATTGTTTCACAACCTTAAGCTTAGCACACACTGTCGGCCTAAGGTGCTTGCTCTTTTCTCGCGATCACAATTAGCTTAAAACACTTATTTTAATACACATCCAGTTCTCGGCCACACATGACCGTTTTACGTTTCAGTTCTACATGTGGTGGATGCATAGTTCGTTTTTCCTCCCGAAATCTTTGATGTCCATTACCCAGAATGGTTTGCGTTCTAGTTGTTTTTGTGGTGGATGCCTATTTAGCATTTCCGCCCTTCTTCCTTTGTGTCCAATACCCGGAACACGAGATGCTTGTTACACACACCGCTACGGGAGCCCAGGTAAGCTGTTTCGTTTGATATGGCCGCTCCACATTATGCCTGTCGGAGACTTGGTTTTGATGTCTCCCCACATTCCCCCCTTTTTCATTTAGATCTCCCCAGCACTTGGACGTACCCGTCCTTTTGGCTACATTTTGTTTAACTACTCGTTGTATCAACACCAGACCGCGACCGGTTTGGAATTATCACCGGTCTCGCAGTGAATACACAACCTCTCTGATTACGGGTTTTCTCTAGTTCTCGCATTTTGTACTTACTGATCCGGTCCTTTCTCAATATACCCGATACAGAACTACCCAATCTCTTCTCCGTAATAACAGGTACGATCGGCACAGTTTATCTAATTCTATTTTCAGTATACCTGACACGCATGTTTTTTACCAGCTTAGGATTACTTTGCCCACATGATCCTCTATTACTTTCACTGGCACACATTTCTTTGCAATTTTCCTCTATTTTCAATCTTGCCTCATGCACTCCTTAATACCAGTATGTTCGTGTTCTATTTCACATGTGTTTTTTTAAGAAGAGCTCCTACGGTTTAACCGTCCTTTGTGATGTAATATCATGCTGTCCTAGATAACTTTCTCTTAAAAATTGGGGGTAATGCTGGTTCTTCATCAGACCGCCGTTAACATTATGTGGATAAGGCTCCCATTTCGGTAGTGTTGGGTTTGCCTTCTGTCTACCAGACATTTCGTATTACCACCTTTAGACCATGTAATATCATGCTGTCCTAGATCATTTTCTCTTAGAATTTGGCGGCAATGTTTGTTCTTCATCAGACCGCCGTTAACATTATTTGGATAAAGCTCATATTTCGGTAGTGTTGGGGTTAACCTTCTGCCTACCAGATATTTCGTATTACCACCTTTAGACCATGTAATATCATGCTGTCCTAGATCATTTTCTCTTAGAATTTGGCGGCAATGTTTGTTCTTCATCAGACCGTCGTTAACATTATTTGGATAAAGCTCATATTTCGGTAGTGTTGGGGTTAACCTTCTGCCTACCAGATATTTTGTATTACCACCTTTAGACCATTTACATCCATCCTATGATTGTCTTACTCATTAATGTACGTTCTGTTAACATCCAGGAACTTCCATGTCCTATGAGCTAACCAGATCTTTCATTTAATCGTTTCTATCAATGTTAGGGGAACATGTCACTTATTGTAGAATGTTAACCCTGTAGTGTCCAACAAGGGGTGCTATCTAGCTTGGTTTTTTCTCACCCGTTTTCTGTTTGTAATTTATGCAAAGCAATTATTTCGCATTTGAACTGTGTTGTTTACGTCATTTTATATTGACCTCGCTATATATGTGATACAATTTTGTCCTCGTTTAGACTACGTAGAACCCACATTTAAGAATTACAGTTGTTTCCGCTTGTCAATATACATTGCGCCACCCACTGTTTCGACTCGTGGTTTTGGATAATTAGGCACAATCCACAGACACTTTGTTTTATGGGTAATTCTGTGCTATAGATGTCACATTGTTTATGTACTTTCGCACTCATGGTCTCCACAATAGAATTGGTGGTTCTGATTTTTTTCACTATATTCACTGAATTAACGTCTTTTTTGTATTTCTTTGGCCGTCTTCTTTTGTCTGCTTTTTAGTTTGTTCCATTTTATGTCCTTCCCGGCCCTGAAGAGTCACATCTTGACTTGGTATGACAAAACACGTGTCGGCTGATTTGTTTTTCTATTGTACTGATCAAGTTGAAATATATTCCATCCCACATGAAACCATGGATGTCGACCTCCGTCAGTTTCTAAATTGGTTTAACAGTTAACCCTTATTACACTATACACGTGTGCACAGGACTTTGAGCATTATATGCTTTGAAGGCACCTGGTCTGGTGCAACTCCTTCAGAAAGATTATCAGTTTATTATGTGTTTGGCTGCCTATGACCAGCGGTAAAGGCAAATGGACTAACAAAATGCATTTCTAGTGACGTGAAAATTGAAGTCTCCCAGAATTTTGTAGGTGAAGACAAAAGGGCCAACAAAATGTTGTATTACTGACGTGAATATTGAAAGCTCCCAGAATTCAGTAGGTAAAGGCAAACAGACCTACAAAATGTTGTATTACTGACTGAAGCGAAAAAGGAAGGCTCAGAGAATTCCGTTTTTTGAACTTCATCCATTTCTAACCTCGTAGCGAACGTGCCTCGTCCACCGCGAATCTGTAATATAAGAGGGGAAGGGGAGAGAGAATGTGTCTTAAAATTGCAAATGCACATCCCACAAAGGTTTATTTGGTTTAATTATCTTATGAAGCCTGGCTTTTAGCCCTAGGGTTGCCTAAAAGTGCTGACATTAAGCATATAAAAAGAAAATATAATGCAACTAAATCAAGCATTGGTACAACCACCCGGTTTGCCGCCTGCCAACAATCTTTCGGCTTTGTCAATGTTAGTTTTTCCCTCTTTTTTGCTCAACTTTATTGATGGGGAAGCTACCGAGCATTCAGAAGTCTAAAGGAAGAAAAAACAAGCATTGGCATAGCCATTAGGTCTCGCTTTTAGGACCTTATAAGTGTTTAGCCATGCAACAGTTAATTTTGTTGTAGTAAGGATATTGTGCTGCATAACTAAATACTTACAAGGCCTCAAAGGCGAGACCTATTGGCTATGCCAATGCTTGTTTTTTGTGCTAGCACTCAATCTGCATATATCAATGGGCCGGGCCAGCGAGAGAAAGGGACTGATACCTCTGCCTGTTGATAAAAGGGAGGTAATGGATGCTCATCTGCCTCCAGAAAGGCCACTCAAGCACCCACTGGACCGCTGGCTGTATCCGAACAACACAGAAACCGCCCAAATCTCCCCCCAGGCTACTCAAAAACGCAGCCCACAGCTGGAATTCGGATACCGGCCCCTCAGGCATTTCCCGAGTGCCGCGTTACCAATCCGATGCTGGTCTGTACTTCTGCTGTCGGATGCTGAGCTAACCATGTCTCGCTGTCAGTATGGCGGTAACTCTGCCCTTAGGCATAGGAACTATCTCTCCAGGTATTCGTCAATCAGTTCTTCCTTCGGGCATCTCAGGTGGCCCCGACATTTCCCACGGCAACAAAGCTGTGGACTGCTTGTCAGGGTCGCCTTTTAGGCCAAGCTACACCCACGCCCCTCTTTCTTGATTGGGCTCTTTGAACCCAAACTTCCGGGTCAGACACTAGCCTTTTCCTTGGCGCGCTCTTGCGCCCTGTGGCTGGCACCCACCGGGGGGAGGGGATGGGGTTGCCGCCCTCTCTCTAGGGTTGGCTACGCCTCCCGGTTAGCGGTCATTTTAGCTCTCTGGTTCACTAACTTTCATTTGGTGCCCGGGCCTATTTTTTGTCCCATTCTGACCCTGGTGCAACACTTATCACCGACAATGTCCCTGCACTTGTCTGCAGCATTTCTGACAAGCGTTGGCTAAATCCGCCCATTGTGTTCATGAGGCTTTAATCCTGCTGGAGGGGAGGACAGCGCGCGGCTTGCGGTAGGAATAAGGAAATTCCTAGTTTTCGGTGTTTATTGATTTCTACACAGAATTACAGACTGAAAACAATCCGATTTCCTGACTGAGTTCTTTTATAAAATGATAACAAGCTCACAGAGGTTTTTTGATGCACTCCCCCGGAGTCACTAAGCCTTGCAGGCGAGAGCTTCGCCGATGGACCGCACAGAAGAATTAAAAAAAACTTATAAAGCGCGGTCACATGTGTCTTGGGTGATTTCTAAGGGCGCTGCATCCGGGGCTGCAGTGAGGCCTGTCTCTGCAGTCAGTCCAGACCTCTCCCCGTCATCCTTCTGTCTGACTAGTACACTCGCCCGCCTCGAGGCGCTAGTTCTTTGTACCGCCCCCCTTGTGCACAGGCACAGCGGGAGATGAGAGGAGAAAAATACCATTCTATGTGATAGAGCGCGGGCTCACTTGCCCGTTTTACCTTACTCACCTGGGCCCATAAAACACATACACACTTTGGACAAGTGAACCTACGCTTCTAACCAGATGTTATAAATGTACCTTTTTAGGACCTATACCCTTGACTTACCAATCCTAGTCACCGGTACCTAAAGTCCTAAGGGATCAAAGGTGTTAGAATAATAGGCAGTAAATAACATTTGCGTTTCATAAAATAACCACAAACTCGGGAAAGGTTTAAGAGGCAGATGTATCAAACGATTTTTTTGTCAAATGCTGCGATTCGGTAAAAAGCAGCGTTTGCGACAAAAAAATCGGAAAATGGAATGTATCATTTAAAAATCATCGCAATATTAAGGAATCGCAAATTTTGCGATTCCTTAATATTGCGTAAGCATTTAAGGAATCGCAAATTGCAATTCCTTAAATGCTATGTAAGAAGCAATTAAGTTTTGCGAATTTACACTAAGAAATCGCAAATTACCACCAACTTATAGTTGGTGGTAATTTGCAAATCCTTTTACAATTTCACTTTTTGGCATTTGTAAAGGTGCCATGTGGCGCTCATACATGCCCTTAGGGCATGTATGTGCGCCATATGCGCACACATGTAAATTTCAGGGGTGCAGCAGGGTGTCCTTAAGACACCCTTGCACCCTTGAAATTATTCTCAATTTTCGATTAGCAAATTGCGAATCGCAAATTGAGAATAACTTCCCATTCCTTCCTATGGGCCTCCTAGCCCATAGAAATGAATGGGAAATTATTCCTTAATTGCGAATAGCAATTTGCTAATCGCAATTAAGGAATTTTAAGAAATAGCGAATTTTTATATACATACCATTTTGCAATTCTCAAATAGCGATTCTCAAAAAAACGCTATTTGAGAATCGCAAATAGGTAGTTTGATACATCTGCCCCCAAGTTCTTTATCTAATGTAAATTCTTAAATATCTGAAACCATGATAATTCAATAATTGCTCGATCAGTTTGAAGGATGAAAATTGAAACGATATATGCAATGATTTGGAAAGAAATGTTGTCAAGCATTTAAACATAGGGTGGGTAAAAAAAGGGGAAACAGTACAATGACAAACCCACACTTTATAGTTACCTAGAATGGTGTGAAGACCAACCCTGGGCATGGGCTGGGTTAAAGGACAGAACCCCAAGATTGCAGGTGCCAGCAGGAGAGAACAGGTGCAGACCAGAATCAGGACAGGTACGGGCCACATTGGATCAGGACAAGACCGCCACAGGCTAAGACTGGCACCCACAGCTAAAGCGCAACGCCTGCGTCACACCTTCTATGCAGCCAACAGTCGGACCCCGATTGGGTTATCGAACTCCTTCCCAGAAACCCGATTGGGTTTATCGATTCTTCTGACAGAGTGCTCCGCCAGCAACTCTGCTCTCGATCACTATTGAGTGCATTGGGTCAGTGACAGGTCAGCTATTTGGACAAGTCGGACAATCTAACTAGCTAAGCCTACCCTAGTTATACCATTTTCCAGGGCAGTGTACCAACCCCCAATGTTGCAAATGTGTGAATCCCCAATTTTGATTGCACAAAAAGACGAGGAGAGGTCACCACACCATATTAATAGGAGGTAACTTAAATTCTGTATTTAAATTTATTTTCCCATGCACTTTTATACCACCCAACAATGGATGTTTCAATAACAAATACAATGTATTAATTTTTGTACAATTCAACTTCCTTTTGTAGAGCTGAAGTGTCAGGTTCCCAGGCGCATCTTCTAGCAAGCCAAGACTTGGCTTCCATTCAATGTCATGAGTCGATGTTTCTTGGACTCTTGTGCGCATGTGCGGTGTGGGTTTTCAAAATGGAGTTTCAGACACATCTCAGGCTCAGAAATGCAATACATGTAAAAATAGAAAAGAAACAGTTTTAGAACAATGAATAACTGAATGTTCTGTATACCACTTATCTCTACTCTATTCCCAATATTTTATTTTAACTATAGCATTAGGAATTCGGCAGAACGAACAGCTTAGCAAAAGCAGCGATGCAAGCTTCTTGCACGTTAAGACACAGAGCAGCCATCTTAGTTCTAGTGCGCAGAAACAAAAGTTTCCCTCCAAGCAGAGAGATACGTCATGTCACGTGATTGCGACAGACGCATGCGCAATAGAAAATCCTGCGTAGCCACGGCCATTTTAGTGCAAGCAAATTATGATTAGTAAAAAAGCTCATAGAAAAGCTTCCCCTAGATGCTAGAAATGTCGTGTGGTGCAATATTAATAAGACGAAACACGTTAGTTAGTACATTGCGAGTTATTTTAAGAGGGTTGAGTACAAGCAAGTCGCTTTACGTGCGCAACCTTGCTCCATCATATGCACTTAGGAAAGCTGCAGTAATGCTGTCCGGGGCCTGCTCTTGTGCTCCTGAATGCAGTACCCAATGGCAGACAACCATTCTGCTCAATGCAGTTAAAGAAATGCATTGTGAGCATTAGATTTTTTTCTTGCATTTTGCAAATGTTAAGTGTTTTAAACTTGATGCTTTCCCCAGTTCAACAATTAGGATATGTGCAGCAATCCTAAATTTTATAATTTTTAGGTTGAAAAATCACAAATTTCTGTGTCTCCTCAGTTTAATAAGAAATGTGTCATGGCTGTGAGAAAATGCTTGTGATAGATAAGCAGCTGCAACAACTGTCAGGAAGTTTACAAATTCAAAATGTTTTTGCGTCACCTAGTTAGACAAGACACATTTTATAGAGCACCTTCTTAGTCCCTTACAGTTGTTGGTGAAGTCTAAATGTTGTCAGGGCTGGGTTCGCTGTTCATCCTTAAAATCAGATAAACTGTCAATCATCTAATACATGGGTACTCACAAACATTTTCCCGGGGCGGAAAAGTTCGGTCTTCGGTGTGACCAGTCTTCGGTGTGACCAAGGGCCGGTACTGAAGCCAGCGGGAGGGGTCGTAAAGCGGGTTTAGGGGAAGCGAAGCATGTACATCTAGTGGCTGAACTCAGTTGTTCAATGTGAAACCAGAAAACCTGCGATGAATCCCGGCTTCAGCTCTTGACCAACTTGTGTGATTCCGGACATTTTATTTCAGTTTCCGTCCTTTTTCTTCATTATCTCATATAAGAGGGCCTTGAAATACATGACTCCAGGATGCGTGCTGTACAAAACCTTCTCTTGTGTTAGGATGTAATGACTAATTAGAACATTGGAATGTTGGGAGCTCCATTGAAAACAATGGAGTGCTCTGGTTTGTTTAGTACACACAGTTTTTACTAATGATATAATTAACAAACACCCTTCAATATTGAGTAATCTAAAATGTTTGCAGTTGCAATATGACTTTCATGATATCTTGGTACAAAAGTATTTAATATTTGATATTTAGTGACTCTACCCCCATACACACTAGCCCCCACAAGCTAATGTGTATGTGACTGCAGGATACAACACTTTTTCTAGTTCTGGCTACAGACAGCTTACGCTATGTGGAGGACCTCTTGTCATCAAGTCATCATCATCATCAAACCACTTTATTCGGTTAAGTTAAAACCATAAAAGTACAGCACAAACTTACAAACATATAAGTGCAAAAATACAAAATACAGTGCCAACAATATAATATAATCCGGCCACAACAGTCTACGTGCAAAAGGAGCAATACAGTACTGGTCAAATACAGTGCATTTTAGGGCAAAATTGACAGTGCATCCAAAAAATTCAATATACACATCATAAAAATTTCGACCGTAATTAAAATAGTTTAGAAAAGATTAAAAAGCAAGTAATCTAAGACCCCGTTGAATATGGGCTTTCCTCACGGCTATTCCTCAGTCTAACAGCTGCCACAAGAAAACTAGCTATGTCATCAAGTCTTCAAAACGTACAGAAAAAAGAAGAGAGAGAGGGCAGACTGTTGGTCAGTCCCCTTCACTTATCAGTTTTGATGTGTTTTCTTGGTTTGCCTTTCTTTGACGGTATGTCCAACAAAGCCGTGACATTTTAAACTTGCCCCATGTTTGTCCTCAGGTTTTGGTGATGGGGCTCAAGCAGTTCCTTTTTTGAGATCTCGCCCACTAGGCAGCCCATGTGCTGTCCGTTGTGAGATGTATGGTTGGTTTAAAGTGTGCTTGGAGTCTGTTGATTGCCTACCATGTGTTGGTTTCATTGTCTCTCTCATTTACTTGCCTCTTATAAGTTAGCTTGTTGGGCTTTACTTCCAATTCTTGCATTTTTCGGGCACCCAAAGCAAAGCGGTTACACTTCACAGTTTTTAGTTCTTGCCCACAAGACAGCTTTTAGCTATCTGTAGGGAAAAGACTATTAAGAACCACAGTGCTTTAAGTGGGATGCAAAGGGAAGGGATCTTAAAGAGGTGTGGCATGAGTAGTGAAGGGTGTGTCCTAAAAATGGGAACTGTAACCTTGTGCTGTACGCAGCATGCTGCCTGATCAGCGTTTAAATGCCTCATTGTGAGTTATCCGCTATTGCCGCCAGATATATCACACAACAAACTTATGAGTAAAACAAGCCATTCATATTGGCTTTGTGAGTGCTTGTTAGCAGCTGGAAATAAATTAATAACAACAAATGATTTTGTTGTAAATAATTAAAATTGGTAATTAAAAGATAGTACCCATCTGACCATCACTGTGTGCAGAATGGAAAGGGGCCATGGATTGGATAAGTGTGTAATCTGAACACTGTTCTGGCACTTCTGTGGAGAAGTGTGGCTCAAATGGTTAGAGCGGCAGACCCTGATGCCGAGGTCTGGTCTGGGACCAAGGTTCAATACCCGCCTCGGCGGGTCTTGGGTTCAATCTCCCCGGACCTGATCATTCTCGCCTCGGTGCCTCTTCTAATCATGGGTCCCACTCTGCAACTCTGGGCAATAGCTTGCTTAATCTCCAAAAAGGCCCCAACAGCGCTGGGATGCCTGGCTTCACCTTAGGGGTGCCCAGGAGTCGACATTCCACAGGGAAAAACCAGGAAGGATTCCTAAGCGGTATACGGACAGCGCCGGGACACCTCCGTTGGAGATAGCTGTGCGCTTTACAAATGGCATTTACATTTACATGTACACTGACTCGTACTTCTTTCAGCCTCACCTCTCAGTCATGCCCCATTATGAACACCCTCCTTCAACCAGAACTCACCTGAACACCTAAATACGGCTCAGCTCCCATGTGCCAGGCAAGCATTGGAAAACCCAAAAGCGCAGAACCGAGACCTCTTGGCTTTGCTTATACTTAGTAAACGTCAGTTCCAGTTTCAAAACAAAATTACACTAAAGCACAGAGAGTTTACAAATAATAACATGTTTACTTATGTGAAAAATTCAATATATGTACTGTAACATATTGTTAAAACCATTGGCAAAGTGGTTGGGTCCCAGAGGAGAACTTTTGGCTTTGCCAATGCTTGTTAGACTAGCGCCACTGTGTGCCTTTTGACTTTGTTGACCCAAGTACACTTTCATTGCTAGTTTATGCCTTGTTTTGTTTAGAAAGTGTGTGCTGCTTGTATACCCTAGCCATGAAGTCACCGTGCTAGCCACTATCAGCCCCACTCGTTAATTTAATAGGTGCATGCATAAATACAGGCCTTTGTTAAAAGCATCTGTGTATGTCTTTTCAATTCACCACTCACCCAATGACTCACATTCATAAACGTCTTCCTTTAGGGTAAAAATGAACCTTACTGTACACAGTCTGTCCAGGAAAGGTGGTCTGCTTCCAGCTTCCACACTAATGTAACTCAACATGTTGCTCCATAATTCGGTTTCTAGAACAGTTGGGTGCAACATCTCACAAATCTTACCAGCACTTCTGCTATCAAAAAGCCAGACCTATTGGCTTCACTAATGCTTGTTTGTCATGCACACGGCGCTAGTTTGAAATCGCGCCATTTGAAAAAGCACGCCATTAGGGCTCGGCACCCTGGGGTCCTAGCCCCGCCCACCTTTAAGCGCCGGGATAGCATGATTGGCGACCGCCCATGGGAATCACTTCGGAATGACGTATTTCCAGCCGTCGATTTAGGGGGGGGGGAAGGGGGGGGAGTCGGGGCCTATTTAGGGTTTGGTGCCCAGGCTCACGTCCTCTCTTCCCCCAAGCGCCGGCCCCCAGTACCAGTCCATCTTCAAGGAAAAAAAAAACCACAGTGTTAGGAGAATGCAGGTTACCAGTAGACAAAGTACAGGTTTTCTCACAAGCAATTGATCCTGCGCTGGCGGGGGCAAAAGTGACATTGCATCAACTCCAGGTTCTAGTGGGTCAATTAAATTTTGCCTTGCGTATCATCCCTATGGGGCACCCTTTCTCCAGATCAATTGCGAGAGCAATGGCAGGACTAACACAGAAATACTTGAAAAACCAGAACCAACGGTGGACTCCAACAGCCACACCTCCTCGGTGTGTTCCCCAAGTGATAGATTGGTAGTATAGTAAGAATCGGCGTGCACAATCAGCTCCGTCACCCGCCGTTGCGGGATGCCAACTACCAGGAGATATACAATACTTTGAGACCACTGGAGCGGTCAAACTAACACAGAAATACCACCATGTGAGGTTATGGGCTGAAGTGAATGAAGACCTTAAAATTTGGCGCAGTTTCTTGAAAGAATTTAACAGGAAGGTGGTGTGGCCGGCACCACCGGTAACCAGCGAGGCTTTGGGTTTGCTTACTGATTCAGCTGGAAATTATTGTTATTGTTATTGTTAATTGAGATTTGTATAGCGCAAAATCACCGACAGGTCTCTTAGCGCTCGGGACAGGGTGGGGGAGACGACTTACTGCATGGGTGGTAGAGGAGAGGCTCTGGAGGAAAATTAATCTGTATTTAATGCTTCTCTAAAGAGGACAGTTTTGAGTAATTTCCGAAAGTGAAGCAAATTGGGTTCTTTGCGGAGCTGGTCAGGTAACTGTTCCAAAACTGAGGAACCAGTACTGAAAAGGATCTCCCTCCTTTTGAGGTGAGTTTGTACCGAGGGCATGACAGGAGTTGTGCCTTTGAGGATTGCAATGAGCGTCCCAGAGTATAAACCTCCAGGCGTTCTTTTATGTAGACAGGGGCTAGGCCATATATAGCTTTATGAGCTATGCAGAGGCTCTTAAATTTCACTCTTTGCGTAGCAGCGAGGTGGCATGTGCTTTTCTAGGCAATCTAAAGATGAATCTAGCTGCATCATTTAAAACTACTTGTAATCTATTAGCCAGATACTGGGGAAGACCTAAGTAAAGGGCATTACTGTAGTCTAGCCTCGAGATTATGATGGCTGAAACAATCGCATGAAGCGTGGAGGTGGAGAGAAGGGGGACCAGTTTACGAAGTTGTCTTATTAGTCCCGTACAGGTGCCAACCACCGATGAAATTTGGTTGGCCATTGAAAGTTCATCATCAATTTTTATGCCAAGGCTTTTTACGGTTGAGCTAGTTCTAGGAGTAGGACCTATGTCTTGGGGCCAGAACAGGTCACTCCAAGGTGATTCAGTTGTGGGGATGACCAAGACCTCTGTTTTGTTAGGATTCATTTTTAGTGAGTTAGCAGTCATCCAACTCACGGTGAAACTGAGGATATTTTGTGCTTGACTCTGGGCGGATACGGTGTTGTTAATGCTGAAGCAGCAGCTGGGTATCGTCGGCATAATTGAACATTTTACAGCCCATATTTGCTAAGGCTGTTACCAGTGGTTGTAGGTAGACATTAAAAAGGAGTGGGGACAGAGCTGAGCCCTGGAGGACTCCGCAGTCAAGTGACCCTAAATCAGATACTGCATCGCCCAATTGAATCCTTTGGGACCTACCCAACAGTAAGGGTTCAAGCCATTGGTGAGCCTGGTCTTGGATGCCTAAAGTGGCAAGTTTGTCCAGTAATAGGGTATGGCTGACAGTATCAAATGCCGCTGATAGATCTAATAGTATCAGGGCGCAGGGTCTTTTACCGTCAGCCATAGCTCTAAGCTCATCAAGCACTGAGAGCATAACCAACTCAGTGCTATGATGTGCTCGAAACCCATCTTGGCGTCCCTGGAGGAGATGGTAATCTTCCAGGGAAGATGAGAGTGATTTCAGAACGTGCTGTTCTAAGACTTTAGCCAAGAAGGGCAACTTGGAGATTGGCCTATAGTTTTTTTAAGTTGGTTGCATCGGCCCCTGGTTTCTTTAATAGCGGTTTGACTCTCGCCTCTTTGAGGCTATATGGTAAGTATCTGGTCTCTAGGGAGTTGTTTAGTATGGAGATGATTTGTCCATCAAGACCTGGGAGCACCAAGTGTTGGTTTTGGGGCAGTGTTGGGACCTCTCTGGTGCAGAGGGGATTGGCCTGCATAATGGCATGAGACTGGTCTGACAAGGAAAATAGCCTTTTTAGAGTTGTTCCCAATCGTCGTCGCCGTCACGGTGTGGGTGGACTTCTTTAAGAATAAATCTGTAGTGTTCTGTTAAGACAACATAGCGGTTGTTGAGGCTATTAATAGACAGAGGGCTACTTGTGCTCATGTTTTAAGGCTGTTGAAACACCTTGTGCTGTTATGTTTGTGATTGAACTTGGTTTTTAGAGCTGCACATATCCCAGGCATAGAGAACCACGCGGCTGATGCTTTATCTCGCTCTAAGTTGCAGGAATTCTGGAGGTACCATCCACAAGCAGCAGACCAGATGACAGCCTTCCTGACATCTCTGTGGAGGATTGGAGTCCCGCTTTAGTGGGTCTTGTGGGGGCCTCACAGAGCGAGCGCACCCAGAAGAATTATCAGCATCACTTTAAGGCTTACAGGTTTTTTGTGCAACGCGAGGGGATAGTGAGCTTGTTCTCATCAGAGGCCATATGTGGGTTTCTACAGTCTGTCGGTGTCATACGCTAGGGCTCACCTAGCAGCAGTGGGCTTCTTCGCAAAGCTGTCAGGGGTACATTTCCCTTTGAATTCATTCCTAGTCAAGAAGGCTCTGGCCGGGTGGGCTACATTGGAAGGGGTGAGGAAGGATTGCAGAAGAACCCATTGTAGGAAGGTGGATATCTGACTATGGTTGCCCCCAACCTTTTGCCTGGTGTTTAGCTGGTTTTTCGACTTAGTTGACCTGGGGCCCTGCTATTCAGGACCCCAGGCCCACTGCTCTCTCTGTAAAATGGATTCCATGTACTCTAGGTACATATCTAATTGGATACTGAGTCACCTTATCAGCCCCTGTACAGTGTACCTTAGGTACCCAGGGCATAGGTGCACCCAGGGCCTACCAGGGGCTGCATCATGTATTATGCCACCCCTGGCTGGCCATCCAAATCTGACACAACTGGCTGATCAATCAGCTGGGGCAAGGTGGTGTAATCAACCTTTGCTTTAGATATAGTATCTCTATATCTAACCCTAAAATGGACACATATACTCCTATAAGACACTCCTATGGCAGGCCTTAACAATCCTGGAGGCAGAGTGCTTGGAATTATGTGAGATAGTGCTCTGGCATGAGCTGAGCCTGTCTGCGGCTTTCGGAACCAAGTCCTTTAGCTGTTTCCATGATAACGCTATACCATATACTCTTAAGTGCATTATAATCCTTGCGGATATTGCTAACTTTGGCATAGCATTATCAAAACATGTCGAGTAAGGTGCCATATGAATTGGAATACTCCCCCCTCGCCAATTCTGGCGACTGGGGTAGCATTCCACCCTTTTAGAGGGACACGACATGTATGTAACTGTGAACCCCGATTAAAGTTAACTCGAGCCTCAGCATCACAAAATGGATGCTGCCACCAGACACAAGTCTGACCTCCTGCTGCTGGGAGTCCTCCCAGTGAGGGAGGCTTGGACAAAGGGTTTCCTGCCTTGGGAGGTGCTAGCACCACCCCAGACAGGATTTTGTGTATTAGGTAGGACAGGCCTGAAAGGAATGAGACATGCCTGGGGCACACAAGGTGCCTCTGTGCATACACCAGTTCAAACCAGTTGCTGGGGCACTCCAGCCCCAGCTCTGGCGCGAAACTGGACAAAGGATAGGGGGTGTAACCACCCCCCTTCCTGGTCCCACCCATTGGAGGGACCTAGTGATAGTACAGCCCCCTTTAGCAGGATAAAGGTAGGAGCTGGTCCCATTCCAAGTTAGATTAATCCTGAACTGAAATTCTGCAAGAAGAAACTCTGGACTTTGACATTCTGCTACAGAAGACTGAAGAAATCTCCCTTGTGGGCAAGGAGTGTCCACCCTGCACAAGCAGGCACCATCAGCTTCCAGCGGCTTCACTTTGTCGTCTTCCCTCGAGGATCCAGACTTCAGAGCCCGAAGAGACCCGGATTCCCTGACCTCTCCGACCTCTACCTACATCTGCAGCACAGCTGAGATCCGTGGGTGCGACGAGACACGTGGGACCGGCCATCTTGGAGAAACTGCACTTCGCTTCCAGCACGACTTCTGAGGTATCCTCGACCAAGTGCTTTGGGGACTGAGAAGCCCCAGCCCCGAGAAGCTTCTGCACCGAAAACCAGCCCTCCAGCATCCACGAGATCTGCGTGGGGCCCTTCTGCCTGTCTGCTGCTCGATGCTTTGTCTGGTCACTTGCCGGCTGGCTAGTGACCTCCTAGACGATGATCCACGACATCAACACTGCTGGTCTGGTTGCTCCAGACTGGCCCTTGCTTCCTTCCAAAAGAGAGGCACCCCGGACCCTCCTGGTCCGCACCAGACGTCTTTTCCACTCACCGCCTGGGTTGCCTTTGCCGAAGCCTGTTGACTCCAAATCTGGATCCGACACCGCCGACAGCGGGAGCCTGCGTGGGACAGCTCATGCCTCCATCCTGGTCATCGAAGACACCACCTGGTCTACGTGGCTGCAGAGTCAAGCATCCACTCTTCACCTGATCGCGACGACAGCCTCTGGTTCCTTCCTGGTTCCACTCCAGTCACTGGCTAGTGACTTTGAACACTGTCCCCTCTGCTTTCAGGTCCTCTTCTTCCTTGATCCACCCTAGGGTCGCACCGGACATCTTCCTCCTTGTCGCCAGCAGCATCTTTCTTCAAGGCTCCATAGACTTCGACGCGGAAACCCGACACACTTTGACACCTATGCACCCGCAGCCCGTGGGTGAGGTAACAAGGGCATTTCGGTGCTCAAGGGTAGATTGACTCTCCTAGTGTCCAGATTTCCAGTCGTTTTAGTCCTAACTAGTCAGGATTGTCCGTACTCACCTTTTTCTTGAACTGTACTGTCCATAGACGTTGTTACGCATCTCGCGTGTGAGTTCACACTCTGCACACGCGTTCCGTGGGCCTCCTATTACTTACCTAAAGTTAGGGTAGTGTAGTCCCAGCGATCCTACAGCCTCTGTACAGCTCCATTCCTTCTATCGACTTCCTTATACCACTTGTTTAGTATATGGTCTGTTGCGCCCCTAGTGCAACATTGTAACTTGTGCAACTTAACGTATTTTTCCTAAGAGTCTTGTCATGTGCTTAGCCCTCTGACCTCATAAAGAGTTCAGAGGTGTTTGTTAGTTAATAAATATCTTGTTTATTTTCATAACTACCTGTGTGGTGTCCTTTCATTTGGTATTCAAGGGGTTATATGTGGTAAACCAGCTTGCTTCACATGCCAAAAGAGTTTAGCCTAAGACTGCTTTGTCTATGCTACCATTAGGATAGCTGGTCTATAAGGTTGACTTACAACCAATCACCATAAGGGTTGTTTGGACTGATACAAGGTGATCACTAGAATTAGTGAGCATCATATATCAGGCCAACTTCTCACATTGGTGTGCAGCGGTTGGGATTTGAGCTTGCTGTTGTTTTTACCAAATATAATCTTGAGATATCATTTGAAAGATCACATAAGGTACCATAGGTACATATAACAAGCTTAGAAATACTCGGAGTTCTACTGAACCAGCTGTTGTAGTAGAAAGGGAGTAGCACACCCTGACTACAACTCTTAGCAAGGGATCAGTAGGAAAACACATAGTGTAGGTAAGTGCACCACTTACACCTCACTAGAAAGCATGTCTACCACAGGAGAGAATACAGTGGCTCCCCTTGTGGCTATTGACCCTCCACAGGTCATTTCAAGATATGCAGCCCTCAGCTTCCAGGAGATGAGACAATTGTGTACCTCCAGGAGACTGAAACAGGGTTCTAACCCTACCCTTCCTTTTCTGATAGGTCTCTTTGAGACATATGATGCTAGAAGGGCTTCTAATCCAGGCCCCTCTGATCCTACAGAAGGAAGCATATCCCAGTAGAAGATGACTCTAACCTCCCTGAGACAGAAGATGTGGAGGAGGAGGATGGAGACTCATCTAAAGGAGAGGTAGACAATGGTCAGGATAGAGTCAGCAGACTTACCCAGGCCAACTTAAGCCTACATGATAATGGAACTGGGGGAGCCCCAGGCCCATCCTCAAGCAGGCCTAACCTTGTGAATAGACGAGCTAGGTCTCACTCCAGAGGCTCTAACAGATCTATTCACACCCATGTCTCTCAGGCATCTACTCAGAGAGGGATGACATCCCCTCAGAGAAGAGAGCATGAAGCTAAGATGAGGGAAGTGAATCTGAGGATTGAGAGGGAAGAACTTGCCCTTGCCAAAGAGAAACTTGCCTTTGCCAGAGAGCAGAAATTGAGTGGGTCAGAACCCACTGGTGGCAGCATTATCCCTAGAGATAAAGACAGGAGTTTTGATAACAGAAACCTGAGTAAAATAGTGCACCCCTTTAAGGTAGGGGATGACATCCACAAATGGATGACTGCTTTGGAGAGAGCCTGCAAAGTACAGCAGGTACCCCAGAGTCAGTGGGCAGCTATCTTGTGGCTCTCCTTTGAAGGTAAAGGAAGAGAAAAGCTCCTCACTGTTAGAGACGAGGATGCTAATGATTACCAAGTCCTGAAAAGTGCCTTGATTGATGGGTTTGGCCTAACCACTGAACAGTACAGGTTGCTGTTCAGAGATACCCAGAAAACTCAAGCTCAGGATTGGACTGACTTTGTTGATTGTGCCACTAAGGCTCTAGAAGGCTGGCTACTGGGAAGTAAAGTTACTGACTTCACAGGATTGTATAATCTTATTATGAGAGAGCAAGTCTTAAATAATTGTCAGAACCAGTTATTACACCAGAACCTGGTAGACTCTGATCGGACCTCTCCACAAGAATTGGGTAAGAGGGCAGACAAATGGGTCAGAACCAGGATTAGGCCTAAGAACCAGGGTGGTGACCAAAAGAAAGAATCAACCAAGCCTCAAGAGAAGGGTGGGAATAAATCAAAAGATCAAACCAAATCAGGGCCCCAAAAATCCTCTGAAGGGGGTGGGTCCCAGAATCCTTCCAATACCCAAAAGAACCCTTATTGCCATGCCTGCAAACAGGTAGGACATTGGAAAACTGTCAGCAGTGGCCCCAAGGCCAACAATAAGGAAAATATTCCTCCAGGTAATACTCCAACACCTCCTGTTACTACTAGTAGTAATCCCCCAGGTGGTGGGAGTGCCCCCAAGAATTTGGTTGGGTATACTTGGGGAACTCAGGTGGACTCTGGCCTAACCAGGTCCCCTACACCAGATACTCTTGTCTGTGAGACTGGCATGGGGTTTGCCAACTTCACAGCTTGTCCCAACACTTTGGACAAGTACAGACAGGAGCCCCTCATCAATGGTCTGAAAGTTGAGGCCTACAGAGACACAGGGGCTAGCATCACTATTGTGACTGAGAGCCTAGTCCCCTCAAGGCAACTTCTACCTGGTGCCACATACCAGGTGACCAACATTGATGGAGTGCAGAGAGATCATCCCATGGCAGTGGTAAATCTCAGCTGGGGAGGTATCACTGGTCCCAAGAGAGTGGCAGTGTCATCAAACTTGCCTGTAGATTGCCTACTGGGGAATGATTTAGAGATCTCAGCCTGGGCTGAGGTAGAGCAAGAAATCCATTTTAAAATGGTAAATCTCCATGGAAAGGTTAGTGGGGCTTTGATGGCCACAGCCCCAGTCCAAGATGTCCTCCCTGAACAGGTCAGGAAGGCTGTGCCAGTCTCAGCCCAATCTCAGACAGATTCCTTCCCTGAACAGGTTGGCAGGGCTGTGATGGTAACAGCCCAAACCCAAACTGAGTCCCTTCTTGAAAAGGTTGGTGGGGTTGTGATGGCCACAGCCCAAACTAAGACAGATAATAGTGTTGTGAAGCCTGAAACTATGGATCACTCCACTCAAACAGAGAGCATGGAGGAGGAAGAGAAATCTCCCTCCCACCAGACTTTAGGACAGGATCAGCCTCCTCAGGGAACTGATATGACCCCTTGTGAAGAAACTGCCCCAGAGGTAGTCAGGCCTGGCCTGACAGAGCCTCTGATGGCAGTGGACCCTTCCAAGGTGGGACCCAGTCTGGAGCAGGTAACCTGCCCCTCTCTACCCTGCCTCAGTCAGCCCAGGGCTGTAGAGGTCAAGGAGGCCAGTGGTGGACCCCAAAGGGCCCCCTGTCCAAAAGAACTCCCCAATCAGCAGATTAAGGGCACTGAAGCTAGCAGACCTAGCCAAGTGAAAATAAAACAGACTCCTGAGGGATCCCCCTTAAACTTAGTTAGGGACCTCTAACAGATGGAGACTGTTGGGCACAGCCAAACCTGGGACCTAACAGCCCCAAACCTGACCTGTCCCTCCAGTAAGCCAAACAGAGGGACCCAGCCTCCAGCTTTAGGTAGCCAGAGGTTGACCCTGAGAGCACACTGCAACTCAGTCCTGGAAAGAAAGGCACATATGGTGGATAGTGATTGGAGGAAGTTGAGCCCAACATTAGTGGAGCCTCACTTCAACACTCCATCTCAGCACCAGCCTTTTACTTTGCCAAAACACACCATAGGTGGAGATTCCCTGTGGGGGAGACCCTCAGATACCCTTAGGGTGAGGGATTGCTTAGTGGACCATGAGACAGGGGGTAACCATGCCAGTACATATACCACCTCATATGGCCACTCAGGCAATATAGGCTAACCTGGTCAAGGATAGCCTTATCTCCTTTCGTTTGGGGGGTTATGTAGGAAGGTGGATATCTGACTATGGTTGCCCCCAACTTTTTGCCTGGTGTTTAGCTGGTTTTTCGACTTAGTTGACCTGGGGCCCTGCTATTCAGGACCCCAGGCCCACTGCTCTCTCTGTAAAATGGATTCCATGTACTCTAGGTACATATCTAATTGGATACTGAGTCACCTTATCAGCCCCTGTACAGTGTACCTTAGGTACCCAGGGCATAGGTGCACCCAGGGCCTACCAGGGGCTGCAGCATGTATTATGCCACCCCTGGCTGGTCATCCAAATCTGACACAACTGGCTGATCAATCAGCTGGGGCAAGGTGGTGTAATCACCCTTTGCTTTAGATATAGTATCTCCATATCTAACCCTAAAATGGACACATATACTCCTATAAGACACTCCTATGACATGCCTTAACAATACTGGAGGCAGAGTGCTTGGAATTATGTGAGATAGTGTTCTGGCAAGAGCTGAGCCTGTCTGCATCTTTCGGAACCAAGTCTTTTAGCTGTTTCCATGATAACGCTATACCATATACTCTTAAGTGCATTATAATCCTCGCGGTTATTGCTAACTTTGGCATAGCATTAGCAAAACATGTCGAGTAACGTGTCATACGAATTGGAATACTACTCCCTCGCCAATTCTGGAGACGGGGGTAGCATTCCACCCTTTTAGAGGGACACAACATTTATGTAACTGTGAACCCCGGTTAAAGTTAACTCGAGCCTCAGCATCACAAAATGGATGCTGCCACCAGACACAAGTCTGACCTTCTGCTGCTGGGAGTCCTTCCAGCGAGGGAGGCTTGGACAAAGGGTTTCCTGCCTTGGGAGGTGCTAGCACCACCCCAGACAGGATTTTGTGTATTAGGTAGGACAGGCCTGAAAGGAATGAGACATGCCTGGGGCACACAAGGTGCCTCTGTGCATACACCAGTTCAAACCAGTTGCTGGGGCACTCCAGCCCCAGCTCTGGCGCGAAACTGGACAAAGGATAGGGGGTGTAACCACCCCCCTTCCTGGTCCTACCAATAGGAGGGACCTAGTGATAGAACAGCCCCTTTTAGCAGGATAAAGGTAGAAGCTGGTCCCATTCCAAGTTAGATTAATCCTGAACTGAAATTCTGCAAGAAGAAACTCTGGACTTTGACATTCTGCTACAGAAGACTGAAGAAATCTCCCTTGTGGGCAAGGAGTGTCCACCCTGCACAAGCAGGCACCATCAGCGTCCAGCGGCTTCACTTTGTCGTCTTCCCTCGAGGATCCAGACTTCAGAGCCTGACGAGACCTGGATTCCCAGACCTCTCCGACCTCTACCTACATCTGCAGCACAGCTGAGATCCGTGGGTGCGACGAGACACGTGGGACCGGCCATCTTGGAGAAACTGCACTTCGCTTCCAGCACGACTTCTGATGTATCCTCGACCAAGTGCTTTGGGGACTGAGAAGCCCCAGCTCCGAGCAGCTCCTGCACCGAAGACCAGCCCTCCAGCATCCACGAGATCTGCGTGGGGCCCTTCTGCCTGTCTGCTGCTTGATGCTTTGTCTGGTCACTTGCCGGCTGGCTAGTGACCTCCTAGACGATGATCCACGACATCAACACTGCTGGTCTGGTTGCTCCAGACTGGCCCTTGCTTCCTTTCAAAAGAGAGGCACCCCGGACCCTCCTGGTCCGCATCAGACGTCTTTTCCACTCACCACGTGGGTTGCCTTTGCCAAGGTCTGTTGACTCCAAATCCGGATCCGACACCGCCGATAGCGGGAGCCTGCGTGGGCCAGCTCGTGCCTCCATCCTGGTTGTCGAAGACACCACCTGGTCCACGTGGCTGCAGAGTCAAGCGTCCACTCTTCACCTGATCGCCACGACAGCCTCTGGTTCCTTCCTGGTTCCACTCCAGTCACTGGCTAGTGACTTTGAACACTGTCCCCTCTGCTTTCAGGTCCTCTTCTTCCTCGATCCACCCTTGGGTCACACCGGACATCTTCCTCCTGGTCTCCTACAGCATCTTTCTTCAAGGCTCCATAGACTTCGACGCGGAAACCCGACACACTTTGACACCTATGCACCCGCAGCCCGTGGGTGAGGTAACAAGAGCATTTCGGTGCTCAAGGGTAGATTGACTCTCCTAGTGTCCAGATTTCCAGTCATTTTAGTCCTAACTAGTCAGGATTGTCCGTACTCACCTTTTTCTTGAACTGTACTGTCCATAGACGTTGTTACGCATCTCGCGTGTGAGTTCACACTCTGCACACGCGTTCCGTGGGCCTCCTATTACTTACCTAAAGTTAGGGTAGTGTAGTCCCTGGTATCCTACAGCCTCTGGACAGCTCCATTCCTTCTATCGACTTCCTTATACCACTTGTTTAGTATATGGTCTGTTGCGCCCCTAGGGCAACATTGTAACTCGTGCAACTTAACGTATTTTTCCTAAGAGTCTTGTCATGTGCTTAGCCCTCTGACCTCATAAAGAGTTCAGAGGTGTTTGTTAGTTAATAAATATCTAGTTTATTTTCATAACTACCTGTGTGGTGTCCTTTCACTTGGTATTCAAGGGGTTATATGTGGTAAAACAGCTGGCTTCACATGTCAAAAGAGTTTAGCCTAAGACTGCTTTGTCCATGCTACCATTAGGATAGCTGGTCTATAAGGTTGACTTACAACCAATCACCATAAGGGTTGTTTGGACTGATACAAGGTGATCACTAGAATTAGTGAGCATCATATATCAGGCTAACTTCTCACACCCATGACTTCCACACGCTAGGTGACATGCTAGATGCCTTACATACAGTGTGCTTTTCGGCTTATGAAAACACCTTGTTTGCAGCGACCTTCTTATTAGCCTTTTATGGGACCTTCAGATTGAGCAAATTGGTGGGAGCCTCGAAGGTGGATTATGCGGGCGACTGCAGTGGCAGGATATAAAGTTAGCCCTGGGGGGCTGTAAGTTACGCTGCGCAAATCCAAGACAGATCCGTTGGGAAAAGGGACCACGATTTGTCTCAGACCGGCACCTGGAGCAGGGGTGTGTCCAGTGGCTCGAATGGGCGCATACTTGGCGATTCACCCACAGGGAAGAGGGTAAGCCCTGTTTATCTAAGAACGTGAGGCTGCCTGTCAAAATACCAATTCAGGGCGGTGTTCTTATCTTCCTTTAGGAATCTTGGGTTGGATCCCACCGGTTACTCGCCCCACTCATTTAGGATTGGAGCGGCGACTTTGGCAGCAGGGGCAGGCTTGTCAGTGGAGGAGGTGAAGTGAGTTGAGTGATGGTCTTCCTCGTGTTCCAAGCGCTCTGTGCGGCCAGACTTATTGTAATATGGAATGAAAATGCCCCTAAGTGTCCAATCTAATGTTTTTTCTCTTTCTCTGTAGTATGCCCTCCAAAGTAGTTTCTCAGCGTGGGCTTTTTAGTAAGACAGGAAGCTTGGCGCTCTGGCTAATATGCGTTGTGTATATGATGCAGAGAGTGAAAACGGTGCTGCCAGGTCGGGGGAAATACCCTGAAACCCCTGTGAGTGTGTGAGTCGTGAAACCCACACCAGAAATGAGAAACAAAGTCCTGGGCACACGTTATGAGGACATCGCACGATTAGAAATGTCTTGTATAGTACCAATTCCAGTGGTTGACACCAGAGTGTTTGTTTGAAAGTATTTATTAGAGCAACAGCAACGAAACAACCAGCTGACACGTGTTTCATCACAGTTGGGAGATTTTCCCGTGACTCTTCAAGGTTGGGAAGGATATAAAAAAACAGCAAATAAAACACTTACTCAAACAAAAGAAAAAGGAAAAGGGGAAGTTTGTTGCTTGCGGAATACGTAATACATACGTCACGAAAATATGGATCCGGATCACCCTTAAAAAGTGGAAACCCTAAGTGGCGCAGAGAGAAAAAGGCTTCTGAACTGTTGACTTGGTTTATGTACAGATATCATGGTGGCATAAAGTGTGACTGTATGATTTGGAGGGGAAAACAGAAACATGACATAATTCAAGCACAAGGTAACTGTTGACAACGCGGAATGAGAAGTAGTACAAGTAGGACGAGTCATGTAAAAGTTCATACACACATGTGTGTATGAACTTTTACATGACTCGTCCATTTTGAGGCTATTAATGGGCCTCCACCAGCCAGCACCTCCTGTTTAGGTCCTCTACCCAGCCCCTTAACAGGTTTTTTTCTCCGTCTTCTGAGACTTCCCCCTGGCATCAGACGTCACCTCACATAGCTGTACAGTAGCCTTGTTACATACGGGGATGCTACTCACACTGCAGATGTCACTGCTGGGGGTATAGAGACAAAATATCGACTCCAAAATATCGACTGGACATAATATCGAGTTTTAAATATAGACTGGACAAAATATCGACTGGACATAATATCGACTACAAAAATATCGTTTTTCAGGTAAGTGAAGTAATATCGACTGTATAAAATATAGATAGCAAAAATATCGATTTTTTAATAATATATAATATTTTATAGTGTATTTTTATGTAATAATATGTGTGAATAGTGTGTATTAATGTTATTAAATATTTTATTACATGAATTTTGTTTTGATAATAATTGCGTAATGTAATTCTGTAGCGGGTTGTGGGTTTATAGGGGAATAGGGTGGGAAGTAATTTAATAATAATTAATTAATTAATATATGTTAGTTAATATTTTTAATTAATAATTAATTGATAATTAATTAATATTAATTAGTTAATTAATTAATATAAGTTTGAATATATTTTGTATTAGTAAATAATTGTTAATTAATTAATTGTAATTAGTTAATTACATTAATTAGAGTACATTTTTTATATATATAATTTTGTGTTATTTTTAAGTAATTAATTTTGATAAAATAATATTAATTATTAAAATAATTACACCTAATGTTCTAATATATTTACTTTATTGTTATTGTTAATTAATAATTAATTGGTAATTAAATAATATTGATAAATTTTGGGTAAAGGAGCATTTTTAGGGTTCAGGGTCAGTTTTCAGTTCATGGGTAAAGGGGTATTTTTAGGGTTCAGGGTCAGTTTTCAGGTCATGGGTAAAGGGGTATTTTTAGGGTTCAGGGTCAGTTTTCAGGTCATGGGTAAAGGGGTATTTTTAGGGTTCAGGGTCAGTTTTCAGGTCATGGGTAAAGGGGTATTTTTAGGGTTCAGGGTCAGTTTTCAGGTCATGGGTAAAGGGGTATTTTTAGGGTTCAGGGTCAGTTTTGGGTTTTTGGGTAAAGGGGTATTTTTAGGGTTCAGGGTCAGTTTTGGGTTTTTGGGTAAAGGGGTATTTTTAGGGTTCAGGGTCAACAAATAAGATTTTAAAAAAATATTTTTATTATTTTCATTTATTATTTTATTATTATAATTTAATTTAAGTCGTTTAAAGTATATTTTAGTAATTAAAATTTAATATTAATTTAATTTAACACTGTTTTTAATAAAGTCGATATTTTTTACATCTATATTTTTGTTAACGATATTTTGTACTCGATATTTTTGTACTTACCTGTTTGTAGATACAAACTCGATATTTTGACTGTCGATATTTTGTCCACGATATTTTGGCAAGTCGATATTTTGTCAGTCGATATTATTTCAGTGATCCACTGCTGGGGTGTCTGTACATTTCAAATACTGTGTTTGTTTGATCTCACTAGGCCACTGGAGCACCACCAGTCCCTTGTCTGTTGGATATGCTACTTGTCATGCAGCGTTGTCAACAGTTACCTTGTGCTTGAATTATGTCACGTTTCTGTTTTCCCCTCCAAATCATACAGTCACACTTTATGCCACTATGATATCTGTACATACACCAAGTCAACAGTTCAAATGCCTTTTTCACTCTGCGCCACTTAGGGTTTCCACTTGTTAAGGGTGATCCGGATCCACATTTTCGTGATGTATGTATTACATATTCCGCAAGCAACAAAGTTCCCTTTTTTTTTCCTTTTTTTCCCCTTTTGCTTTTGTTTGAGTAAGTGTTTTATTTGTTGTTTTTTCATATCCTCCCCACCCCTGAAGAGTCACTAGAAAATCTCCCAACTGTGACGAAACACGTGTCAGCTGGTTGTTGCTTTGTTGTTGCTCTAATAAATGCTTTCAAACGAACACTCTGGTGTCGACCACTGAATTGGTACTATACAAGACATTTCTAATAGTGCGATATTCTCATAACGTGTGCCCAGGACTTTGTTTCTCTGCTCTCTAAAGTAATATGGGTGTTGGGGCACTCTTTTGTGCGGTGGGCCACCTATCGATTGAAGAAGCAGCGCGGGTCAAAACCGGCGTGTCCGGAGGGGATGACATTCCACTGGCGAGGCACAGGGGCCCTGCGAATCGGGTAACTGCGGCAGATGGTGGAAGAGACAAGAGCACACGAGGGACTCCAGTCCCCGGATTTGATTATCATGCATTTGGGCAGCAACGACATGGTGGATCTTGGTCGTCAGGCAGTCAGGGAGGCATTGCTGATGGAATTCGCATAGCTGGGAAGGGCATTCCCTATGGCAAGGATCGCTTGGTCATGCATGATTCCGCGGCAGACATGGGGCCCTGGAGTGAGATCGAGGGCACTGAACGTGTCAGTGAAGCGTCTGAACGTTGAATTGGCAAAATTGTGCACTGGCCGGGGCCGCCTCGCACACTGATCAGCATGGACCAGATGTTTCATCGTGACGGCTTGCACTTGTCAGACATTGGGACTGATGCCTGGATTAATGACATTTGGTCATTTGTGCGGAACTTGTTCTGTGGTGGGGAGGGCGAAGGACCTATGGGCCCTGGTCGCCCTTGTGGCGGTAAGGAGGCCACAGAAGATTGACTCACATTATTGAGGGGAGTCCTCCTGTAGACCCCATAGGCCAGCACTGAGGGGGAGAGATGGTAAGCTCGCCACAGTGAGAATGGAGACACTGGCTTGGGGCAAGGGTGCAAGGGGGCAGCGGCCCCTGGTAATACCCTATGAGCCCCCTTGGTCAGCCTGGTGGTAGAGGGGTGGGCCCTAAGGTGGCAGACGAGGACCAGAGGGCTGGGTCTCACCTCTCAATGATGCAGGTGGGTTGTGCCTTGCGTGGTTCTCAGTTGGGTGGCACAAGCCAAAGGGCCCCTTGGTGCAGTTAGTCAGTCATTTAGGCTGATTGTTAGGATGCATAATAAAATTGTGAATATGGATTGCTTATTGATTAATGAGTAATTGATTAGGACTGCATCTAATAATGTGATTAGTCAAATTAAATTGTCATGTTTATGGTGTATAATAAACATGGCCTGTTTTACCCACAGCTCTGGTAGCAAGTGTCGATGTGTGGGTTCCGTGGGAGTGGGGCGGGGAGCAACCTGGGCGGTCTGGATGCTGTGAATTGTCCAAGCGCAAGTGCGCCCCTCCTCGATGAAATGTGCTTTTCTCTCTCCCACGCTGCCGTGCCACCTCCTATCGCCCCGAGCAGAGTGAATACTTAACTTTGAATCTACAGATTAATGATTCTGTTTTCAGTTTCATTAAGTATTTGCGCAAGGATAAGAACCTGGAAATGTGCCCATTCATTAAAGTAATGCGCTGCTCTAATGGGGACGTCATGTGTAAATTGCACTTGCCAACTGCTGTGTTATCAGGGGGGATGATGTGTCTCCTTAGAGAAAATGACTCATTAATTGGCCAATGAGACATCTCAGTGACTCAAGCGCTTGCTACTGAGAGCTTAGTACAACTAGCAGGTCAATGGTTTGAACGCCAGCAGAACTGACTCAACCTTTCATCTTTACAAGCTTGATAAGTACTATGAGTAAGATTACTCACAGCTTGAATTCACAGTAGTGGGCAAGTTATTGTGTGTGATCATTAGGTCCATGTGAGATTTGTGGTGGTCTATCCTGATATATCAAGTGGCTTCTTGGCGCTGGATAACAGAGTCGAGTGTAGGCCTTCTTTTGCTTCTAAGGGTCTGATTTCAACCGGCCCAGTCAAGTTCGACTCCTGCGACAACCTCTATTTTCGCAGAGGTCGCAATTTCAAGTAACATTCATTGAATGTGCTAAAATCTATATAAAGTGATCAATTATGAATTTACTTAGGGAAAAAGCAGTGCTTAATTTGAGCCGGTGCTTGCCAGTGGGGCCCACCACCACTTATTTTTCTCCATCAGACATTTTCCTTGCTAGAGAGAGGGAAAAACAGACAGCAGAAGGAAGGAAAGATGAAAAAACCGCCACAAACGGAGAAAGCTGAACCCTGGAAGAGTTTGATAAAAAGGCAGAGAGTGTCTGGTAGTGAATTAAAGAGGCAGGAGGCGTATTTAGGCTACCAGCCTTGGTATTAGGCGTGCCGATGTTTAATTGCACCGGCTGCGGGCTTCTGAGCAGAGCTTCTGGCACCTGCACACTTTTTTTCACAAATAAAGTACTTGTCTAAGGTCTGGTATTTACCAGAATAATCAGAATTTTGTGTGGTGATCACCAGACGCCAGATCTTATTCACTAGGACCGAATTAAGAGTCTGATTAGGGATATAGGATTTTCTCTGTTGCAATAAACTCTGTACACCCCTCAGGGACTCTCACAACCCGTCCCTTAGTTTGGAAATATATATTCTTCAAGAGTATGGCGAATCAGAGAGGCCCTTGTTTTTGCATAAATTTGGCCAGAAGCCTGATCCACAATTAAACGAGCTCCTTGGAAAGGCCTGGGCTTCTGTAAGAACACTTCTATATTTCTGGACCGATAATATTGAGAGGGAGACTGAGCCGAAAGCCCTCTTCCGTCGATATGAGGTAGGTGATCCCCATAAATAGATGGACTTTTCTTGAGTCGTGAAGCTAGTGCAGGGCTCACTTTGCCTAAGAAATTGCTTCAAACAACTGAGACCAGTGGTTCTTAACCAGTATTTCGGGAACCTCTGGGGGGTCTACAATGCACACTGGGGATGGAGAGGAAGTGACCTGCAACTGTTTAGGAGATAATATTAACAGACTAGCTTACCTGTCGCGCATTGCTGCGATCTCAGAAGAAAGGAAATTTAAGGAAATTTGTTATAATAACATTCAATTTACATTGTGTCATTTTTATTGAAACTTATTCATTTTAATATGGAAAACATTTCAAAGTGTTGTTTTAATTCTGTTTATTTATTCGAGTGCTTGTGGATACACTATATTTTTTGTTTTTCCGTCTTGTGCGTAGACGAATAAATGAGAAGGTTTTCCGGCGCGTGAGCTGGCCACATACAGTTGTCCATGTGAGAAGCACGGATTCTTCAAATCTAGTCCAAACACTTGCAGGGATTGTCCTTGTGCATTGTTGATGGTCATTGTAAAAGCGCGTCGCACCGTAAACTGTAAACGTTCAGTATTGGAAAGATTATGAGGGCCCTGGGGGTACGGGGGGGGGCAATATTTAACAAATTTGTCTTTTTTTTTTTTGCCAGAAGCCTTTGCGGGAGTGTACTCAACATCTTCCCAAAGTTTCATGGCGATCGGATGAATGGTGTAGTAATGCATAAAGGACAAACAGACATACTTTCATTTATATATATATATGTATATATATATATATATATATATATATATATATATATATATATATATATATATATATATATATATATATATATATATATAAATTAAATGAGTATCAATATATAAGCAAAATGTGAAAAATCGAAAGTTATAAAATGTTACATAAATGTGAAGGAATTGAAATTGCGGGGTAAAAATGTGTTGTGTTCTCAGATTGACCCGTGGGAGCAGTGCAAATGCAGCAGACAGAATATAGCATGGCCGACCTGTGGCCTCAGTTGAATTTACAAAAGTTTGGTAGTAAGTCAGAAACTCTCTGTTTATTCCCTACATGTCAGAAATAGCTTCGTCCTTATCAGTAACAATATCAATTATAAGGGAGTCATGATTTCTAGTCTGTGAAGAAAAATACGTCCCTAATTGGTCAGTTTTCTTGACCCTAATACTTCTGTCTCATTGATTAGATTGTGTATGAATATTGGTAATCAATGTCTTAATTTTGGAGTAAATAAATAGGATTTTCTGTCATATAAGCTAGAGCTCCAGTATCTGCATTAGTGACTAAATATTGATACATTTTTTGAAAAATTGTTAGCTTGCTTTGTACACTATGTTCATTTGTCACAAAAAACAGCTTTGTCCATATAATATATTCTGTGTGAAGCCGTAAATGCTACTTTCCGGGTGTGGTGGCTTAGTGGACTAATGCATCCACTGTAGGTGGCTGTGTTTGACCTCATGGTCACAGGCTCAAGTCCTGGGGAGTCCAATCAGCCTTTCATCCTTCTGGGGTCGATAGGGTGAGTATTATTGAGTTTACTAACAATAAACATCTGTTATTCATTGCCAAGATGCCCTTCTGGGTGAATGTGCGCTTTACAAATACACATTATTTGAATGAATCTCAATGTACTCTCTTAAATGGATCTGCCGATGCCTAAGAAAGGAAAAATCTTGATCTCGGTACTTAGGAAATGTCCAAGTTTGTGACGTTGGAGCACCACATGGGATGAATATTTCTAGAGACAGAGGAGAATGATCAACTAATTTTTGATGTGGCATGCTTGGCGTGGTTTACCCCAACTTTTTGCCTTCATCCCTTCAGTTTGCGCACTTCGTTTTTGCCATTTTTAGGACTCTTTGCACTTTACCACTGCTAACCATTGTTAAAGTGCATGTGCTCTCTCCTTATAAAGTGGTAAAATTGGCTTATATCCAATTAGTATGTTTAATTTACTTGTATGTTGCTAGTAAAGTGGCACTACCTGTGCCCATGGGCCTATAAATTAAATGTTACTAGTGGGCCTGCAGCACTGATTCTGGCACCCACAGTAGTGCTCTGAACATGCCTCATGCCTGTCATTGCTGCCTCTGTGTGTGAAGTTTTGTACTGCCCTTTTGACCTGGCAAAATACACTTTTTTGCCAAGCCAAAACCTTCCATTTTAATACATCTATGTCACCTGTAGGGTAGGCCCTGGACAGCCCAGAGGGCAGGGTGTAATGTACTTTAAAAGTGGAACATGTACTTTTTAGTAATTGTTTTTCAATACTGCAAGGCCTATCTTTTCTTATAGGATAACATTGGAGTACCTTATTACATTGAATTAGCAGCAATTTCCAAATGGGACAGGTACCAGTTTATTTTTGGTGTCTTAGGAATTGTAATGACAAATCCTAACTTATGGTGAAGTTGGATTTTAAATTACAATTTTGAAAGTGCCACTTTTAGAAATTTGGCATTTTTGTGCCTTAGCAATTTGGTGCACGCAGCCTGTCTTTGAGTCACATGACTGGGTGTAGCTAGAGGTTGGGTTTTGTGTATTCTTCCTACACAGCCACGCACAATAGGGAGCTTCAGTGTGCCTGGATGGGCCAGCACTGGCAGGATAGGAGAGAGGAGCTTGGCACAGCCCCACTTACATTTGAATAGGCAGTGTCCTGCCTTCAGATAAAGGGCTACATACCCCCTGTTGTTAGTCTGGAACCCGGGTAAGGAAGGCAAGGCACTTGTGCACTTCAAATGCATGCCTCTAGAAACTTCTCCCCACTTCAAAGGCACAACTTGGTATAAATACCGGACTTCAGACACAAACCTTTCCAGGAAGAAGAACTGCTGTGCTACTGAAAGGACTGCCAATCTGCTGGACTGCTGACCCGAAGGGTCTGCTGGAATGCTGTGCTGATTTGTTGCCTGCTGCCCTTTGCCTGGGTGACAAGGTCTCGACCTGCATCTCCTGAACCCAGAACACAAGAGGGATTCCAAGGGCCAACTGGCTGACCTCCTGCACCTGTACTCTGCCATCTGTGAGTATACCCTGCCAAGTGGTGCCACCTGAGTCCTGGACCCTTGGAAGTGAGCCTAAGGTGCTTTGCCAGCCACTGTGGAACAAGTGGAACTGACGTATCTCCTCTGCTGTGCAGCGCAACCCCAACCAGAACCAATGCATCACTGCTGCTGAGTGGATTGGACCCGTCCCAAAGACGCACATCGCCTCCGCAGCCTCTTTTGGAACCACCACTGTGCAATGAATCCTAGGTGCAGGCCCTCGCATCCCTCGTCGGCTGCTGTCTCGACAAAGATGCTGGACTCTGCATCTCAGTCTCGCAGCTCCTCGGAACCAATGCGTTGCCCCAACTGTGAAACACATCCTCAATGCTGGACTTTGCATTGCAAGCCCTTGTCAATGGTATCCTTAACGATGACACAGGACCTCGACTCGCAGCCCCGCTGCACCTTGGAACGGACACATCACTTCGGCTGCGTGATACATCTTTGGCGCAGGTCCTCACAACGCTCTGCAAACCATGATTGCAGGTACTTTGTTCAGCAGCCTATCTGGTTCCCTGAACTTGTCACTTTGTCCCAGTCCGGTGCAAGCAGATATCCACAGTTGGTGCTTTTTGGTGCTGTTTTCACAAAAATCTTTAAAATTGCATATCTCTGGTTATAATTTTTGGATTATTGTTGTTTTGGTCTTGTTAAATGAGTTGAAATAGGTAAAAATATACATAAATATACATTGATGATAAAAATACTCTTTAAAACATTTCTTATTTAATTAAAAAGAAAATAACTTATTTTGAATTTAAAAATCATGCAACAATTAATTTTATTAAAAGATAATTATATTAATTATTGCTACTTTTTTCTTATCCAGACTGCCCTGCAAACATCAATGAAGTCATAGAGTTTTCTCACATTTGTGTGAGGGAATGTTTTGAGATGTGTCGAAAGATAAAAATACTACCACCCAGCTCTCGCACATTTCTCTTGATAAAAATGGGACCCCACTTGTGTCAAGGAAAGGCCCAGAAACAAAAAGTGGAAACATCAAGAAATTTGCTTTGAAGTTTTATGAACTCTTGTGATGTGGGTACTTGCAGTATTTGGGCCCGGTCTTGCTTGACACCCAGGCAATCTACCAACCCTTGGCTTTTCTGAAAACTAAAGACTTAGTGAAAACCAGTGTGGGTGGCTTGCATGGACCCCAGTCCGTGGCGAAGGAAAGGGGGTGTGGTGGGTGCAGGCCGCCCCGGGTGTCATCATTGAGGTGGGGTGACAAAATGGCAAAAATGTGTGTTTTTAAAATAAATAAAAAATGGGGGGGGCTCACAACACTTTAAAAAAAATAGTATTTAAAATGAGTGGGGTGCAGCAAAGAATAAAACAGAAAGGCAACGATGTAAGTATCTTATTTTTTCTTCTTTTAATAATTTAAATGTGGAGGGGTGACAAGAAATATTCCGCACTGGGTACCACCTGACCATGCTACGTCATTGACCCCAGTAAATATTCGAACTCAGAATGCCCCCTGTTGTTAGTATTTGTAAAACAAACCAATTTCCTCTTACTTTCCTTGTTGGATTGTTGCACTATGGGGTCCGGGGTCTGCCAGCACTGCTCGTAACCTACAATTCATGGAAATTATTAAATCTCGAGATCGAGGGACACGGAGGAGGGCGGATTTGCGAGTATGCAATAAATAATGCACATCGTAACTCAGACCGCCCTCATGCCAGTGGAATGTGAAACAAAAATCTCCCTAGCAACAAAAAAACACAGCGAGTGGCGCTATAAAGGGTGTGCTTAGTGCAGTGCATGCAATAACTGGGGGGTTTCAGAGCTTTTTCAGATTTTTGCTTGCTGAACTATGACTAACGCTTAACTGTTTTTTTCACTGATAAACCACAGTTAGAGCGAGTGTTGTAAAATGATGCTTCTAATCACATGATGAAATAGAGCATTTCATGACGCTTACCATCGCAAAACCAGTTGAGTTGTTGAGTAAAAATACGCAATCAGTGTATGGTCGCTGAAACCAGTTCGATTGATGAATGCTTTATAGTTTATCAGATGCTCCGAATGTCTGTCTGTAGTTCTAGAGCTGCTGGAAAAAAGAGATTTATTGGTTCTAAGCTGCGACTTCTGCCTATGACTCAGGGAGAACCTAGGGCCTTATTTATGAAGGTCTAGCGCGACTTTTACGTGACTTTTAAAATGGGAAAAAGACACGCACCGGTGGCGCAAGGCCTTCATAAATAAGGCCCCTAGTCTTGTCCCTGGCTCAGCCCATGTCAGCACCAGGAGTCCCTCCCGGAATAGTCGTGTGTTCTTCAAATACACATCACATAACAGAACATGACTGGACTGGCCCTCGGAAGACGGAAGTGGGATGTAAAGGTATAGTGAAGGAAAGAGCCCCCCTTTTTTTAGGTCGAGCAGACCTACATTCAATGCGTAAGCATTGAAGGTGTCTGCTTTTTTAGGTCGAGCAGACCTATATTCAATGCGTAAGCATTGAAGGTGTCTGCTTTAGACCTATTGTTGCCCGTATTTAGGAATGAAGACACAAGTCAGACGCCCACTTTTGCAGTCAGTTTTGACCGCGGGAGCCGCGTCTGAGCCGCGCTTGCGCAGAGTAACTCACAGCCCCTGCTCACACACACACAGCCAGCCCCCACCACACACACACACATACACGCAGGCAGGCACACACACAGGTACAACACACGCAGGCACATACAAGCGCCCCCGCCCCCGCTTACATACTTACACACGCGCACACACACACTCCCAACCCCGCTCACCGGGCACACACAGGGCTTCCATCACTGGGGGGGGGGGGGAAGGGCGGGCACCGTCAATGTGCCCCGACGCCCCCCCTCACCGGCTCCTCTTGTCCTCCGTGTCCAGACTCCGCAGCCCGCTCCGTTGTTTCTCCGCCCCTTCAGGACATTTCGTGCATGTCAGGCCTCTCCTTTCTCCCGGCCGGAAATCCTATTTGCGCGTCAGGCCTCGTTTTCACCACACATTTTTTTTGTTTTGTTGTTGGCTTGTTACTCTGCGCGGTCACTGCCACCGGCCCAGGGGTCCAATTGTCCTTTTTTTGTCATTAAGCGGCCCGGAAGCAAAGGTCCCTAGCAATTCCGTTCTAAATGCGGCACAATCGTCTCTCCTCACAATCAATGCCAATGTACCGGGAGTCGGGACCTCCGTATATTTCACCGTGATCTCGCAGTGACGCAAGTGTCAAACAATTGTAGGATATTAAGTCAAAGAGTTATTTCAAAGCGTGGAAGCCCTCGGGGTTTCAGGTATGCAAGCTGTTTCAAGCTGGCAGCGGGCCCATGTGCATTCCAAGCATGGCGCAAGACAGCCAGGGCTGTCCGTCTGCAATGGCGGTCACGAGGCATCTGTGGTTAAGGACGTTAAATTATTACTGTCCTGAAGTGTATGCCGTTGATCTTCCTAAACAATGCCGCTTTGAAGACCCGGAATGTCGCTGCCTGACAGGTCGCTTTGCCGGATTGCGTGACTTTATCATTAAAAACAATGTCCTTTCAGTTCCAAAGTGCCCGGGCTAAAGAGCTGGCCGAAACGAGGCACCGTCCGTCATCTTCAAAGCAGATGTGTGCGTTTGATTCCACTGAATGTTCCAAGCCACAAACAAGTGTTTCTTTTGTCAGTGCATTTTTCATTGGTTTGATTTATTACTCCGCACACCCTTGTTTTTCTATGTACAGCTATGTTTGAATAGCAGTTTGCTTAAGTTTCCTAAATTCACACAGTCGGGACAATGTCGAGCAGGGATAATGCATTTAATGCAAGACCAGTGTCAGCGGACTCGATAATTCTTGCCTCGGTGCCTACTCTAACCAGGGATCACACTCGGCAACTCTGGGCATTAGCTTGCCTCATCTCTACAATGGCCCCCCACATTCGCTGGGGATGCCTGGTTTCACCTTGGAGATACCCAGTAGGGACCATCTCACAGGGATAGCCAGGACGGGTTCCCCAGCGGTCTACAGCGCCACGACGCCTCAGGGCAGCAGTGCGCTTTACAAGACCACATACACATACATACATACATTACTATTAAGGATGGAACATTGACATAGAAGGGCTATAGTTCCATATAGGTGTGCATTTAAAAACAAGGTAACGTAAAAATAATATAATATCCGTACAAAGGTAAACCTTTGTATTTTTTTTCGTTTTTTGTCTTTTTGTATCTTTCTGTTTTTTTTCTAAAACTAATTGTGCTAATATAGAAGGCGATTGCTGTTTCAATAATGCATGTACATCATTTACATAGCGTCACAAAATGTAGATTAGTTTCATGAACTGGTAATCGGGTCAGTCCAGCCATAATTGGTATATGAAAATATTAGTCCCTCAAGTTGTGTCTGCAACAGGGTATAGAGTGTAGAACAGTCATTTAACATTTTAACTTCTATTGATCCCCACTTAATCAATACTGGGATCTGTGAGCAGGAGTCGTGAGCCCCCCGAACGTCCATTGACAACAGGTTGAGAACCGCTGGTGTAGAATGTTACCATTGTGTTTGCAGGGCCTTGAACATTTTGTACTGTATCATGGCCCTACACGTTGCCTTTTTTTTAAAGTGCATGCAGTATATAGATGGCAAGGGTATAACAATTAACAGGGTTATGTTTCCAATCAAAGATTTTTTATATATAGCATATTTTTCTTAACAATATTAGTTTCTACTTATTCAAATATGTAGTTATGAAATTATTTTATATCAGAGCTGAATTAAGTAGTACTGGAGTACTGAAGATCCAAAAGTACTTCATTGGACGAAAAGGAGAGGGATTAACATAAAGCGCCTTTTAGTGTAGCCTGCTGAACGATTTTCAGCTGATATTCTCTCAATTAGCTTGTAGTTCTCTGTAAAAGGTGGGCAATGATCGAGCATGTGAAGTCTTCATTCAAGGTTACTCATTCCGCGTTGCTCTTCTCAAGTTGGGATGAAATCCTGATTTGGTTGGTAACAGTAAGTGGAGTTGAAATAAGTTTACAATTTTGTGAGCATAGCTGCACCTTTTGGGATTTTCACTGGACACTTTTCGCCCGTAAAAAGCAGGCCCAATTTATCTGGGGGAAAAGCGCTTAAAATGTGGGAAGAAACTAAGGGAATCTGTCTGCAAATACTAATGGCTTTGCCTATTTTTCCATTTGCACTTTACCCTATGGCCAAGCTCTTCCTCCTTCTCCTCCTCACAGCGCTTCAAAGCCAAAAGACAGCAGGGGTTGAGACCACCGCCGGCTGGCAGCATGCTGTGTGGGAGCGTTGCCCTCGCCCTTTTCAGCCTGGGACTTGTTGTTTAAATGTAAATCATTCCATATCAAGCCGTGTGCTTCCAGCCTGCAGGCGGCTGCACCGCTCTGCGACAAGACGTTTGAAGCCCATGTTTTGGGCCAAGCAGTACCACGTCACATTTAAACACAGCCACGTGTATTGGAAATGGATAAAACAAAAGAATGCGTCTTGTGACCCCAGAACTGGATGTACAGACGACTCAGGGGCTTCCAAGGGGTTTATAATCCTGCGGTGCCGGTCTAAATCTAGCTGCTATGAAGTGCAGGTGCGTCATTCATGCTGAAGTAACCAGGCCCTTCCACACATTGGACACTGCGCTGCCTCACACACACTGCGCTGCCTCACACACACTGCGCTGCCTCACACACACTGCGCTGCCTCACATACACACTGCGCTGCCTCACATACACACTGCCCTCCCTCACACACACTGTGGTGCCTCACACACACTGCGCTGCCTCACACACACATTGCGCCGCCTCACACACACACTGTGCTGCCTCACACACACTACGCCGCCTCACACACACACTGCGCCGCCTCACACACACACTGCGCTGCCTCACACACACACACTGCGCTGCCTCACACACACACTGCGCTGCCTCACACACACATTGCGCTGCCTCACACACACACTGTGCCGCCTCACACACACTGCGCCGCCTCACACACACACTGCGCCGCCTCACACACACACTGCGCTGCCTCACACACACACACTGCGCTGCCTCACACACACTGCGCTGCCTCACACACACTGCGCTGCCCCACACACACACTGCGCTGCCTCACACACACATTGCGCCGCCTCACACACACACTGTGCCGCCTCACACACACTGCGCCGCCTCACACACACACTGCGCCGCCTCACACACACACTGCGCTGCCTCACACACACACACTGCGCTGCCTCACACACACTGCGCTGCCTCACACACACACTGCGCTGCCTCACACACACACTGCGCTGCCTCACACACACACACACACACTGCGCTGCCTCACACACACACACTGCGCTGCCTCACACACACACACACTGCGCTGCTACACACACTGCACTGCCTCACACACACACTGCGCTGCCTCACACACACACACACTGCGCTGCCTCACAAACACAGTACGTAGTCACACACTGCTGTGTCACTCACACTGTCCTATCACACACACTGTGCTGTGACACACACACTGCCCTGTGACACACACTGCACTACCTCACACACACACTACCCTGCATCACGCACACACTGCCCTGCTACACACTGCGCTGCTTCACACACACTGCGCTGCCTCACACACACTGCGCTGCCTCACACACACTGCGCTGCCTCACACACACTGCACTGCCTCACACGCACACACTGTGCAGCCACACACACACACACTGTGCAGCCTCACTCACACACACACACACTGTGCTGCCTCACACGCACACTACGTAGGCACACACTGCTGTGTTTCACTCACACTGTCCTATCACACACACTGCACTTTTACACACAAACTGCACTGTGAGACACACACTGCACTGCCTCTCACACACACTGCGCTGCATCACACACACTGCCCTGTTACACACTACACTGCCTCACACACACTGTGCTGCCTCACACATGCACTGTGCTGCCTCACACACGCACTGCGCTGCCTCACACACACACTGCGCTGCCACACACACACTGCGCTGCCACACACACACTGCGCTGCCACACACACTGCGCTGCCACACACACTGCGCTGCCTCACACACACTGCGCTGCCTCACACACACACTGCGCTGCCTCACACACACACTGCGCTGCCTCACACACACACACTGCGCTGCCTCACACACACACACTGCGCTGCCTCACACACACACTGCGCTGCCTCACTAAATATCAATACATCTAAGTCACGTAAATACAACACATATTGCATTACAAATGCTATAGGTGCCACATTTGCGAAAGTTAAAACTATTGGCATTGTAAACAACAAAGCTATTAACTTTGCTATTTTCAAAACTAACACATAAATAAAAAATGTGTCATTTACAATACCAATAGCTCAAACTTTCCTAATGCGGGGCCTATTGCATTGCAAATGCTTGTTTTAATAGATATCAGGTATAAGATCCCTTTACATGAGCACCAGTTTTGTTACAGATAGACACATTCATTTTTGTTAGGCACGGGAAGATTAACTGATTTGCCCAGAATCACAAGATGTTGTGCGTCGTTGCCGAGACTCAAATCCAATTTCCCAGTTTTGAGGTTGACCAGTCTAGTCGTGAGGCTACATCCTCTCCCCTTTTGATTTCACATATCAATTCAAGATATCTTTATTTGATTTGCAATAGTAATCATAAAAAGTACAATAAAAACAATTTAAATCATTGACAAATACCTGTTCAATTCAGAAATTACAATTTTAAAAACGAGCATGAAACACCCCTGACAAGAACCGAGATAAATAGCAGTGTACATTAAATTATCCCAAAATTGCAAATAGAATAAAGCTGATCTAGCTTGCTTACAACTCAAAGGCAGGAGAAGAGGGCGGATATACTTATATCACAGACCTGCCCATTTAGGGCAAATAAAAACAATATGTAAAGTGTTTAGTGCAGAAATCATATTGCATGTGCAAAGAGGGGGAACATATCATCATAATGTCGTAGGGCCATAGGACCATGGAGTCTTTGCACATAAAAAGATAGGCCAGTCCCATCTATTTATGCATGGACACTCCACACTTGTAAAGATGCACTAGTATAATACCTTGGTGAATACCAAGCAATCGTATTTTACTCAAAATTGTACCTTTGTGAAAGAGGCCCATAGAGTGACCCTTGACCCCAACAGGTAGGTCGCTCCCCCTTTGCACAGCACCGCCTGTGCCTCCCTGTCCCAGCTGCTGAGGAAGTTCGAGGCCCCCTCCACCCGCAGGCTACCCCCTGCGCCTCATCCCTGGTGGCCAGTGGAAGGCCGTAGGTAGGTTTGTTCATCCTCCACTTTATTGCTTTTATTGTATTGCCTGTATTTTCATTGTTGTGTCTGTGACTGCTGTTGTCTGTCTTCCCCCGCTGCCTGTACGTGGTCCATGCCCCATTTTTCCCCTCTGTTCCCCTAGCTGTCCCCATGCTCTCTCTGCCTGGTCTTTCCTTCTGTACCCCTAGCTGCCCCGTGTCTCTGCCCGGTTTTCCCTTCTGTTCCCCTTGCTGCCCCCGTGCCTCTCTGCCCGTTCTGCCTTTTGTTCTTAGCTGCCCCTGTATTTCTGTAGTCTGTATTTTGCCTCTGTGCCACTCGTTTTTCTGGTATTTCTGTGTCCTTTTAGCATTCTTTGCCACTCGTTTTTCCCTCATTTTTATGCCCCTTTTGCCTTCTGTTCCACTCGTTTTTTGTGCCCGTCTGCCTTCTGTGCCACTCGTTTTTCCCTCGTTTTTGTGCCACTTTTGCCTTCTGTTCCACTTATTTATTGTGCCCTTCTGCCCTCTGTTCCACAAATGTTTCTGTTTCTGTGCCCTTCTGCCCTCTGTGCCACTTGTTTTTCCCTCGTTTTTGTGCCCCTTTTGCCTTCTGTTCAACTCGTTTTTTGTGCCCGTTTGCCTTCTGTGCCACTAGTTTTTCCCAGGTTTTTGTGGCCCTTTTGCCTTCTGTTTGAGTCGTTGTTGTGCCCTTTTGCCTTCTGTGCCACTCGTTTTTCCCTTTTTCCCTCTGTTACATTAGTTGTCCCGCACCGCCCTCACCGCTCGTCCCCTGTGGCCCGCCCCCCTGACTGCCCACTGCCCATTCGCTGCCCCCGCCTCCCAATTGCTCCTCCCTCCAGCCTTCCCATATAGGCCGGCATTTAGGCGGTGAGAAGAGCGACCCTTGATCCCACCAGGTAGGTCGCTCCCCCTCCGCACAGCACTGCCTGTGCCTCCCTGCCCCAGCTGCTGCTGCTGAGGAAGTTCGAGGCCCTCCACCACCCGCAGGCTACCACCTGCGCCTCATCCCTAGTGTTCAGTGATAGGCCTTAGGTAGGTTTGTTCATCCTCCGCTTTATTGCTTTTATTGTATTGCCTGTATTTTCATTGTTGTGTCTGTGACTGCTGTTGTCTGTCTTCCCCCGCTGCCTGTACGTGGTCCGTGCCCCTTTTTCTTTCCTTCTGTACCCCTTGCTGCCCCTGTGTCTCTGCCCTGTTTTCCCTTCTGTTCCCCTCACTGCCCGTGCCTCTCTGCCTGTTCTGCCTTCTGTTCATAGCTGCCCCTGTATTTATGTATTCTGTATTTTGCCTCCGTGCTACTCGTTTTTCGGGTATTTCTGTGCCCTTTTTGCCTTTCTCTGCCACTCGTTTTTCCCTTGTTTTTATGCCCCTTTTGCCTTCTGTTCCACTAGTTTTTTGTCCCCGTCTGCCTTCTGTGCCACTCGTTCTTCCCTCGTTTTGGTGCCCCTTTTGCCTTCTGTTCCACTTATTTTTTGTGCCCTTCTGCCCTCTGTTCCACTAATTTTTCTGTGCCCTTCTGCCCTCTGTGCCACTTGTTTTTCCCTCGTTTTTGTGCCACTTTTGCCTTCTGTTACACTCGTTTTTGTGCCCTTCTGCCTTCTGTACCACTGTTTTTCTCTTGTTTTTGTGCCCCTTATGCCTTCTTTAGTACTCGTTTTTTGTGCCCTTCTGCCCTCTGTTCCACTCGTTTTTGTGCCATTCTGCCCTCTGTTCCACTCGTTTTTCCCTTATTTCTGTGCCCCTTTTGCCTTCTGTTCCACTAGTTTTTTGTGCCTTTTTGCCTTCTGTGCCACTCGTTTTTCCCTAGTTTTTGTGCCCCTTTTACCTTCTCTTCCACCCGTTTTTTTTGCCCTTCTGCCCTCTGTTCCAGTCGTTTTTCCCTAGTTTCTGTGCCCCTTTTGCCTTCTGTTCCACTCATTTTTTGTGCCCTTTTGCCTTCTGTGCGACTCGTTTTTCCCTCGATTTTGTGCCCCATTTTCCTTCTGTTACCTTTGTTGTCCCTCACCACCCTCGCCGCTGTGTCCCCTGCAGCCCCGCCTCCCTGACTGCCCACAGCCCATTCACTGCCCCCGCCTCCCAGCTGCTCCTCCCTCCCACCTCTCCATATATGCCGGCTGCTGCGCGGCCACGCCGCTGGCGCACCTAAGGCAAGCCCGTCGGCGCCCGTCCGTGCCTGGACTGCTCCCAGTGCCAAAACCCCTGGCCCGCACCCTCCACGACGACCGCCGCCACTACGACGCCAGCACTCTGCATGCTCTCAACTCCGGACGGAGCCACACCTGCTTCAAAGCCGCCCCGAAACGCACACAAGGCCCCTTCACCTGCCGGAACATGCAGCTACACCAGCCTCAGAGCCGACGAACCAGCCGCCAAGAAAGACCCCAACCACCTCCGATGCATACTACAGAACACCCGCTCCGCACGCAAGCATGCCGTCGAGCTCTGGGACCTGCTCGACACAACATCCCCGGACGTCGCCTTCCTGACAGAGAACTGGTTTAACGACTCCTCCGCACCCGACATTGCCATAGCTATCCCAGGCGGCTACAAGATCACCCGCAGAGACCGCACCAACGGAGTCAAAGGAGGAATCGCCATCGTCCACAAGAACAGCATCAGGGTCTCGACTAGCACTGACGACTCGCTCAACACTGCCAAACACTTGCATTTCCAGATCCACACAGACCCTAACTCCACCCTCAGAGACTCCCTCGTCTACCCACCCCCCGGACACTGCCCCCAGTTCTGCGACTCCATCACCGACTTGATCAGCACGCACGCCCTGACCTCCACTGACTACATCCTCCTTGGAGACCTGAACATTCACCTTGAGAACAACAACGACAACAACTCCACAACCCTGATCGATAACCTCACCAACCTCGGACTGAAGCAACTTGTCACAACGCGCACCCACTCTGCTCGACTCCGTCTTCTCCTCAAGCCCTCACGTCTCCGTCAGCCACGCAACCAAACTCCTCTGGACCGACCACCGCTGCATCCACTTCGCCTTCCAGAAACCCACCACGGCACCCAGCAGATCCCCCGCCGCTGCTGGAGCAAAATCACAGAAGACCAACTACACATAAACCTCGCTTTCAGCACACCCACCGAACCCTCCAACACCAACTACGCTGCCCACAGCCTCAGACGCTGGATAAAGGACTGCGCCAACACCCTCACCCCGCTGAAGAAACCCCCCCACAGAGACACCAGCAAGAGGGCCAGCTGGTTCAACCCAGAACTCCTAGCCTCCAAGCAAGCCTGCCGGAAACTAGAGAAGACATGCCACAGTGAACAAACTCCGGACAGCCACGCAGCACACAAGGTCGCCATCCGCAACCACCACCACCTCATCAGGGCGGCCAAGAGGACCTCCTTCAAAGACCGCCTCGTCAACAATGCACACAATAGCAAGGAGCTCTTCAACATCGTGAAGGAACTCTCCAACCCCAGCTCCAACACCAACGGCATCCCGCCGTCGCAAGCCATGTGCGACTCCCTCACCACCTTCTTCCATGGCAAGATAGCACACATCCACAACAGCTTCAACACCCAGACAGCCCTAACAGACAGCAGCACAACAGACCCTTTGCACACATCGACCAAGACCCCCTGCTAGCCTGGACCATCGTGAGTATCGATGACACCATCAAGACCATGCGCACAATCCACTCCGGCTCTCCGTCAGACCCATTCCCGCAACAAGTCTTCAACAGAGCAAGCAGCTCCATCGCACCCCACCTGCGCAACGTCATCAATCTCTCCCCCGAGACCGCGACCTTCCCAGAGATCTGGAAAGATGCCGAGATCAACGCCCTACTCTAAAAACCTAAGGCAGACCAAAGAGACCTCAAGAACTTCCGGCCCATCTCTCTGCTCCCCTTCCCAGCCAAGGTCATCGAGAAAACCGTCAACAGACAGCTAACCCGATAACGCGAAGAAAACAGAATCCTGGACCCTTCCCAGTCAGCGTTCCGCAGCAACCAAGCACCAAGACTGCCCTCAACGCCGCCACTGATGATATCAGGACCCTGCTGGACAACTGTGAGACCACAGCACTCATCCTCCTAGGCCTCTCTGGTGCCTTCAACACCGTCTGCCACCGCACACTATGCCTCCACGCCGCAGTGATCCAAGATAAGGTTCTGGATTGGACCACCTCCTTCCTCTCCAGCAGAACCCAGAGCGTCCGCCTCCCCCATTCCGTTCCAAAGCCTCCGAGATCATCTGCGGCGTACCCCAGGGAACCTCCCTCAGCCCTATGCTGTTCAACATTTACATGGCCCCGCTCGCACATGTAGCCCGCCAGCATGACCTCAACATAATCTCCTATGCCGACGACACTCAGCTGGTCCTCTCCCTCACCAAGGACCCCATCACGGCAAAAGCCGACCTCCACAAAGGAATGAAGGCCGTCGCCGACTGGATGAAGACCAGTCGTCTGAAGCTGAACTGGGACAAGACGGAGGTCCTCATCCTCAGCTCAAACCCTTCAGCCTGGGACGACTCCTGGTGGCCGACGGCACTGGGGGCAGCCCCGACACTCCCCGACCTCACACGCAACCAGGGAATCATCCTCGACTCAACGCTCTCAATAACCAGGCAAGTCAGCGCCGTCTGCTCCTCCTGCTTCAACACCCTCCGCATGCTCCGCAAGATCTACAGATGGATCCCGACAGATACAAGAAAGACAGTCACCCAGGCCCTCGTCATCAGCAGACTCGACTACGGAAACGCGCTCAACGCGGGAGCACCAACCAAGCTCATCAAACGACTACAACGCATCCAAAGCGCCTCGGCACGACTGATCCTCGACGTACTACGCCACGGACACATCACCCCCACCTGAGAAACCTGCACTGGCTCCCCGTCAACAAGAGGATAACTTTCAAGCTCCTCACCCACACACGCAAGGCACTCCACAAGACCGGCCCAGCTTACCTCAACAGACGGCTCTCCTTTTACATTCCCAACCGCCTGCCACGCTCCATCGACCTCTCACTCGCAACCGTCCTGCGCACCTGAAGAACAACCACCGATGGGAGATCCTTCTCCCACCTCACCGCCAAGACATGGAACACCCTCCCACTGAGCCTACGACAGACCCAAGACCTGCTGGACTTCAGGAGGATACTCAAGACCTGGCTGTTTGATCAGTAGCGCACCCCCCCCCCAGGGCCTTGAGACCCGGGCAGGTATGTAGTGCGCTTTACAAATGATTGATTGATTGATTGAGTATTCTCAGGGGATTTAAGCTCTCTTCCTAGAGATCATTCGGCGTTACCCCTGTCCAACCCTTTCAATTTGACATAAATTCCTTTCGTCTCGGGATGAAGGAGGTGTTCTGTCGGAGATGGAGTTTTTACGGCGATGCGATCGATAGGGGCAGGCGCACAAGTTAGATGAACTTCCTGTGATAGCTCACAAGATTCAGTGTCCAAGCACAAGCTGTCCAAGCAATTTGTCAAAATCTGAGCCTTGCGAGGCCCGTCGCGGGAAAATGAGGTTTTAATTTGCTGCGTTGAGGGAATGAAGTCTTAAATCTTGAAAAGTAAAATTCCTTCAGCTGTAATTATCATCTGTGAAAGCAATGGCAATTCGTGTGTGGAAATTGGAGCCGTGGGACTCCCATAACAATGGAGGACGCTAAAAGCTGTCCTTGAAGGACAGCTGAGCAGTGAAGCGTGAGTCAGTGTATTGTGCAGGTCCATGGAAAGCATCACAGTCATGTAAGAGTCGTGCAGAAAAATAAATGATATCTTGTCCTCAATCATTACAAGGCTAATTTACAAAGGTAACTAAATATACATACATACACATATATATATATATATAAATTCAAACAAATAGTCCTGAACTTCCAGCTTCTGGCGAACAAAGACCAAACGAATCCCACAGATGAGGCAAAGAAATTTATTGAACCAAGTTCAACAGCGCAGCGAACTGACGCATTTCGGGCGGATGCCCTTGATCACCAATATATATATATTCACTGACAAAACCATAGGTTTTAGGGACGTTATTGTTAGGAGTCAGCATTTAAAAAACCTTAGAAATTCACTGAAAAAACCATAGGCTTCAGGGACGTTATAGTTAGTTGGCGATTTCACTCGTACAAAACCATAGAAATTCGGCCGTTATAGTTAGTGGACCTAACTATAACTCGCACCCCCGCAATGCACTGCTGATGACGTCACATATTACATCACTCATGATATGCTCAGTGATATCACTGAAACCTATGTTTTTTTCAGTGAATTTCAGGTTTTTTAAATGCTAATTTCTAACTATGCCTACAAAGGTAGGACATGTGAAGAAAGAGGAAGAAAAGCACAGAAAGAAGCAAGACAAATGCAGAAAGAGGCAACAGAAGTCCAGAAAGACGAAGAAAAGTGCAGGAAGAAGAAGAGATGTGCAGAAAGAACCAACAGAGGAGCAGAAAGTTCTCCTGTGCCCCCAACTTTTTGCTGATGGGCACTGGTGGTAACTGACTTTGACTAACCGGTTCTAGTGCCAGTGCTATACTAATGGACACTTAGAATACAGTGAAAACACCTACATACACTAGGGAACACTATGCATTGGGGTACCCCTGTGATTAGCATGACCTCCTCTGTATTTGCCATGAGTTACTGCCTGGGTCATTGCATGAGTACATGCGTAGTGACTGGATGATCAGAGTACTGCGAGGAGAGTGCATGGTGAATATGAGTGTTTGGGTGTTGGTGCAGTGATAAGCACATAGGATTGGCTAGGTGATTGGAGGACTGCATAGATAGTACCAGGGAGATTACTGGACTGCATAGGTAGTTCTCAAGGTATTGCTGCAGTGCATGTCTTAGCGACTGGGTCATTGCATGAGTACATGAGTACTGAGTGGATAATTAGAGTATTGAAAGGAGAGTGCGTGGTGAATTTATAAGTGCTTGGGTATTGGAGGAGTGCTTGGATTAGTACATGATAGTGGCTGGGTGACTGGAGGAGTGCACAGGGAGTGACAATGGGATTATTGGACTGCATGGGTACTACCTGGGGAATTGAAGGAGCAAATGAGAAGTGCGTAAGTGGCTACATCATTGTATGGGTAGGGCATATGAGATTGTAACAGTGATTAGTTAGTGCCTGTATCATTGCATGAGTACATAGCTACTGACTGAAAGATTAGAAGACTGCAAGGAGAGTGCCTGAGTGAATTTATAACATAATGGTGAAGGGAGGGGGTGGGGGCTGGGGTGATGTGTGCAAACATGCTCTGTGGTGCGTTTTAAGTTGTGGAAATAATTACCCTTCAATCACGAGGGCCCCTGGGGGCCAACTAGCCCACCAGGTGCTTCCAGTAAGCGCAACTGCGTTGCAGAGAGGTGGTCTAGGCTGGGCCCCTTTTTACACCTCTGTGCAACACAGCTCTGTGGCGCTAACTGGAGATACCTGGTGGACTTGTTGGACCCAAGGGACACTCAAGAATCAAGGGGACATTATCTCCCCAAATTAAAACGGCCACAGGGTTTGTTTGCACACGTCAGCTCAGCCCCCCCTCCCTTCACCAGTGTGCAAACGCACCCTGTGGCGCATTTTAAGAGGTAGTTTTAATCCCCTGCCCTATTATGTACTAGGGTCTTAAAGAGGAGGCCATGGTAATCACAAGGGTACCCCAACACAAAGTGTTCCCTAGTGTAAGTAGGTGTTTTAACTGTATTCTAAGTGTCTTTTAGCATAGCACTGGCTCTAGGACTGGTTAGTCAGAGTCAGTTACCACCAGTACGCTTCTTATAAAGTTGAGAGTACAGGATGATTTTCCAACAAGGCTTCTTTCTGCTCCTCAGTTTGTTTTTTCTGCACGTCTTCCTTCTTCCTGCACTTTTCTTCGACTTTGAGGACTTCTGTTGCTTTTTCTGCATTTCTTTTTCTTCTTTCTGTGTGCTTTTTCTTCTTTTTTACCTCTGTAGGCATAGTTAGAAACTAGCATTTAAAAAACCTTTGAAATTAACTAAAAAAAACATAGGTTTCAGGCACTTTATAGTTACAAATTAGCATTTAAAAAACCTTTGAAATTCACAGATAAAGCCATAGGTTTCAGGCACGTTATAGTTAGGAATTAGCATTTAAAAAACCTTAGAAATTCACTGAAAAACCATAGGTTTCAGGTGAGTTATAGTTAGTTGGACATTTCACTCGAACAAAACCATTGAAATTCCCCCATTATAGTTAGTTCAGTTAACTATAACTCATGCCCCCGTAATGTACTGCTAATGACGTCACGTATTACATCACTCATGACATGGTCAGTGACATCACTCATGACATCACTGAAGACATCTCAAATTACATCACTGATGACATCCTGATGACATAATCCTTGTGATAGAGTGACAAGTGAAATGTCGAACTAACTATAACTCCCTGTTCCGCCTGCCAACCAGCCAAACACCGCAGGAGTGAAGAAAGTCCCAATCCCCTACCCTCGCCGTGACAACCCAACACCCACAGATATATTCCGGGTGATGGAGAACACGACACCGGGAGAGGGTGGGTAAACAAAACAGGGAAAACAAGGTCTTGGGGAATACAGGTTGTCTCTTCAGATCCCCTGGTAGCGGACTGCTTGACCCCAGTCGAGACCTCTAAAAAAGGAAAGGGGGACAAGATTAGACACACTCTACCAACCTAACCAGTGCCAAGTACACACACAAACCCACCGACCTCCCCGCTTACACCAATCACAACTCGAGAGTAGCTCAAACGAAACAGGAAACAATCGCCTGCCCTCGTATTGGATCTTTCTTCCGTCAACCCAGACCAACCTCGCCCCTCGGGAAACACCGAGAATAACAACAGGGGTGGAATCAACAAGAAACAAAAAAGGACTGGGAAGGGACAGGGGAAAAAAGGTGTCCAAGGACTAAGAAGACACCCAAAAAAACCCTATATCTTAAAAGCACGAAGGTAGCACAAAAAACGGCAGTTATTCAGCTCCTTCATGAAACCACCCACAGGATACACAACAAGATGGTTTGACAACAAAAAAGAGGAAAATGGGACGCCCAGCTCTCCAGGGAAACGCAGCTGCGTATCCCTTAGCATCTCCAATAACAAAAACAGGTCCCCACTAAAGGTTCAAAAAACCCCAAAGGTCAAGAAAACAAGGTTCATAGGAAAAGGGAAGTCAAAAACCAGCCCTCTAGAGGCCCACAGTCGTGAACCGCAATAGAGAAGGAACAAGGTAGGGAAACAGGAACTGGAAATCACATGGCAAGGGACCATCAAAGAAACCAAGAACCGGTTTCCTGCGGGCAAGCCCTTTTAAAGCGAGCCCAAGGGAGCGTCCATACATTAGTACATGCACTTGGCACAATTCGCTAAAACCAGTGAACGGGGGGTCTAGACAGAAGGCACCCGCCCCCCCTGAACCCCAACACTCCCCTGAGACCTATGTTTTTTTCAGTGAATATTTATATATATATATATAAATATATATATATATATATTCACTGAAAAAAACATAGGTTTCACACCAGTTATAGTTAGGTGGAAATTTCACTCGCATAAAACCATTGAAATTCCCATGTTATAGTTAGTTGGACTGCTGATGACGTCACATATTACATCACTCATGACATGGTCAGTGACATCACTCATGACATCACTGATGACATCTCAAATGACATCACTGATGACAACATCCTTGTGACAAAGTGGCAGACCTCCTATCAGCATAAAATAACCTTGGACACACACATTCAAAAATAGAAACTAACATTTTCTTAAAAAAGGAGAAACCAATACCAATTACAACAACTTATTAGGTAATTCCAACATCTACATACACATCCACTCATTCACCAACAGTTCTATATAGTCACTCATGCATGTACTTACTCATCATATGTACTCATACACCTATACATCCTGTTACACACTAATACTCATCCATATAGTTACTCACACACAAATTCACACATGCAAATAAACTATCAAAAAACCATTTACTTGATTATACTGCTATATACACACCACTACACATACTTCTACAGAAATGGAAACATATTTACTCTCTTAAACAATCAATTATAAAAACACATACTCACTAACCCACCCATACACACAAACATCCACCCATACAGTCTTGCACACATGCTGTCTTCAAAATACATACAAATAGTGAGTCACTCATTCATGCATCTGTGCTCTAAGTAATATCCCCCACCGAACCATACCCAGACACTGATACTGATACTCAAAAAAACAACTAATAACCCATATACACACTCATGTAGCTACTCACCAACCCATGCAGCCACTTATACACAAAGTGAGACACAGATACAGATATTTAAATATTTAAACATTTCTCGCTAATATATGTATTCACTAAGATACATTTAATAAGTCAGTTAACCAATCAATTTTACACAAAAAAAACATCCATTCAGACATTTATTTACCCATTTATTCTTCCATCAACCTTTAGATATACATATATAATAAATATTTATTTTTCCGAAAGATACACATTCATTGGATGACATAGGTGGCCGGCTCCCGGGGTCAAGCGGAACTTTTTGCCTTTTGGTGACTCTTCCATTCTGAACATTGTCCCACAATCCGTTTGACCTGAAGACACGTCCAGCGGTTCCCTAGTCCGACCATCACATATTCCTGCGCCAGGAGACGGGAGACGGCGTGGGATGCACTAGAAGGGAGAGGCGGCGCGAACGAGCCTCCCCCACCTCCCCAGGTGGAGGTTTCTCAGGTACACCCCAGCGCTTCACGCAACCAGCTGAGTTGCGCCCGCTCTTGCGGCTACAGCGTCTCGCCCACCATCCATTTAACGGAACCTTTTTGGACTGCCGAAAGGGGTTCTGGTCCGACCGCTGGTTGGTGGAGACATTTTGACTATATTCTGGACCTGCGTTGTCGCGTAATGCGTCATATGACCAGAAACGATCGGAAACGATCCAGGGCGCGGCGTGCAGCGCGTAACGTAAGCATAACAGGTCATGTGACTTGTTAATAAAACTTTTCATTGGTTCATTTTACTTTTGTTATTCTAATGATGAAAGGCTTGATTATATGACCTAAAAATAACGCTTTTCATTGCTTTCGAACATTTTTTTTCCCCAAATGATGAAAGCCCCACCTTTTTTTTTCTCGCTCTGACTTGTAAAGCAAAGGACCCAGATGCATTTACAGTTTATCACTAACAATGTTCCAGGCTAATGTATTTTCCCGGGAAATTTACAACTGTCCTGCAAGTAAAATATTCCTTTTTCGAGAAAAAGGGCGTTTCTTCGTCCCATGAGGGAGCCGTTGAGCAAAAGAGGCTCGGCCTGCTGTCTTAGTCGCTGATAGGCATGAATATTGGATTCTTATCGATCACTTTATGTTGCAGGAGTGGAAAACACAACAGCCCTTGACCATTTATCTTTACTGCGTTCCTGCGTATTATACCTTTTAACCGTCATGTAATCGGGCTGCTTTATTTCACTTGCCTTTTACTGATTCGAAAACAGTGGCTATTATTCAAAACTTTACCAAAAAAGGTACTACTACCATGTTTTGTTTTAAAAACCTTTATTGTGAAAATACGGGCCTATAACCACGTGGGCCGGCCACGGAGCAAACTGGAATCGTATATGATGAGGGGACATTTACACTGTAGAAGAACGTAACGGGCGGGCCATTAAGTTGCAAGAAGTAAGGTGTCAAACAGTTGCGGAATCGATGGACGTACATTTTATAATTAAAGTACGACAGGGCCAGTTACAATAAAATTATCTAGATATACATTTGCGGGCAAGTACCATGGGTGACGTTAATTCGAACTTTCAATAGTACAGTAATCAATAACACATCAGAACTTAATATCAATAGGGATGTCCAAATGTTTAATCAGTACTCGTCCCCGCCCGCCATGTGCTTCAAAACTGCATATGTATCTCGTGATATCAAGGTTGGGCAACCAGTACACAACAAGGAGTTACGAGTCCCATTTACACCGGTGCCATTTTGGGCGAGGCCGGGCAGGTCCAGGATATAGTCAAAATGTCTCCACCAACCAGCGGTCGGACCAGAACCCCTTTCGGCAGTCCAAAAGGTTCCGTTAAATGACAACAGAAGAGATAGGCAACAAGAACAATCAGTCAAAAGAGGGGACACTTTCGTGAATGGGGCCCATGCCCTAGCAGGCAAGCGTCCAAGTTCCAAGGTGTCCCAGGGCCATTTTAGTGGACCAGGCCCAAATCCAAAGAGCCGGCCGCCATTTTGAAAGTCTTGTTGCAGCCGCCTTTCGCTGCACCGCAAAAGTAAACGCAACTCAGCTGGATGGGGGGGTGAGGCACTGTGCCGCAAGAGCGGGCGCAATGCAGCTGGAAGGCGAGTGAAACGCCAAGGGGTGCCCCACTGCAGATGAGGTACCTCCACCTGGGGAAGCGGGAGAGGGCCGTGTGCCCCCCCCCCCCCCGGGCACCCCACGCCATCTTTCGGCGCAGCATTGTAGGATGGCCACACCAGTGCGGCAACTTGCTGGACACCACCTCAGTGCCATCCGGATCTCTGCGCGTTCGAGTCGCTGTACCGCAAGAGTGGGAGGAAAACAGCTGGATGGCCGGTGAGTCGCTGTACAGCAAGAGCGGGCGGAACTCAGCTGGATGGCGGGTGAGTCACTGTACCGCAAGAGTGGCCAAAACTCAGCTGGATGGCGGGTGAGTCGCTGTACCGCAAGAGTGGGAGGAAAACAGCTGGATGGCGGGTGAGTCACTGTACCGGAAGTGCGGCCGCAACTCTGCTGAACGGCGAGTGAAACGGCAAAGGGCGCCGCACTGCACATGAGGTGCCTCCACCTGGGGAGGCGGGAGAGGGCCGTTTGCGCTGACTCCCCCCCCCCCCCCCCGGGCACCCCACGCCGTATTTTGGCGCAGCATTGTAGGATAGCCACACCAGTGCGGCAACTTGCTGGACACCACCTCGGTGCCATCCGGATCTCAATGAGTTCTGCTGCCTTCGGCCTATTCGCACATCGGTCCGCTACTGACGCCGCCTCACAGGCCAACGGATTTTGTAGGCTTTTTATAGCCCAAAGCCGCATAACAGGTCATGTGACTTGTTTATAAAACTTTTCATTGGTTCATTTTACTTTTGGTTTCCTAATGATGAAATGCTTGATCATATGACCTAAAAATAACAATTTTCATTGGCTTGAAACATTTTTTTTTCCCAAACGATGAAAGCCCCACCTTTTTTTTTCTCACTCGGCAATCCAAAAAGGTTCCGTTAGATGACAACAGAGGGGAAAGGCAACAAGAACCATCAGTCAAAAGAGGGGAGGGCAAGTTCTTCCCTACCGGGTCACGTTGAGGCTCCACCGGAAGTCATCGAATTGATAGTCTACAGTGTTTCTGGATGTTTCAGACTGAAGCTGGCGTCAGCATGAGAGCACCACCATCTCGTAGCTCCGTCGTGGCCATTCCGCAAGCAATCATGGCAGCCGCTCCCCACCGGAAGCCTGCGGGAGTCGGGGGCCCTCAAGACTTTTGTAAAATCTTCAAGGCTCAGGGGACATCCGAGTTCCAAGGTGTCCCAGGGCCATTTTAGTGGACCAGGCCCAAATCCGAAGAGCCGTCCGCCATTTTAAGAGTCCTGTGGCAGCCGCCTATCGCTGCACCGCAAGAGTGGGCGCAACTCAACTACATGGTGAGCGAGACGCTGTAGCCGCAAGAGCGGGCGATAAACAGCTGAATGGAGGATGAGGCACAGTGTAGCAAAAGCGGGCGGAATGGCAACTGAAACGGTAAAGGGGCGCCCCAGTACAGCAGACGAGCCTCCACCTGGGGAGGCTCGTCAAGGTGGGGCTTTCATCGTTTGGGAAAAAAATAATGTTTTAATCCAATGAAAAGTGTTATTTTTAGGTCATATGATCAAGCCTTCTATCATTAGGAAACCAAAAGTAAAATGAACCAATGAAAAGTTTTATAAACAAGTCACATGACCTGTTATGCTTACGTTACGCGCTGGTATAAAAAGCGTAGAAAATCCGTTGGCACGTGAGGCGGCGTCAGTAGCGGACCGATGTGCGAATAGGCCGAAGGCAGCACAACGCGCCAAGATCCGGATGGCACCGAGGTGGTGTTCAGCAAGTTGCCGCACTGGTGTGGCCATCCTACAATGCTGCGCCGAAAGTCGGCGTGGGGTGCCCCGTTGGCTTATGAGGTGGTGTCAGTAGCGGACCGATGTGTGAATAGGTCGGAACCAGCACAAGGCGTCAAGATCCGGATGGCAAGTCCTGGATGTTGGGTGCCATAGTTGAGAGCCAAGATCCGGATGGCAAGTCCTGGATGTTGGGTGCCATAGTTGAGAGTTCTGAGCAGTGCTTGTAACACTGTCTGAAGCTTATTTGCACCTTCTGCAGCTTCACTATTGCCCTGGTGTGGCCAAAGATCGCCCATGACATAGGCGGCCGGCTCCCATGGTCCGGCGGAACTTTTTTCCTTTTCCTTTCTGCATCTTGTCTCACAATCCGTTTGACCTGAAGACACGACCAGGTCCCTGAATGTGTGCAGTGGGACGCTATTGATTGAATCAAAATGGCGGCTTCACACAAAGCTGACTCAAGCGTTGCTGGTGATGCTATACAGACAAAAAATGGTTTTCAGTTTGTACATTCTTCAGGATTTTTCCATCCAAGTCTGCTTGAGAGTTTGTAGAACAATGGCTTCAGATCTTGCCCTCCCCTCTTTTGACTGTTGGTTCTTGTTGCCTATCTCTTCTGTTGTCATTTAACTGAACCTTTTTTGACTGCCGAAAGGGGTTCTGGTCCGACCGCTGGTTGGTGGAGACATTTTGAGTATATCCTGGACCTGCCCGGCCTCGCCCAAAATGGCGCCGGTATAAATGGGACTCGTAACTCCTTGTTGTGTACTGGTTGAACAACCTTGATATCACGAGATACGTATGCAGTTTTGAAGCACATGGCGGGCGGGGACGAGAATTGATTGAATATTTCGACATCCTTATTGATATTAAGTTCTGATGTGTTATTGATTACTGAACTATTGTAAGTTCGAATTAACGTCACCCATGGTACTTGCCCGCAAATGTATATCTAGAACATTTTATTGTTAGTGGCCCTGTTGTATTTTAATTACAAAATGTACGTCCACCGATTCCGCAACTGTTAGACACCTTAGTTCTTGCAACCTAATGGCCCGCTCGTTACGTTCCTCTACAGTGTAAATGTTTCCTCATCATATACGTTTCCAGTTTGCTCCGTGGCTGGCCCACGTGGTTATAGGCCCGTATTTGTATACTGACATTTTCACAATAAAGGTTTTTAAAACAAAACATGGTAGTAGTATTTACATTGGTAAAGTTTTTAATTTTAGTCACTGTTTTCTAATCAGTAAAAGGCAAGTGAAATAAAGAAGTCCAATTACATGACGGATAAAAGGTATAATACGCAGGAACGCAGTAAAGATAAATGGTCAAGGGCTGTTGTGTTTTCTACTCCTGCAACATAAAGTGATCGATAAGAATCTGATATTCAGGCGTATCGGCGACTAAGACAGCAGGCCGAGCATCTTTTGTTCAACGGCTCCGTCATGGGACGAAGAAACGCCCTTTTGCTAGAAAAAGGAATATATTTTACTTGCAGGACAGATGTAAATTTTCCGGGAAAGTACATTAGCCTGGAACATTATAACATATATATTTAAGAAAAAATAATGTTCAAAAGCAATAAAAAGCGTAATTTTTAGGTCATATGACCAAGCCTTTCATCATTAGAATAACAAAAGTAAAATGAACCAATGAAAAGTTTTATAAACAAGTCACATGACCTGTTATGCTTACGTTACGCGCCGCGCCCCGGATCGCTTCCGGGAAGCTGCGCTTCGCGCACCGGAGCACTTCCGGGTGCGCTAACGCGACGTGTCATATAACGCATTACGCGACAACGTAGGTCCAGAATATAGTCAAAATGTCTCCACCAACCAGCGGTCGGAACACAACCCCTTTCAGTAGTCTAAAAAGTTCTGTTAAATGACAACAGAAGGGACAGGCAACAAGAACCATCAGTCAAAGAGGGGAGGGCAAGTTCTTCCCTACCGGGTCACTTTGGGGCGCTACCGGAACTGATCCAATTGGTAGTCTACAGTGTTTCTGGATGTTTCAGACTGAAGCTGGCGTCAGCATGAGAGCACCACCATATCGTAGCTCAGTCGTGGCCATTCCACGAGCAATCATGGCAGCCGCTCCCCACCAGAAGCCTGCGGGAGTCGGGGGCCCCCAAGACTTTTGTAGAATCTTCAAGGCTCAGGGGACGCTTTCGAGAATGGGGCCCAAGTCCTAGCAGACAAGCGTCCGAGTTCCAAGGTGTCCCAGGGCCCTTTTTACTGGATCACGCCCAAATCTGAAGAGCCGGCCGCCATTTTGAGAGTCTTGTGGCAGCCGCCTATCACTGCAATGCAAGAGCGGGAGCAACTCAACTACATGGTGAGCGAGACGCTGTAGTCGCAAGAGCGGGCGGTAAACAGCTGAATGGCGGAAGAGGCACAGTGTAGCAAAAGCGGGCGGAATGGTAACTGAAACGGTAAAGGGGCGCCCCACTACAGCGTGTCTTCAGGTCAAACGGATTGTGGGACAAGGTCCAGAATGGAAGAGTCATCAAAAGGCAAAAAGTTCCGCCGGACCCCGGGAGCCGGCCGCCTATGTCGGGGGCGATCTTAGGCCACACCAGGGCAACACGACTTGGGGAGGGGGCAGGAGCCAAGAGACCCCTCCCAGTCCGCGCCACCACATCGTATGTTGAAAATCTGAAGCCATCGTTCTACAAACTCTCAACCAGCCTTGGATGGAAAAATCTTGATGAATGTACAAACTGAAAACCAGTTTTTGTCTGCATAGCATCAGCAGCAAAGCTTGCTATCAGAGTTTATGAGTTACATGCTCGATCGATTGAGCTAGCCGGATCGGGCAACTAAAAGTATAAAATAGTTATGTAAATAGTTATTTAATAAAATGTTTTACCCTGTTACTTTGCTGGTGTGTTGTATATATTTATAATATTTGCATAGGGTTTGTCGTTATTTTGGGCGGGGTGGGTGGCGGAGCCGAGCTGTATTGCAGCCATCATCGTGTGGAGCTCAGTTCATCTCACTAGTTTCGTATTTCTCATGAAGGGTTGTTCTTAATGTTTCTATTTTAGCTAGGTCAAAAAGAGATCCCATTAGTGGCCTACTGATTTTTCTCGATTCCTTTTGTTTTTTAAAACGATTTTTCACTATCTGCAAAGACTAAACAGAGTATTGCGACTCTGTGCTTGTTTGTAAATAGAGAATGAACCAAAGAGAACCAATTCTAAAACAGTAAATGCTTGGATAACAATCAATCAAATGGAGAGAGAAGCAGACACGACGGATTAGAACGGGGGCATAGGCCTGCGTTAACTACCCTTCACTATCTGCAAAGAGAGAGTACTGCTAATAGAAAAGAGGGGGGGGAGGGGCAACGTTCAAAGTACATCAGCGTGCATAAATACGAAAATGTTTTTACCTATCACGTACTTCACATTTGACAGCTTTTGATATTTGCTATTAAAAAACCATTGAAATTCACTGAAAAAACCATAGGTTTTAGGCCATATATAGTTAAGGATTAGCATTTACAAAACCTTAATTTACTCGCACAAAACCATAGAAATTCGCATATATTGTTAGATGCAATAACTATATATCGCGCACCCGCAATCCACTGCTGATGATGTCACATATTACATCATTAATGACATGGTCAGTGACATCACTGATGACATCACTGATGACATCATCCAGTGACTGCATGTTTCTGTAAAGTTAAAATATGTCTTACATATTGAAGAATGAGTGGATGTATAAGTGTCTGGATGAAGGATTTAGTAGGTGCATGACTGACTGTCTGAGTAAATGATTAAATGTGTCTCACTGAGTGCATGGGTTAGTGACTAAACTGTCTTAATTTGTGCATCATTATATCTGTTGTTCTATGAAGTGCTGCATGTGTTAATCAGTAGCTATATGAGTAACTATATGGGTTATTGATTGGTTGCCTAAGTATTTCTATGGGAGAGTAAGTGTGTGTGTGGGGGTGGCTGGGAGGTGTGTGACTCTGTGTATACATGTGTGAACAGTTGATTCACTCGATCTATGGGTTCAAAACTGCATGTGGAAACAGCTGTATGGGCGGTTGACTGTGTACGAGTGTATTAGTGAGTGATTTGATATCTCAGTGCTACATGTCAAAGTAAGTAAATATGTAAAACACAGTACACGTGAGAGTTCACATATATAAATCACTGTGTATAAGAGCCAGTGAATGTGTGAGTGGCTGAATGGATCATTGAAAACTTGTATCAGGAATTGTATAAGAGAGTAAATATGTGTTAGTATATGTTTGAATAAATAAGGTGTGTATAACTGTATAGTTGAGGAAATGGAGGAGTGACTGATTCTTTTCATGACTGACTAGATGTATGAGTAACTCCATGGATGAGTGACAATCTGTGAGTGTCGGTTTACACTGAGTGTATCTAAGGTTATATTAGAGTCTGAAGAGGTTCATCGTATTATCACATGAATGATATCATCAGTGATGTGATCAGTAATGTCAAATGAGATGTTATCAGTGATATCATCAGTGATGACATTTGAGATGTCATCAGTGATGTCATCAGTGATGTCATTTGAGATGTCATCAGTGATGTCATTTGAGATGTCATCAGTGATGTCATCAGTGATGTCACTGACCATGTCATTAATGATGTAATATGTGACATCATCAGCAGTGGATTGCGGGTGCTAATCCCTAACTATATATGGCCTAAAACCTATGGTTTTTTCAGTGAACATATATATATATATATATATATATATATATATATATATATATATATATATATATATATATACATATATATATATATATATATATATTTATTACCTACTGGCGGTCGCCAGTAGGTAGTTATAGTTAGGATTGTTTTCCATAGGGAATCCGCAACATTCTATTGGGAACAACTTTGGCGTCGATTGATGGATCTGCCTGAAAATGTCCTGAAATTTGCCTCACTGCGCTCCGCTCCTTCCCTGAAAGTTTGGGGGGGATTCGTCAAGCGGGGCCGAGATAAAAGGGGGGTCCCAAAACGTGTTTTCCCCATGTTAATTTCCATAGGGCGGTTGGACTCACTTTTAGCCCGAACGGCTGAATGGATTTCCACCAAACTTGGCAAAATTGTAGGGACTGGTAGCCCGATGTGCCTTTGCTATGTCTCAAGATATGTGCTCCAGTGGATTTTGAGTAATTTAGGTTAAAACAAATATATATATCTATAAGCGCGCCCCGGTACGCGCACCGGGGCGCGTACCAGCACGCTACGCGAGTTCGCGCGTGGAAAGCTGATTGGCTCTCGGGTGTCTGTCAACATTCCAAACAGTCCGGAGCAGCCGCCATCTTGTGTCTCAGTAGGATCGAGACACAAGAGGTGGCAAAAACAAAGGGGTAAATGACCAAAAGGGGGCAGGGTAGACCCCCCCTGACCCCTAGGTTTGATGTGGGGGCCATAAAATGGCCCCGCGGGGCGAAATTTTTTTTTTTCCGATTTGCGCGGGGGGAGCGCCCGGTACGCGCACCGGGGAGCGTACCGGGGAGTGTACCATGGGGAAAAAAGAATGACAGATTTTAAAAAAAATGTAGCATTTTTTTATAAATTGGAGGTAGTTCTAAAAAGAACTGTTTATTTTTATTCTTTTTGTTGTTTTATATTTTTTTTATTGTTTTTTGGAACATTTTGTACTTTTTTTGGCTTTTATGTACAATTTTGTTTTTTTTGGGAATTTTTATGGGGACAAACAAAAAACAGGGAATTGTAAACGGCTCAACTGGAGCAAAAAAAATCAGAAAAAAAATGAAGGTTTGTTTTGGCACTTGTGGTTGTCACCAGCATGGTTGATGAGTTTAATACTTTGCTCACCATAGCAAATTCTCCTTCCACAAAATTTGCAAACTATTTTGAAATCTCCAAACTGGGTTTGGATGTTTGGGACCATCTCACTTGTCTCTGGACCCGATGGAGTGGGTTGCTTACTTTGGGAGGTGCTGGGAGAAGATTGGGGAGGGTTTCTGGTCAGTTCTCTGACCTCTGCCGCAGCATAGTTGTTTGGGTGCCGGCGTTGCATGTGGCGAATCATGGTGTTGTTGCCAAAAGAATACTTTTTGGCAGGGTTCCCCCTGGAAAGTACAGTGCCACAGATCAGACAAGTATCCTTTGGCGCATTCACTTTCTTGAGGCCCCTTGGGATTTCAAAAAACTCCCAGACTATGTGCTCCTTTGGCTTAGAGGTGGTAGTATCTTCAGGCAGGTACCGCCTCTGCTCCTCCTCCTCCTCTTCTTCTTCTCCACCACTGTGGTGTTGTGGTGGTCCTTGTGGTGGTGGTGGTGGTTGAGATGCTCCTGCTGCTGCTGCTACTGTAGCCATTTCTCAGTACTAATAGGTACAAATAGGTCTGCAAACAGGTCTTCCTCAGTCAAAGTAAAAAGTGAGAATGATTAAAAAAGGTGGGGGCTTTCATCATTTGGAAAACAAAACTGTCCTGAACCAATAAAATGTGTTATTTTCAGGTCACATGACCCGGGCTTTCATCATTTGGAAACCAAAACGGTCTTGAACCAATTAAAAGTGTTATTTTCAGGTCACATGACCCGACGTGCTTACGCTACGCGCCCCGGGTCACTTACGTAGCGCGATCGTAAGCGCTCGGGTGCTTCCGGGTGCGCTTACGCCGTGCGTATCACGCGGACACGGCTACGCGATACGTCACAATGATGTTTTTGTTTGCGGCAATAGCGCAAACGGGACGCTCACCGGTACGCGCACCGGGGCGCGCCGAAAGACTGACTCTGTCACAAGGATGGTGTCATCAATGATGTCATGAGTGATGTCACTGACTATGTCATGAGTGATGTAATATGTGACGTCATCAGCAGTGCATTGCAGGCGCGCAAGTTGTAGTGAGTCCAACTAACTATAACTTGGGAATTTCAATGGTTTTATGTCAGTAAAATTTCCAGCTAACTATAACTGGAGTGAAACCTATGGTTTTTTCAGTGAATTTAATAGGTTTTTTAAATGCTAATTCCTAACTATAACTGGTGTGAAACCTATGTTTTTTTTCAGTGAATATATATATATATATATACGTGTGTGTGTGTGATGTATGTGTGTGTAACCTACTGACAAAGGTTAGGATCTAGTTTCCATAGGAAGAGCATTTTTGTTTTGCCAATAACTTTGCATTGCTGGAGAGAGCAGGCACAGGCTCCCAATCAGAGTGCATTCTGGGTGGCGGTGCCCAGAAGACAGAAGAGTGCGATATGGCGGGAGAAAGCGGTGGCAATCAGATACATTTCTTTTTTTTTGTACCCAAACTCTCCCCTCCATCCCACCTCCCTCCACCCTCCCCTGGCCTGCCACGCCATGTTGGCAGGGTACGGGCTGCTAATGGGGAGGAGGATGTGCCCTCTTGGAGACTCTCCTTATTAGAGTGCCCGCTGTGTCTTTACTACTGCAAGAGAAGAACCTGATACTTTATAAACAGTCAGTGCCACTGGAATTACGGAACCGATGAGGACGAATTTATGAAGAAGGTTTGAATACATTCTGTTACATTAAAAGGCTAATTAGGCGATGTAATGCAGCACGTTTTGTGGCAGTACTACATGACTATTTGGTCATTCTTAAACACTTTAACACTGTCTCCTCAAAGGTTTCACCTCATTAGTAGCACTGAGCAGCTGAAAGGTGACCTGCCACTGCAGAGCAAAGCGCCTGCCACTGAGTGGCAACATGTGTGGCAGTGTTGTTAGTCATTTTTGTTTTCGTATAAGGCTATACGATGTGGCCTTCATACCAGTGGCGGCTGGTGACATTTTAAAGTGGTGACGCGTAAGAGTGCCTGTACGAGTGTAATAGACAGGACAGAGAGAGCATGGAGATAGAAGTTCATGCATGGAATATACTAGCACAAAGCTGTTTTAACACACGACGCACTGTGTGAATGTGTGCAGCTCCTGCTCTGGCCCTATCCATACACAATCCCCGCACACTCTGCATGGAGCTCCTGGACTCACCCTGCTACCTGCCTGACCAGGGTGTTAGCGTAATGGTTGCAGCTGACAGCGTTTATATAGAAATGCCCCCTCACCTTGGAATCAGGTCCCCCAGAAACTCCAAAACCGCGTCGAGACTCTCTGGCTCACGGCGGTGAAGAAATTTGTGGGAAATCCAAGTCCTTTCTTTTGACCCAAAGGCTCCTTGTCAACCAGCGTTGATCTTTATGCCCCAGCGCTGCATGCCGCCTTCATGCATGCTGCAGTCCCGGCCCAGAGCCGTGTATACACCAATCCTGGTGGTGCTGAGGCTGGGGCGAGTGTGGCAACCCCTCTCAGCTAATACAGACCTTGCTTTAGCAGCACCAGGATTGGCTTAGCAGGGATACCCGCTGCAGCATTGCTCAACCCTCGCTCTCCTAATGCGCAGCCGCCAGCCACAGCAAACACTAGTAGTGCACATGACTGGGCTGGTCGAACAAATTATCCGACCCAAACCCAACATGCGCAGTGCTGCCTGCTGAGTCTGACAATGACATGTCAGTCAGCATAACGCCGGGAGTCAACCTGCCGGCTGCCCCACCCACCCACCCTCTTCAGACAGAGCCGCTGAGTGAGCTGAGCCTCTGCTAAATGACTGCCTCAGGAGTCGGCGGGCGCAGCTTGTGGGCCAACGCCCCTGCGCCCTAATGGATGCACCGCCACTGCCTCATACTGAAAAGTTTGAAGACCCCTGTTTTAAGAAATTGATCATAATGGAAGTCCATCCGTTGTCTAGAGAGGCAGATAAAATGCTGGCCTAAAAACGCAAATCCTCTGGAATCTGTCATGTTAAGGCAACTGTTTAACAGCATGACTTCATTGGTGTGGTGCTTGAACAGAGTTACAGACATAAGTACATATTACTGTGGTTAGGGCACATTCCAGTTGAAGAGGCTGTTGGGCCTTGACAAGTACCACATGTGATGGAAAATGTTTTAAATCTTGTCAGATGGGGCGTATGGTTCTTTTTTTATTTTATGCACAAAACACTGTATCTAGAGGGACAGCTTCATTGATGGCTATGAAATGGGAATGCTGGTCAACATTTTACATTCTGAAGAATGTATCAAAGGAGAAAGATGTCAGGGGCAATTTATCAATTCTGGATACATTTTACAATGACTTTCAAGGATATTTAATAATAAAATGCAAATCGTCTTGAATTTTAAGCCATAATATTGTAATATACTGAAATAAATCGGTGTTTATATTATTTTATAAACTGCCCGTGGAAAATCTAATCAGTTTATCAATATCATTCTATCCGTTGATGCCCAGAGCAGGGATGGTCTCTGACCACACAAAAGGCAACTCATGCCAGGCCTGCTCAGAGGCCTGCTTCCTGGGCACGGTTACAAACAAAATAACCTCCATGGCCTTTGTGAGTGGGCTTTGGGTCTGTCAGATGAACAGTTTGTGTTTGATGAGTTTCTGCTCCACTTTCACCTAACAGTAGATTGAGATGTTTCCACCCGGGTCCTTCTTCAGACTTATCAATAGCAGTCAAGACCATCAATCATGCCATTTTAGGGAATGAAATAGTGGCACAGTGCAGCGCAGCAAGTCGCCGTGCTGCGCGGCCGTGCGTCACTGGGAAAGGGCAAGAATGCAGGGTACTCTTCCAAAATGGCACATTCTTGTCCTTTCCCCTTGCACATGTGCTGTTTCGTCAGCCTAGCGCCAATGCAGGCCCCCTTGCACCATTGCGCAAGGCTTCTTCAGTTGTATGCAGGATTGTGTTTGTGCAGGAAGGGACACCTTGCTGCACAAAAACATTCCTGAGACACGTTTTCCTCAATCTATGTGTGCTGAAGAATGCAGCACATGTAGAATGAGGAAAAAACAAGGAGATATAACAATATTTCGCCTTGTTACGCCTCACCTGGGGAGGCGTAAGATTTTGGTGCATTATCAGATTTACAAGTCCTTGTAGATCTGGGAATGTGTTAAAAATCATGGGAGTTGCTTGGGAACACCCACCTCAATGTCTATGGAGCACAGTTGCGGCCGGCATGACACATGGGTGTGGGGGGTCGCGGGGGATCACACGGGGAGGGGGGTAATGAAAAAAAATGTATAATAATTTAACTTACCTTCGCCTCCGGTCCCGCGTCACGTCTCCTCCCTCTGCTCCTCACAGGAAGCAGGCAGCCTCCCTCTCCTCCCCTAAGCCAATCATAATGCTGCAATGGCAGTATTGTGATTGGCTGGGACACCGACCACACAGGCGTCCCAGGCGTCTATGGGGAGACCATTTTCTCCATGAAGGCTGCATGCAGCCTACATGGAGAAAACGGGAGAGTGCGTATGACTGGTTTGGCCTGCCCTGGGGCTGACCAAACAGTCAGCGCCCAAAACAGTGGGCAAGCCACTCCTCCCCTGCCTGGAGCAGGACTGCCCACCCACCCGCCCGCCCGCCCCAAACAAAACCCTTCTGCTTCCTCGCAGTGCGTGAGGCAGTAACATAAAATGGTATTTATAATACCATTTAAGTTTCTGCTTCTTGCACTGCGAGAAAGCAGTGGGGCGATGCACGTCCGCCCAAGTGGAGGAGCTGCCCCTGATGGAACACCTCCCTTGCTCAGAGTAAGTCATCACAGAGATTTGCGCTGCGTTGCCTTATTCTACATTTATGAAGCCACTCAAAGCCGCGCTAAGTTGCTTTATTTATTTATTTATTAAGTTTTATATACCGCGAACTTGACCCACGAGGGTATCAGAGCGCTTTACATTTAGGATCGTTGCATTATGAGTTACATCAGATAAAAGAGCATAGTAAGGTACAGTACACATAAACAATGTTTCAAGAATTTGTAGGAGGGAGGGGAGGAAGGAGTAGTAGCGGGGAGACGAGGAGGAACTGTGCCCAATGTCCGGCTGGGTAGGTGACGGTCAAGGGAGAAACCAAGGCTAATCTCATCATTAGCTGTCTAGCAGCTCCACGGGGCATCACCCATGTTGCTCAGGTCTCAGTGTTTCAGAAAACCAATTCTTTCTTTATTTGATTTGCGACCCAGACCCAGAGGTATCAGAGCGCTATACCAGAGGAATAATGCGTTACAAATTACATCAGTTACAATCGTGTAGTAAGGTACAGTAAACAAGCAACAAGGTTTAGAGAATTTGTTGGAAAGGAGGGGAGGAAGGAGCCATATCGGGGAGACGAGAAAGAACTGTTTCCAATGTCTGGCTGGGTAGGTGAAGGCCGAGGGGAAAACCAGGGCCAATCTCCTCATTAGCTGCCCAGCAACTCCACCGGGCATCAGCCATGTTGCTCAGGTCTCAACGTTCATGAAAAACAGTTTTGAATAGGTTCATAGGCTGTGAGGATAGAGGTAACGGAAGGAGGCGGGGGGAGGGAGGGAGTAAAACTAAACCATAGAAGGAGCTGGGCTACCATATAGGCCGATGGGGGATGTGGTCAAAGTCTGGTTGGAGTCCGGTGGTAGGGGAAAATGTGGCAGCCATATTGAGGTCAGGCCAGGGATTCTGACCTTGGTGTTAGAAACAGCCGGTACCCATTTTAGCCTTTTGCTCGATGGGAGCCTCAAGCAGAGAAATGCATGCAACTGGATGAGTAGCACCGGGATTAGGGTTGTGAAAGAGTTTCTGGCCACCATGTTAAGGTCCGGCAAGTCCCGGGAATGCCACAGATGCCCAGGAGCAATCCGAACTCTCAAAGTGCAGGGGCGCCCCCCGCCCCCATCTCCGACTGAAGACTTTGACGCCATTCATTCGGAAAGTCTTCTTTGGTTACAGGGTGGGGGCTTCTACCAGGAGTGGTCAACCAACAGCCTCAATGAGCCCTGTAGGGATGGCTCCAAGTCAAAGAAACACCCTGAACATATCTTCTATATATTCTATTTTGCTGGGAGAGTTACAAGTCTTCACACTGTTCCTGTGGACAGTTGAATGCCTGATATTATCATTTGATGCGAAGAGTAACCTTGAGCCCACCAGCCGGAGCCTCACTGACAAAAACAGATGCATTATTGATTGACACACACAGAACTCTCTTAAGGACATTTCTTGTCTGTAGGAAACACTTTGCAATTAACTCCAATTTTCGAAAACTGTTGACTTCCAAGAGAGTTTTTTCATGCCCCAGTATTTTCATGCAACTTAACGATACATAAAACCCCCCTCAGACCGATTTTGTCCCCATTCCGGTCCTTAAATTGCAGCACTGCACGACAAGGAAAGGGTAGGAATGCACCGTATTTGAGGAAATGCGTGCATTCCTTTCTCCTGTGCTGGAGCTGCTTTGCCGCTTAGCATCAATGATGCAAGGGTGCCTGTGTTGTAGACAGGAGCGTTTTTGTGCAGGAAGAGGCGTACTTCTCTTACTATGCGTGCCGCCGAATGCCGCACACATAGAAAGAGGAACTCATGAGGAGAATTAAAGATATTTCTCCTTGTTAGGCCTCTCCTGGAAAGGCGTATTTTGTGGTGCATTCCCAGGTGTAGCAGTTGTGGTAAATCTGGGACTGCTTTAAAAACCATGGGAGTTGTGTGGGAATCCCCACGCAATGCCCATGGAAAGCCTCCCTTGCGCAGGGTGCGGTAGCACAGCGATTTGTGCTGCATTGCTTTACTCCAGATGTATGGAGCCACGCAAAGTGGCCTCGCGTGGCTTCATTCATTGAATTGAAGGTTTGCAACGTGCATTTACCATGTTGCGTGGTGCAAACGTGACATATACCAGCTAGTAAACAGGCTCTGAAGAACTTACACCCAGGTCTCGCCCTGCCCTATTCAGTTGTATGTCACTGTTAGCCAACAATACAACAACTGGATGACAGGGGGCAGTGTTGAGGTTTCCTTTCATTACAGGCAAGGAATCTTCATCCCAAAGCCTATAAAACTCCACCACCTGTTCTGTGCAGGGCGAAGTGGCAAACATAGGGGCAGAAGGGCCAGCAACATTAAAATGGGCCAAAAGCTGCAAGTGTCATGGGAGAGCGACCTTATATTTGGCTACAGTGACTGGGGTGTGGGCCCTATGTTTGTGAGGTCTGGGCAACAACCAGCACTGTCTCTCCACCCAGTTGGGTCTAGCTCAAATTCAGAAAAGGCACACACAACATTAGCACACAAAATCAAGCACATTGGCACTGTTACAAACTTCCGACCAAAAGTCCATGGCCTCGTCTAGTCACACATTGACGGAAGCCACACACCAATGACCGCTCTCCTAGACGTCATGGACACCAATGCAGTTTGTCCACCATCGGTTAATTAGTCATCAGCCAAGCAAAGTTCATGCACAGCTCCCATACCCAGACAGACAACAGTAGTTCCCTCTCACTCCCAAAATGCACTTCGACTTTTGTTGTGTGCTGTATAAGGCACTCAAGTTGAATATGCCTGTCTACATTGCTACTAAACTCAAGAAGCCTGGTGGTCCATGTGTTACAAGGAGCACATCCCTGGCCAGACTGAAAACCCAACAGACTCCCATGAATGGACAGGCCAACCAGCCTTCTTGGCACTGTGAGCCAGACTGTGGAAGAATCTCCCTTTGCACATCAGACATACTCTTGGTGCAATTTATAAAAGGTCCCAAACCCACCTCTTCACAATCTTGCTACCATCCACCGCTGCTTTACTCCACTGTTTTACTCCACTGTTTTAGTGTGCTTCTTCAGAATCTCTACACAGACACATGTACTGAGTTTTTTAAACGTTCTTTTTAGTAAACAGATAAACAGCCCATCATTAGAATCAATAATGAAACATCGATACAGTCGGCATTTCCCAGAGCAAGGGCACAGTATTGCATGTACTGACGAAGGGCCGTTGGCTCAACAATTGTATTGTTGTGGAACTGTTTCTTTCTTTCTCCCCTGGGTTTGTGCTTTCACCCATTTAAGATCTATACTTTACCCATGGAACTCATACTTTATCCCATTTTTTGGTGCAACCTCTACTTTTATATATAGCTTTTTCTGCTAGACAGCACCAGTCCAGATGTTTTTTCCAGTTAGGAAGCTTTGCTGGTTCCTGTGCCCCCCACAACCTTACCATGTTGCGCTTTGCCACCCCTGAGGCCAGTGTTAGCCAGGTTTTCGTGTGTGAGGGCCACCTGGTCTTGTCTGTGATGCCTAGTAAATGCAAGCTTGCATCCAGGGGTATGTGTATACCTAGCACTTCAGACATCGCTCTAGTCACCCGAGTCCAGTAGCTTTGGATTTTGGGGCATTCCCAGATAATTCGAAAAAAGGTACTTGTCCCTCCACACACCTTGACGCAGTGATCCGAGTCTGACAAGCCCAATTTGTGATGGAGCGTTAGAGGTTTATATGATTTGTGGAGAACTCTAAGCTGGATCAATCTAAATATTGCCTGTACGGCGACCTCTTTGGGGCTCGGGATTGCTTCCTGCCAATCGCCGTCTTCCAGCAGCCCAAGGTCAGATTCCCAAGCTGCTCTTGGTGGACATAAGGGGTCGGGATGGTGCTTCATTATCTTTCGATAGGTTAGGGATGTTGCTTTGTCTATCATGGGTCAAGCAACAATCGGTCTTCCAGGGAGGAGTAGTCCAGTAGTGTTTCCCCATCTGGTATGTAGCGCCGTAGGGTATGTCTCAATTGGAGGTATCGGAATCGTTCTGTGTCGGCCATTTGGTATTCAGCCTGGAGTTCCTCGAAGGTGAGCATTCTCCCACCCCGCCACACATTTCCGATGGTGTTCAAGACAATTAGGCACCATCTGCGGAAGCACTGCAGTTGCCTCACATCACACAGTAAATCGCTCTCTTAGAGAGGTGTGTGTTGAGTCAGTCTTGAATTCCACCCCAGCAGCTTAGTAGTTATTCGCCATGCTCGTGCAACCTCCTGTGTGTGACCTCCCTGTTGCATATGGTACAGGGTCGCCAGATGTCCTCTGTCCTCCATCGCATATCGGTCAACCCTTTATGCCAGTTGGGCCTGGGGTGCAAAGACCCAGCCATAGATGTTGACCAGTTGGGCCACTAGCTAGTAGCTTCAGATGTCTGGGACTGCAAATCCACCCTTGTATACCCCGTGCAGTAGTTTGTGCAGCGCTATGCGTGATTTGCCACCCTTCCACAGAAGGTTGCGTTGTTCCCCCTCGATGGCCCTGAAAAAGGTGTCTGGGATCCTGTATGGGGTGTTCTGCAGAGCATAGAGTAGCCGCGGTAGGGCCATCATCTTGAATAGTATGCTCTGTCCACAGTATGATACAATACACGCCAGTGCATTGTATCCTCCCACAGCCTCACCATCTGGGAATGTACATTTAAATTTGGGAATTCCTCAACTGTCCTTGTAATCCATATGGTTAGGAACTTGAATTTATTGTGCTGCGTCAGGGCCGCGCAGTCAGTCACGAGTGGTGGGAGTTCTCCCACAAGAGTAAAAATTTGAGATTTGTCCCAGTTTACCTGATATCCAGAGTAGGTGCCGAAAAGTCGGAATATATTTATGAGTCTGTGGAACGTGTGTTTAGGCTTGTGAGCATATAGAAGTATATCGTCTGCATTCAGCGAGATACATTCTTCCCATTCCCCTCTGATATCTATGCCCCAGATTAGGGGTCCCCTCAGACCCACGCTGCTAGTGGTTCCAGCGCCAGCGCGGATAATATTGGGGACAATGAGCACCCCTGTCACGTTCCTCAGTGAAGTGCAAATGACCTTGAAGTCAATCTTTTACCCATGCGCTGGCTTTCGTGTTCTGGTAAAGAAGGCAGACCGATGAGCAGAAGTGCTGTCCAAGGCCCAACCTTAGAAAAACTGCGTTAAGATAGGACCATTCAATGCTATCAAATGCCATTCTGGCATCCAATGTCATTTGGGCGGCAGGCATATGTGGGCGCGCCGCCGTCTAGTGCATTACTCCATATAATCATCTAAGGTTTAGTCTGGTGCTTTTGTGGGGTATAAATCCTGACTGGTCTGGGTGTATTATGGTAGAAATTTTAGGCATGAGCCGATTCGCCAACACCTTCGCCAAGACTTTAGTTTCAAAGTTGAGGAGGGAGATAGGCCAATAGGAGCTACACTGGTCCATGGGCTTGCCCTTTTCAGTGATGACTACAGTCATGGCTAATCTGAGATCCTTGGGTAGACACCCCTTCTGCACTGCGAGTTAGAACACATCAAGCATCAGTTGTGCCACCCGCCCTGCTATGCATTGAAAGAGTTCTGCGGGTAGCTCATTCGGGCCGGCCGCCTTCCCGGACTGCAAGTGTCAAATTGCCCCCTCCACTTCCTCCTTTGCCAGGTCCAAATCTAGGTCATCTCTGTCTTCTTTTGGAATCAATCATTTTTATTGCGTGGTAAAGCATCTTAATACAAAGCTCAGCTGCCTACATTCAATTGCCAGCAGAGCGTAATCTCTTAACAACTACACAGCGTACGGGTCTACAACCCGGAGGGCGACCCCGCGAAAGAAATTTCGGGTCATAACAAACTGCCAGGGCAGTTTGTTATGACCACTTTTATAGCAGAAAGAAACAAACAAAAGAGACAAACACCCAACCCCTCCACCCCCCCCCCCAACCCCACCCTCCCCCACCCTGCTCTGCATCAGCCTCTAACTCCACCTTCCACCCTCCATGACCCCCAGACTCATCCCGCCACCACTCAGACAACCTTAGTGGCCCCCCAAGGCTCTAAAGGAATGAGCTGAAGAATTTGTAGGTACTTCGGGCATGTGACTTCCCTCAGATCTTTAGAAAGGAGTTGTAGGAATGGACCCCATAGCTTCGCATATTCAGAACCCTTTCCATTAATTCCCAGTGAAAGGCGTTCATAGCCAAAAGATGCCAAAGCCTTTGGATCCAATCCCGCGGGTCAGGTGAGGCCGAGGATCCCCATTGTGCCAATAGGACCTGACGTGCCGCAAGCAAAGCTAATGCAATCTGTCTACCCCTCAGCGAGCGCAAAGAAAATGACTTAGGATGAGGGAGTCCCAGCAGCGTGTGATCAGGTGCCCGGGGAAATGTGATCTGGAAGGCATCGTCTAGGTCATCAAGAATCACTTTCCAATACCGCACTAACTTCGGGCAATGCCACAACAGGTGCACCAAAGTACCCGGAAGGCCAAACCCCCGCCATCAGAGGCCTGACTTCGCTACATCCCATGCCTTGATGCGCGCCGGAGTATAATACCAATAAGCGGCCACTTTATAGGCAGACTCGGTACCCGCAGTGTTAGAGGCAGTGTGGTGTACGCGATAAAAGACGTGTTCCCAATCTTTACGTGTCAAAGGGCAACCCAACTCCATCTCCCAGCGAACCTGTGCCTTTGTACGCTGTTTCTTGGGGTGCAACAAAATCATTGCATACAGCATAAGACTGGGGATGCGCACCCCGGGGGAAAATCTGGGTTAGCAACAATGGGAGTCATAGGGGAGGGAAATGTAGTCCAACCCCTATGCTGCGCTAATTGGTCCCAGGCTTTCAAAGTTGTTGAAGTCACCGGGGAAGAGTAAAGGCCCCATGCTCTGTGTTTGCGCGGCAGCCACAGCTCACGTCAGATGTTACAACCCGCTACTGTATGGTCCATAAAGTTCCAGTGTTTGCTGGACAAGGGCCTATTCCACTACGTGACATATCGGAGACAGGACACTTGATAGTAAGCCGTCAGCAAGGGAAAGCCCAGCCCACCTGCAGTCTTTGGCGCGGTGACGAGGGACAATGCAAGCCTTGGCCGTTTATTGTTCCACAAGAATTTATTAAGGAGCCCCTGTAGTTTCCCAAGAGTGCCCGGCGAGGGACTCACAGGTAGCATCTGGAAAAGGTAGAGGACACGCGGAAGCAATGTCATTTTTACCGCCACCAGCCTCCCGTACGAAGCAAAGTTGAGGCGGGACCAGTCTGAAAGTGCTTTGGTAGTTTGATCCACCAGTAGCTTATAGTTAAGGGAGCCCGTTTTAGCTATGGAAGAGGTCAGACGGATACCCAGGTATTGAATATCAGAGTGCACCTATTGAAAGGCGAAGTCCTGCTGTAAATCTTGCACCTCTCCATCGGGAATAGAATTGTTAAGGATTTGCAATTTTGAGAAATTTACCTTAAATCCTGCAACCTTTCCGAATTTGAGGAGCTCCGCCGATAGGTACCGCAGGGAGGAGTGAGGTTGGGTAAGCGACAGAATAACATCATCGGCATATAAACTAATTTTGTGTGTATCAGCACCAAACTTAATCACCGCAATACCCATATTTGACCGTATGTGTTGGGCAAAAGGCTCCGTATAGAGCGCATTAAGCAACAGGGATAAGGGACACCCCTGTCGTGTCCCTCTAGTGATGGTGAAAAGGGCTGACTTGCACCCATTCACTCGCACCGCTGCCTTAGGGGCCGCATAGAGACACCGAACCAAATGCACAAAGCTGTCACCCATCCCGAAGACCTTCAAAACTGCAAACAGGTATTCCCAGTCCACCCGATCAAAGGCTTTCTCTGCATCGATGGAAAGAAAAAAGGTCTGAGCCCGAGAATGGTGGACCAGGTCTATGAGGTGAAGAAGCCATTTGGTATTATCCCCCCCTGACGCGTTGGGATAAAGCCTGCCTGGTCCAAATCTATGATTCCGTCCATCAATGGGCTGAGTCTCGCCGCTAAGATACTCGCAAAATATTTTGCATCGATGTTGAGAAGAGAGATCGGCCTATACGAGCTGCAGTCTCTAGAGTCCTTACCAGGCTTAAGAATGACTGTAATCGCTGCCTCTGACATGGAGGGAGTCACTTCTCGCGTAACGAGAAAGGAGTTGAAGAGACAGGTTAAAAGAGGAGCCAGCTCCACACAGTAGGTTTTATAAAATAATAAGGCAGAAAAGCCATCCGGCCCCGGGGATTTGGCCACCTTCAGCCGAGCAATCGCAGATATGACCTCCTCTATGAGGATCGCGGTATCTAAGGCGTCTGCCGACGTCCTGAAGAGAGGTGTAATGTTGCAGGACGCCAAATAGTCTGCCATTCCTGCAGAGTTTGCCGCCTCCCCCCTGTACAGACCCTGATAGAACTGCCAAAAGGATTCCACAATAAGGGCATCAGTGGTATGTTCAACTGCCTGAGGGCCTCTAATGGATTGTATGGCCGTCAACTGGGCTTGCGCTTGCAACCATTGCACCAGCATCCTCCCCCCCTTATCCCCGCTAAGGTAGAATGTGTGTCGCAAGCGCAGGAGGGCATGTTCTGCCCTATCTAAGTCGAGGTGTTTCAGCATGCGCCGCTTTGTCTCTAACTCCCTCCAAACTCTTGGGGCCCCCGTCCTCTTGTGTATCGCTTCCAAGGCGCCCACCTCCTTTTCCAACTCTGCACGCTTTTCTTTGAGTAACCGCGCATACGATGCCGTGAGCGCAATAAACTCTCCCTGCACCACTACCTTCAATGCCTCCCATACCGACGCTAGGGGTGTACCGTCCTGGTCATTGTCTGTGAGATATTGGGTGATAGTGTCCCGTATTCGTGTGACCACCAATTCTGAGTGGAGTAGGGAGTCACGAAGGCGCCAGCCGGCAGCGGCGGTCGCTTGCCACGGGAGGTGAGTAGTACTGAGATGAGGGCATGGTCCGAGAGGGAGCGCGGTGTAATGTCCGCTGCTGACAAATGAGGCAGGAGAGAGGATGTGGCTAAGAAGTGGTCTAAGCGTGCATAAGTTTTGTGCGCTGCAGAGTAGTAGGTGTAATCGCACTCTAGGGGGTGCTGGACGCGAAACACATCATTCAACCTGCCCTCAAGCAGCCACCGTCTCCCCCCCTGTCACATTGCTCCTGTCTGGTAGGACCGCTGCTCAGCCCTATCCAACCCCGGATCCATCACTATATATAAGTCCCCACCCACCAGGATCGATGCATCTGGAGACGCTAAAACCTCGGAGAGGGCCGCTCGCAGGAAGGGCTCTTGTCGTATATTCGGGGCATACAGTGACCCTACCGTTAGCTGCGTCTCCCCCCACTGGACGTGGACAGCTAAAAGTCTTCCCTTAATGTCAGCCACCTGCGAAAGGACTTTGCAGTGTGTGCGAGCACTAAGAACTATCGCCACCCCATGCTTTTTAGCCGGACCTGAGGACCAGAGTTGTAAGGGGAAGCACCTATCTTTCATCTGCTTAGTATCCCTAGAAAGGAGGTGGATCTCCGTAACAGGCACACACCGCATTCTCCAAGAGGGAAAGGATGGCTGAGCGCTTAACAGGGCTGTTCAAGCCCCTAACATTCAGGCTCACAATCTTTAGATCCCTACCCATAACCCCCAGAGGGAAGGTAATAGCCAATGTGGTACCTAATACTGGCAGTGCTGAGTGGGCAATGGTTCATTGCCTGTGGGCCGGATCCTCACCTGGCCTTCTGGAGAACTGATGCGGAGCCCCAAAAACAATCCCAAAACCCCAGCCAAACCCCAGATCCCAAACCACAATACAGAAAAACATAAAAAGGAAAAAGATTCAAAAGTCGCATATAGTGACTACAGTCTGTCTTGCGGATCCATCTGTCAGGGGAACATGGCACCATTGTGGAACCCTTCACGCTCCTGATACAGGGCTCTTCTAATTCACATGGACTGAGATAACCAAAAACAAGTTCTCATCCAAGAACTTCCCGCCTCCGGGTCCGAATAAGGACCCAACCAGTGCCAATCATAAGGATCTCAAGGGAACCCGGAATTGTCAGTCACCAATGCCACAGAAGTAACAGCAGCTTCTCTCTCCAGTAGACTCGCGGACACGCCTGGTTTCACTGGCGCGGGGGACTTCCCAACGCGTTGCCATTCGGTGGAGCGTCTACGCCGTCTAGCAGGGGATCCGACGCTCCTGGGCAAAGAAGCAGGCCGCTCCAGTCCCAAGATCTTGAAGGCAGCGTCCAGGGAGCGAACCTGCAGGAGCTTGCCATTGTGCTTGAAGATAAGCCAAAACGGGTGGCCCCACGAATAGGGGATGACCTGCTCACGGAGGTGATTAGTGATGGGCTTAAAGTCTCTGCGCTTGACGAGAGTGGAGGCCGCCAAGTCCTGGAAAAGTGCAGGTTGATGGCCCCGAAATTGCACGAGGTTGAGGTCACGGGCCTTCCGAAGGATGCTCTCCCTAAACTGGAAGTCGTGGACTCACACCAGTATGTCCGCTGGTGGAGCCCTGGCACCACGCGGCAAGCCAACACGGTGGACGCGGTCCATTTGGATTTCTTGTTCTTCCCCTTCGCCAAGTATCTGCCGGAACAGCTCACCAACATACTCACAAAGGTTATCTCCCTCCCCCTTCCACGGGACCGCACGGATTCTAATATTATTCCGCCGGGACAGGTTTTACAAATCCTCGGCGTGGGCCTGGAGATCTAGGTTTTGTTCCGTGAGACGAATGACATCCTGCTGAAGTTGGTGGATTTCATCTGCAGTGCCCAAGTCATGTTCCTCAAAGGTCACCACTCACTCCCCAATGGCATCGACACCCCACTGCATCTCGCCCATATCCGAGGAGAGCTGAGAGCGGAGTTCCAAAATGTGCTATGGCTGAGAATAGTAATAGTGAAGCCGTGGTGGGGGATTCTCACTCGTGGCGGAGGTCCTGAATTCAAAGCTGTGGGTGTGCCAGTCAGTCAGTCAGTCAAAAAGCGTTTATTATCGGTTAGGATCCATTAAAAGACATATGTATACATTTACAGATAAAATGAATAATTTAAAACAAAGTGACATAGAAGTCCAGAAGCATAGTAAGTACATAAAAATGAATAAAAAGATTCAAAGTTAAAAAAGTACAGTCATAACGAAGGACTACATGATTTAAAATAACAGTCGCATTGGACAAACCCTAGGCATTTTATTAGTGAGGAACCTCCTAGCACAATATTTAATTTACTAGAGAATCAATAATTTGTGGGCTTCCAATTTTTAATTTTGCGCATCTTACATGCCACATCGACAGAAGAAATCTAGCGGTTGCAAACACTGTCAAAGGGGAGGTATGGTATTTAACACCTTGGGTACTAAGCTGATCCCCCTCCTGTGCTGAAAGTTATTAAATCCCCTTGTTCATGACGAGCTCAGCTCGTCATGAGCATACGAGAGGTGTACCTCATGACGAGCTGAGTTCGTCGTGAGCATCGAAGGGGTTAAGGATCCTAAATACCTCCCTGTAATCCCTGAGGCCTTTAGATTTACAAAGTTGAATGATCCATTTGGCTCTTGCCTTGGAGTAAGAGGGACAGAAGAGCAGAAGGTGCAGATCTGTCTCACTACTTCCCTCACACCCTGGGCAAGAACTCCCTACTTGTGGTACTTTCGACCACTTGTATGTTACAGCCCTAAGTGGCAATAAACCATGTCTAAACTGGATGTATAGTTTTTTAGCCAAAGGGGGCTGAATATCATCCAAGAATTTCTCAAACTAAGGATGGACCTTAATATCCAAAAAGGTGTTGGTCAATCTACCCAAGATCCCCCAAGTGCTCCTTATAGCTTATAAGCTCCGGGGTGCACCAAAGTCGTCTCCAGTACAGAAGGGGGTGGTTTAACACAATCTCCTGTATAGGTACCACGCCTAGATCCAGCCGTAAGGGGGTAAGGAGAGTGCTCGAGGGAAGTCTCAAGAGGCGCCTGATGAAACTATGTTCAGTGAGTGAGAGCGGTGCAGCGACAACGTGGCCCCAAAGGTCTGCACCGTAAAGCGCCCCCCCCTTTCGCCTGGGCTTTATAGATTTCCATAGGCAGACCCAACAGTTTTAATGTTGACTCGTTGAAAACCTTGAGGATGCCGCCAGATGATTGGGCCAGCTTCAGGTTGGCCTTAGCCATGTGAGACCCCCAATCCATTCTGTCGTTGAGTGTGACCCCCAAATAATCAAAGGTAGACACACGGTCCAACACTGTTCCATCCAGATGAGGGTGAGGGCAGTTCGAATGTTTGGTATTGTAGACCATGTACTTGGTTTTAGAAAGGTTAATCTCCAAGTTCCTCAGTCTACAAAAGGAACAGAATGCCTCTAATGTGCACTGAATGCCCGGGGACGATTTAGATAGTAAAAGAGTATCATCATCGAACATTAGGGTGGGTATCTTGCGGCCTGCTAAACTAGGAGAGTCTAGGTCTTTTGCTCCGAGTAGATGTTCTATCAACCCGTTGAGGAAAAGCGAGAAGAGCGTGGGGGCCAGAACGCACTCCCTTTTCCACCGGAAACGGAGCCGACAACTCCCCATTCCTTCCATGTCTCACCCTTGTATATGTTCCTTGATGCATACGTCTAAATAGATGGCACAGGTAGGCCGGGGCACCCATCTCTAATAAAACGGCCCAAAGCTTATCCCTCTGGACCAGGTCAAATGCGGACCGTAGGTCCACGAAAATCAGATATAAACTCCCCACCCCTGGGGAAACTGTCTTCCAGTAGACCAACTGTAATCCAAACAGTTGGTCAATGGTGGAGACCTTTGCACGAAAGCCCGCTTTAAGGGAGGTTAAGATGTGATGATCGTCCATCCAACTCTGCAACCGTGCTAGTAAGAAGCGGGCAAATAATTTCTAGAGGACGTCAATCAAACTGATGGGGCGGTAGTTTGCCGGGTGGAGAGGGGAAGCCTTTTTATGGATGGGTATAATTTCTGCACCCAGCCAAGTTGGGGGGATCTCCATACCCTGGAGAATGGCATTGAAATATGCCCAGATATAAGGGGCCCACAACTTCTGTTCGCTCAAATAGAGGTCACCAGGGATCCTGTCAAGGCCTGGTGCTTTCCCCGCAGTCTGGCTTTTGAGTGCCACCTGGATTTCCAGGAGGGTGCAAGGGGGGCAGTCATCACCCAGGCCCTCCAAAGGAGCCAGGACAAGTTGGCTCTTTTGGGCAGCTAAATCAGTCAGAGGTGCGGGGTCAGTGAGTGAGTAGAGGGGCTTGAAGTGAGCTAGCCAAACCTCCTCGCTAAGATTAGGAATAATAGCAGACGACCCCTCTGCCACCCCTCCTCGGACCAGATTCCAAAAGGACCTATAGTCTCGATCCAGGGCTACTTTGATACTTTCCCACCTTGCTACCTCCCACTCCAACCTGGCATCCATAATCATTTTTTTTATATATTTGCCTAGCATTTCTTATACTTGACTGGGACCCCGATTTGACCTCTTTTATAAGGATATTTTTAGCCACTCTACAGCTTTTGTTAAACCAGTTGTCCTGCTTTTTAACCCTAGGCCTCTTGGTAACATTAATCTAAAAGTAGTCGGCCAAAGTGTGAAGGAGCTTATTATGGATGCGCTGTAGCACCTGAAGATGGGTCGGATCGCAATTAGGGCTCAGGAGATCGCAAACCTCTACTAGTGAGTTTGCGACATGGTTGTATATCCTAGATAGCTTCTCAGGAGCTAGCGCAATCTTCGCCCACCTAACGCGTCTACCACCCATGTGCTGTGGGTATGCACTCGTGGCAGAGGTCCTGAAGTCATGGCGGGGGGTCTGCACTCATGGCAGAGGTCCTGAAGTTGTGGCGGGTGGTCTGCACTAATGCCAGAGATGCTGAAGTCATGGCAGGAGGTCTGCACTCATGGCAGAGGTTCTGATGTCCTGGCGCGGGGTCTGCACGCATTGCAGGGGTCCTGAAGTTGTCGCAGGGGTCTGCATTCATGGCAGAGGTCCTGAATTTGTGACAGGGGTCCGCACTCGTGGCAGAAGTCCTGAAGTTGTGACGGGGAGTCCACACTTGTGGCAGAGGTCCTGAAGTTGTGGCAGGTGGTCTGCACTAATGCCAGAGGTCCTGAAGTCAAGGGGGGGGGGGGTCTGCATGCATGGCATAGGTCCTGAAGTCAATGCGGGGGTCGGCACTTGTAGCAGAGGTTCCGGAGTCATGGCGTGGGTCTGCACTCATGCCAGAGGTGCTGAAGTAGTGGCGGGTGGTATGCACTCCGCATTGCAGTTTTTAATTGCTGCGGTCCCGCCACAGCAGAGTCCCCACCCCAGGAGCATGGAGGCCTTTGTGAGTCAGGACTCATCCTCACTACAAACATCCTGGAAGGATTTGCCTTGCACCCAACGGGATACTAGTGAACGGTTGTAGATGGGGAGCTTGCCTCTATACAGTTCAGCCGCAGAGAGACGAGATTGTGATAATCTGTCAGCCACTCTCCTAGGAAGCAGACCTTCCCATAGGACCTCACAGACATGATTATGTGAGACCACAGTAAACACCCCCATCATTCTGGATTTAAACGCTGCAAAGTATAAAGCTTGGACGTACAAAACATCTTGGGCCTTATTCACAAAGGTATTTTTTGCCGTAGACATACATTTACAACTGAAAATACATTGTTTATGCAGTCCATTAATTGAGCGAGGGATCCCTTGTAGGTGTAAATGGATCCCTGACTGCAGATTTCAGCAAACATAGACCATAGGTCAGGAGTGGGAAGTGGGCGTTGACAGGCATGATGTGCCTTCCAAGTTTGGGAACAGCTTTCCGTTGACGCCCCTCCCTCCTTTATCTTCTTCTGTTTACTTTCTCCTTCCACCATGTTTACAATCACCAGTAGTGGCCAGTATGACTCGCCTGTGGCGGGGCAGTGTTGGGAGTGGGGGAAGGGGGGGGCTAGCGGGGCTGCGCAATACAAAAAAATATATATACAGTTACCTTGCCCCTGGTGCCCGCTTCGCTTCTCCTGCTCTCCTTGTGGGACTCGAGGAACAGGAAGCCAGGCAGAACAGCCAGGCTCCCCTGACCAATCACAATACTGCAATGCTTTTGAGCGTCCTGGTTTGACGCTCAGTAAGGGAATGTAATGCAGCCTGCATGGAGAATGGGGAGAGTGCGCATGACTGGTTTGAGCGGCCCAAGAACGACGACTAAACAGTCACTGCACACTTTGGAAGTGGGCAGACCCCTCCTGCCCTGCTCCAAAACTCAAAGTTATTGTCATGTTATATTTCCTTTACTCTGCGCTGCTCAGAAGCAGTGGGCCGACCGCCGACGCTCCTCTGCCACAGCGCTGCCTTTCCCTCTGTAAGGGGCTGACATGTATTAATAGTGAGCAGTGTCTGATGCCTGATGCTGCGAAGCACAAGGCAGCCGTGGCCTCTAAGCACATTTGTCACTCATCTGACTCCTGCATCCATCTCTGTCACCTGGGAGCAGCATCTACTTCCGCCAAAAGAGATGACCCGATCCCTTAATACATCCAGGTTAAGGGCATCCGGTGTGGCTGGAAGTGACGTGCACGCGCGTCGCTTATCAGTGGGGCTCTTTGCTATTTATTTACAGATACATTTACTTATTTATTGTTTTTTTGATTCACAGTTGCAGACAGAGCCAGGCTTTACTTCAGAGCAGCGCATTGTACAGCTGGATGGATAAATAATTGACGGTGGCTAATTTGCATCCAATCTCTTTCCAGCTTTCGAAAAAGATATATTTAGCATCATGCAATTAGACTAAAACTTTTCGCCAAATACAAAACAAGCAGAAACAATTAAATGTCCAGACAAGCATGGGGTAGATTTCGATTAAAACAATTGGAAATTGGTTTATGTGTATCAGCATAGCTGTCAAACTCCAGACTGAAGAGGTCAGAGGTCATTCAGAGCGTGGTAATGATGGGCATCTGATGACATGAAGCGGATTCCCTGTTGTTATGTTATGTTATGTTATGTTATGTTATAACGCTTTTGTATAGCGCACGGCTACTCGAAAAGAGTGTCCCGGCGCTTTTCACCTGCAACTCAGAGTAAAAATAACACAACACAGCGAAAATAAGTTGTGCCACATTCCCCTACTCCCAGCTCATTAAGAAGTGGAAGAAACTTTTCGTTCCGAATGTCAGAGCCTCAGCTGACTCCTACGGTGGTGGCCCTCTGGCAAGTGCCCTGTTTAGGGTGGGACTTCCGGTTCAGGTCTTTCTAGGCAGAGCAGCCTTGCAAAGCATGGTAGTCGTAGGTAGTAGGAAGGAATATAAAATATCACAATGCACAAGGAGGAAAGTGCCTGTGTGTCGTGGCTTCACTGGATTTTTTTAAAAACAAAACAATTCAGACTTTGTGGCTTAGTTTAGAAAGAAAACTTGAGCAGGCTGCCTTGGCGCCATGAATGAATGAGTAATTCATCTGTACACATGCATTCCTGTGTCATTGGAAAACTTTTCTGCTAAAGATCCCTCCCACAACAGAGGGGTGGGGCGAAATGGGGTTTTAGTGAGGAATTTAAGATCTGGTGCAGAAGGTTCTGAGAGAAGGTCAAGAAGGCTCAGGAAAGCTGGACGAGCCAGTGGAAATGTAAGACACCTGATAGAAGGTGTTCATTAAAGAGGCTAGGTCCTGAAACAGCCTTTGTCTGTCGACTGGAACATTTTAATTCAGTCTGTAAATGTCATGGCTTCCTTGCTGATCTGTATTCAGTTTCTGAAGCCAAAGAGCCCCAGTAAATTACCTTGTTCTTTTCAAACACTTGAAGTCTTAATGCCTGGCCTTTATACATCACCTTTACTAGTTCGCTTTCTCAGTAGCCCGTTCACTCCTGTAATTCACGATTGTGATGGCACCTGCGTAGATGGACGTCATTTAGGAGTCGCCGGAGGTGGCAGCTGCAACCCCCGGCTTGCTCCGTGCGACCCCTGGCACTGACTTTGCAATCCTGGACCTCAGTGGTGGTGAAGGCAGTGCCAAGAAGAGAAGGTAAACAGTGCTGTGTTGTGCACTTTTTATTGACGGCAGCTCCAATTGCGACCTGAGGCATTAACCTCTCAGATCAGGTGCTAGTGACAAATCTTTATTTGTCTCCTTTGAGAGAAACAACAAGCAGCCAATGCGTTTCGCTCTCTGATACTGAGAGCTTCATCAACTCCAAATTCCAAATGAAAGAATTGCTTTCAATTTGACTAAACAGAAGGTGACTCATTCATTCTGTATATTGATTCCTAGGGCCTCAGTTACCACCTTTTAGCGCAGCGCTGCAAGCCTTCCTGCTGTGCTGCCCTATGTCAAAAGAAAAGGGCAGGAATGCACCGTATCTATGAAATAGCGCACATTCCTGTCCTCTGTTACTCCGCTAGCGCTCAAATGGCTGCCATGCGCCAATGCAGGCAACCTTGAATCATGGTACACGGTGGCATAGCTAGACCTTATGCCGCCTGTGGCGGTCCCTGCATTTTTCCGCCGGCGAATGCTGCATGTAGAAGCGGGTGGGAGTGCTGGCGATTCCTGCGTTTGCTGCTTTGTGAGGGCCCCAGGTAAGTGCGGGGGGTCCGCCACCCTCAAAACTCATGCCACTAGGGAGAGGGATTGCTCCCCCTCTTGCTACGCCGCTGATGGTGTAAGAGTGTCTGCATTGAAGTCAAGTTGTTTTTCCTCACAAAAACAACCCTTTTGACACCCCTGGGGAGGCGTCAACGTTTTGACACATTCCCAGGCTTACAGCTTGTTTCTAAATCTGGGAATGTGTCAAATGCGATGGGTGTTAAATGGGAACAACCTCCATGATGCCCATGGCACTCCCATCGAGTATAGACTAAAAATGACTCAAACTACAAAAAGGAAATAGTGGTAAAAAAATGCAGCTAAATTAAACAAAAAAGAAGAAGACTATCGCCCTATAGAACTGAATAGGAAAATAAGTAAAAGATGTTGAATACGTGTATTAATAATGTAAGAAATTATTAAACAAACTTGTAAAGAATAAATTAAAAAATAGTATCTTATACAATTGTTAAGACATACTGAAAAAACATGTTAAAACAATGTTACAAATATGTATATGCAAAAATGTACGAAATGTAAAAAAAAGATAAACAATAGAAAAAAACGGGAAAATGTACAACATACAATACAAAACTATTTAAATATGATTTGCATTTTTTATTTATTAAAAGAAATGTATTAAAAATTGTTCTATTTATCAATATATAAATGTTTATCAACTAGAAATATATTTGTTTAAAAATATAATAAAATACATTAAAAAAACTTTGGGAAAATAAATAAAAAATTAAAAATGTGCTACAAGTCTTTATTCTATAAAACATAAATAATGTTATATATTGCAAATATACAAAGTAACTACTTTTCAAATGATCTTTCTAAATAATGCTAATTAAATGGCATAAACTACTCCTATTAAGAGAGATACCATTAAAATTGTTATATTAAATAATCACACTGTGAGAAGTTAGCCTGGCATATGTTGTCCACTATTCTAGAGGGCACCTTGCACCAGTTTAAACGGCCCTTATGATGGTGGTTGTAAAGTCAACCTTATAGATCAGCTATCCTAGTAGTAGCATGAACCAGCAGTCTTAGGCTAAAACTTCATAGAGCATGTGAAGCAAGCTATTTTACCAATTTTAATCCCTTGAATACCAAATGAAAGGACACCACACAAGGTATATGTCAGGCATGCAGGTGTGGGTTGACGTTTAAAGGAGTCAGCAGACAACTTGTAGGGGGTTAGTGCTTCTTTTAATCGATATTCACTAAACACGCCTTTCAAACAAATGAAGATACTCCTAGGTTCTGGAGAAACAACAAAGGAACATGACGGAAATGGAACTCGTCCTGATAGAAAACGTTTCTTTGTCACAGTCTTTTCAAAGAAGTGCGAGGTCCTCGTTATAGATATGCAGGCTCCGGGGAACGATTCCAGGGCACAGCAGGGGTTGTTCTCGCATGTAAAAGAAAGAGAAACAAAGACCCTCGATTACTGGCAATTCCAGGGAATGAATTGAGAGGGGAGCAGGAGTGAGGGGATCACCGGGGTCTAACACCAATTGTGACTTTCAGCAGTTAGAGGTGCGTGTGCCCGGGGGGGGGTGAAAGTTCATAACTAACACGAAAGTCAAGCACGTGACCTCCCGCAGTCCTCCCCTACCCTGTATCCGCCCGTGAGACAAATAGCCCCTTTAGCCGACCCCATACCTTGTCTAGCCACACTTCTCCAGAAGTGCGGCGGGGCGGCTCGTGGAAACGTTGGCCTCCTGGCGTTCCTTCTCCGCTGGGCTGTCCTTCTTCTTCTGGGTTCCCAACCTGGCGTTCAACCTCCTCCGTAGTGCTCGGCGTCTCCTTCCTCGGTCCTCGCCCGGCTTTCGCGCCGTCCTCTTACTGGAGGCAGGATTTCTTCACCGTCTCGAGCGATGATTGGGCAGAAGTCAGTGACGTCACGGCTGACGAGTCCTCCTCCGGGAAAGCCCAGGCCACATTAAAGGGGCCGCAGGAATCCTGTCCATGGGGCGGAAATGAAGAAACATTAACGTCCGGCTCCCGTCCAGCAGCAGCCCCGTGACAGATCCCACCCCCGGGATTTTCCCGATCGGGGGAAAGAGGAAAGCGAGACAAAAAGTCAGCATTGCCCTGTTGTACACCTTTCCAATGACGGACCTCCATTTGGAAAGGCTGGAGCGCCAGGAACCACCGGAGTATACGTTCATTGTGGCCACAATTCCTTTGTAGCCATGTCAACGGGGCATGGTCCGTATATAAGACAAAGGGTCTGCCTTCCAAGTAGTACCTAAGCTTGTCAACTCCCCATCGAACCGCTAAACACTCCTTCTCGATGGCGGAATATGCCATTTCTCTGGGAAATAGCTTCCTACTGATGTACAGGATGGGTTTTTCGATACCGTTGTTGTTCTCCTGCGAGAGAACAGCCCCGATCCCTACCCCAGAGGCATCCGTTTGAAGAATAAAGGGTTTAGTAAAATCTGGTGACATCAATACCGGGGCAGAAGTGCGGAAGGTTTTCAATGTGTGGAACGCTACTGATTCCTTATGAGAGGGGGCTGGTAACTTGGAAGAGGAATGGCCCTTCTTGAGGAGATCTGTAAGTGGACTAGCTATTTCTGCAAATTGGCCGATAAACCGTCTATAGTAGCCCACTAAACCCAAAAACGCTCTGAGATCTCTTTTGGTTGTGGGATAAGGGACATTCAAGATAGCCTTTACCTTTTCGACTTGGGGTTCGATCATACCATCCCCTAAGAGGTAGACAAGGTACTTCACTTTTCGAAATGCAACTCTTGATTTCTTTGCGTTAATGTGGAACCCAGTATCTCGGAGACTAGTAAGGATCTTTTCAAGGTGTTCGAGGTGTTCCGCCCAGGTTTTGCTAAAGACAACGATATCGCCTAAATAGGCGGAAGAGTATTGATGGTGTGTAGACAATACCGTGTCCATGGCCCTCTGAAATGTCGCCGGGGCGCCATGTAACCCAAACGGGAGCACGGTAAAATGAAAGTGCCCTTAAGGAGTGGAGAAGGCAGTTTTCTCTTGGTCCGCAGGAGCTAGAGGAATTTGCCAATAACCCTTGGTGAGGTCAATAGTAGTGATATAATGAGCATCACCAAGACGTTCTAGCAATTCGTCCACTCTAGGAAGTGGATATGCATCTTGCTTGGACACCCTGTTGACTGCACGAAAATCGATGCAAAAGTGAATGCTGCCATCCGGTTTTGGCACCAAAACCACTGGCGAAGACCAGTTACTGTGTGAAGGGGCTATCACCCCGGATCGTAGCATTTGATCAATTTCGTCTTTAAAGACTTGTCTCCTAGCTTCGGGTATTCGATAGGGTTTTTGTTTCACCACAACCCCTGGGTCAATGGGAATGGTATGTACCGCTATCTGGGTCTTTCCTGGCTGGTCTGAAAAGACATCCTTATACCGAAGTAGAAGGGAAAGGACGTCTTCCTTTTCTTTTTGGTTAAGGTCGGGGTTCACTGGAGTGTCGTGTACAGTATGAACAACTGTTTTGATGGTGTGAACCGCTTGTGGAGGTTTACCCAGCCACTTCTTCAAGATATTGATGTTGTACATTTGCGTTCTGTTTTTAGACACCTGTAGAATATAGGTGGTTCTCCCTATCTTCTTAACTATCGGAAAGGGACCTTACCACTATTTTTTTAATTTATGAGTAGACGTGGGGAGCAACACTAAGGCCCAATCCCCAACATCCAACTCCCTCCATTTTTTTCCTTTATCATAAAACAGCTTTTGTTTTACCTGAGCTATGGCTAGATGGTCATGGGCCAAGGTTCTCAGTTTATGGAGTCTGGATTGCAGTTGTCTGGTGTAATCTAACAGGGCTTCTGCCTCTTGTGTTCCTTCTTTTTCCCAACTGTCCTTGGTTATTTCTAGTAAGGACCTGGGGCTACGTCCAAACAACAACTCGAACGGGGATGTACCTAGACTGGCTTGTTTCAGACTACGGAGGACAAAAAGAGCCAAGGGTAGCAACTGGTCCCAATTTCTACCATCCCCAGACAGAAGTTTTTTTAAAGTGAGCTTTAGACTTCCATTGTACCGTTCTACCAACCCATCTGTCTGGGGGTGGTAGACGGAGGTTTTGATGTGATTGATCCTAAGTTGTTGACAGACTTGTTTCATCAGCCTAGAAACAAAGGGAGTCCCCTGGTCAGTGATGATCTCGCGGGGAAATCCCATTCGGGAAAAGACCTCAACCAACCATTGAGCTATGGCAGATGAAGTAGCGGCCTGGAGGGGAAATGCCTCCGGATAACGGGTGACGTAATCAACCAACACCAATGCGTATTGATGTCCTCTTGCTGACTTGGGCAAGGGGCCTATCAGGTCCATCCCCACCCTATCAAAAGGTTTTCCGATAATGGGAAGGGGAGTCAGCGGTACTGCCGGAGGAACGTAGGGATTACGCTTTTGACAAATTTGACATTCCTGACAATATCGCTGTACTTGTGCGTAAACTCCGGGCCAAAAGAAGTGCTGGAGTATGGCCTGCCCTGTTTTCTCTGCTCCTGAATGTCCTCCTAACAGATGGGCATGTGCAAAAAACAGAATTTGGTCTCTGAAATCCGTAGGGACCAAAAGCTGAGGTACCCCATTGGGTTTTGCTAGCCGATACAACAACCCGTTCTGTTCTACAAAAGTGGGGTAGGATTTAGTTAGGGGATCCTTCCTGACCTGAACGAGCTGTTTGCCAGGCATTGGTAAGACTAGCACCATTTAACTGGGCTGTTCTGAAATGTGTGTCCCTAGCCCAAGGTTCTGATACTAGAATGTTATTGTTAGGCGGTTGTTTAACAGCGTCTCTCATAAAATCAAGGAACCCTGGGTTAGTGCCTATAATGACTGGCTCAGGGACATCTTCTAAGACCCCAAACACCACCTCCGTGGTGACTCCTGAGAAACTACAAAGAAAAATCTTGGCTACTGGGTACTCCTTGACGTCCCCATGGACACACCTTATGTGAACGGATTTCCCTGCCAGAAGACAAGAAGGGGACACATATTCTTTTCCAACAACGGACTGTCGACACCCAGAATCAAGCAGAGACCTTGTTATTTTCCCACCGATGTCTACACTTACATAAAAGACTGGTCCTGTTTCCTGGGCATACATGAGAGAACGGGGTGCATAGCTCACGTCCATGGGTTCTTCTTCTTTTTCCTTTTTCTTCTTACAATAGCGGGCGATATGTCCCCACTCTCCACAGTCATAACAGTGTGGACCTGAAGTCAGTGGTATCTCAGGCCTAGGGAAACGAGGACGCGGAAGTTCTATTGGAGGTTTTATTACTTTCTTCTCTTGTTTTCCTATTAGGGTGCGATTGGGTTTTTCTGGTTCCTTTATAGGAGGTCGGCCCTGGGCGCGTGCATAGCTTGTAGCCAATTCTATGGCATGCTCAAGAGTCAATTTTGGAAAAGGGGGTGGTGATGGACAGAGTTTCTGAATGATGCAGGATACTCTTACCCAGTCAAGAGATCAGGGCTTGATCTATCACCGTTTTTTAGCTCACTGCACCATCCCAGCTCAGAACCTGGCTACATGCAAATTAGTCTGTTCCTGTCCCAGTGCATGATGGGAACAGGGCAAACCAAACTACCAAGCCAATTCTTATACTGGGAAGGAAACAAGCTCCCGAGGACCGGTTTCTGGCATTTCAGCCGTCGTCGGCCCGGCTTGCTTGAATCCTGATGGTGCAGTGAGCAAGGGACTCACGTCTGAGTATACCCTCCCACACTTAGTGTGGACAAAATCGATTTTGGAAAAGGGGGTGGTGATGGACAGAGTTTCTGAATGATGCAGAATACTCTTACCCAGTCAAGAGATCAGGGCTTGATCCATCACCGTTTTTTAGCTCACTGCACCATCCCAGCTCAGAACCTGGCTACATGCAAATTGGTCTGTTCCTGTCCCAGTGCATGATGGGAACAGGGCAAACCAAACTACCAAGCCAATTCTTATACTGGGAAGGAAACAAGCTCCCGGGGACCGGTTTCTGGCATTTCAGCCGTCGTCGGCCCGGTTCGCTTGAATCCTGATGGTGCAGTGAGCAAGGGACTCAGGTCTGAGTATACCCTCCCACACTTAGTGTGGACAAAATCGATTTTGGAAAAGGGGGTGGTGATGGACAGAGTTTCTGAATGATGCAGAATACTCTTACCCAGTCAAGAGATCAGGGCTTGATCCATCACCGTTTTTTAGCTCACTGCACCATCCCAGCTCAGAACCTGGCTACATGCAAATTAGTCTGTTCCTGTCCCAGTGCATGATGGGAACAGGGCAAACCAAACTACCAAGCCAATTCTTATACTGGGAAGGAAACAAGTTCCCGGGGACCGGTTTCTGGCATTTCAGCCGTCGTCGGCCCGGCTTGCTTGAATCCTGATGGTGCAGTGAGCAAGGGACTCACGTCTGAGTATACCCTCCCACACTTAGTGTGGACAAAATCGATTTTGGAAAAGGGGGTGGTGATGGACAGAGTTTCTGAATGATGCAGAATACTCTTACCCAGTCAAGAGATCAGGGCTTGATCCATCACCGTTTTTTAGCTCACTGGACCATCCCAGCTCAGAACCTGGCTACATGCAAATTAGTCTGTTCCTGTCCCAGTGCATGATGGGAACAGGGCAAACCAAACTACCAAGCCAATTCTTATACTGGGAAGGAAACAAGCTCCCGGGGACCGGTTTCGGGCATTTCAGCCGTCGTCGGCCCGGCTTGCTTGAATCCTGATGGTGCAGTGAGCAAGGGACTCACGTCTGAGTATACCCTCCCACACTTAGTGTGGACAAAATCGATTTTGGAAAAGGGGATGGTGATGGACAGAGTTTCTGAATGATGCAGAATACTCTTACCCAGTCAAGAGATCAGGGCTTGATCCATCACCGTTTTTTAGCTCACTGCACCATCCAGCTCAGAACCTGGCTACATGCAAATTAGTCTGTTCCTGTCCCAGTGCATGATGGGAACAGGGCAAACCAAACTACCAAGCCAATTCTTATACTGGGAAGGAAACAAGCTCCCGGGGACCAGATTCTGGCATTTCAGCCGTCGTCGGCCCGGCTCGCTTTAATCCTGATGGTGCAGTGAGCAAGGGACTCACGTCTGAGTATACCCTCCCACACTTAGTGTGGACAAAATCGATTTTGGAAAAGGGGGTGGTTATGGACAGAGTTTCTGAATGATGCAGAATACTCTTACCCAGTCAAGAGATCAGGGCTTGGTCCATCACCATTTTTTAGCTCACTGCACCATCCCAGCTCAGAACCTGGCTACATGCAAATTAGTCTGTTCCTGTCCCAGTGCATGATGGGAACAGGGCAAACCAAACTACCAAGCCAATTCTTATACTGGGAAGGAAACAAGCTCCCTGGGACCGGTTTCTGGCATTTCAGCCGTCGTCGGCCCGGCTTGCTTGAATCCTAATGGTGCAGTGAGCAAGGGACTCAGGTCTGAGTATACCCTCCCACACTTAGTGTGGACAAAATCGATTTTGGAAAAGGGGGTGGTGATGGACAGAGTTTCTGAATGATGCAGAATACTCTTACCCAGTCAAGAGATCAGGGCTTGATCCATCACCGTTTTTTAGCTCACTGCACCATCCCAGCTCAGAACCTGGCTACATGCAAATTAGTCTGTTCCTGTCCCAGTGCATGATGGGAACAGGGCAAACCAAACTACCAAGCCAATTCTTATACTGGGAAGGAAACAAGTTCCCGGGGACCGGTTTCTGGCATTTCAGCCGTCATCGGTCCGGCTTGCTTGAATCCTGATGGTGCAGTGAGCAAGGGACTCACGTCTGAGTATACCCTCCCACACTTAGTGTGGACAAAATCGATTTTGGAAAAGGGGGTGGTGATGGACAGAGTTTCTGAATGATGCAGAATACTCTTACCCAGTCAAGAGATCAGGGCTTGATCCATCACCGTTTTTTAGCTCACTGGACCATCCCAGCTCAGAACCTGGGTACATGCAAATTAGTCTGTATCTGTCCCAGTGCATGATGGGAACAGGGCAAACCAAACTACCAAGCCAATTCTTATACTGGGAAGGAAACAAGCTCCCGGGGACCGGTTTCTGGCATTTCAGCCGTCGTCGGCCCGGCTTGCTTGAATCCTGATGGTGCAGTGAGCAAGGGACTCACGTCTGAGTATACCCTCCCACACTTAGTGTGGACAAAATCGATTTTGGAAAAGGGGGTGGAGATGGACAGAGTTTCTGAATGATGCAGAATACTCTTACCCAGTCAAGAGATCAGGGCTTGATCCATCACCGTTTTTTAGCTCACTGCACCATCCAGCTCAGAACCTGGCTACATGCAAATTAGTCTGTTCCTGTCCCAGTGCATGATGGGAACAGGGCAAACCAAACTACCAAGCCAATTCTTATACTGGGAAGGAAACAAGCTCCCGGGGACCGGTTTCTGGCATTTCAGCCGTCGTCGGCCCGGCTTGCTTGAATCCTGATGGTGTAGTGAGCAAGGGACTCAGGTCTGAGTATACCCTCCCACACTTAGTGTGGACAAAATCGATTTTGGAAAAGGGGGTGGTGATGGAAAGAGTTTCTGAATGATGCAGAATACTCTTACCCAGTCAAGAGATCAGGGCTTGATCCATCACCGTTTTTTAGCTCACTGGAACATCCCAGCTCAGAACCTGGCTACATGCAAATTAGTCTGTTCCTGTCCCAGTGCATGATGGGAACAGGGCAAACCAAACTACCAAGCCAATTCTTATACTGGGAAGGAAACAAGCTCCCGGGGACCGGTTTCTGGCATTTCAGCCGTCGTCGGCCCGGCTTGCTTGAATCCTGATGGTGCAGTGAGCAAGGGACTCACGTCTGAGTATACCCTCCCACACTTAGTGTAGACAAAATCGATTTTGGAAAAGGGGGTGGTGATGGACAGAGTTTCTGAATGATGCAGAATACTCTTACCCAGTCAAGAGATCAGGGCTTGATCCATCACCGTTTTTTAGCTCACTGCACCATCCAGCTCAGAACCTGGCTACATGCAAATTAGTCTGTTCCTGTCCCAGTGCATGATGGGAACAGGGCAAACCAAACTACCAAGCCAATTCTTATACTGGGAAGAAAACAAGCTCCCGGGGACCAGTTTCTGGCATTTCAGCCGTCGTCGGCCCGGCTTGCTTGAATCCTAATGGTGCAGTGAGCAAGGGACTCACGTCTGAGTATACCCTCCCACACTTAGTGTGGACAAAATCGATTTTGGAAAAGGGGGTGGTGATGGACAGAGTTTCTGAATGATGCAGAATACTCTTACCCAGTCAAGAGATCAGGGCTTGATCCATCACCGTTTTTTAGCTCACTGCACCATCCCAGCTCAGAACCTGGCTACATGCAAATTAGTCTGTTCCTGTCCCAGTGCATGATGGGAACAGGGCAAACCAAACTACCGAGCCAATTCTTATACTGGGAAGGAAACAAGCTCCCGGGGACCGGTTTCTGGCATTTCAGCCGTCGTCGGCCCGGCTTGCTTGAATCCTGATGGTGCAGTGAGCAAGGGACTAACGTCTGAGTATACCCTCCCACACTTAGTGTGGACAAAATCGATTTTAGAAAAGGGGGTGGTGATGGACAGAGTTTCTGAATGATGCAGAATACTCTTACCCAGTCAAGAGAACAGGGCTTGATCCATCACCGTTTTTTAGCTCACTGCACCATCCCAGCTCAGAACCTGGCTACATGCAAATTAGTCTGTTCCTGTCCCAGTGCATGATGGGAACAGGGCAAACAAAACTACAAAGCCAATTCTTATACTGGGAAGGAAACCAGCTCCCGGGGACCGGTTTCTGGCATTTCAGCCGTCGTCGGCCCGGCTTGCTTGACTCCTGATGGTGCAGTGAGCAAGGGACTCACGTCTGAGTATACCCTCCCACATTTAGTGTGGACAAAATCGATTTTGGAAAAGGGGGTGGTGATGGACAGAGTTTCTGAATGATGCAGAATACTCTTACCCAGTCAAGAGATCAGGGCTTGATCCATCACCGTTTTTTAGCTCACTGCACCATCCCAGCTCAGAACCTGACTACATGCAAATTAGTCTGTTCCTGTCCCAGTGCATGATGGGAACAGGGCAAACCAAACTACCAAGCCAATTCTTATACTGGGAAGGAAACAAGCTCCCGGGGACCGGTTTCTGGCATTTCAGCCGTCGTCGGCCCGGCCTGCTTGAATCCTGATGGTGCAGTGAGCAAGGGACTCATGTCTGAGTATACCCTCCCACACTTAGTGTGGACAAAATCGATTTTGGAAAAGGGGGTGGTGATGGACAGAGTTTCTGAATGATGCAGAATACTCTTACCCAGTCAAGAGATCAGGGCTTGATCCATCACCGTTTTTTAGCTCACTGCACCATCCCAGCTCAGAACCTGGCTACATGCAAATTAGTCTGTTCCTGTCCCAGTGCATGATGGGAACAGGGCAAACCAAACTACCAAGCCAATTCTTATACTGGGAAGGAAACAAGCTCCCGGGGACCGGTTTCTGGCATTTCAGCCGTCGTCGGCCCGGCTTGCTTGAATCCTGATGGTGCAGTGAGCAAGGGACTCACGTCTGAGTATACCCTCCCACACTTAGTGTGGACAAAATCGATTTTGGAAAAGGGGGTGGTGATGGACAGAGTTTCTGAATGATGCAGAATACTCTTACCCAGTCAAGAGATCAGGGCTTGATCCATCACCCATTTTTTAGCTCACTGTACCATCCCAGCTCAGAACCTGGCTACATGCAAATTAGTCTGTTCCTGTCCCAGTGCATGATGGGAACAGGGCAAACCAAACTACCAAGCCAATTCTTATACTGGGAAGGAAACAAGCTCCCGGGGACCGGTTTCTGGCATTTCAGCCGTCGTCGGCCCGGCTTGCTTGAATCCTGATGGTGCAGTGAGCAAGGGACTCACGTCTGAGTATACCCTCCCACAAGAGTAATCCAGCATGTTGTTTGAGCCAACGCTGTGTTCCATAAGGCAGAGCCTCTAGAAACTGCTCGAGATAAATTTTATTCATGACTTCTTCCATACTTGACTCGTGTGGTTTCAGCCACAAGTCAGCGGCAGCTTTTAAGCTATAGAAAAGTGTTTTTGGAAGATCTCCAGGTCTCCCTCTCTCTTGTCGAAACTTTAACCTGTGTGTTTCTTCATCAACACCCAACCGGTCTAAGATATACTGTTTCACTAGAGCATAGGCAACCGTACCGTCTTTATTCACCATTTGATATGCGGCTTGCACTTCTCCAGTCAAGAGAGGGGCAAGATAGAAAGGCCACCTGTCCCCGGGCCAAGCACTGGCTCTAGCAGCCCGTTCAAAGTTCAAAAAGAAGTCTAAAGGATCTTCCCCTGCTACATACTTTTGTAGTGGAACAACAGTTCCTGGGGGAGGGGCGGTGGGTTTTCCTTGTCCCAGTACTGCCATTAAATGGTTCTGTCCTTCAGCTATTTTAATAAGATTGTCGGCTTGATTTTGTATAGCAGATGTGAACGTGGCACGGTCTGCTTCTGCTTGCGCGGACGTTTGACCGATGGCCCACTCTAGCTTGTCCTGATTCTCCTTCATCTGCTGGATTAGGGCTTCCATCTTGTATCAGATGGCGGTTCGTTGCACCAATGTCTCCTATCTGGCTCGTCAATTGTCAGGCATGCAGGTGTGGGTTCACGTTTAAAGGAGTCAGCAGACAACTGGTAAGGGGTTAGTGCTTCTTTTAATCGATATTCACCAAACACGCCTTTCAAACAAATGAAGATACTCCCAGGTTCTGGAGAAACAACAAAGGAACATGACGGAAATGGAACTCGTCCTGATAGAAAACGTTTCTTTGTCACAGTCTTTTCAAAGGAGTGCGAGGTCCTTGTTATATATATGCAGGCTCCGGGGAACGATTCCAGGGCACAGCAGGGGTTGTTCTCGCATGTAAACGAAAGAGAAACAAAGACCCTTGATTACTGGCAATTCCAGGGAATGTATTGAGAGGGGAGCAGGAGTGAGGGGATCACCGGGGTCTAACACCAATTGTGACTTTCAGCAGTTAGAGGTGCGTGTGCTCGGGGGGGGGGGGTGAAAGTTCATAACTAACACGAAAGTCAAGCTCGTGACCTCCCGAAGTCCTCCCCTACCCTGTATCCGCCCGTGAGACAAATAGCCCCTTTAGCCGACCCCATACCTTGTCTAGCCACACTTCTCCAGAAGTGCGGCGGGGCGGCTCGTGGAAACGTTGGCCTCCTGGCGTTCCTTCTCTGCTAGGCTGTCCTTCTTCTTCTGGGTTCCCAACGTGGCGTTCAACCTCCTCCGTAGTGCTCGGCGTCTCCTTCCTCGGTCCTCGCCCGGCTTTCACGCCGTCCTCTTCCTGGAGGCAGGATTTCTTCACCGTCTCGAGCGATGATTGGGCAGAAGTCAGTGATGTCACGGCTGACGAGTCCTCCTCCGGGAAAGCCCAGGCCACATTAAAGGGGCCACAGGAATCCTGTCCACGGGGCGGAAATGAAGAAACATTAACGTCCGGCTCCCGTCCAGCAGCAGCCTTGTGACAGTATATATAAAATATATATGTATTTATTACTAACACAACCCCTCTGAACTCTTTATGAGGTCAGAGATCGAGATACATCACAAGTTACTCATTAAGCATACTTTAGGTTGCACAAATACAATTCTGCCCTAGGGGCCTCACGAACCATATACTAAGTAAGTGGTATAAAAACAACTTCAGGAATGGTGAATAGGCCTAGAGCCTAGGGAAGCGCTGGGGCTACACTGAACAACCAAGGGATTGGAAGTAGGAGGCCCACAGGAGACGCGTGCAGTGTCTAAACACAGTCACGAGTTACCATAGAGTTATAATGGGAAAGTAAAAGTTACAAAGTAGTAGATTAAGGACACTTCCGGATGGACTACGGTAAAACCCTTTTAAACTAGGACACTTCGAGAGTCAACACCGGAGCACCGGAGTACTCGAGTTACCTCACCCAGGCAAGCCGGGTGCATAGGTGTTCTTTCGTGTCAGGTTTTGTCGCTGTTTCCTATGGAGAGCTGCAAGAAAGTGCTGCAGGCGACCAGGAGAAAAGTGTCCGGGTGGATACAAGGGTAGATCGGAGTATTGAAGAACCTAAAAACAGAGGGGACAGAGTCTGGGTCACTAGCTAGTGACCAGGAAGGAACCAGGAAGGAACCAGGCGATGTTGAGATGCAATCAGGTGGAGAGGTGAAGCTTGTCTCTGCAGCCACGAGGACCAGGAGGTGTCGACGAACACCAGGAGCTGGATTCGAGCTGTCCCACAAAGGATCTTATTGACTGCGGTGTCGGTATCCAGATTGGACCCAACAAGCCTTGGCAAATGCAATCCACGCAGGATAAGAAGATTGGCTTCAGGTCAAACCAGCAAGGTCTGAGGAGCTTCTCCTTTGCAGGGACGCTGGAGCAAGCCCGGAGCAACTAGGCAAGTGGTGTAGTTTAACAAAGAAGTCTTCGGAGGGCTCACTAGCCAATGGGCTAGCAACCGGGAAGACGCATTGAGCAAAAATGCAGGCGCAGGCCAGACGCAGCACTCATGGAGTGTGGAGGGCTGAGCTTCGGTGCAAATGTTGCTCGGGTCTGGGGCTTCTTCAACCCAATGCACAACTTCGAGGATATCTCAGAAGCTGCACGGTTAGCAAAGAGCAGGTAGTCCAGGGTGTCCGATCCCACGTCTCTCGTGTCCGCCACTGGTCTCAGCTTTGCTGTGGATGTGGATCGGAGTCAGAGAAGTCTGGAAATCCCAGTTCCTGAGTCACTGAGTCTTCGGGTTCCAGCAGGAGCATCAACAAAGCAAACTGGCAAGTTACTGGTGGTGCCTGTTTGCACAGGGTGGTCACTCCTTGACCACAAGGGCGATGTCTTCAGTCTTCTAGTTGGAATAGAACGTCGAAGGTCCAAGAGTTTTGTTTCAGAGTTTCAGTCCAGGATAATCTAATGTCTCTAGACACAGCTCCTATCTTTATACTAAACTAAGGGGCTGGATTACCGGCTAGGTCCCTCCTATGGGTGGAACCTGAGAAGGGGGTGGGTACACCCCTTTTTCTTTGTCCAGTTTCACGCCAGAGCTGGGGCTGGAGTGCCCCAGCAACTGGTTTGAACCGGGCTATGCATGGAGCACCTTGTGTGCCCCAGGCAGTGTCTGGAAAAGAATCTTTCCATTGAACCCACCCTGCCCCAATACACTACAGGCTGTCTGGGGAGGTGCTAGCACCTCCCTCGACAGGAAACCTATTGTCCAGGCCTCCCTTGCCGGAGTTTCGTCCAGCTGCAGGAGGTCAGACTCGTGTCTGTGGCAGCAGCATCCATTTTGTGATGCTGAGGCTCTGTTTAACTTTAACCGGGTAAAGCAGTAACTACATGTTTTCTCCCTCTAGAAAGGTGGAGGGGGGGTAGTATTCCAAAGTATTTGACACCTCACACGACATGTTTTGATAAAGCCAGACCAAAGATAGCATTAACCGCGAGGATTATAATACATTTAAGAGTATTTGGTATGGCTATATCATAGAACAGCTATAAGGACATGGTTCTGAAAGCTGCAGAAGGGCTCAGCTCATGCTAGAGCACCCTCTCACATAAAACCAAGCACTCTGCCTTCAGTATTGTCAATGCCTGCCATAGGAGTGACTTATAGGTATTTATGTGTCTATATATAAGGGTCGATATAGGTATACTATATCTAAGCAAGGGGTGATTACACCACCTTGCCCAAGCTGAGAGATCAGCCTGTGGTGTCAGTTTGGATGGCCAGCCAGGGGTGGCATAATACATGATGCAGCCCCTGGTAGGCCTTGAATGCACCTATGCCCTGGGTACCTATGGTACACTATACAGGGTCTCACAAAGGTGACCCAATACCCAATCAAATCTGTACCTAAAGTACAGGGAGTCCATTTTACAGAGAGAGCAGATAGCCTGGGGCCCTGATTTAGCAGGATCCCAGGCCAACTAAGTCAAAAACCAGCTAAACACTAGGCAATAAGTTGGGTTAACCATATAGTCTGATATCCACCTTCCTACACACACTCCAATATAAACCTTTTTGAAGAAAGGTTTGGACACTAAAGGGGTGAGATTTACTATTTCCACTCAAATCTATACCAATTTAGGAACGGTGTTGGACACTAAAGGGTTGACACTTACTATTCCCACTGCAATCTAAACCAATTTAGGAAAGCTGTTGGACACTAAAGGGCCAAAAATTACTATTCATACTCCAATGTAAACCATTTTGGGAAGGTGATGGACATTAAAGGGGTGACATTTACAATTACGACTCCAATATAAACCAATTTCAAGAAGGTGTTTGACATTCAAGAGCTGACATTTACTATTCCCATTCCAATCTATTCCAATTTGGAGAAGGTGTTGTACACTAAAAGGGTAACAATTACAATTCCTAATCCAATCTAAACCAATTTAGGGAAGGTACTGGGCACTAAATGAGTGGAATTCACTATTCCCACTCCAATCTATACCAATTTAGGGAGCGAGCTGGGCACTAAAGGGGAGACATTTACTATTCCCACTCCAATCTATTCCAATTTGTGTGAAGTGTTGGACACAAAATGGGTAACATCTACCCTTCCCATTCCAATCTAAACCAATTTAGGGAAGATGTTGGACACAAAAGGGGTGACCTTTACTATTCCTACTCTAATCCAAACAACTTTGGGGAAGGTGTTATACACTAACGAGATGACATCTACTATTTTCACTACAACCTAAAACATTTTATGCAAGGTGCTGGACAATAAACATTTTACACATTTTACACACATATTCAATAGAACCAAGGCACAAGAAAGCAGTGAAACAAATGTGTATATTTTTTTAAAGCACGGGGTACAAAGTACCGTACTCTGTACTGTACTCTCTACTGTACTCTGTACTCTGTACTCTGTACTCTGTACCTTCCCGAGCGCATACTGGAGGTTCCTGGTGGGCTAGTTGTCCCCCAGGGACCCCCAATATGCAAGGGGAATTAGTTCCACCTCTGTAAACGCGCCAGGGGGCTGCGTTGCAGAGAGTTGTAAAAAGGGGCATGGCCTCATTACACCTCTCTGCAGTGCAATCCCCTGATGCATATTGGAGGTTCCTGGTGGGCTAGTTGGCCCCCAGGGACCCCCAGTATTTAAGGGGAATTAGTTCCCCCTCTGCAAACGCGCCAGGGGGCTGCGTTGCAGAGAGGTGTAAAACGCTGTGGCCTCATTAGATCTCTCTGCAAGGCAGCCCCCTGGTGCATACTGGAGGTTCCTGGTGGGCTAGTTGGCCCCCAGGGACCTCCAGTATGCAAGGGGGATTAGTTCCCACTCTGCAAACGCGCCAGGGGGCTGCGTTGCAGAGAGGTGTAATGAGGCTACGCCCCTTTTTACACTTCTCTGCAACGCAGCCCCTGGCGCATACTGGAGGTTCCTGGTGGGCTAGTTGGCCCCCAGGGACCCCCAGTATGCAAGGGGACTTAATCCCCCAACTTAGAACACGCTACAGGGCGCGTTTGCACAGTGGTGAACGCAGGGGGCGGGGCTTGAGGTGATGTGAGTGCAAACATGCCCTGTGGCGCGTTTTAAATTGGGGAATTAATTCCTCTTCAATCCAGAGGTCCCCTAGGGGGCAACTAGTCCAACAGGTATCTCCAGTAAGCGCCATGGAGCTGTGTTGTAGAGTGTTGTAAAAAGGGGGTGTGCCCTCTGAACACCTCACTGATGACTTTTGAGATGTCATCAGTGATGTCATGAGTGATGTCACTGACCATGTCATGAGTGATGTAATAAGTGACGTCATCAGCAGTGCATTGCGGGCGCGCGAGTTATAGTTAGCTGAACTAACTATAACGGGGGAATTTCAATGATTTTGTAAAATGTCCAGCTAACTATAACATGTGTGAAACCTATGGTTTTTTCAGTGAATATATATATATATATTATCTTTGTTAACTGTGAGGGAATCACAGAACTTCAGTTGTATGTGAAAGGAAGGATCTTTTTAGTTCCACAGCAAGATCTGGTTCTAACAACTACGTCTATCTTATTCTTCGGGTTGCTCAGCCCCATCAACCGAACACTCACCTGTGCACAAAGAGCATATTAATAGAGAAAAATATAATCCTGAGAATTTGGAACTCAATTAAAAACCTAAAATCGAAGATATGTCAGATTCAATTACAGATTTTGCAACCATGGAAAAGTGTTTCAGTACTTTGTCAGTTGGTGAAAGCGCTACACGATTGCTACTACAGTACAACGCAATACAATTGAAACAGAATGTAAAATGTCATTTAAAGCATTAGTTTTAAAGACCTTTACAAATACATTTGATGACTAATTCAATTTCTTACAACACACAATCGCAGACATATGATGCCCTGTGTTCAGTGTTCAGTGTTAAGTGGTTATATTTTGCATAAGGTCAAATCATTATAAAGTGTTATTGAGAATGCTTCATGGTTGGTGTGCATCAGCCTAATGCTTCCAGGTCCCACAGGTGTCTCCATCCTGTATTTTAAGCCCCTCTTTAATGTAAAATGTAGTAATGGAAATCCTGTTATTGTAAATATTTTGCCTTTATTGAATTGTCTTACAGTGATTAAAACAGTTACTGTTTAATTTTTGTTGATTTATTCGCATAGTTTCCTCTTTGTTTTCAAATATTTAACATATAAATAAATTAAATTAAATGTAAAAAAAGAAAAATTCAACCAGAACTGAAGGTGGCCCCATGATGCAACATTCCTCGGTATCCATCTTACCCCAGACAGATGCTCTTTTTGAAATTTTGCATACCAAACAGCATGGTGTCCTTGCTGAGCATCAGCAGCTCTCTTATCAAGTTAAGATTTTTTTTTAAAAACACATTATTTATTGTTTTCCATGCACGCACATTCCAATTAAACTCAGCACCCTCACCAACCTAGGGTGCTTGCTCAGGTACCTGAATGAGCTGCTGTTGGAGTTGGCCCTTGATCACATGACCAGGAGACACAGGTGTTGCTCTCTGTGCTTTTGGGGACATTGGGGAGTTCGTCTTCCTCCTGTGGCTTATAACTTTTTCCTAATGGCCTTCAACTGAGGACCAGTTAGCTGACGGTTTCAGATGATGTATCAGAGGAAGTCCACCAGCCGTACTTATGAGGATGCGTCCTAAAATGGACTTGATCCTATGCCACTGATCTAGTCCAAATCAGCTTTCTGCTGTTATGTTATGTTAACTTTATTTTTGTTTAGCACACGGCTACTCCAACGGAGTGTCCCGGCGCTTTATGGTGGCAGCTCCTGAAAACATAACAAACAAAGAAATCCAGAAAACAGCTAGACAGCACAACTAAAGAGTAAAAAGCCAAGTTTTAAGGCCTTTCCTAAAGGACAACAGATTGGAGGTGCAGCGTAAGACCAATGGCAGAGTGTTCCAGACCCCGACCCTACATACAATAGTCTAAATACCTAACTGCTTTCATGGCTGCCCATCCACCACCTCTGTTCATTCATCACAGTGGGGGAGATCATCTTTGATCACTGCTGTTTTCTGGATTGGTGTTAGAAATGGGATTTCTGGTTGGCTGAGGTATGCACCCAGGCCAGGCAGTAACTACCACTCAAATTAGGGAAAGCTAAGTACACACTAAAATATAACCTGCACTCACCCTCTGGTAGCTTAGCACAGATCAGCCAGGCATATCTAAAGAGGCAATGTGTGAAGTCTTTGTGCAGCACACACGCAGTAACACAATGAATACACCACTAAAAGACTCCAGGTTTATAAAAAAAGATTATTATGTTTTAAACTAAACTAAACAAGACCAAAATGATTAAAAAATCCCATGTTTAGAAGTTGAGAAATTGAATTTTAAAAGAATAAATACAAGTTACTTTAAAAAGGTGTCTTTAGGTCGCACTGGACCAGAGCAAAATCAAAGTTTGGGTCAATCGCAATGGATCGCGGACAGACAACAGGACCCACACAGACCGCGGTGAACAAAGTAACTTTCCTGGATGCAAACAATGAGATGTGTCGATCTTCTACATGCAGTGAAGGCAATGCGCCAGCTCTGAAGATGAGTGCCCTAGTCAAGAGGAGTCAAGGGATGCGCAGGATTCTGCCACGCAGTTTAGGGGATGCATCAATCTCACCAAGCTGCAGCGGCGACGATACACTGTCCGGTGCGTCTGTCTCTGGAGGCAAAACGCTGCTTCCGAGGCGATGCACCGAATTCACTCCTACAAATGGTTCTGCTAAACACAGACACGAAATGCATAGAAATCCATGTAGCAAGTCTCTGGGCCACTTCCAGTGAGCCAGGCACAGGAGCAGGGGTAGAGACTTTGATATCCCTGAGTCTCAAGCAACAGAAAGCAAGCCAACAAGCCCATGGAGATCACTTGGAAGGAAGACAGAGTCAAACTCTCCTTCAGCAGAGTCAGAGAGCAGCAGACAGCAGGGCAATAAACAGAAAAGCAGGCCTTCCAGATCAGCTGTCCAGTTGAGTAACTTTAGCAACACAGTAAATCTTCTGGCAGAGCTTAGTTACAAGCCCAGTAGTGTCTGATTTTATGGGGTAAGAGACCCAGTACCTATATCCAAACGTGCCTTTGATGTGGAGGTGACTTTAAAGCAGCTCTCTGAAGTGCACAAGGATTCCTTCTAACCCAGCCCCGCCTGCCAGGCTATCTGGGGAGGGTAATCAGTCTTTTGTGTGAGTAGAGGAAACAGCCTATTCAAGTCAAGTGTTAGCCTCATCCTTCCATAATGCTCAGGCAAGGCCATAAGAATGCAGATGTATGTAAATGTGGACTCAGAAACACCTATTCTTCCTGTGTTGTGAATGTCTAGAGGGAATGCAGAAAGTGTAGCTGTCACCCACCCAAGACATGTATTGTAGACAGGCTGTCAGGCACACAGAGAAGTAAGTGTGTAGAAATTTCCACTTTTTTAAAACAGTAATTTTAAAACCAATTTCCCGACTACCTCATTATGATGCGACCGCACATGTGTGGTTAAATTCTGACATTTTCCTGTGGGAGCATGTCTTACGGCCGTAAACCGGCTGTACTACATGCTCCCATAGGGATATGTGAGGTGGTGTTTATCCCTGCACCCGGTGGCAGGCTCCTCAAGGGGCCTGCCACATGGTGTAGGGATTAACAGAGTGCCCAAAAGGCCACCAACCTGAGGGCGCAAAGGAAAGGAGGCCCTACTAGGGCCTCCAAACACGTTGTCCGACAGAGTTTCCATGTCAGAAAGGCCGGCATGGAAACCCTGCCAGAAAGCGTGCAGCATAATCCGGAAGGCATAAAACGCTGTCCATATGGATTACAGGCCGGTTCGGACTGGCTGATGGGCTCCTTGAGCCCTCGGAAGCCAGCTGAAATGACCGGCCTGTTTCAATTCCGACTGACTGAATCAAAATCAGCTGGTCGGAATTAAAACCAATGATGTAGGTCGTAAGGCCTCCAACCAACATTGTAATAGGGCCCAATGTTGTATCCACATTGTTTAGCTGAAGTATGTAATAAGTTGGTTTGTGCATGAATTTTCTTTTATTCCTTTTTTTTCTTCTCGAAAACAGTCCGACGCACACAGCCAACGCATTTCGCCCAAAACGTGGGCTCCTTCAGGGCTGCAAACATGTCCCAAAATGTATGCATAAAAAGGTTATCTAAAACGTGTAAAAGATGTTGAAAAGGAACCCTTGTTTTTGACCAAATCGTACACAGTTCCCAACAACCAATTACGATGCCTGGAAACTGGTAGGGCTGTCCAAATCTGTTCCGAAAGTCATTCGGACAGGTCGCATCTTTTGGCACCAAATCGTACAGCTCTATGGACTGTTCCAGTTTCTCAGGAACAAATTGGCTGCCAGAATCTGACTTTGGGGGCCTGTAGCAGGACTCCCTTCACCCGGGGCTCTCCGAATGGGACCCCTGGAGGTACACAAGTGACCCCCTTTTCCAATCATACACAGTGTGGCAGGCACCATTGGGTGCCTGCCACAGGGTGCAAGGCTTTCCCCAGCCACCCCTTTCTTCAATGGGAGCCTGAGTTCTCGTTCAGAACATAGGTTCCCAATGAAGTCAATGGACGTCCGACAGAATCGTATCCGGAAGCATCCGGACACATCCAAATCTCTTGGTCGGACTCACCCGATCTGAATAGTCCGGAAAGCCTTTCTGGACTGATTCGGTAGGAATGTTTTCCGGACTAGATCATAATCGGCCCCTTAATATTTGCTCAATTTTTCTAGCTTCCACTGTATCACAACTAGGTAAATAGACTTCCTCTATCATCTCTTCAATGGGGAAGGCACTATATTTACTATATATTTTCTAATAGCACAGAATATGGTTTAACCCAATCGGGTGTGACCTGTTTTTAATACATGACTCTGGTGACTCGCTGATTTTGAGCACAAAGGGTATTATTTGGATGCAACTTTGTGTTTTTCAATTGCCTCTCATCTGGTAGCAGGCCATTTGAGGTGGGCAATGATCATGCAGTGTTAAACGTGTGACTTCTTTAAGTGGTGCTGTGACAGAGTTTCCTAGCTGCCAAATTTTTTTTATTACATAAAGGTGTTCTACAGATCTATGTTATGTCCCCAACTTCATTTAGTTTATTTCTGGAACCACTTAGAAAGATTCTCAGAAGTCTCAGATTCTTTCTCATCGATAAGCCAATGATCTTATCTTATCTTATCTTATCTTATCTTAGGTGCTATTTGTAAAGCGCACTGACACCGAAGCTTCCTGGCGCTAATAGACAGAGCAAGTGAGGGGGGAGCACAGGAGACGGGTTCTAGCTGAGGGGTGGAAGATACGTTTTTAGCAGTTTTCTGAAGTTCAGGAGAGAAGGGGAGGATTTGATTGAAAGAGGAAGAAGGTTCCAAAGCACGGGAGCTAGGTAGGAGAAACGGCGACCACCGATATTTTTAGTTTTGCTTTTGGGGGTGACTAGCAGATCACGGTGGGCAGATCGGAGGTTGCGTGTTGGGCAGTGAGGGCGGTTGAGAGATTTAAGGAACGTAGGGACAGAGCAGTGAAGGGCTTTGAAGGTGAGGCATGCCACCTTGAAGGTGGCCCTTTGGTCAATTGGAAGCCAGTGGAGGCTGGTGAGCAGAGGCTTGGCTGATTGCCATTTGGGAATTCCGTGAATCAAGCGGGCCGCTTGATTCTGGACAACTTGGAGACGTTGTAACAGAAATTGTGGAAGACCATGATAGATGGAGTTGGAGAAGTCCAGACGGGAGAGTACAAGTGAGATGACAGTTTGGGTAAGTGCCGCGGGGGGGAAGAAGATGACGAACTTTGCGAATCCTCTGAAGTTGGTACATGCAGGATGAAACTACCGCTCCAACTTGAGCTTTAAGGGAGAGTTCGGCGTCAATGATTACGCCCAGACTCTTTACTGTTTTGGCTGGGGTAGGGGGGGAGCCAAACTCCGGAGGCCAGAACTGCGGGCCCCAGTGGATGTGACTGAGTCCAGGGAGGAACAGCTCGGTTTTGCCGGGGTTCAACTTCAATTGGTTCTGGTTCATCCAGAGTTGGATGTGAAATCAAGGCTCAGTGAAAAGTTTTAATGGCATGTGGTGAGTTGAGTGAAAAAATGATTTGTAAGTCGTCGGCGTAATTGTAAGCGGTAATGTCCCATTTCAGGAGGGACTGAATCAGTGGCCGGAGATATAAGTTAAATAGGAGCGGGGAAAGGGAGGAGCCCTGGGGGACTCCGCAGGATGTGGGAGTTTTTTTGGCAGTGTAGGGACCCAGGCAGACCGCCTGTGTTCTTCCCGTGAGGAAGGACTTGACCCACTCAAGAGCAATGCCCTGGATGCCTGCCTGCTCGACACGGTGGAGGAGAATGTTATGATCCACCGTGTCGAACGCGGCCGACAAATCCAGGAGGATGAGGGTTTGGGGGGTCCCCGCGTACGCATTACTTCTAAGTGTGTCAAGGAATGCCAGGATGACGGCCTCTGTAGAGTGGGCGGGTCTGAAACCGTCCTGATTAGGCTCAAGATAGCAAGAGGCTTCGATAAAATTTGACAGGCACCGGGTGACATGGGCCTCCATAAGTTTGGAAAAATATGGGAGGAGGGAAATGGCGCGATAATTCGACGGTTCCGCAGCGTCTGCGCCGGGTTTTTTAGAAGGGGTACTAGGATGGCTTCCTTGAAGGAGATAGGACAGATGCCGCTGCTGAGGGATCTGTCGAGTAAGTGTAGGATACAGTCTGGCAGTTTAAGGCATATGCTCCGCAGGACAGAAGGAGGACAACAGTCGTTCGGGGAGCCAGATTTCACACGGGTGGCTAGTTCTGCTAGGGAGGTAGGATCTAGACCAGGAAAGGTGGTAAAAGTCGAGGAGTTTGTTAGGGGAGTTATCCGATGAGGGTGACTGGGGAAGGGGGGGGGGGGGATGGATGTTTTGATTTTTGTGGTCTTTTCCAGAAAGAAGGAATTCAGGGTGTCACAGGCCTCCTGGGTGGGGGTCTGGGCTGGGAGGGTTCTGTCATCTGTGGTTAGCTCGTTCAAGACTCTGAACAGCTCCTTAGATTTGTCAGCTGCCGAAGAGATTCTGTTGGAAAAGTGTTCCAATTTTGGCTAGGCTAATAGCTGCTTTAAAGTCTTTACGTGCGGCCAGGTAGGACTGTCTGGCTGAGTCAGAGTAGTCACGTCTCCAGGTGCGTTCTAACTGGCGTGTTTTTAATTTCTGAGCCTTGAGGTCGTCAGAGAACCACCTATGGGAGTTCCGATGCCTGGTACGGGGGAATTTGACTAGGGGAGCAAACATGTCGCTGGCTGACTCTAGCCAGGATCCGATGTCTTGTTCTAATCCATCGATGTCATTGGAATCGTGAAAGGCTGGACGGGAGTCGGCCAGGGCGGTGAGGAAACCCTGGGAGTCGTATGTGCTCCATTTCCTAGAAAGGCCACCGGCCATCAGGGGGCTGGAATCTGACCGGCAACTGTAATGGTGGTGTCCACCAGGTGATGGTCAGACCAGACACAAGGAAGTATGTCTGGTGGGGACAGGGCCAGGTTGCAGGTCCAGATCTGGTCCAGAATATGTCCCCTAATGTGAGTGGGTTGGGAGATATGTTGAGTGAGATTCAGGTTTTTGAGAGTCTCAAAGAGCTCGGTGGCATGGGGACCGGCGTTAATATCGTTGAACCAATAGTTTAGGTCGCCGAAGATAGCGAAGCGGGAGTGCTGCGTTAACAGAGTGGACAGCTGTTCACTCATAATGGAGGAAAAAGATGGCATAGAATGTGGAGGCCGGTATAGGAGGAGGAAAGTGAGTGGGCCGGTGTCGGTTTGCACGCTGATGAGTAAGTTCTCCACCTCGGGGAGGGGAAGAGAGTAAGAGGAGATCGAATTCCAGCGTTTGGATATAATGGCTGCTACCCCACCCCCGGGCCGGTCACCAGGGCGGTCGGCGTGGAGAATATAATAATCAGGGGGGAGGGCGGCCAGGATGTCAGGGAGGGATTCAGGTGTGAGCCAAGTTTCCGTGAGCAGGAGCATGCCAGGATTAGAGTTGGATAACAAGATGAAAATGTCCTCGGAATGTTTCACTAGCGAGCGGGTATGCAAATATGATACCCTGATGGACGTGGTGTTCCTGATCGACGTAGCTGGAGGTGAGCGTCCACGAGGATGGGGTTGGTCAGGGCGCATAAGGCCAACAGAGGATATGCGACGCCCCGTCGGGGATGGCGTAGTGGCAGTATTCTGTAGATCTCTGAGTGATTGAGATGAATACGTGATAGGATAGTCAGCGCGGCATGCCCTCAGGCCCGTCCTGGCGCGGACGGGCTTGCCCTAGGCGCTCCCGCTGCGCTCGTCCGCTGCGCGTCCAATAATGACACATGATTTATGGGAAAGGGATAGGGGAGGGAAGGGGCGTGGTCACGGCAAGCGCCGGAAATGGCGCCAAGAGTGTCCCGGTTCCACAACCGCGGCAGCGCTGAATCCGCTGCGCGGCGTAGTCTGGGCGATTTAAGTTCCAAGCAAGAGCTTTGAGCAGAGGTGAGTAGTAAAATACAATTATTATGTGACACTCAAATTTTAAAACACAAGAATCGTACTCCCGGCTTTCCGCCTCAGGAGTATCGGTCTATCTGCCCCGGCGTTAGTAGTCAGCGCCTTTTAAGGCTCGGAGGGGTCGTGGCCTCGAAAAAAGGGGCGTGGTCACGGCAAGCGCCGGAAATGGCGCCAAGAGTGTCCCGGTTCCACAACCGCGGCAGCGCTGAATCCGCTGCGCGGCGTAGTCTGGGTGATTTAAGTTCCTAGCAAGAGCTTTGAGCAGAGGTGAGTAGTAAAATACAATTATTATGTGACACTCAAATTTTAAAACACAAGAATCGTGCTCCCGGCTTTCCGCCTCAGGAGTATCAGTCTATCTGCCCCGGCGTTAGTAGTCAGCGCCTTTTAAGGGCTCGGAGGGGGCGTGGCCTCGAAAAAAGGGGCGTGGTCACGGCAAGCGCCAGAAATGGCGCCAAGAGTGTCCCGGTTCCACAACCGCGGCAGCGCTGAATCCGCTTCGTAGCGTAGTCTGGGCGATTTAAGTTCCAAGCAAGAGCTTTGAGCAGAGGTAAGTAGTAAAATACAATTATTATGTGACACTCAAATTTTAAAACACAAGAATCGTGCTCCCGGCTTTCCGCCTCAGGAGTATCAGTCTATCTGCCCAGATCTATCTCAAGATTTCTTCGTCGAACATCCTCCTACTCTAAAACCCACACCCTGTTTCTAAGACACTTTGACTGAGACTGTGAATGCTTTCTCCAAGTTGCTTGCCCATTCACTTCTCAATAATTCTCTTTTTCTGTTCTGGCTAAATTGTGTTTCTATGTTGATTTGTTGTTGTTAATTGATTGTTAATTGATTTTTATCTGTTTGTGAATTCATATTCTCTTGGAAAGCACTCTCGTGCTGTTGGTCCGCATGGGATCTATAGAAAACTAAAGTATATAAATAAACACTGTTCAAAGGGTTTTTCTAGCCTCTTCTTGCCTTTAAGGAACAGGACAATGTTCACAAAATGGTGACTTCCAACCAAGTCTACGCAGAACATTTTTAAAAACAACTACTGGTAGCGTCACCGAAATCTGATGTTGTTCAGCAGTTGCTAAAAGTATTGCCCACTACACATTTAGTCAGCCTAGAGCAGTTCATTCATACTTGTCCTCCACTTGCACCGTAGAAACTGAGTAAGACACTCACAAAGTGATCCTCTTCTCTGGTTGGGTGGCCACTTAGCCTTTCATGTAATGATTGGTCACTGGCTTGAAGCCAGTCCTCCAGACTTGGGATAAGTGCTAACATTGAGTGCTGAGTATCCTATGCTCATTTCAGATCTGCCAGAAGACTGCTGCCCAGCTGTGAGAAGTACTCTTGAAGGACCACAGCCGTCTAACCATTCCCTTCAAGGTGATGACCAAGCCAAAAAAACCTGAGAAATTACTGCACCTGCTTTGCCATAGTGCAGGAAGGATGGAGCTAGTCTGCTGGGTGTGGGATCTGCTCTCCATCAGAGGGCTAATGCCAAAGCCTAGCTGATGGGTAGCCATCTCCAAAAGAGTCAGCACAGGAACTGATCTGACCCTGGCCAGATCTGCACACAATGGAGATGCCTTTGAAGGAGAGTTGAAAATTGTGCTTAGGATCCCAGGATTACCCTATCTGTCTGCATAACTAGGTATTCTAAGAACAGACATCCAATGAAATAATTTGTATCATGCACTATGTAGAAACTATCTCTGCACAGCAGCCCATCTCACCTGACCATGAGAAGGTGGCCCATGACCACAGTACGGAAGTCTGCCTTGAAGAGCATTGACCTCCACCACACCTCTGGTGAGCCCATGTAGCTACTGACCGATCAATGGTGCTGGAACTTTGTGTTCCTTCAAGTCACTATCAGTTGGTTATGGAGACCTCTTTGTGGTCAGATGAAACCGAGGTATAAAACAGGAAATGTGCTGTCGTTACATTCACACCTCCCGCAGAGCCTTGAAACAAAGCCTTCAGTGGCATCATGTGAATCAATTCACCGCTAGATGCTCTTTGACACAACAAATTATTATTTTTATTTAAATTACAAACAAATATACATCTTCCGCTTGAATATCAATGAAACATTTCAGCTCTTAGTCCACCCTCATTTTGAAGCCTTCTCCAGGGTGTTTTAATATAAGTTTTTCATAAGGAGATATTATAATGACGTGTACATTTTTTAGTGAATTTTCCACAGTCGCTAGTTCTATCACCATACGTGAACCATTGAAGTATTTCAGGGTTCCCAAGGCCTACACGCTCCAGAGATTACCCACATACACAAAAGAACTGTTGGCACGGAAGCTGTAAAAGGCAAAGAACAGGTTTATTAAAACCCCATGGGGTGGTGGTACACTCAAACAGCACCCTTCGGTATTGCAAGAGGTATCACACCGAACACCGGTGTGACCCCGTTTATATACAATTTTGGGGCAATAAAAGATAGGCGGCACAAGTTAAGACACAGTTTTAGAGACATACATGGTCATGTTTTGGAATACTGCCAGCTCATTGGAGGGTTTCAAACCCACTGGTCAGTTAGTGGCACATTCCTGAAGGTATACGGGTCAGTGAGAACTGCGCATGTGTGGCTTGACCAGTACTAAAAATAGCCTGTTGCTGGGCAGATGTGAGTGGTCAGTGGAACGGACAAAGGACTAAAGGGCACGTCGGCCACGAGGCCGCTCATGATCTAAGATGGCCGCCACAGTATTCAAAATGGCGTTTATCGTATACAGCCAAGTTAAGGAGGACAACGTGTAGATTCAGCTAATCGCTAACACGGACGGGCCAATTACAACAGACGACCCTTTTAGCGTTTAGCTGAATCTACCTCATAATGAACATAGTCTGGATGTTCGTCCTCGATGTCAATTAGCATAATTTGTGTCACCTCCTTATGTAGCATCATTTTATCGTAGGCAAGAGCTCGTCTCGATGGCAAACAGGCCGATAGGCACATTGAACATAATGCAGGACCACATTGGATACACAGGCAGATAAAAAACATTGCTCCCACAAGTATACAAAGAATTGTCAACAGTTTCCAGCCCCAAGTTGCAATCATGGACCAGAACCATCCAGAAAGTGTCCAAGTTCCATTGTCCGGGTGTATTTCGGCAGCTATTTTATGCAGTTTTGAAATCGCATCATACACAGATGGAGAATTATCAGGTACGTAAACACAGCAGCTGCTTCCGATGATCCTACATGCCCCCCCCACGATCAGCCAAAACAACATCCAGTACCATCCGGTTTTGGAGGGTGACAATTCTGGAAATCTGCAGTTCTTCGGTAATATTCCCCAGGGCAATAGCAGTGTCATTCGCAACAGCCTCGACAACACGTGTCAGGCGTCTGATCTTCCGACTGTTCAGTGCGGCCCCCACAAAGGAGAATAGTCCCAGATTGAAATCCACATATTGTTGCAACGCAGTGTCCGTTTGATCAATGTCCTCTAGTGCAACAGTTCGCTTAACTCTGTTTAAAACAAAGTCATGGTACAGAGTATAGTCGTTGTGATACATCGGAGGGGCAATGAATACAGGAGGTAGCACAAACGATACATAACATGTGCCCAACCACCCCACTGGAAGCTGATGGTACCCCTTCGCTCCACAGATGAAGTAGGTGTTTCGGGATGCAACAAATGAAATGCCATTCGGGCTATCAAACGTGAGAGTAACGTTACATTCACTTTTCCCCACAGCAATCGTGCCCTTATTCCGGATACATAGATCGGCTTTCGTGGCAATGACATTTATAACATGAGCACTGGATACATTCACGTTTCGCTGATTGCTGTATATTCGTGGGGCAGATACATTGTCGGGCCTATACTCCTCCCATTCAAACCGTGTACCCTCAGCCCGTGGAAACCCATCCTTGTCATGGGGACATTCTTTATTTAGACGAAAAAGCACCCCCCCTTTTGTTGGCCATCTCAAGGTAAAGAGGAGGGTGTACCAGGCGTTGCAAGACCCATTATGCGAAAACGGGAGTGGAATAAGTGGGGTGCCCCCTCTCTTCTGGTGCCCAGGCAACATTCCACACACCCAGCAATTAGAGGTATTGGTCATATTATGTGTGTGGTGAAGAATCTGAATGAAGCTGTTATTTAAATACGTTTGACGGTGGCGTTCTTCATGAAAAGGCAGAGTAAAGTGAAAATGTTCAGACGGTGCCGGGGTAGTCGGCAGCAAATGTTCACGTACAGGCACCACAAGTTCGACTACCCAGGCAATAACAGCTATCACCACAATCGTGAAAACAAAAAGAAAGGCACCCAGTATTTTCTTATCACGCGATACCATTGATGCCATAGTTCAAGAAAGTTCAGTGCTCACAGTTTCTCACAAATAGTCTCTGATACACATACGTGTATACCTAAAAAAAAAGAAAAATGCGGTGCTGAACTCCGAGGTAGCCGTTGTTTTCTTCTCCGGGCCAAGACGGGTGTCGCTACTCTGGCAGAACTGATCCCCCCCCCTTGGAATTCCCGGTTTCCGTTTCACAAACCTGGAGCGGTTACCAACCAGTCTAAAAAAGGAACAAAAATCTTCTTTATCGCGGTCGTAGATTGTAGCGCTCTCTTCCAGCAGCAGATTGGTCCGGGAAGGCTCCCTCTACTTCGGCCGACGTCACAGCTGGGCTCTTTTCTTTCTCCAAGATCTCTTTATAATCAGTAAGCACAGCAGGAGTCACCAGATCCGGAGAGACTCGACGACAGTGAGTCGAATGCACCCACCGCTTCCTGTTGGTCACTCGTACGGCGGTGCGGGTTGCCAGAAGGACCTGCTCGGGGCCCTTCCACCTGGGCTCCAAACTGCTTGCTCTTTCAAACGAACGGATCATCACATGATCCCCAGGACGAAGATCGTGGCCTTCTCCAGTAGAGTTGTCAGGGAGCGCTTCTCGAACCTGTTGATGAATGGAGAGCAAATCATTTGTTAATCGTGCCAAATAATCATTCATCATAACACAAGGCACATCATGTATCAATCGCGGCTTGGGCACTCCCCAGATATTCATGGGGCGGCCAAACACCACCTCATAAGGTGTAAGGCCTGTCCGTGAATGGGGTACTGATCTAAGAGACAGTAGTGCTAGCGGCAACGCATCTGGCCACTTCAATGATGTAGACGCCACAATTTTGGCCAGCTTAAGCTTCAACGTGGCATTGTACCGCTCGACCAAACCTGCCGACTGAGGGTGGAATACAGCGTGGAACTTTTGCTGAATCCCTAACCCCTTCAGTACATATTCCACAATCTTTCCGACAAAATGGGGCCCATTATCGCTCCACAAAAATTTGCAAACTCCAAAGCGAGGAAAGAATTCCTTAAGCAACACCTTAGCTGTTGTCAAAGCCGTATTGTCTTTCGTGGGGTAGGCCTCAACCCATTTGCTAAAGGCACACACCACCACTAAGACGTACTTCAGGTTATTGCAACGCTCGAGTTGAATGTAATCCATTTGAAGGACTTCAAACGGTGCAGAAGGTGGAACGAACCCTCCTTTCGGAGTATAGGCCCCCTTTCCAGGATTGTGTTGCAAACATACCAGGCAGGTCTGCACTACTCTCTTTGCAGTGTTCGCAATCTCGGGATGTTCCCAAACTCGTGTTAAAAGCTGAGTGATTGCAAGAGCTCCGACATGCGCCAGTCCATGTGTCATCTGGACCATCGCCTGTAAGTAAGCCGCAGGCAATTTCCACTTCTCCATGTCTTTACTTCTCCAACATCCCTCATCATCTAGCACCCCATCTGCTGCCCAAGCCGCAAGCTCAGATTCTGTAGCTGAATTTTGTATATCCCGTATCTCTGCTCTAGCATCACTCCATCGTTCAGCCTGTGATTGTACCACATACATGGGGGAGCTAGTTCGGGACATAGCCGTTTGCCTTGCTATGCTGTCTGCAAAGGCATTTCCTTGGCCCACCTTATCCGTAATTTTCTTATGGGCACTGCACTTCACTATTGCTACTTTTTTAGGGCCAAGCAGCGCATTTAGGAGATCACGCACTAACTCTCCGTGCATAATGTGCTCCCCATGTGACGTCAGAAACCCGCGTTCCCTCCAAAGAAGCCCGAAGTCATGGGCCACTCCAAAGGCGTACCGGCTGTCTGTGTATATGTTCACACATAGGCCAGCACTCAATTCGCAGGCTCTTGTTAAAGCTATCAGCTCTGCTGCCTGAGCCGATTTTTGTGGTATTCTAGCTGTTTCTACCACCGTCTTAAGTGTCGTGATCGCATATGCTGCGGAAGTCGTGCCATCTGGCAGCCTCAAACACGATCCATCAACCCACAGTTCCCCATCCACATCTGGAAGTGGCACATCCTGTAAGTCAACACGACCCTTTGTCTGTTCCTCAGTCAGGAAAACACAATCATGATGTTTTTCTTCCTGACCCTCCTCGGCCGGATAGGGCAATAAAGTCGCGGGGTTCAAAGTAGCGCATCTCTTCAATGTTATGTGTGGCGCTAAAAGTGTCAGCTCATATCCTGTAAGTCGTGCACTCGTGAGGTATTGGGTCTTTGTTTGGTTTAACAGGGCGTCTACTGCGTGAGGAACCAACACCAGCAATTTGTGTGATAACACTATGCCCTCACTCTGTCGTATGGCTACTGCTGTTGCCGCTACTGCTCGAAAACACCCAGGCAGCCCTCGTGCTACAGGATCCAAAATGGCAGAGAAGTATGCACATGGTCTCTGCTTATCCCCGTGTAACTGCACTAACACTGACAACGCGCACCCATCATTCTCGTGCACGTACAATGTGAAAAGTTTCGTGTAGTCTGGTGTTCCTAACACGGGTGCAGAACAAAGGGCCTGTCTCAACTGTTCAAAGGCTTTCTGACATTCGTCTGTCCACTCAAGAGGCATCGGTGTAGTTTTGGACAATAATGCTAGCAGAGGTTGTATGATATGTGAGAAACCCATGATCCATTGTCTACAAAAAGATGTCAACCCTATAAAGGCACGCACATCTCTCTGCGTGCGGGGGACTGGTGTATCTAAAATCGCCTGAATTCGATCAGATGTTAATGCCCTCCCCTCCTTAGACAACAGATGACCGAGGTAGGTCACCTGGGGTCTACAGTATTGAAGCTTTTTCTTGGAGACCTTGTGATTGTTTTGTGCCAAAAAGGACAGCAACGCAAGCGTGCTTTGTTCACATTGTGTATAGGAGTCAGCAGCAAGCAAAAGGTCATCCACGTACTGGATGAGCGCAACGCCAGACTGCAATTCGAAGGAATCTAGTTGTCGTTTTAAAGCCTGGCTGTAGATGCTAGGGCTCTCAGTATAGCCTTGGGGAACACGACAAAATCTATACGATTTATTATTGAGCGTAAAACCAAACAGATATCTGCTATCTGGGTGAACAGGGATAGAAAAGAACGCATTCTTTAGATCGATAACGCTAAAAGTGGTGGCTGTCGGTGGAACCAAAGTAAGCAAAGTTGTGATATCAGACACCACTGGGTATTGGGGAATGACAATTTTATTTATTTCACGCAAATCAATAATAAATCGATAGATCTTGCCATCTGAGTCTCTCTTAAGAATTGGTAGAATAGGGCTGTTACAGACATTATAAGGGACCTCCTCCACTACCCCTGCAGAAATCAAATCCTGAACAATATGTGTTAGTGCAATTTCGCCTTCCTTCGAGATCTTATACTGTGGCACTCGTGGTAGAGGGGCCCCCTCCTTAACAGTGATATGTATTGGTGGAATACGCATCTCTCCCACATCCGTATCTGATGTCGCCCACAACGTGTGCGGCAGAGAGGCCAAAGCGGGAATGTCTAAAATGACACAAAATCTGTCACGTTCAGGACAATCATCAGGATCAGGGTAGTTGTCATTCAGAATAACCCGCACTCCTTCTGGAGCGCAGCGTATTGTTGCTCGAAAATATTTAAGCAAATCAATGCCCAAGATATTATCTGGGGTATGGGGCGATAACAAAAATTGGCCAAAACTAAAGTACTTGTCAATGCATAGTGCAAGGGGCTTGGACAAAGGGCTAGGGGAGGGTGTGCCATCAAACCCTACACACGTAATCATTTCGCCAGACAGGGGAGCCCTCGGAACCAAGTGTTTCGACAGAGCGCTACGAGTAGCTCCTGTGTCGACTAGAAACTGATCAGTAGAACCCAAAATACCCGCTGTTACATATGGACCTTGCTGATCTACTGGCACTTCGACTGATTCCTTACCCCATCCTACGCAATCCTATGCATGCACATAATCCTGATGTTCCACATTCTCTCCTTCCAAAATCTGATATTGATTCCGTCTATCAAACGTATTTCGTTCGTCCTGGCCACGGCCCCTCTCCTCAACCTGTCTACGATCACCTCCGCCACCTCTCGCTCCAGTATAACCTCCTCTTGACCTTCCACTGCCTCGACCACGCTGACTACGCTGTTCACGAAGTACCGGACAATCATCGGCCCAATGCCCAAACTCCTTACAATAAGCACACTGATCCTCCGCAATGTCCGTACGACCATACGACGCATTTCCTCCACCTCGTCTACCTCTATCATTCCCTCTACTCTGTGTTCCCCGAACCTGTGCCAACATCACCTTCGTTTTCAATTCCTTCGTCTTTTTCTCTACATTCTCTTTAGCCTCCACTTCCTGCCGCTCATAATACTGAGCCATAGTTAACAAGGACGCAGGGGTCGCCGTGGCCCAGGAACTCTCACTCGACTTCAATCGCTTTGCAATCTCTGGTAGGAGATTAGCCACGTACTTATCTACAAACAAATGCCGACCCGTATCGTCAGTTAAAGATTGACCACTGTAATCATGAAATGCCTCCTCAAAGCGTGTAAAGAAATCTGAAACCGTTTCATCATGTTTCTGCTTGCACGACGTTAACATGGTCCAATCAATCTTTTTGGCGGGAACAAGCGTTTTCAATTTACGCAAAATAGCTGCCGGGAGTTCTAGAATTAGCTGACAAGGCTTGCATGCTGGTGCCCTGTCTAAATCTGCAGCATTTATTTCTTTCCATGTCCCTCCCAATATTGTCTCATCATTATTTTTACGAATCTGCCGCCACATGTCAGGTGGTAATATCAACCCAAAAAACAAATCTATATCTACAAGAGTCATCACACAAGACGATATAGCCCCCTCTACCCCCTCATAGAATGCCGCTGGGTTCTTTCGGAGATCAGGTAAAGAGTTTTTAAGTGCCATGACATCTGCTCTATTCCATGGTGTATACACCCAATTATACACAAAATATCCCTTCGCATCCTTTGACGATTTATCATCATCCGTACCTTCCCCTTTTGGTGGAACATACAAAGGCGCGGCTTCACGCATAGGCATAACATGCAACGCAGAGCTCTTATCTGAACCACGAAGAGAACACTCCTTAACCGCCCCGTCGTTTCCCGGCTCGGACTCCTTTTTCCTCTGTTTCAGTTCCTGTCGTAAAGAAATTGTCTCATCCCGCAGCGCGATCAACTGCTTGAACAGGTCGTCCACATCTGTAAGATCAAAATCACCTTTAGCTAAATTCTCACGATATACCGACAAAACTTTAGGTTCTAACGTTTCAGAAACTTCACGATATGCATTTACAACTTCATCCGCTAAAGTGGACAAGAAATACATTAATTCAAGATCCGACCACCCCTGTTTCTCCGCTACCAACTGTTCCTGAGTAACACAATGCTTATTCACTTTACGAGCCCAACTGCGCAAATGAGCGGACCTCTCCGCAGTAAACCTGAGAGCCGATACCCCTTTCTGGCTCACTTGAATCTGCCCATCATCCTCGGAATCCGCAGCCGGAGCCGTCGGTGAAACGTACGGAGGCGGTGACCGATCTAACAAAGAAAAATCATCAATTTCATTATTAAGGACAGGATAAAGCGGTCGGCGAATAGGAAACTGACCAGTCATTTGCAATTTACGTTCCCGTTCCTCCCTCTCTTTCTTCTCCTGAGCCTCCTTCTCCTCAAGCTGTAAAGCCTTATCCCGAGCAGCCTTACGCTGCTCTTTGTCCGCCAAGGCAACCTCACGCTTCATTCGTTCACGCACCGCTTTCTCCCACATTCGTACACAATCAAACATATTTTGTCTAGACCTACGTTGAAACATACATTGCTCGACAAATTGGATTTTACTCAAATCGTATGACCCGTGTAGGGGCCATTGCAATTCGGGATCGGCCTTAGTGTACTTATGCCATAATTTACTGTACATAATAGGTGGAAGGCCGTGCTTGATATACATGTCCCTATTTGGCGTTCCCTCTGGGGGAGCTGGCTGTGATTCCGCTAACCTAATTGATGCATCATCTCCTAAGCAACACATTCCCCGGAGTTTGCTGAAAACAGGCATGTTCAAAAAGTATCACGAAAGCGTGACACCAAACCAAAGGGCACTTACAGTTCTTCACACAATTGTGCCGTTCAAAGGAAAAACAAGGTTAGAGAAACATCTCTACATGCCTGCCTATGTGAAGTGCACTACACATATAAGTTCAAAGGTCACAAATTCAAAATGTTAGCTAACTCAGATCAAAGTTCACAAAATTCAGCGAGCGTCCGAAGACTACCTCACTGATCACAAATCTCAAGACTTCAGTAAGCGTCCGAAGACTACCTTACCGAACACAAATCTCAGGACTTCAGTAAGCGTCCGAAGACTACCTTACCGAACACAAAGCTTACCAATTCTCAAAAGTCCAGATTCCAACTGCCAAGGTCTTGTAAGCCAAATCAGCCAAACGGCACTTTCTTAGTGAAGCGGACACTCGAAAACTCAGTCGGAGACCGGCGCCACCTGGAAGGTCAGATCGGAAGGAAAGGAAAAAACACCTTGGCAGCCAAGACTCGGGTCACTCGTGGCAGTGCGCGTCCATGGCGAGTTTCCAAGCCTTCGTCACGACCTCTCCTTCGGGCATCCGAGTCGCCGATGAGTCCCTTCGTGGTCGCCAATTGAAGTATTTCAGGGTTCCCAAGGCCTACACGCTCCAGAGATTACCCACATACACAAAAGAACTGTTGGCACGGAAGCTGTAAAAGGCAAAGAACAGGTTTATTAAAACCCCATGGGGTGGTGGTACACTCAAACAGCACCCTTCGGTATTGCAAGAGGTATCACACCGAACACCGGTGTGACCCCGTTTATATACAATTTTGGGGCAATAAAAGATAGGCGGCACAAGTTAAGACACAGTTTTAGAGACATACATGGTCATGTTTTGGAATACTGCCAGCTCATTGGAGGGTTTCAAACCCACTGGTCAGTTAGTGGCACATTCCTGAAGGTATACGGGTCAGTGAGAACTGCGCATGTGTGGCTTGACCAGTACTAAAAATAGCCTGTTGCTGGGCAGATGTGAGTGGTCAGTGGAACGGACAAAGGACTAAAGGGCACGTCGGCCACGAGGCCGCTCATGATCTAAGATGGCCGCCACAGTATTCAAAATGGCGTTTATCGTATACAGCCAAGTTAAGGAGGACAACGTGTAGATTCAGCTAATCGCTAACACGGACGGGCCAATTACAACACCCCAATGGTATATATGAGCTATAATTACAATACATCGTTAAAATTTGAAACATACAGAGATTAATCCTTTTTGGGTTGCCCAGATACGCCAGAAAATTCTGAGTCTCAATTGTACTAAATGGGTTCTTTGACCTCTTGTAAGTCTGAGGCAGCGCCAAAAACTTACACCTCCCAGGAGAAGCGTAAGGGAGGCACAACGAGGAGAAATATATTTATTTCTCCTTGTTTTTCCTTTTTCTATGTATGCCACACTCTGCAGCTCACATAGAAGGAGGAAAAAGCCTCTTGTAAGTCTGAGGCAGTGCCAAAAACTTACACCTCCCAGGAGAAGCGTAAGGGAGGCACAACGAGGAGAAATATATTTATTTCTCCTTGGCTTTCCTTTTTCTATGAATGCCACACTCTGCAGCTCACATAGAAGGAGGAAAAAGCCTCTTGTAAGTCTGAGGCAGTGCCAAAAACTTACACCTCCCAGGAGAAGCGTAAGGGAGGCACAACGAGGAGAAATATATGTATTTCTCCTTGTTTTTCCTTTTTCTATGTATGCCACACTCTGCAGCTCACATAGAAGGAGGAAAAAGCCTCTTGTAAGTCTGAGGCAGCGCCAAAAACTTACACCTCCCAGGAGAAGCGTAAGGGAGGCACAACGAGGAGAAATATATGTATTTCTCCTTGTTTTTCCTTTTTCTATGTATGCCACACTCTGCAGCTCACATAGAAGGAGGAAAAAGCCTCTTGTAAGTCTGAGGCAGCGTCAAAAACTTACACCTCCCAGGAGAAGCGTAAGGGAGGCACAACGAGGAGAAATATATGTATTTCTCCTTGTTTTTCCTTTTTCTATGTATGCCACACTCTGCAGCTCACATAGAAGGAGGAAAAAGCCTCTTGTAAGTCTGAGGCAGCGCCAAAAACTTACACCTCCCAGGAGAAGCGTAAGGGAGGCACAACGAGGAGAAATATATGTATTTCTCCTTGTTTTTCCTTTTTCTATGTATGCCACACTCTGCAGCTCACATAGAAGGAGGAAAAAGCCTCTTGTAAGTCTGAGGCAGCGCCAAAAACTTACACCTCCCAGGAGAAGCGTAAGGGAGGCACAACGAGGAGAAATATATGTATTTCTCCTTGTTTTTCCTTTTTCTATGTATGCCACACTCTGCAGCTCACATAGAAGGAGGAAAAAGCCTCTTGTAAGTCTGAGGCAGCGTCAAAAACTTACACCTCCCAGGAGAAGCGTAAGGGAGGCACAACGAGGAGAAATATATGTATTTCTCCTTGTTTTTCCTTTTTCTATGTATGCTACACTCTGCAGCTCACATAGAAGGAGGAAAAAGCCTCTTGTAAGTCTGAGGCAGTGCCAAAAACTTACACCTCCCAGGAGAAGCGTAAGGGAGGCACAACGAGGAGAAATATATGTATTTCTCCTTGTTTTTCCTTTTTCTATGTATGCCACACTCTGCAGCTCACATAGAAGGAGGAAAAAGCCTCTTGTAAGTCTGAGGCAGTGCCAAAAACTTACACCTCCCAGGAGAAGCGTAAGGGAGGCACAACGAGGAGAAATATATGTATTTCTCCTTGTTTTTCCTTTTTCTATGTATGCCACACTCTGCAGCTCACATAGAAGGAGGAAAAAGCCTCTTGTAAGTCTGAGGCAGTGCCAAAAACTTACACCTCCCAGGAGAAGCGTAAGGGAGGCACAACGAGGAGAAATATATGTATTTCTCCTTGTTTTTCCTTTTTCTATGTATGCCACACTCTGCAGCTCACATAGAAGGAGGAAAAAGCCTCTTGTAAGTCTGAGGCAGCGTCAAAAACTTACACCTCCCAGGAGAAGCGTAAGGGAGGCACAACGAGGAGAAATATATTTATTTCTCCTTGTTTTTCCTTTTTCTATGAATGCTACACTCTGCAGCTCACATAGAAGGAGGAAAAAGCCTCTTGTTGTAAATATTCTTGTAAGTCTGAGGCAGTGCCAAAAACTTACACCTCCCAGGAGAAGCGTAAGGGAGGCACAACGAGGAGAAATATATTTATTTCTCCTTGGCTTTCCTTTTTCTATGTGTGCTGCAGGATGCAGCACACATAGAAGGAGGAAAAAGCCTCTTGTGTTTGTTTTTGCACAGGAGGGTTTCCCTTCCTGCACAAAAATAATCATCCCTGGTGTAAGGGTGTCTGCGTTTTAGGGGAGATTGTTTTTGTGCAGGAAGGGACGCCTGCAACCAATCAGGAGAAGTGATTTCCTCTTTCAATGTGTGCTGCAGAATGCAGCACATGTAGTAAGAGGAAAAAACGAGGAGAAATTAAAACATTTCCCCTCGTTGCGCCTCCCTACGTTTCCATTAGGGAGGTGTTGCATTCTGACGCATTCCCACGTTTACAAAAAGTTGTAAATCTGGGAGTGCAGCAGGAGCCGTGGGTGTTATGTGGGAACACCCACATCAACACCCATGGCACGCCCCATTCACTCAAAAGTGCTGCGTGAAAAGGGGCCATATTTTTACAAGGACACGAAAAGCCACACAGGGTGGCTTTACATGTCCTTGTAAATATGGGGCACCAAAATGCGCCACCGGTGAATCAAAAAAAGCCGGCACAAGGGGCTTGTAAATAAGCCCATATGATCTCAATAAAATACGAAACAAAACGCAAAAAATCAGGGTCCAGTCAATACATTATTCTTAAAAAAAGAATTACTATAATACACACACAGCTACAAATTCCACAGAAAAATACACGTATAGATATAAACTGGCAGGTGGAAATACCATTTGCAACCCCTCCTAAAAACAGGGGTGCAAATCACATCACCTGATAAAAAGCTCACAGCAGGGAAATAAACCCCTAAATCTAGACTTGACCCATTAGGTTAGATGTGCCTTGAGTCAGTCGTGCACCAGCGAGCTCTTCCGTACCCCCGTTATGTGCTTACAGCTAAACATAGAAAGATATTGACTATTAGAAGTCATGTCTACTGGCTGTGCCAGGGATTCAGAATTACAGTCCCATTCGTAGGCGATGCATCATCAGAAGACTTCATAGGCCTGTTCCAGTCCTCCCCACACAATGCATTGTGGTACGTGTAGTACAAGGAAGCCACGAGGATTGTTGTTATTGAGCATTGATACACACCCAGTGCTGAGCAGCCTCTGACACCAGGGTTTCAGTCAAGTTCCTTTGTAATGGACATGGTCTGATTCTCAGTTTATAGGGATCTGTGTTCACCACTCACAGGAGCTAACTCCAGGCCCTGAAAACCAAGCACCAGCTCCTCCATGAACAGGACCTGGGGGTGGCCTTGCACACCATTTACAATTCTGTTCCAGTCCTCTCCACACAATGCATTGTGGTGCATGTAGTACATGGCAGTCCTTATGCATTGTGTATTTGCTGTTGCTTGAGTCTTAATGTTCAGCCAGTGCTGTATACCCTTTGAAACTAGTCTTTCATTCATGTGAACTCATCCGAAGAGCAAAACATCTGTTAGGAGGAACATGGCCTGCTGCTCCCTTTACATGGATTAGAGTCCTCCTGCTCACATCTGCTCACATCTGTGAATCCAGGTCCCAAAACCAAACCAAGAACCAACTCCTCCTAGGGGCAAAAACGTGCACAAAACCACAGAAGAGGCGATGATCATCAAAATTATTTTCATTCCTCAACAACTTGGTCATATGGACAATACAGCATATATTCGAAGACAAGGTCTCACCCATACTTTTGTGGCATTATGCATACGCAACCTCATTCCACCCTGATAAGATGGCACTTTGAGAATGGACTCAAGAAGTGTGGCTCAAAGGTTAGAGCGGCAGAGCCTGATGCAGTCTAGCCCGGGACCAGGGTTCAATTCCCCGCCTCGGCGGGTCTTGGGCAATAGCTTGCTTAACCACATGGCTGCTGGCCATTTTCCCCCCCTGTGCTGGAAAATGCCATTTTAGTGGCACCATGACGAGCTCAGCTCGTCATCAGCATCGAAAGGGTTAATCTCCACAACGGCCCCCACAATGCTAAGGATGCCTGGCCTCCACCTTGGGGGTGCACAGGAGTGGACGCCTCACAGGGAAAGCCAGGATGGGTTCCAAAGCGGAATTCGTACAAGCGCCTTGAGACCATTGCGGGTGAGTAGTGCGCTATACAAGTATCAATTTACATTTACATTTACATTTACATTTTAACCTCTGTACAATTGAGTTCTTTGTAAGAATAATAAGGGATCCAGATCTTTGAAAGAAATACCTCAAGGCAACCCCGAAGGAAGCCCCTTTATCGATGGATACCCAGGGTATGATTAAAAATAGTAATGTCAGATGATTAACAAGTGCTATGATTTAATCATCCTGAATAGTGTTGACATGTTTCAGCCCACTAGATACCCTATACGGTCAAGGAGTTTCATCAGGGCAAATGGGATACATAATATTAGCTCCATATACTCCATCATGCACAGATAAAATAAAGTTCTACATTGGGAATTTAGATGTAAGACCTAGAATATAATTAAAATATTAGCTGTAAAACAATTCAAAATATAGCATAGATAGGCACTATACACTTCCTATCAAAAGCACACGTAATTGCAGAGGTTTTATGACAGAACATGAAAGCACAGCAAACACACTACATTTGTGAAAGAAGAATATAATCTTACTGTCCATAACTGGAGGTGTAATGGTCAGCCGGGTCTCAGCGGAAATGAACACCCTCTGTAGTTACCCACTTATGGGTTGTAGGAGTAAAAGGTAGCACAAAGAACACAGATGTATAATTCTCTGAACAGCACGCATGTCTATAGCATCAACTTATTGCAGGGACTCACTGAAAGTATACCCATACATCATGGTACCTGGTAATAAAGAATTGGCCATGGAATTCATTGATGGCAGTGGGGACTCAACAACAAGCTGAATTGTGTGATCTGAGAGGTGTCATGATGTTACCAGCAATAGGCATACATTCTTGCAAGTCAGGTCCCACATATAAAGAAACACATTGGTATGCAAACAATAAAAGCCTCAAGGGCCCATGCACTTGGAGGGTAAGGGGTCTGCTCATTTTAAGCCTGGTAATCTTTCTCACCCTGTCAGGCTTAGTAGTTCTTGGTCTTCGGAACTGTGCTGAAGATAAAAGGGTTCCACCTCCCGACGTACCCGGTGTCTAGCTGAAAGCATACAGATCACCAAGGCAGTCGAGCGAGGGAGGGAAAGGAAGGGAACTGCGGGGAGGGAGAACTGTAACGACAATACAAGTACACTAAGTATACTCACAATGAACTAACAGAGGTCATAAGAGTTTCCTTTCTTTACCTACAACTACTGTATGCTTCAGGTCCTACCTGGAAAGAAAAAGGTGGTGGCCTCAAATACCAGAAGAGATAAAGGAAATACCAGGGACCACACCTAGCATGAGGAAAACAAAGAACAGCCTGAGCACACTGAAGAGTTGATCATAATACATGCAACAAGTTGTTTCACATCCTACCAGCATACGTCCGGTATAGTTCTCTGGTCCAAGGCTTCCCTGAATCCCCTGTGATCTCTCTTCTGAAGATAAGACAAAATCAAAAGGTTGTGGAGACAAAACAAAAGATAGGTGCACCAGGACGTATCAATACCTCTTAATAAAATCCGCACCTAAAGGCTGAAACTGACCCTTACTCAATATTCCTAGATATGCCAAATGCAATGTTTATATCGCTGGACGAACTGGTAAGGGTTTCAGCACAGTCAGTGAATCAGAAGGTCTCCAAACAAATAGCAAAGCAATCCTTCACACAGTCTCTTTCTGCAGTTCAACTGAATGTCCACAACGAACAAAGGACCATAGTACATAGCAGTATAAGTTCTGTGAAGGATTGCTCCCAAATGCGGAATCTCTCGATTCTGAAGAAGCCGAGGCGGAGCAAACAACTGTGAAGAAAACCAGGTCGAGGAGAGATGAGACTCTCAGAAGGGCAACAGCGGGAAGAACCAACCCGAGGTGAAGAGTCACGTCGCGCTAACCGCTAAACCCCAGAGTCGTACCCGATCCAGCACGGGATACAAACAAGGCAAATGAGTTGCGAGTAATCTCGCACTTACTAATCAGTAGCTGAAGAACTCGCACCAAACCTGAATTCACCCGGCGGGAATAATCGGCAGTGTCTGATTCCATCGCTGCTCATTTATTTCCTGGTTGTGCGCGACTACCCGTGCCACGCCGCTTACATTCCGGGCATGCCGGGAATTGTAGTTTTTTGGGTCCCGTGCTCTACAGAGGAACCATAACATGAACAAAGGCAGCGGCACTCGTACAAAACATGACACGCCCAAAGGTGTCACATTCTAAATTTGCCAAGAGCTTGTGTCCTGCAAGATAACCTAATCCTTCTTCCATAAGCCAAACTGCTCTCTGTAGCCAGCTAAGAGGTGCTGCTAAATCTGTTAACCTGGTGCAAGACCCGCCCGCCACATGCGTCCATGTGCGAGGAGGTCACACCAGCATTATGCGCATGGAGGACATGTGATGTCTCCAACTCTCTTTGTGTGGCTCGGGAGAAGCTTGCATAGACCCTACCAGAAGGTGGAGTTGCACTCTGTTCACAAGCCTGCTCCAGACCCCTCCGGGCAATGCATTGTGGTACATGTAGTCCTCACACATTGGGTTTGTTTGTTGTTGCTTGAGTCCTGGTGTGCAGCCATTGCTGTATAGCCTTTTGCCCTAGTGTTTCATTCTTGTCAAATCAGTCAGTCAGTCAAAGATTCTTTATTTCGATTAATTAAAATCATAAAAGAGCAATAGAAACACATACATCCTAAAAACAGATAAAAATATATAAAAAAGTAATATGCATTTGATTATTCCAATTCAGCAACACACTATTTACAATACAAAAATTCATCACTCTTTCAATTATGGATGTGCGTGGTAGGGTGTGTGGAGGAACTGGTCTCTCTACTGAGACCCCGTCCTTGTAATGATGGATGTGTATAGTAGGGAGTGGAAAGGGACACCTTTTCAGACCTCTCGTTCAGATGACAAGGTGCATAGTAGGGTGTGTGGAGGGACTGGCCTCTCTGCTGAGACCTCTCGCTGTAATGATTAATGGGTGCAGTAGGATGTGAGGAGGGACTGACCTATCAGGTAAGACCTCTCTCTCTGTAATGATGGGTGTGCGTAGTAGGGGGTAGAGAGGGACTGCTTCACATCTCAGACCTCTCTCTCAGATGACAGGTGCATAGTAGGGTGTGTGGAGGGACTGGCCTCTCTGCTGAGACCTCTCGCTGTAATGATTAATGGGTGCAGTAGGATGTGAGGAGGGACTGACCTATCAGGTAAGACCTCTCTCTCTGTAATGATGGGTGTGCGTAGTAGGGGGTAGAGAGGGACTGCTTCACATCTCAGACCTCTCTCTCAGATGACAGGTGCATAGTAGGGTGTGTGGAGGGACTGGCCTCTCTGCTGAGACCTCTCGCTGTAATGATTAATGGGTGCAGTAGGATGTGAGGAGGGACTGACCCATCAGGTAAGACCTCTCTCTCTGTAATGATGGGTGTGCATAGTAGGGGGTAGAGAGGGACTGCTTCTCATCTCAGACGGCTCTCTCAGATGATAGGTGTGCATAGTGTGGAGGGACCGGCCTCTTTGCTGAGATCTCTCTCTTTAATGATAGGTGTGTATAGAAGGGTGTGTGGAAAGACTAGGCCCCCCTTTCAGGCCTGTCTCTTAGATAACGGGTGTGCATAGTAGGGTGTGTGGACGGACTGGCCTTTCCGATGAGACCTCTCTTTGTAATGATGAATGTGCGTAGTAGGGTGTGGATAAGGACTGCTTCTCCTCTCAGACCTCTCTCTCAGATGACAGGTGTGTACAGTGTGGTGTTTGGAGGGTCTGACCTCTCTTCTGAGACCTCTCTCGGTAAGGATAGTTGTGCGTAGTAGGGTGTGTGCAGGGACTGGCCTGTCCTTTCAGACCTCTCTCTCAGATGACAGGTGTGTGTAGTGTGGTGTTTGGAGGGACTGACCTCTCTCAGCCGAGACCTCTCTCGGTAATGATAGGTGTGCGTAGTAAGGTGTGTGCAGGGACTGGCCTCTCCTTTTAGACCTCTCTTTCAGATGATTTAACCTTCTAATGATTACAGTACTTATCTCTTATCTATAACAAGGACCCCAATATGCGTTCCTACTAAAAGAGTGAATTGAGGTCTCATATCATCCCTTTTACTTCTCAGGATCCCGCAAGATCGTAAGCATTTGTTAAAACCAATATACATTTATCTTCACAGTAGTTAAACCATAGACATCTCCTCTCTAAATCTAGAGGGACAGCATGCCTTTCTACTGCTGCCTTATATTGTTTCTTTACCTAATTTCTGCAACAACCCAAAACAGTAATGGTGGCCGTTTCATTTCTAATATTCCAACAGCCAGCAAATCAGAGTGCTCGCTCTTGCAGGACTCACGGGAGCCTGAAGGCTCACGGGAAAAATTGGCCACTCGACCAATCACAGTGCTCTTTTTTTGATTTTGTGCTCTCGCAGGAGGCTCGTGGGACTCTCGCAAGCCCAACTGCCAAATTATACAATTATTGTTTACCCTTAATTTCTCAAAAACTACTGAATGGATTTATGCCAAATCACAAAAAGCACAATCTGAGGACCAAGATCTAGCTTGCTGACAAATTTGGTGTAGTTCGGTTCAGCAGTTTTTGCTTTAGCCCTATCTAAAGATGTCAACGGAAAATGCATGGAACTTTTCATTTTTTGGGACCCCCTCTTTGTTTCAGCCCCTGCTTGGGGGAACACCCCAAAACATCCCAGGAAGGAGCTGTGGTGGTTAATCTTTTTTTGGGGAAAGCTTTGTGGACATTTGTCAAACAGGGCCAAGGGTATTAGCAAATAAAAAAAACGCTCTGTCTATGGAAAAGCAAACCTAGCTATGAATATGGTTAGATTTCGGCTGCAAGACAGTTGGGGAGTTTTTTGATAGATGTGGAGGTCAAATGTTTTAATAGAATTTTGGGTGAGGATAAATTCGATAATCAAATAAAATCAAATCAAATAGTTCTTCATTCGGTTTTTGTCATATGTAAAAACCATAAAAGCAACTTACAGATAAAAATCCTTTCAAAAGACTGTACAAAACAATACATTGTCATTATCAAAAGGGCGGTGATAGAAAACTCCTCACCTTTATACTTTTACATAAAAATTCGTTTTGTCAGAGTCACTAGTTACGGATTAAATCGATGTCTAAAAATGCATTTCAGGAATTTAACTATGTACTTTGAAATCCATTCCTGCTCTAAAAACTGCAAAGATAACAGGGCTGGACGACAAGTTCTGATGCCCATTAGTTTTAGGAGGGGAATCAACCAGATCTTTCTATGTTCATTGTAATATTTACAGAAGAAAAATGTATGAGAGGTTGCCTGAATGGAGATCTCGTCACACGGACATGGTGGTAGTATTCGATCCCAATTATTTCTTGTTGGAAAGGCAACCAGACGATGTAAGAGATTAAGCCTGAACCTAGTCAGGAGAAATCTCTCAAAGACGGTAAAATCATGAGTCGGGTATGGCTGAATTGTAAAAGTAACTTGAACTGCCATAGAATGTTGAACAGAAGTTTTAATAGTTTCCTTCGACATTCGTAGTTCCTCCAAATGTGTTAGAGAAATCTCTTTTAGTGTCTTCCTAGGTATTTCCTGGATCAAAGATGGAACTGAATAGTATTTTCCTAATCCTAGGTCGTCTAATTTTTTTTTTAACATAGGGCAGCCATCCAATTTTATGTGAGTGATCCAGGGACATACTAACGGCAATTATTTGCTGTGTAAACAGATTCTTCTCTGATGACCAAATTCGATGCCAGAGAAGAAGTGGTTGAATTCTGGCTAGATCTGACAAATGAGGGATCCCCAATTCCATATGACATGAATAGGTGGACACGCTCTTTGGTACCATTAAAAGAAATCTTAAAAAGGCGTTCTCAACCACTTGTAAGCACTAATATTTGCATACCCCCATATCCCGGCCCCATATAGGGCTATTGACTGACATTTGGCTCTATAGATCTTTAACAATTCCACTGGCAGCCTTTTTCCTAACCTTTGTGAAAAATTTATAAGGGCCTCTACTGCTCTCATGAGGTGGAATTTTCTGGCCTCAATTGCAGGTTTCCAATTTAATCTCTGATCAATAACAATACCCAAATATCGGTATTGGTCTGTGGTTGCGAGTTTCTCATTATTAAGATAGATATCCTTTACCACTTTTTTTCCTGGACCAGCAATCATTACAAAGTTTTTTTTATGTTTATATGTAAGTCCAGCTTTCCCATGAATTCGGAATATCTATCCAACGCCTTTTGGAGTTCACGAGGAGTACGAGCCAATATCACAGCGTCATCCGCATAGAGCAGAGCAGGAATTGGGCGGTTTTTTAATTGAGGAAGATCCTGGCCCCCCTTCAACATGGCCTGCTCCAAGCCATTAGTATAAAGGGTAAAAAGAAAGGGGGCCAGGACACAACCTTGCCGGACTCCTCGCTCTACCCTAAACGGCACTGACAGCTCACCCTTTACCCCAAACCTCACCCTAGCAGAGGCACTGGTATATAATTCTCGCAGAAAATCCACCAATGGCGAATCAACCCCCATTGCTATTAGTATGGGCCAGAGTTTAGCGTGGGAAACGCAGTCGAAGGCTGCAGACAGATCGACATATACCATGTACAATCTGCCTGACTTCGCATATGCATGTTTGCCCAGTAACATAGTCAGGTTTAAGGCCTGTTTGACTGTTCCAAAACCCTCGCGAAACCCAAATTGAAGGTCCGAAAGGACCCCACCATCGTTCGCCCACTGCTGGAGACGCTCAAGGACAACTCTACCTGTCACTTTGCCCAGAGAATCCAGCAGTGAGATCGGGTGATAGCAGGAAACCTCCAGGCGGTCTCCCTTCTTAAAGATAGGGACCATAATACATTTTGTCCAGGAGTCTAGTAGGCCCACCTTTATTGCTGCCTTTAGTACCCTTGTCAGGATTGGGGCCCACAGATCTAGATTTGATTTGAATAGATCTATGGGAACCCCATCTGGTCCAGGGGCCTTGCCGTTTTTACTGGCTTTTAGGGCTTGGAGTACCTCGTTGATAGTAAAGTCTAGCAAAATTGGGTAGCTCGGTTCAGGGAGCGCAGTGATGGGACCTGAATCTTCTCTCATGTCAACTGGACCTCTCTCAAAAATCTTTGAGACGTGCGCCACCCATACAGATTAATTGATAGCAACCTCTGTAGTGGGTAAATTTTTGTGATCTGCTAAAAATCACTGACCAAAATGCTCTACTATTTTTATCAGTGGAACTTTTGTGTAGTTGATCCCATAAAGCCTGCTTTAATTCAGACTTCCTCTCCTTTAGTGCGATGTTATACTGCTTCCTCAGGGTTACTATTTCTTCTGCCACTCTATTAGGTTTTTGTAGAGCTATCTTTATTTTGGAATGTGCTGTTGTACATTTATGATTAAACCACCCTGCTTTCTTTGGGTGGCTATTTTTTGACTTTACCAAAAGAGATTGATTTATTGTTTTTAAAACCACGTTAAAATTACTTAGAACCTCCTCATTTGATGCGGACAAATCCAAACATTTAACTATTGGGGAGTAAGCTGTTAGTAGAACTTTCCTTGTTATCTCTAAGGGGTCAACTTTCTCCCTTTTTAGGAAATATCCGTTTGTTCTATCCAAATGCAAAGCATTTTGTCTAAGTGCACCAGCTATAGATTGCGTGGTATGCTCATAAAGTGAATCGAATTCCAGGGTAAGGGCACAATGATCACTTACTATATTAATCGGGACAGCAAAACTAATAGCACGATTGGCCAAGGTATTTGATATCAAGATGAAATCTATCGTAGTCTGGCTCCCCCTCCCATAAAATGTTGGGTCCAAAAACTGACCGGAAGCATTCTTTTTGTTAACAATTGTAAGGTCCAGATCTGCGAGGAATTCATTTAGATAATTTCCAGTACTCGAATGAAGGAAGTGGGCTATAGGTTCTTCATTTTCATCCACTATCCCACACAGGTTACTATTACTGTGCTGGCATGGATGGCGATTAAACCCCCCCCCCCCCCCCCCCCCCAGATTATAGTGGCCCCATCCCGCCCTCAGAACCCCTCATCAGGGAGGATAATTTATAGCGCAATGTGCGCAGGACCTTCAGCAGCTCTCCTTTTAGTAAGTTGTTATAGAAATTTAGGAGGAGAGCAGTATCCTTGTTGTTAAAGCGAAGACTGAGTAGCTGGTAATTTACTTCCAGTTCTAATGAAGTTATTTTTACCCCCCCTATTGTGTTTGCTTTAAATATACTTAAGCCGCCTTTAGCCCTACCCGATGCTAAAGCTAATGCGGGAGAAAAAAAGGTTTTGTAACCTACCAGATGGATTACGGTGGTGGACAAGTCTCCTGGAGACATATTATATTATAATTCTCGAGAAAGTTCAAGCCAGTGCCATCTTCTACCTTAAAGCGAAGACCGGCTATATTCCAAGAAAGGAACTTTATCAACGGGCGATGAGTGGCTATGGTATTGTCCATTAGTCTAATAGACCGAACTAACTGTTGATCATCGGTCATGCCACGTTCCACTATCTTTATCTAACAGTGGCGGATAGAACAGCACCCGGAATTGAGTCTTAACCGCCAGTTACGTTGTTACCTAACTCAATTTCAGTAGGATTTGATTCCAGTAACAAAGTGTCACCCCGTGCTGGGTTTGGTTGATTACCTGCCTTGACAAACAATGGGAAATCTGAGTTAGATGACTGTTTATCATTAACAATGTCCCCGGTGGCCTGATTAGGGAGTCAATCGACTCCTTCCAACCCACAGAGCGTCGAAAAGCGATTAAAAGTGGGCTTACTAAAACTAAGGTGTACTGTACTAAGACCATGTAGAGCACGGGATCTTGGAGAGTGTGCCAGCAGTGATTGTGGGTAAAAATAACTTAAATCATGTGTTGAGATTTCGTCCCTGCCTCCCACGATGTACCAATCACCAATAAATCTGACTGCTCCTCGGTCCCTAAAATTGACGATGATAACGTCCCCCCTTATATCCTTTGGTCTGTTTCCCAGCCAGCCCAGTCTCCTTACATTAAGGATTTCGCCATTAATGTTTGAGGGTAAAGGCCTATTTCTACTCAGCCAATAAATCACTTTATTTTTTAGCTGTTGATAGTCCTCAGTTTTGTCCTCCATTAATTCCGGGACCCCGGTTAAAACCACGACGTAGGGTACAGCCTCAGGAGGCAGGTCTATCTTTTCCTGGTTATTATTACGACTCGTGGTGGTGGAAGGCCCAGTAGCAGTTATTTGCAGAGGTCCCTGTTTATAGGCCTGTCCTTCTGTTCTGTCCCCCATGATAGGAGCGGGACTTTAGTTGTGTGGTGGGGAACCAAATTATTCTGGTCTTGTGCAGGGAATAGGTCCCTGTTTTTTGGCTTGGGGGCTGAAATCTGCCCAGATAAAATGTCATGACTAGGTTCTGTTTGTCTAGATTGTCCTAAGTCACCAATCAATTTTTTATGCGTTACCATTTCCTTTTCTATACACTCCAGTTGTTCACCCATTCTTTTAACTCTTTCTACCAATGACAGTATCAGTGATTTAAACAATTGCTTCATGTTCCCCATTAGTTCTTTGATGGTAACAGAAGGTGGGAGATTGTGGTCTGGCACAGTCTTGCTTGTAGTTAGACGTGCGTTCCCTATGGGACTATGGGATATTTTTGATGTTTTTGCACTTCTGTCACCCTTACTACCCTTCCCACGCTTTCTTTTTTTTGTAGTGGGACCTGGATCTTTATTTTGTTCTATCCATTTTGTCCTTCAAGGGGGACCTATCAAAAGTTACAGATAGTTCTGTCTCGGATGAAATATCCAATGGTGTTTCTAAAGTTAAAACATTTCTATGAACCTCAGTTGGAAGTATTTGAGTTTCTCGAGAATTTATTGCTTGTTGTAACTGCAAGAGATCCCCAGTCCCTAGACATTGGTCTTTTTCTGTCCTGTACCTCGGGGGAGTAACTGCTAATCTAATGGTGCCCAGCGAAGATCGCTTTTTTTGTGCAAGTTCCAGGGAAAGGCGCTTTTCCGTCAAGGCTATTTCCTTTTCTAGGACGGAGGTCGCCCTGGTGATAAAACCGTCTAATGTCCCCCTAACCGAGCCACCCACCAACGATGTCCTTCCTATGCTGGTGCGTAAACTCATGCTCCCTTGATAGTTTCAGTGATTGGACAATAAATCAAAAAAACGCAAATAGACAGGGGCCTAAAAATTATTGTAGAGCGTCACCGCTTAATGTCAATATTTATTCCACTTTATGCATAAGCTATGGATGATACTACTAATAATGCAATGCACAATATAATTTAAGGTCACAGTCCTCTTACTTTGAATGTCCCAAGTCGAATGTTAATGAGGTGACCCAGCCCAGCCTTGGCCAGCCCCGGACGGCCACAGACGGCCCGCCTTTGCCCGGGCTTAGCCCGGCTAGTCCCACGCGCAGTCCCGCGTATCGCGGCTACTGGCCCTGCTAAATTGGAATAGATGGGGCGGGAAGAGGCCCCAGGTGTGGTAGATCTCGGCTTGCAGGGGGTATGGGCCACGCAGTCCCGCTCCTTACAAGTGGTGATAGCAGTCTGTTTCTCGGAGACAAAAACGGGCTGAATTACAGCCCTTTCAGCAACAGTTCCAAAAGGCAGAGTCACTAGTGCCGACAAAGACCATGGCTACGAGCTGTGCCCGCGAAGCGGGGGCCGCGAGCCGTAATGTAGTGCAGAGAGATAATCATAAATACTATTATCAGAGATCACCCTGGCTGCTTATGCTGCTTATGCTCAATCTTCAAAATAGTCCCTGAACATGCAGCCTTGTGAAAACAAGCATTGGAAAAGCCACTAAACTCAGGTTTAATGTGCTAACGCATGCCATCTTAGTGCATTAAAGTGAGTCGCAGGCACGGGTGGGGCGGGCCAGCAAGGGCGGACAGAAAGGGCTACAGTTGTAAAATGGTTTTTCATGCAGTGGAGATGGAAGGATACACCAGGGTAATTAGGTGATTGATCAGTACTGCTGTGAACTGTTCCAAGATGTGATCGACAGTCTCAAACCAATGAATAAAAGAGGCCGGTCGAAGAGAACCAGTGGTTGAAAGGGGAAGACCCAAAGCCAACTTTATGAATCGTTCTTAGCAATGGGTCTGACTGACAGATTCAAACTTACAAGAGTTTAGCTAAGTGTGAAACTCCCTACCAACATTTTAACATTGCAGCAAATGATTGAGATATATGGAAAAGAATCATGCATTCTTCTGTCGAGGCTCAAACTCAAGGCGAATTCTTTCTCACTCCATGTACAATATTACATCATGGCGGCTAATTAAACTTCATGAGGTGAAATACAAAATGATCAATGACTGGTGTTTGCCCTTGTTGCCTCATTCACAGTGTGGGTGATTAGGTCCTGCCTCCTCCCATTACATCCCTCCCCCTACAGTGGTATAGGATGGATAGTGCAGGCTTCCTCAGACTTTATGCAGGTACCATTCGCGCCACTGACAAGAACAGCAATGCTTGCTCGCCCTTCACAACCACAGATCTAGTGTTGGGCGAGGGGAAGGCGATTCCACGGCTCCACAAACTCCCGAAGAGGCCACCTCATAACCAAAAGCCACCATGCTTTGCTCTAGCTGTCCCCTTTTCATCCATAAATTCTGCAGTTAGCGCAGAGGGGACATTTAAGCCTGAAGGGTACAATTCATTAGTCCATGTCTGTACTTATGAAGACACTAATCAAAGCATTAAATAATGCAAAGAGAGCAGGGTGAGAGAGTTATGCCTGACCTTCACTGGGGTTTGAAGCACAGCGCAGGGGTGCTATGAGTCACAGGCTGACACAGGCCCAGGGACACCTCTTCCATGCTGCACTGACATGCCCTGGCCACGGGGGGCGCTCACCTCACACAGGATGCCTGTGTTAGCGCCAGTCTGAGTGGCAGGTTCTTTCACAGCACACAGCCCTGCCTTTACATTCTAGCAGGGCTCCACTGCAGGCGATATTGACGCAAGCACAGCCCCCTGGTTTCCAGACCATGTTTAGAAACCCCCCACATGCACCGCAGGCAGCTGATTGTATTTGATATGAATTTCCTGCAGCAGTAATTCGTTGTATGACTTGGCTGTGCATGGAATGTCTGCACTCCTGCACGTCGGTGGTCTCAACAGGCAGGAAGGACGGTGGCAGACCTCCACAGGGGCTGCAGTGTGGACTCATTGCAGGGCACAGGGGTGGGGGTTAGTATCAGCCACACACTGCACTGTGGAACCAGCTGCAATAACTGATCACCACATGGCACACACAAAGTGGCCGACCCTTTGAGAGGGACACTCGTCCATAGGAATAATGCATCATCACAGAGGTCAACCCAGGCCTCTGTGACGTCACAGCGAAGTGCTGGTATCTCCACATGGATACCAGGGGGCCAGCATCCGAACTCATACCCATTGCAAACTTTGTATCCATTACAAGTTATAACCTACAGAATGGGGGATAACTATGCAAATTCAGGAATACTGAGGGAAAGATGCATGTTTTCCCAATTTCGAAGATTACTTGTTGAAATTTACCACCGCCTGGGCTGAGCTGCTCGTAAATATCAGTGGAGGTGCAGGACAGTGTGGGTGGAACGGTGTCTAGTGCTGGGCAGGGTGGGTGGAGGGTGTCTGGTGCAGGGCAGGGTGGGTGGAGGCTGCTGGTGCAGGGCAGGATGGGTGGAGGGTGTCTGGTGCAGGGAAGGGTGGGTGGAACGGTGTCTGGTGCAGGAAAGGGTGGGATGGAACGGTGTCTGGGGTAGGGCAGGGTTGGTGGAGGGTGTCTGGTGCAGGGCCGGGCAGGATGGATGGAGGGTGTCTGGTGCATGGAACGGTGTCTGGGGCAGGGCAGGGTGGGTGGAGGGTGTCTGGTGCAGGGCAGAGTGGGCCGTGGGTGGAGGGTGTCGGGGCAGAGCAGGGTGGTGGAACGGGGTCTGGGGCAGGGCAGGATGGATGGAGGGTGTATGGTGCAGGGAAGGGTGGGTGGAACGGTGTCTGGTGCAGGGCAGGGTGGTTGGAGGGTGTCTGGTGCAGGGCAGGGCAGGATGGATGGAGGGTGTCTGGTCCAGGGAAGGGTGGGTGGAACGGTGTCGGGCAGGGCAGGGTGGGTGGAGGGTGTCTGGTGCAGGGCAGAGTGGGCCGTGGGTGGAGGGTGTCGGGGCAGAGCAGGGTGGTGGAACGGGGTCTGGGGCAGGGCAGGATGGATGGAGGGTGTATGGTGCAGGGAAGGGTGGGTGGAACGGTGTCTGGTGCAGGGCAGGGTGGTTGGAGGGTGTCTGGTGCAGGGCAGGGCAGGATGGATGGAGGGTGTCTGGTCCAGGGAAGGGTGGGTGGAACGGTGTCGGGCAGGGCAGGGTGGGTGGAGGGTGTCTTGTGCAGGGAAGGGTGGGTGGAACGGTGTCTGGGGCAGGGCAGGGTGGTTGGAGGGTGTCTGGGGCAGGGCAGGGTGGTTGGAGGGTGTCTGGTGCAGGGCAGGGTGGGATGGAACGGTGTCTGGGGCAGGGCAGGGTGGTTGGAGGGTGTCTGGTGCAGGGCAGGGCAGGATGGATGGAGGGTGTCTGGTGCAGGGAAGGGTGGGTGCAACGGTGTCGGGCAGGGCAGGGTGGGTGGATAGTGTCTTGTGCAGGGAAGGGTGGGTGGAACGGTATCTGGGGCAGGGCAGGGTGGGTGGAGATTGTCTGGTGCGGGGCAGGATGGATGGAGGGTGTCTGGTGCAGGGAAGGGTGGGTGGAACAGTGTCTGGGGCACGGCAGGGTGGGTGGAGGGTGTCTGGTGCAGGGCAGGGTGGGCCGTGGGTGGAGGGTGTCGGGGCAGAGCAGGGTGGGTGGAAGGTGTACGGTGCATGGAAAGGGGGGGTCAAACGGTGTCTGCAGAAGAGTGGGTCTTGAGTGGAGGGTGTCCGGGGTATGGCAGGCTGGGGCCTGTCTTGGAGGAGCTTTGTCTGCTTGCGCTGTGGCACTCCAGGCGGTTGGGCGGGGTCAGGTTGTGCCTCTGTCCATAGCCCCGACCCTGCACTTTGATCTTACTGGGTGAGGCCCGCCCCCAGTGAGACCAGACCTGGTTCTATGGACTTGGCAATGCCAGGTCCATAACTATTGGCAAACTCGCAGCAGAGCATAATACCCCGTCCTTCAGACACTCCTCCACGGGACTCAAAAAGAGGGCCTAGTTCATTTATTTTAGGTCCATCATTGTATTGCACTAAGTAAGGTGTGTAATTTATCTTACTCATTTTGCTTATGTAGAATCAAACCTTGTGTACAATTTTAAGTTATGCTCACAAAATGTGCATAATTCATGCAATTTTGAGTTACACAAATTATGCAAAATAGTAGAAAATTATGCCACTGTGAAAATTTGCATTTTGAAATTTTGAAATTATTTTATATTGAGAACTAGTTCCAAAACGTCCGACCAAAATAAATTTTCTGCATGACACAGTCATGGTACTGGTATTTTGAGTGACTTTTGAACACAAAGGGCCTCATTACGATATCGGTCGGAGTTGCAGGGATTAACAGGGAGCACCATTGGTTCCCCCTCGGCCAACCGGAGGCCGGAGGGGAAAGGGGGCACTGCTAGGGGCCCCCAATGTCGCTTTCCGACAGTCTTTCCATGTCAGAAAGCCCAACATGGAGAGCCTGTCAAAAACCAACATCGTAATCCCTACGGTGGATATGCCGTCTATAGGTATTACAGGCCGGTCTCCAATTGGCCGACGAACTCCTTGAGCCCGTCGGGATCCATCTGGAATGCCCGGAGGGTTTGAATTCCGGCTGCTGTATTTATAATACAGTAGTCAGAATTCAAACCGCGGACGTTGGCCAGAAAGTCTCTGACCTGCAGTCAGAGGCTTTCCAATCGTCATCTAAATTGGCCACAAAGTATGTCCTTGCAATTATGGATAATTTTCCCGACATTTTGTGTAAATTCGGGAAGCAAATTAACATGATTTTGCACATCTTTAGTAGATGAGCTACTTCTCAGGGAAGTGCAGGTTTTCTTGCCATATCTGCGACTGGGTGCATGCATGCACTGGTATTTTTATAACACGAACCTAGCTGGGGAGTTATGTTATAGTATCGGGAATTTATAGGGCGCACATTCACCATAAGCTCTCTTGGCGCTAAGGTTAGTGGAAGCAAGGACAGCAGCAAGATTAGCTGTAAGCTTGTCTGCGCAGCCACATTTTAAAGAGTTTCCTAAAGCACACAAAGGGCCTGATTATGATGCCATCTGGACTCACGTCAGCCCGACATCGCCGCCATCTCCAGACCGAACGATCTCCGGTCGGCGGTCCCGGCAACGCCATTACAATGATGCCATACATGGTGCAGTCGCATACTCCCATTTCTCTATGGAAGCTTGTGCTGCGGCCGTAAACCAGCCGTAGGACAAGCTCCCATGGAGAAATGGGAGATTCTGTTAATCCCTGCACCCCTTGCCAGGCACCTCAAATCTCCTTATTTTCCAAAGTTGAAGAAAGCAAGAGGACGAGACAGCCCGTATCTGCTGTTTCAGGGATAGTTCCTCATCGATAAAATTCAACAGACGTTTCACTGCTTTCTTGGGCATTGGGCATTGGGGGGGAATCACATTCCAGGGGGCCAAAAGGAAGGCTTCCATTGATGCAGTTGTGTTCTTCGTAACCGTAACTTCAGTTTTGTCGGAGTTTAGCTTCAACTGGTGACTATTCATGTTGTCAATGGTGAAAACCAGCTGCAATCGTCAGCGTAGTTGAATAGTTTCACCTTTTGCTTCTGTAAGGAATGTATCAGTGGGTGAATGTAGAGACTGAACAAGTGAGGTGAAGGGGAGGATCCCTGAGGGACTCCACAATTTTGCTGGACCTTAGCTGAATGAAAAGGGGGAGGTGGACTGATTGCACCTGGTCTCTAAGAAAGGAGGCCAACCATTCAAGGGTAGTGCCCTGCAGTTCCGTAGAGCTGACACGGTCAATCAAAATAGCATGGTCGCCCGTGTCCAAGGTTTCTGAGAGATCTAGAAGGACCAGTGGTGCCAATATCTGCTTCTTTCCTCATACCATCCATTACAGAGAGGATGTCTGTCTCAGCTGAATGGGCGGGGCAAAATCCAGCCTGATGAGTGTCAAGATAGCCAGACTCCTCCAAAAAGGAGCATGGATGTTGAGAAACATGGCTCCCCATACGTTTTGCTAGGTAAGGAAGCAGTGAGATCGGTCTGTAGTTTTTCAGTATTGCCAGGTCCTCCTCGGGTTTTTTTAAGAGAGGGAGCACAACAGCCTCCTTAAAATGTTGAGAGACCTTGCCCTCACTAAGGAATTGATGAGAAGGGAGGTGACCATCTCAGGAAAGTGGGAGAAAACTGTTTTAAGGTTGGGGCATATATAATTCGGAGAGCCTGATTTAACTATGTCCAGCAGCTCGGTAAAGCGGTTTTTGGTAATGGTCGGGAAAACGGGGAGTGTCAAGTGGTTTCTGTCATCTTGGGAAGCAACAAACATACATGTGCCGCGTGGGATACTGTCTTTTATTTTCTCCAAAAAAAATGAGCACAAGTCGTTGCATGGGAGTCGCAGGTTAAGTTATTCTGTCTGGATTGGATAGTTCTCTGATTGTCTCGAAGATGGTCTGGTTTTGATTTTCGATGTAAAAAATTTATTTGAAAAGTGAGTAGATTTTGCATGTGAAATTAGTTTTTTGTAGGTTTTTAGACATTGGACGAAGACTTCCCTGCTTTCAGTCAGATAGGTATTTCGCCATTTCCATTCTGCCTGCAGGAATTCAAGTTTTTGTAAGTGTCAACTCCTCTCAAAAACATTTAGATGCTTAGTGGCGACGAGTGGGTTTAGGTTTGCGGAGAGGGGCATGAAGATTGCTGGCTACCCTAAGCCAGTACAATATTGCTTCCTCTTGGTCATCCAGGTTTTCAGTGGGATGAGGTACAGTATCAGTCTGTGTGTTGCAGAGCAGAGTAAGATCTCTACCCTTCCAGTTCCTGGAAAGAGCGCCCAGGTGTGTATGGGGTTTCAAAAAAGATATTTCTTTTTAAGATACATTTTATCTAGAAATGGTCAAACTAAATGCACGGGGAAACTGTAAGGGTAATTATAGTTAGACAAGAGGACTAAACCTGATCTAAAGTATGGCCTTTAATTTGAGTTGCTTCAAATACATGTTGGTCAAAATTAATATTAGTTGATGACTCCATTAGGTCTAGAGACGTTTGCCCACCAATGTCCTCATTCTCCCAGTAATTAAAATCACCAAGGGGTCTGATTTATTTTTACATAGTCAACGGCTAGTGTGGATAGTGACTCAGCCAAAAGTTGGGGGCAGTTCTACATATGACCTGGAGGTCTGTACATAAGAACAGTTACCTACGGAGAAGTCGCGGAAACAAGTTTGATCTTAATATTGTCCACCATGGGAATCGAGATTGGGTTGAGTTTGTCAAATCTAAGGTGTTTTTATTACAATTGTCACCACAACTCTACCTTTTCCCCCCTGTGGCCGATTAATATTAAGTACATAGAAATTGTCAGGAAGGGCTGCTGAGATGTCTGGAGAGTAAGAGAGCTGGACGGGAATGGGTGCGTCGAGGTACACAATGAGGTGTATTTATATATTTTAAAAGCATATGTTTTGTATTACATACGTACATAGAAAATGAATGTTTATTTTTTCCTATTCAGCCTTTTTGATTAGGAAAATTACATTGTGTCTTTTGAAATGAAAACACTGAGCTCTGAAAATTATTTTCCGGTATCATTCTGCACTATTTCCTCTGAAAGAATGGAAGACAATTAGCTTAGATGCAGACAGACTAAAACCATCCTCTCCGCTCGAGGGTGTTTTTTAGTCCAACAAGTTCTGTAGGTTCAATTGAGCTCACAGCTTTGAACTATGCAAAATGCATTGATCTCTACAAATCAGTTCCCGCAGATGATCAGTGTAGAAAGCAAAAGAACAAAATTCAACTGCAATAATTCATCTCATGCACACATCAAAGCACGTATAAGTATGACTCTAAACTTCTATGACTGTTTAATGCAGAGTATTATGTTCCTAAAATTATGGGCCAACTTCAATTTAAGATATTGATGAAAAATATCTATGCGATTTATGTTTGAACATTTCATGTCCCAAACCTTGACCCAACAAAAATCTGAAATTAGTAGGATTAAACAAGTCAGGTCATGGGAAAACCCATAAAAAGATGTTTGTAATCATGCGCAGCTGTAACTGTTCTTGTCTGAATTCAAAATGCATTAAATCTTATTTTGTGAGCTGCCCCTTCATTTGTATTCCACTGTTATGTCTGTGCGATTGGGTGTGACACCCCTCCAAATAATGCATGCTTGGTTTGGTAGTTGGGTCTGGGGGCCCTGAGTTGAGTCTGCAATGTCTGTGTCAGTTTTCATGGTGGTGTGCCAAGAATGAAAGACAAAACAGTGACCTTTGATGTAAAGAGAGGGAGACAGAGATATGCATCTGGTGGCTGAATTTCAAAATATGGAACCAGATAACATGGAATCAAAACTGACTTGCCTACTTGTCCAAACTGTGTGATCTACGCAAATATTTTTAAAAAAACACCCTCGAGCGGAGAGGATGGATTTTAGTCTGTGTGCATCTAAGCTAATTGTCTTCCATTCTTTGAGAGGAAATAGTGCAGAATGATACCGGAAAATAATTTTCAGAGCTCAGTGTTTTCATTTCAAAAGACACAATGTAATTTTCCAAGATTTAAACTTGTAAAGATGGGGTTCGGTCCTTCTCCTATCTAGGCCCCAAATCCTGGAACGCACTACCTATTGCCCTGAAATCAGAGACTGATCTATTTCGCTTTCGGAAAAGACTTAAGACTCTGGTCTTTCAGTAGATCTGTCCTCTCGCATTAGCTGGCTCATTGTACTGTATTGTGTTTTCTTTTTTCTTCTTGTGTCTATCCCTGGCGCCGGGAAACCCACTGCGGGTAGCTGTTGTGCATTACAAGTTCAAATAAATAAATAAAATAAAAAATAACTAAATAAATATTTTATCCCACAGAGCCTCCATTATTTTTTAATGTCACATATGAGCACACTTTTAAACACTGAGTTCAAGTTTCATTTAATAGACCATAATGTTGCTCCGTCTATAATAAGAATCTATGACACGTTTTGGGTTTACGTCACTACTGACTTGGCTCTTAATTCGCTTATGGCATTCTTATCGGGGCGTGCCATTAATGTTTTGAAGTTCATATTTAAAAATTATCACTTTTAATAAATGTCTGTCTATGCAGTGATATAATCTGATGTACTATGCTGAAAGGCTTCCGCAAACAAGAAATTTAAACAAAATAATTTTGAAGAGATAGTATCATGATTTTTCTGCGCTCTTGGCCCACAAATGTATTCTTGGCTTGGGAGTTGGGTGTGGAACCCACTTGGGTCTATTATGTCTGTGTCGGTTTGTCTCTCCTCATTCTCATTTCACTATTAGCTTTTAACATATGCATCTTTTAGGGTGAAAACATAAATAGATTGGTCCCCCGCCCCAAAGTATGTTTCCAAGCATAGTAAAATTGGTACTATTGTAAGGAAGATGGACGCCGCACACTTTGGTAAATGGAAAATACCCTTCTGCGGTAGCTGATTGGGCGCATTACTGATACTACTAGCAAAACGGTGGGTAGTTTGAAATGGATGAGGGGGCAGGATTGACTGAAAGACAACGTCACATTAACAAAGACGCAGAAATATGCACAACACCGTAGCTAAATAGGGCTAGACCCAAAGATATATGGGGTCCGAAATAGAACACGTTCTCCCGATAAAGCTGCTTTATCGGGAGAACGTGTTCCATTTCGGATGCTTGATTTTATCGCGCCTTCAGAACAAGCCGACCTGCCTGGCCGTTTTTACACAATTATGACAGGGACCCTGGATTCTTCCCAGCCCCCATCCTCTCGTTCTCCATGGTTTGGAGCCTACTGGCCTGACTAACCATGTACATTCTACGGTAGCCTTGCCCCGCCAACAAACCCCAGTCCTGATGAAGACCCACTTCTAAGGTTACATGGACAGCTATCTTTCTATTTGGGCTCAAAACATCGACAACCTACCCTCTTGCCAGCTTGCAGCTTAACCCTGAGAGCTATCGCATAGGCATATTGAGCATGGTTTCGCCTGATACTCTAAGAACATTCATTGTTTCTCTGCATTTGGCTCTATGTTAAAGCCAGTATTTATTGTTTATTGAAAAAGGTCTCACGACCGGCACTTTAACCCTCCAACGGATATATGTTGATACCACGCATACTATTACAACGCATACCATTACAACGTAAGTATAGGTAAGTATATAATATTTTAAAATAATGTAATTAATAATAATTTAATTTTTTTAATTAATTAATAATTATTTTATTATTAAATATTTTAATTAATTATATTAATTTTTATTTATTAATTTGTAAATATATATGTTAAAAATACCCCTGTACCCCAAAACCCAAACCCAACCCTGAAACCTTAAAATACCCCTGTACCCCAAAACCCAAACCCAACCCTGAAACCTAAAAATACCCCTGTACCCCAAAACCCAAGCCCAACCCTGAAACCTAAAAATACCCCTGTACCCCAAAACCCAAACCCAACCCTGAAACCTAAAAATACCCCTGTACCCCAAAACCCAAACCCAGCCCTGAAACCTAAAAATACCCCTGTACCCCAAAACCCAAACCCAACCCTGAAACCTAAAAATACCCCTGTACCCCAAAACCCAAACCCAGCCCTGAAACCTAAAAATACCCCTGTAACCCAAAACCCAAACCCAACCCTGAAACCTAAAAATACCCCTGTACCCCAACACCCAAACCCAACCATGAAACCTAAAAATAACCCTGTACCCCAAAACCCAAACCCAACCCTGAAACCTAAAAATACCCCTGTACCCCAAAACCCAAACCCAACCCTGAAACCTAAAAATACCCCTGTACCCCAAAACCCAAACCCAGCCCTGAAACCTAAAAATACCCCTGTAACCCAAAACCCAAACCCAACCCTGAAACCTAAAAATACCCCTGTAACCCAAAACCCAAACCCAGCCCTGAAACCTAAAAATACCCCTGTACCCCAAAACCCAAACCCAGCCCTGAAACCTAAAAATACCCCTGTACCCCAAAACCCAAACCCAACCCTGAAACCTAAAAATACCCCTGTACCCCAAAACCCAAACCCAACCCTGAAACCTAAAAATACCCCTGTACCCCAAAACCCAAACCCAACCCTGAAACCTAAAAATACCCCTGTACCCCAACACCCAAACCCAACCATGAAACCTAAAAATACCCCTGTACCCCAAAACCCAAACCCAACCCTGAAACCTAAAAATACCCCTGTACCCCAAAACCCAAACCCAATACCCCTAATAAATGTTTTAAAAAAAAGATAAACTTACCTATACTTACGTTGTAACGGTATGCGTTGTAATAGTATCTGCGTTGTAGTGTAATGCGTTGTAAAGGTATTCGTGGTAAAGGGTCTTGCGTGGTAATAGTTTCGTTGTAAAGTATTTTGTGCTAAAAGTTGCGTGGTAACAGTTACATACCCCTCCAACCCTCCCCGAACCTTTGCACTTATTTCGCATGCACACCCCTACCTTCCCACACGTTTTGGGCACAAATGTTTTTTCTAAAGATGTTGCATTTTCTGTGTGATATACTGAACTCATAGGTACATTGTGATTAAATATCAGTGATCCTTTAAAGTGTATGACTTTTTTGTGTATGTTTTTTAAGCTAAGTGTTTCACTTTATCCTGAAATACATTTTGTACTGGGACTCCCCTTCTATGTACCGTAAATGCTCTTAGACAGAATAAAATCTGAATTAGCAGTCCAGCATAGTGAATAACAACGTTTCCTAGCCTAGTGAATAACAAAGGCTCCTAACCTAGTGAGTAACAAAGGCTCCTAACCTAGTGAGTAACAAAGGTTCCTAGCCTAGTGAATTGCAAAGGTTTCTAACCTAGTGAATAACAAAAGTTCCTAGCCTGGTGAATAACAAAGGTTCTCGGCGGCCTGACTCATTAGTATTTGGTTATGTTAGTTTATTTCACTGCTTCTGCAAAGAGGACCTATGAGGGTGCACCTCATTGGACGGGCTTTGGTGTTCTAGATTACAGGAAGGTCTACGCTGATCAACCTGTCTCCTTTGGATCATTTGGTCTCGCTACAGACAGTTTCCTATTGTTTTCAATATCTAAAATATATTTAGAGTGGGCGTGATTGGATGGCTTTGTTGTCTAGCTCAGATGTCTACTTTTGATTTAATGCCTTGTCTGCGACACCTTCAGTCTCGCCTTGTTCTGAGTGGATGAGCTGTATTCTCCCCCTCTATTATTGAGGGGACTCATTTTTCATCTCTCCATTGGAATGCATGTGCTTTCTTGCTCTCTCCCTCCCCTGCTTTTTAGGCCTGGCTTGGTGGTTGTTGTAGGGGGTAGACGCACACAACTCTTCTTGCGCTCCCAAAAGGCGGCTCACTCGCTCCCATGTGCCAGTGTGCTCCAGCACAGTGCTCCCAGGGGCACTCCTGTTCAAACCATAGTTCCTGGTATCTCTTCTCTTGCATTTGTGCGTGAAAATAAAGAAAGGTTATTCAAAACTAAAAGATAAATATCCCCCTTGGTTGTTTCATAGCAACAAGACTGTTCAGGAGAGGAAGCGCCATTCTATCCCTTCTGAAATCAGATATACTCCAAATGAATGTCCTAAGAGTGAATCTAATTCCTTGAAATATGAACTATTGATTTTTATAGACACATTCATAAAAGGAAATAAAAGCAATGGTAAAATTGGCATTTCGATTAAATCCACATGGCCAATCAACGATAAAGGAAGTAAACTCCATCTGTTCAATAAGGTTTGAACTTTTTTAATGACGGTATTATAATTAAGGTGAAATAGTTCCAAAAACCTATCCATTACAGAGATTCCCAAGTGGCAAATTGGACGCTGGGAAATAAACTGGCGTTGAAGATCTTTGGGAAGATCATTGACGGTCACATTGAACAGTAAAAGCTCGGTCTTTGATTGATTCATTGTATAGCCCACACACAGGTATACTCTGACATTTCATTCATAATTCCTGGGCTATTAGCCTTTTTGGCTTTGAAATGCAAAATAATGTCTTTGGCGAAAAGCTGCATTTTTGCCATTCCCGCTAATGGTGCGATGAGAGATCCCTTATTACGGAAGCCTCACTGCCAAGGGCTTGCTAAAAAAAGTCAAATAAATGGGGCCCCAGACGGTGCCTCTTTTAATTGTCACAGAGTCAATTTCTTTTGAATTAATCATAATCCTGTCTTCAGAGTTCTGTTATATATTTTTAAGCATGATTAAAAATTGACCAGGGAATCCAAATTTCACCAACATAAAAAATAAGGCCTCCCAATTCACTAAGGGCCATATGTATCGGAACGCATCAGTGCAAAATGGTATGTATCAAAGAAATCTGCGTGCAAAATAAGCAATCTCAAAATGTGCGATTCCTTATTTTGCAATTTGCATGTAAGGAATTGCAAATTTGGAGATTCCTTAAATGCAATGTATGAAGCATAAAAAAAAATGCAATGGGGCACAGGGTGAAGACTGATTTGCATATGGCTGGGTTCAAACTGGAATGGCATGGTGAGCAAAAAACGATGGATTTAGGCCCAGATCTCTGAACTGGGGTGAATGTATGACATTGTTCTGCATTCTGACCATCAACTGTTTTTGCATTTGTCACCTCGAGTGGGATGGGTATGCTCAGACGTGAGTCCCATGCTCTCCACACCACTGGATTCAAGCAAGCCGGGCTGAAGACGGCTGGAATGCCAGAAACCGGTCCTCAGAAGCTTGTTTCCGGTCCAGGGAAGGCATGGCTTGGCAGTTCGGGCTGGACTGATCCCATATGCTTTGTGCTGGGTTGAATGTATGATATTGTTCTGCATTTTGTCCATCAACTGTTGTTTTTGCATTTGTCACCCCAAGTGGGACGGATATGCTCAGACGTGAGTTCTGTGCTCTCCATGCCACTGGAATCCAACTATCCTGGCTGAAGACGGCTGATAGCCGGAAACCGGTCCTAGGATGCTTGTTTCCAGTCCAGGGAGGTTTCAAAACACAAAAGAAAGACTGCCCCCTGAATTTAATATAGCGGCTCGGTTAGAGTCCCAAATGTACAGACTGCAGAGGTGAGCTCACTGATACCAGAAGCAAGACCACACTTTTAAGAAAATACAAACATTATTTTATTTCTTTTTCATTCAAGTTTTTTCGATATGTTGTTTCATTACAGAATTAATCAAGATCAAGCAATAATAGAACACAATAAATAGTTAAATAAACACCCACCAAACTCCTACATCCCTTCAATCAAACTATGCAACAGACACACACATTTCATAACATCGCACATATTCTACTGTCAGACGTACCCATACATCCTTCATTTATTCCAAACTCATCACACTTCCAGAGTCGGATGGAGCACAAATGATCTGTCCAAATCAATCCCCCAGAACCAGAGTGGGAGACCAGATGGCAAGAAAATAGCAGGGCAGACTACAAAACGCCAACGTGCGTTTCGGTGCAGTGCCAGTTCTAAGGCCACACCTTCATCAGGGCGATCAGAATGTGGAGGGGGGAGGGTGAAGAGGCAGCATACAGTCTGCAATAAGTGAAAAGAACAGTTTCAGTTTCACATACATATTCTTGGAAATACCATAATGGCAATTTATCAAACGTGTAGATACAAAAGAGATTTTTTTCTTGAAACATTTTACATAGCAGTTCTGGTAAAATACAGTGAGCTCAACACCGTGCTTCAACAAATATTTTCAAGGATAAGATCACAGAATACAACAAGAACCTCATGGGCGGAAATCCCAACGGACCACTGTAAGGGAGACAACAAAATATAACTGACAACATGTACACTTCCATTCCATAAGTATAGTGAAAGAAGGGGGAGGGGAGATCGCGGTCGTCAAAACCCTCACACCAGCTTTAACTCTTCATTAACCCCGAACAGGTTTCTCAAGAAGTCTATTCTCAAGGACTGATTGGCTGATAGAGTAATAAATCCACCTAACACAATAGGTATATACCTTACATCCTGATCTTCCATTTCCATCAACCCGGAAAGGCATCTGGATAGTTTTTCATGGAAATAAACAAATACTTACGGGCGGGAAACAAAAGGGGCAATTAGTTTTCCGGTGTCAGAAAACGAGGCTCGGATTCAAAGATCCCAATATCTTGAAACAGTCAAAGGGATAGGACCGCAGCACAGATCATGGGCCGAAAAAGAAGATATTCTGCGAACACAGAAATTCTGCTTTTAACGGTCAAGGTTCACTTTTCATATATGCTTAAAACGAGCTGGAGATAGAAATTCCAGCTCGAGATCATAGGCCTACTTACCCAAAATAATATCTGCTGCATCTCAGGGGGTCCTCGCTGTCTTTCGAGGTCTCAATGAAGGCTGCAGGATTTAGCCCAGCTGTGTTATGGAAACAAATGAGAGTCCAGAGGGCACAATCACGGGTTCACGTGCCACAAGACCGGAGTCTAGAATGATAGTACAGATTCGGCGGTAGAGGAGGGATATATCTGCAAAAAGGAAGCGGAATATCTGACCCCTACCTTTACTAGATTGCCGATAATCTATGGCCTACCAAAAGTCCACAAGGACATCATGGACCCGCCTATGCGACCAATCGTATCGACTATTGTGGCGGCCACTGAGCCATTGTCCAAATATGCTGACCATTTCCTTAAACCTCTGGTAAGCCAACTCAAATCGTTCGTGAAAGACACGGGAAACTTTATTTCGAAAGTGGAGAAGATGTCCTTTGATTGCAATACTGAACTGTTGGTAACTATGGACCTGGAATCCCTTTATACTAACATCTCCCAGGATGAGGCGATCCAGGTCCTAGAGGAGATCCTGATGAATCAAGATGATCTCCCCAATGCTCCCTTAATCCTGAATTGTCTCAGGATAGTATTGGGTGAGAACTATTTCGAATTCAATAAGGAGTACTTCCATCAGGTACAAGCCGTTAGCATGGGGGCCTTGTGTGCCCCAGTGTTGCCTGCCTGTACATGGGCAAGTTTGAGGACATAAATATTTACAACGAAATGGCTCCTTTTTTTGAGAATGTGCGTGCCTGGTCGCGCTTCATCGATGATATTTTCTTCGTGTGGAGTGGCGACCAGGTATCTTTAAATGAATTTGTGTCATGGACCCAAATCTCAAATTCACGGCGAACTCCAGTGATACTAAGATCGAATTTCTGGACGTTTGGGTTCAACACTCTGATGGTTAATTATTGGTGTCCCTCTATACTAAACCTACGGCCAAAAATACCCTACTTGAGTACGGAAGTTTCCACCCGCGATGTCAAAGGGACTCCATTCCCTTTAGCCAGTTCCTCCGTCTCTGGAGAAACTGCACGGAAACAAGGGATTTTCTGCATCAATCCGATATTCTAAAAATCAAATTGGCCCAACCTGGATACCCCCCTCGATTGATTCGCGATTCTTTTAAACGCACTATATACTACAATAGGGAAAGTATGTTCCAAGATCGAAACCGTGTGGCCCATGATCGATTGGTTTGCATTACAAAACATTCAACCATCAATCATAAATTGAGACAGACAGTGAATTCCCTTTGGTATCTTCTCAATATTGGAGATGAAGAAAAGATGATACCCAAACCTCTTTTTGCGTTCCGTAGGAACAAAAACTTTCACAACCATTTGGTACGTGGTGTCGTCTCGCCACCAGGAGGCATGAGACAGACCGGAATTTTTGGTCTCTCCCCAGTTGAGGGGTACCACCGCTGTGGCACCTGCCAGGCATGTTCTCATGTCTCGGTGGGAAACACCTTGAAGATTGACAACCGCACTGTGAAACTGAGTGGAATGAGCAACTGTCGTTCTATGAATGTAGTGTATATCATCCTGTGCCCCTGTGGACTGCCCTATGTGGGCGAGACAGGGCTCGAATGTCGGTATCGGATTGGCGAACATAAATCCAATATTAGGAACCTGAAAAGTGGGGCTCCACTGGTCCAACACTGGATTACCGCCAAACATACTGAATCAGATCTTAAATGGTCCATTCTTGAAAAGGTACGCACTGCTGCAGGAAAGGACAGCACCTCTCTCAGAAAGAAACGGGAGGTCTTTTGGATCTTTCTTCCTAATTCCGTGGGTAAGGGGCTAAATGAACATTGCCCCTGGTAGAACGCGATTATATGAGAAACATCTGCCCTGAAAATGATTGGGCTCTATAGTATTCCTACTCGCGGTCCTTTTCTTTGTTCAGTCTGAGGGTGGGCCTCCTTCGAGGCTGAAATGAATCTCCTCAGGGACACATGTCCCAGACCCGATCTTCTGACCCTGGGGTCTTCAGTATGAATTAAAAGAGAGCTAAATGATCACTGCCTCTGCGAGAACGCGTTTATATGAAAAACATCTGCCCCGAAAATGTTTGGGCTATATAGTATGTTTATTCGCGGTCCCTTCCTTCATTTTGTCTGAGGGCGGGTCTCTCTCGAGGCTGATATGAATTTCCTCAGAGGCACATGTTTCAGACCTGATCTCCCGATCCTGGGGTCTTCGGTGTGAATTTAATGAGAGCTTATGTGACAGTATGCTGCTTATTTGACATCTAGCCCCAGGAACTTCGTTGGGTTCCGCTCTCCTTGAGGTATCTGTTTTTGATTGTTTACATCTGTGGATTTTCCCTTTATATTTTCGGCCCTGGAATACTGTTTGACCCGCATATTTCCTATCAGTGGATACATGTTATTTGTGCCTCTATTGATGGCATGCCTGTTATCCGGCCAGTGTAATTCATGAACGCTTTTTCACGCCGGTCTGGATAATCCATCTCGGGCTTTACCCATTTCTCTTACCTAGTTGGGCCCATTTTCCATCTGGCCCTCCTATTGGAGCCTTAGCCTTGCTCGTTCTACATTTAAATTCCGCGGGCTACCACGCTGGTTACTTCCGGTTACGTTTCCGATCCGCTTGCTGCTTGAATCCTGAGAACGCCGGTTTAGTGCTCCAGCTCTATATCTTTTGGGTATGTTTTTTCGTCAGCTCAATTACTTCCCGTCTTTGGTATTCCCAGGGTACCATCTGGGCGGTTGGTCCCCGGATGAGGGTTACGGGCCATCTGGGCTCTTTCCAAGACGCCTGCCATTTAATTACTAACCGGGACTTTAAGCGGTCCCTGACTCGCTTCACTGCGTTTATGCGTACTGCCTTTTTCGGAGCTGGTTGGAAATATATTGAACAGTAAATACAGGGATATGCCATAGAATGGTCATTGCCTGAAATTCTAGTGCGCAATCACATGCTCCCTCATGTACTTCCAGCTACTCGTTCGTTTTTTTTTATGTTTATTGGATATATGACATGATTGCAAATTAATTCAACAGAACACAGATTTGAAAACAGAAAAAATTCATGTCAAACACCATTTTTCAGTTTTTCGCCCTGGCCCCCCCCCCCCACTCACCCCATGTAGCGCCGCAGGAAGAAGGGAAGGAAGGAAAAGAAAAAAAAAGTAAATTAAATCATATTTAATTACTTTAAAGCAGATAGAAAAGGAATCAGAAAAATCAAGAAAACTGGCATTTTCATCCGGCTATCATAAACCTCAATTGTTGAGAATCATCCAATTATTAAGAGGTTTCCAGATCCGTTCTCCCTCCCTCAGAGCCCTCGGACCTCTTCTCTTAAAGACCGACAATTCCCATCTACTAACATTAATAAATTTACCCAGCCATTCATGCACAGTTGGGGGGATAGGATCCAGCCAAACAGTGGCAATTGATAGCCGCAAGGTAGCCATGGCAATAAACAATAATTTACACTCTGCTTTAATCATATTCTGATCCCCAACCCCCAACATTACAGCCTGAGGTGTCAACAAAATCTGCCGTTTAAAAATTTGTTCCAGATAATGTTCTATATTTTTAACAAGAGGTATCAGAGTAGAGCAGGTTGCGAACATATGGATACTGTCCACCACATATTTATTTATTTATTTGCGGGTTTATATCGCGCTCGAATCGACTCCCGGAGGAGTATCTCTGTGCCCTAGGAACACCACAAGCACAGTCAGGGGAGAACTTAAAGAATTCATTTTGAAACAGAAAAGTTTTAAGCCGCTTCCTAAACACCAGATGTTCTGGACATTGTCTGAGAGCTAATGGGAGCCTATTCCATAATGAGGTCCCCACAACAGATAGAGCTTTGCCTCCATGTCTGGCCTTCTTTGCACGGGGCACACACAGTAGAAACTGGTTGTTGGACCTAAGGGAGCGAACAGGAGAGTAAGGTGTAAGTTTGTTTTTTAAGTATGTGGGACCTAATCCGTTTAAGCTCTTGTGAATTAGGCAGTATGTCTTAAACTTAATCCTTTGGCGGATCGACAGCCAATGTAGTTTGTCCAAAAGAGGTTTGGACGCTGACCTAGGAGGGGCATTGAAGACCAACCGGGCCGCAGTATTCTGTACAACTTGGAGTTTGGCTAATACTCCCTCATTTGCAGATAACAGCAGGCCATTACAGTAATCGATACGGCTAAGGACAAGAGCCTGTACCAATGCTTTCCTGATGCAGTCAGGGAGTAAGGGGAACACTTTGCGTAGAAGGCCAATGACGTGGAAACATGAGCCCACAATGTAGTTACTGTGCTGCTTCAGCGAGGGCTCCTGGTCTAGTCGAACTCCTAAGTTCTTCACAACATGTTTGGGGTCAGGGACTGGCCCAAGATCTTGTGGCCACCAGTCCGGAGTCCATAGGATATTCACCACACCGAGGGCAGTTTACCCCTGTCGCACCTCCCCATTGTTGTATACGGTGTGGAGTTATATATAAGTTACACCATGTCTTAAAGCACTGGACGTGGAGGTTTGTAGAAATAGCAGCTATTTGACTATAGCCTAAAGTTTTTTCACATGTCTCCTGACCAGCCTCTAGGCAAGTCTGCCATCGACTAAAATGTTTATTTAAATCATCACTCCGCCCATCATTAAGTAGTGTATAAATTTTAGAGATAGTTGATTGACCCTCCGTAATTGTATCAAGTAGCGGAATGTGATCCCAGCTGGCCGTTTTCCTACCGAAAAAATCTCGAATCTGTAAAAATTTAAAGAATTGTCTATTACTAATTCCAAACTTCTGTTTTAATTGTTCAAAAGTCAATAGCCCGGATTCTACCATAATGTCTCCAATTACATTGACCCCTGTGATGTCCAGTCTCTAAAATATCCATCATGAAATATTCCTGGTTCGATTTTATTTTCTAATGGATCGGGTCGGAGCGTAATAATGCCTGTTCTGTCTGTAACTTGGCCATCCACGGTTATCGCATTTTTTGGATTTCCATCTCTTGGTTGCTTTACAGGAGCGGAAATCTATGAATGTTTATCTCTGTCGCCATGAAACTCTTCCAACTGATGGCGATCCCCTGTATTTAAACAGGTAAACCCATTGCAGGTCTTACCTCACCCCCAGTAGGGCTTTCTGGTTACCCCGACGTCCTGTAGTTGCAGGATGAATTGATCTTTCTTTTGACATCTATTCCTGGGCATTTGAGAGCTCATGGTTTATATTATGGGAAACTCACGTCTCCTCATTGCCTTTTTCTGTACTATCATTCTAGACTCCGGTCTTGTGGCACGTGAACCCGTGATTGTGCCCTCTGGACTCTCATTTGTTTCCATAACACAGCTGGGCTAAATCCTGCAGCCTTCATTGAGACCTCGAAAGACAGCGAGGACCCCCTGAGATGCAGCAGATATTATTTTGGGTAAGTAGGCCTATGATCTCGAGCTGGAATTTCTATCTCCAGCTCGTTTTAAGCATATATGAAAAGTGAACCTTGACCGTTAAAAGCAGAATTTCTGTGTTCGCAGAATATCTTCTTTTTCGGCCCATGATCTGTGCTGCGGTCCTATCCCTTTGACTGTTTCAAGATATTGGGATCTTTGAATCCGAGCCTCGTTTTCTGACACCGGAAAACTAATTGCCCCTTTTGTTTCCCGCCCGTAAGTATTTGTTTATTTCCATGAAAAACTATCCAGATGCCTTTCCGGGTTGATGGAAATGGAAGATCAGGATGTAAGGTATATACCTATTGTGTTAGGTGGATTTATTACTCTATCAGCCAATCAGTCCTTGAGAATAGACTTCTTGAGAAACCTGTTCGGGGTTAATGAAGAGTTAAAGCTGGTGTGAGGGTTTTGACGACCGCGATCTCCCCTCCCCCTTCTTTCACTATACTTATGGAATGGAAGTGTACATGTTGTCAGTTATATTTTGTTGTCTCCCTTACAGTGGTCCGTTGGGATTTCCGCCCATGAGGTTCTTGTTGTATTCTGTGATCTTATCCTTGAAAATATTTGTTGAAGCACGGTGTTGAGCTCACTGTATTTTACCAGAACTGCTATGTAAAATGTTTCAAGAAAAAAATCTCTTTTGTATCTACACGTTTGATAAATTGCCATTATGGTATTTCCAAGAATATGTATGTGAAACTGAAACTGTTCTTTTCACTTATTGCAGACTGTATGCTGCCTCTTCACCCTCCCCCCTCCACATTCTGATCGCCCTGATGAAGGTGTGGCCTTAGAACGGGCACTGCACCGAAACGCGCGTTGGCGTTTTGTAGTCTGTCCTGCTATATTTCTTGCCATCTGGTCTCCCACTCTGGTTCTGGGGGATTGATTTGGACAGATCATTTGTGCTCCATCCGACTCTGGAAGTGTGATGAGTTTGGAATAAATGAAGGATGTATGGGTACGTCTGACAGTAGAATATGTGCGATGTTAAGAAATGTGTGTGTCTGTTGCATAGTTTGATTGAAGGGATGTAGGAGTTCGTGGGGTGTTTATTTAACTATTTATTGTGTTCTATTATTGCTTGATCTTGATTAATTCTGTAATGAAACAACATATCGAAAAAACTTGAATGAAAAAGAAATAAAATAATGTTTGTATTTTCTTAAAAGTGTGGTCTTGCTTCTGGTATCAGTGAGCTCACCTCTGCAGTCTGTACATTTGGGACTCTAACCGAGCCGCTATATTAAATTCAGGGGGCAGTCTTTCTTTTGTGTTTTGAAAGTTCGTTATTTCCCCTGCCTGTCTGCCCTTTAGATATCTTTCGCATTGACTCCAGTCCAGGGAGGACATGGCTTGGCAGTTCGGGCTGGACTGTTCCCATGAGGCACAGGGTCAAGACTGATTTGCATATGGCTTGGTTCAAACTGGAATGGCATGGTGAACAAACAAGCATTTACAATGCAACGGTCTCGCCTTTGCAAAAGTTAGAGCTATTGGCATTGTAAATGACAAAATTGTTATTTATGTGTTTGTTTTGAAAACAGATAAATAAATGGCACTGTCATTTACAATGCCAATAGCTTAATCTCTCGCAAATGTGAGACCTATTGCATTTGCACCCACACAGAGCCACACACACACACACATCGAGCCACACACACACACACACAGAGCCACAAACACACAGAGAGACACACACACAGAGCCACAAACAAACACATACAGAGCGCCACATACACACACACACAGCGCCACACACACACACAATGCCACACACACACACAGCAACACACACAGAGCACCAGGTGTGAGGGTGAGGGGGTGTGAGAGTGATTGAGGGTGAGTGTGAGGGTGAGAGGGTGAGGGAGGGTGTGAGAGGGTGAGGGAGGGTGCGTGAGAGTTAGAGGGTGAGGGAGGGTGTGTGAGGGTGAGAGGGTGTGTGAGGGTGAGAGGGTGTGTGAGGGTGAGAGGGTGTGTGAGGGTGAGGGGGTGTGTGAGGGTGAGGGTGTGTGTGTGAGGGTGAGGGTGTGTGTGAAGAAGAGGGGGTGTGATGGAGGGGTGTGAGAGTGAGGGGGTGTGAGGGTGAGGGGCTGTAAGGGTGAGGGTGGGTGAGGGAGGGTGAGGGGTGTGAGGGTGAGGGGGGGTGAGGGGTGTGAGGGGTTTGTGAGGGTGAGGGGTGTGAAGGTGAGAGGGCGAGTGAGGGCGAGAGGGTGTGTGAGGGTGTGTGAGGGCGAGTGAGGGTGAGGGGTGTGTGAAGGCGAGGGGGTGTGTGATAGTGAGGGGGTGTGAGATAGTGAGGGGGTGTGAGGGTGAGGGGGTGTGAAGGTGAGGGGGTGTGAGGGTGAGGGGGTGTGAGATAGTGAGGGGGTCTGAGGGTGAGGGGGTCTGAGGGTGAGGGGGTCTGAGGGTGAGGGGGTCTGAGGGTGAGGGGGTGTGATGGGGAGGCGAGGGTGAGGGGGTATGAGGGTGAGGGAGTGAGGGGTGTGAAAGGGTGTGATGGGGTGGGGGTGAGGGTGTGAAGGGGTGTGAGGGTGTGTGACGGTGAGGCTTTGTGACGGTGAGGCTTTGTGAGGGGGTGTGAGGGCGAGGGTCTGTGAGGGTGAGGGTGTGTGAGTGTGAGGGTGTGTGTGGGTGAGGGTGTGTGAGTGGGGGTGAGGGTGTACGGGGAGGGTGTGAGGGCGTATGAGGGTGAGTGGGTGAGGGTGTGTGAGGGTGAGGGTGTGTGAGGTGGTGTGATGGTGCGGGGGTGTGAGGGTGAGGCATCCTATGAATTATGTTACAAATAGGTCATCACTAGAGACCACATCTGAAAGTAGTGTGTGATTTTCAGAATACCAGGATGCTGATGTAAAGCAAGCAACCACCAGCAGCGTTCTCAAAAGACCCTTTGTACATTCTCAGTTCATAGCCTACAAAAAATGTGCAATATTGTATGGCCATTACAAGTGATGGAGAAAGCAGATTTGGAGCATGTTGGCTTCGGCAGCAGAACTGTTGGTCATTCCGATTTCATAAACATCTCCTAAAATTCCACTCAAACTATATTGTTTAAAACATCAATCTCAATGTATTACATTTAAAAGCAAACGAGAACGCTTGGCCATTGCACTGTGCACTGAGCTAAAATGTCAGTGTATGCATCAAAATGCAGCAGTTTACCAATGGATAAAATAACCTTTGAAGTACATAGTTCACTTTAGGCGCATGCCCAGGTGTCCCTACACAAGTTTCATTGTCACTTCACTTTAGCAAGCATGGTATACACTGGATCAGGGAAATCACACTGGGTGCCTTGAGTCCCTTTTTGTAAGCACTGCGCTCCTACGTGACGTCCTGTCGCTCGCTCTAATACAACAACGTCCATGGGGCTTTAAGTGGGCCGGGTCCTACAGGCACTGGCACCAGCACTGGCAGTTCTAAAAAGCAGGTGCCGAGACGCATCTCTAGCGGGCTCTCCATTTTGCCTTCTCCATCAGGGTGGTAAAAAAAATCGTAACTCTGTAGCAGTGCCACCCTTCACTGCCTCTGATGTAACTTCAAAGAGGCTTGTTCTAGTTCTTGCTCAATCTCATCACTTCAGAACTGAAGCATTTTGAATATTCTATACAACGAAGCCATTGTTGTGTCTTATTTGTCTTACGCGCCTAACAACCGTTGGTAAAGTCAATAGTCCTGCTTCTTGTAAGTGCAATGTTACATGTTGTATTACACATCTGGATACAATGACAGAAGAGGCAATATACCAGTCGGGCGGCACACTATGCAAAACACAGATTTTTAGCTGAAATGTTTTAGCCACGCCATTAATTACATCGATAACGCCCTTTTGAGAGACTACCCAGTTTTTTCATCCCACTTAAACCCCTGAACGTCCAGTCCTGCCCAGTCAGGGACGAAGCTATCCCTAGTGCATCAGGTATTGTGGCACAGGGCCCCAGAGATGTGAGGAGCCCATTGCATCCATAGTCTGTCCGTCCTCTATTATCGATGGCGGGCCAATTCGCCTAGCACCGCTGTGCTCCAGTGACATAAATGAACAGAAGAGAAACTTACTCCTCGGGGTAGTCCGAGGGTGCTCCCTCCTTCACCACAATGCACCCCAGCGATTCTCGGGTGAAAGGTCAGCTCAGCAGACTCGATGTATCGAGAGAGAGAAAAGAAAATCCAACTTTCAATGTCAACCCCTCAGAGCTTCTCCCGTCTCTACCTTGATCTCTCCGTTTATTTTGGAATCCCCTGTAGTGCTTTGAAGCGCCCTGCAAGCAGCCATGAAGCATGACTGTATCGTGGGTATTGAAAAATTGTTTAGCCTTAGCTGTTAGCCAACGACGTGACAACATTTGACACTCGCTTTTAGAAAAACAGTGTATTTTTAAAGCTATTTCCAGAAATAAGCTCGGGGAAGTTATACCTTTCTTACCGCAGATATATTCAGAGTAAAGCCACGAATTATGTGCCAAATGTCACCGGAAGTCACAATGAGACAAAATAGAAAGAAACACGTGCCCAGTTATCCGATAAGTTTAGTACCTGGCTGCTTCTGTGAAAACTTATTTCACAGATGCCGGTAGCCTACGGTCGCAGGCCTGGGGTGAATCTCACGTTAGCGTGGAGGGTTTTTAACTTGAGAATACGACCTTTCATTAATTTGCTTCCTTTGCCCTACCCCCTCCTCCAGAGTACAGAGAGTAGATCGGAAACAGTTCATGATGGCCTATGACCTACGGGAAACTGCTGCGCGTGTAAAGCGCCCTAATGCCTTCGGGTCGAGTAAGCGCTACATAAAACTGCAAAAAAGGGCAAAAATATTCACTCCAGTCCCGCTCCCTTCCCCTCTCTCTTCTAAAGCACCCTCGGTGCCTGCTGTAAATTAACTGTTAAGTGCCAGAGTCGCCAGCGGCAGTTTCTGCCCCCAAGAATCTCCACCGGCCGACCTGAGAAATGCCCGATAGAACAAGAACAAACGTTACGTAGGCACTGGTGGCACTTGGAATAAAATGTGATATAAAAACGGCCGAGCTCGTTGGCAATGCCAAGAACTACGCGAAACACCGGGACACAACAGAAGGACACTTCTGGAGCAGAGTGAGGTGCTCAGTTGTCCAGACACCAGTCAGAAAGTGTAGATGTATATTCCCTGCTGCAGGAGCAGTTCACAGATCTGCCCAGCGAGGGGACACTAATCTGACTACCAAACAAAGAGACCGGTGGACCCTACAGACCCGGCAGCGCAGGGTGTTTCTCAAACAACAAGCACAGCTTCATACCACACTGAAAAAGAGGCCACTGGTGCGAATAAAGCGGGGCTTACCTGAATGAAGCTCCCCTCTGCCGGGTTTAAATGTCCAGTCCTCGGAAGCACCAGGAGAGACTCCAAGCTCCACTGCACAGCGCTGTCCACAGGAAGCGCAAGCAATACTTTGTGTCCCGGGTCCTAGACGCATAACGAACCCGGCGCAGTCAAACTTGCCGAAGTTCGGCGCTGCTTGGAAGGCGGAGGGGGTGTGCCCCCAGCGCGCGATGGGCGGATGGACTGCAGGTGTCGGTGGGGGGCGGAGAGGCGTTCCACAGGCGCGGAATGTGCGGCGGCCGCTCGCTCCAGCCGTATCCGGGACTTCGGTTTCAAAGAGGAAGGGAGCTGTAAGGAGACTGGCCACCACGCAGCTGGACTTTCAAACTCGGAGCTCGATCAGATGGGCAGTGTGCTTCAGTTGTATACCACTTTTTAACAAGCGCACGCTGCTGCATGTGTTCACAGCGCTTGTCGGCTGGCTCGTGCACAGATCCTGTGCTAACGCGAGAGAAGCTGACGCCGGCGCCGTACACGCTCACAGCGCTTGTCGGCGCGCGGCCAGCTCCTGACGCCTTTTTTTACATTTTTTACACCCCATCCCAACAAGAATCGCCAGCGCTAGCTCGACCGAAACCAGTACGCAGCTCCAGATTTCACCGCCGGAGTTCCCTAGGAGACTAGAGGGACTACTCTGGATGCATGGGGCTACAAAAAACAAGAAGCTACACTCAGGGATTGCACTCTGGACTTCCATTGCAGTCCTGAATAGGTAAGATCTAACTTACGTCAGAAGTACGGGGGAGGGGTGTGTGTGTCTCTGTGTGTGTGTGTGTGTGTGGGCTTCGGTGAGTGTGGCTGTGTGTGTGGGCTTCGGTGAGTGTGGCTGTGGGTGCGCGCGTGATTGTGAGAGGCTGCCACTGTGAATGTGGAGCAAGAGATGTGCACGGCTGGGGGGGAGGGGCCAGGGGGCGCGTCCACGAGGTGCAATCGGCGCTCGTCCCCAGCTCTAGGTCACTTCACAAGCAACTTGGCTACAATAGGTCTCGAACGAGACCTAAAAAACGATGGGTTTTGGCCCAGATCTCTGCACTGGGGTGAATGTATGACATTGTTCTGCATTCTGTTCATCAACTGTTGTTTTTGCAAAGTTAATGAGGTCACCTACTTGATAATGAGATGGTCAACTCTGCCTCTCCCCACTTTTGAGACAAAGCTGTTGTGCTTATGTTAGGGTTCGCAACCTATTTCACTTTGTTCCTTGTTCCAAGCAGCGCCAAGAAGTTAATGCATATGTGTGCTGCACTTTATATGTAAAAAAATATAACATGTAATATTGTAGGGACAGTGGGACTTGTTATCTTCTGTAGGAGGGTTACATGAAGCACCTCGGGCCTGTCCTGTCAATGGTGATGCCTCACGCTTTTGGAGAGGCTCTCTGCTACCGTGACCAAGTGACATAGGTGCAAATTCAGGATGGTGAGTGTAAAAATTCAGGACGAAGGGTCTAAATTCAGGACAAAAATTCAGGACAGAAGGTCAAAATTTAGGACAAAAATTGTAAACAAAAGGTACGTTTTATAGACACATCAGAGGAGGCAGCGCAATAGTATACAAGTAAGTAAATGAACAATCAACATGAGTACAAGTCAAAATAAGTTTATATTAGGTTGCGACACCGTGCCTTGCACTTCACGTTTTTAGGTATGCGCACAGCTTTGAGCAACTGTCTAGGTCTTTTTGTGGTATTTCATATGATTTAAGAATGTTGAAGCTCTAGTAATGGCAAAGCTAGCACATTTTAGGCAACTTTTACAAACATATTCTTACAACCAACCTTGCACCATTTCCCCAAGGAATTCCACCCACAGTGCTCCACCAAATCAAGACCTTGTGTTTGCCTCTTTCATCCTACTTGCGCCGATAACCGCGCTGCTGCACTACCTTGATCTTGAAGCTATTTTGAGCAGTGGGATTTGCTGAAACCTTCAGTGATAGGACAACGTGGGCACAGATTGATGCAAGAAGCGAGTGTTGGCAGCAGTTTTACATGCAATGATGAAATGGCCGCAAACTATAAAATGGATCTGCAGCTCATGGGCCAGAGAAAGATATTGGTTCATCAGGTAGAGAAATGGCACTTGATGGTGAAACATTTTTCGCATTACCTTTTAGTTGCAGAACTAAATATGTAAAGAAAGCAACAGTTCTGTAAACTGATAGCATCTCAGATGTTCCAAAATTGTGCGCAGCGCTTCATAAACAGGGCCACGCACAACAAACAAGACAGAGCCGTACATCAAGCAGGGGGCTGGAAATGCATCAGACTGCAGCGAGGCAGACGCCCACCTTATGGTTACACACAGTGTTACTGTCGCCTCGCAGTGACGGCTGCCGTGCTGATGAGTGCGGTGACAGCCTGCCACTGTCTGCAGCATCCGTGATAATTATGGATTACACTCAAGAGGAATGGCGCTGCCTCGCGAGGACAGATGTGTTCCTGTGAGCAGGCCTGATGCAGCCATTCCTCACTGGATGGGCCGTCCCCTGGCAGGGAGCCGCTGCTCCGTGTAAACCTGGAGAAGCGGCTTAGTGGCAGCCCCTCGTGAAGCTACATAGGTGGTAAAATACTCACCTGCATGGACGTCGATTTACCAAAATGTCAGGGGTAGCGGAAGTGACATCACACGCCTTTTCGGCCCTCTCACGCCCTTTAATGACATCACAGGAGGTGGCATCACATACGAGGGCTCCGGAGGCAAAGCGAAAGAGGTCATAAGACCTTTGACCCCCTGATGCATCAGAGGAAGTGATATCACGGAAGTTGAACAAATAAACATTGGAAAATTAAACAATAAGATCAAGTCTATTAAAATAACTACAAAGTTGTGAAAACTGGTATCAGTACATTTCGATGATGATAGATGCCTAACTTTCACTGAATGCCAAGCCACTTGGATTCACTCTGGACATCAACCTAACCCTCAAGGAACACATTGCCAAAAAACAAAGATGGCCTGGTACCAGCTCTCGCTTCCAAAGAAAGTGAAACTATTTCTTTCAGAAAACAACTTCAGAACTGCTGTTCATGCCCTTGTACTCTCACTTCTGGATGGTGGTAACACCGTGCTCTGTGGCCTCCCAGACTCCACACAGGTACCTATTAGGGGCACCCAACATGCTCGAGCAGGTCTCATCCAGGGTTTGAAGAAATATGATCACATGACCCCCATCCTCTTGAAACTCCAAAGGCTCCCCTTGCCAGCCCACACCATCTTCTAAACCACCATCATTTGCAAAGACGAGTTCACCCTTCCTGGCCGTTTACACCACAGCAAGGCCACCACCGGACTGCAGACTGATAAGTGTAAGAAAATACAAAATCCCCTCATCACAGCGGGATACAGGAAACAGGGACCAATCCGGAACCTGTTTATTTCCTGAGCATGTGCGCCGAGCTCAGGTCTCAACAAAATGGGTCATGAAGAACAACCATTATGCGTTACAATCAATAAATGACTGGTTACCCTTTTCCCTTACTTATTGATCATTTTACCAGTTGATGCAGAGAGGTTACGCTGCTCCACACGAAAGTCCAGACACCTGTTTCATGGGGTCAGTTAGACAAAAGCATGTTGACCTATTTGTGTTTTTACTTTATACCAACCGGGGACAAGAATAAATCATGGACAGTCCACCAAGAGGTAGTTTTTTTTGTTTCTATTCCTCTGCGCTCTTCTGCATACTCATACATATACCTAGCAGAACCCCCTTCTGTGTTACACCCAATGAGCTCCTCTGGGTTGAGGGTAGTAACACACGCCTCCGTCTTCTGCAGGTAGCGGCACGAGGAGGTGCATGCCACCCTAGGGTGGGTGATGTCCTTCATCATTTAGAGTAGAGGACTTTCTATCTATATATATATATACTAGCAGCCCGTCCCGACGTTGTCCAGGTATGAATTGCTGCCGGCCAGTAGTATATTGTTTTGTAGGATTTCGTTTAGATAGCATTTCTTATCTGTGACAGGCCTGTGAAACGCTCCGATTCACAGTGCACTGCTGATGCACGTAAGAGTGCGCGTTCAGTAGTGTGTGAACTCGAGTTTCCCTACTTTATTTTTCCTTGCAATATTATATAGCGCGAACTCGACAACATAGCATGAGCACAATTTACATTACAGAAGAACACATTCATTTGTGGTAGGCACCGGGAGACAACGCGATTTGCCTGGAATCACAGGATGTTGAGCTGATGCCGAGATTCTAACGTAGATCCCCAGCTCTAAAGTTCGCAATTCTAGAACTTGTAGCGGGAGGTGTGTCTAAAAGTGTATGTCGGTGCTGGCCATCAATGAGAGAAACCTGTGCATTTTTCAAATGGGTGGTGAAAAAATATGAGTATGTTGCTGGAGATGTGGGCCGCCGTGCCACCAATGTACTTACTGGGGAGGGTAAACACACATTATTCCGCAACTTTCTTTCCGCATACCATCACTCCGCATACTTTCATTACGAAAGTACCATGACTCCGCAATGCCATTATAACGCATGGCATTACATTTTATATGCTTTTACCACGCATACATTTACAACGAAATTCGTTGAAAATGCATGAATGGTAAAATCGTGTTTTTTTAAAATGTTTGGATAAGGTAAGTATGGGTATAGGGGTATATGTTTTGGGGTACTGGGGTATATGTTTTGGGGTGTATATGGGTATTTTAAGGTTTCAGATATAGTTTTGGGTTATGGGGTACAGGGGTAGTTTTAGGGTTCAGGGCTAGGTTTGGGTTTTGGGGTACAGGGGTATTTTTAGGGTTCAGGGGTAGATTTGGGTTTTGGGGTACAGGGGTATTTTAGAGTTCAGGGATAGGTTTGGGTTTTGGGGTACAGGGTTATTTTTAGGGTTCAGGGCTAGGTTTGAGTTTTGGGGTACAGGGGTATTTTTAGGGTTCAGGGGTAGGTTTGAATTTTGGGCTACAGGGGTATTTTAAGGGTTCAGGGCTAGGTTTGGGTTTTGTGGTACAGGGGGATTTTAGGGTTCAGGGGTAGGTTTGGGTTTTGGGGTACAGTGGTATTTTTAGGGTTCAGGCTAGGTTTGGGTTTTGGGGTACAGGGTTATTTTTAGGGTTCAGGGGTAGGTTTGGGTTTTGAGGTACAGGGGTATTTATAGGGTTCAGGGCTAGGTTTGGGTTTTGGGGTACAGTGGCATTTTTAGGGTTTAGGGAACAGGTTTGGGTTTTGAGGTACAGGATATATTTATAGGGTTAAGATGGGTTAGTGTTTAAGGGTGTTGGGGTATTTTAAGGAGTCAGGGTGGGTTATGAATATGGGGTGCAGGGGTATTTAAAGGGAGCAGGGTGGGATTAGCACACAATATGAGACATGGCATGAAGGGCGGAACATACCACGCGCCCCCAGCGTTTTTCACGCCCCCAGCACACGCCCACAGCACAACGCAGACATGCCCACAAGGGACTACTTTGCTGGCTCGGTTCTTTTGCCTTTTAAATGTATATGGTGGGCGTCTGCATAGCCTATGTCCTTCTGCTGCAACTGCCCTTTCCAACGCTGTATTGGGTGTTGTGATTGGTGCTGTGGTTCCTGAGATTACCCGCCTCAAAGGTTTGGGCTCTCTCTTTATTATATTAGTATGGATACCTACCCACCCACTCATGGCTTCCCCTTACCATGAGCTACTTCAAACATGCCTGCCCGCTGTGATGGGTACATGTGTTTTTTTTATTTTAAGAGTATGCTTGGACTAGCATGTGAAGTTTCACAAAACAAAATACTGTTGTTCTCAAAGACAAACAGAGTAAACAGAAGTAGTTTAAATTGTGTTGATTTTAATTGTGAGCAGGCACAGTCTGCAATATACAATTCCAATATCAACCAACCGGCTAACCTCATGACAATAGTAATAGACAGTGATTAATCATCATCATGCAGTTCTGTTTGCCCTTCCTTCATCTGCTCAAGTTAAGGAAGCCAGATATGCTGAGCCAACCTGCCTGCAGGAGAGCCTCTGGAAGCAGTGCTTTTTCATCACTTCCCATTTCACTCACCTCTGGGGCTGGGGCCAGGGAGTGTAAGTATAAGTAACCGCCGGCGGGACGTCGCGTCCGTGGTGGAATTTTTTTTTCCTGAGTAGAATCCGTCGCCGATCGGCGGCATCCGAACCGCAACCATGACTGTGGGTAAGAGCAGCAAGATGCTTCAGCACATTGACTTCAGGATGCGCTGTATCTTGCAAGATGGTCGCATCTTCATTGGAACTTTCAAAGCCTTCGACAAGCACATGAACCTCATTTTGTGCGACTGCGACGAGTTCAGAAAGATAAAGCCCAAGAATTCTAAACAACCAGAACGTGAAGAGAAGAGAGTCCTGGGGTTGGGGCTTCTCCGAGGCGAAAACTTGGTGTCCATGACTGTAGAGGGACCACCCCCAAAAGACACTGGTATTGCCCGTGTTCCGCTAGCAGGAGCTGCCGGAGGCCCTGGCGTTGGCCGTGCTGCAGGTAGAGGAGTGCCAGCAGGTGCCCCAATGCCACAGGCACCTGCTGGTTTGGCCGGTCCAGTCCGAGGTGTTGGTGGACCGTCCCAACAGGTGATGACTCCACAGGGCAGAGGAGGTCCCCTTGGTGCCAGTATCGCGGGAGCACCAACACAGTACCAGCCAGGTGGCAGGGGTGGACCACTCCCTCCGATGGGCAGAGGCGCACCACCTCCAGGCATGATGGGACCACCACCTGGAATGAGGCCCCCAATGGGTCCACCTATGGGAATGCCCCCCGGCAGAGGTGCTTCAATGGGTATGCCGCCTCCTGGCATGAGGCCCCCACCCCCTGGAATGAGAGGTCCACCACCTGGTATGCAGCCACCCAGGCCATAAGTCTAGTGATGTTGGCTTGTTCGTGGATTGAAAGTTTCATCGTGGAGTGCCGCATATGGTGAATGGATGTCTAGTCTTAACACTTTCTTGTTGCTGGGATCTTAGTGCCGTGGAAAGTGTCTCAGTCTAGAGAAACTGTCAGAAGGTCCTGTTTGTGTACATTTTTCTAATTTACTTGTAAATGTTACTGTTTTTAAATAAACTTCTGAAAAGTTAAAAAAAAAAAAAAAAAAAAAAGGAAGGCTTGTTGTTAAAGTGCCTTCACAAATAGCCACCAGAATGGAGTTTGACCCAAAAGGTTCAGACAGAAGTTACATGAGGCAGGAGGATGGTAAACAGGCACTGGAGAGCAGGCACCAGCCCCAGAGTGAAGGAAGAGAGCAGTTCACTAGCTAAGGCGGCAGCCCAGGAAGCATCGAGGCCACAGAGAAGAGCTGGGATATCTGTGGGACTGGGGGTGGGAAAACTGTGAAGTGGAAGCACAGTGGGGCCAGTAACTCATTTCAGTAAGAGCCCCACTCCAAAGAATCCAGGGTTACGGAAAGAAAAGGGTGGTCAGCTTACACCTGGTAGAGTAAGGGGGCTATAGTGATACAGCATACAAGGGAAGGGGCAAGAAGCAACTCAAGCTGGGTCCCTAAACCTGACCGCCCAGACAAGGCTCCTAACTACCACTTATTGAAGTGGTCCAATCCCTATCTCAGTGGCCATAACATCGATTGACCCAAACAACATGGGCCTCCTCCTTGACCCGCACAAGGACCACCACTTGCTGGAGGTGGAGGCGAGAGGAACAAAAACGACATGGACCCCTGCACAAAAGAGGAAAAACTGGAATCTCTGGTGGTAACCCCCAGGCTGAGGTCCTTGCTGGTCTCTCTTAGTGGATCTCGGCTCCAAACTCAGCAGACAAGTCAAGTCAAGTCAAGTCATAATTTATATAGCGCACTACATACCCAGAGGGTCTCAAGGCGCTTGAGAAAGGGGGGGAGGTTTACTTATCGAATATCCAGGTTTTAAGCTGTTTTCTGAAGGCTAGGTGGTTTTGAGTGAGGCGGAGGTGGGTGGGGAGGGAATTCCAGGTTTTGGTTGCTAAGTAGGAGAAGGATCTTCCCCCCATGGTGGCTTTGTGGATGCGCGGGACGGCGGCGAGGGCTTGGTTGGACGAACGCAGCAGGCGGGTGGGGGTGTAGAAGGAAAGACGCGTGTGCTCTGGAAGATGCAGTCACATTCACAGTGTATATTAGCAGATGGGGTCGGTCATTGTGCTTCAATGTTGGACTGATATGTCCAATGTAAATCCATATCATGTTTGCATACGTACGTCATGCCCTGCAGCCCCACTACTATTCCAATAACGCTAGCAGTGCGTTGCAGTTATGTGCACTACCCCCTCCCCCCTGTTTCAATCTCTGGGAGCAGCCTCCAGGTATCAGTGCCTCTCCTCATAGGGGCCACAGCAGCCTTGCTCTTCTAGGCGCTGTAGCTCACAATTCTGCCAGTGCCTCTCCTCACAGCGGCCACAGCCGCCCTGCTCTTTTAGGCGCTGTAACTCACAATGCTGCCAGTGCCTCTCCTCATAGGGGCCACAGCAGCCTTACTCTTCTAGGCGCTGTAACTCACAATTCTGCAAGCGCCTCTCCTCATAGGGGCCACAGCAGCCTTACTCTTCTAGGCGCTGTAACTCACAATTCTGCAAGTGCCTCTCCTCATAGCGGCCACAGCAGCCTTACTCTTCTAGGCGCTGTAACTCACAATGCGGCCAGTGCCTCTCCTCACAGCGGCTACATCCGCTCTGCTCTTCTAGGCGCTGTAACTCACAATGCTGCCAGTGCCTCTCCTCACAGCGGCCACAGCAGCCCTGCTGCTCGAGTGTCTCATACACAGCTCTGGCGCCTCAGTGGAGCCTCCTGCCGGGCCAATGCTGCGCCTGCAACCTTTGCCTTCAATGACCCGTATGTACCTGCACCATGACCCTGGCAGCTCTGTCCGTGCCCTCCAATCCTGCCCTCCAGGACCCTGGTCACTAGTATGGATCCCCACGTCATAACCTACACCTGCAGCTACATACAGCCCGTACATTAACCCTATGTACAGGTCGGTTTCAGCACTTACTGGTGGAGAAACTGCGGGGAAACCGAGTACATTATCATAATATTGATGACAAATTGAAGCACAAACACACATTTATCGTGCCAAAGACTGAGAAGTATTTGTGGAATGCCATAAGCCCCTTCCGCAGCGGCAAATTACAAACAATTATCTATATCTATAAAAACGAATGTATGTCTGTCTGTCCTTTGTGCATTGCTACACCATTCATCCGATCGCAATGAAACTTTGGGAAGTTGTTGAGTACACTCCCGCGAAGCTTTCTGGCAAAAAAAAAAAAAAAATGTGCTAAATATCGTCCCCCCGGCCCCCAGGGCCTCATAATCTTTCCAATACTGAACGTTTACAGTTTCTGGTGCGACTCGCTTTTGCAATGACCATCAACAAAGCACAAGGACAATCGCTGCAAGTGTGTGGACTAGATTTGGAGAACCCGTGCTTCTCACATGGACAACTGTATGTGGCCAGCTCAAGCGTAGGGAAACCTTCTGATTTATTCGTGTACGCACCAGACGGAAAAACAAAAAATACAGTGTATCCACAAGCACTAGAATAAATAAACAGAATTAAAACAACACTTTAAAATGTTTTCCATATTAAAAGGAATAAGTTTCAATAAAAATGACACAATGTAAATTGAATGTTATCATAACAAGTTTCCTTAAATTTCCTTTCTACTGAGATCGCAGCAACGCGCGACAAGTAAGCTAGTATCATATAAAAAGCACTGACACATTTCTGACTATTGAATCAATGTAAATGCGCCAATGAAACAAGGACCCTTGTTGAATCCATTGGAGGTCAGTTATGCCAGTTCAACTTGTGGCAAGTAAAATACTTATAACTAGATCCTAAACAAGCACTTTCCAGTGAAATAACTGGGAGGCGCATTCCAGTGAGGAACGACCCTTCATAATTCATATTCCACATTACAAGCAGCGGGTGTTGTACTGACCATCGACGGACCCCTGCAATGTGTACCCTGTCACCCCCAGCAGGGCCGGACTGGGAACCAAAACCGGCCCTGGCAAAGTGCTCGGCCGGCGCCCCCCCCCCCCCCACTGGGGGGGGGGGTGGAGATTCCGCCAAGCGCTTTGCTAGGGCCGGTTTTCGGCCGATTTTGTTGCAGGGCCGATTTTGCAGCTATGCTGCAAAAACGGCCCTGTAACAAAATCGGCCACCAGGGGCTCAAATCCGGCCCCCACCCTTGCGGCGCACCAGGGGATTGCCCGGTGCCTGCTATGGCCAGTCCGGGCCTGACCCCCAGGCTTACTGTGCGCAGCCGTGTCGCAGACTCTTAAACACACTTGTTCACTCCAGCACCCTCGCCCCGTGGAAGCTGGGCTGTGTGTTTTCATTTGCATCCTCTGTGTGTTTAATGTGATACACAGGAAAGGTCGGAGCTGCCCTGTGGTCTGCAGTATAACACGGCTTGCAGACTGACACACCTTTGTGCACTGAGCACCGTCATCGTGGAGGCACTGATCCTCTGCTGGGGGATTGATGCCACTCTCAGTATATTTCAACAAGCATTTGCAAAGCAATCGGTCTCGCCTTTGGGACCTTATATGTATTTAGCTATGCAGCATATTAGCCTGTGGGCTGAAACATCTACTGTTCTTTAGCATGAAGGGAAAGTAAGCACCAAACTACGTGACACGCCAGGTATGGGAACACCTGGAGAGAAATATTGCCTTTCAGCAGAGAATGGTGTAGTCCAAAGTTCTGTTTCTAATATAAAATCAGGGCTTTAGTGGTCATATCAGTGAAAATACAAGATTTAAAAAAAATATTGTCCACAGGTGCTCCTGGAAGACAATTTCTATGGACTGGAATCTCAGAGAATGCTAAAGTGATTCTGGTATTTTACTGACCTCTGCTGGTCATTTTCTATCAAGAAAGTTAAATAGAGGCAGTTGCCAGAAAAAAAAGTTCCTAAGCGGAAACAGACAAGTCCCAGGGCTGATCTCCAGAGCCAACACAGTACATACACTTATAAGTATATACTAAAGTATATACAAGAGGTCTCAAATGATTGATGTCCATGCTCACCTGGTTAATGCACATGCTGCAGGAATCAGTATGCAGTCTGTACATGACAGGTCTGACTCTCGGTGAGGAAAGTTCAGATTCTCATGCTCCTTATGTCAAGAAAATGCTTTCAGCCGGGTTGGGTAATGCCCCATTACTTACAGGTAATCTTCATTACTCCTGCTCCTGTGGTACTCGTTCCATTCATTACATGTGAGATATCCTATCTCATTAGACAGAAAAAAAGAACAGAGGAATATTGGTAGATATACTGCCCCTCCCACTGGAAGATACTTAAGCAGTATGTGCCCAGCATTCCTCCTAAACTACCAGCCCCCCACCATCTGAAGGCCAGCCACTGCTGAAAACCACCCCCATGCCTCTCATGCGGTTTCAAAGTAGAAGGCCTGAGGAGACTACTGGACAGCAACAGGGTCATGCCTGGAAAGTCTCTTACTCTGCAATCCCTGCCTCTCAACTTCCAACCAGAGAGAAGCAGCCTCTATAGAGACAGGGAGGGAGATGACCGGAGAGAAGAGGGGGAACATGGGACCATCCACAGACCCTGGGGAACCATGAGCGCCAGGGCCAAAATGGACCCACCATCACCACAGCTCTTGCCTCCCCCAACAGTCTCGCCAGTAACTTGGGAATGGGCGGAATAGGAGTAAGCATGGGCGGAAAATCCGTTTCGCTCGCGGATTTTGCGGATTTTCGGTAAATTCGCATTCCGCGAGATTTGCGAATCTCCCGCAAAATCCGCAAATCCGCGAGCAGCGGATTTTGCTCGCACTGCTCGCACTGTTCGCGTGAGTTCACGGCTTCCCAGTACAACTTTGCGCCCCGCGAATAAGTGCAAAATTGCAGAAATACGATCTTAGCAAAACTGAAACTACTTACCAGGTTCAAAAGTTCAGGCTCATCATTAGTAGCCATTTCCTGTAGTGCTTCCTGAGGGGCCCCTCCAGAGTTCAGTTGCCAGTTGCAACTATTATGTGACCCTGCTCTGAACCTCAGAATAGTTACACATATGCCACAAAGGTCCTGAATTACAGCTAAGGGAGACAAGCAGGAGCCAGGCTGGAGGTTCAAATCCATTAATCAGCCCCTAATTCATTATTGTCAGTTGGGGCAGGGCAGGTGTTGTAACTAATTTTGCAACAATGAAAGCACTTAGCAAGTTCAAAAGATCACTAATCAAGAAGCACTAAGGAAGCAGGTGCCAGCTAAAAAAATATTCTGTGACACATTAATCAGCCCCAAATTAATTCAGGTCACTTGAGGCAGGGAAGGTGTGCTTGCGTTGCCACAATAATGTACACTGACTGGACAACCAGAGGGTGCTGTGATGAAACAGAGGGTGGCATGGGTGGGCCAGAGGGTGGCATGAGTAGTCAGAGAGTGGCAGTGGTGACAGAGAGTGGCAGTGATGAAGAAGAGTGTCCCAAACAGGCTGGACACGTAGAAACAACAAGTTCGCGAAACTTGCGACCCGACAGGTAAGTTCGCAATTTGCGACATTGTACAAAACCCTCGCGAACTGGCAGAAACCTGCGCAAACACACACAAAAAAAAATCCGCAAATTCGCGAGAATTCGCGGATTTTGCAGATTGCGAGTTCGCAAATCCGCAAAATTTGCGAACGCGAGATTCGCAAAATTCGCCCATGCTTAAATAGGAGGGAAAGCATCCAACAGTTAATCCGGCTATGGAAGAGTTAATCCATTTGCTCCTCAGGCCCCCTGATCCTGACTGCGGGAATAAAACCAGGTAACTTGGTATTGAGCCAGTAAGCAAAGAGATCTACGTAAGGTGCACCAGACCTCTCACACAGTTGAAGAAAGACGTCCCTGGTCAGAGACATCTCCTGGGAAGGAAAAAAGACCCGGCTGAGAGACTCCCCCACCCCTTTGTCCATACCTCTGATATGAACCGCCACCAGAGACTGCACATGAACCTCTCCCCACAGCATTCAGGGATGTGGATTGGATCCCCTCCTGAATGTTCAGATAGGACACTGTAACCTGGTTGTCTGACCGGACCACTAGATTGTGACCCCCAAGATGGTGTCTGAACCCCATCACATCTCTGATGCTGACTGACAAAATTTAACACAAACAATGTGTACCATGGCTGAGCTTGTGTGTTTGGTAAATATTTGCATGTGCAATCAAAGCCCATCTCAATGTGCTGTTTGGTAATTGGTGCATATCTTCGCCAAACCTGCCAAATGAATGAGTATTTAGAGCAGTGCTTCCCAAATTTTTTAGAACCACAACCCACTTTTTAAAATGTGAGGGGCAGATTTACAATAACTGGCGCATCCCCAGGGATGCGCCAGTTATTGTGTGCCGCAGCTCCGCCACCCATGGTGCGCCGCATTTACAATGCGGCGCACCATGAGGCAAAAACGGCACAGATGCGTGACGCATCTGTGCCGTAAAGGTGGCGCATTGCTGGACGCAGCTCCAGCAATGCTCTGGGGGGGGGCCTATCTGTCCAATGCTGCGTCAAGCCTTACGCCTGGCGCAGGGTTTTGACGCAGCATTGGCCTAAAAAGTGACTGAGTGAAATCTTGTAGATTTCACTCAGCCACTTTTAGGAGGCGTTCCTGCCCAGGAACGCCACCCCCCCTGCGCCGGAACGCCTCCTTATGGTGCAGGGCTTTACAACGTGACGCATCTCCCAGATGCGTCACGTTGTAGATACCCCGCACCATGGCGCATCTTTTGCGCCACCGCTGCGTCACAAAAGTGACGCAACAGCGGCGTAAAAGAGGTGCAGGGGCTTGTAAATCTGCCCCACAATCTTTTGCACCCCATCTACCTTTAATGTCCATGAGGCGGAGCAATCTTTGAATGTAACTAAAAGCCAGGTATGACAGCGCATTGTCATTTACAGACAGCACATTTTCCAATCAACGGGTCGCCACACGTGCACAAACATACATAATATTTATCAAGTGCGCAGCACTGGCATACCATACATTAAGGTGGGGGCCCCTCCAAAGTACGTGGAGGGCCCCCTCTGGACTCAATCAGGAGATCTCCAGCCAGAGTACTGTGCTCAGGGGACCCCTCGGAGCCTGGAGGCCCCCCCATACCCCAGGGACGGTGGGGTCCTGTCTTACGCCACTGGTGTACAGCACCAAGTGAATAATCTTGATTTGTTTTGATCCTATTACAATCTCTGTTTCCAGCACTCTTTGCAACTACAAAAAAGTGCTTCATTTTTGCTTTCCTAACTGCTGAAAAGCATAGAGTTCATGTACAGGTCTTTATATTTTATTTTGTGTTCCGAAAAAACACATCCCACAGCCTGCCCTTCACACTCCCTATACTCCTGCAAGATTGTCACATAATTCTCTTTAAAAACTCTTTTCAAGTGCAGTCAGAGGAAGAAAAATAAACACCAACCCACATGTTAAAAGAATAAGCAGCGATCTGCCAGAAGACATAGCCTGACATTTGACCTCTGTCTTAGGAGCACTGGCAAATGTGACAGGATAACCATAGAATTTAAAGGCATCTTTTTGCATTACTTAGACTGCTTGCAACCCACCAGTGGGTCATGACCCACAATTTGGGAGCTGTTTTGGAGGATGTTTTTTATGTGTTAAGGGCTAACCTAAATACTCATCTATGCTAATCAATGCTGAAAGAATATTCAAAACATAGAGGTCCGGAGAACCCCATGGTACCAGAAGGGTAGAGAGGTCCTTTTAACCAAGGATAAAGGGATACGTCCTCCCTACATAACTACTACTGACCTATAAGGATCCCCTCTTATTTGTTAAGGGTTAACCTAATTACTTATCGATGCTAATCAATATTGAAAGAATATTCAAAACATAGAGGTCCAGAGAACCCTATGGTACCAGAAGGGTAGAGAGGTCCTTTTAACCAAGGATAAAGGGATACGTCCTCCCTACATAACTACTACTGACCTATAAGGATCCCCTCTTATTTGTTAAGGGTTTGCCTAATTACTCACCTTTTTTAATGGATGCTGAAATATCCCTTAAGAAAGTCTGGTCTAATGCCTGCAGCAGGAACTGATCAAACTAAGGACAATAGGAGTCTTTGCGATGGGATTCCAATGGACCTCAGTTTGATCTGTTCCTGTTACGGGCACTAGGCTCAGCCGCACAAGTGGCGCAACATTTTAATCGGCACAAGTGGATTAATGCTGGATGGGAGGAATGTTGTGGATTCCTGCAAATTCTGGAATTTTTCATTATAGAAATATAAGGAAAATGAGTGATTTCCGTCAAAGTTTGAGGTTTGCAGGGCGTTGTGGGTAAGAAAACATTCCGAGATCCACGCAAAGCACACCACCCTGGAATTCTCTGGTTGTCTAGTTTTGAAAAGATTCTGTGGTTGGTACGTTTCCATGAACTGCGGCCCAAATACCACAACTTCCCCTACCGCTTATTTCTCCTCGTAATTATTTATGGCCTTTTGTGTTGTGTTCTTTTGGCCCACCCACATAAGTGGGATACCGTTCTTATTGGCAGACTTGTGGCAACTCAGGTTGGTAGGGCATTTGTGGCTCCCAGCAGATTCCAGAAGTTTTCTCATAGAAATGTGAGGAAATATGTATTTGTAGTCAATGCTTGAGGTTTGCAGGGCATTGTGGATAAGATAATGTTGTGGGATCAATGCAAGGTACAGCACCAGGAACTCCCCTGGTTGTCCAGTTTTCAGTAGTGTCTGGATCTGGCAAGTTTTTCCAGGTGGCAGCCTACTCAAGTCCAAAACATGAAGTCATCCACCATTGTAAGTGGGACGATATTCAGAGTTAGCCAAACTCTCCAGGTCCAGACTGACGCTTTATGGGTGAGTGTGAGGTCTGATATTATGATGGGCCAGACCCAACCCAATGGTTCACTTTTTCGCCCCAAGCAGAAATTGGGGCAAACCTCTTGTCTACCCCTGGAGTGGGGCAAAAAGACTGGTTTGTCCCTTTCGGGGACATCCACCATCAACCACTTTCTTTTGTCCAAAAGGCAAGCTCCCTGGTGGCAGGTGGACTTTCTATCCCCCAACCTACCCAATTGGAACAAACCATTCTGCCCAAGAGGGGTGGAAACATACTTTTGCCCATTCCTGGGCGAGGGCATGGCTCGATGCCACAGTAAGCCGCCCCCTCCTTTTGTTTGTCTTCTACTATTTTGAAATCATAAGTGCTCAGTGGGCTTTCTGCCCCCGGGGGAGGGCAGATTGGGGGTAAATACCCCATCTACCCCCAGAGGCAGAAAGTCTATTGGGCAACAGAGCGGGGGACAGCAAGGGCCTATGCCCTGGCGGGGGGGCATCCCCACCCCAAACAAACATTGCATAAACGCAGTCTCTGGAATTTAGTAGAGGGCTTTCGGCTCCCCATCGATGCTGACTGGGGGTAATCATCCCCATCCACCTCCTAGAGGGGTGGCAGAAAGACGGTCAGCACATTTGCGGTAGAGGCATGACCATGATCGGCAGCCCCCACCCCTATATTGTTTTTTACATGTCTGGTGTCTATGGGGCTTTCTGACCCCGGGGGCAGGTTAGGGTTAATCACCCCCATCTGCCTCAAGAGGGGGCAGGAAGTCTGCCAGCATAGTTTTGTTAGTGGAGTAGGCGCATCGCCTTGCCCATGATGGGAGGCCCCACAGCTAAATGTTTTTTTCATGTCTCTGGTGGGCTTTCTGCTCCTGGGTGGGGAGCATCTTAGGGGTAATCACCCCATCTTCCCCTGGGTGGACAGAAAGACCACCAGCATATTTTGGTGGGGTTTTGGGGTAAGGTCATGCCCATGATGAGCAGCCCCCACCTCTATATTTATATTTAGATTAAGCTCTGGCGGTAAATGGGCTTCCCCCCCTCCCCTCTCCCAGGTGGATTGGGGGTGATCGCCCTCATGCACATCCTGAGGGCAGAAAGACTGTCAGAATATTTTATGGGAGGTGGATGGCCATGCTCTTGGTAGGCAGCCCCCATTCCTATATATATGTTTAAAAACATCCCTGGAGCCTAGGGGCTTTCTGTCTCCTCCAGGGGAGCATGTTTGGGATAATCATCGCCATCCACCACCGAGGAGGGGAGGGGGCAGAAAGACTGCTAGCATTTTTATGGTAGGTGGGAGCATGGCCATGTCTATAGTGGGCAGTCCCCACCCCTATATTTGTTAGGTTGAGCCTAGGCAGCACCCATGCGCTGTCTGTAAAACCTGCTGTAATTAATGAAACAACTTTTGTCATGCCTGCTACTAACCATAGGTTGACTCTAGTGTTGCTCTTCTTTACTGCCTCCTAACTGGTTTGCCCAATTGATGCATCACTTCCGTTGAAGGCTGAGGAGCACTGGCCAAGTACAGTTTCCTAACGCTTTCAGGGCTTATCTGTTGTTTGGGAGAACACTTTTACTTCTGATGCCCTTCCATGTACTACAAGTCCAGCTGGTGTGTTCGTTGCCTTGCATGTTCAGTGTCAGCGACTGTCTTTTTTTTTCTAAACATAGTTTCCAGCTCGTCACTGCCTAATCTCACTGTGCGGTGCCCTCCCCTCACCACCTGTTGCTGTTTGTTTTTAGGTCGAGCCTCTTGGAATCACTTCAGACTTTCTGCAGACTTGTGCGTGTAGTGTTTCATTTTCCATACATGCTATTGGCCTTTGCGTGTGGCTTTCAAAAATGTAAGCACGCAATTGGCCAAAAGCGTGTGCATGTCCTACCTTTTCTGAAAATGTTTACTTCCACAGCGTTTAGCTGTCGGGAGCGAGCAGCTGCGCGCAGCGTGCCATCTGTTGTGGATCATGTTTAATTTCAAGACCTTGCAGCTTTCCGTACAAGGCACGTCCCCTCCACCCCGGCCAAGGGACAGACCCCACCGCCACAAGAGTGCGTGCTTCTTTTCCAGTATTCGCATTCATGACAATAAGATACTAACAAGGGGCGCTCCCCTCCACCCCGCACATTTTAACATTATCATTTTTTCATCACTGTGGTGCGCGCTTCCTTTCACACCTCTGCGTAGCTGTGGTGCATGCTACCTTTGACATCTCTGCATAGTGCACAGCTCTGGTACGTGTTTCCTTTCCCCACATTGCTTTTGGTGCTCACTTGATCCAGGGGCGTATCGCAGGCCCTTGCTGGGGGCTAAATTTGAGCCGGTGTCTGCTGGTGCGCACATGGACACTTAATTATTAGCAATTGCTTTTTGTCCGTGCTTGCTGGCACCGGCTGTTAAATATTGCCTCTGCTTAGCTGTGGTGCGTGCCACCTTTCACATCTCTGCACAGTGCACAGCTGTGGTGCGTGCTTCCTTTCTCCCCATTGCACAGTACACAGCTTAAAAATTGACCGCACCTCTTAACATTCACGTTTTTTCAGCACCGTGGTGAGCACTTCCTTTCACAGCTCTGTGCAGCTGTGGTGCGTGCTACCTTTGACATCTCTGCACTGTGCACAGCTGTGGTGCGTGCTTCATTTCCCCCATTGCTCAGTACACAGCTTAAACATTGACCACACCTTTTAACATTCACGTTTTTTCAGCACCGTGGTGCACGCTTCCTTTCACACCTCAGCGCAGCTGTGGTGCGTGCTACCTTTGACATCTCTGCACAGTGCACAGCTGTGGTGCATACTTCCTTTCCCCCATTGCACAGTACACAGCTTAAAAATGGACCACACCTATTAACATTCACGTTTTTTCAGCACCGTGGTGCACGCTTCCTTTCACACCTCAGCGCAGCGGTGGTGCGTGCTACCTTTGACATCTCTGCACTGTGCACAGCTGTGGTGCATACTTCCTTTCCCCCATTGCACAGTACACAGCTTAAAAATGGACCACACCTATTAACATTTGCGTTTTTTCATCACAGTGGTGCGTGCTTCCTTTCACATCTTTGCGCAGCTTTGGTGCGCGCTACCTTTGACATCTCTGCACAGTGCACAGCTGTGGTGCGTGCTTCCTTTCCCCCAATTGCACAGTACACAGCTGTGGCGAGTGCTTCCTTTCAACCCACTACACAGTAGTGACGCGTGCGTCCTTTCACAACACTGCACAGTGCAGATATGTGGTGTGTGCCTCCTTTCACCCCAGTGCACAGCTGTGGTGCGTGCTTCCTTTCACCCCACTGCACAGTGCACAGCTGTGTTGCATGTTTCCTTCACCCCACTGCATGTGCCCCCTCCATCACATCCATGTGGTTCTCTCATTTTCTGTTTAATAAACAAATTTCATAAACAGATTCCCAGGTATCCGATGTTAGCATTTGTGAACTCCCTGGACCTCGCAGCTTTTCTTACAAGGCGTGTCCCCGCCACCCTGGCCGAGGGACAGACCCCACCGCCATAAACTGGATTATAAAGCGCCCTGACAGAAGCACCAAGGCACTGGACCTTGCAGCTTTCCTTACAAGGTGCGTCCTCTCCACCCCGGCCGAGGGACTAACTCCTCCACCACAAGCTGCTGTGATAGTATGGTAATATTATCAATTTTTATTATTCCTAGCAACTTTGGCATTTACATTATTGCCCTCTATTACACTATTTGTTAGTTTTTAACTCATCAGCAGCAACATTTGTGCCCCTGTGCTGCCCAGAAAGGAAGCACACCAGTACCACCACTGTAACAGGAGATAGACCCCCCCCCCTACACTTCCAACAAATGGCTCTACAGTAAACAGTCTGTGTATAGTTTCTTATTGCTGGAATTTATGTCCCTTCACTGGCTCCTCACCCGCCCCCTTCACTCTTCCCCTCTCTCCCTCCCACTGTCTCCTCCCCGAGATTGGTGCAACAGACGTAAGTGTTTAGGCTCTGTTAATCTGCAGGAACGTTATTACCCTGAACAGGGCCACACTGCCACATCTTTTTTTATTTTTCAGCTACACTGATTATATTGATATGCCAAAACCATCCAAACATCCAACAAGGTGCATGCTATACAAAATAAAGGACACGGAGCATTAAAAGATGTTTTGTTTTTGGGAATATTGTTAAATAAAGGGTTTTCCGTAGGAGGCCTGCACACAGGGACAGTTCAGAAAGCCAGCACATTTCACTCTACAGGAGGCCTACAGATCAGCCGCTGTGTACCAGGCGTCCCTTGTACTACAGCTCATTTGAGTGTGTTTGTGTGTGTAGTAGTCCAGGCTCTTGGGGCTTGCTCTATCCAGGGCCATAATGCAGTCCCCTGCTTGGGGCTTAATTTGAGCTGGTGTATGCCGGTGCTCACATATGCACTTCATTATTAGCAATTGCTTTTTGTGCGTGCTTGCTGGCTGCTACATATTGCCTCTGCACAGCTGCGGTGCCTGCTACCTTTGACATGTCTCTACAGTGCACAGCTGTGGTGCTGGCTTCCTTTCCCCCCCATTTCACAGCACACACCATAAGAATTGACCGCACCTTTTAACATTTGCGTTTTTTCAGCACCGTGGTGCGTGCTTCCTTTCACACCTCTGCATAGCTGTGGTGCGTGCTACCTTCGACATCTCTGCACAGTGCACAGCTGTGATGCGTGCTTCCTTTCCCCTATTGCCCAGTACACAGCTTCAAAATGGACTGCACCTTTTAACATTCGCATTTTTCATCACCGTGGTGCGTGCTTCCTTTCACATCTCTGCACAGCTGTGGTGCGTGCTACGTTCTACAACACATAATAAAAACGTTAACAAAGCCAATAGCTCAGTCTAAACATTTTTAACGCCCCAAAAACGAAACCTATTGGCTAAGCCAATGCTTGTTTTTTTTGCTTTCCCTCTGCTTGTGTATCAGCACGGCGCCCGCTTCACAGACGCCTTGCTTCATGTTTTGGACAGCTAAGAATGTTTTATTTATTTGTATTTATTTGATCACAATGTGCGTCTTCGGTCCACTTGCAATAAATCCACCCAATTGCATGGATGTATCTGCCTCACCATGATGTAGGGGCCCCCTTCTGAATATGATGTACCCCACTACCCTTCCCCTCACTACACTCGTCGCACACCGCCCACCTCCGTACAGTGTTCGCTTCTCCTGATTTTCCACTGACAGTCGCCACCCCTCACTTTCTTCCTCTTATTCCCTCTCTTTCTGGCTCTGTCTCGCTCCTCCTCACTTGCTGAAAACCGTGACTCCGACAAACCTCTCTTATGCTCTCCTTCCTTTCTTTGCTCCTCTGTGAAATGCATCAAAAAGAGAAAGAAACACTTTTGCTACAAATGTTGTCTTTTTCTGACATTTTTCCATTACAAATTGCAGCCTCGGGATGGAGATAAAATAAAAGGTTCGACATATGAAAAATAGATAAAAACGATATAAAGTAAGACAGAGTGGTTGCAAAGTGGCCATATTGGTTTAAGTCACACCCACGCACATTAACGCCACTTTACAGAGTTTGCCAGTGAAGCGCTACTTTTGTTTTCTCATCTTTCTTCGAACAACATTGTTTTCCCTGGGTGAGGAAGTGCACCATTCCTGGAGGTGCAGCAATATCTGGTCGATTGTGGAGTGGAAAATGTTTAATGTGATCTTTATCAGCTGTTTTCCTTATTTTAGTCTATAAAATGTGCACCACAGCTCTGTGCTCAGGGATGTGGTCTTTTCAAACCACACTGCTTACATTTTGTAAGGATCTCAGTAATGGACATTGAAACGGGTCTTTCGGGCCCTGTGGTCATGTCCTTAACTTTACAGGCAAAAGCACTAATTGATTTCTGAATAATAAGTGTAAAAGGTAACCATGTTGTTCCTGCTTACATTTCACATGGTTTACTTAATCCTGTATTCCCTCTGAGTGTTTGCTTTTTCCAGGATGTTGTTACTTTTTTTCAGGAAGCATATTACTCATCACCTATTTCCCATTTTCTGGTTCTCCAGCGCTGCGAGGTCATATGATTGGCAATAGCGCAATGCAAATATGATCGCTTCATTGCAAATACAAAAACAAAAGTAAAAAACATTGTCATTTTCCACGGCAATACCTCGAACTTTCACAAATGTGGGACCAACTACATTGCAAATGCTTGTTTTATATGTCCCTGGTGTCTAGTAGTCTTTCTGCACCCCTGATGGGGGCGGCAGATTGGGGGTAATCCCCCATTTGCCCAGAGGGGTGGCAGAAGGATTGCCAGCATATTTGTTTGGGGGATGGGTGTATGGCCATTGCCATGATGAGTAGCCCCAACCCAATATGTTTTTTTAAAGACTGTCTAGTGGGCTTCCTCCCCACCCGGAGGGAAGAAAGACTGCCAGCATACCTTTTTAGTGGGAAGGGGCATGGCCAATGCCATGATGGGCAGCACTAGCCGTATATTTTTTTAAATGCCGTGAAGGGCAGATTGGGGCTAATCGTCCCCATCTTCGCCCCCAGGGGGTGTGGGGGCATGGCCATGCCCATGATGAGCAGACCCCACTCCTATATTTGTTTTTAAATTAAGCAATGATGTCCAGTGGGCTTTCTGCTCCCCCTCTTAGGGGGAAGATTGGGGGAAATTATCCCTATCCCTTTCCCGGGGGCAGAAGGACTGATGTAATATGGGGTTGGGGGAAGCACAAGCCCTTGCAAAGGGCGGCTTCCCTCAAATCCCTGGTGTCTTATGGGGGGATCCCTGCTTGAGGATTGCTCTCCTGTGGCGATCACCAAGGAAGGATCCACTGGGCAGGGATATAAATTGGAAAGGGGAAATTCTCCCCTGAGATGTGCCCCCCAGCACTGATGCAATGAAAGCAAAACAAGCCCATCTGCTTCTTTTACTTTCACTTTAGTGTAATGACGTGAGCACGCCCAGTGCGCTGAGTGTCATTACCCTAAAGGAAAAAAAAAAGACTCGGGCTGCTCAGGAAGCTCTTCCCAAGCAGTCTGAGTTTAAAATGTATTAAAAGAATCCCTCTGCTGTCTCTGTACCAGAGCGGCCTTTATATGCTTTCCCAGTAGTGGCCGATGGCCGACAGATGCACTGGGAGGTACTGGAGGTGTCTGCCATAGCCCAGCATCTGCAATTAAGGAGTTAAGAACAACAATAATGATGATGATGACAATAACAATAATATTAAAAGGGATAAAGTACTCCCTGCCTTACAATATGAGGATATTGCAATTCACCAAGGAGTTGCGTAAGTATATAGAGGAAACAAGGTTGAAGGCTGAGTACCTTTTTAAGATTATTGAACTCCGAGGTGACTTGCAATATTCTTATCATGTATGCCAGGGGGTACTTCATCCCATATGATACATGGTCACACATCACCTTTACCATAAACCACTTGAAATCTTGGTGCCTAGCTTTTCATATGAAAGAGTGAGCATGTTTGCAAACATAAAGAATAAAAGTAAAACATATAGGGCCAGATGTAGGTCGGTCGGTAACGGCCAAAAATCTGTATTTTCGGCCGTTACCGACCGGCATTCAAGAATTGGCATGTAGGGGCACAATTTTACAGAATCTGTAAATTTACCGATTCGGTAAATTTACCGATTCTGTAAAATACCGAATCAGTATTTTTACCGATTCGGTAAATCTCAGATGTAGGTGGGACTCTTCTGAGTGCCAAGGCCCTACAAAATCAGTATTTTACCACACAATCCTATTGTGTGGTAAAATACCGAATTCAGGTGTGCATGCACATGTGTGCATGCACACCTAGCCATGTGACAGACAGACATGCCCTTAGGGCATGTCTGTGTGCCACATGGTGCACATGCCTATTTGTGGGGTGCCAGAGGGTGTCAAAGTGACACCCCCTGCACCCTTGCAAAATTCGGTATTTACCGATTCTGTAAATACAGAATCTGTATTTCCCATTGATTCCTATGGGCTTCGAAGCCCATAGGAATCAATGGGAAATACCGATTCTGTATTACCAGAATCGGTAAATACCGATTGTTACAGAATCGGTATTTCCATATCTGGAAATACCTACATATCCACCCTTTAGATTTACCGATTTTTAATTACCGAATCGGTAAAATTCGGTAATTAAAAATCGGTAAATCTAATTTACCTACATCTGGCCCATAGTGTAAAATGTTTGATTGTCTTAGTAAATAGAAGAGCAAGCTGGTGAATAATTTAAGGTGTTATTGAGTGAAAGAGTGGGTGAATGAATGAGTGAATATGTTAGTGAGTATAAGAGCGAATGAATAAACATATTAGTAAATGTATGAGTGAGGTAGTGTAAGTATAAGGGGAGGTGTGAGTTGTTGAGTGAGTGGTCTTCCATAGCTCGCTTCTGAACTGAGTTCCCTTTAGTTCTTCCCCTACCGAACGGATGTTGACCTGACTCCAATGCAGCAATGAGGTGATATGTGGTAGTCCCCAGGAACAAAGTGCCACTTCATAGCAAAGAATTAACACATTTGCTCCTATGTTAAGAGAACTAAAATAAAACATGGTGATAATCATTCAGATAGAAGTTGCACTCTTTCTGCACACAGTGTACTGCAGATGTGTTCAGTGTCCCCCTAGCTCCACTTTTTTGGTTTGCATTATTCTCCGCGTCTCTATCCACTGGGATTGCAAAGACATGCTAAATTATATTTCAACCAGTGTACTAGCCAGTGCATGTGATGTCTGTAGCGATGCATATTGTGGCTTACCGTGAACATAGAGAGGATTGGAGCTTGCCAAGTGCTTACCGCTGCTTGGCTTTCCTTCTCACTCTACTTTGCCTACTTTTTATTTGTGTCCCAGCTTCTCAACCATGTGTTTGTCCCTCCCATGGAGCATTGCCTCTTTACTGTGTGTGTGTTTGCTGGGCATTGAGCAGGATGTTTGGGAACTAGTATTTTTTCTTTCTGTGGAAGCACTCACAGAAAGCCCTTGTGTTTGCGTACTTCTTGTCCCCCTCATGCTGCCGCCAGTCCCCGTTTGCTTCTGCCTGCTCCCTCCTTGTTGCTCTCACCAGCTTGCTCCTCCATGTTGAATCTACTCCTTCCCCTTTCCCGTGTTGCTTCTGTGTACCGCTACTCTTTGCAGTGTTGTTTCCACCTCTCTCTCCCCCCTTATTGCTTCCGTGTCCCCTCCTACACCCCGCAATCTTCCCTGTTCCCCCAGCCTGCCCCGTGCAGCCTGCCCCGTGTCTCCCACTCACTCAGATCCGTAACTAAAAACAAAACAAGCATTGGCATAGCCAATAGGTCTCGCCTTTGGGACCTTATAAGTGTTTAGCCATGAAAGAGTTAATGTTGTTGCAGTAAGGATATTGTGCAGCATAACGAAATACTTATAACATCACAAAGCCAAGACCTAGTGGCTTTGCCAATGTTTATTTTTTCGTCTTTCTTTCTCTCCCTTCTCTGCCCCCCACCCCCGCCACTGCTGGCACCACTGCCCCACCAATCTACTCAAAGCCGGCCACTACTGTGTGCTTTGTGTCTCTAATTTGCGCAAGTGAAGGTCACACTGCTGTTTATGAAAGAAAATGTTGCACTGGCCTCCCGCAGTTCGTGATGTATGTATGTGAAGCTTGCACTGCTACTATCCCTGCTGCCCAGGTCTATCGGGCACAGCTGCTGCCTGCACTGTATCTTCTCTTGGTACGTATGCCCTTGTACTCCTGTGCAGTGGTTGTTCTAAGAGTGAGAAATATTTCTAGGGCTGGGCGTAGTTCGCGAAGTAGCGCTTCGCGAAGCTACGCGAAGTGCACTTCGCACTACACGAGCTACGCGTAGCACTACGCGAACTGCGTAGTAGCATGTTCGCAATGTGCAAGATGCCGTTTTCAATGATTGCACAGTGTGGACAAGCATCCGGCACTGTGCAATCAGTTAAAACGGCATCTTGCACAGTGCGAGCTGTAGTTTTCTTCCGCTCAAGGAGATTTTTCCTTGAGCAGCAGCTATCTTAATGTGGACTGGTAGATTCTCATTGTGAGCATACGTGACCACTCGCAATGAGAAAACAGACCTCCCCGCGTTGAGAATCTCGCAGGGAGGTTTATTTTCCACGCTCGCAATCGGCAACTTGATGCGAACGAGGAAAATGTCTCGCCAAAATGTCATTTTGCTTGTAATGTAAATGTAAATGTAAATGTATAGGCATTTATATAGCGCACTACTTACCCGTAGGGTCCCAAGGCGCTTCGACCGCTGCGAAACCCTTCCTGGCTTTCCTGAGAGATGGTCCCTTAGTGGGTATCTCGAGGGTGAGACCAGGCATCCCCGGCGGTCTGGTGGGGCCGTTAGTGAAGATGAGGCAAGCTAATGCCCAGAGTTGCCGAGTGTGATCGCTGATCAGAGTGGGCACCGAGGCGAGAGAATTATCGAGTCCGCTGACCCTGATCCAGAAACCTGCCGCGCCGGGAATCGAACCCTGGTCCCGGGCCGTCCTCTGCTCTCGGGTCTGCCGCCTCTAACCAGTGAGCCACACTACTTCACTGTTCGCGGTCGCCAACTTGACGTTGAGGACCGCGAGCAAGCAAAAAATGACCGCTGCACTACTGTATGCTACGCGTGTGCGCACTGTGCTACGTGCAGCTCGCGTAGTGCGAAGTTGCGCAAACTTTGCAAACTACACGAGCGCAGCGTAGTGCTTCGCCCAGGCCTAAATATTTCCCTCACTTTGCCTGACCTGTGTATGATGGAGGTGTGCACTGCTGGTGACCACTGCTAAGTCTTTGATTTCAGGAGCAGACTGCTGCAGGGGGCAGGGGGGGTTGAGTAGTGCTTCTGCTCGCAGGCCCTGCCTTGCAGCATCAGTGACAGAGTTTTCAGGCACTCGGGATGGCGAGATGGGGCATTTCTCTCCGGGTGAAATATCTCCATTTGGAATCGTACCTAGTTTAGCAACAGCACAAACAGCCGCAGAAAAAGAGTTCCAGGATGTAGGTGGGATACCAGGGTGGTCACAGAGGAAGAGGCACTGCCAAGAGGAACTGAGGAAGGAGTGAGAAGGAGAAGGGCCATGGAGGTAAAAAGTAAAGGTGCCAAAAGGCCACAGATACATTTCTGAAAAATAACTATAAAACTGCATAGAAGATAATAACGAAATGGGAACCAGTGCAAATTAATCAAGAGGGTTGGAGTGCTCTGGGGGCACTGGGTGGTTAAACAAGCGAGCAGATTTCAGAGGCCAAGAATTGGAGGCAAACCCAACCAGGGTGGGAAAACACTGAGGTCAAGGTGGGGGTTGGAGAAGGCAGAGATGGCGAATGCGCAGTCTGGCAGGGGGATGTTCGGGAAGAAGTAGACAGCCACGGTCGGCAGTAGGAGTTCCTGCAGGGCGGTGACGTGGGCAGGGGGAGGGGCAGGGTGGGGGTAGTAATGTATGGATTACGGTGTTTAACAGGTAAGTAAACATAAATAAATAAAACGGATTTCGTTGCGCGCACTGCATCGCATTTGGTGATGCAGTGCACGCAACAAAATGTGTTATATTTATTTATATGTTTAACTTACCTGTTAAACTCCGTAATCCATACATTACTACCCCCACCCTGCCCCTCCCCCTCCCCACGTCACCGCCCTGCAGGAACTCCTACTGCCGACCACGGCTGGAAGTAGACCCCAGAGATGAATGACCCAGTGTAATTAAAAAGGACCCACAGGTCTGAACTCGACTGCATGGTGTAATGGAGGAAATGGAAACAGAGAGATGGAAGTTTTAGGATCTGGACCACGCGAGCAGAAGGAAAGAAAGCAATCTGTTGTAGATCAAGAAATATGCAGAGTTCCAAGATACAACATGATGTCACCAGTATGAGGCTTTGTACATGATCGGACTGGCCTACCCGACGGTCAGTGCCACAGGGGCCACTTCAGCTGAAGTGCTGGGACAGTTTTGTAGGCACGTGTGGGCCAATTTTGTGAACTGCATTGCGGCACCAGCACTAGTCCATGCCTGTAGGTGGCCTAGGTCCTGCACTGCTCGCAGGCTCAGATCCGCACAGATCGTGCACAGAGCTGTGTCATATCTGGTGTAGCAGTCTAGTTTATATCGACAGATGCCAGTGCAGAGGAGACCCCGGAAGCACCCACACACATTGTATCACTCTCTGGCCAGGTGTGGCCAGAGAGCTTAAATAAACGGGTCGGAGTCGCTCGGGACTTCCGGCCGACACTCACATAACTGTCTGAGTGTCTATTCATTGCGGCGCTGCGAATAGCAATTTGCATAGGCCAGTGAAGGCCCTGTTGGGTCGCTACACTGGCAACGAGGATGGGTTAAGACTCACACCCAAGGGAAAATGTAACACACCCCCAAGACGGCTCAGTGTGGAGCGAAGAGAGCTGAGTACCCGCGTATTGGCTGGCGTGTGCCGAAACCGGGCCAAAGAAAGGAAACCAACGGGAGGAGCAGCGGACGCTGAGGACCCACCAATGGTGAGCAGCGGGCTGATCAGCCCAGCGTCTGCCAGTGCCTAAACCTCTGCTGTAGACACGCATTGCGCTGGAGCTCCTGAACATGACCTAGGGAGCCCGCGCTGATTCAGTGTATGTGGCTCATTCAAGAAGGGCGAGTGAAAGCGCTGAGACAGGCCACAGCCCCAAGGCCTCCCAAGCGCTGCCAAGTGAAGTGTTCAAAAGAAAAAAAAAAAAGAGAAAAGCCGGCACACAACACCAGCATTCCCACCTGTTGGGGTTAAAACAAGCAGTGGCAAAGCCAAGTCCCCACAGACACTTAATCAAAAAAAAAAGAGGGCAACATTTTTAAACTATTGCAGAGAGGCAGCAAGACAAACATTGGCCCATCCAAGGGATACTGTGCAGGACTCAAGGACACAAACAACAAGCATAGACACAACCAACACAACTTCCCAAAATACAAGTAAAGAACAGCGTGTGCGAGTAACTGGCACACCACGCGCACAGAACAGTGAGTGGGCAGAGCAGTAAGATAGGAACGCACCCTGGTAGATCAAGCCGCACCCACAGTTCAGCAACCCATAGCTCCAGCCACGCCACCACATCCAGTGCACTCCCAGATCAGCACGCTCCCTCCATTTAGTGAGCTCATCGACCCCGCCACCGCGTCACCTAGATGGAACGTGTGGATTGGCCTCCTCAACAAATATTTCATAGCAACGAGGGAAACAAATGGAGCGGTTAAGAGGTCGCTACTCTTACATTTCGCAGGAGACAAAATATACAAGCTGTTCGCCCATCTGCCGAACACAGGGGCGCCAATAGACTATGACGCCGCAGTCAAGGCCCTAAACGCCCATTTCGACCCTCCGCTTAACCCTGATTATGAACCCTTTAAGCTCAGACAAGCCCGCCAGAGAGAGGTAGAGTACATGGATGCGTTTCATGAGTGCCTCAGAGAGCTGGCCAGCACGTGTACCGAAGACAATCAAGCCAAAGAAGTGAGAGCACAAGCCATCCGAGGGTTCCCCAACAAGACCCTGGCGACCCTCCTACTACGGCAGCCTCGCATCTCATTAGAAGACATACTAATACTAGCACGATCACATGAGTTATCAGACATCAGAGCCAATGCAATGGAAGCAGCTCTCAATCAACCGGCGGAACAAACGGTCGCAGTCAAGACGAAGCGGGTGGATGCTGTTCGCACGTCTACCCGCTGTGGGCGAGGGAGATGGCCCACTAGGAGTATGCGACGACCGCAGTGCGGGTACTGCGGGAAGGAAGAGCACCCACAAGAAGACTGCCCAGCACGGGGTAAGACGTGCACAAAGTGTGGCATTCCGAATCATTTTGCTAGCATATGCAGAGGGGGCATACGGAACTCAGGACGACGTGTACCATCAAGGGCAGCGAGACACCTCACACTTGAAGAACCTGCCACATCAAGATCAGCAAGGGCTGCAGCACACCAAAGCCAGCGTCTGGAAGACTCATCCACGAACGAGGAGGAAGAATGTTACCTCATATCATTTGCAAGCGACCTTAAGCAAAGGCATCGACCACCGCCCAAATGTGCCATCGAGATTGCCGGTTCGTCAGTGACCGCTCTCATTGACACAGGAACTACGGTGAATGTCAGGGGGTGTCAGCACTACAAAAAGTTGAATCCAGAACCACTGCTCACCCCATACAGGATCAGAATCCTCACATATGGAAGCCAGACACCGCTTCCCCTGAGAGGTAAAATGTCTGTCCAGGTCAAATCAGAAGGCCATGAGGTCCCAACTATGTTCCATGTGGTCGACCGAGAAGCAGATATATTAGTCGGGAGTCACATGGCGGAGGACCTAAACCTAGTGGCATTTGCAAAAGCAGTAATATTACTACAAACAGATGACATCCTTGAACTGTTCCCACAGCTGTTTAAAGGATTAGGGAGCATAAAACGACCACCAGTGAAGCTACATATAGACACGGCAGTACAGCCCGTTGCCCTTCGACATCGATGCATACCGTTTCACCTAAGGCCACTGGTGGAGCAAGAACTCCTAAAGCTCGAACAACAAGGGGCAATAGAGAAAGTGACAGGGCCGACCCCATGGGTGTCCCCCGTGGTCATCGCCGAAAAACCAAACAACCAGAAAAATCCGGATCTGCATTGATATGAGGATGCCCAACCAGGCAATAAAGAGAGAGAGAGACACCTGACTCCGACAGTTGACAACATCTTAGCTGACCTCAATGGCTATCAATGGTTTTCTAAATTAGACCTAAACGCCGACTATCACCAGCTGAAACTTGCAGAAGAATGTAGGTACATCACCACGTTTTCGACACACCTGGGACTTTGGCGATACAAGCGACTGAACTTCGGTATATCCTCCGCAGCTGAACTATTTCAGAATGCAGTAAGAGAAGTTCTGTCGGGCTACAGGGTGTTATTAACGTCAGTGATGACATCCTCATTCACTCAGCAACCATCGTTGGCTCAGAGCCACTCTTCAACGCTTGGCAGAACACGTAGTGACCCTTCACAGGGAGACATGCCAATTCTTCCGGAAGAGGATTGATTTCTTTGGCTACGTGTTCAGTCTGGAAGCGGTCAAAGTGGGCCCAGGAAATCTCAAGCAATTCAACTATCCCAGGCGCCAACCAATGCTTTCGAGGTAAGAAGCTTCCTGGGGATGGCAACCTACTGCGGAAGGTTCATTCCGAACCTTGCTACCATCGCAGAGCCGCTGTCAAACCTGACCAAAAAGGAGACCATGTGGCAGTGGGGCCAAGATGAAGAGAGAGCGTTCAGCCAAGTAAAATCAGCCCTCCTCAAAGTACGACCATGGCATATTTCAACACAACCCGACCTACCGAACTGAGAGTGGACGCCAGCCCGGTGGGCTTAGGGGCCCTACTGACGCAAGAAACGGAGCCGGGAACATGGCTTCCACTAGCATTTGCGAGCAAAGCACTGACTGCGACCGAAACCCGCTGCTCACAAATATAACGAGAGGCCTTAAGTATCATATGGCCACGCAATCACTTTCATCTGTACGTCAGTGGACAACCTTTCAAAGTAGTAACAGATCATCAGCCCCTCCTACCACTGTTCAAGGGGACTGCACCTCATCCACCACCCAGGATTGAACGATGGGCGATCCAACTACAACATTATTAGATAATGCTTGTGTGTAGGCCAGGTGCGAAAAACCCTGCTGATTTTCTATCACGCCATCCTGCACATCCTGCCGAGACAGACTCTGACCAAGAGATGAAGACGGAAGACTTTGTCAACATGGTCTCTCAATGGTCATGCCCGCGAGTGTTATCCATAGAGGAAATCAAGATTCACATGGATACTGAAGCAATTCTGAAATGAGTGGCTGATGCTTTACGGAAAGGCTCCTGGGAAGGTTTTCTCAGGGACATCCACAGATGGGGTGAACCCAGCAGGATCCATCTGCGAAAATTTTGGAAAGTCAAAGATGAGCTTAGTGCGGCTGAAAACAGCATCATACTAAGAGGGTCACGGATCGTCATACCTCAGAGTCTCCAAGAACGAGCAACCACTCTTGCACATGAAGGTCATCAAGGCACTGGGAGGATGAAATTGAGGATGAGAGAGAAGGTTTGGTTCCCTTGCCTCGAGGAAAGCGTAGAGTCTGTTATACGTAACTGTAGGGCGTGCCATCTCACAGGCAGCCCCGAAGCCCCTGCTCCAATATTAACGGAAAATCCTGCTCCATCACCGTGGTCCTTGGTGAGCCTTGATTTTGGGAACTTCCCGGATGGGAGAGTAACAGCTGTCCTGATTGACAGTTACATCAAATATCCCATTATAGAGGTCCTACCATCCACTGCGTTCACCCATCTGCAACCTGTCCTGGAAAAGTCCTTTGCACTGTTTGGTCTGCCACATGTGCTCAAGACAGACAATGGTCCTCCTTTCCAGGGCAATGAGTTCAAGGTCTTTCTGGCACGTCTAGGAGTAAAACATCAGCGCATCACTCCCCAGTGGCCACAAGCCAATGGTGAGGCAGAAAGATTCATGCGGACGGCTAACAAAATACTGCGGATAGCAGTGGCTGAGCAGGCTGACCCAGAGGTTGCGCTACAACAGTTCTTGAGAGACTACCGTAGTACACCTCACTGCACCACGCAACGATCACCATGGTCACTAATGCCCGGCGTGATATGCTTCCGAAGCCGACAACTGGAAGCAAGCTCCATATGATCCAAAAAGCACCGAAGCAAGGAGGCAATCGACCAATGAAAAAGCGAGTCACAGATGGTGGGCACAAGATCGAGTGCTGATGCCAGGATGTTATGTCCTCATAAGAAATCAGTGGGATGGGGGGAAGTTCCGAACCCCGTATTAATCAGGGCTGTGGACGGTAAGATCAACCCGAGGAACAGCCAAAAAAATGGATCGCCTTTGCCAGGGCACAAAACAGAGCCCGATTGAGTCCCGTTCAAGGCCCCCTTCAAAAAAATGCCTGTGCTCAGACCCGGCGAGACCCAGCCCACTTGAAGCCCTGGCTGTTTGTCTATGCTGTGCCTGGGCTCTTGCTATGGAAATGCCAAATGCATGCATGCATGCATTCATCTGCTCTATGTATGAGGGAATCTTGGATGCCCGTAAGTGCACAAAATGTGCACTGATTCTTCCCTGCAGCTTCTCTTTTTTATTTAGAGTTTCAAAAGCAATTTGTGCCTCCTCTCAGTTAATTCAGAGCTGTTGAAAAACGGACCCTATGGAGAAAACTGAGGGCCAGCAGGCATCTGTCCTTGTGTGTATGGGAGCCTTTACGGTATCCGCTCAGTGCATGAGGGCTGCTTGCACGACTGCGGGCCCTGCTCAATTATGGAGGCCGCACTGCTGTCTGTTTACGATGTACTGATTCTGTGTGTAAGGGAAGCATGCTCTGCGTATTGGCCTTCCTGTAGCTGTTTTGTGCACAAGGGAAGCTTGCACTACGCTGTGCAGGAAGCTTGCAGGCTGCTGCTCGTCCTGAACCTGTGGTGCCTGCGTGCTTGTCCACTGTCACTTTAAGGGGCTTGTCTGAGGCTGCTATCAACAGCACCACACCTCTAGAGGCCTGCTTGGAAGAGGAAAGGATGCAGAAAGAGACCCTTGATTTCTGTGCGCTTTACATCTGGAAGCTGTCACCAGAACTGTCAAAAATGCCATGGATGGGAAGAGACAGACAGGAGCCGCATCCACCTGAAGAAGAGACAGCGAAAAGTGGCGAGGTGGATTTAGGAATATTACTGTGCCGCTGCTCACGACAGTGCCTCTCGTTCCTGAATCTGATATTAATCCACAAGGTCAAAACCATTCCAATGTTATTAAAAACATACATTTTTGCAAAACAGGCAGAGGAGAGAGATGAAGGGGATGAGGGAGTTGGTAATTGTACCTTTTTTTGTCAAGCTTGGCAGGGCTTTGGATGCCAGGGCCGTCAAGGTGTGCACACTACATTGCATTCTAATTTAAGAAGTCAAGGTCATTGGCAGCAAATGGGGCAATGTTTAAATTAAAAAGTGGAAAAAAGGGAGAGTGTGGCGATAAAATAGATATGAACATTGGCTGCGCGTGCGAGCAGCTGCGAGACGAGATATGTGGTTGGGGAGGGGGAGAAGAAGCGCAAGCAAAAAGCGGACACGAGTGGTGTGCGCATGCAATGGGAAAAGTGAAAGTAGGCTGGCAAGTGGTGTGGGATGTCTGCGCAACATGATGAGAGAGGAAAGCCATATGGCGCCTCTGTTCGTCATTGTGCGCGTAACCGCACGCTCTGCTCCAGCCAAAAGCGTGTGGTAGGACTTTTAAAAGCCCACACCCTAAATGTCTTGCAGAGCAGCGCATGCATGCCCTGGCTCAGCGAGACCTGAAAAAGCATTTGCGTCATTTTATAGGCGCATGTGTGCTGCACATGACTACTTTAGTCATGCTGCGCAGCATCACAGACGCCGTTCAGCATGGCTAAAAATCACTGACAAACCCAATATGCCAATGCTTGTTTTATGGTTCCCACTCTTCTTAGAAAAGAAATGGTCATTTGATTAACTTGGCTATTCTGGAACAGACAAGGGCTGATAGGTGAAAAAGATGTTTGTATAAAATTGTCAGGGCTCTTTTGTAACATGGCAATTGCCTTTCTGTTTTCTCTAATATTCATTTTAAAATGATTAAGACAGTTCTGAAATACTTGTAACTGATTTCTTGATTTTTTTGCTTTTTTACGTTTATGTCTGAGAAGGGAAAACGTACCAAATTTCACTGTGTTTCCAATATTTTTACCAGCCTGAACTTAACAATACAGGCCAGGCTGGGAAAAACAAACAAAAATAACGTCCTGGTGGCAACACTACCTGTTTTTTAATATTCATGGTATTTTCAGCTCTCCACAAAATATTCCCGGACTGGAGTTAGAATATTGCATTCGCCCCCGTGTCCCAGTCGCTGATGGAGGCAGCCTGGCTGACTGCTGTCTGAATGATATTAACCCTTTCACTGGAGACGCGTCCACGTGACGGAAGCTGTTGCAGGTTCTGTTATTTCCACAGCACGCGCCCCTCATTTCTCTCTGTCACCCCCCAATGAATTCTCGCCTCGCGTGACGCCCCATCCCTCTCTTCTGCCGGCCGCGGCGGTGAAAAGTCATTTTAATCCCAGCACTTTAACCCTTCATCTTGTGACTCGGAAGACACACTGGGGTGGCTTTTAATTCCATTTATTGATTTTCAAGGACGCTCAGAACCGTCGAAAAGGTAAACAATGGAGACGTCACATCCGTCTCTTCCCTGAGAGCCACAATTAAGCGGCCTTGTACCTGCTCTGACGATGCTGCGGACGGCCGCCCACCCGCAGCCATTCAGCTTCGCTTCTGTCTTCCTTTATCGGGGTTTATCATTATATTGCATAAAGTAGATACACCACCCCCCATATAGCATACAAGGAGGCTCACAAAAGGTATTCTCGATTTGTCGATACATTGTTATTCACAAAGCGTTTTTACAAATGTGTATCTTAATATAAAGGTGTAGTACAGGTGAAAAAAGCAGAACAGAATGAAAATCTATGGCAGTAACAAAAGGAAAGGGAAATACATTCTTCAGCGGGTAGAGAAAATAGAAAGATGAAAAGTCAAAGCGGAGACGATACAAGTCAAGGAAGAAAGGGGCAGAGGGGGTTGCTTCATTACAGGGCATACAGTGGGATGAAAAAAGTTGGGGTCCTTAAAAGGGGTGTGGCCTATCAATCAATCAATCAATCAATAGAATTTGTAAAGCGCGCTACTCACCCGTTAATGTCTCAAGGCGCTGAGGGGGTGGGGCGCTACTGCTCGAACAGCCAGGTCTTGAGTTGTTTCCTGAAGGAGAGATGGTCCAGGGTCGGCCGTAGGTGGGTGGGGAGGGAGTTCCATGTCTTGGCTGCCAGGTAGGAGAAGGATCTTCCTCCGATGGTGGATTTGCGGATTCGTGGGATGGAGGTGAGGGCAAGGCTGGCGGAACAGACCTGGCGGATGGGTGTGTAGAATGTGAGTCGGCTGTTGAGGTACTTCGGGCCCGTGTTGTGAAGAGCCTTGTGTGCGTAGGTTTGGAGGCTGAACGTGATCCTCTTGTTGACAGGGAGCCAGTGCAGGTCTTTCAGGTGGGCCGAGATGTGGCTGTGGCGAGTAATGTCCAGGATGAGTCGTGCGGAGGCGTTCTGAATGTGCTGGAGTCTTTTCTGGAGTTTGGCTGTGGTTCCAGCGTAGAGGGTGTTCCCGTAGTCCAGACGGCTGGTGATGAAAGCCTGGGTGACCGTCTTCCTGGTTTCGGTGGGGATCCACCGGAAGATCTTTCGGAGCATGCGCAGGGTGTTGAAGCAGGATGACGAGACAGCGTTGACTTGCTTGGTCATCATGAGGGAGGAGTCCAGGATGAAGCCCAGGTTGCGTGAGTGGGTAGTTGGCTTCGGTGCGGTGCCCATGGCCGGGGGCCACCAGGAGTCGTCCCAGGCGGAGGGAGATGGTCCGAGGACGAGGACTTCCGTCTTGTTTGAGTTCAGTTTCAGACGGCTGAGCTTCATCCATTCCGCGACGTCTTTCATTCCTTCCTGGAGGTTGGCTTTGGCGGGGGCGGGGTCGTTGGTGAGGGAGAGGATCAGATGGGTGTTGTCGGCGTAGGAGATGATGTTGAGGTTGTGTTGGCGTGCGATGGCTGCGAGAGGGCTCATGTAGATGTTGAAGAGGGTGGGGCTGAGTGAGGATCCTTGCGGAACGCCGCAGATGACTTCGGTGGCCGAGGATCGGAACGGGGGGAGGCGGACACTCTGGGTTCTTCTGTCGAGGAACGAGATGATCGACTCCAGGGCTGCTCCTTGGTTTCCGGTGTTGCTGAGGCGCTGTATCAGGGTGCGGTGGCATACAGTTTCGAAGGCTGCTGAGAGGTCCAGGAGGATGAGGGCAGCAGTTTCTCCGTTGTCGAGCAGGGACCTGATGTCATCGGTGGCTGCGATGAGGGCGGTCTCGGTGCTGTGGTTTGCTCGGAAACCGGACTGTGAGGGGTCGAGGGATCCGTTGGTCTTGAGGAAGGCAGAGAGTTGTCTGTTGACGGTCTTCTCAATGACTTTGGCATGAAAGGGGAGGAGCGAGATGGGGCGGAAGTTCTTGAGGTTCGTGGGATCCGCAGTGGGTTTCTTCAGGAGGGCGCTCAGTTCGGCATGTTTCCAAGTCTCCGGGAAGATGGCGGATGCGAAGGAGCTGTTGATGATGTTCCGGAGTTGGGGTGCGATGATAGAGTCGGCTTTGTTGAAGATGTGGTGTGGGCAAGGGTCGGTAGGGGAGCCGGAGTGGATGGTGTTCATCAGGCAGGTGGTGTCTTCAGTGCTGACCGGGGTCCAGGTGCAGAGGGTGGTGGTGGGGGGCGTTAGTTCGATGGTTGGGTCCGAGGTCTGCGCGCCGAAGCTGTTGTGTATGTCGGCGATCTTGCGATCTTGCGGTGGAAGAACGTGGCGAGTGAGTCGCAGAGGTCTTGCGAGGGTGTGATGTCGTTGTTGCAGGCGCTGGGGTTGGAGAGCTCTTTAACGATGCTGAAGAGTTCCTTGCTGTTGTGGGTGTTGTTGTCCAGACGTTCTTTGAATGTTGTCTTCTTGGTGGTGCGGATCAGCTGTGTTCTGCTGTCTGGTCATGGCGCCAGCCTTTCTCGAGGGCGCGGCAAGTTTTCTTGGAGTTTTTGAGTTCGTTGGTAAACCACGAGGCTTTCCTGCTGCCGGGTCTGCTGGGAGGATTCTTCAGTGGTGCGAGTTTGTCGGCGCAGTTGATGAGCCACTGTGTGAGGTTGCGGGCTGCTTCGTTGGGGTCCGTTGTGTTGGTGGACGGGTTCAGGCTGAGGGCGGTGGTGAGCTGGTCGGCGGTGATCTTACTCCAGTTTCTGCGGGGAACCTGTTGCGGGTGGTGGTGGGTCGTGGTTCTCCTGAAGCTGAAGTGGACACAGCTGTGGTCTGTCCAGTGTAGTCTGGTTGAGTGGCTGAGGGAGATGTGCTTGCTGGAGGAGAAGATGGGGTCAAGCGTGTTGCCGGCGTAGTGGGTGGGGGTGTTCACCAGTTGCTTGAGTCTGAGGTTGGCGAGGTTATCCAGCAGGGCGGCGGTGTTGCAGTCCTTGTTGTTCTCCAGGTGGAAGTTGAGGTCCCCTAGAAGGATGTAGTCTGTGGAGGTGAGGGCCTGCGGACTGACGAAGTCAGCGATGGCTTCGCTGAATTGTGTGCGTGGTCCCGGGGGTCTGTGGATGAGGGTGCCTCTGAGGGTGGTCTTGGGGTCGGTGTGTATCTGGAAGTGGAGGTGTTCGACGGCGGTGAGGGTGTCGTCGGAGTTGGTCGTGATGCGGATGGTGTTTCGGTGGACGATGGCGATGCCTCCTCCGGTTTGGTTGACGCGGTCCCTCCGGGTGATCTTGTAGCCCTCCGGGATGGCTATGGCGTTGTCGGGGGCTGAGGAGACGTTCATCCATGTTTCTGTGAGGACGGCGACGTCTGGTGATGTTGATTCGAGGAGGTTCCAGAGTTCGACGGCGTGCCTGTGGACGGAGCGGGTGTTGAGCATGATGCACTTGAGGTGGTTGTTGCTGGGGCTCGGCGTGGCGGGTGCAGTGCAGGTTCGGAGGCAGGTGAATTGGCAGGCTTGGCAGGTGAAGGGTCCGTGGGTGCGTTTCGGGGTGGCTCGGTAGCAGGCGGGGTTCCGGCCGGCATTGAGTGCGTGGAGGGTTGCGGCATCGTAAGTCCGTCGGGTGGGCTGGCATCGTTGAGGACCAGGGGTTCTGGCGCTGGGCGCGGTCCAGGCGTGGATGGGCACAGACGGGCTTGCCTTCGGCGCACAATCGGCGCGCCCGCTGCGGGCGTTTGCTGCGAGTTCGCCGTGCGGCCTCCATATGAGGGGCTGAGGGAGGGAGGAGCAGCTGGGAGGCGGGAGCGGGGTGGCGAATGGGAACGGCGGGGGGGTGGGCCACAGGGAGCAGCGGCGGGAAGCAGAGGGCAAGGCGGGAAGCAGGAGGGCACAGAAGGCAAAGGGGGAATGAGGGGAACCAAAATAACAGAATACAGAAGGCATGGGGGAACGATGGGAAAAACTGCGAAATTACAGGCATAAAGTAAACGAAAAAATACAGAAATAAAACAGCAGTCGCAGCACACAGCACGGGGAGGACCACGCGGTGGCTAGGGGGGCAACCTACCTGGTGACAGGGTCAAGGGTCGCCTATGTAATTAACGGCCAGGCCTTAACATGTAAGCTATAATTCTGTACTTCCTATAGAGTGCCATTCAACAGGCATTTTAGTGCCTTTCTGAAATTTCTGTAATTGCATCCAGATACATCACACAACTGACATTCACCTGTAACAGCCCAGGACTATTGGGTTTGCCAATGGCTGTTGGCTGTGATGGTGCTTTTCTCTGTCAGTTTAAAGCACTTCTGAAGGACCAGGAGCAGTGGTAATCCTCCAAGCATTTTGTTGCTCCTCAACAAAATTATAATGCAAGATGGCCACAGGAACTGCCTCCTAAAACTTAAGGGAGACTGAGTCCAGTAACCCCAAGAATGAGTGTCTTCTTTTGTAATGCATTATAGAAAGGAAGCCATTCAGTTAATACAATTGTGCAAAAGTCACTGAGTTTGGACCAATCACAGTAGAGAGAGAACAATACCGTTTCTTAGCTCACATTCTCAACATTATCCTACAGGTTCATAGAATGCAGTTCTCATCCCTGGTTCCTTTCAGATGCCTAGATTGCAAATATAAACGGCATGACTTAGCATACAGGGAAAAAAGACCTTATGAAGAATCAATCAGGGGTTTAGATAACGCACTTCTCACCCGTGAGGGCCTCAAGGCGCTAGGGGGGTAGGGGGCAGCTCCGGATCAGTCGAAGAGCCAGGTCTTGAGGTCCTTCCTGAAAGTGTGCAGGGATGTTCACGGGGAGCTTGTTCCAGGTCTTGGCTGTGATGTAGGAGAAGGCTCTCCTGCCTGTTCTGTTTCTGCAGATGCGGGGGACCTCTGAATGGCAAGGTTAGCAGAGCGGAGGTTCCTCTTGGGTGCGTGGAAGGACACTCTCTCATTGAGGCATTTGGATCCGATGTTGAGGAGAGATTTGTAGGCATGGGTGAGGAGTTTGAAGGTGTCCCTCTTCTCGACAGGGAGCCAGTGGAGGTCTTGTAGGTGTTGGGTCATGTGTTCGTGACGCGGAGTCCCGAGAACGAGTCTGGCAGTGGCGTTCTGGATGGTCTGGAGTCTGTGTAGTGGAGTTCTGTTGATTCCGGCGTATAGGACATTGCCGTAGTCCGGTCTGCTCGTTATGAGTGCGTGGAGGGGATCCATTTGAAGATCTTGCGGAGGATGTGCAGGCAGTTGAAGCTAGTGGAGGCGACGGCGTTGATTTGGTGTTTCATGGAGAGGGAAGAGTTGAGGATGATACTGAGGTCTCTTGCGTGGTCAGTAGGAGTGGGTGGATTCCCGAGGGTGGAGGGCCACCAGGTGTTGTCCCAGGTGGAGGTGCAGGGTCCGAGGATGAGGACCTTGGTCTTCTCTGAGTTAAGCTTCAACCAGCTGTCCTTCATCCAGGCTGCCATGTTCTTCATTACGTCCTAGAAGCAGAGTCTGGTGTCTTCGGGATTCTTTGTGAGTGAGAGAATGAGCTGGGTGTCATCGGCATGGGATACAATGCTGAGCCGATGCTGTCTGGCGATGGCGGCGAGGGAGGCTGTTAGATTTAGGGGTTTCTAGTTGGCACAGGCAGGTACTTGTGACAAATAGGGACCCTTGCCTCTAGTCAGGATAAGGGGATTTCACGCCTAAAATAACACTTGCTCACCCCCTTGGTAGCTTGGCACGAGCAGACAAGCTTATCTCGGAGGCAGTGTGTAAAGCATTTGTGACCACATACAGTAACCCAGTGACATTACAGATGGACACCACACAAGGTTTTATATAAAAAATAAGTATACTTGATATAGATTTACCACAAGACCATAAATGACAAAAATACACAATACTGTTACTTTGGGATGGTAGTTTTAGCTTAGTTCAGTTCAATTCTTAAGATGCGGCACTTTGCGTCAATGTACCTTACGATGCTTGCGCTTCCACGACAAGCAATGTCGCAGCAAGGGAAATGCGGCAATTTCAGGTGCAAAAAAATAAAGACATGAAGATCTTCCAGATGCAGCACGCTTCTCCGTGGATGTGAGAAGTTCTCGGTTCGATGCATGGACTGCAGCGGCGACACCCTTGTTCAGAAATGCGACAGCAACAGCTTCAGCTGCAACACTGTTCTCCCATGTTTGCATGAAGCTTCCGCATGATGCGACAACTACAGTGGCGACATTCTTTTTTTTTTTTTTTTTTTTTTTTTTGTCCTCATATATGCCACCAGAATATTTATGCTCTAGATGGGTCTCGCTGTTGCCTCTTATACTGTTGTTTTTCTTTCGGGTCCACCATGGAAAACAGTATCATAGCAAACAGGGGTTCCCAGAGGTAGGCTGTTTTCCTTATCCTACTCCTCCAGACCTATTTTAGGCACCCTAGGCCTGGTGGAGGACAGGACCGACACAACCTCTGGCATAATCACAGGACTGCTCACCTATTTATCCAGACCATCAGTTTAGACCAGACATTCTCCAAGCTCTCACTGCGGCCAGCCTGATCCATTTTACACACTTCCATTAGGTACTTCAAACATACTGCAAATCTAGGGGGAGCCGCTGACTTCCACTCCATACAGATTTGTCTCCTTGCAATAATTATTGTGTAAAAAATGAATTGAGTATCCAGATCCTTGATGTTATATTCTTTCAGAAAGCCAAAAAAGACTAATCTGCGAGAACATGCAATAGTTGTTGAAAGTACATCTCCCAAGAAATCCATTATCGCTTTCCAGAAGTTTTGAATGGCTGGACATTCTAGAAAGATGTGGATATCATCAGCGGCGTTCTGGTTACAACGGGGGCAATAATAGTTGTTTCGTGTTATCCTGTGTAGTTTGGCCGGAGTCCAATAGACTCTGTGAGCCGTAAACAGGTGATTGCGCCTTAAATTAGCGGGTTTAATTAGCCTCTGTGAAAGGGAAAAAGAGTCTAGCCATGCCTTACAGACTTCTTCTGGGGGCTCTGCTATACAGTTTCCCCATAACTTTACTATCTCCGGGTACAGTTCACTCTCCTCTTCTTTGACCATTGAATTGTACCAAAAAGATAACTCTTTTACCCATTTCCCCCTTCTGCCAATTGCCTCAAGAATATCTGTATCTTCCTCCCTTTGCATTCTTTGACTGGACCACCAAGCGGACAGCTGGTAATATTTAAACCTAGTCAACTGTCCCTCCGTAAGCTGTGCCAGCGTGTTCCAACTCATTAGGCCCGAGTCTGCCCAGAGGTCTCCCCATTTTTTGAAGCCAGCTGTTTTCAGGGGTTGTGATAGTTGATCCTGGAGGCATTGAGGTGTGCCAGGAGAATCCCAAATCGGGGAGTGTGTGTGATAATAGGAAATATTAAATGTCTTCCTCATGAAACCCCAATTTTTTAATGCAGTCTGTAGGATTTTAAAGCGAATTTTTTAAAAAAATTTCTGGTCTCCAAACTTTAAAGTAAAGTAATCATGGTCATAGGGTAAATCAGTTAACAAAGCTTGAAACAGGCGGCCCTGTGATGATGCGTCCAGCTTGTTTGCAAGAAGCCTAAAATTTTTAAAATGAAATGCATGACAGTATGAGAGAATGTCAGGGAGGGCGAGCCCTCCTGTTTTTAAACCCCTCCTCAATTTCTTCCATGCAATTCTTGTTGACTTGCAGGCCCATATAAAGGATCCAATTTTGCCCTGTAAATTGTTGATGTCTTTCAGTGAAAATGATAGGGGGATGCAGTTAAATAAAAAGGTCAATTTAGGAAGAATTGTCATTTTGATAAGGTTGACCCGACCGTAGATGTTTAAAGGCAAGTTCCCCCATCTTGTTAAAGTTTTATTAATATCTTTAACCACCTTTTGCCAACTGAGAGAAGTGGTATCATTTAAAGATTGAGTTAAGTGGATTCCCAGGTACCTCATACTCTGTTTTGCACCAGCTATATGTGTGTTGTTATTCCACCCCATGATCTCTGTTTTATCTTTATTAATCTGGTACCCGGACAGTTTCCCAAATTCCTCAGATAAAAAAAATAACCTTGGAATTGCTTCCGAGTGATCAGAGGTATATAAAAGAAGATCATCAGCGTACAACGCCACCTTCAAAAGCAGATTTCCAAGCTGGAATGGTTGAATAATATTGTCCTCTCTAATCCCGCAAACAAAAGGCTCCATATAAACATCGAACAGAAGGGGGGACAGAGGACAACCCTGCCTAGTGCCTCGTGATATGTCAAACCACTCAGATAAAATTCCATTAACTAAAACCTTAGCCTTTGGGCAGTGATATAAGGATCTGACCGCCTCTATGAAAATTTTGGGGAGCCCGAAGGCCGCCATTGTGGCCCAAAGGTATTTCCAATTGACCTGGTCGAAGGCCTTAGCCGCATCTATTGCCACCAGCGCCAGTGGGAGATTTTTAGCATTAGAATAATCTACAGCCCCTATAGCTTGAAACGTTAGTTCATTTAACTGTCTCCCCGGGATAAAGCCTCTCTGGTCAGGGTGGATTATGGATTTTATTACCTTTGATAATCTGGTGGCCAAGATGCCTGAGTAAATCTTCATATCCGAATTCAGTAACAAAATAGGTCTGTAGGACTCTATTTTTTTCGGGTCTTTATTAGGCTTGGGTATAAGCGTAATGATAGCTTCTCCCCACGAAGAAGGTATAGAATGGCCTTGGATCAATAAAAAATTGAAAAGTTCTCTTAATGGAGTTATTAATTGATCTTTATTGTCCGTATAAATCTCCACTGGCAGCCCATCTGAGCCTGCAGCTTTCCCCTTTTTCATTTTCTTCAACTGATTTAGAATTTCCCCATCTGTTATCTCAGATTCCAAGTATGCTTTATCTGATTCGGACATTTGTGGCAGATGCTTTATACTCAACCAGGATTCTAAATCCGCCCCCGTGGGATCTTTATCTTCCGTGTAGAGACTCCTCATAAAGGACCTAGCTTCCTCTCTTATTTCTGCGTCTGTTTCTATCAGATTACCTGTCTGTCTAAGTACCAACGCTTTAATGTTATTTCTCGTTCTCTCTTCTCTAGCTTTCCAGGCAAGGAGTGCTCCGCACTTCTCTCCGTATTCAAAATTTTTTAATCTGCTGGACTCCCATTTTTCTTTAAGGATTCTTTCATCCGAAATTTTTAACTGGAGCTGCAAGTCAACAAGTTCCTTCTCTAACGCAAGTATTTCTCTGGAGTTTGTTAGTATTGCATTTTGTAGTTCGAGATCCTTTCTAGATATTATTGCTAAGTCTTCCTTTCTTTTTATTTTTATACTTTTTCTCTTGTGATACATTAGAGAACTTAAAACACCCCTCAAATAGGCCTTATAAGTTTCCCATACTATCTGGGGAGAGGAGGATCCTAAATTTATTAAAAAGAATTCTGATGTGTTGTCTTTAACAGCTGCTTTTATCTGATTATCCAATAAAAAGGATCTTTCCAGAGTCCACCTTGGTTTTAATAAAGTTATATTCAGTTTAATTTCCAATTCTAGTACTGCATGGTCCGATAATCCAGAGGGTGTGAAAGAGAGATAACTAATATCTTTAAGAAGGTGTTGGTCAGCCAAGAAATGATCTATTCTAGAATAATTCTTGTATTTTTTGCTATAAAAAGTAAAACCTGGTTGGAATTTGTACTTTTTTCTCCAGACATCCACTAGAGTGAAGTCTTTCATTAAAACATCCAAGATGGCAAGTGATTTTAAGGGAGCATGGTATTTGGCCTTAGAAGTTCTGTCTAATTTTTGGTCGAAGACCAGATTAAAATCCCCGCCAAGAATTAGAGGACCAGTTGTCGTAAATAAAGCTAGTTCTAATTTAGAAAGCGGAGCTGGATTGTCCTCGTTAGGACCATAGTACACTGTGAAAGTATGTGGGATGGTTTGAATGTATACTTGTGCAACTAGCCACCTCCCTGATTGATCCGTCTCAAAACTTCTCAAACTTATCCCGCTGTTCGATCGAATTATAATAGAAACCCCCCTGGTGACACCTAACTGCCTGGAACTGATTATATCCTGTACCCACCTACACTTTTTAAAAAGAGAATCACATACTATTGCCTCCAAATGTGTTTCTTGTAACATTATAATTTGGGCGTCCGAGTTTCTTAAGAATTCACAAATTCTGTTCTGTTTTATTCTTTCCCCTATACCATTAATATTCCATGACAGGACCTTAAGCTTATATAAATTGGTCATAGTTCTGATGTACTCACACACCCATCTATTTTTTTTTTATACATCAAGCAATTATTTATATATGAGGATTTTTTTTTATTTCCCCCCCCCCCCCGACTCCCCCCGCCCCTTGAACACCCCCCCCCTGAGGAACCCCCCCAACATACCTGGCGATGACTTCGCCTTTCGGAGCCCCCATGTGGTGCCCTTGACCGATTTACTGTATTCGAGCGAGACAAGTTAAATTACAAATAAATCTTCATGTCCCCCATTTCTATCATACAGCCTGCTTATACAGTCCTTTACTTTTTCAAATTCCCCCCTCACCATTTCCCCATTTACTATATTCAAATGAGACCAATTATATTGCGAATAAATCTTCGTGTCCCCTGTTTATCATTCAGCCAACTCAAACAATCCTTTATTTTTTCTTTTTTCAAATTCTCTCTCCACCATTTCCCTTTTTATATTATATAGTTTTTTTTTTTTTTTTTTTTTTTTTTTTTTTTCCCCTTTTATCCTTTCCTTTCTTTTTTTTTTTTTTTTTTTTTTTTCTTTCTTTTCACTTTTATTCCTTTCAGCTTTTTATTATATCTTCGATAAATTACTCAGCTTATTTATCCGGACCTATTCCTGTTCCTGTTCCTCCTGCTCGCTTCTTATTCGATCTAGAAGATTGTCGACCTCCTCTGGCTGTGTAAAACTATATGTCTTGTTTTTCCACATAATCCTGAGCATAGCTGGAAATCTCATCTGGACATGTGCTCCCAAAGACCTTAAGTCCGGCATTCTAGTGCCCAGCTCCCATTGTCTTTGCGCGGTTTTTGCACCAATGTCCGACCTGATAAGATAGGGACTAGAGTTATACCGTAGATCTGTTCTCGTAAGGGATCGCCCTAGGATAAGCTCTTTTACACTGTATGTCTGAAAGTTTATAAGTATTTTCCTGGGAGTTTTCCTGTCCGTACGCCTCTTGTAGGGGTCTCTGTGCACCCTCTGGATTTCTTCCTCCAAATTTATATCTGGACGATCATTTAGAACGCCGTCTCTCAAGAGTTTACAGACAAATCCCTTTAAATCCTCCAATTCTTCCCCTTCAGGTATTTTCAAGATCCTTAGGTTATTCCTCCTAGCATGAGTCTCCATCCGTTCAATGTCCATTACCAATGATCTATTCTGGGCTTTGAGATGTTCTATATCTTTTTTATTTTCATGTACAGTTTTGTCCAAGGCAGCCGTCTCTATTTCAAGTCTCCCTGTACGCAGAGTGACCTCCTCAAGCTTAGATTCTAACATATCGAATCTGTCCTGTATTGCTTTTTGATTGGTTTCCGATATCTCAAATTTCGACATCATGTCTCCTCTCAAGGATCGAAACAGGTCCCCTAGACGGTCACTTTCCTGCTCGCTCATATCTAAATGATTATCTTTACTTGCGTGTAATGTCCTAATCACCTCATCTGCCTCCTTAGAACTGCTCTGTGTAAATTTAACTGTTGCAACCTGACTCTTGGGTCTGGTGTCTTGGTTTCCACGAGTTTTATCTATTGTAGGGGCTTTAATTGAGTCTGTTGTAAGGGCTTTAGTCAAGTTAGCCAAGTTTTCTGTTACACATTCAGCCTCGTCTGCATTTTCCATATTGTCTAGATTTTCTAAGACCTTGTATCTATTTGTTAAAGGGGTAGAGCCGGGATTGCTCTCCAACTGCACTACGGAACGCTTAGCCTGATCCAGGACCTTAAAGAAAGATTTTAAGGATGGAGTACTTTTTACCACTTGGCCCTCATGAGGTGCACCTTTGAACTTTTTGACTGAAATAGTCTTTTTCTTTTTGCTTTTGCAGGGGGTTAATGGCATAGGTCTCTCTCTCTCTTCAAATTGTAGAGCCTCTTTCTCTTTTAATCCTGCCCTGGATCTAAGCTGATACCTGTTTCTTCTTACTGGAAGAATGTGACCCTGTTTTACCGAAGTTGAATTTATCTCCACCTTGGCTCGCTCTGTAGTCTTAAGTGATACTGCCTCTGTTGATTCTGGCCCGCCTAACTCAGGAGCTTTCAGCAGAACTGGCTCTTGCTCTAAACTTTCAGTAACTTCAGTGATTTCAGTGGTCCTGTAATACTTTAGAGGACCAGGCTGCGTATGATCCATACAACCCCCCCTTCCAGTAGTAAGTCCTGGAGCCTCTTCCACTCTAGTCCCCCTATCCCCGCACTTTGCTGCAAGAGAGTAAAGTTTTTTTTTCTCGAGGCCTATTTTAGTGAGATGTTGTTCAGGTGATTGTATTACTAGGCTTCCGAGTTTAATTTTGAACAGTGCAGAACGAAACCTGCCCCATAAACATCGTCGGCGTTCTTCCAGCATAAATGTAGATATAGATGTGCACTGGGTGAAAGTGTGCACTAGTCCACAATCAGATCTACCTAGCTTTAACCAAGCTTAGCCCGCTGCAACCTTAAAAATGCAAATACGATAGGCAGCTGCTTGAAAGTCTTAAATACACCCTCAAAGTCACACAGTGAGGAAGGACTAAAGTGGGATGTTTTTTTTTTCCTTTGTTGTAGAAAAAAAAAAAAAAAAAGATCAAATGACATGTATAATGGAACATACTCCGTTGCATGTACTGCAGATGCACTCCTTTTCACAATAGCTGAGCTGGTAAGTCAATGATCAAAGTAACCCAATATTGCCAGGACTCCAATGTCCATAATGCCTAGCACCTGTATCTCAGCTTCATTGCATCCTTTCTTATAAGAAATAAACAATTAAGGGCTATTAAAAAAGAGTACTTGCAGCATTCCATAGAGCTGCTGTCTGCTTCTGTCCAATGCTTCTGTTTAAGCCCCCCCCTGTGTATCTCCTTACCGCTGATGCTGCTCTCCGCTTTGGTGCAGTATTGACTTAATGATTCTTTAAGCGTTTTTCTACGCGCTTAAAATGAGGAAAGAAAACGATCTGCAAGCCTACAGACCCAGCAACCCAGCAACCATCTCCATTTCGTCCTGTTGAAACGACTCCCGCAGCAGACCACAACCAGACACGCCGATCCGACCTAACCCGCCCGCAGCAGTACCTCCTGGGACGGCTGGTTTTCCTCGGGGGAAAAGAACAAAGGAGCCGGCATTAGGCTTGCCGTCAGCATATGCGGAGGGGGAAAAAGCGCATCTATTACTCACCGCAACGCGGGGAGACAAGCGACCTCTCGCTGTCAAGCTGCAATCTTTTCTTCGGCCATCCGGACACCACGGAGCTGCCGCGACCGGCTCTCAGCCCGCCGCCATGTTCCTCGTGGGCGTGTCCTCAATCCCCGTGGCGACATTCTTGTTCAGAAATACGATGGCAGCAACTCTGATGGCAGCGCGCTTCTCTGGGGATGCGAGGCGCTTTCCTCGATGCGGTGCAATGCGACAGTTCCAGCGGCGACACCCTTGTTCAGAAGTGCGACGGCAGCAACAGCGACGGCGACATGGTTCTTCCTCGTTGTGAGACTCTTCTCTTGATGCGATGCAGTGCGACAACTTCAGCGGTGACACCCTTGTTCAGAAGTGCGATGGCAAGCAGCAGCGATGGTGACACGCTCCCTCTTCATTGCGAGACGTTTCTCTTGATGCGGTGCAGTGCGACAACTCCAGCGGTGACACCCTTGTTCAGAAGTGTGATGGCAGCAGCAGCGACGGCGACACGCTTCGTTTTTGTTGAGTCGCGTTTCCAGCTCCTTGCGACACACAGTCCCTCAGAAGGCCCAAAACAGCAGCAGGCACTTCCAAAGAACTCTGGGGAGCTGGGGGTGAAGTCTGTTGTCCCTGAGACTTCAGCAGGAGGCAAGCTCTTTTCCAAACCCTTGGAGATCCTTCACAAGTTGAAAGCAAAGTACACAAAGTTCCTTTCTCCTCTCTTTGGCAGTAAGGCAATCACTGCAGGCCACTCCCCTAAGCAGCACTTCAGCTTAGTAATAGTCTCTCCTCAGTTTCTTCAGGATCCTCTCCTCAGCAGAGGTTTCTTCTTGTAGTCCAGTAGGGATCTAATTTCATGGGATCAGGGTCCCAATAATTATACCCCAAAATCCTTTGTTCTCTGAGCACTCTGTTTACAGGACTCTTTCTTTCCTTTCACAGTGCAGGGCAGAAACATCAGACGCCCCACAGCGGTGGAGCCAGCATTGAGGAAAGCAAGTACAGTCCAGGAGCACTTTGTTGACAGGATTCCTTCTCTTCTTTCAGTGTGCAGGGCAGAGACATCAGCCGCACCCCAGGAGGTGGAGCCAGCATTGTGGAAGGCAGGCACAGCCCTATTCAAGGTTCAGGTGTAATTCCTCCCTCCCATCTAGATGAAGATCTCTCTATTCACCACTGGGCTGACTCACCCTGTCTCTTGGAATCCCTCAACCCTGTCACTCACAAACTCCAGACAAAGGAATACACAACCTGGCAGAGGCAGGCTTGAAAGGTGAGGCGAGAAAATACCTACTTTCTAAAAGTGGTATTTTCAAACACAGAATGCAGAATGGTAAAATCAACTTCACTAAAAGATGCATTATATCATTCTAAGTGCAGGCAAACTAAACTCTAATTTCCACCATGTTCTCTGAGTCAGTTAGGATTATAAGAATGTAAAAATCTAACTGCCCATTCTGGCCTATGGAGAACAGAGGGCCTTGCAATAGTGAAAAATGAAAGTTGCTGTAATTCACTATTAGGACATTCCACAGACACTAGGGCATGTCCTACCTTATACTTACAATGCACTCTGCCCTTGGGACTACCATAGGGGTGACTGATATGAAGAAAAGGGAAGGTTTAGGGATTGGCAAGTGGGTGCACTTGCCCAGTCAGCATGACAGTACCAGACTGCACCAGGCTCTGCAATGGCAGATCTTAGACACATTTATCAAGGCTGTTTCTGTGGGTGGCACAACCAGTGCTGCAAGCCCACCAGCAGCATTTGGATTTACACGCCCAGGGCACACTTAGTGCACTAGACTAGGGTCTGACAAGTAAACCAAATAGCCAAACATGGAACCACTGATTAATATATCAACTTACAATAGGGAGCACTCGCACTGTGGCACTGGAAAGCAGTGGCACACAGTTCGCTGAAATTGTCGTAGAGGGCCTTGATCTTCAGGTGGAAGTTTGAGCTGAGCTTGTCGCAGAGTTGCTGGGAAGGTGTGACATCCGTGGCTTCGCTGGGCAGTTTTGTGAATTGCTGTATCATGTTGAACAGATCCTTGGCATTGGTCGCATTGGTCTGGTTGGTCCGTTTGGTGTCCCCTAAGTGCTTCAGGGCTTCCTGTAGTTCAGTGGTGAACCAGGCGGCCTTCAGCGAGCGTTGTTTTGCGGGGTGTCGGAGGGGTGCGAGTTTGTCGATGCAGCAGGAGATCCAGCGGTGAAGTTCTGTGGCTGCGGAGTTGGTGTCGGTCGTGGTGCTGGGGGGGTCTTGGAGGAGGGTGGTGATGAGGAGTTTCTCTATGACCTTGCTCCAGTTTCTGTGTTGCGGTCGCAGGGCGGGCTTGTGTGCGGTGGTGGTGTTGAAGGTGAAATGGATGTAGTGGTGGTCCATCCAGACAGGCTGGGTGTTGCTTCCTGAAATGGATGTTTGTTCCTCCTACAAACATAGGGTTGAGGGTGTGTCCAGCTCCGTGCGTGGGTGTGCTGACCAGCTGCTGCAGTCCAAGGTTGGGGTTGTTGCAGTTGTCATGATGGAAGTTCAGGCCCCTGAGTAGAATGTAGTCCGTGGAGGTGATTGTGTGGGGTGTAGCAAGCTCTGCAATGGTGGCTGTGGACTGTGGATTGGGTGCGAGGTCCCTGTGGTCTGTAGATGAGGGTGCAGCATAGCATGGTCCTGGGGCTGGGCTTGATCTGGAAGTTGAAGTGTTCTGTGTTGGAGTGGGGGTCAATCGTGCTGGATGTGGAGAGGCGGAGGGAGGCCTTGTGAGCAATAGTGAGTCCTCCTCCTGGGCGGTGGGGGCGGTCCTTTCTCTGGATCTTGTAGCCAATGGGGATGGCGTTGGTCCAGGTTTCAGTGAAGAAGGCGACATCAAACGAGATTGTGTTGATCAGGTCCCAGATCTCTACGGCGTGTCAGTGTAGGGAGCGCGCGTTGAGGAGGATGGATGTCAGGGTGGTGGTGGTGCATGCGTCAAGCGGGCATTAGGCGGTCGTGGGGGTATTGTCAATGGTGAAGGATCTGCAGCAGGCTCTGCACGAGAACGCTCCATGGGTGGTGTTCGGTGAGGATGTTACGCAGTTGGTGTGTCTTCCAGGATTGAGTGCTTTGAGGATGGTAGAGTCGTAGCGGTGGGTCATGGGAGAACCAGGGTTCCTGGCTCTGGTCACGTTCGGGTCGCGGACTGGCACAGATGGACTTGCCTTAGGCGCGCCTTTAGCATGCTATCGGCACACCCGTGTAGAGGTCTGCATTATATAGGGGAGGGGAGGGACACTCAGCTGGTAGGCGGGAAACGGGCGCATGTAGAGGGGAGGGGCCGAGTCAGCACTGGCAGGAAGGGGGACATGGGGACGGTGCGAGGGGGCAAAGAACAGTTACAGCAGCAGAGGAATGGAAACAGAGGAAATAATTACCAAACAATGACCAAAAGAATGACAGATGAAATGCAGGCAAAATGCAAATTAAACCAAAATGAGCAATACTCAGCGGGCAGCAGCCTCGGACACACAAGGAAGGGGGCTCAGCAGCGGCAATGGAGCGCATGAGCTGTCTGGGAGAGTGGAGGCCTGTGACCGAGGTCAAAATCTTATATAGTTATTATCTATTGGCGGTCGCCAGTAGATAGTTATACTTAGGACCTAGTTTCCATAGGAAACTCGTTTATTCTTTTCCCAATAACTTTGGCACTGGTTGACGAATCTTTGCAACATTTTCAAAACTTATGGCCCGCTCCAGTCCGCTCCTATCTTGAAAATTTCGGGGTGATTCAGCAAGCGGGACCGAGCTACAGCCCGAACATCTGAACGGAATTACACCAAATTTGGCAAAAAGGTAGCTCATGGTTCAGAAAGAACTCTTTTTGTTGAATGGTGTAAATCCGTTTAGTAGTTGCTGAGAAAATCAAAATCAAAAAAATATCAATATATAGAGGCGCAGTGGATCCCCACACCCTGCCGATCACAAGCTACATGCTAATTGGCTGACAACACTCCAAACCAGGAAGTGTTGGCAGCCATCTTGTGCTTCGGTAGAACCGAGGCATAAGAAAGCAGTAAAAGAAACACGCAAAATGAGGGGGCAGGGTAGAAACACCCTGACCCCGTAGGCCTGCTCAGGGGGTCCCACAAGGACATCCAGGGACCAAAAAAGCATTAAAAAAAAAACACCTGTATCTGCGCCGGGTGCACAAATCCGGGCAAGAAATTTTTTAAAAAACAAAGCGCGGCATCCTGAGCTTCGTTTAATTTAAGCCCCAGGTGGGCTAGGTCTCGGGGGCAGTGAAAAACATGTGTGGGAGGGCCCCAATCCCCTCACACTGCCCAGGGGGGTTGATTACATAGTTGGGGGGCATGCAGCCCCCCCAGGCCTGGGGACCGCCACCCCCGGGGCTAATTTTAAATGTGTGGGGGGCCTCAAAGGCCCCCCAAGCCCCGGGGACCGCCACTCACGGGACTTTGATTATTTAATTTGCGGGAGGCACATGCACCACCCCGAGACTTTAAAAAAAAAATAACACCTGTGTGGGGGGGGGCTGAAGCCCCCCCACATGCCCCGGGGACCGCCACCTCCCTGAGGCACTAATATGCTAATTTGGGGGCCCGAGCCCCCGGGACCACCACCTCCCTGGGGCTCTGCATGTAATGGGTGAGGGGCCATGCAGCCCCCCACCTGGAGCCTGTGATGGCCCTGGGGACCGTAACCCCCCAGGGTCGGCTCCTGCAGTGTCCCGGGGTGCCCACCACCGGGACACTGCTGTATGCTATGGCAGGGCGGGAGCCTAGCGGCGCCCATAGCAAACTGAAGTGTGGGTTTTGGATGAGAGAGCAGGAAACCAGCTCTCTCTTCCAAAGTCCAAACCACATTGCTTTTCCACACAGGGAGCTGCATGTCAGCAGATCCCCATTTGGCAAAGCAATGTCGGCTCCCAGAGGACACGGGGAGCCGGCAGAGACCATGGGGGAATTGGGGCTCCCCCCACGGTCCCCAACGAGGTGGCCAGGCCCCGGGGGATGGGGTCCCCGGGGCCATAAATGGCCTGAGGAGGGGGCCCACACAGCCCCTTCCATATTAATAAAAAAAATATGGCCATGCCCCGGAGGATGGGGTCCCCAGGGCCCGGAATTGGCCACGGGAGGGGGGCCCATGCGGCCCCCTTCCCGTTAATAAATTTTCTTTTTTTTTTAAATTGGGGGTCAGGCCCTGGGGGATGGGATCCCCAGGGCCCCATAAAAGTTAAAAGAATGGGGGCCACACAGCCCACCTTTTTTTTTAAATTGGGGGTCAGGCCCTGGGGGATGGGATCCCCAGGGCCCCATAAAAGTTAAAAGAATGGGGGCCACACAGCCCACCTTCCAAAAAAATAAATAAACGCGATTGTGCCTAGGCCCGCCCTCTCCAAGCAACACTATGCAAACGCGCCCTGTGGGGCTTTTTAAGTTGGGGAATGAATTCCCCTTCAATACTGAGGATCCCTGGTGGCCAACTAGCCCACCAGGTACTTCCAGTAAGCGCTACAGGGCTGCATTGCAGAGAGGTGTAAATTAGAACACTGAAATTCAGTTGTAAATTCAGTTGTAGTTATTTTGAGTACCTATTACTCGTCCTCTTGCCATGCACTGCTTCTGACTTCACATAGTACAACACTCATGACACGTTCTGTCACATCAGTGATATCATAACTAATGACAAGTGACCTGACTTCATTGACCAAAACAAAGTGCATTGGTGCCCGTGCAGGTTATAGTTACTTGAAGTAACTATAACTGCTGAAATTCAGTGTTTTTTAAGTTCAAAATGTTAAGTTTAATGTCATCATCACCTATCTGTAATGTCACTTTCACTTTTGTTTTTTTCTGTAACTTTATGAGGTTTTTTAATGCAAAATATAGACCCCTGTAACCCTGTCAGATGTGTTCTTCTGCAAGAGACCCTTGCCAGGTATGTGTTCTTAGACCCCTGGCAGGTATGTGTTCCAGTGCAAAATACCCCTATCAGGTATGTTCTCTTGTGAAGGAGAACCCTGTGAAACGTGTTCTTGTGCAATAGACCCATATTAGGTTATGCCATGTCTGGTGGCTCAGTGGACTAAAGCAGCCACTGTGGTGGCCTGTGTTCGACCTCATGGTCACAGGTACTAATCCTGGCAGGTCCACTCAGCCTTTCATCCATCTGAGGTTGATAAAATGAGTACCGTTGAGTTGGGTAACAATAAACATCTGTTATTCAGCTCCAGGGCACTTATGGGTAATCGTGCTTTTTTCAAATACACATGGTATGTATGTTATGTTATCATCCATATCCATACTAATATAATAAAGAGAGAGCCCAAACCTTTGAGGTGGGTAATCTCAGGGACCACAGCACCAATCACAACACCCAATACAGCGTTGGAAAGGGCAGTTGCAGCAGAAGGACATAGGCTATGCAGACGCCCACCATATACATTTAAAAGGTAAAAGAACCGTGCCAGCAAAGTAGTCACTTGTGGGCGTGTCTGCGTTGTGCTGTGGGCGTGTGCTGGGGGCGTGACAAACGCTTGAAGCGTGTGGTACGTTCCGCCCTTCATGCCATGTCTCATATTGTGTGCTAATCCCACCCTGCTCCTTTTAAATACCCCTGCACCCCATAATCATAACCCACCCTTACTCCTTAAAATACCCCAACACCCTTAAACCCTAACCCATCTTAACTCTATAAATATACCCTGTACCCCAAAACCCAAACCTATCCCTAAACCCTAAAAATACCCCTGTACGCCAAAACCCAAACCTAGCCCTGAACCCTATAAATACCCCTGTACCTCAAAACCCAAACCTACCCCATAACCCTAAATATACCCCTGTACCCCAAAACCCAAACCTAGCCCTGAACCCTAAAATACCCCTGTACCCCAAAACCCAAACCTACCCCTGAACCCTAAAAATACCCCTGTACCCCAAAACCCAAAACAAGCCCTGAACGCTCAAAATAACCCTGTACCCTGTACCCCGAAACCCAAACCTATCCCTGAACCCTAAAATACCCCTTGTACCCCAAAACCCAAACCTAGCCCTGAACCCTAAAAATACCCCTGTACCTCAAAACCCAAACCTAGCCCTGAACCCTTAAAATACCCCTGTACCCCAAAACCCAAACCTACCCCTGAACCCTAAATATACCCCTGTTCCCCAAAACCCATACCTACCCCTAAACCCTAGAACTACCCCTGTACCCCATAACCCAAAACTATAGCTGAACCCTTAAAATACCCAAACACCCCAAAACATATACCCCTATACCCATACTTACCTTATCCAAACATTGAAAAAAAACATGTTTTTACCATTCATGCATTTACAATGAATTTCGTTGTAAAAGTATGCGTGGTAAAAGAATATAAAATGTAATGCCATGCGTTATAATGGCATTGCAGAGTCATGGTACTTTCGTAATGAAAGTATGCTGAGTGATGGTATGCGGAAAGAAAGTTGGAGAATAATGGGTGTTTACCCTCCCCCGGTAAGTACATTGGTGGCACGGCGGCCCACATCTCCAGCAACATACTCATATTTTTTCACCAACCATTTGAAAAATGCACAGGTCTCTCTCATTGATGGCCAGCACCGACATACACTTTTAGACACACCTCCCGCCACAAGTTCTAGAATTGCGAACTTTAGAGCTGGGGATCTACGTTAGAATATCGGCATCAGCTCAACATCCTGTGATTCCAGGCAAATCGATTTGTCTCCCCGTGCCTACCACAAATGAATGTGTTCTTCTGTAATGTAAATTGTGCTCTTGCCATGTTGTCGAGTTCGCGCTATATAATATTACAAAGAAAAATAAAGTAGGGAAACTCGAGTTCACACACTACTGAACGCGCACTCTTAAGTGCATCAGCAGTGCACTGTGAATCGGAGCGTTTCACAGGCCTGTCACAGATAAGAAATGCTATCAAAACGAAATCCTACAAAACAATATACTACTGGCCGGCAGCAATTCATACCCGGAGAACGTCAGGACGGGCTGCTAGTTATTTATAAAGGGCGACAATTACCCGGAGGTGTCCTGGCGCTAAACCACCATTTCTCTGAGATTTAGGTGAGCTATCTGGGATCAGTGAGTGAACAACCAGGTCTTAAGGCTTCTCCGAAAAGTGAGTAGGTCTGTGGCATTTCTTAAAAATGGGGGAAGCTCGTTCCAGGCCTTGGCTGCACCAAAAAGGAAGCTTTTCCCTCCCCATGTAAATTTTTTTTTTTAATAGATGGCACAGTCACCAGCTGAGCTTCTTCGGAGCGCAAAGTTCTGCTCGGTGTATACCATTTTAATTTCTGTTTAAAAAAAAACAGGTCCTATCCCGTGTAGTGCCTTGAACACCATACTCAGGGATTTAAAGCGTACCCGATGCTTAACTGGCAGCCAATGAAGTTTCTTTAATTCCTTAGAAATAGATGCAAATTTGGGCGTTCCTGTAATCAGCCTTGCGGCTGCGTTCTGTAGCATCTGAAGTTTGTTTGCAAGGTGTTCCTAAATATTTAAATATAAGCCATTACAGTAGTCAAGTCTAGACAACACAAGGGCTGTGACTACTGTTCGCTGGCAAGTCGTAGGCAAAAAGGGCAGTATTTTCTTAATCATTTTGATTAAAAAATGGATGGAAAAAGCCATAGCATTGATTTGGTCCCCAAAACTAAGTTTCTCGTTGACGATGACTCCTAAATTCTTCACTTTCCTAATAGGAACAGTAGTAGTATCTTTAGGCCACCATCTAGGGGTCCAAAAATTAGGGTAATTCCCAAACAGGATGACCTCAGTTTTCTCAGAGTTTAATTTTAAACAATTCTGAGACATTCATTTTCCAATTGCTGCCATGCATTTGTGGAACCTGTCTTTAGTTCCTAAAGTCTGACCAGGCCGCAAAGCCACCACTATTTGTGTGTCGTCTGTGTATGACGTCAAACTGAAACCAAATGATCTAATCAGGGTCGCTAAAGAAATAACATAAACTTAAAAAAGAGTAGGACTAAGGGAAGACCCCTGGGGTACTCCATATGGCAGTGAGAAGGGCTTGGAACTAAAATTATCTAATGCCACCGTCTGAGATCTGCTTGACAAAATAGATCTAAGGAGGTCATGGGCTTTGCCTTGGATACCACATTCAGCCAAACGGTCCATCAGAACATCATGATGGACCGTATCAAAGCAAAATCAGGGCCGTTTTGTCTCCCCCGTCCACAGCTTCTCTGATCTCCTCTGTAGATTTTATCAATGCAGATTCAGTACTATGCCCTTTTCTGAACCCAAATTGAGTTCTGTCCAAAGCATCTTTCCCAATAAGAAAAGTGCTGAGCTGTAGATTCATATTTTTCTCGACCAGTTTTTCTGGTAATGGGAGACGGGATATGGGTCGGAAATTATTTGGCTCCTTCGGGTCCAGATTGGGCTTTTTGAGTAGTGGCAGTATCGAAGCCGATTTCTAGGGGCCGGGGAAGAGTCCGATTTTAAACATTGTATTAAACAATGGCGTAAGGACTAACGCTGCAGGCACATATGCCTTTTTAATTATTGAGACTGGTCAGGGATCATAGGGGGAACCTGATCGGGCAGAAAGAAGAAGCTTTTCAGTATCTGTTATGGAAAGATCCTCAAATGTATTAAAAATCATCGAGGACTCAATAATTGGTAGCCTTCCCTCGATCCGTGTGCTGCTTTCCTCAGAATTGGGGTGACTAAAATTTAAAAAGATCACTTCTACTTTATTCAATGGCAATGTCGTCGCAAAGTTTCTGACTTGCTTCGACTTTTGTCGTAATGGGGGAGGCCAGGATAGAAACAGTTTTAAAAAGCTCTTTTGTAGAGTTATTTGCCAAATTAATTTGTTTAGTGTAGAAGTTTTTCTTTGCTTCAAATATGAGATGTTTGTAAGTAGATAGATTGAATCTATATTTCTGTTTGTCCTCTTCCAAATAATGTGTCCTCCAAATTCTCTCAGAGAGCTTACAGGAATGTTTTTGTCTCCTCAGGTCCTCTGAATACCAGGGGGCTGTAGGATTTGTTCTTCTCAAACATCTGATTCTAGCTGGGGCTAGCTTGTTACTGTCTGAATCTACCCAAGCTCTATAATGGGTAACTGCTTCTTCTGGATCTACAGGTATCTGACCGATAGAGGCCATAAGTACTGCCTGTAAATCTGTGCTATCGATGGAGTTCCAGGATCTGCTTAAAATCTGGGTCTTAAGGCCTTTCTCTACCAAAGGACAGGCATCAAGGAGGATTTCAAATTGCACTTCCCTATGATCTGTCCAGGTCAAAGGCATTATGCCCAATAACTGTAGATTGGGATGGTTTGAGAAAATACCATCTAAGGTGTGTCTTGCCAAGTGTGTGGGGCTTGTCACATGTTGGATCAGGTCAGCGCTTCTCATCAAATCTGTGAGGGCTGCTGTGTCAGAGTCCTCAGATACTTCTAGATGGTAATTGAAATCCCCTAGGATGGTAAAGGAATCTGAACTCATCCCCTCTTCCAGTAGGTTCCCAAAGGAAGATGTAGCCAAACGTCTGTGTCCTGGAGGTCTATATACCAGGATACCCTTAAACGTATGGTGGCTTGTCAATTGGAAACCAAAGGCCAGTGCCTCACAGGCAGAATTAGAGGCTATACGGAAGGTAGCTTTAATTGGAGCAAGATATATTATAGCTAGACCCCCCTCCTTTTTTTATAAGGCCAATTAAGGAGGTAGCCTGGAGGAGTGGCTTTACCAATGTCAGGACCAGAACTAATATCTGTCCATGTTTCTGTTATGAAAGCAATTTGAACGTTCTTGTCTTCTATTAGCGAGGCTCATTCAACACTGTGCTTCACCAATGACCTAGCATTGAGTAGAAGACATTTAAACACTGAAATATTATCTGTAGATTCCGTTTTCACAACTCCGGCCTTAGTAAGTCTAGTTGGCATGTAGGTAAGCCTGGGGAGTGTGGTGTTACAATTTGGGCAAGTGATCAATCCAGCCCTAGAACTTAAATCAAATGTGAGACACAAACACCCTGTTCTCTTACCGGCTGGTCTCAGTCTCATAAGTTGTGCCCTAGTATATCCCTGGAGGGCCAAGCCTTCTGTATTACAACGGGCAGAGGTACTGGCACTGGTCGCGCCATAGTTCCCATTTTATAGTCTATGTAGACTAGTCTGCTACCCGGAATTTCCCCCAAGATGGCGTCCCGACTACACTCTAGTCTCGGGAGAGGCCAGATTCGTCCGCCCGCCAAGAATCACCCCCTCAATGTCCCTGGCTCCCCAGGCAAAACAGTGCACAATAAACAGGTGAGTGTTTTTAAAAGAAAATATTCCTCTATTTAAAATAATAGAACTTTAAAAACACGCCGCAGCGTCAAACAGGTCAGTGCAAATCTGGACAGCAGCCTAGAAGTATTTACACAAAATTTTAAAAGAAGCAATAAAGCGCTGTCAGCAGCCAAATAGAGAAAGCTCCCGGCTCACGCCTCAGAAGTAGTGATTTATGTGTTCTTGTGCAAGAGACCCCTGTCAGGGATGTTCTTTTGTGCAGGAGACCCCTGTGAGACATGTCTTCTTGTGCAAGAGACCCCAGGCAGGTTAGTATTCTTGTGTAAGAGACCCCTGTCAAGTTAGTGTTCTTGTGCAAGGGACCCATGACAGGTTAGTGTTCTTATGCAAAAGACCCCTGTCAGTTATGCTCTCTTGCGCAGGAGACCCCTGTGAGATGTGCTCTTGTGCAAGAACCCCCTGTCAGGTTAGTGTTCTTGTGCAAGAGACCCATGTCAGGTATGTGTTGTTGTGCAAGAGACCCTTGTCAGGTATGTTGTCTTGTGCAGGACCCCTGTCAGTTATGCTCTCTTGCGCAGGAGACCCCTGTGAGATGTGCTCTTGTGCAAGAAATCCCTGTCAGGTTAGTGTTCTTGTGCAGGAGACCCCTGTGAGACATGTGTTCTTGTGCAAGAGACCCCTGTCATTTATGTTCTCTTGCGCAGGAGACCCCTGTGAGACATGTTTTCTTGTGCAAGAGACCCATATCAGGTATGTGTTCTTGTGCAAGAGACCCCTGTCAGATATGTTCTCTTGTGCAGGAGACCCCTGTGAGACATGTGTTTTTGTGCAAGAGACCCATGTCAGGTATGTGTTATTGTGCAAGAGACCCCTGTCAGCTTAGTGTTCTTGTGCAAGAGACCCATGTCAGGTTAGTGTTCATGTGCAAGAGACCCCTGTCAGGTATGTTCTCTTGTGCAGGAGACCCCTGTGAGACATGTGTTCTTGTGCAAGAGACCCTTGTCAAGATAATGTTGTTGTGCAAGAGACCCCTGTCAGGTATTTTCTCTTGTGCAGGAGACCCATGTCAGGTTAGTGTTCTTGTGCACGGGACCCATATCAGGTTAGTGTTCTTTTGCCAGAGACCCCTGTCAGGTAAGTGTTCTTGTGCAAGAGGCCCATGTCAGGAATGTTCTCTTATGCAAGAGACCGTGCCAGGTATGTGTTCTTGTGCAAGACGCCCTGTTAGGTATGTGTTATTGTGCAAGAGACCCCTGTCAGGTTAGTGTTCTTGTGCACAAGACCAATGTCAGGTCAAGTCAAGTCAAGTCATGGAATTTGTATAGCGCACTACATACCCAGAGGGTTTCAAGGCGCTTAGGAAGGGGAGGAGGATTATTTGTCAAATATCCATGTTTTGAGTTGCTTTCTGAATGCTAGGTGGTTCTGGGTAAGGCGAAGGTAAGCGGGGAGTGAGTTCCATGTTTTAGCAGCCAGGTATGAAAAGGATCTGCCTCCCATGGTGGTCTTGTTGATGCGAGGTACAGTGGCGAGGGCTTGGCTGGAAGAACGTAGTTGGCGGGAGGGGGTGTAGAAGGACAGTCGTGAGTTGAGGCAATCTGGTCCGATGTCGTAGAGTGATTTGTGTGCGTGGGTAAGCAGACGGAAAGTGATCCTCTTATTGACGGGTAGCCAGTGGAGGTCTTTAAGGTGACCAGAGATGTGTTCGTTGCGTGGGATGTCTAATATGAGCCTGGCTGAGGCGTTTTGGATTCGTTGGAGTTTCTTCTGGAGTTTTGCGGTAGTACCTGCGTAGAGGGTGTTTCCGTAGTCCAGTCGGCTCGTGACCAGAGCGTGGGTGACTGTTTTCCTTGTTTCGGAGGGGATCCAGCGAAATGTTTTTCTGAGCATGCGAAGAATGTTGAAGCAGGAAGAGGATACGGCGCTGACTTGTCTGTTCATTGAGAGTGAAGAATCCAGGATGATGCCTAGGTTCCGTGCGTGGTCTGTCGGGATGGGTGCTTTTCCAAGGGCTTCTGGCCACCAGGAGTCGTCCCATGCAGAGGGGGATGTACCTAAGATGAGGACTTCTGTTTTGTCCGAGTTCAGTTTCAGACGGCTTTGTTTCATCCATTCGGCAACTTCTTTCATTCCTTCGTGTAGGTTAGTTTTGGCCGTGCTGGGGTCATTGGTGAGGGAAAGGATCAGTTGAGTGTCGTCCGCGTAAGAGATGATGTTGAGGTTGTGTTGGCGTGCGATGGCCGCGAGGGGGCTCATGTATACGTTGAAGAGGGTGGGACTGAGTGAGGATCCTTGTGGTACGCCGCAGATGACTTCAGAGGCCTCGGACTTGAATGGAGGAAGGCGGACTCTCTGGGTTCTTCCGGTGAGGAACGAGGTGATCCATTCAAGTGCTTTTCCTTGGATTCCGATGTTATTGAGGCGTTGTAAAAGGGTGCTGTGGCAGACTGTGTCGAAAGCTGCAGAGAGGTCAAGGAGGATGAGGGCGACTGTGTCTCCATTGTCCAGAAGAGTTCGAATGTCGTCTGTTGCTGCGATGAGGGCGGTCTCAGTGCTGTGTTTTGCTCAGAAGCCAGATTGTGAGGGGTCGAGGGATTTGTTGGCTTCGAGGAAGGCGGCGAGTTGGTTGTTGACAGCTTTCTCGCAGGTTAGTGTTCTTTTGCAAGAGACCCCTGTCAGGTAAGTGTTCTTGTGCAAGAGGCCCATGTCAGGAATGTTCTCTTGTGCAAGAGACCACTGCTAGGTATGTGTTCTTGTGCAAGAGACCCCTGTTAGGTATGTGTTATTGTGCAAGAGACCCCTGTCAGGTTAGTGTTCTTGTGCATGAGACCCCTGTTAGGTATGTGTTACTGTGCAAGAGACCCCTGTCAGGTTAGTGTTCTTGTGCATGAGACCCCTGTTAGGTATGTGTTCTAGTGCAAGAGACCACTGTTAGGTATGTGTTCTAGTGCAAGAGACCACTGTTAGGTATGTGTTCTTGTGCAAGAGACCCCTGTTAGGTATGTGTTACTGTGCAAGAGACCCCTGTCAGGTTAGTGTTCTTGTGCATGAGACCCCTGTTAGGTATGTGTTCTTGTGCAAGAGACCACTGTTAGGTATGTGTTCTTGTGCAAGAGACCCCTGTTAGGTATGTGTTATTGTGCAAGAGACCCCTGTCAGGTTAGTGTTCTTGTGCATGAGACCCCTGTTAGGTATGTGTTACTGTGCAAGAGACCCTGCCAGGTATGTGTTCTTGTGCAAGAGACCCCTGTTAGGTATGTGTTCTTGTGCATGAGACCCCTGTTAGGTATGTGTTACTGTGCAAGAGACCCTGCCAGGTATGTGTTCTTGTGCAAGAGACCGATGCCAGGTGTCTTGGAACAAGTACTGTACATGATCTTAGAAGATTTCTCATCAGCTGACTATTAAAGGGCTCAGTCCTAGGAGGGCATGTGGGGTCCTCCCTGAGTGGTACAGATCTTCACAAGGGTGCTCCTGTCGTGATGACCGTGGCATGGCACTGCTAGCGGCAGCAGGCTAAAGCAGTGGTGTGCAGATGTTTTTCCCTGAACCCCAGTACAAGAGAACACCTCCTGGGTTGCCCTGATCAGTCCATGTCGTAAGTCATGACTGTTCACCGATTGCTACTGACCTTATGTGGTGTGTATGAGGGTGCTTGGGTACCTGTGACGTAGGGTACGTATGCGGCCCCGGATGGAAGTAGCCCATGAGGCTGCAGGGTGCTTCCTCGGTGATGCTGTCTCCTTTTCTCCCTACATGCCCCCCTCCAGTGGCCTCCATTTCCTCTGTGGTATGTTTCAAGGCCCATCTTTTTTGCCCAAGGGGCCTTGACATATATTTACTTTGCGATGACTGTGTGTGTTCACCGAATAGGAACTTCTCTTCAGACAGGTTTGTGCTGCTTATGTTGAATATGCCAGAATCATCTGTTGCATTTTGTGCATACATTGACACAAGCCTTCTGCTTCCACGCAAAGTTCTCTTATTAGCTGAAGTTTGAAGAGAAGCATCTTGCCATATTACTAAGTAACTGAGTCGAGGATGTGGCTAAGGCCAGAGCTGCCAACTTTGGAACTAGAAAACCAGGTTCGAGTCTCGGCCGGCTCAACAACCTGTGATTCTGGGCAAATAACTTACATCTCTCTGTGCCTAAAAACTAAAATAATTGTGTCCTTGTGTAATGTGGCTGGTGCTCGTGTAAAGTCATCCAACACCTTCAGGTCGAGTTCGTGCTATGTAAAGGATGCAAAAATGTATCTACAAATACAAAATATACTAACACTTCGAAGACGCGTTGCATCTGAAAATGTTGGTACTCATGGTTTGCTCAACTGAACACATTTTTCAAAATATATTACGTATGAAAACAAAAATGAAGCTCATTTTGTTTTGTAATTCCGAAGAGTACTGCAAACAAAATTTTTATTACATTCAAAACAAATCTTGGTGATGCACAAAAGATAAATATTGTATTGTGCTAAGTACCCCTGTGTGGTGTACTGAAGCGCTTCTTACATGGGCAGCAAGTTGCGCCATATACACTGTGTGGTTGGAAGGCTGCTGGCTTTGTTTTGTGATCTTATGGGGAAGTGTTTCCATGTCGCGGGTGATGACCACCGAGGTGCATTCTGAAAGAAACAGATGCACAGTATATGGTTTTTCAGCATGATGTTAGCTGTGAACAACTCTGCCGGTCTCTTCAGGGTATTTCTTATGATTATGGTCTGCCGCTGCTTACTGTATTGAGTTGACCAATTAGAAGTGTTGTCTCTAGTTGTGAGCCAGAGTTGCTATTGGTGGATGGAAGAGATCTGCTGGCATGGGCTTTATTACTATCAGCTCAACTCTGAGTGTCTTTGTGAGATGCAAAGAAGCGTCTATAGCGTTATAGATATTTGGGAGCTGCAGTTGTAAATTAGATTAACCGCATCGCTGCTGCGGTGATTTTTCCCCTACACGGCTTTTTTTCAAAAGCCGCGTTAGATGACGAGCTCAGCTCGTCATCAGCACACGCCCCCCGTGGCTGATGACGAGCTGAGCTCGTCATCAACATCGAAGGGGTTAAAGACCTTCGATTGACCAGCAGTGCGTGACAGATCTCCTCTGGTGTTCCCTGCCTGTTCATTTAGTGATGGCTGGTTCATTGGCTGCACAGTACTGGTGACTGATAACCCTTATGGTGTATGTGTCTTAATTGAATGTAAGAGCTGTAAGTTACAGTTGACTGCTGACCTCTGACTGTTATGGTGTTAGTATTAGTGTGGGCCGGGACTGTTAGGTATGACGTTACATACCTGTATAATACCCTGGCCAACCACAGATCAGCCCTCCGTCACTTCCTGCTGGTTGGATTGTTTCCAATCTGCGGATTTTAAGGTGAAGATTTAGTTTGAGGGTGTGACGCCTTTCTGGGTTCTGTAGTTGGACCGAGGGGTGCTGTGGTTGTCTTGGAAATAGCCATGTTTTCAAACGTGTTCTGAAGTTATTTGCTCCTGGATGCTTCCGTTGCGGGCTGGTCGTTAGTTCCAGAGCTTGGTGCCTGGTACTGAGGAAGCAGTGCCTCTTAGTGACTTCTTATGGTAATGTAGTATGATAATAAGTGGTGCAAGCCTAAAGTGGTGTCCTGAATTGTTCTCCTTGCTTGGATTAAGCTGTAGGTATAGCTGTCCTTTTCCTTTGAGGCTCTGTGGAGAATGCAAAGTGCCTTCAACATTGCCCTTCGAGCTATAGGTAACCAGTGGAGTGATTGCAAGACTCGAGTCCAGTGTTCTCTTGGGTGAAGGCAGAGAAGCTTTGCTGCAGCATTTTGGATGAGTTTTATTTTGCCTCTGATGAATATGGTTTTGCCAAGTTATTGCTTGTTGACATAGTCAAGTTTGGAGATTACGAGTGTGAGGATGGTTTGCAGTTTCTGTTGGTATGCAAGGTATGGAAAGATGCAACATACTTTTTTTAATGTGTAGAAGGTCCTCTGTGTAAGATTAGGATGTGGTATCAAACATAGGTTTGAATCCATGCTTACCCCTAGCTTGGTTACTGACTTCTCTTGATCTCATTGGAGGCGCCTCCTGTTTCTTAGGCACGTAGCGGTAGGCTGGAATTCTTTCCATTGTCCGGCGGTCATAATCTCTGTCTTTACGGTATTGAGCTTTAGATGGTTATTCATCATTCATGTGTTTTTGGCCCTCACGCAGTCATCATGTTTCAAATTAATGAGGTCTCCCAGGCCATCCATTTTTCGAATGATTTGGGTGTTATCTACATGGTTGCAACAGGTGAGGTTGAATGATTTCATCTGTTTTGGTTAGGGGAATGGGTAGATATTCAACAATAAAGGAGATACGATGGACCCCTGATGGGTGCCACAGCATATGAGGAGGTGAAGTCAAAGTTGGTACCAACACTAGTTCACAGTCACAGCTGAGAGGCCAAGAATTCAATGGGCATTAGCTGAACTCCCTTCTCACTTTTCACATATGGTATGACAAACAAGAATTTGCAGAGTGAAAAGATTGCACAACACAACTGTGCTATATATGTATGCATACACGGGAGAACATTTGGGGTACTGTTTGTATTGGGAGAAATTGTGGGAACGCTGGGTGGTAGGAATTTTATGGATCCTCAGAGATTCTGGAATTTTCCTTCACAGAAATATAAGGAAAATCTTTGATTTAACTACAGATTGGTGTTTGTATGACATTCTAGGGAAAAGAAGGTATTAGGATCCAAGCAGGCTACACCACTGCAGACCTAGGAGACTTGATTTCAGAAATGTCTGAGCCTGGCGGTTTTCCCTGGGTGCCGACCAAGCCCTGGCCGGAATACCGCAGCTACTGACATTGCCAGAATGAGTCAATTTGAAAGGCAAAATCTGGATGTTTCCTTGTTGCACTATAGCCCTGTCCTTTCGTGAGCCAGTACAACGGTACTATTGGTATTGGGAAAATAGTAGAAATATTGTGTGGTAGAACATTTGTGGGTTCCCCCCGCCCCCCAAATTCCATTAGCGCAGTCTGCTTTCACTTTTGTTTTGATTTGCACCAGCGAGCACAGCATGCTAAGTAATACAGCAAACCAAGAAAAATCAAACACCGGACTTGAAGCATGCATATCCCTAATTTCCCAACTTTGATTTCAGAAAATAATATATGACTTGTGTTTTCACCCGAAACAGTTTCTTTTCTAGTACTGTGGACAACCTGTTGAAGTTCACCACACTGTAAACATAACGTGCATTTGTAAAGTGCACATTCACCGCGACAGGTATCTTGGCGCGGAATAACAGATGTTTATTGTTATCCAACTCAATGGTACTCATTTTATTGACCTCAGAAGGATGAAAGGCTGAGTTGACCCACCAGGATTTGAGCCTGTGACCATGAGGTCGAACACAGGCCCCTACAGTGGACCCATTAGTCCACTGAGCCACCAGACGCTGCTGTAAAGGTTGTGCACTGGACATCAATGGGTTACCCTCTGCTGCATTAAAGCGACTAAAACATACCAAGTCAATGCTGCCTGATGTCCTGTCTAACTAGAATGGACAAAAAGCTGCAGGGAAACGATAGTCACTTTGTACTAACGTCTTGGTTTCATGGTCATACAGGAATTCTCAGTTTCTGGAAGGCCACCAGGATGGTAGGCTTCCGAGAGTGGGGCAACTGCGAAAAGCACAATGGCCTAAGATAGGTAGAAGCTGCTGCTGCTTTCACAGCCAAGAGAAAGTTTCAGTTGCCATACATGCTCTATGGAGAAGAGGGCTAGGGAGAAGAGAGGAGAGAAAGAAAGGAGAGTGAAAAGCAAGAGAGAGGTCAGGAGAGACAGGAAAGGGAAGAGAGACAGATGCAGCGGCAAATAGAAAGGCGTAGTGGGGAAATCGGTGAGTGAGGCAATGGGGACAGAGATTAGGAGAGAAGAGCTCTGAGCAAAATGAGAGCCAGATGCGTATCAAAAAAAGTTGATTGGAGATTTAAAGTGGGATTTTTAGCTTATCATGTTTTTGCCAGTTCAGCTGTCCCAAGGTGATTTCAAAGCACAATCTTGCACTTATGTTCTGTAAAGGATGTATTCAAACGATCCAAAAATCACTTTGCTTACTGGTCTTGGAAGTCCTAATAAGGTACAGACACCTTAATTAATCTAGATTGCTTTTTGCAAATTGCTTAACAATGACATCCCCTTGTTATTAATTACTAGATGCTCTTGGTGAGAAGTGCTGATGTCTTCCCTTACAATGCATATCAGCCATGTATACATTTGGTGGTATAGCCGCTGGAAACTACAGCATCCTAGCTGAGAAGTCGGAGTTCTATTTTTTGTTGTTGAAGTTTTATATAGCACGAACTTGACCCGAAATCAGGTATCAGAGCGCTTTACATGAGCATCAGTTGTTTTATATGAGGACACTTTCATTTTTGTTAGGCACGGAAGATTACGTGACTTGCCCATGATCACAGGATGTTGAGCGTCGCGCCGAGACTCAAACCTGGTTCCCCAATTTTGAAGTCGACCACCCTAACCGTTAGGCTACATCCTCTCCCCTATTGTGAAGGCGATTTATTATTTCTAGTGTAAACTTAAATATAGCCGTCTGTTGAATTCATTATAACATGAAGCTTGACTTTTATCTGCACCTGTAGTAATGCTTATGCAAGGAAATATTTTCCATTTTTAGTACACTTGCATCTCAGAAAAGTGCACGCTCTTCCAAGCAGTGTTAGGCATCTAGAGAGTGCCACTGAGGATTCCATGCAAGGAGTACTCTGCACGTGGAAGAGAGGAGAATGCCCATCAGTCCGGAAGTGGAGCACTCTGTAGCATCCAAATAGGATGAACCAAGCAAGCAGCATCAAAGAGAGATGTTATCACAGAGCTGGATCCCGGATGCAAACCAGGAACTGACCACTCAAGGTTCGAGAAGCAGTGTTGCTGCCTGCTCATCTGAGGCTCCTCTAACTGGAGGTGGAACTGGTGTCCTCAGCCAGGCCACATGCCTCAAATGGACCTATCCCACACTCACACAATCACCTATACTTGTCCATGCCTGTTGTCTTGTTAGTCGAAGCACCTTTTGCACAACCTTCCTGTAACTATGAGGGGCATATGCCGATGTCGGAGCCTGCTACACGTCCATGCAGTTTTGACTGGTGCTTTTTATCAAATGTAATTGAACTATCCATCTTTTTTCACACTCTTATAGGTACATTAATTATGAGACCTTCGCAACCCCAACCCTCCCTGTAAAATTAATCTATTTAGTTTTCACCATTGTTGCAGCCCTAAAATTTATAAAACACACTGTTTGCCACAAATTTCCCAAAACGTCGTTAATGGTATTGCTCCAAACTCTCTGTAAAGTTTCTTTAAATTAGTGGTGAGTTAAATTAAAACTTCACTTATGAAGTTGTGAGGAGTAAGGAAACTCCACAGGGTACAAAGCAGATTAAGTGTTGTAACTTTACTGAAGGTATCTCTGTGGGTCTTCCAGGTGTGATGATTTGCTGAAGCAGAATGCCCCAGATAGGACATCCTTCCACACAACATGTTGAGTGTGGATGCTGGACATCCACCACCTCTGCTAAGAGGTACAGGAGGGTGCTCTCTGAGCTGAGCCCAACATTTTTTTTCAAAAAGAGCTTCATTAGCTTTACCTCTTGCAAAGTTTAAACAGTGTAGAAATACACGAATTGGCATGTGCGCTATCTTTACGACTTTACTATACTAATTTACAATTCATAGGATTTAAAGTTGTATCGTGGAATGTTGTGTGAGTATGCTTTAATATGTGCCTTTAAAAATTCACACTGTATCTTGAGGATAGAATATCGGGGCATATTACCAAGCAATAGCGATAATTATCGCTATTGCTTGGTTAGAGACAAAAATTTACAGCTGAGCTGCGGCGATTTTTACCGCAGATAAACCTTGGTATTACCAAGGTTTATCGCAAATGCGATAAAAATCGGCCGCAATGCATGAATATCGCTAAAAAGCCAGCGATATTCATGCATTACCGAGCTAATGCTCTTAGCCATGTTATCCACCTCCCATTGGATAACATGGCTAAGAACTGCTCAGGGTAGGTGTTAGCTTTTGGAGATATTCGCGCTTAGCGCAAATATCTCCAAAAGTTGGTAATAGGAGATAGCGATGTTAGCGACTGTTTCCAGTCTCTAACATCTTGGCACGCCCACTTTGCATGTCATTAGTGATAAATATCACTGACATGCAAAGTGGGGCCCAAGATGGTCGCTATCTCCTACTAGCTGTCGCTAACTGGTGTTAGCGACAGCTAGGTAATAGGGAGATCATTTTATCTCCGCTTTCTTGGCTTTTAAAGCCAAAAAAGCGGAGATAAACCCCCTTGATATTATGCCCCATCAAATCCAACATATCGACAGAAAGTGAGCATAGACTTTCAATACATTACTCCACATATATGCACCTCAGTAATATACATCATGATATATATATATATATATATCTCTTCAAGGTACATTGACGGGGAGTTAGAATCCATACATCTATACCTCCGTGTATTCACTTCCTGTCTGCGGGCCTGCCACAGTAATACATGTCAACCACCGCATCGGGTTATTAATGCGTTGCTGCGCGTTCTACGGGGCAACATAGAAAAGAGCTGTAGTTCTAGGGTTGAAAATCTGCAGTAATAAAGTGGATTTGTACTCTCTGCTGATTTTTCTCATCTACTATGATGCGTCAAAAGAGCCGACAAAGCCCGGTCACCCCTGCCTTGGTAATGGTAACGGGTTAAGCAGTGACGGTGTCTGGAGTGGGCGTGTCCTAGCAGTGAATGTACCACTGATGCAGAAACGTGGGGAAGAACAGGCAGCCAGGAAAACGTAACTTCCGGGGTCTCTCCTCATAATTCGTGTCTTACCTTCATCAAGGCTCGATTTATACTCAACACTTCTTTCCTTCTTGTGTCTACACATTCTTCGTTGCACAAATGTAAGCTCATGCCTAATGCGTAGTTGTGAATATGCACCCCATAAGTGCTTCAATGCCTCACCAGCGGTAGTAAATGCTATATAAATACTATTACAATACTGTACAAGTGTGGGGCTGTCTTTATGATCACGTGTGAAGTCCATGGTCCCAAATGCCCAAGAAGGCTCTGGGTGCCGCCATGACTTTCCCCAGTCCTCTACGGTTAACTGCACAAGGCACAAGGAGGCTTCAAGAGAGAGGGAGTAGAAAGAGACTGTGAGGAGAGAAGTAGAAGAGAGAGAAGAGAAAATGGCTAGATGGAGAGAAAGAGATTGCATGAAAATGCAAAGGGGCATATTATCAAGCGGTAGCGATAATTATCGCTGGCCGCGCTTAGCGGGATTTTTTTTTTCGCCAGCTATCTCTGGAAATTATCACCATGCTAGCGTTGTATTAACTTTTCTTATTTTTTTTTAAATGCTTTTAGCTTTTTCTCTTTTTTCAGAAAACCTTTTTTGTGCATATACAGAATATATACAAATATACAAAATGTACAACTTTATACAAAATTGACAACGACACTTCTTAACCTTCTACACTACACATCCATACCATACCTCTCATACACTAAACACTACAAACACTCATACATCTAACAAAAATCACTCTGAATTAAAGGTAGATGCCAACAAGAAAATATGACTTTTCAACAAGATTTCTCAGACAAATTGGATAAGTCACAACATTTTTAGCAAAAATCAAATGTTTCACAAAAGCAAAAAGTTAAATCAGAGATTGATCTAGTATCTCTAGACTTTTTCATTTGTTGGCAACACCCAAAAGGATCTACGCATTTCAAAAAAATAAGAAAGGTGCTAAATAAAATAACAAGAGAATAAATCCTTGACCGCTGTGTTTGAAACACAACAGATCTTTGAAAATAAAGTTTAAATAAATAGTTCCAGTACTGGCATTTGTTTTGTTTTGGTTACTAATAGGCTTAGCCTTACTGCTGAGGAGCCTGCACCCTGTTCTGTTCCTATAAGCGTTGTATTAACAACGCATAGCGCAATGCCGATAATTATTCCAGCGATAGCGGTGTTTTCCATGGAACATTGCTGGTTTTCCAGCGATGTTCCATGGACAACGGCGATAACCTTGCTGATACGACCCTGTGGTCGTATCAGCATAATTCACTCCCAATCTTAAGTATACGTAAGTCAGCATTTTAGCAGACGTTTTTGGCGAAACCCATTGTTTTTGCCAAAAACTAATGTCTGCTAAAATGCGTGGGCCTCCTTGTAAATATCGCGATGTGCACATCAGTGATAATTTACATGCAGTACTGCCCAGTGACGCCCACTTTGCATCTCATTAGAAATGCAAAGCGAGGTGTCGGGAAAACGGGTGCTAACATGCGCTAATGCATGCTAGCATTCACTTGTAAATAAGGCAATAGTTTTATCTTTGCTTTTTTGGCTTTTAATGCCAAAAAAGCGGAGATAAGGCCCTTGTTGATATGCCCAAAGGGAGATGTTTGCATAGCAGCATTTTTGTCGGGTTGCTTCTAGTTCCGCTGTAGAGCCCGGTGATGACCTGAGGGCCGGCTGGCGCTTCAAGGACAGTGGTTAAGATCCTGAATGTCTGGTCACCAGAGAATGTAGCGTGTGAAAACAGAGAGTAAAAAAACATAGACCACAAAAACAGACTAAAAACATCTACTGCCAAACTTTCTACCATCCATAAATATCTCCTGCAGTGAGTGTGGCATTCCCAGTGCCCAATTCAGAATAAACGTCATTCGATCTAAATAAGTAGACCATAAAAGCACAATGAAAATGCAATGCATTAAAATATAATTTGATTCCAAGAATGCAATTACAATGCATTATAAAACAATTAGAAATTAATTAATAAAAGAGCACAATAATGTATTGCTATTCCGCACCCCAAGGCGTCCAGATAGCAATGTTCCATATTTGAATTCAAATCGAGAGGGAGAAGGGAAGGAGGGCAAAAACTTCAAATAAGGGGCCACTATGCACTCCTGTCTACCTAGGTATTTCCAAATATCCAAAAAGTGCTGAGGGGAACGCCACGAATCTGGCTCGCCATGGATGTTAACTCATGAGGTGAAAGTTATGGCTGGTGGCTCAGTGGACTAATACACCCACTGTGGGGGCCTGTGTTCAACCTCATGGTCACAGGTTCAAATCCTGGTAGGTACACTCAGCTGTTCATCCTTCTGAGGTTGATAAAATGAGTACCAACGGTAACGATGCCAAAACCTCCTGTGATTCTGGAAAAATCACTTAATCTCCCCGTGCCTAAAATGAATGTGTGTCCTCATGTAACGTAACTGGTGCTATGTAAAGCGCTCTGATACCTGATAGTTCGCGCTATATAAAACTCTGCAAAAAAAAAAAACATCACAGAGACAGGATGTTATGGCCTTCACTTCACTGTGTTACAGCAAACAAATGATGGACAGAATGCTGACAATGCAAACATTCTCCCCCAGTCAAGAGATCTGGGTTAAATCCATTGTTCTTTTGCCCACTACGCCACCCCAGTTTGGACCCAGCCATATGCAAATCAGTCTTGACCCTGTGCCTCATGGGAACAGTCCAGACCAAACTGCCAGGCCAGGTCCTCCCTGGACCGGAAACAAGCATCCTGGGACCGGTTTCAGGGTATGTCCCCCTTCTTCAGCCCGGCTAGCTTGAATCCAGAGGCACAGTGAGCAATGGACCCACTTCACTGACTACCAGTGGTAAAAAGTCTCTCTGTTTGATATGCCGCCCTGTCTGTCTTCAAGACAAGATTCAGAAATATGGCCCCACTTGCTCTCTTCGTTCAGACCCAGACATTGCCTGGTATTCCTTCACTTCTTGGAATGCCCCTTCCTCACTCTATGGATTTGTATTTCTCCATCCAGGAAGTACTAAAAACCGTCCTCCCTGAGTGATCTGTGAGAGGGAGGTGGGAGAATCCGAAGTAGGCAAGCGCCAGGACGCCCAACAGGGCAGCAGGCGGGCTCTATAAAGAGCTTCATGTAATGTAACTTCAATCCGCTATCAGTCACTCCAGTGCTCGGGCTGAGTTAGAACATTGGATTAACAGAGCCCTCCAACAGGAAGCACAGAGAAGCAATGCAAAGCAGACTGACGTTTCTGCAGACAGATAGGTGTGTTTGGCAGAGAGGATGGCTGAGTCCCTGGGCTACAATTCAGTGGCGGCTGGCACAGATCGGGGGTGGGAGGGCGGGGACGGGGGAGGCGCCATGACTATACTAAGGAGGTGGTTCTCTTTTTTGCATGCAAGACATTTAAACAAGGCAACTGTTTGGTGTCTGTAGTACAGTCTTTCTACAGTTTCTACTGCTAATTTCAGAATTGGAGGTGCTTTTTAAAAAGAGGAAGGTTGTGCACTTACCCAGCAGGCCTGCTGTGAGAAATGGGTTCTGTCCTATTTAATCCCTCTGGGTTTTTCTTACATTTTGGACTGCCTGGTTTTCGGACTTCTACTGTGACGGAAACTGACACACTGTCATCTCTGTTATAAAGGATTTAGGGCTAGATGTAGGTAAAATAGATTTACCGATTTTAAATTACCGAATTTTACCGATTCGGTAAAATAAAGCCCCCTACATGCCAATCACCTATTTACCGATCGGTAACGGCCGAAAATACCGATTTTCGTCCGTTACCGACCGACCTACATCGGGCCCTTAGAGTGCTAGCCACGGGTGTCCGCCTTTTAACACCAGGTCTGCTGCTGCACAGCTGCTGTTAGAGGTCAGGGCTGTGCATATGTGTGTAGACTGAGCGAGTGGGACTAGCGTTCAGCTGAACTAGGTATCTGTGCACAGGTAGCCCATCACAGAAGGGACCCTTCAGGGATTGGTGCTGACCCCCGTCCAGCTGAACCTGGTATCTGCGCACAGCCCATCACAGAAAGGACCCTTGAGGGATTGGTGCTGACCCCCGTCCAGATGAACCTGGTATCTGCGCACAGCCCAGCTCAGCAAGGACCCTTGAGGGATTGGTGCTGACCCACCGTCCAGCTGAGCCTGGTATCCGCGCACAGCCCAGCTCAGCAAGGACACTTGAGGGATTGGTGCTGACCCACCGTCCAGCTGAGCCTGGTATGCGCGCACAGCCCAGCTCAGCAAGGACCCTTGAGGGATTGGTGCTGACCCACCGTCCAGCTGAGCCTGGTATCCGCGCACAGCCCAGCTCAGCAAGGACCCTTGAGGGATTGGTGCTGACCCACCGTCCAGCTGAGCCTGGTATCTGCGCACAGCCCAGCTGAGAAAGGACCCTTGAGGGATTGGTGCTGACCCCCGTCCAGATGAACCTGCTATCTGCGCACAGCCCAGCTCAGAAAGGACCCTTGAGGGATTGGTGCTGACCCACCGTCCAGCTGAACCTGGTATCTGCGCACAGCCCAGCTCAGCAAGGACCCTTGAGGGATTGGTGCTGACCCACTGTCCAGCTGAACCTGGTATTTGCGCACAGCCCAGCTCAGAAAGGACCCTTGAGGGATTGGTGCTGACCCACCGTCCAGCTGAACCTGGTATCCGCGCACAGCCCAGCTCAGAAAGGACCCTTGAGGGATTGGTGCTGACCCACCGTCCAGCTGAGCCTGGTATCTGCGCACAGCCCAGCTCAGAAAGGACCCTTGAGGGATTGGAGCTGACCCACCGTCCAGCTGAGCCTGGTATCCGCACACAGCCCAGCTCAGCAAGGACCCTTGAGGGATTGGTGCTGACCCACCGTCCAGTTGAGCCTGGTATCCGCGCACAGCCCAGCTCAGAAAGGACCCTTGAGGGATTGGTGATGACCCACCGTCCAGATGAACCTGGTATCCACGCACAGCCCAGCTCAGCAAGGACCCTTAAGGGATTGGTGCTGACCCACCGTCCAGCTGAGCCTGGTATCTGCGCACAGCCCAGCTCAGAAAGGACCCTTGAGGGATTGGTGCTGACCCACCGTCCAGCTGAACCTGGTATCTGCGCACAGCCCAGCTCAGAAAGGACCCTTGAGGAATAGGTGCTGACCCACCGTCCAGATGAACCTGGTATCCGCGCACAGCCCAGCTCAGCAAGGACCCTTGAGGGATTGGTGCTGACCCACCGTCCAGCTGAACCTGGTATCTGCGCACAGCCCAGCTCAGCAAGGACCCTTGAGGGATTGGTGCTGACCCACCGTCCAGCTGAAGCTGGTATCTGCGCACAGCCCAGCTCAGCAAGGACCCTTGAGGGATTGGTGCTGACCCACCGTCCAGCTGAAGCTGGTATGTGCGCACAGCCCAGCTCAGAACGGACCCTTGAGGGATTGGTGCTGACCCCCGTCCAGATGAACCTGGTATCCGCGCACAGCCCAGCTCAGCAAGGACCCTTGAGGGATTGGTGCTGACCCCCGTCCAGCTGAACCTGGTATCTGCGCACAGCCCAGCTCAGAAAGGACCCTTGAGGGATTGGTGCTGGCCCACCGTCCAGCTGAACCTGGTATCTGCGCACAGCCCAGCTCAGAAAGGACCCATCAGGGATTGGTGCTGACCCACCGTCCAGCTGAACCTGGTATCTGCGCACAGCCCAGCTCAGCAAGGACCCTTGAGGGATTGGAGCTGACCCACCGTCCAGCTGAGCCTGGTATGCGCGCACAGCCCAGCTCAGAAAGGACCCTTGAGGGATTGGTGCTGACCCCCGTCCAGCTGAGCCTGGTATCCGCGCACAGCCCAGCTCAGAAAGGACCCTTGAGGGATTGGTGCTGACCCCCGTCCAGCTGAACCTGGTATCTGCGCACAGCCCAGCTCAGAAAGGACCCATCAGGGATTGGTGCTGACCCACCGTCCAGCTGAACCTGGTATCTGCGCACAGCCCAGCTCAGCAAGGACCCTTGAGGGATTGGAGCTGACCCACCGTCCAGCTGAGCCTGGTATCCGCGCACAGCCCAGCTCAGAAAGGACCCTTGAGGAATTGGTGCTGACCCACCGTCCAGCTGAGCCTGGTATCCGCGCACAGCCCAGCTCAGAAAGGACCCTTGAGGCATTGGTGCTGACCCACCATCCAGCTGAGCCTGGTATCCGCACACAGCCCAGCTCAGAAAGGACCCTTGAGGGATTGGAGCTGACCCACCGTCCAGCTGAAGCTGGTATCTGCGCACAGTCCAGCTCAGAAAGGACCCTTGAGGGATTGGAGCTGACCCACCGTCCAGCTGAGCCTGGTATCCGCGCACAGCCCAGCTCAGAAAGGACCCTTGAGGGATTGGAGCTGACCCACCGTCCAGCTGAAGCTGGTATCTGCGCACAGCCCAGCTCAGCAAGGACCCTTGAGGGATTGGAGCTGACCCACCGTCCAGCTGAGCCTGGTATCCGCGCACAGCCCAGCTCAGAAAGGACCCTTGAGGCATTGGTGCTGACCCACCGTCCAGATGAACCTGGTATCCGCGCACAGCCCAGCTCAGCAAGGACCCTTGAGGGATTGGTGCTGACCCACCGTCCAGCTGAAGCTGGTATCCGCGCACAGCCCAGCTCAGCAAGGACCCTTGAGGGAACGGTGCTGACCCCCGTCCAGCTGAACCTGGTATCTGCGCACAGCCGAGCTCAGCAAGGACCCTTGAGGGATTGGTGCTGACTCACCTTCCAGCTGAACCTGGTATCTGCGCACAGCCCAGCTCAGAAAGGACCCTTGAGGGATTGGTGCTGACCCACCGTCCAGCTGAACCTGGTATCTGCGCACAGCCCAGCTCAGAAAGGACCCTTGAGGGATTGGTGCTGACCCACCGTCCCGCTGAACCTGGTATCTGCGCACAGCCCAGCTCAGAAAGGACCCTTGAGGGATTGGTGCTGACCACCGTCCAGCTGAACCTGGTATCTGCGCACAGTCCAGCTCAGAAAGGACCCTTGAGGGATTGGTGCTGACCCCCGTCCAGCTGAACCTGGTATCTGCGCACAGTCCAGCTCAGAAAGGACCCTTGAGGGATTTGGTGCTGACCCACCGTCCAGCTGAACCTGGTATCTGCGCACAGCCAAGCTCAGAAAGGACCCTTGAGGGATTGGTGCTGAACCACCGTCCAGCTGAACCTGGTATCTGCGCACAACCCAGCTCAGAAAGGACCCTTGAGGGATTGGTGCTGACCCACCGTCCAGCTGAACCTGGTATCTGCGCACAGCCCAGCTCAGAAAGGACCCTTGAGGGATTGGAGCTGACCCACCGTCCAGCTGAGCCTGGTATCCGCGCACAGCCCAGCTCAGAAAGGACCCTTGAGGGATTGGTGCTGACCCACCGTCCAGCTGAGCCTGGTATCCGCGCACAGCCCAGCTCAGAAAGGACCCTTGAGGGATTGGTGCTGACCCACCGTCCAGATGAACCTGGTATCCGCGCACAGCCCAGCTCAGCAAGGACCCTTGAGGGATTGGTGCTGACCCACCGTCCAGATGAACCTGGTATCCGCGCACAGCCCAGTTCAGAAAGGACCCTTGAGGGATTGGAGCTGACCCACCGTCCAGCTGAACCTGGTATCTGCGCACAACCCAGCTCAGAAAGGACCCTTGAGGGATTGGTGCTGACCCACCGTCCAGCTGAACCTGGTATCTGCGCACAGCCCAGCTCAGAAAGGACCCTTGAGGGATTGGAGCTGACCCACCGTCCAGCTGAGCCTGGTATCCGCGCACAGCCCAGCTCAGAAAGGACCCTTGAGGGATTGGTGCTGACCCCCGTCCAGATGAACCTGGTATCCGCGCACAGCCCAGCTCAGCAAGGACCCTTGAGGGATTGGTGCTGACCCCCGTCCAGCTGAACCTGGTATCTGCGCACAGCCCAGCTCAGAAAGGACCCTTGAGGGATTGGTGCTGGCCCACCGTCCAGCTGAACCTGGTATCTGCGCACAGCCCAGCTCAGAAAGGACCCTTGAGGGATTGGTGCTGACCCACCGTCCAGCTGAACCTGGTATCTGCGCACAGCCCAGCTCAGAAAGGACCCTTGAGGGATTGGAGCTGACCCACCGTCCAGCTGAGCCTGGTATCCGCGCACAGCCCAGCTCAGCAAGGACCCTCGAGGCATTGGTGCTGACCCACCATCCAGCTGAGCCTGGTATCCGCGCACAGCCCAGCTCAGAAAGGACCCTTGAGGGATTGGTGCTGACCCACCGTCCAGATGAACCTGGTATCCACGCACAGCCCAGCTCAGCAAGGACCCTTGAGGGATTGGTGCTGATCCACCGTCCAGCTGAAGCCGGTATCCGCGCACAGCCCAGCTCAGCAAGGACCCTTGAGGGATTGGTGCTGACCCCCGTCCAGCTGAACCTGGTATCCGCACACAGCCCAGCTCAGAAAGGACCCTTGAGGGATTGGTGCTGACCCACCGTCCAGCTGAAGCTGGTATCTGCGCACAGCCCAGCTCAGCAAGGACCCTTGAGGGATTGGTGCTGACCCACCGTCCAGATGAACCTGGTATCCGCGCACAGCCCAGCTCAGCAAGGACCCTTGAGGGATTGGTGCTGACCCACCGTCCAGATGAACCTGGTATCCGCGCACAGCCCAGTTCAGAAAGGACCCTTGAGGGATTGGAGCTGACCCACCGTCCAGCTGAACCTGGTATCTGCGCACAACCCAGCTCAGAAAGGACCCTTGAGGGATTGGTGCTGACCCACCGTCCAGCTGAGCCTGGTATTCGCGCACAGCCCAGCTCAGAAAGACCCTTGAGGGATTGGTGCTGAACCACCGTCCAGATGAACCTGGTATCCGCGCACAGCCCAGCTCAGCAAGGACCCTTGAGGGATTGGTGCTGACCCACCGTCCAGATAAACCTGGTATCCGCGCACAGCCCAGCTCAGCAAGGACCCTTGAGGGATTGGTGCTGACCCACCGTCCAGCTGAAGCTGGTATCTGCGCACAGCCCAGCTCAGAAAGGACCCTTGAGGGATTGGTGCTGAACCACCGTCCAGCTGAACCTGGTATCTGCGCACAACCCAGCTCAGAAAGGACCCTTGAGGGATTGGTGCTGACCCACCGTCCAGCTGAACCTGGTATCTGCGCACAGCCCAGCTCAGAAAGGACCCTTGAGGGATTGGAGCTGACCCACCGTCCAGCTGAGCCTGGTATCCGCGCACAGCCCAGCTCAGAAAGGACCCTTGAGGGATTGGTGCTGACCCCCGTCCAGATGAACCTGGTATCCGCGCACAGCCCAGCTCAGCAAGGACCCTTGAGGGATTGGTGCTGACCCCCGTCCAGCTGAACCTGGTATCTGCGCACAGCCCAGCTCAGAAAGGACCCTTGAGGGATTGGTGCTGGCCCACCGTCCAGCTGAACCTGGTATCTGCGCACAGCCCAGCTCAGAAAGGACCCTTGAGGGATTGGTGCTGACCCACCGTCCAGCTGAACCTGGTATCTGCGCACAGCCCAGCTCAGAAAGGACCCTTGAGGGATTGGAGCTGACCCACCGTCCAGCTGAACCTGGTATCCGCGCACAGCCCAGCTCAGCAAGGACCCTTGAGGCATTGGTGCTGACCCACCATCCAGCTGAGCCTGGTATCCGCGCACAGCCCAGCTCAGCAAGGACCCTTGAGGGATTGGAGCTGACCCACCGTCCAGATGAACCTGGTATCCACGCACAGCCCAGCTCAGCAAGGACCCTTGAGGGATTGGTGCTGATCCACCGTCCAGCTGAAGCCGGTATCCGCGCACAGCCCAGCTCAGCAAGGACCCTTGAGGGATTGGTGCTGACCCCCGTCCAGCTGAACCTGGTATCTGCGCACAGCCCAGCTCAGCAAGGACCCTTGAGGGATTGGTGCTGACCCACCGTCTAGATGAACCTGGTATCCGCGCACAGCCCAGCTCAGCAAGGACCCTTGAGGGATTGGTGCTGACCCGCCGTCCAGCTGAAGCTGGTATCTGCGCACAGCCCAGCTCAGCAAGGACCCTTGAGGGATTGGTGCTGACCCCCGTCCAGCTGCACCTGGTATACGCGCACAGCCCAGCTCAGAAAGGACCCTTGAGGGATTGGTGCTGACCCACCGTCCAGCTGAACCTGGTATCTGCGCACAGCCCAGCTCAGAAAGGACCCTTGAGGAATAGGTGCTGACCCACCGTCCAGATGAACCTGGTATCCGCGCACAGCCCAGCTCAGCAAGGACCCTTGAGGGATTGGTGCTGACCCACCGTCCAGCTGAACCTGGTATCTGCGCACAGCCCAGCTCAGCAAGGACCCTTGAGGGATTGGTGCTGACCCACCGTCCAGCTGAAGCTGGTATCTGCGCACAGCCCAGCTCAGCAAGGACCCTTGAGGGATTGGTGCTGACCCACCGTCCAGCTGAAGCTGGTATGTGCGCACAGCCCAGCTCAGAACGGACCCTTGAGGGATTGGTGCTGACCCCCGTCCAGATGAACCTGGTATCCGCGCACAGCCCAGCTCAGCAAGGACCCTTGAGGGATTGGTGCTGACCCCCGTCCAGCTGAACCTGGTATCTGCGCACAGCCCAGCTCAGAAAGGACCCTTGAGGGATTGGTGCTGGCCCACCGTCCAGCTGAACCTGGTATCTGCGCACAGCCCACTCAGAAAGGACCCTTGAGGGATTGGTGCTGACCCACCGTCCAGCTGAACCTGGTATCTGCGCACAGCCCAGCTCAGAAAGGACCCTTGAGGGATTGGAGCTGACCCACCGTCCAGCTGAGCCTGGTATCCGCGCACAGCCCAGCTCAGCAAGGACCCTTGAGGCATTGGTGCTGACCCACCGTCCAGATGAACCTGGTATCCACGCACAGCCCAGCTCAGCAAGGACCCTTGAGGGATTGGTGCTGATCCACCGTCCAGCTGAAGCCGGTATCCGCGCACAGCCCAGCTCAGAAAGGACCCTTGAGGGATTGGTGCTGACCCCCGTCCAGCTGAACCTGGTATCTGCGCACAGCCCAGCTCAGAAAGGACCCATCAGGGATTGGTGCTGACCCACCGTCCAGCTGAACCTGGTATCCACGCACAGCCCAGCTCAGCAAGGACCCTTGAGGGATTGGTGATGACCCACCGTCCAGATGAACCTGGTATCCACGCACAGCCCAGCTCAGCAAGGACCCTTAAGGGATTGGTGCTGACCCACCGTCCAGCTGAGCCTGGTATCTGCGCACAACCCAGCTCAGAAAGGACCCTTGAGGGATTGGTGCTGACCCACCGTCCAGCTGAGCCTGGTATTCGCGCACAGCCCAGCTCAGCAAGGACCCTTAAGGGATTGGTGCTGACCCACCGTCCAGCTGAGCCTGGTATCTGCGCACAGCCCAGCTCAGAAAGGACCCTTGAGGGATTGGAGCTGACCCACCGTCCAGCTGAGCCTGGTATCCGCACACAGCCCAGCTCAGCAAGGACCCTTGAGGGATTGGTGCTGACCCACCGTCCAGCTGAGCCTGGTATCTGCGCACAGCCCAGCTCAGCAAGGACCCTTGAGGGATTGGTGCTGACCCACCGTCTAGATGAACCTGGTATCCGCGCACAGCCCAGCTCAGCAAGGACCCTTGAGGGATTGGTGCTGACCCGCCGTCCAGCTGAAGCTGGTAATTGCGCACAGCCCAGCTCAGCAAGGACCCTTGAGGGATTGGTGCTGACCCCCGTCCAGCTGCACCTGGTATACGCGCACAGCCCAGCTCAGAAAGGACCCTTGAGGGATTGGTGCTGACCCACCGTCCAGCTGAACCTGGTATCTGCGCACAGCCCAGCTCAGAAAGGACCCTTGAGGAATAGGTGCTGACCCACCGTCCAGATGAAACTGGTATCCGCGCACAGCCCAGCTCAGCAAGGACCCTTGAGGGATTGGTGCTGACCCACCGTCCAGCTGAACCTGGTATCTGCGCACAGCCCAGCTCAGAAAGGACCCTTGAGGAATAGGTGCTGACCCACCGTCCAGATGAAACTGGTATCCGCGCACAGCCCAGCTCAGCAAGGACCCTTGAGGGATTGGTGCTGACCCACCGTCCAGCTGAAGCTGGTATCTGCGCACAGCCCAGCTCAGCAAGGACCCTTGAGGGATTGGTGCTGACCCACCGTCCAGCTGAAGCTGGTATGTGCGCACAGCCCAGCTCAGAACGGACCCTTGAGGGATTGGTGCTGACCCACCGTCCAGCTGAGCCCGATATATGCGCATACGTAGCCCATCACAGATGTGGGCCCTTCAGGGATTGGTGCTGACCTGGTGTAAGCCATATAATGTGAGTGTGTTTACTTCAATATACATGATGGTCGAAATCTGCACCACAGTACAGTTTTCCCATATTGAGCCCTAAAGACTAGTGCAGGACACACGGTAATAATGGACCAAGGTGCAGGTTCGGTGTTACTTTCACCATAGCTTCACTCCTTTTGCCATTTTCGTATTTGTTACATTTCTTTGATGCATTAACATGATGTTCTGCACCAGGTGAGAAAAAACACAACCTCCCTAACCTTGGCCATCACCTTTACAGGCGTCAGACCAAAGCTGTCTCCAGCTCATAAGATTCTCCACTGTAACCTCCCGAAAGATTTATCTGAGGCTGTGGATTCCTTTTTGGCCTCAGAATACAAGATTAACCACGTTAGAGAGAAAAGCCCTGTCAATCTAATAAAATACCAATTTACTAAAAGAAGCCATTCGGTGCGCCCACAGTCGTGCACCGGATATCCGCCTTCGTCTGAAACCCGCACTGACTGAAGGTTTGTGTTTTCTTTACTGCAGCCATCCAAATACCTGTGGGGACAATCACTTTCTCAGATTTCCATGCCAGTAGTAACTCCCATTGACTTACACTGCAATTGTTAAACCTATTTTTGTCCAGCTTTTATTTGTATGTTTTTTCATAGATCCTAGCTGATGAATGCTTTATTTTTAAGAAAAGGTCTTCGCACTTCTCCAGTACCAGTGGCTGCATCCACCATGTGAGAGCCACTTTTTTGGGGAAACATTTTGGTGTAAAAACAACAAACGTCTCTCAGTGCTGGACACTGGGTTTGTCTTTCGCAATGGGGTTCACTGTCAATGCTCTTAAGTATTCTCCATAGCATCATGGGTGCATTTCCAAGTATTTTGGTGAAAATGTATATTGACTTTTGCCTGAACGCGTGCCACCATTTCCATAGTGGTGCTTTAAGGAGTTAACTCCTGTGGATATGGCGGCTGACCAGTCACCTTAGAAAGGGAAGATTTGTCCACCAGTGTGTCTGTGGGATCAAGTCTGGACCTTGGTGGAGCTGACCGTGGAGGTGCCGGCTCCAGCAGCATGTGTCCCACCTAGAGTATACTCGGTAGGGCCGCTACAGCGATTGGGACGGTGAAGGCAATCTACTGTTTCTTGGCGGAGTCCTCGCTGCCGCCCTCCTTGCTCAGCTTGTTAGTTTGAACCATATTGTTTGTTACTCATTTAACTGTGTTATTTATTTAACAAGGTGATCTTCGCCCCCCCGGACCTGTGCTGCACACGGCAAAAGGGATGTTTGATTTCTCTTCGTGAGGTCCTCCTGGGAAGGGTTTGTGGGAGCTTAGCAAGGATACATTAAAAGTAGTTGTCCACTCCTATGCCTCAGCCTCCTTAGCACATTCTCTGTAGCCTGGTCTCTGATGCAGATGAGGCCTGATAACAAGAATTGATGGTGGTGATCCTGTGGACCCACCAAAGTCTTCAGAGTAGCTCTGCCAACATCAAAAAGTCAGTGCTGTGCCTGTTCCTCAACCAATTTTCAGGCCACTCTTCCATGCATTGCCACCTCCTGTGCACCTCAAACCAGGTGCCCAAACTGCATCAGAAAAGACACAAACTTTCCACAGCTCCTGCTCACCCGCCAGCCACAGACATTTACCAATGAATTGCTTCAGAATCTACTGACCCTTTCTACCTTAAAGTCACTCGCAATCTGAACCACGTGATGCAATGGACCACACCCTGTCCTGTTACAAAATGGCTGCAGTAGATACCTCCCAGGTGTCCGGCCCTTCCACTGCTGCAGCTGTAAGTTCCAGCTTTGGTCGCCTCGGCTGTAGTTCTGCTCCCTTGAGCTGCTGCTGATAACCTTGGTGACGGTTAATTACCTCTGTGTTGCTTCTGCAACTCCGCATTGCTGCTGATGGGATCCATGGGATCTGTTTTCCAAGGCTGTGGCACTGCTGTGGCACCGGGGAGTAGCAGTCACTCACTGACCTTGTCTTCTGGGATGTTTGATCCTGAAGGATCACCATATGCTCCTGGAACACCAGTCCCCCCAACCAAAACAAGCATTTGCAATGCAATCGGTCTCGCCTTTGGGACCTTATATGTATTTAGCTATGCAGCACATTAGCCTGGGTGCTGAAACATCTAATGTTCTTTCACATGAAGGGAAAGTAAACACCAAACTGCGTGATACGCCAGGTATGGGAACACATGGAGAGAAATAATGCCTTTTAGCGTGAAATGGTATAGTCCAAAGCAGGGGTCTCCAAACTGGTCCTGGAGGGCCGGATCCATGCCACATTTTTTGGATATCCCCATTGAGATACATGTAGTAATTTTAAAAATCTGGCATGGATCCGGCCCTCCAGGACCGGTTTGGAGACCCTTGGTCCAAAGCTTCGGTGGTCATATCACTGAAAATACAAGATTTGAAAAAAATATTATTGTCTACAGGTGATTGTGGAAGACTATTTCTTTGGACTGGAATCTAGAAAATCCTAAAGTGATTCTGGTATTTTACTGACCTCTGCTGGTCATTTTCTAACAAGAAAGTTAAATAGAGGCAGTTCCCAGAAAAATAAAAAAAAAGAAAGTGCCTCAGCAGAAAGTAATTCTGGTATTTTACTGACCTCTGCCGGTCGTTTTCTATCAAGACAGTTAAATAGAGGCAGTTGAACACAAAAAAGTCCCTAAGCGGAAGCAGACAAGTCCCAAGGCTGATCTCCAGAGTCCACAAAGTACATACACAATATAAGTATATGCTAAAGTATATATACTAAAGTATATAGAAGAGGTCTTGAATGCTCGACCTAAAAAGAAGGGGTTGGAAAAGGCAATAGACGTAGGCCTAGGCGAATAGCTCTCTAGATGGTTTGCTGCATATTTTAGTTTAGAGTTCACCAGGTTGCATCTGGACTTGTTGCCTGGTTCCTAGCCCATGAAACTAAAAGGAGGGCTACTTTGATTTAAAAGTTGAACCTACTCGGTGTCTGGTTTAGTGTTAATATTGCACACATAGGGGCATATTATCAAGGACCAGTGTTAAAATTATCGCAGTTTTATCGGCAGGAAACTGCAGATAAAACGGCGATAATTGGCTTGATAATACACCCTTGTTAATTCCCATAGAAGCCCATGTTAACATCAGAACATGGGCTTCAATGGGTATTAACAAGGGCGTATTATCAAGCCCATTATCGCCGTTTTATCTGCAGTTTCCTGCCGATAAAACTGCGATAATTTTAACACTGGTCCTTGATAATATGCCCCGATGTGTGTCACACACAGGTGAAGACAAGCACTGCCTTCTGTGCACACTGCTTAATTTGTAATAGAATAAGTGCTGGTGCCCAAACCCCACAGCCGACGCTATTAAATGTCAGTGCGCGATTACCAGGGCTGCGTAGCCTTCAATCCACCACAGGAGTCTTTAATCGCTGCCAGGCACTCGCTGCCCCTTTATCTCTCTCGCCTACTGGTTCTGTCTGTCTCCCTTTGTGATGGTTTTTCCATCTTTCTCTTCTTCCATCTTTCCACTTTGTGTGTTTTTCCGTGAATTCCTGGAGGCCCCCGGGGTGATTTGCTGCGCTGTACAAATACTACTTGATTGATTGATTAATTTGCTATTGGGGATTGCCTGAAGAATGAAAAATAAGGGCCAGTCCCCAGAAATAAGCGCCAATGGCCCCGGCCAGTAACCACTGGCTCAAATTAAGCACTGTAAAATTGCGCTGAGAAGGGCAGGAGTTCGAGCTGCCGTGGACTACAAACTCCATCTTGGAAGTGTTACAAGGTTATGGTCGCCATCTTGGAATGGATTATTTACCACTGTAGACACTGCATGAAAAGGCTTCCAATATGGAGACAAGGTTATAGGCTACCAGTGAGACACCAGGGCAGCTCTTTTTTTCCCATGAAGAGAAATAAGAAAATCCGAACCATTGGTGACTTTTGTTTCTGATCTTGTGAGAGTTTGGGGTTTAAGTTGTAAGGATCGGCAAAGGGGCGGCTCAAGGTGGCCTGTGAGTCATCCTCATGCAGGACCCACAGCACAAATCAAACAAACCGTGTTCTGAATCAGACCATGTACGACTGTCACTTCATTATGATGATAAACTTTTACACTGCCTTTGCTTTTCTGAGAATTGTTTATTTCACAGTGAGATGCTGGGCAGGCAAATGGCTTCGATATATTTAATTCCTCCTTCCAGAGCCTCTTGAGTGAGTTTCTTAATTATGATGCCCTGACATGAACAATCTGACTAGACAGGGCTATGCTCAGTTTTATTTCAACTCAATATTTAGATCTGGCATAGACCAAGACCTTTTTTTTTTTACTGACATTTCAGCCAGCCCTCTTCACTCATTCAGTGGCGGCCGCCACTAACAAATGGTGGTGAGGCGGGTGAGGATAACGCAGGGAGGGGGGAGGGTTTGGGGGCGTGTTAGTAATAATAAGAAAAAAGAACTTACCTGGAGCTGCCAGCTGCCCCCTGCGTAGCATCGCTCCCGCTGTCCACTTCCTGCCCCCAGCAGACTCCCATCCAATCCCTGTGCTGCAGAGCAGCGCCGGGATTTGCCTGAGCGGGTTGGAAAGACACTCCGCACATGTCAGCGAGTCTGTGGGGCTGAATGAACCCCCCCGCCCCAACCCCGGAGTAGACTGACTGCATGTGAAGCCTGCATGATCCTGTGTCTCCTGCGTTATACAATTGCTCAGTCAGGAATAGGTGCCTCAAGCTTCTGGTGACGTGGTTATGGAAAGATGGTGTGGGCACGAGGACAGGACCCAAGACTAGAACAGGACTCAAGACTATCATAGGACCCAAGACTAGTACAGGACTCAGGTCTAGGACAGGACCCAAGAATACAATAGGACCGAAGAGCAGGATAGGACCCAGGACTAGATTAGGACAGGACGCAAGACATGTATAGGACCAAAGGCATGCTAGACTAGGACAGAACCCAAGAGCAGGATAGGGCCGAAGACTAGAATAGGACCCAAGCCTAGGACAGGACCCACGCCTAGGAAAGGATCCAAGACTAGGGCAGGACCCAAGACTAGGACAGGACCCAAGAGCAGGAATGGACCAAAGGATAGACCAGGACCCAAGCCTAGGACAGGATCCTAGACTAGGACAGGACCCAAGAGCAGGATAGGACCCAAGGCTAGACTAGGACTCACGCCTAGGACAGGATCCAAGAGCAGGATATGGTCCATGTCTAGAATAGAACAGAAGACTAACTAGGACAGGGCCCAAGACTAGAATAGATCCAAGACTAGGACAGGACCCAAGACTAGTATAGGACCCAAGAGTAGGATCGAACCGAAGGCTGGACTAGGACCTAAGACTAGGACAGGACCAAAGGCTAGAGTAGGACCCAAGGGCTAGAGTAAGTGTCTGGATCAGGACAGGTCCCAAGACTAGGAAAGGACCCAAGACTAGAGTAGGACCCTAGACCAGGATAGGACGGAAGGCTAGACTACGGCCCAAAACAAGGACCGGACTCAAGAGCAGGATAGGACGGAAGCCTAGATTAGGACCCAAGACCAGGATAGGACACAAGACTACATTAAGTCCTAGGATCAGGACAGGTTCCAAGACTAGGACAGGACCCAAGACCAGGATAGGAACAAAGACTAGACTAGGATCCAAGACTAGGACAGGATCCAAGAACAGGATAGGACCGAAGGCTAAAGTAAGTACCAGGCTCAGGACAGGTCCCCAGACTAGGACAGGACCCAAGGCTAGACTAGGACACAGTATTTGGGTTTCAGAGTTTACTTCCATTGATCGTTCATCATCCAAAGGTAGCCAATCCCTCATCATTCTCTGAGACGGGCAAAAATCTAAGGCAGAATTTATGGACACTTCTTCAGGTTTTGTGAGGGGACACAAGCATCTGTATTACACACAAAAGTAGTCCATAGAAAGACAAAATATGGCATCTCACGACATTTAGGGGTATCGGGTCCCATATACGTAGCTTTTCTGTTGTTGCAAACGGCTCAATTTGCAGAATCCGGCCATTTGTGACCCCAAAAACCACCTTTTTGTATGTACAGTACCCTATTTTGCGATTTGGTAACCTGTTACAAAAAGTGGTTTAGTGATTCAGTATTAGGAAGGGGCATGTGAAGCGCGTCCCTTCTTAATAGCAACTTGCAGTGCCATGTAAAAACATTTTGCGACCGAAATGCGGTTGCTAAACATTCGCATATTACCCCCTACTTCAAGTAGGTGATAACCCACTTGCAAACTGGAAGGGTCCCCTTTGTGAATGGTTGCGAAAATGTTTTTTAAGAGCAGGCAGTGGTCCCACGGACCACTGTCTACTCTTAAAAATGGAAACCGAAGCATTTCATTTTTGTTTTTGAATTGCATCGTGTTAGACCTGGCACCATTGGCGTGGGTCTCACTTCCATTTTTGCTGTTGCCTCAGGTGTTTTTGCTGGTGTTAGATGCTTTGGGCACTGTGCCACTGCTATTCAGTGCCACAGTGCAAGTGCTCCCTATTGTAAATTGATGTATGAATCAGTGGTTCCATGTTTGGCTATTTGGTTTACTTGTCAGACCCTAGTACAGTGCACTGAGTGTGCCAGGGCATGTAATCCAAATACTGCTAGTGGGCCTGCAGCACTGGTTGTGCCACCCACAGAAGAAGCCTTGTAAAATGTGTCTAAGGTCTGCCATTGCAGAGCCTGCATGCAGTCTGGTACTGTCATGCTGACTGGGCAAGTGCACCCACTTCCCAGTCCCTAAACCTTCCCTTTTCTTCATATCAGTCACCCCTATGGTAGTCCCAAGGGCAGAGTGCATTGTAAGTATAAGGTAGGACAAGCCCTGATGTGTGTGGCATGTCCTAATAGTGAATTACAGCCATTTTCGTTTTTCACTATTGCAAGGCTACCTGTTCTCCATAGGCCCGAATGGGCTGTTAGAGTTATTACATTTTATAATCCTAACAGGCTCAGAGAACATGGTAGAAATTCGAGTTTAGTATGTCTGAACTCAGAATAATAAAATACATCTTTTAGTGAAGGTTATTTTAATATTCTGGGTTTGCAAATACCACTTTTAGAAAGTAGGTCTTTGCTTGTTTAGCCATTCAAACCTGCCTCTGCTAGGTTGTGTATTCCTATGTCTGGTTTCTGTGAGTGACAGGGCTGGGGAATTCCAGGCGACAGGCTGAATCACCCAGTGGTGAATAGAGAGATCTGCCTCTTGATGGGAGGGAGGAGTGCACGTGAACTCTGAATAGGGCTGTGCCTGCCTTCCACAATGCTGGCTCCGCCTCTTGGGGAGCGGCTGATGTCTCTGCCCTGCAAACTGAAAGAAGAGAAGGAAGACTGTCAACAGAGTACTCCAGGGCTGTACTTTCACTAAAAAAGGGGGGTTTCCTTTCTGTGGTTATTTCATAATTCTCGTACAGTAGATCCAACCAATAGTACCAGACACCTGTTGTGAAACAGTTTTTAACTTGTAGATGTTTTACAATATCCTCAAAATTATATATACATATAAACAAAACATTGTATCAAAAGTCACATTTATTAAAAAAGGAAGACACAAGTATAAATGCTAGAGAATTCAAACAATATCATAAAAATACATACATATACTTTTCTTCCAAATATTACAATATAAAAACATGAGAAGACATAATAAAAAGAACACTGTTGTCGACGCGTTTCGGTGCTTAGTCGGATAAGACACCTTCTTCAGGACTAATGATTAAAACTTCATAAATCTAAAAGAAACATATTTGACATAAATTAATACAAGGTATTTGAGGATTTGTTTTTTTCACACAGAAACATATTTGTCTCACTACATACAGGGTCATGGCTATTAGTGGTCAAAATATCTTACTTTTCAAGCATTTTCAATTTGCTCTACCAGTCTTGATCCTGGAGCGAAAAATTCCTTTGGTTTGTATATTCACCTCTGTTTGCCAATCTAGAGGATCTAGGGTAACAATAATACTTGGTGTTACATACGGATATTTGTGTGGTATATATAGTATTAATTTGCATGCACCAATGCTTACTTGGTAACGGTGTGCGGATACCAGGAATTTAGATGGGCATTCCTCAGAGCGCCTATTTTCTGTATAGGTCGACTTAAGTTATTCGGGAGCCTTCTTACAAGTAAATTGCTTGTTTTAGACAACCTTCACATCTATAAATGGAAAGCAATGGACAAAGTCTGTTGCCATGTTGAGTATATAGTGAATCTGCGTCTGCTTTAGTCTCGTAATATACCGCCAGTATTATAATCAGGCCCATATATGTTAAAGAGCTGCTTTAGTCTCGTAATATACAGCCAGTATGGTAATCAGGCACATATATGTTAAAGAGCTACTACAGATCTGTTTGGTCAGAGTTAACAGAGCATTAAATTTAACCTAGAAATACATTTGTGCAAAAGCATGGTATCATCAAGTTATTTGGAATTTTAGAAGCAGCCATATTCTTAATAAACAGTATGGGGCAGAGAGTTCAATATGGCTTGGTTCAAAACACGGGTGTATAACTCAGTGTTAATAGGCAGAGTCTTACCTAGATTGAATTATATGCGCGCAGTCTGCCTGGTCTCCCCGGTCTCCAGAGTCAGTATGGAGCGCGGGGCACGTTTTGAATGTAGTGCTGCTTGGGCTCTGTTGGGGCAATGTTAACACAGCGTTAAAGATGTTGTGGATTTTTGTGAGCACACCAACCTAATAAATTAATAAAGTGGTGCTCCGCTTTAATGCAGCAACATTATTTAAAAAAAGGGAGAGGGGGTCAGAAGTCCCTTGTGGCTAGGCTGCTAGCGTAAGTATTCGTTTCCATATGATCGGGTCCGGTCTTACCTCGATGTAGTCTTGTGCGCGCGGTCTGCCTGGTCTCCCCGGTCTCCAGAGTCAGTATGGACGGCGGAGCACGGGGGCAGAATTTATACCCGCGAATATCGCAGTGAACAAGGTGATAAGTTGCACCTGTCTCTCATTAGGTCATGGTCGTGTTCTGAGCCATTTTAGTAGTTTTTACAAGGTAGACTATGCTGCCTCGAGATAAACGAAGGACTTTGTTTAGATGCCGCTTCGTTGTCACGGGAACGTCTTTAGTGCGATAGTATCAACCAGTGAAGGCGTACATCCGTTTTTGCAGCGAAACCAGAGCTTTAATAGTTGCCGGTTGCAAAAGTAGAGGGACAAGAGCCGCTGAGTTGCCAGGTCACAACATTTATGTTAACAAAAAGTCCTTTAGAGTGTGACTTTAGTTTTCAGTTGAATGATCTTATGAGGCCGCGCCATTTTAGTAGTTTTCCGCTATTGATTCAACTACTAAAGGACTCGAGCGGGATTTGGTACGCAGTGAAGGATACGTATTCATTGAGATACATGTCCGAAGATGAGAATAGGCTCCGGTTCTTATGTTGGTGACTCTATCTATTAAAAAACGAATATTGAGTGCACAATTACAGAATCACAACATTCACCATTGTTGAAAACTTAATTAGTTCAGATCCATAATTTACGAACTAAAGGCATATTGAATTTTGATGCGCCTAGAGTGTTTTACTTTTTCTAATATCATAACATGTGTATGGCATTTGATTAATTTATGCCTATACTTTAAAGGATTTTGCTTCTCTATTTATGTAGAATACTTTTTTTTGTCAAGGGTTACAATGTTTCATGCAGATTTACTTAACTGCGGTATTCATATTCATTTTAAAACATACATATCAATATGGTAAGAACGCTCCTATTATGCAGCTCTTATTGTGACGGGGCTATTTTTGAATAGGGAATATGCAACCAATTTTTTGGTGGAAGAGCATGTATTAATATGTATATATGGACAATTCCATATATATGGCTGTAGATAATGGAACGTTCTTGTACAGCATTGGGAACCAATTCATGTGACATCTTGTTAATAATATGCCATTAATACTTAGGTCTATTCAATAACCGCAGTATGTATTCCAGTATCTTTACACAGTACATCGTTATGAGAAATGGTCATGTTACTTAAATCAAAGCAAGATCATGTGTCCATTCTGATTAGTGCGTCAATTTTGTGTGAGATGGAACAGTGTACACACAGTTTTATTATCGTTTGGTGACGTCACTTATTATGGTAAAGGGGCCGAGGTTAGTTTGATCATGCTAGTGGGTTGACTCTATCTAACCAGTCTTTCCCACTCTTCTCTGCTGTTCAGTCCATGGTGATATGTGCGGAATTTAGACATAAAGAACTGCTCCCTTTGTTTGCGTTTGAGGTCTGTATTGCCTCCTCTAGCTGATGTTTTAATTTTTTCTATTATGAACCATTTAAGTTCATCCTCCTTGTGGTTTTCGGTTGACCAATGGTCAACCAGTGGGGCATTCTTTTTTTTATTCTTGAGCGCCGATCTATGCTCATTTAGTCGTAGTCTCATTTCACGGCCTGTTTCACCAATGTACCCCTTTTGACAAGGGCAGATTAAGAGGTATACTACATTGGAAGTTCTACAGTTGACATGGTCATTCATCCAATGTGATGTACCGTTCAGCTCCACCTTATCTGCATGAATGATAGACTTGCAGTGGGAACATGATCCACAGGGCTGATTACCTCTTATAGGTGTCCCTAGGTCTATGCTCAGTTGCCTGCCGTTCTTTGGTTCTCTATAGGTGTGGACCAGGCAATTACGTATTGTCCTGTTTCTCCTGTAGGCAAAAATCGGTTTTGAGAGTGGGGTTTTGCCTTGTTTATTAAGAATGAACCAGTTTTTGTTGATAAGATTTTTTATTTTAAAGCTGATACCATTGTAGTTAGAGACCATGACAATGGTATTTTCTGGTTCCTGTTTTTTATTTTTAGGTTCAAGTAAAGTCGCTCTGTTTTGGTATTTGGCCCTTTTGTAGCTATCTCTTATCAATCTTTTTGGGTATCCTCGCTGGAGTAGTTTGGTTTTAAGATTTTCTGCATGTTTTTCAAAAGAATCTTTGTCGGTACAGTTTCGTCTTATCCTTATAAATTGACTATATGGGATGCCTTCTTTCTGGTTCTTGGGGTGGTAGCTATTATGGTGGAGCAGGGTGTTACGGTCGGATGGTTTGACGAAAAGCTCAACACATAACTTCCCCATTTCTGGTTTAATTTTTATGTCCAGAAAGTCCACTGCCTCTTGGCTTTGATTGCTGGTGAATTTGAGGTTGGCATCCCCGCAGTTCAGCCACTCAATGAAGGCTGTGAGCTCAATCTCGCTGCCATCCCACACAAAGAAAACATCGTCTATGAATCTAGACCAATGTTTCACATTTTCATAAAATGGGCTAAGTTCATTGTAGATATGATGTTTCTCGAAGTTCCCTACGTATAGGCAGGCGAGGCTTGGCGCGCAGGTAGCCCCCATACTTGTCCCTTTCATTTGACAAAATAAGTCATTGTTGAATAGAAAGATGTTATTAAGTAGAACAATTTCGATACACTCAACTATAAATGTATTTTGGGCAGAGAGATAGCCTTCCTCGTCACTTAAAATCTCTCTCATCATCCTAATGGTATCTTTTTGAGGTATGTTGGTGTACAAGGACTCAATGTCCAAGCACACCAACCATTGGGTTTCACTGTTAAAGCTTATTCCTTCTACCTTTGAGATCATGTCTTTGGTATCTTTTATATAGGAGGGCAGTGTCTCCACTAAGGGGCGAATAAAGCAGTCAGCATATTTGCTGAGTGGCTCCGTAATGGAGTCTATACCTGAGACTATTGGTCGCATGGGGGGGTTATGGATGTCCTTATGGACTTTTGGGAGTCCATAGAGGGCTGGTATTTTAGGGTGATCGTTCACTAGAAACTTGTATTCATCCTCGCAGATGATACAGTCCTCTTTTGCTAAGGTCACTATGCTTTTCACTTTCTTTTTAAGATTGTTCCACTCGCCTATGTTGGATTTTCTGTAATGCAATTTATTGCTAAGTAGGCCATACATTTTTTGGTTATAGTCCTGGGTATTAAGGATCACAATACTGCCACCCTTATCCCCAGGTTTGATGGTGATGTCATCATATGTTTGTAAATTGGTCAAGGCTGCTCTTTCAGTTTTAGAGAGATTATTAGTGGTCCATATCTTTTCATCTAGCAATTTTTCCAGGCCAATAGTAATGACCTTTTCAAATGTGTCTATTTCTTGGCTAACCATAGAGATATCAGGGGTCCAGGTCGAGGGAGGTTTAAGTCCTGACTTGTTGTTCTTAGGTCTATTTTCCTTATTTTCAAAGAACCGTTTGATTCTAATTTTGCGAAATAGGTCTCTTATGTCCTTCTCTATTGAGTATCTGCAGATACCGCGACTGGGGGCAAAGCCTAAACCTTTTTCAAGTATCTTAACCTCATCTACTGTTAGAATTTTATTGGAGAGATTAATGATTGGGGCCTTTTGGGTATGGCTATCTACTCCCAATCCTTGTGGCTCCGAGTTCTCATGTAGGGTCTCCTTATTGTTCCCTCCTTTTGACGAAAGCCCTGACGGCCCCTCCCCCGGGTCCTGAAGCCACGGGTCTGTCTCTTTTGATGTTGGCCTAAAAAAGGTTTTTGATAATCAGGGAATTCATCTCCACTTTCATCTCTTGATTCGTTGCGTTTACTGCTATCTTGTGCTCTTTCAGCCTCCGAATCACTTGTATGATATGAGGTATCTGAAAAGGTCACGTTTTTCTTATAAAATTTGTTTTTATTATATCTGTATGGGCGGTTGTTGAACTCATTAGGGATAGGTTGTTCAAAGTAATCCTTCTGCAGATATGGGTATACCTGTTCCAAATTAAAGTTGGCTATATCTTTTCGTAATTTGTTAGTTTTTTTATTTATCATGTATTCTTGATACCCTGTGATATCTTCTTTTATCTCTGCTAGTTTTTTAGTGGCTTCATCTAGTGCAGTAGACTCATTGAGTTCCTTCTCCAACTTATCTATTTCCTCTTTTTCAATTATCAGGAGCCCCTGTGCTGTATCTATAATGAGCAACATCCAGTCGCGACTGCATCTATTTGCTATTAGTGTCCAACTGTCTTTAAATTTCTCATCTGTGACAAATAACCCGGGTTCATTAGTAATTTGTAAACCCTTAGGTATGACTCCCTTTTTGCAGTATTGGATGATAAATTCTGCATGGAGCTCAGTCCGGATCAGTTTTTTCTTTAGATTCCAGAGTCTGTTCCATTTGTCTTCATCACTGCTGGATAGTGTGACAGTACTAATACTTTTTGAAGAACCACCTAAGAGCTTTTTACATTGGTCTTCTGAGAACCCGAAGGTTCGTAATGTATCCATATTGATAGTTTGGACTCTCTGGCTACTGGAGCCTGAGTAAACCGAAAACCGGAGAGAGTTTTCCAGAGGGGACCCAGAAAGGACTGGGAAATAGTGACACTAAAAAAGGGGGGTTTCCTTTCTGTGGTTATTTCATAATTCTCGTACAGTAGATCCAACCAATAGTACCAGACACCTGTTGTGAAACAGTTTTTAACTTGTAGATGTTTTACAATATCCTCAAAATTATATATACATATAAACAAAAAATTGTATCAAAAGTCACATTTATTAAAAAAGGAAGACACAAGTATAAATGCTAGAGAATTCAAACAATATCATAAAAATACATACATATACTTTTCTTCCAAATATTACAATATAAAAACATGAGAAGACATAATAAAAAGAACACTGTTGTCGACGCGTTTCGGTGCTTAGTCGGATAAGACACCTTCTTCAGGACTAATGATTAAAACTTCATAAATCTAAAAGAAACATATTTGACATAAATTAATACAAGGTATTTGAGGATTTGTTTTTTTCACACAGAAACATATTTGTCTCACTACATACAGGGTCATGGCTATTAGTGGTCAAAATATCTTACTTTTCAAGCATTTTCAATTTGCTCTACCAGTCTTGATCCTGGAGCGAAAAATTCCTTTGGTTTGTATATTCACCTCTGTTTGCCAATCTAGAGGATCTAGGGTAACAATAATACTTGGTGTTACATACGGATATTTGTGTGGTATATATAGTATTAATTTGCATGCACCAATGCTTACTTGGTAACGGTGTGCGGATACCAGGAATTTAGATGGGCATTCCTCAATGCTGGCTCCACCTCCTGTGGGGCGTCTGATGTTTCTGCCTTGCACTGCGAAAGGAAAGGAGAAGTCTGGTAAACAAAGTGCTCAGGAACTGGTTTAGACTATGCACAGGCCCCTCTCCCCTCAGAGAACAAAGGATTTTGGGGTATAAATATTGGGACCCTGCTCCCATGAAATTAGATCACTTTTGGACTACAAGAAGAAAACTTTACTGAGGAGAGGAACCTGAAGAAACTGAGGAGAGACTATGCAGAAGCTGAAGTGAAGTTCTGTTTGGGGGATTGGCCTGCAGTGGTTGCCTTACTGCCAAAGGAGAAAGGAACTCTGTGAACTTTGCTTTCAACTTGTGAAGGATCTCCAAGGGCTTGGAAAAGAGCTTGCCTCCTGCTGAAGTCTCAGGGACAACAGACTTCACCCCCCAGCTCCCCAGATTTCTTTTGGAAGTGCCTGCTGCTGTTTTGGGCCTTCTGAGGAACTGCGTGTCGCAAGGAGCTGGAAGCGCGACTAAACGAGAAGAAGCGTGTCGCTGTGCCTGCCGTCGCAACTCCGGTGTAAGGAGGGTGTAGCCGCTGGAACTGTCACACTGCACCGAATCGGAGAGAAGCGTGCTACAACGAAGAAGAAGCGTGTTGCCGTCGCTGGAGCTGTCGCACTGCACCGCATCTAGAGAAGAATCTAGCAACGAGGTCAAAGTGTGTCGCCATCACTGTGCCTGCCATCGCAACTCCGGAGAAAGGAGGGTGTCGCCACTGGAACTGTCGCACTGCACCGCATCGGAGAGAAGCGTGCCGCAACGAAGCGGATGCGTGTCGCTGTCGGTGCTGCTGCCGTTGCAACTCCGAAGAAGGAGGGTGTCGCCGCTGGAGCTGTCGCACTGCACCACATCAGGAGAAGAATCTCGCAACGAGGTTGGAGCGTGTCACCGTCGCTGTGCCTGCCGTCGCAACTCCGGAGAAAGGAGGGTGTTGCCGCTGGAACGGTCGCATTGCACCCCATCGACCAAGAGCACCTCGCATCCCCGAGAAGTGCACCTCCGTCGGAGCTGCTGCCGTCGCATCTTGGATGTCGCCGCTGTAGTTGTCGCATTGAGCGGAAGCTTCACGCATCGTGGAGAAGAGCGTTGCCACTGGAGCTATTGCCGTTGCATCGTAAGGGTGTTGCCGCTGCAGCCCACGCATCGAACCGAGAGTTTCTCGCATCCCCGAGAAGCGTGCCGCATCTTGAAGATCTTCACGTCTTTATTTCTTGGCAACCGGAACTTTGCCGCATTTCCCATCACTGCGACATTGCTTGTCGTGGAAGCGCAACGCAACTTAAGGTACATGACGCAGAGTGTCGCATCTAAGACCTGAACTGAACTAAGCTTAAATCTACCATCTTAGAGTAATCATAGGGTGTATTTTGGTTGTTTATGGTCTTGTGGTAACTCTATATAAAGTCTACTTATTTTTGATTTAAAACCAGTGTGGTGTCCATTTGTAGTGTTATCACTGGGCTACTGTTTGTGGTCACAACTGCTTAACTTACAACACCTCTGAAGTAAAGCCTTGCTGCTCGCGCCACGCAACCTAGAGGGAGAGCAGGGGTTATTTTACGTGTGTAAACCCCCTTACCCTGACTAAGGCCAGGGGCCCTTATTTATGAGGCCTTGCGTCAGTTTTGCGCCGCTGGTGCGTCACTTTTTGTGACGCACCAGCGGCGTACAAAATGCGCCTTGTTGCGCCATATTTAAAAAGTGACGCATCTAGGTAGATGCGTCACTTTTTAAACCCCTGCGCAACATTATACCTGCGTCAGGTATAATGTATGCAGAGGGGGCGTTCCCCCGCAAAAAGCCTCGTAATAGTGACGCATTGAAATCTATGAGATTTCACTGCGTCACTTTTAGGATGCTGTTGCGTCAAAATCTTGCGCCTGCCTCACAGCAGGCGTAAGACTGACGCAAGCCCTTTCACATGGGGCTTTCCCCATGTGAAAGGACGCATTGCTGGAGTTGCGTCACTTTTGTGACACACTCCAGCAATGTAAATGTAAATGTGGGATACTTGTAAAGCGCACTGTTACTCTACCCGAGTGTCCTGGCGCTGTAGACCGCTGGGGAACCCGTCCTGGCTTTCCCTGTGAGATGGTCCCTACTGGGTATCTCCAAGGTGAAACCAGGCATCCCCGGCGTCTGTGGGGGGCCGTTGTAGAGATGAGGCAAGCTTAATGCCCAGAGTTACCGAGTGTGTTCCCTGGTTAGAGTAGGCACTGAGGCGAGAATTATCAAGTCCGTTGACCGCTGGTCCACGACCCTGCCGCGTCGGGAATTGAACCCTGGTCCCGGGCCGTTCTCTGCTTACAGGTCTGCCGCCTCTAACCAGTGAGCCACACCTCTCCACAATGCGTCACTTTTGCGCTTACAGATGCGTTAGAAATACTGACGTATCTGTAAGTCCTTGCTACATGATGCGTCATACATTAAATATGACGCATCATTGGTGTCGCAAGGAGTGCGCAGTGAAAAGTGACGCATCGCTGTTTTCACGCAGCGATGCGTCACTTTTCATAAATGAGGCCCAGGGTCCCTATTTGTCACAAGTACCTACCTGTGCCAACTAGAGACCCCCAACTCTAACACATCCGATTTTCCATTAAAGAAAACGGGATCCATTTAATGTATAAATGATGCTTTATGTAAAAGCAAGCACAGATATGGTGGTCTGCTGTTCCGAGCGGGCCACCATCCCTACGTGTTTAGCAATTCTATGTTCGGAACTCGTAAAATTAAACCTACGTACATGTGGCCCCTGTTCTCATAGGATGCTATATTATTACTACAGACAAAAAACTGATTTCAGTTTAAAATATATAAATAGATTTTGCTGAAGAAGCACAGGGCCCTGAAACGAGCACAGCCTGGTGCATAAAGCCTCTTCCATGACCTCTGTGATGACTCTATTAAATGTAAATGTGGGTGTACTTGTAAAGCGCACTGTGACTCCAAGGAGTATCCTGGCGCTGTAGACCGCTGGGGAACCCGTCCTGGCTTTCCCTGTGAGATGGTCCCTACTGGGTATCTCCAAGGTGAAACCAGGCATCCCTCGCGTTGTGGGGGCCGTTGTGGAGGTGAGGCAAGCTAATGCCCAGAGTTGCCGAGTGTGATCCCTGGTTAGAGCAGGCACCGAGGCGAGAATTATCAAGTCTGTTGATCCTGGTCCACGACCCTGCGAGAATTATCGAGTCCGCTGACCCTGGTCCACGACCCTGCCGCGTCGGGAATTGAACCCTGGTCCCGGGCCGTTCTCTGCTCTCGGGTCTGCCGCCTCTAACCAGTGAGCCACACCACTTCACTCCACAATTACTGAGCTGACTTTTCGGGGCTTGGGGATCAGATTGCAGAGTGCACGGTGCAATTCTCCAACATGTGCAAAAAAATAACATTTCCAGTGATGAAAATGGTAAATGGAATCCCTAAATGTTGCTTCAAACACACCAGCACTTCTGGATGAAGGGTGCGCCTCTGGCTGCAGTGGAATCCGCCCTGTGTTCGGAGAGAATAATGCTGCTATTTATTCTTATGCAGATTATGTAGGTGCGCTACGAGGATATGCTAATGCTAAACTAGGTGCTATATGAATGTAAAATAAGCTGATAGGACAAAACATGTGATTGCAACGAAGCGGCCACACTATTCGATCACAATGAAACAATGTTTAAAGGCATTGCACCTGTCATCAAGCCCCACATGTTTATGTAAAATGTGAGACAATGGGGCCTGATTGGGATCGATATTATTGGACCGTAGAAGGAGGCCGATGTTATTTCTGCTGCCTGTGGTGACGTGCAGGGTAATTATGCTGTCATCTGTAATGCCAGGAAACCTCTTAGAGGAGTCCCTGCAGCTGGAACAGGAGTGAAGGGAGCCAGCAGCTCACCCTGCAAGCCTCGAAGCCCGGCTTCCAATGACATTCATCAGATTCAAGCTCGCATTCCGAGTGCTTTTATTCCTGCATGAATTGCCAGAAGCGGCAGGAAACACGTCGTGTGTTACTTCGAAGAATAAATGCACTTTTAACTGGATGTAAACGTACAACTACAACCAGCAATGCTTCTAAAACCATCGACTCATGGACAGGACGTCATGTCCGTGAATTCAAGGCTTCATTGAAACTTATTATAATCTTCTACAGATTCAACAATGACTTCCAACCAATATATTATATAGCATTATAAACAAGCACTGCAAACCCAATGGGTCTGGAGCTGTTGGGCTCTGGCAATGCTTGTTCAGCTCTGTCATGGTTTTTGCAAAACCTTAGGTTTTTGGGAAGCTGACAGCTCTCATCAATCTAAAAAAGAAATTATTGGCTAAAGGCAAATATATTTTTTGTCTGAAAAGCACACATTACCATTGTAGGCCTTAGCACTGAAGGGAACTACTGTGTGTGTTCCTTATGAAAGGGCGACAAATGCAAAAATAACAGTTGATGGACAGAAAGCAGAACAATGTCATACATTCACCCCAGTACAGAGATCTGGGCCTAAATCCATCGTTTTTTTGCACTCCACACCACCCCAGTTCAGACATGGCCATATGCAAATCAGCCTTGACCCTGTGCCTCATGGGAACAGTCCAGCCCGAACTGCCAAGCCATGTCTTTCCTGGACCGGAATCAAGCATCCTAGGACCGGTTTCTGGCTATCAGCCATCATCAGCCAGGCTAGCTTGAATCCAGTGGTGTGGAGAGCATGGGACTCACGTCTGAGCATATTTTTTGTCTAAAAAGCACACATTACCATTGTAGGCCTTAGCACTGAAGGGAACTACTGTGTGTGTTCCTTATGAAAGGGCGGCATGCTGTAACTCATCTGACGTGGGCTGATACATTGACCCTGGAGTGGACAGAAAGACTGTGAGTGACACAATAACAGACTAATGGATGACGTCTATTTGAAAGCCACAATACCTCACTATGTTTTGCATATAGGTTTGGTAAAATCAAAAAGTCTGTGCTAACATTGGAACAAAAAAGCCAAGCAGCCTCATTGGCTGTCAGCCCATTGACTCTGATAATGCTTTTTTGTAGTGAGTTTGCAAATCTTTATTACAACTAGATAGAGAGGCTTGAAAAGATAGATAAATAGAGAGGCTTTCAAAGACAGAGATTTGCAGATTGTGATGGATGAATGGATGGATGGATGGATGGATGGATGGATGGATGGATTGGATGGATGGATGGATGGATGGATTGGATGGATGAATGGATGGATGGATGGGTGGATGGATGGATGGATGGATGGATGGGATGGATGGATGGGATGGATGGATGGATTGGATGGATGGATGGATGGATGGGATGGATGGATGGATGGATGGATTGGATGGATGGATGGATGGATGGGATGGATGGATGGATGGATGGATGGGATGGATGGATGGATGGATATTGTTCCATAGATATAAAGCTAAATAGAGATGGTTGCAGAAATACAGAAGCTGCATAGATAGTCAGATAAACAACAGGCATGGTTTCAAAGATAGATAGATAGACGGACGGACGGACAGACAGACAGATTCTGTAGTCGATATTTTGACATACAACACAACATATGGAGCGTTAGTTGTGTCCGGATGACATTAAACAGGCTCTAAGACTGGTATTCCTGGCTCCAGTAAGTTATGCAGGCAGTCATCTGGTGGGTGTTGGTAGTTATGCATCAAGTAGCCCTGCAGGGGGCAGGGCATCTTACCTTTCACCCTGGATGAAATATTCTTTGCATAGATTTGAACTTTAGAAGATGCAAGGCCATGGGTTTGTTTAAAAGATAGATGTGGAACACGCGGGTCTCTGGGGAAAGGCCAGCAAATAATTTGACAAATGCAACACCATAATTATGGAACGTAATAAGACAAGAAGCGCCCATTGCTAGGAGCATTCTGGGCCGATGGATCTTTAATCTTTAAAAGGTTCTGAAAGATCAATAATCCTGTGAGGAGTCTGACTGGAAACATTAACTTCAGGGGGGCTTATTTACCAGCCCCTGGCGCCAATTTTGCGTCATTTGTAACATGGGAAAAGTGACGTACGGGTGGGGCAAGGGGCTTGTAAATGAGCCCCAATGTTTTTATGACTTAACACCGTGACGCAGTGGTAGCGCCTTGAAGCGTTTAGTAGGTGTGTCAATGCTTAAAAATAAGCGTTGGTCTTCAAACAAACATTTTTAAGGAAAACATTCAGTAAACACATTTATTTGGTTTTAAAGGATCATAAAAAACTACACACACCGCGACCCTTAGATGTAAATAAACTTTAAACTGGTGAAATGCTCTTCTACTCTGAAGGGCCAGTACGACCATTATACATGCTCTTTCCTATAGGTGCTGAACTTACATACACACAAATGTTATGTTATGTTATGTTAAAAGCACTTTTATAGCGCACTTACACCCACCGGTTTCATGGAGCTGTGAGCACAGGGTAGACAAACATTCAGCGGTGTAGGTAATTAAAAAAGAGAGTGGTTATCCATGGGCTTGGCGGAACAGTAGAGTCTTCAGGAGGGATCTGAAACAAGGGTAAGAAGTAGTAAGTCTCTGCTCCAAGGGAAGTGCATTCCAGCGGGAAGGGGCAAGAAAAGAAAATCTAAGACCACCATGTGTTTTACGGTTGAAGGTAGGAATAGTGAGTAGGGCCAAGTAAGAAGAGCGAAGGTTGCGCGAAGGAAGATAGCTGTAATGTAATGTAATGTATTGATACTTGTTAAGCGCAGCTGTCACCCAAAGGGTATCCTGGCGCTGAAGATGGGAAGAAATGAAAGCAGGGCCAAGGTCAGCCAGGGCTTTAAAGATAATGCAGCCTAGTTTAAATTTGCTGCGTTTAGCCACTGGAAGCCAATGGAGGACTTTAAGCAAGGGGCGAACATGAAGGTGTCTGGGCTGATGGAAAATTAGTTGCGCGGCCTGATTCTGTTCTGTACCAGGTGTAGGCGATTTAGCTGGTACGCAGGAATGCATAGAATGCATAGAATAAAGTGAATTGGCATAGTCAATCCTGGAGACTACAAGGGCCAGCAAGGCCAGGGTCAGGGCCTCCGTGGTTAGAAATCGAGAGATCTTACGGATTTTCCGAAGATGGAAAAAACAAGAGGAAACCACAGCGTTAATTTGGGGCTTCATGGAAAGGTAATTGCTAATAATGACCCTTAGGCTTTTTGCTGAGTTGACAGGACGGGGAGGGGAGCCAAAGCCGGAAGGCCAAAAGTTAGAGTTCCAGGGATTGGAGGCACCTCTGACCAAGACCAGCTCAGTCTTGTCGGGGTTGAGCTTTAAATGATTATCCACCATCCAGTTAGTAACAAGACACAAAGTGGACTGAAAATTATGAATTGATTGATCGGAGGAGTCGATGTCAAAGACTAGCTGGATGTCATCAGCATAATTAAATGCGATGACATTACAACCCCTTAAGGACTGGATGAGGGGGGTCAGGTATAGATTAAAAAGAAGGGGAGAGAGGGAGGAACCCTGGGGGACGCCACATGTCAACTTAACTTTATCAGCTGAGAAGTTGGAAAGGCGAACAGCCTGGTGACGGTTGCTCAAGAAGGAGCAGATCCACCCAAGGGCCGGCCCTCGGATGCCAGCGTCTCCGACACGGCCGACCAAAATATCATGGTCGACCGCGTCGAAGGCGGCCGACAAATTCAAGAGCACCAAGGCCTGGCTGATCCCGAGAGCCGCTCCTCTTCTCAGCTCCTCCATCACTGAGAGGATGACCGACTCGGTCGAATGGACCGGTCTAAAACCTGCCTGTTGCGGGTCGAGGAACTGGGTGCTTTCGATAAGCGAACTCAGAAAGTTAGTGACATGGGCCTCCAGCACTTTACTAAGATAGGGGAGCAAGGAGATAGGGTGAAAATTGCTCATTACGGAGGGGTCTGCATTAGGCTTCTTCAAGATGGGAACCACTTTGGCTGTCTTGAAGGAGTCAGGGACCAGGCCAAATCGGAGGGAACTATTAAGGAGTGCCAGTGGGGGTTTGGGACAAGCAGTAAAGGCCTCCCGTAGGATATGGGGGGGCAGCAGTCTGTGGGGGAGCCAGAGCCAACCTTTTTTAATAGGGAAAAAAATTCCTCCTCAGATATCGGGGGTATCTGGTCTACTATATGAGAATTTCTGGTGGCAGATGTGGTGGCAGAAGTGAGTGTAGAGGTACATGTACGAAGAGGGATACTATTTTTGATTTGAGCAATTTTTTCCACAAAGAAGGAATTAAGAGAGGGCTTGAGAGGGGAAGGGCTTAATGGTCACTCTATCGGGGTTTGAGAGCTCTTCCACTATAGAAAAGATATATTTTGCCTTAGTGGCAGAGTCAGTAATCTTTTTAGAAAAGTGCAGGGTTTTAGCCTGGAGAATAGATTGCTTATAATCTTTAAGCTGGGCCGTGAACAGCAATTTTTTCTCTGGGGCATAATCGTGCCTCCAGTTGCGTTCGGCCTGTCTGAGTGTAAGTTTTTTAATTTTTAACTCATCCGAGAACCATCTCTGGGCATCGTGGGGGCGCTTTAATTTGAGGCGTCTAAATGGCGCAACTATGTTGCTGGCTGATTCAAACCAGTGCCTCATACTAGTTGCCTGAGTGTTTAGGGAGTCATGTTCGGCGGGGGAAGAGGTGCTGAGTAAAGAGCAAAATTCATTAAGATCAGCCCTGTTCCAGTTCCTGGCAAGGAGGTTCCCCGCAGGCGTTTGGCTAGTGTGGGGAGTAGAGGCCAGGGAAAATGAAATAATAAAATGGTCAGACCACAGGCAAGGAGAAATAAGGGGTTGGGAAATATCCAGATTAGACGTCCAGACCGGGTCTAGGACGTGGCCTTTGACATGCGTTGCCGACTGGATATGTTGAATACAATTCATGCCCGCTAGGAGATCCGTGAAGGCAGAGGAGCAAATGCTCTCCCTAGCATCTGAGGGCCAGTAATTAAAATCGCCGATGATCAATACTCTAGAGTTGTTGATCACCAGTTGGGAGAGCATATCGCCGAACAGCGACGAGAAACCAGGCATGTGTTGAGGGGGACGATAAACAAGATCACAGATAAGCGGGGACAGGGAGGATTCCAGTCTTAGGATGAGGCAGTCGACTGATGGTATGCTGGCCGCCTCGAGGGAAGAGAACCTGATTGAGTGTCTAACAATAGCTGCGACCCCACCACCGGGTTTACCAGAGGATCTATTAGTCTGGAGGATATAGTAGCCTGGGGGCACCGCCGCCAGAATGTCAGGGGTTGACTCCTCATTGAGCCAGGTTTCCGTCACTAGGAGTATGTCAGGTTTCTCCGAATCCAATAGTTGGAAGATCTCTAACTGGTGTATAACCAAGGAGCGGGTATTTAAATAGGTAATTAACGAAACAGAGTTGGTAACTCTTTTGGCTGGGGGGAATTAAGAATCACGAGAGCCAAGCGGGGTAGGAGGGGACAGGGCAGACTCCAAGGGAGAAGTGAATTCCAGAAAATCGGTCCTGGGACTAAAAATACCCATTGAACCGAGTCGGATTTGCATGGTGGGGCTGAGAGGTCAATGATTGTGGAGGCGAACCAGTCCCAGGGCCGCGTAGGAAATAAAATAGGCAGAGATCCCTGCCCCTAGCCCCGATCGGCCGCGGATGGGTGCAGACGGGCTCGTCTTTGTCGCGCCTTTGGCGCGCATACGGTGTGCATACGGTGTGCCCGCTGCGCTCGCCCGCTGCGCGTTCGGGGAAACATGTGCAATATGTAGCCTAGCCCGCCTCCAGCTAGACCACAGCCTACGGTCCTGCCGGGCTCAGGGACTGACCAAAGATGGCGCCCTGCCCTCCACAAAATCGGCAATGCAGCCGCGATGGACCGAGGCAGGGGGAGCACACCTCACAACAAGTAAGTAAAAGAATAAGATATTAGTGAGGAGCACCGATTTTAAAATGCCCAGCAGTCGCTTTTAAAAGTGTGAATGATACGATTTAGGAACAGGCAAATAGTGGTGGAGTGAGAGTGAGTAAGCAGAAGAGTTCACAGCAATCTTAAATCATTACTAACAGCGTGCCTCGCAGTCTGCCCCCAGCGCTCAGCGGTATTGCAGGAGCTGCCACCACCTACTGTTACCGAATAATGCACATCTTTCATCTTCTTCCGAGAGGTGCACATGTCCAGATATTACAACATTGCATTACACGGGTTTAATTGTTATGTGACCTGACCCCACTTAAAGTAACAATAGGGATGATTTTAAAAAGTCACTCAACCCCCCCACCCCACCCCACTCCCACCCCGCCCCCAGCGTCTTGAGACCTTCACAGGTGAGTAGCGCGCTTCAAAAACCCCTATTGATTGATTGAAAAAGTCTCCATCTTCTGCTAATATTAAAGAGTGTTTTTTAAACGCTGCCCACGCTAGTTTATGCGCTTTCAGGTGCTTTGTCGACTGCTGGCGCGGTTCCCTTAGGACTAAAACAAACACTTCACAATATTCTCTATTCTGGTACCAAATCAATGGATTTAGTAAAAGAGGCTGCATCAAATCAACTGACAGTTGTGAGGTTGTGGAAAATCTTTCCTCTGAAAAAAATCACTCTGAAGACAACAAAAAACGTCCTCCGGGGAAGAGTACCTGGATGCTGGCAATGAGGTACGTGCTCCAGAAATAAATCCGTTTCATAAACCTTAAAGTATTGTTTGTGAAGAGCATCATCGAAGAGTAGGAGCAACCTAGTCTAGAAGGTTACACGCAGCTCTGAGCAGCTTTATTGGGAGCACAAAGTTCCTCTCTGTGGAACAGCAGCAGTCAGATAAGCAAAGGCACTCCAAAAGGAATTAATTTTCAACAGCATTAGCAGGAGATGGGGTCTGAGAAAGCTGGGATGTGCCCTGTGCTCACATCAGTAGTCTCCGACTGTCACATCAGGCTCTGAACCCAAAGGCAACACTAAAGTATTAATAAAGTAAAAACACTGGCACTGAAGGGAACTACCTTGTGTGTGGCTGTGCTCCTTGTGGTCGGGCTTAATGCAGTCACTTGAAGTGAAGTTAGCCAGTGGTTAAAGTAGACTGCCCCACTGCCCCATGCTGGGATCGGTAGGAGTGGAAGCAAAATGTGAAAGACACAGACCAATGGATGACAAGAGCTGGCTGATATGTAAATATGTATATATGCACATAATTTTTTGTAAAATCAAAAAGTCCTCTCTAATGTCAGATCTAATAATATACACCTAGTAATGTGTTCGAAAGCACTCATACATAACAAATAAGTCTCCCAAGATGGCCAATAGAGGCAAAAGAGCCTAAATTTAGCACAGCTATCATCGAGATAGCCCATGTATAGCCCAATGACAGAATGTCTCAGAGTGTTCTAAAGAACAACTAGAGCACTAACAATCTTACTTATGACAAACGTATGGCAACCCTGAAGCCATCTTTATTGGAGTAAACTGGTAATACTTAAAACATTTAAGGAACACAATGAGGGGGTTCATTTTGCCATTGAAATTATGATTAGTGCATAGGAAAGACAAAATTAGGGCACATTTTGAGTGACTTCTCAAATCCTCTTCTATTTCATTAAAAAAGTCTCACATGCAGACTGAAACATGCACTTTCAATACCAGCAGCAGACTTCCCTGGTGAGCAGTAGCTTTACTACAGTGATCTAATCAGCTACTAGAGTGCTAACATTCAGGATTCATGGCAAATGTGTGACAATCTGAATGCCTTCTTGATGGAATCAAAGTAAAAAACTGAAAGTATTTCCTACTAAGGAGACTGCAGTAAATGAGGAAATTAGGAAACTTCATAACAAATAAATCTCCCCAGAAGGCCACCAGAGACAAAAGAGCCCAAATGTAGCACACATATCACTCAGATGAAGCCCACCTGTAACCAAAAGAGTGTGCAAAACTAAGCATGGGCGAATTTTGCGAATCTCGCGTTCGCGAATTTTGCGGATTTGCGAACTCGCAATCCGCAAAATCCGCGAATTCTCGCGAATTTGCGGATTTTTTATTGTGTGTTTGCGCGGGTTTCTGCCAGTTCGCGAGGGTTTTGTACAATGTCGCAAATTGCGAACTTACCTGTCGGGTCGCAAGTTTCGCGAACTTGTTGTTTCTACGTGTCCAGCCTGTTTGGGACACTCTTCTTCATCACTGCCACTCTCTGTCACCACTGCCACTCTCTGACTACTCATGCCACCCTCTGGCCCACCCATGCCACCCTCTGTTTCATCACAGCACCCTCTGGTTGTCCAGCAGTGTACATTATTGTGGCAACGCAAGCACACCTTCCCTGCCTCAAGTGACCTGAATTAATTTGGGGCTGATTAATGTGTCACAGAATATTTTTTTAGCTGGCACCTGCTTCCTTAGTGCTTCCTGATTAGTGATCTTTTGAACTTGCTAAGTGCTTTCATTGTTGCAAAATTAGTTACAACACCTGCCCTGCCCCAACTGACAATAATGAATTAGGGGCTGATTAATGGATTTGAACCTCCAGCCTGGCTCCTGCTTGTCTCCCTTAGCTGTAATTCAGGACCTTTGTGGCATATGTGTAACTATTCTGAGGTTCAGAGCAGGGTCACATAATAGTTGCAACTGGCAACTGAACTCTGGAGGGGCCCCTCAGGAAGCACTACAGGAAATGGCTACTAATGATCAGCCTGAACTTTTGGACCTGGTAAGTAGTTTCAGTTTTGCTAAGATCGTATTTCTGCAATTTTGCACTTATTCGCGGGGCGCGAAGTTGTACTAGGAAGCCGCGAACTCACGCGAACAGTGCGAGCAGTGCGAGCAAAATCCGCTGCTCGCGGATTTGCGGATTTTGCGGGAGATTCGCGAATCTCGCGGATTGCGAATTTACCGAAAATCCGCAAAATCCGCGAGCGAAACGGATTTTCCGCCCATGCTTATGCAAAACACTTTGTATCTTTTGTGTTTTTGCAGTTTTATATAGTGCAGACTGGTCAGGTATTGGAGTGCTTGCCATGAGCATTGGTTACATCACACACGGACAAATTCATTTTGGTTGTAGACATGGGTAGATTAAGTGATTTGACCAGAATCGCAGAATGTCGAGCTGAAGCAGAAGCTCCAACCTGGTTCCCCAGTTGCAAAGTCTGCAGCTCTGGAAGTAACACCACATCCTCCACCCTAAGTGCAACGTTTAAACAAGTGGTCAACTGGATAAAAAAACATAAAGATAACAAATAATTTAAAAGTGCTTTGTCGCTATTTGAAAACTCAGAAAATATGTCCTCATTTTAGTTTTTCAGAGCACTAACCATAATTTCGATCAAATAGGACCCTCTCATCTATGTAATTTCTAAAGGAAATGCTCTAGGTATTACAGTTTTGATTACATCAAGATAACGTCAGGTGTGCCACACTTTTGTAATAAATATAGAATGTTAGCAATCTAGTTGTTTATTAGGATACTGTTGAGAGGCAGAGGCCAGGGGCATGGACTCAGAAAATAGAAGGCAGGTAGGAGGGTGCAGAGGCAACAATTTGACCACACTGGGCAGGCAAGAAGGGCAGTGACAGCACACCAGACTATGGAGGGCAGTGGAAAGGGGGGCAGGGGCAAGAAACCAACAATACAGGACAGACAAGAGAGGCTTTGGCAATATAATAGACCATTGTGGGCAGAAGGAAGAGGCAGTGGTACTACAACCATACATACCAACAGACCCGATTCAGCCAGGAAACACCCAGGCCTAGATGTAGGTAATTTTATTTTACCACTTCTTAAATACCGAATTGTACCGATTCGGTATTTAAGAAGTGGTAAAATAGAGGGGGGGGGGGCCGGGGGGGGTGTAGGTATTACAGAATCGGTAAATACCGAATCGTTAAGATTCGGTATTTACCGATTCTGTAAATACCGATTCGGTAATGCCCATTGATTCCTATGGGCATTGAAGCCCTCTAGCACCCCAAATACAGGCATGTGTGCCATGTGGCACACAGACATGCCCTAAGGCCTAAGGGCTTGTCTGTCTGTCACATGGCATAGGTGTGCATGCACACATGTGCATGCACACCTGGATTCGGTATTTTACCACCCAATTGGATTGGGTGGTAAAATACCGAATCTGAAAGGCCTTTGGGACTCAGAAGAGTCCCACCTACATCTAGAAGTTACAGAATCGTTAAAAATACTGATTCGGTATTTTACCGATTCGGTAAATTTACCAATTCTGTAAATTTACCGAATCGGTAAAATTGGCCCCCTACATCCCAAAAACCCATTTACCGGTCGGTAACGGCAGAAATCGGCCGTTACCGGCCAGTAAATTGCCACCTACATCTGGCCCCCAATGTTTTTAAGCCCAAATGGTCTTTATTTGATCTGTCTCCTGTCTACAATCTCCTCTTTTTCAATGTAAGTCAATGGAGAAAATCAATATGCAGTTTTTTTTCAAAATGTCCCTCTTACCAAGTTCAAAATGTTAGCAAGTATGGTACATTGGATCATGGAAGGCAGGAGGAATTGGGGTAGGGATATGGACTCGGATAACAGAGGACAGGATGGACATGGAGTGGTGTACCAACCTGACCATACAGGGCAGGCATCAGGGTTTGCAGCAGCACAATACACCGCACACAGGGGCGTAACACAAGCCCCCGCAGCCCCCGCGTTGCGGGGGGGCCCTGCGCTCCAGGGGGCTCGGGCCCCCGGCCCTCACTGTAATACACGCATCATGATTCATTGATATTGATTTTAATTGACGGTCTGTGCGCACTGCACGCTCGTGCCGGCTCTGACAAAATCGTTAAATGCGCGGGCCACGCCCGGGGCCCTGCGAGTCTTAGAAATGGTGCGGGGGCCCCGGCCACCGGGGCCTGTGAGTGAGGCACTTCTGCTTCAGTATATTGTCTGGCCCGACCTGAGGCTCTTGAGGACTGATGCGGGCGGGACCCCGGCCGGGGCCCCTGAAATTGTTATATGGTGCTGTTGCGTTCTAATCTAGGACCCTGATCTACCCTATGACCTTTGTGCCCCTATACGGCTATAATCCATTTTATTTCCCTATAATGGCATAAACGTTCAAGTGTGATATTTCAGAAACTCGTCTCTGACCTCACACGATCAGAGCCACATTCCTATGCAGCTTCCTCTGCAGCTCATTAGTGAATGACACATCAGAAGCCACTATCTGAGATTCCTAGATTAACACTCCGAGTTCTTCAACAAGATAAAAACTCAGCAAACCTGGAAATCCCGCTTGCTGTGTTTTGATTAGTAATAGAACTCTAATGAGCAACTGATAGGCGATCACTTCCTAGTGACATCTTTATTGACGTCTTATGTCCAGCAAACTTACGTCAAACAAGGCACCTTTCAGGTATAAATATTACCAACGTTGCCTTAAGCAGTTGCCCGTTGCCGTTGTTAGCTGTGGTTCGCTGAAGCTAGCTGCCTGTTGCACGTAGCCCGAAGCTGCTGTTATGCTGATGATACCATAGCTGCTATCGCTACTGCTATCGCTGCTAACTAGCGAACGATGGTGTGGTGAACTCAGGAGCTGAACAGCCGTCCCCTGCAAGAGCCCAGCAGATGCAAGCTGCCCGCGGACGCTATCCCTCCTCCTCCTCCTCGACGCGCTGAGAAGATACGCTGTCTTTCTCCTGCAGAGGAATCCAGCTCCGGCGTTTCTAGTCTACCCTTGCGGGTGACTGGGATATCGAGTTCTGAGGGAGATACCAGACCTCCATCATTCTATTCCAGAGGTATGGTGTTGACTAAACCCTTATAGAGAATTCTTGAAGCAAACCTTGGCAAAACCAACTTAAACTAAAGCTACTTACTTACTCCCCTCCCACGTATTAGGCTTAGGTCAGGTACACTGGGGTAGGCGTAGTTAGAAGCACCAGTTGAGTATTTTAGCCTAATGTATATATGACTATATATATGTTTTATTCATTTTAAACCATTGTATGGCTAAGAAACCATATCAATGCTTTTACAGTATTATCTTGCAATACTCATCTTACTGTACGTACTTTTTATAATAACAAGTCTTGAAATTGTGGTAATTAATTTCTCTTGTACGAGAAGAAAGACTGTTCAATAAATGTTACCCTTTATTGACAACGCCCGTCTCTCTATTCTCTACATATTGTGAAAGTAATCTGCACCAATCTGACTGAGTAAAATAACTGTCTATTGTTTCACACGACTCTAGAGATTGACTCTTATCTGAGGAGCAAAGTTGTCATGTTGCACGGTTGTTGGAAAACTGAATCCCTTCTTGTCTGTACCAGGGAAGCTGATCACTTCCTATTCAGAGAAGAAAGTTTCCAGTGACCTCTGAGCTAGTTGGTAACAAACCCAATTAAGTTTAGCATAGTCAGTAGAGGCCTGGAAGATCCGCACTTCTACGTCGATACTACTGTTTATGTTATTCCAATGCGCAGGGCCTATTGGGAAAATAGGAACTACACTACATGGCGCCCAACGTTTGGTAAGGCGATAAACTAACGCAAGACGTTAGAGTAACGCAGTCGTGCATATTTCACACAGACCCCTTTCTCCCGTAAATACTCCATAGACGTCTGGAGTGGGTGAAAGTTTAAAATCCGCCCGAACTCAGTAGGAAGAGATTCCTATGTAAAGCTCTGGTTTATTCAACGTTGAAGGATACAGTGTTCCAAAATATTGTTCACCTAATCTTTGTCTCCTTGGAGACCAACTCTGCAAAAACTTTGCTGACAAAAAAAATGTCAGATTTAGAGAACGGAACTACTGGGGGTGCAGGAAATGCAACTCAGCAGGATCCCGACGATACGGTACCGGGTGCAATAATCATCCCAGCACACTTAAGAAAGTCTATAACGTTAAAACTTATAGAAAACGGACTGACACCACAAGGTGGTACAGTAATTTTCGTGATAGAGGCACACGAATATCGGCAGACAGAGGTATTCTATTCATGGATAAACTTTCCAGCGGCAAACGCTAGTACAAAAGAGTTTCACTATTACAATATAGAGAAACCACCGGAAGAGTACGCTCCTTTCGAGGAGACTGAAATCCCACTAAAATTCCAAGAGCACCTGCTCTGGTTTAATGGCGCCCTAAAACATAATGATCATATTACCAGGCTCGGTCCACTAGGTAGACCAGGAGCAACGTGGCCGGTTCTAGCCGGCTACACACCACATCCGGACATTGCAAAAATGTCAAAAGAAGAGCTGTTAGTACAGCTAAAAACATTAATTAAAATACATAGGCAATTAGTCCAATATGTAATGCGGACTGCAACAGTCCAACCAGCTGTTAATATACCACAGCTGACCCCTCATCAGGGGAACACTAATAAAATTACACCAAAGAACATACAATCATGTCTTGGTAAAACACCCGTAAAACGGGAACAAATTCCTTTCTGGTTAGCACAGAAAATCACTCAAATAGAGGCAGTATTTCCGGATACTACCCCTATCGAGAAACACAGAATATTGACAATCTGCCTTCCTATGGGAATCGCACCACACGTGGAGGACTGTGACACTTGGGGTACAGACTTTGCTTCCATTTACACAAAAACACATGGTGTTCCGTCTATGGCGGTAATACCAGAAGTGCTAAAACAGATTCAGAATGAATACGGTCCAGAGCCCGCTTTAACTCTTGGTATGAAATTACTGAAAGACTTCAAGCAGGTATCGGCTATATTATTAGCCAACATAAAGGGAGAAGCAGCATCTGTGGCGATCCGCCAGAAGTTGAGGGAAACAGTTATAACAGATCAGCCAATTGAGCTTGCCAGAATCATAGAGAAATGCTATGAAGAATTAGGTAGAGACAGCTTGGGTGGGAAACCAGTAAAGCCCCAACTGCTCGAAAATCCTAAAAAATTATTTATTAAAAATAATTTAAACATTCCTTTAAAGAGCTGGGATGGAAATAAACAATCCACTCCCAAGGAAAAAGTTTTCCAGTCCAGAGGAAGGTCTCCTCGACGGAGGGAAAGAACTCTGACTCGAGAACACCAGTCTCCCCAAAGGGAGCCCTCTGAGAAAAGATATCACCTTAGAAATAGGGATAATCTGAAAAAACCTGATAGATATCAAAGTATTGATACACGTCCCTCTCGATCTTCTTCGCAGAAATCGGAAAGAAGAGGACGGTCAGACCCAGGAGAGCACACCAAGTCCAAAGACAAGGAACATGCTCAGAGTAAAAAATCTCAATTTCCAAAAAAGAAGGTAGCCAGTATTAGAGTAATCGAACATGCCGAGAATACTGAGGACACAGTTGAAAAACGGGGAGTGGGCACAGACAATGTTAGACAGTGCAGCAGAAATCAGTATAGCGCGCAAGATCTTGATGAGTCATCTGGAGACAGTGGACACGAATGAATACATTCAGGTTGAAACTGCCGACACCAGACTTAGCGAGCCCCATAAGATATACAAAATAACATTGCGTATAGAGGGTGATAAGACTAGGAAAATAAAGGGTCTATTTTGGGATAAACTCTCAAAAGGCTATGATATTCTGTTAGCTGAAAAAGATTGGCCCCCAGAGTTTGTCAGGGAGTGCCCTCGTGGCGAAGAAGTGATTATGCCTGCCTTCTCGAATCACATTCCGATTCACAAAAAATATTCTTATGCAAGGAAATGGGCAGTAGCCCAGGCACCTGCATTATATAAAAATCATGTAAGATGGGATGAGGACTCACCTCCTCACAAAATCCAATTAAAAAGTGAACCAACTGCCCAACAGCAGTATCCCATTAAGCAAGAAGCTAAAAAACAAGTCAGGGAGATCTTAGATCAACTTGAATACCAGGGGGTGATTGAAACATGCACCTCTCAAATGAACAATCCTTTGTTTCCTGTCTACAAGCCAGACAATTCATATCGTCTAGTTTTGGACTACAGACACCTTAATGCATGTTGCAAAACATTTGCAGTACAAAACTCGCATAGTGCAGCCCTAAAGAATAACATAGTTAGGAAAAAATATAAAACGACATTAGACATATCTAATGGTTTCTTTTGTCAAAACATTGCACCAGAAAGCAGGTACTTGACCGCTTTCTCAGCATTTGGGTCGCAGAAAAATTTCTGTTGACTCCCACAGGGGTTCAAGAACAGCCCAGGACTATTCTCAGCTAGAGTAACAGAGTTACTACAAATGTATGATGATGAGGCATTATCTTACGTAGATGATATCTATCTAACAGACGACGACTTGGATACTCACTTGAAAAGAGTGAACACCATTATACTTGGGTTCGCAGCAGAGGGTTACAAATTCAACTTTAAAAAGTCTCGAATTGCCCATCTGACAGTACTATTCTTAGGATACGAATTATCAAGTGAAGGAAAAAGCCTAGCGGACAACTTCTTAGAGAAGTGCGCTGTACTCCAAGCTCCAAAAACGTTGAAGAATTTACAATCGATTCTAGGTTTTCTGAATTTCGGAAGAACTTACATTATAAATTACGCAGAGAGGGTTAAACCTCTCTACAAACTAATTAAACCTGATTTTAAACAAATCACCTGGACTCAAAAACACACAGAAATTTTGAGGTCACTGCAAACAGACATGTTAGCAGAAACAAAATTAGATACACGTGACAACACACGCAATCTTGTAATCCGAATCATCCCAGGAAGATGCGGATTCACGTACCTGACCTCTAATGAGGGAGAAAAGGTACCAATAGCTTACAAATCTCACTTGTACACACAAGCAGAAAAAACATTCAGTCACACAGAAAGAACTGTGAAAGCAGTGCAAATTGCATTAGCAAATGAACGAGAACTAGCACACGGCAAAAGGATTAATATCCTCACAGCGAAATCCGCCTTCGAGGCGCTATTCAGCCCAGTAAACCTGCCTACAGTGTCACTGGATCCGAAATGGATACAGTATGTAGATTCTCTAGGAGCGGAAGATGTGAAATACTATTTCGCCCCGCAATTCGAAGAAATGAATGATTTAGAATATGAAGAAGAATATCCTCTGCCAATCGAACTTCTGCCTCTCCCACAGTACGCCTGTATAATCTATACAGATAGATTTGTACAGCATTTTAACGTAGAGAGCCAATCCTACGATGCAGCCTGTGCGATTGTTAAAGGTCGTTGGCTGTGCAGTAAATTCAGACCGAAGGTAACAAAAACTGAATCTGTAAGAAACTGTTCGGTTCAGAGAACTGAAATCAGATGTTTAAAGATGGCGCTCGAAAATGCAGAACGTGAATTCCCGACACTAATCGTGTGTGATTCTCATTTATGCGTCAACTCTTACAATAATAAACTGCAGAGCTGGATTGAAAATGATTACAACGATGACACAGGTGACACAATAAAGCATAAATTGCTATGGAAACAGGTAGCTCTTTTACAGAAAGAACTACAAAAGACTCACGTGATACACGCACAGAGTCTTCAACGTGATGGCGTTCACGTTGCAGGGAATTCATTGGCTAATACAGCCACAGCGGAAGCAACTAAACCGGCTTCCGTAGCCACAAAAAAGCGTGCAGAAAAATACATAGACGGGGAAACCATGCTGGCAGTAAAAACGACCGTAAAAGGCGACTGTGCAGCACTACCCGTGAACTATCCACTCAATTATGCATACGTAATCGATGCAAACTCCGTTCCTTTTGCTCGAATCCCTGGAGTGGGGGATAGGGTAATTCCAAACAGGGACCGGAGGGGCTTCCTCTTACTGGAAGCACACATGGGGTTGGGTCTGAGACATCAAACAATTAAGGATTCTCTGAAAGAATTACAATCAGAGTACTGGTGGCCGGGAATGAGCATAGATATTCAATGTTTTGCTAAAAATTGTGAAAACTGCAACAGAGATCACAGTGGAGAACCGGCCAGTGTAGTTTCAGGAACCCTGATAGACAGCATAAGGCGATCTATCTGCGCAATCAAAGAAGAGAAGCGCGTCCCATTGTACATCCTTAAGGCTAAACACACTTAAAAGATGTGGCCTCCAGCGCTCGGCGGACGCCAGAACGGTTATAAAAGTTCTGCGAGTCTTTATCGGCACATACGCAATCACCACGTTCCATTCTGACCAGGGTCCTGCTTTTAGCTCTCGAGCTTATAGGGAGGCCATGGCCAGCATGGGAATTGGGTTGCGGTATTCTTGTCCGTCGCACCCCGAAGGGAATAGTGTGGTAGAAAGAAAAAACCGGGACATAAAGCGATCTATAACAGCGAAGGTATTAGGTTCAGGCGCTGGATGGGTCAAACATTTAATAAGTGTCCAGACCAGTCTTAATAATTTGCCAAGAAAATCTCTAAAAGGTTTCAGCCCATACGAACTATTGTTCGGAATTAGAATGAAAATTCAGGACCTCGATAGTCAGATATCAGTGGTACAAGAAAAAACAACAGACTTTGATATAAAAGATCGTTTGGCTGTTTTACAGGAACTGAATGAAACAAGAAAATCCTTAAGCAACATAAAGTTAAAGCAACAGCCATCTACCACGGACGAGGCACCACAAGCAACAGCCCCAGCAAGGCCTGTCTGGATTCCAAAGATTGGGGATCTGGTAAAAAAAAAATCGCGGTGAAGAAGGAATTTGGGCCTTCTTACAGAAAAGCAGTACCTGTCTTGGCAGTCACCGGAACAAGATCAGTAGTACTACCGCCCCTTGCTGGTAAAAAGGAGAACAGGGTTGTGTCTATCGACCTGGTAAAACCACAAGCATGTGGCCTATAATCAACAGTAGGCCCAGTGGACTCCAGAGAAACAACAGAATACCCAAACTTGCAACAATCCAAGAGGTTCAAACTGAAAGACTAATCACATTCGATCAGCCTGCAGTGCACAGAGAAGGACTATGCAATAATGCCATGGAACTCGTGCCTCTTGAGACACAGATTGAAACAGTTCGTCAAGAAACACCAGTCTACAACAATGTGGCATCAGAAAATGCTACCGAGAGACAAATTGAAAATCGAATTCCGACAATTGACAGAACTGCCTCTGGTTATTTCATCAACTTCGACGACTTCTCTGAAGATCAAAGTAACCCCGAAGTGATGCCAGAAATAAAAATGACTTTTAAAGAAAATACAACGGAACTCTTTCAACAAATCAAAGAATTATATCTGGATTCACCGTTGATTGAGCATTGGATTGTTTCAGGGGTACTCATACTCCTACTATGCCTAATTTTAGTTTTAATTTTAGGGAAGTTTATTACAGTTGAATGGACACAGCAAGTCAGAACATCAACTTAGTCCTCAAACCACACAGATCATCCCACGTGAAGAAAAGAGAACTGTCAATAGTAAATGTCACAGCCATTCCAATAGCCGGTGGGGTAGTATGGGAGAAAACTGACTATGAGATCTATGGTCCGGTCGAGATCCTGAAGTATCCTCATCAACTGAAGGTTTCCTTAAGTGACTTTGTAAAACGAAGTACATTCTCTGATGATTGGGACTTTAACAGTATTAATGACATGATGTCTGATTTAGTAATGTCAGCTAGATTCACAGATCATGATTATTTACAAGGTTCATCTAGTTATGAGCAGACATTCTGCTAGACATAATAGACAGAGACTTGCTAATGTTACAGCATGGCCAGTCGCAATTACGTTCTATTGTACAATTAGGCTGGACGCTGCAAAATCTTCGTTCAGGCTATGTGCCTTGGCGTTTAATCAACACAACGTCATTATTTTCCAATTTTAACCTTACTGATAAACAAATCAGTTTGGCACAGAAAGGAGCAGACTATACAATCCTGAGCATCGAAAAACTTGACAATGTCAGAGAGTCCTGTCATTGAATGGATAATACACGGAATTATCACTATTCCGATAACAACTTTCCGATTTAAAAAGTGCCTTGAGTACATACCTACTGGCCAGTATGAACGATTGGGTAAAGGTTATGTTAAGTCAGCATGGAAATTACCATACACACATTCATGCTACAGTGACAGCAACAAAAATGTATTTCTTAGTGGTGAAAACTGTAAACATTCACTAAGCGGTATACTTTTGTGCCAAGGTATTAATTTACACGGAGCCTGTGAAGGAAATTCTAACAACCTTTCATGCCACCAGCTTGTCACACCTGCAACTCAGATAGAGCCCTTCTTTATGCAACTCGCAAATGGGAGTTACATTCTAAGAACGGATCACATATGTTGTGGCCTTGTTCCAGGGAAAAGTTATCTAGTAAGCGTTACTTCCATGGTCAAATGCTGTATGCAAGCATTGTTCCCGAGCGGGCCTGGAGACACAGAGACTCCCATCTGGCCTCGTCTGAATCTCTATTCTATACGAATTGATACTTTAAGCAAAATGAAGTCTGTGCTTTTACAGACAACAGTGCCCATAACGTCATCAAAAGAGACGTATGATCTCCTAGTTGCAAGGACAGCTACGGAGGTTCATGACCTTTTATCAACAAATTGCCCCGTGCATTTCGTAGAAATGTTGAGCCAACTCCTTAACATGTCTAGTGCCACAGGCATCCCAGGCATATTTAAGACGATTTTTACGGGACTGCTAACACTATTTCAAGCAATTCTGGGAATCGTTCCAAATTTTGTCCACTCTGTTTTTGGCGGCATACCCCTATTTTTGGGACTTGTAGCAGGGATTTTATTTTTGATCCTTCTGCTTCGTTATGGCAAGCCACAGCTCAGACATGACTCCTATGGGAATGGAAGAGACAATCCTAGCAATGCGCTACCGGGACAGAATAACTAACGTCCTTGGATTGGCCAGGCTGAGAGATCTAAACATGACCTGGTTCCTTTCATTCAGACCTATATGGCAATCCTGCATCTTACCTGTGCTACGATGTATGCTATGCGAAGATGAGTGCGTGTTGGACATCTGTCTTTCACTTCCATCAGCAGTACCAATGGACGTCGATACTTTGCTCAGTCCAATAAAGGCTCACACATTGTATTGTCCCCAGCGGCTACCAATCCTGATGACGGCATTTGTTGAGACTCCTGTGCTACGACTAGGTGGTAACCTGCCAAGTTACAGCGCTATCGAATTTGGTTGAACTGTCACCTGATTTTGTAGACCAATTCTTTGAAAGCCTGTCTGATATGATGTTCTCACCCGAGCAGAAGCAATAACTTTTGAGAAGCATTCCGACACACAGCGTTCCCATGAACTCTGAATTCGGCCTTCAGTTTTGAACAACAAAAACTGCTAAAAGCGTTGGAACTCTATTTCCCCGTTCAAGCAATAATTCTTTTGAATTGAACACTTTTTAATATTCACTTTTTTTTTTTTGGCACGAACAATTCTTTGCTTAAAGTAAAAACTATTCTTAGAGAACAGAAGCTTCAACTTCTATTTCTACACACATCTAGAGACATAGCTACTTTGCACCAGCCTCTAGCACATGTTATTGCAATGCATTTATATGTAAATGTAAATGTGTTTCGATTTATATAGCGCACTTTAACCCAGGGGTCCCAAGGCGCTTGCTTAGGGAACCCGTCCTGGTATTCCCCTGTGAGATATCCCGGCTGGGTATCCACAAGGTGAAAGCCAGGCATCCCGCTGCGAGGGGCCCTAGTGGAGATTAAGCAAGCTATTGCCCAGAGTCGCAGAGTGTAACCCCGTGAGTCGAGTAGGCACCAGAGCGAGAATTGTCGACTCCGTGGAATTTTTGAGCCCGAGACCCACTGAGGCAGGAAATCGAACCCTGGTCCACGGCCGATCTCAGCTTCCGGGTCTGCCGCCTCTAACTACTGAGCCACGCTTCTCCACTAGTGATGATTTATCTCGCCCTTCTTCTGTTTCAGAAATATTTCATGTGTAATTCTTTTTGCATAATCGTTCATTGATTTCATATACTATAATTTTTGAATGATTTCTATGCTTTAAAACCGTACAGTACCTAAAATTTCACGTATTACAAATACGCCTATTTCAAATGCATATATGTATTTTGGGGTGGGCAATGTTACACATGCATCTTATTGCTCTAGTTTTAGTAATTTGATGGACATGAATTCGTGGAGTGGGTGTTGCGTTCTAATCTAGGACCCTGATCTACCCTATGACCTTTGTGCCCCTATACGGCTATAATCCATTTTATTTCCCTATAATGGCATAAACGTTCAAGTGTGATATTTCAGAAACTCGTCTCTGACCTCACACGATCAGAGCCACATTCCTGTGCAGCTTCCTCTGCAGCTCATTAGTGAATGACACATCGGAAGCCACTATCTGAGATTCCTAGATTAACACTCCGAGTTCTTCAACAAGATAAAAACTCAGCAAACCTGGAAATCCCCGCTTGCTGTGTTTTGATTAGTAATAGAACTCTAATGAGCAAGTCAAGTCAAGTCAAGTCAGAGAATTTATATAGCGCACTACATACCCAGAGGGTCTCAAGGCGCTTGAGGAGGGGTGGGGAGTTACTTGTCAAATATCCACGTTTTAAGTTGCTTTCTGAATGCTAGGTGGTTCTGGGTAAGGCGAAGGTAAGTGGGAAGTGAGTTCCAGGTTTTAGCTGCCAGGTAGGAGAAGGATCTACCTCCCATGGTGGTTTTGTTGATGCGAGGTACATTGGCAAGGGCTTGGTTGGAAGATCGAAGCTGGCGGGAGGGGGTGTAGAAGGATAGTCGTGTGTTGAGGCATTCTGGTCCGATTTCGTAGAGTGCTTTGTGTGCGTGGGTTAGGAGCCGGAAAGTGATCCTCTTATTGACGGGAAGCCAGTGGAGGTTTTTCAGGTGACCAGAGATATGTTCTTTACGCGGGATGTCTAATATGAGCCTGGCTGAGGCGTTTTGGATTCGTTGGAGTTTTTTCTGGAGTTTAGTGGTAGTACCGGCGTAGAGGGTGTTTCCATAGTCCAGTCGGCTCGTGACCAGAGCGTGGGTGACCGTTTTCCTAGTTTCGGTGGGGATCCAACGAAATGTTTTTTTGAGCATGCGAAGAATGTTGAAGCAGGATGAGGAGACGGCGTTGACTTGTCTGTTCATTGAAAGTGAGGAATCCAGGATGACGCCCAGGTTCCGTGCGTGGTCTGTCGGGATGGGTGCTTTTCCAAGGGCTTCTGGCCACCAAGAGTCGTCCCATGCGGAGGGGGAGGTACCTAGGATGAGGACTTCTGTTTTATCTGAGTTCAGTTTCAGACGGCTGTGTTTCATCCATTCGGCTACTTCTTTCATTCCTTCGTGTAGGTTAGTTTTGGCGGTGCTAGGGTCATTGGTGAGTGATAGGATCAGTTGAGTGTCATCCGCGTAGGAGATGATGTTGAGGTTGTGTTGGCGGGCGATGGCCGCGAGGGGGCTCATGTATACGTTGAAAAGGGTGGGGCTGAGTGAAGATCCTTGTGGTACGCCGCAGATGACTTCAGTGGCCTCTGACTTGAATGGTGGAAGGCGGACTCTCTGGGTTCTTCCGGTGAGGAACGAGGTGATCCATTCTAGTGCTTTACCTTGGATTCCGATGTTTTTGAGGCGCTGTAGAAGGGTGCTATGGCAGACTGTGTCGAAGGCTGCGGAGAGGTCGAGGAGGATGAGGGCGACTGTGTCTCCATTGTCCAGTAGAGTTCGAATGTCGTCTGTTGCTGCGATGAGGGCGGTCTCAGTGCTGTGTTTTGCTCGGAAGCCGGACTGTGAGGAGTCGAGGGATTTGTTGGCTTCGAGGAAGGCGGCGAGCTGGTTGTTGACAGCTTTCTCGATGACTTTGGCCGGGAATAGAAGGAGCGAGATGGGGCAGTAATTTTTGAGTTCGGTGGGGTCCGCTGTGGGTTTTTTCAGAAGGGCGCTGAGTTCAGCGTGTTTCCAGCTTTCCGGGAAGGTGGCGGAGTTGAAGGAGCAGTTGATGACGTCTCGGAGGTGTGGTGCTATAATGGAGTCTGCTTTGTTGAAGATGTGGTGAGGGCATGGGTCTGTGGGGGATCCTGAGTGGATGGAGTTCATCAGGCGGATGGTGTCCTCAGTGGAGATTGGGTTCCAGTCATTAAGGATGTTCGAGGGGGGTGAAGGTCCAGCAGATGGTTGGGTGGGTTGGTCTACGGGTTGGTTGTCGAAGCTGTTGTGGATGTCTGCAATTTTGTTGTGGAAGAATGAAGCTAGGGAGTCGCAGAGGGCTTGAGAGGGGGTGATGTCGTTGGAGTTGGCCGAGGGATTGGTAAATTCCTTGACGATGTTGAAAAGTTCCTTGCTGTTGTGGGCGTTGTTATCTAGTCGGTCCTTGAAGGCGGTTTTCTTGGCCTTTCGGATCAGTTGGTGGTGTGTGCGGGTGGCGTTTTTGAAGGCGTCCTTGGTGCTGGTGGTTGGGTCTTTTTTCCAGGTCTTCTCAAGGGAGCGGCAGAGTTTCTTGGATTTCTTAAGATCATCGTTGAACCATGAGGCCTTCTTGCTGCCAAGTTTGCTTTGTCGTTTTTTCAGTGGTGCTAGGATGTCGGCGCTGTTGGATAACCATAGGGTGAGGTTGGTGGCGGCTTGGTCGGGGTTTGAGGAGTGGGCTGGGGGGTTTTGAAGAAGCGATGAGGAGATCTGGTCGATGGTGATTTTGTTCCAATTTCTTTGCAGAGTTGGTTGGGGGTGGTTGTTCGGTTTGGGCTTGTTGTAGGTAAAGTGAACGCAGCTGTGGTCAGTCCAGAGGAGAGCTGTGGTGTGGCTGAAGGAGACATGATTGCTGGAGGTGAAGATAGGGTCGAGAGTGTGACCTGCGATGTGGGTGGGGGAAGTGACCAGTTGTTTAAGTTCGAGGTTGGCGAGGTTGTCCAAAAGGGTGGTTGAGTTGCGGTCGTTGTTCTTTTCAAGGTGAAAATTGAGGTCTCCCAGAAGGATGTAATCTTTGGAGGGGAGCGATCACTTCCTAGTGACATCTTTATTGACGTCTTATGTCCAGCAAACTTACGTCAAACAAGGCACCTTTCAGGTATAAATATTACCAACGTTGCCTTAAGCAGTTGCCCGTTGCCGTTGTTAGCTGTGGTTCGCTGAAGCTAGCTGCCTGTTACACTTAGCCCGAAGCTGCTGTTATGCTGATGATACCATAGCTGCTATCGCTACTGCTATCGCTGCTAACTAACGAACGATGGTGTGGTGAACTCAGGAGCTGAACAGCCGTCCCCTGCAAGAGCCCAGCAGATGCAAGATGCCCGCGGACGCTATCCCTCCTCCTCCTCCTCGACGCGCTGAGAAGAGACGCTGTCTTTCTCCTGCAGAGGAATCCAGCTCCGGCGTTTCTAGTCTACCCTTGCGGGTGACTGGGATATCGAGTTCTGAGGGAGATACCAGACCTCCATCATTCTATTCCAGAGGTATGGTGTTGACTAAACCCTTATAGAGAATTCTTGAAGCAAACCTTGGCAAAACCAACTTAAACTAAAGCTACTTACTTACTCACCTCCCACTTATTAGGCTTAGGTCAGGTACACTGGGGTAGGCGTAGTTAGAAGCACCAGTTGAGTATTTTAGCCTAATGTATATATGACTATATATATGTTTTATTCATTTTAAACCATTGTATGGCTAAGAAACCATATCAATGTTTTTACAGTATTATCTTGCAATACTCATCTTACTGTACGTACTTTTTATAATAACAAGTCTTGCAATTGTGGCAATTCATTTCTCTTGTACGAGAAGAAAGACTGTTAAATAAATGTTACCCTTTATTGACAACGCCCGTCTCTCTATTCTCTACATATTGTGAAAGTAATCTGCACCAACCTGACTGAGTAAAATAACTGTCTATTGTTTCACACGACTTTAGAGATTGACTCTTATCTGAGGAGCAAAGTTGTCATGTTGCACGGTTGTTGGAAAACTGAATCCCTTCTTGTCTGTACCAGGGAAGCTGATCACTTCCTATTCAGACAAGAAAGTTTCCAGTGACCTCTGAGCTAGTTGGTAACAAACCCAATTAAGTTTAGCATAGTCAGTAGAGGCCTGGAAGATCCGCACTTCTACGTCGATACTACTGTTTATGTTATTCCAATGCGCAGGGCCTATTGGGAAAATAGGAACTACACTACAGTGCGGGCCCCAGCTGGGGCCCGTGAGAGGCTGGCAGCGGCTCTTGATGAAGGGTGCGGGGTCCCGGCCGGGGCCCCTGTGAGTCTTAATGGTGGATGGTGCGGGCAGGACTCACTGCGGGCCCCGCCCCTGAGACTCTTAAATGGAGTGGATGGTCATGAATGGTGTCAGTGCGGGGCATCGGGGACCCCGGCCGGGGCCCCTGAGGCACATATAAATGGTGCATGGGCCCTTCAGAAATGGGGCCGGGCAGCCCCTGAGCCGTCTCTCTTTCTAGTCTTTACATTCAATGGCGGCAGACAGGGTTGGTGCGCGGCGGCGCGCACTTGTTTACTCCTCCGGACTTTCACTTTCCGCCTTCCGGGATGCGTATGCGCGTGGGGGGCGGGGGCAGGGCTGGCTGGTGACCAATGCCCTCATTACATTTGTCGGGGGACAGGGATAGGACTGTCAGAAGTCCGTCACCGTCGGGGTCTTTATTTACAATAATTTAAATTGCCCTGCCCCTACCTGGCTAGTCTTGCGCTGTCCCCCCCTCCCTCAACCCCTACCTGCCTTCTGCCCATCCGCTCGCCTCGCAACCATCGCGCCGCCCTAACTCTGAGCTGCAGGCCAGGCCCAGCAGGCCCCCCCAGCCCTCAGGTCAGGTGAGTGTGAGTCTCGTGACGTCGCGAGTCATGCAGTGAGACCCTGGCATGTTGCAGAAAGCTAGTGTGCAAGGCGCAGAAACGGCTATGACATGTGAGTGAAACTGTGGGGTACTGCTACTGCTGCAGCTAGTCATAGTGTGCGCCAGTATTCGCTTCGTGAATGATTTTATTAGGAAATTGCTGAGAGCCTCACCTAGGCCTCTCTAGAGAGAAGTTGGACTTTTGCCGTACTGGTGTGGCAGATGAACTAGGGGTTAACGGCTCGAGGATGCTTTTCCGTGGACTTCAGTTCCACCTGAATCTTCTATTTGTCGTCGCCGCGCTTCACACCTTGGTGGTGTTATCAAGCAGCGGCGCCTCCTTACACACCCAGCGATCGCTGCTGTGTGACCACAGCGGTTGCACTCAGTTATTGTATTTATGGAGACGGTCAGTGGGACTTAGAGCGGTCCACCTCGAAGCTGGGGACCTGGGTTCGAGTCTTGGCATCGACGCTCAACATCATGTGATTCTGGCTAAATCACTTAATCTCTCCGTGCCTAACAAAAATTAATGTGTCTGTCCATCTGTAACGAAACTGTTGCTCATTAAAGTGCTCTGATACCCGATTTCAGTTCGCGCTTTATAAAAAACTGGAAATAATTAAATAAATTGTAGTGCGAATTGCGAAGGTTGCTGACTGTTCTGGATGCCTGGGCTCTTCAATCCGGTTGAGTACGGTTCTTATTTCATTTCAACGTGGAATTATAGCGCTGAGAAGGTCGGGAAAAGGGTAAAAACGCCAGACACATATAACTTGTGTGACTGAAGAGACAATTTATATCTATATGTACAGAATGTCCATGTAGCAGTTTTTCAATGAATTCCGCACCATGCACCGAATCTATAGGCATGCAATCTTGGTAAAACAGCATTGCAGGAACAAAATAAGGTGCATATGTACATCGGGGAGCGCGGGAGGAAGGAGCTATGTGGGGTAAGTAGCTGTGAATGTATTCCCTGGTCTATGTACTGTGTAAATCGGGGATGCTAAAACCAGTCGAGCGTGACATTTATATGTTGCAATATTGCAAGTAACCCTCATAGTAAGTGCTCTAGCTCGGTGTGTCCGTCAGTTCCCTATTGGAATCTGCACACTGTGACCTTGAAGCCTGCATGGCCGCTTCGCCTAACTGAGCCTCCTCATCAGCTGGGATTGTGTTTATTATTTGCTCGTGTAGCAGATATTGTGTGGAGTTAGTATTTGATGGGCAGCCACGGTGGACTGCACACGCATTACAATGTCCTGCATAAGTAAGACATTTCAAACTACCCTGATAGCTGCAGTTGAAAAACCCGGTTGTGGAAAAGGTTTTACAGTTGGTGCCCTGACCACCCCTAACCTTGAGCTATATAGCGCATGCACGTGACTTTCGACAGGGTAGAATAATTAATACAAGCTTAATTTGTGTGTGTTTTAGAGCCCGTGGCCTCCATGCTCTCTGCTCTGCATTGATTGAACCCTGATGGTGCCTTTTCACAACCCTAGTGAAAATCCCCGTTGGCCGATTGCAAAGAGTTTCTGCTAGAAGTAGTAACTACCATATTGGTTTTTTGACACCTGATGTTTTCCTGGGGCAACACTGCAATCCTGCAACTGGTTATTGGAATGTATTTTCCAGTGTACTCCCTTTTAAATCTCACGTTCTGTAACTGACACGAGTAAAAACATTAGTAAGTAGCCAGATGGATTTTCCATCAGGGATTTTCCATCTGAGAATACATAGATATTTGTGAGGTATTGTGTATTGTGCTTACGAATTTAAAATGTTTCCAGACAACAGTGTGCTTTCAAAAAGATATTTATATAAGAACAATTCTGCCTTTTGAGGCACGTTACTCAACATTGCTTTTGATAGTTATATTTATAAAGGGTATCACATGCCTGAATGATATATATATATATATATATATATATATATATATATATATATATATATATATATATATATATATATATATATATATATATATATATATATATATTGAAATATCTATTATCTCATTTAGCAAGCAATGGTTTATGTCAAGGTGATTGACGTCCTAAAATTATCATATTTACGCAACAACTGTTATTCCTCTAAACATTATAATTAACCAGAGCGAGGGTGCAATATAATGGCCTTGCCGGTAATTTACCCATGCCCCCCCAGAGAGCGATAGAGAGAGAGAGTGGAGAGAGGGAGAGAGGCAAGTGGAGAGACAGAATGTGGAGAGAGAGAGTTTAGAGAGAGTGGAGAGAGGCAGTGGAGAGAGAGAGAGTGGAGGGAGAGTAGAGAGAGGGAATGGAGAGAGGGAGTGGAGAGAGAGTGGAGAGATTGGAAAGAGAGAGGGGGAGACAGTGGAGAGAGAATGGAGGGAGACAGTGGAGAGAGAGTGGAGAGAGAGTGGGGAGTCAGGAGGGACAGTGGAGAGACAGTGGAGAGAGAGTAGAGAGAGAGAGAGAGAGGAGAGGCAGTGGAGAGAGGCAGTGGAGAGAGAGAGTGGAGAGAGAGAGTGGAGAGATTGGAGAGAGAGAGTGGAGACAGTGGAGAGAGATTGGGGAGAGAGAGTAGAGGGAGAGAGTGGAGAGAGGGAGTGGAGAGAGGGAGTGGAGAGAGAGAGTGGAGAGAGAGAGTGGGGAGAGAGAGTGGAGAGAAACAGTAGGGAGAGAGAGTGGAGAGACAGTGGAGAGAGAGAGAGTGGAGGGTTAGAGTGGAGGGTTAGAGTGGAGAGAGAGAGTGGAGAGAGAGTGTGGAGGGAGAGTGTGGAGGGAGAGTGGAGGGAGAGAGAGAGAGTGGAGAGACGGTGGAGAGAGAGTGGGGAGAGAGAGTAGAGAGAGAGAGTGAAGAGAGAGAGAGTGGAGTGAGAGTGGAGAGACAGAAAGTGGAGAGAGGCACTAAAGAGAGAGATGGAGTGGAGGGTGACAGTGAGTGGAGAGAGAGTGGAGAGAGTGGAGAGAGTAGAGAGAGTGGAGTCTGGAGAGAGAGACACAGTGGAGAGAGAGTAGATAGAGAGAGTGGAGAGAGAGTGGAGAGACAGTGAAGTGACAGTGGAGAGAGAGAGTGGAGAGATTGGAGAGGTTGGACAGAGAGAGTGGAGAGAGAGAGAGTGGAGAAACAGAAAGTGGAGAAAGACATTGGAGAGAGAGAGAGTGGAGAGAGAGTAGAGAGGTTGGAGAGAGAGAGTGGAGAGGTTGGAGAGAGAGAGTGGAGAGGTTGGAGAGAGAGAGTGGAGAGAGAGAGAGACAGTGGAGGGAGAGAGTGGAGAGACAGTAGAGAGAGACAGTGGAGAGAGAGTGGAGAGTGAGACAGTAGAGATAGAGTGGACAGAGTAGAGAGAGATAGTGGAGAGAGTGGAGAGAGAGTAGGGAGACTGACTGATTGACTCAGAGACTGAATACTGACTGACTGAGAGACTGACTGGCTGAGAGGCTGACTGAGAGAGAGAGACTGGCTGACAGAGAGAGGGAGACTGACTGACTGAGAAAGAGAGACTGACTGACAGAGACTGCCTGAGGTAGAGAGATACCGACTGACAGAGAGAGACAGAAAATGACAGAGAGAGGCAGAGACTGACAGAGAGAGACTGGTTGACTGAGAGAGAGAGACTGACAGAGAGAGAGAGAGACTGACAGAGAGAGAGAGACAGAGATTGACTGACAGAGAGATAGAGAGAGAGATAGATGCTTACTGACGGAGAGAGACTGACGGACAGAGACTGACTGACTGACAGAGAGAGAGAGACTGACTGACTGAGGTAGAGAGAGAATGACTGACTGGGAGAGACTGACAGAGAGAGAGAGAGACTGACAGAGAGAGACACTGACTGAGAGAGGGAGAGACTGACTGAGAGAGACTGACAGAGGGAAAGAGAGAGACTGTCTGGAAGACTGACCGACTGAGGGAGAGAGACTGACTGACTGACAGAGAGAGAGAGAGAGACTGACTGACTGAGAGAGAGAGACTGACAGAGAGAGAGACTGACTGACTGACTGAGAGAGAGACTGAGAGAGAGACTGACAGAGGGAGAGGGTCTGACAGAGAGAGACTGACTGAGAGAGGGAGAGACTGACTGACAGAGAGACTGAGAGATTGACAGTGAGGGAGACTGACTGACAGAGAGAGAGACTGACAGAGAGAGTCACTGACTGAGAGAGGGAGAGACTTACTGAGAGAGACTGACAGAGGGAAAGAGAGAGACTGTCTGGAAGACTGGCCGACTGAGGAAGAGAGACTGACTGACTGCCAGAGAGAGAGAGAGAGACTGACTGACTGAGAGAGAGAGACTAACAGAGAGAGAGACTGACTGACTGACTGAGAGAGAGACTGAGAGAGACACTGACAGAGGGAGAGGGTCTGACAGAGAGAGACTGATAGAGAGGGAGAGACTGACGGAGAGAGTCACTGACTGAGAGAGGGAGAGACTGACTGAGAGAGACTGACAGAGGGAAAGAGAGAGACTGTCTGGAAGACTGACCGACTGAGGGAGAGAGACTGACTGACTGACTGAGAGAGAGAGACTGACTGAGAGAGAGAGAGAGAGACTGACAGAGAGAGAGACTGACTAACTGACTGAGAGAGAGACTGAGTGAGAGGCTGACAGAGAGAGAGGGTCTGACAGAGAGAGACTGGCTGACTGACTGAGAGAGAGAGACTGACAGAGAGAGGGACTGGCAGAGAGAGAGACTGACTGACTGACTGAGAGAGAGAGAGACTGAGAGAGGGTCTGACAGAGAGAGAGCGACTGACAGAGAGAGATAGAGACTGACAGAGAGAGATAGAGACTGACAGAGAGAGACTGACTGAGAGAGAGAGAGAGACTAAGAGTGAGATAGAGACTGATAGAGAGAGAATGACAGAGATAGTGGAGAGATAGAGAGTGGAGAGAGAGATTGGAGAGAGACAGTGGAGAGACAGTGGAGATAGAGTGGACAGAGTAGAGAGAGTGGATAGAGAGAGTGGAGAGAGAGTAGAGAGACTGACTGACTGACTCAGAGACTGAATACTGACTGACTGAGAGACTTACTGGCTGAGAGACTGACAGAGAGAGTGAGACTGACAGACAGAGAGAGTGAGACTGACAGACAGAGAGAGTGAGACTGACTGACAGAGAGAGTGAGACTGACTGACAGAGACAGTGAGACTGACTGACAGAGACAGTGAGACTGACTGACAGAGACTGCCTGACTGACTAAGGTAGGGAGATACTGACTTAGAGACTGACTGAGAGACTGACTGAGAGACTGACTGAGAGACTGACTGACTGAGAGACTGACTGATAGAGAGACTGACTGATAGAGAGACTGACAGAGAGGGAGAGACTGACAGAGAGAGAGACTGACTGATCGACCGACAGAGAGAGAGACTCACTGACGACAGAGAGAGAGACTGAATGACAGAGAGAGAAAGATTGACTGACTGAGAGAGAGGGAGAGAGAGAGAGAGAGAGAGAGATTGACTGACTGAGAGAGAGACTGACTCACTGAGAGAGAGAGAGAGAAAGAGAGAGAGAGAGAGAGAGAGAGAGAGAGAGAGAGAGAGAGAGAGAGAGAGAGAGAGAGAGAGAGAGAGAGAGAGAGAGACTGTGATGGAATTTGGGTCAGAGTGTGTATGAAGCTATGCAATGCCTCTTAAGATTGCTATTGTCTGCTAATGAAAATGTATTATCAGAATTTGCTCTTTGTAGTTACATCTGCTTTTGAAATAGAGCATTGTCGCATTGTCTAATGTTTTAAATACAGAAACGAGAAGGAGCAGTGGATGCACTTCTGTCAAAACTGAAGGATGAGAGGGCCCGATGTTGTATATCATGACAGGAGTCTGCATCAGGAAACCCACCTAGAATTGGGCAAACTTCCCCGGTGTACTGATGGCAGGGACTCTGTAATGAATGGACCACCACCTATGATAGCCTGCTGGCAGACCACACCCAACCTTTAACTCCACCATCCAGTGTTACTTATAACGGCTGTATTGGTGACAGTGGCGTAACAATAGCTCCGCATCCCCTGCAGTATGGCGGGTCGCTGGCCTGAGAGCTCTAGACTGGCACGGAGAATGGGAGGGGGGGCCCCTCCATGCAGTTTGCAGGGGGGCCCCCTCGAGTTTTGTTACGCCACTGACCGCACAGGACATGCGGGATGGGATGGGAGTGCAGCACAACAATCCATAGAAAGCAATAGGGAGGGGACAGTGCCATGCGCATGGACAACAGAGAACAGAGGGGAAGAGGTAATAGCAGCTAGCTGACTATAATGGACAGGCAGGAGAGAAAGCTGCAGCACAACGGACCATAAAGGGCAGGAGGGACAGATCAGGGGCATTACAATGGAACAGACAAGCCAGGAGGGAGGGAATAAGGGTCTGCACATGGAAACAGAGGGCTGGGGCAAGGGCCAGGGCAGGAGCAGCTAGCTGACCATGGAGGTCAGACAGGATGGGCACTAGAAGCAAGACACACCACGGAGAGCAACACTGAGACTAAAATGGCATACACACACACCATGGAGGGAAGGTGGGAGAGGGTCAGGGGCAGCACAGAAGACCATGCATGGCAAGCGAGAGGGTTAGTGGCAGCACAATGGCCATGATGGGCAAGGAGGAGGGGGCAGGGGCATGTACAAAGAACCATGGAGGATAGATGGGAGAGGCCCCACAACAGACCACGCGGGCAGGCAGGAGGAGCAGTTGCAGAACAGCAGACCAGGGAGGGCAGAAGGGTGTGACAGTAAAATAGACCATGGAGGACAGGAGGAAGGGGATAGGGGCATGGAATGTGGACAGGCAGGGTGGAGGTGGCAGGGCCAGGTTACAGTCATTTGACAATGCTAGGCAGGTGGATGTGGAGTGGCAGCTCAACAAAACACTCAGCGTTACTAGGAGCATGGAACCTGGTGGGCAAAAAGGATGGAGCAGGGGCATGCACACAGACATCAGAGGGAAGGAGAGTAGGGGCAGCAAGCTAAGCACAGAGGCTAAGCATGAGGTCAATGACGGGACATAGAATTGGGCAATGGAGGGCAGGAGGAGTGAACTGGGACATCATGCTAAATGGAGGGCAGTGGCAGCACATCAGACCATGCATGGCTGGAGGGAGGAGGCTAGTGCATGGATTCAGACAACAGAGTATAGGGAGGCGTGTGTTATAGTTAGCACAACTAACTATAACGGCCAAATTTATCTGGTTTGTACGAGTGAAATATCCAACTAGCTATGAAGTTAAGCTCAGAGCGTAAGTAAACAAGAAAGGTGGATCACTGAGTGCAGTGTCATCCTTGATTCTACAAAATTTGAATTGGGCCATTGGTTCGGTCCCACGTCGGCACCCTCAGTTGCGCGCACTGTTTGGAACCACTTTGAAACATATATATATATCTTTTTTTATGATGGGACTCAAAAGTCCTCTGCATGCTAAAAACGTGTACCCCTTCCCCGAGTACCCAACTTCATTGTTTTCTGGATCCCTAATGCTGTATTTTTTGCCACAGATCATGCATGTGTGCCATGACATAGGCCTGTCTCGCAGACTGTCCATCTTGTTGGACCTGAAGGGGCACCCAAGATGCTACCCTCATAGTAGTGGAAGGCCACTGCGTCAACAGGAGTTAAGCAGCCCACGGTCAGTGGCAGCATATTGTGTAGTGATCAGTAGTAGTGAAGAGTCCCTTTTTACCCTGTGTCACTGGAGTGAGGCCTAAAGGCTCACTCACCTTTTTAAAGGTGCCGCTGCTGTGTGATTAACACCCTTGGCCTACATCATTTCAATGTGTGGTACTGCATAGCGCAGGAGTAGTGGCTCTGGCCTGGATGTATTTCGGCCTGGAGAGGGGCAGGAATAAAGCAGTACTGTGCAGTGAATGTGTGGATTGTGCATGTACTGGGTGTATGTATGCCTTAGAGGAATACATTAAATATGAGATGTAGTGCTATGCAGTACGTGCACAATGAAAACATGTGCTGCGTGTAAGAGTGCTTGCATGAAGTAACAATACATGAAGGGTAAAGTGTTTGCCTGAGAGGAATATATTACGCAAGAGACGTAGTGCTGTGCAGTACGTGTGCAATTAAAGCATGTGTTTCGAGTTTGCTTTTGTGAAGTACAATACATGAAGGGTGAAGCGTTGTACAGCACGCACACAGTGTGTGAGTGTGCTGGCAGTGTGTGTGTGTTTGTAATAAGCACACAATGGCTAAACATGGAAAACGTCAGTGCTGAACAGACTGAGTGTATGTGCTGAATGCATCAGTACATGTAAGGGTACAATGCATAGAGGTAATAGTCCATCATTTGTTGCAGTTATACTTTTCGCCCTAAGTGGGATGGGTTTGGTCAGACGTGGGTCCCTTGCTCACTGTGCCACTGGATTCAAGCTAGCCTGGCTGATGAAGGGTGTTACCCTGAAACTGGTCCCAGAATGCTTGTTTCTGGTACCGGGAGGACATGGCTTGGCAGTCCGGTCTTGATTGTTCCCATGAGGCACAGGGTCAAGACTGATTTGCATATGGCTGGGTCCAAACTTAGATGACATAGTGGGCAAAAGAACAATGGATTTAACCCAGATTGCTTGACTTGGGGAGAATGTTTGAATCATTCATCATTCCGTCCATCATTTGTTATATCAAAGGTGTGCTGTGAAGTACACTGACTAAGTATACCTACAATGGTACATTACATGGAAGAGCCTGGTTTTATTTTGGGAAGCCCAAGCCTGCCAGGTGAACACATGAGAATAGGACTCCCCACCTCCCTCCACGCCCCAGCAGAGTTGTGCATTTCTGCATTCCTGTGAGCTGGGAGGGACACACAATGGGTGGATGAGAGAGACTTCCTTTCCACTTCAAGAGGGTGCTCTTAGATTCAGAAAGATCACAAGGAAGGGGCCCTGGACCATCTCAGGGAGAGAGTGTTGGGGCTGAGACAATCACGAAGAGTAGGCTGGTAGTCTGGGATTAACCTTTGGATGCATATATCACTATGGCTGACATCTGGATCTGAACTCTGGTCACTCCCAGGAATTGCGTTGTGGGTCAATCAGCTTTGGAGTCATGCCTGCTGTTACCGACATCTTTTTTGAGGAAAGAAGAAAGGGAGAAATGGCCACTTGAAAGAAGCAGAACCCCAACATAAAACTCCAAAGACTCAGACCCTAAATCATAATTGGTGTCTAGCAAAGTGCAATAAGAAGGGGAGGTTGAGTTCCGAAACTTTTTCCTCTGCCAATCAGCCAGACGGGCTGTATGAGAAGGGAAGGGTAATCTCTGCAAGACATCTGCCTTTAGCTAGGGCTGGGAGTCAAGGCCTGATAGTCTCCCTGCTGGGTGAAGGGACATCACCTGGGAAAACCAAGATCACTTGCCTGGAGCACCAGGACCAGCCTGCTCGCAAAGACCAGTGTTCCCTGTGACGGAGGAGAGCTTTGGAGGAAGCAAGGTCCGGTGGGGATCCCTACTCTGAGGGCTCCCTTTGTGAGATGTGAGGATGCAGCTGTGCACAGATTAGGCCATAACCCATGTGTATGATTGTTTTTGGCGACCCCCGTATGACAGAAGACCGCCGCCATAGGTCTTGCTATGCCCGTACTGCAACGATGTTTATGTTTATGTTTTGGCAATTTTTATAGCGCGCAAATACCCAAGGGTGTCTCAGCGCTTAACTGATCAGATGATGACAATTAACAGATCTTAATGTGGAAACAGCCAGGTTTTTAATTGCTTCCTGAAGCTAAGGAGGGTGGGGGAAGTTTTAATAGTGAGTGGAAGTGAATTCCATAATTTGGCCGTGGAAATCACAAAGCATCTGTTACCCCAGTTAGCTTTCCTTGTGCGTTGGACATTAAGCAGATGAGCTGAGGATGAGCGAAGGGTCCTGGGAGTTACAAGAGGACGGAAAGCTTGTTTGAGAAACTGAGGGCCAGAGTTGTTAATAGCTTTGTAAGCAATACAAAGTGCCTTAAATTTTGTACGGCTTTTGACAGGACGCCAGTGAAGCTGTCGGATCAATGGAGTGATGGAGGTGAACTTGGGTATGCCCAATAAGATTCTGGCTGAGGTATTCTGCACTAGCTGAAGCCTATTGAGAACCTTTTCCTGCGCGTTAAGAAGGAGGGCATTACAGTAGTCCGTTCTGGAGAAAATGAGGGTACTGATCAAAGTTGTACCAGCTGTTGTGGGAAGGTAAGGGAGAAGCTTCTTGATCTTCTTTAAAGTAAAGAAGGAGGTGGAGACTACCGAATTGACATGGTGGTTTTTGAGCAGTCTATCGTCAAACATGACTCCAAGATTACGAACCTTAGTGACAGGTTCGGGTGGAGGTCCCATCTTATTGGGCCACCAATGGGGGGATCAAGCAGGTTCAAGCTTCCCAAATGTCATTACCTCTGTCTTTTCAGAGTTTAATTTTAGACAGTTGGAAGACATCCAGGAGCTGATGGCAAGCATTCCCTCTTGGAAGTTCGCTGCAACTGAAAGTCCATCATGATGTACAGATAGAACCAGCTGGGTGTCGTCGGCATAGGTTGTGAGACTAATGCCATAGGATTTGGTTGAATGGTTGAAAGCTTTTATTCGATATGCAAGATATCTTGAAAGCAAACATACATATAAAAACAGCATTTCAAAACAGAAAATAGGCATGTCAACATTTAAATGCTAAGAGAATAAAATTAGGAAGTGACCCTACATAAATTAGCTAAAAAGTCTATTAAATTGAAATTGACAGTCTCTTGCAGCGAATCAACCAGCAACGTTTTAAAAATTTGGAAACACCACACACAATTGGAGGGGAGGTATCAGTCAATAAAATACGTAGTGCAACTAAATGCCTACGTGTTCCCAGGCGTCTAAAAAGTGGTTTAAGCCAGTATCTCCTAGGCTTAATATAGTCCGGGCACTCAAAAAAGATGTGTGCTACCGTTTCAGGCCTAGATGGACAAAGGGCACAGAAAGGCGATAGTTGAATGCCGGATTTCCATTTGGACACAAGGGCCCCGATTGGGAGGGTGCCCACCCTGAGCTTAATGTATAGAGCCCTGTCGACTGGTAAGGTAATTAAGTCCAGGTAGGGTTCATAGGCTGGCGCGTCCTTTATTTCCAGAAATGCTGTAGTCGAGTTACAATGGTTTGGGTTCCTGATAAATTTGCCAGAGACCCAGTCCCAATAAAGTTTTTTGAGGTCAGCCTTTGGTGGAGCAGATTTTGTAGTCCAGCAGTCCCCCAAGCCCAACTCCCGCAGGAGATTTCTGGTGTCCCTCAGCCAATAGGCCCAGCCTCCCATACTCATTACCTCTGCCAAGCCGTCGGCATAAGACTTTAACTCCGGGGCCCTCCATATGCGGGACCAAAGGAGCAGTGGTCGAAGGCGAGCCTTCTCTTTAATGCTCTTGCAACCAACATCCAGGAGCACCGGGACTGTCGGGGTGCTCGAGGGGAGAGCTAGGAGGTCCTTCAAAAACTTGTTTTCAGCCTTGGATAGGGACTCTAGATTGCCATGTCCCCACAGCTCTGCCCCATACAATGCTGATGTTACGCCTCTGGCCTTGTAGATCTCGATTGCAGGTCTCACAGAATATTTGGGTGATGCTCGAAATTCCCTAAGCAGAGCACCCCCTACTTTTTAGGTCTCGCACTGCGAACCGGATCGCGAAAGCGATCCGTCGCTGCGAGACTTATTGTGATCATTTCATCTTTCAAGGGCTCAAGGGGAACAGACAGCGGACAAGCAATGTGAACGCGCAGCTCCTTGACGACTGGGATTAGGTCGCGCGCGTCAACTGTGAACAGCAGTTTTACACGCGACCCTCTACAGTTTGTGCCTCATGCACTTCTCGCATACACACACACAGCCACAGCTTTTCGCACAAGCACGCACACACACACACGAGCACACACACAGAGAGACACACGAGCGCACATGCACGCAGACACACACACACGCACACATACCGCCCGCCTGCCTGCCGTCACCCCCACCCGCCCAGGGGTGAGATGTCCCCCCCCCCTTTCCTCACACTCACCGGAGAGGTCGGCGCGGGCCCCGCCGAGCAGCAGGAGGCAGGCGGTGAGCAGCAGCGGTGGCTCCATGGCGCTCGGTCCGTCAGTCTGTCTGACTGACTGCCGGCGCGTGCCCCCTCTCGGCCTCCTATACAGCTGCGAAAGCTCCTACGCACTGAGTGAGCGCGCGCGTGCCCGCCCGCCGCGTAAAGAGATACCCGGGTCTAATATCAGCTGCGCCTGCGCCCGACCGAGCCCGAGGACAGCGGGCAGACCAGGGCCATGGAAGTACAAGGTACAAGTGCCGCGGGCCCGCCTGCGCTCGTTTGAATCAGTGGTTGGTTACCTTGTTGTTATATCCTCCCAAAGTACTCAAAGAGTAGTTAGTCTAGCCACAGACAGAGGAAATATACAGCAGAGTTGAAAGCGCCGTGCACTTCACAAACACTAGGACGTTTTATTTACTCCGTTACTAGTGCGCTTGATGAAAGACACGCATTGCCATGGAAATAACCAGCAGGTCACTATGTAGTCCCTTCTTTATGTCTACACTGCTTATCCTTTTGGTTACAGTCCTAAAACAAAGCCGGAAGTGTCCATGTATCGGCCAATCCTATCGCTCCATTAAAGAAAAGGCAGATGCATTGCCAATGATTGCGACTAGCTATGCCGCGCCTCTTCTTGGTGATTGGCCCTGGGGATTAAACTTAAAACCAATCCGAAAGTAGAGCGACTCCTCAATACAGTGGAGGGGTGGCGCTTGCCGCTTTACCTATGTTGTGTCTTCCGGGTGGCGTGTTTAGTCTGTAGCTGGACTGGGAGACTGGAGGGATCTGCACGGCTGTGTCGGTGGTGAGCCTGTGTGTGTATTCGACAGTTGAGTTATTTTCATCTCCCTGCCATGGCGCTACTCCAGCAGCACCCGTTCAAGCCTCTGCCAGCTGACAAACAGATAGATACCTGCAGTTTTTTGGAAGCCGTGTCACACTTGCCACCCTTCTTCGGTGAGTTGGTAACACGTCGGGCCGTGGGCGGGTTTAAATGCCATTGGCATAGCAATGGCAGCAGTTCAAGTGATAATCCTGAATGTTCACCTGTTGAAGTGTCACGTCCAACTTTAGATGGCACCTGTCCCAGAATCACTTCAAGGTATACCAAGTTGCTTGACCACCTATTTATGTAGCGTGATACCTATAATTACGTCTTTGCGATCACGGAGACTATAGGTTCACACTGTCTCGAACACTTTTAATATAGTGGTTGGCTGTCATTGTGTTGCACCGCTCTTGTTGAGGTCACATATCATTGGGTGCTTTTGCCAGTGAGAAGGCACCTGTTACATGGGCTACACCTGCAACAGAAACGTACACCTCTGGTAACGCATCTGTCTTCTCGTTACTTACATTTTGGGGGATTTTCAGACTTGAACTACTTATTTTACAAGTTAGTTACTGTCTGTGGTCAGTTACAACTTATATAGACCGGTCTCAGGATCACCCGAATCATTAGAATAGCACATGCCTCTTGTGAGTTACATCATTTGAATCCACCGAGTTAGAAGGTTAGTGTCCTCGTCAGTTGCGGGGACTGCGGCTCTTTACATCGCCTGGAGTATGTATCGGGTCCTTTTGAAATTTGTGCCATCTTTTTTATATGTGAGTAACTCGAATTTTCAATGCACCTAGGAGTCCAGTCTTGGGTGTAATCTTGTATGTAGGCGTTTGCTTTCCCATGCCCTAGGGTGACCCGGCGTCCTCGTTTTGCCAGGACGGTCCTAATTTCAAGTAATTTAGCTCATGTCCCGGTTTTTAGAGAGGGTCGACTAAAAACGGTGGGAGGTGTTTTTTATGTTTTACAAAGCAAGGATAGTTAGCAGCTGTTTCAAGAAAGCAATTTAATTAACAGGCAAGCTACTGGGCTTAAAAATTGCATTTTATGTATGTTCTTACTGCCTGTTCTGTAATTCTCTGATGAGGAGCGCTCTCATCACTTGAAGTAAAATTGTAGTCCTTCTATTTTTGGGAAATGTCCCTGTTTTTGGCTTTAAAATTCTGGTCACCCTACCCGCACTTGTAAGATCTCACCTGGGGGCAATGACGTGGGTACACTCATTGCAGATTTAATGTCGTAGATACCTAGACTGCCATGTCTCTATTCATTTTGAGGTAAAGAGTTGCTAATCAGCGCAGTCTCACTCCCCCCCTGCCTCTCCCATGTTGCTCCAGTAGACAATCAAGTAAATTGCATGTTCTTTTAAAAATAATTGTTTGACATTTTAAATTGGGCTTAAGTATGATGCATCTAATAAGTGAGGATGACGATGATCTGAGCAGTGAACTTTTGCGAAACCGGAATTACTCGTTATTATAGCCTTGAATTCCTCCTTTTGTTACCTAGTATCCCTCCACACAGTAGTGTAGAAAGCAATGGAAGTGCCGAATTAGTAATAATAAATAGAAGTGCTGTCCGTGCCCCTGATTTCCTATGGCCGAAGCAGGCTAACGGTCATATGATGTCCCATGACTGGTAATTTTCATGCCCCCTCCCAGATAGGTCTCCTTTTCAGCCCCGGATGAGGCGCCAAGGATGTACATAAACTGAGCACACCAGGCACAAGTCACACGCTTATGTGACTTTTGGTGTGTGTGCTTTTTAGATAGTCCACTGATTGGATGAACCTTTGCTTCAAATACCTTTATAACTAGCCATCAATTGGTGCTGTGAGAAGCCCTCACTGCCTTAGTCCCCTGCTCCAGAGCTCCCAATTGTGCTCGGTCATGAACACCCACTTATAAACTGAACTTACCCGAAAAGCTAGAGTGGATTCGGTGCACTGTCTCAGCCGCAGCTCGACCACCAAACTTCTCCTCCTTGAGTCACACTTCACTGGCAGCGTGGAAAACAAAGACTCTAAGGCCAGTCAGAGAAGAATTACTGACAGCTAAGAAGAATGTCTAACATCTGATTGCAAAGTAAACAACATAGCCGGGCCCAGGTCGATTTCCATAGCAGGTAGACACCTCCCTTCAGCCTGGACCTGGCTCGTAACTGCCAGGCCCAGGACAGCGCTGCAAGCGCATAATGACAAGGGCCACTGTAATTATGCAGCAGGAGAGGGCCAAATTCTGCGGTGTGGTTGATTAAATTATGCAGCAAGAAAAGGCAAATAATGCAGCACTTTTTCTGATAGTAACACTTAATTATTTTGTCATCATTACATTTAACACTGTCTGTGCACGGATTGCACCCCCTTAGTACCAGTTTAACACCAAACATAGAAATAAGCAACAGTAAGATAACCAGTCCACCTTTACAGACGGCCTTTCACTGTGCAGCAACACATGTTTTTGCATTTTCAGTAACTTTTGAACCGTTTGAGGTAGAAACTATTCTTTTTGTTAAATTGTACAGATTATGCAGCAGGTGATGGATTTTGTGGCAAATGAAGCACACCCATAATTATACGGAAAAAGCCACAGTTGCACTATCGCATAATTCCAGTGACCCTGAGGATTACTGCTGTTTGCATAACCCCACTGAGCTGCAGTACCTCATCACACAAAAATAACTTACCCATGCGATGAGGTCCCAGGTCCAAACTGTGGTTGAAACCTGTTTCAGCATTCTGCGTATGTTAAAAAATTATTCTTCCACTTCTGACAATAGAGACTAGGAAAATAGTGGTCCAGGCCTTAGTGACGTCAAGACTGGACTGCGCAAATATTTTGTATCTGGGCCTTCCCAGCTGCCTTGCACAGCGACTGCAAGTGGTGCAAAACGCAGCGGCCGGGGCGATCCTCAGACCCAAACGAAGGTCTCATATGATCAAATTCAAAGCCCTTGTTGTCTTTTTCACGGCCCTTCATGGAAAAAGAGCAAGCTACCATCGCAAATTAGTTAACCGCTATACTCCAGCATGGTCTCTAAGACCTTCCTCCTCTGATCTTGCCTGTACCCCTAAAGTACGCTTGGCCCAGATGGGCGGTAGGTCATTTGGTTTCCTGGGGACACAGTTACTCTGCGAGCCATCTCAGAACTCTCAGTTTTCAAGAAACTCTTGAGAACGTGGCATTGTAGGTCTCGCCTGAGACAGCGCATGCTGTCTCTTCGAGACATTTAGTAAGTGGCTTTTAAAAGTGCCACCAGAGGCTTTTGCTGGCCTCCAGCTTACGTTCACGAGCGAGTGAACGTGCACAGCTGCCATCCGTGTTTTTATTGCTGTAATCAGGCTCCTCTGCTCGCACTCCCCCCTCCCTCTTCATCAGTTTCATTTGTGTCTTCTATTGCTGTGAATGCTCCTGCTTCCACCAGGCACGCTTTCACCAGGCACACTCCCCCCCCAGCCATCAGTGCACGCTTCCACCAGACCCACACACCAGCAGCCGTCTGTGCACGCTTCCACCAGGCACGCTTCCATCAGGCACACACACCACCAGCCGTCAGTGCACACTTCCACCAGGCAAACACACCACCAGCCGTCAGTGCACGCTTCCACCAGGCACACACACCACCAGCCGTCAGTGCACGCTTCCACCAGGCACACACACACTACCTGCCATCGGTGCACACTTCCACCAGGCACACACACCACCAGCCGTCAGTGCAAGCTTTCACCAGGCACACACTACCAGCCTTCAGTGCACGCTTTCACCGGGCGCATACACCTCCAGCCGCCAGTGCACGCTTCCATTAGGCACACACACCACCAGCCGTTAGTGCACGCTTCTACCAGACACACAAACCACCAGCCATCAGTGCACTCTTCCCCCGGGCACACACACCACCAGCCGTCAGTGCACGCTTTCACCGGGCACACACACCACCAGACGTCAGTGTACGCTTTCCCGGGGAACACACACCACCAGCCGTCAGTGCAGCAGGCTGGCTCTTCTCAGAGTTTCTTGGTAAATATGTGTTCGATGCCTGGGAGGGAGTGGGTCGAGTTTCCTTAAACCATGCTGAGTATGCAGGTGCAGTGCATGAGCTCCTGTGTGAGTAAGTCATGCTGCCTGGGGCTCACTCACTTCACACTTGTAAATTGCGCCTGCACCAGGCTTTTTCTCATTTGCAAAGTTCAGCACATGGGCAGCCCCAACGCCCCCTGGAATGACTGCTTCCTACAACCAGAATGGAAAGAACATTCAGAGCAATCAAAACAAGTTCATTTGATGAAAAGAGCTGTTACAAAAAACATGTCCAGCTATTGTAGATCTGGCAACTTAAACAAAACAGTAACAAAAAACCAACAAGCATTGGCATAGCCAATAGGTCTAGCTTTGTGGCCCCTATAAGTATTTAGTTATGCAGCAGAATATCCTTGGTGCAACAACACCAACTGTTGCATGGCTAAACACTTATAAGGTCCCAAATGCGAGACCTATTGGCTATGCCAATGCTTGTTTGTGATTCAGGACCAACTTGTCAATATGGGAGGACCAATTCATGTTGTCAGTTATACGGAGCCCTAGATAATCAAATTCGGAAACTTTCTCCAAGGGGACGGTGTTCAAAACAGGCGGGCGTCCTAGTTTCCTTGGAGGATGTAAAATCAGATATTTAGTTTTGTCCACGTTGATTACCAATCCTCTGGATAGACAAAAGTCCTGGAAGCGGGTCAATAGTTTCTGTAGCCCCTGGGGAGTTTTTGAAATAGGCAGAGTATCGTCTGCAAACAGCAGGGTAGGGATCTGTACGCCCCCCAGACAGGGTGCGTCCGCTGGTTCTTGCTGGAGGTGCTCAACCACACCATTAATGTACAGTGAAAATAGTGTGGGAGCTAGCAAGCAACCCTGTCTGACACCCCTGCAGACCGGGATCCTGTCCGCTGTTTCCCCATTTTTCCCCCAACGGACCTGAGCATAGTTACTGGTGTGGAATTTGATGAGTAGGGACAAAATGTAGGGGGGCAGCCCCAGGCCCTGAAGTACCCTCCAAAGTTCCTCCCTAGGGACCAGGTCAAAGGCAGTCTTCAGGTCGATGAAGGCCAAGTAAAGACTGTCCTTGCCTAGTTCTACGACCTTCCAGTTTAAGAGTGCTAACCTGAAGACCTGCTCAATGGTACCCGTTCCTGAACGGAAACCGGCCTGGAAGTCAGATAGCACTCTATTCTCGTCCACCCAGTGTAGAATCCTTCCCAAGATTGCCTTTCCTGCCACCTTTTGCGTTGAGTCGATCAGGCTAATTGGCCTGTAATTCCCTGGGGTATCTCTGCAACCCTTTTTGTAAATGGGAACAACCACTGCCATAGGATTTGATCACCCTCGCTAAGTCGGAAACATAGATATCAAACAGGGTCGGACTTAGCGAGGAGCCCTGCGGCACTTAACAAGGAAGTGAAAACGTGGGGGAAAAGAAAGGGCCTAATTTTTCAGCTTGAGAGCGATTGGCAAGAAAAGAAGTAAGAAGGTCCTTGGCCTTATGCTGGATGCCGATTGCTGAGACACGGTCGATCAGAGTGGGGTGATCGACCGTGTCAAAGGCCGCGGATAGGTCGAGCAGTATCAAAACTGCCGCACCGCCTTTGTCTAGAGTCATTCTAATTTTGTCAGCCGCTTTTATTAGGGCTGTCTCGGTTCCATGCGCTTGCCTAAATCCAAACTGAGGGTCGTCCAGCAGGTTGTTTGCATCAATGAATTTGGAAAGCTGCATGTTCATTAATTTTTCAAATATTTTTGCAGGAAACGGAAGACAGGCAATGGGTCTGTAGCTGGAAGGAGAAGTGGGGTCGAGGGTGGCTTTTTTCAAAAGCGGCTTGATGAAAGCCTTTTTCCAAACTGTTGGATATGAACCAGTAGTGAACATGGTATTGCAAATATTGACCAAAGCAGGAGAGATGGCATCAGGGATGAGGTTGAGGATGGAAGGAGGGCATGGATCCAGAGGTGAGCCTGACTTGGTACTAGAAATTAGATGAGAGATTTGTTCCTCAGAGACCCAATTAAACTTAGAAAAAGAGGGAGAGCTGTTGATAGAAGGATGCTTAACTATATTGTGAGTTGAAGAAGGTTCGTGCAGGAAAGCAGAAAAAATAGAAGTGACTTTGTCCAAGAAGAAATCTGCAAGAGAATTGCAGAGGGGTTGAGACGTGTCGGGAGGGGGGATGGGGGGATTCGAAAGGTGGTTAACCACCTGAAACAATTTTCTTGCGGAGTTATGTGCCTGATTGATTTGGGAAGTGCAGTAAGTCGTCTTTTCTAAGACAATGAGGTCTTTGTACTTGGACAGGGCGCTTTTATATAAAAATTTTGTCAAGAGGGTTGTAGTGCCTGCGCCAGTGTCTTTCCAGATTTCTGCAGTGTTGTCTTTGTAAGCGGAGGGATTCGGAGAACCATGGGGCAGAAGGGGAAACTGCTCAGGGTTTTTTTTGGCAAAACTCAGATATCAGGGGCGCACTGCCTCAATTTCTACGTTACAGTGTGTCGTTAGGATAATCGATTTGTAGTGCGTAAAGAGCAGGCGGAAAACACCCTTAACCGCCTAATGAGTCAAAGACCATACAATAATTACACAGCTGTGCTCTCGCAACTACAACAAGGTATCATAAATTTAAGTACAATGACAAAAAGTAAACAAATAAACAAAAGCAGATTCTTTAGTGTGTTTCTTGTCCCAGCAAGATGATGATTTATTGTGTCCAGACTTGAGGAATATCACAGTAAGCCGACACGTGTTTCGTCGTGTGCCGTTGAGTCAACACGACTCTTCAGGGCTTTAGACTCGACTCAAGATTGTGATTTGGGAATGGTCTGGAACTAGTAGTTGTGTTCTACGGACCGTTCATGGTAGACGGTGACCGGGAACTAACAGAGGAGGGATACCGCACTACCGCATACCGCTAAAACAAGAAAACAAACCCGTTTTCTGGAGCATTTCGACTGATGGATCCCCTCCCGGTTAATGCCTGAAACATACCCGTATTCAGCGCCTTAATTTTGAAGACTGTAACACACCCAATAGGACGGATCACAGCGGCAAGAACAACATCTTGCATCTGAAATTCCATTCCTACTTACCTATCAATCCGATTCCAATAAACTCATTGTCTCTCTCTAAATCTACCTACGTAGAACACAACTACTAGTTCCAGACCATTCCCAAATCACAATCTTGAGTCGAGTCTAAAGCCCTGAAGAGTCGTGTTGACTCAACGGCACACGACGAAACACGTGTCGGCTTACTGTGATATTCCTCAAGTCTGGACACAATAAATCATCATCTTGCTGGGACAAGAAACACACTAAAGAATCTGCTTTTGTTTATTTGTTTACTTTTTGTCATTGTACTTAAATTTATGATACCTTGTTGTAGTTGCGAGAGCACAGCTGTGTAATGGGGCGGAAGGGGATCTTCTATTACGGTGAATGGTTTTGGGAGGTGCCAGTGTGGTACACGCCGTGTCCAGGGTATTGAGATAGTTAATAGATGCTAGTGACGGATCCGGTTCCACCGCATTGTTTCCAGTGGTCAGCATAGATGCAAGAAGAGAAATATCAATGTTTTTTCAGTCTCGTGTTGAAGTTGGGGATGATGGCCTGGCTTGAGGTGGAGTGGACTTGGCTTTAATAGAAAAACAGACTGCTGAGTGATCTGTCCAAGTGATGGGAATAGGAGGGGAAATCAGAATATCAGGGTTGTTGGTGAATATCCCATCAAGGGTATGTCCTGCCTTGTGAGTAGGCAGGGTAACAAGTTGCTGAAGTCCTACGGCTGATAGATCACTAATAAGGGAGATGGTATCATTGTCGGTAAGGGATTCCAAATGGAAATTGAAGTCTCCTAATATGGTGTAGTGAGGAGCTCCAGCTGTATTTTCGACTAAATTGTTAAGACTCACAAGGAAATTATCTATAGGGCCAGGAGGGCAGTAGAGCAAGGTGCCTGTGAATGACTGGTTACTGGAGAGGCTGTTAGAAAAGGAAAAGGCTTCGCAGCCTCCGTAATTAAAGGCTGTGGTTTTGAGTTTATAGCGGTCTCTATATATAATAGCTATACCGCCACCCTTTTTAATAGTTTTATCTAATCTGTGGACGCAGTAGTCCTCAGGAAGGGCTGCTTTGAAGTCAGGGCCTGAGGAGTTGTCACCCCAAGTCTCGGTGACAAACAATAGATCGAGATTATATGACACAATGAACTCTAAAATATCGAGTGTGTGTTTTGGAAGGGAGCGTACATTAATGAGTGCTGCCAGAACCTGTTTGGGGGTAGTAGCTGGAGGAATATGGTCAATGCAAGCAAGGCATTTGAGAGGACCTACCGAAGGGTCAGTATATAGAAATGATGGCATAGAATGCGGTAGGTTGGGGGGATGGATTAAGTGCTAAAAGTTGAGAGGAGGTATATTTAATCATTACAGGGGCATTAGGGGCCTGAGGGTGCAATTGACCATGGGGGGAGGCCCTGGGCCCGGTCCCGGCGCGGACGGGCGCAGACGGGCTTGCCTTTGGCATGGGCGGGAAGTGGTATATACTATATAGGGTTGGGAGAGGGTGGGACTCATCCCAGCACAGGTGCGCTGAATGACTCAACCCCCAATGGCGGCAAGCCCTGCCTCCAACGCGTCAGATCCTAGTCATCTGCGCGAGGAGCGGGCGGTGAATGCGGCGGGTCAGGGTGAGTGAAGAGCTTGTTAATAAAAATAGCACAATTTACAAAGTTAAAAGTGCAGCAAACAAGAAATACAATTTAAAATCGTGGCTGTCTCTTCCACCGGCTTCCGCCTCAGAGTAGTTATCTAGGCGTGCAGGGAGGTGAGGGATTAAGTAGACGGTGGGCGGGTGACCTTGAATGCCAGAGGGGGCCATTGGTAAAAATACCACTTTGAGGAGAGTCCAGATTTGTGGCTCCTTGAGTGGGGGCACTTGTGAAGGAAGAGTCTGCGCCCATATTACTATGTACAACAGCAACATCATATGCCAGGAGGAGCTGCTGGTACCAACTTGCCAAAGGATTTGGGCTGACGCCCGAAGGATAGACTGAGGCTATGATCCTGGACTCGTAATGTGAGGAAAGTTCCCCAGACTCACTACTGAGGACTGCCGGAGATGCCGTGGACGATATACCACTCTTGCTGGCTCCAGTCAGGAGCTGAAAAAAGTGTCCTCCGTTGAGCAAAGTGAGCTTACCACATCTTCACATGTGGGGAGCTGCTCTGACAACTGATAGACCTGGAGAGAGAGCCTGTACGGCTGGGTGGTGCCACGTGGGCTGCAAAGCGGCCCAACTTCTCCGAACTGAGCACGACTCACGTGTGCATTGAGGGCTCCTGTTTCATTGCTCAATTCGTTCATGCTGTGAGAGCTGGCAAGATGTGAACTGGGTCAGCTGGGCCCCGGGGTATTCGCTTCTAACGGTGCTGTGGCACCATACACACTTTTTAATAAATTCCTAAAGAGGCAAAGGGAGAACTCTTGAGCAGGGCCTAATAGTTTGCATTCCCTGGATGTGGCCTCCAGTGAATGAGGAACAACCCAAACATATTGAATGAAGGAGGGTGGGACAGAGATTTGCATGAAAATTACTAGACACCCGAGCTCAAGGGAGATTGTGTTCTTGCTTTTGAATGTTGTACTTCTGTGTATGTGTAAAGTTAGAACTAAAACACTACTTTTCCTATAAAAGCAAATATTTGGCTGGGCATTGATATATTGTTTGTACTGTTTGCACTTGGAGTTAGGAGTTGTGTTCACTGACCTGTATCTACATCCCCACCACCCCTCCACCCCCAGCGAGCCTTGACTGCTTGACCTCAGCTGCCACTGAGAGTCAATTGCAGAAGGGGTACTTGGTCCAGTTAAGCAGGATCCATAGTAGGTTGGGTCCCATGACATAAGGAGTAAAAAGCCTCAATCATCACAATTGGGTCCCAGTAACCCCTGCATGCCATGTGTCCCTCCGAAAGGGGTTTCAATGCAAAAACACATTTGATAACTAAGTTGTGGTTCTGGCTCAAACATGTATCACTCACATTCACCAGTTATGTTCATTAATGCACACAATATACTGTTGTTGTATGCCATGTTGATCTTATGACAACAGTTTTGGTGTGTTATTGCCTTTGGCAAATTGGTGTTTTGAGCATCTCTATTTGAGAGTCAGCAATTGCAACTCTGTAATTATAGGCATCTTAGTGTTTCCATTAAACAGCCATTTTTGTTCTCTTTATAGCTTTGTGAGGGGGTAGAGGGTTCAAAAAATTACCTTTTTCATTTTAACTCCTATAGGAATCTTTGCTCTCTGCTACAGAAAAACAGTGCACATGTTTGCACCAAACATGGTATGAAAGTCGAACTTTACTCAAGGAACTACTTTTGCATCCCAAACCCCAAAGAACTATCACCCAGTATCTAGGCTGCCTTTCTAAGCGAAAGATTGTGGATCAGCATGTACATAGAATCCTGTTGGTATTCACAGAGGAACATCATTTGCTTTATGCGCGGCAGGCAGGTTTCAGGGCACATCACAGCATGGAAGTGGTGATGCTCTTGGTATTGGATGAGCTTAGGCTAGCGGCTGATAAGAACGTGCCTTCAGTGTTGATCTTATTGGACCTCACAGCCGCTTTCGACATGGTGTACCATCAAATGTTGATGGACCGAATTTGAAAGCAGGAAATCACAGGTTCTGCCTTCCAGTGGATATCTTCCTTCCTCAAGGATCGGTTGCAAAAGGTCCCGCTGGGTGGTTTGTGTCTAGACTAGGAGCACTTTCATGTAGAGCCCCCTAAGGCTCCGCTCTGTCCCCATTGCTTTTTAATATTTACCTCCTGCCACTGGTGGTGGCACAAGCACAAATCTTTAACTATGTTTATGATACTCCATTGATCCTTCAGATTGATAATGCTAAGCAAGCACCGTCTAAAACACAAAACATCCTCAGGTTTACGATGAACTGGATGGCAGCTAACTCGCTTAATGTGAACCCAGATAAGACAGAGGTTCTAGCAATCACCACAGCTGGTAACCCCTGGACAGATGGTTTTTGGCCACAGGGGTTAGGTGCCACGCCGACTACCTGTGCCTATTGTGAAGAGTTTGGGTATTAAGTTGGGCAACAAGTTGGCACTGACCGGGCAGGTGACAACAGTGGTGGGAAACTGTGTGGGCCTACTGAGGCAACTTCAGTAATCAGTACCTCTTTTATCCTTCTCAAGGACGTGAACTGTGGTGGCGGCACTGATTGTAGCGCGACTGGATGATGGAATTGTGCTATACATGGGGCTGCCGGACTAGTTGCTGGGTAAGCTCCAAGTACTCATGAATGATGCTGCAAGACTAATATTCAAGCTTCCAAGCTGGTCACATGCGGCTCCATTGCTGTAACAATTGCATTGGCTCCCAGTCAAACAGAAGATCCGGTTCAAGGGCTTATGTATTGCACGTAAGACCCTAAATGGGACGGTACCAGTGTATATCAAGGACTGTCTAAGGAGATATGTTTCGGGACGAAGCCTTCGGTCATCAGAGGCAAATTTGTTTACCTGCCCACAGGTTGACAAATTGACTATGGGTGCACAGGCTTTTTCAGTACTTGATATCTCAGTTTGCAAGAAGAAACTAATTTCCTGCCATTTTGGAAGAAATTGAAAACTTTACTGTTCAAGCAAGCCTTTGAACAAGATAATGGGCCATATGTATCACAATGTTCTTTTGCGATTCTCAAATAGCGATTTTTTGTGAATCGCTATTTGAGAATCGCAAACCGCTATTTGCAAATAATTTAGCAAAACCTACATATTCCTTAATTGCGAATCGCCAATTGTGATTCGCAATTAAGGAATACCTCCCATTTCATTCCTATGGGCCTAAAGGGCTAGAGGCCCATAGGAATGAATGGGAAGACATTCTCAATTTGCTATTGTCAATTAGAGAATGGCAAATTGAAAATGCACTTTCAAGGGTGCCAGGGTGTCAAAAGGACACCCTGTTGCACCCCTGAAATGTGCATGTGTGCACATGTGGCACTCATAGTATGTGTGCCACATTGCACTTTGCGAAATGGAAAAAATTGAATTTTTCAAAGAAATCGCAAATTACCACCAACTTGAAGTTGGTGGTAATTTGCAATTCCTTAAGGCCAAATTGCACCTTTTCTATGCTTCTTACATTGCATGTAAGGAATGGCAATTTGAGATTCCTTAAATGCAATCGCAAAACAGGGAATCGCAAATTTTGCTATCCCTTATTTTGCGAGGCAGTTTTTCTTTCATACATACCACTAAGCCCAATTGTGATCGCAAACGCCGAAATTCGGCGAATTTCAGCGTTTGCGATCACAATTTGGAATGAATCATATGGTAAAAATGCTGACCAAATGGGAAGTATGAGAAGTAATAACTGGTGTTACTTTCATACAAGCGCTAAGAGACCGTTGATCATTAGGCGCTATACAAGTAACATTTAACATAACAAAACATGACATTTACTCGTTTTTGAAAAGTTAACAATTAAAACATTGTTGCAGGTCCGGCCTTTAAGGGTGAAAAATGTTAGCGATATCCGGGCCGTTCATTCACAGTTGGATCTGGGTTGGCAGACCGCCCATGGACATGTGATTTGAGGAAGGAGCTTGTACCCCCATCATCCATTTCACGCCCTCAAACCCAAAGCTTGGTCTTAGGACCTGAAGTCTCTGATAGATTTCAAAGTTTTGTCGAGCACCCAAAAAATCGAAAGGAGCCACAAAATGAAAGAGGAGCAAGGTAGGGTAGAGGGCAATGGCTAACTAAATGTCAACAATTGAAGAAGTGGACGAGGAGCTACAATGTTTTTTTCAAACAAAACTTTAGAAAATAATGAAAATTGCCCTCTAGAAACAATGGGAAAGCTTAACAATAATATTAGCCTGTGAGGTGACCAGGTAACATCTGCTTTTTCAGTAGGTAAATCTGGGGGATCTTTTACAGGTTGTCAGGTGTGGGTCCGTCTGCCAAAAGGAGCACATGTCGAACGCCCCCTCCTAGCTTCATAGTTCCCATGCCTGTCCCATTTAGATGTTAGAAATTTACTGTGTTTTTACCCATGTAGCCTCAACCTGTCTCACTTGTGAAAAACTTTGACCTGGCGGTTCTCTTACCCTATTTATGACTAGGTGATGGTAACTAGGGGGCATATTACCAAGGCGGGCGATATGAGATTATCGCCCTATTAGCAAGCTGTTGCTAACAGCAGTTAGTGACAGCTTGTAGGCGATACCGAGCGGTTTGGGGCCTGCTTTGCATGCCAGCGATATTTATCGCTAATGACATGCAAAGTGGGCGTACCCAACCTGTTAGTGACTAAAAGTAGTCGCTAACATCGCTATCGCCTATTATCAACACAGGCGTAGCGATGGAAATATTTGCGGTAAGCACGAATATCTCCAAAACCTAGCGCCTGCTCAGACCAGTTCTTAGCCTGTATATCCAATGGGAGGTGGATATTCAGGCTAAGTCCCTATTAGCGATAATGCCTGAATATCGCTGGTTTTCCAGTGATATTCACCCATTTTGCCGCTATCGCCGGAAATTTTATCGCTTTAGAGATAAACATTGCTAATAGCACGTTATCTCTGCGATAAAATCCGGCGATGCGCTGCGATAAAAAAAATGTTGCTAAGCCTATTTAGCAAAAAATATCGCTAGTTGTTGATAATATGCCCCTAGATTCCCTACCCAGACCAAAATGTGCAACAAAGTGGACCTCTGCAGGGAAAACAAATTTCAATCCTGATACGTAGCCAGAAAATGTCATGCTCGGCAGCGCCATTGTTTTTTTGTTTTGTTTTTCTGTCCAGTTGTAACGGATCCCTCTCCACCTGTCACTGCCCTGATATAAGTGGTGGTAGATTTCCCTGTAATTAACCTACCCCTGATTCCAGCCAAGGTTTTTCCAGGCGGCAGTTGTCACACAAATTGCTTTTCTCATGGAGGACTTTGATGGGTGCCTTTTATACCTTTTCTTAGATAAGTAAACTCAAATTACAGTGACTGGAGAGGTTGGGATCCTGTTAGTTCCGGTTTGGAGGCTGCTCCAGCTCTGCTAGAGATGTACCACTCTCATAAAACTTATCTCTGGAGCATTTTTACAAAACTTCTAAGTCTACCGTTGAATTCGATTCTTAACAAATAGCAGATTGCCTTGACGATGGATTTTCTAGTCAATGCCTAACCCAATTTATAAATATGAGGTTTTTTTTTAATTTAAAGAAGGCCTGGATATGGTCACCCTTAGATAAAGGTTGGTTGAAACATTCCTCCCATCAAGTACTAAGCTGGAGCTGTGCAAGACCTCTGTAACCTAGCAGCTCTTGCAGCAGTTCTTTGGGTTAGTTTGCCTAAGCCCTCAGAGACCATATGGCAAGTGAAAACCTTCTAATCTGCCCACTAGTAGCCCATCTCATAGATTAAATAATAAATTACTACCATTGTACAGGACTTGGCCAGACTCTGACTGTCAGAAGTTCATCTTACTCTCCAATGGAAAGGTCAACGCTTCTGCTTCTGATCTTCAGCCGATCACCAGCCACTGCTATTAGGATCAGTTTAGAGGTATATAATGTGGGGACTTCTATAGATTAGCCATCCTTTGTAAGTCTTAATGTTGCTATTTTTCTATTATTCTAAATTTGACTGGATTTAGGAATCGAACAACCATGTGCTTTACCTGTCAATGGTCGGTGTTCACTGTAGCGCAGAGCTCTCTCTCTCCCCATCAACAAGGCATTTTACCAGGAACTTTTTTCTGTTGCGGGAGCTTCTGCATGTAGGATAGCATGTGTGTGAGGTCCAGTTTGCAAATCAATGGAGTTAGCATGCTCACTGTAACATTTAAACATATCAACATGAATGAGGCAGGTGTAGATAAAGTGATTTTGACAATATTTCCTTCCTGTTCTGTAGCTGAGATTACCAGTTTAGTTCAGCCCGTTTATTTGTTCACAAATTAGGACCTGATTTAAAACTGAGTAAAAATTGAAAGTCCTCAAACGTGTGTGGGAAGTTGTAGATTCTCAGTTGCAGGCTTCGCCCCAATAGGATGATTCACGGGGAGGATTTTTCCCAGAAGGATGATTCTCAGTTGGAGGATTCTTCCAGTTGGAGGATTCTATCATTAGGATGATTCTCAGCGGATGATTCCTCTCAATAGGATGATTCTCAGTAGAGGATTCTTCCAGTTGGAGGATTCTATCATTAGGATCATTCTCAGCGGATGATTCCTCTCAATAAGATGATTCTCAGTTGGAGGATTCTTCCAGTTGGAGGATTCTATCATTAGGATCATTCTCAGCGGATGATTCCTCTCAATAGGATGATTCTCAGTTGGAGGATTCTTCCAGTTGGAGGATTCTATCATTAGGATCATTCTCAGCGGATGATTCCTCTCAATAGGATGATTCTCAGTGGAGGATTCTTCCAGTTGGAGGATTCTATCATTAGGATCATTCTCAGCGGATGATTCCTCTCAATAGGATGATTCTCAGTTGGAGGATTCTATCAATAGGATCATTCTCAGCGGATGATTCCTCTCAATAGGATGATTCTCAGTAGAGGATTCTTCCAGTTGGAGGATTCTATCATTAGGATGATTCTCAGCGGATGATTCCTCTCAATAGGATGATTCACAGTGGAGGATGTTTCCCAGTAGGATAATTCTCAGTTGGAGGATTCTTCCAGTTGGAGGATTCTATCATTAGGATCATTCTCAGCGGATGATTCCTCTCAATAGGATGATTCTCAGAAGAGGATTCTTCTCAGATGGAGGATTCTTCCAGTTGGAGGATTCTATCATTAAGATCATCTCAGCGGATGATTCCTCTCAATAGGATGATTCTCAGAAGAGGATTCTTCTCAGATGGAGGATTCTTCCAGTTGGAGGATTCTATCATTAAGATCATCTCAGCGGATGATTCCTCTCAATAGGATGATTCTCAGTAGAGGATTCTTCTCAGATGGAGGATTCTCAACATGATTATGGAAGCACTAGCAAAGCCAACAAGTCTGACTTTTCTTTAGAGGAATTGTTTGGCAATAGTTGGGTGACTTTGTGTGTGTTGACAAGAAAGAACACAGCATATGTAAGTAACATCTTAGTCTACAGAATTTTGGAAGTTCGAAGTAGGTCCTTGATGCTGAACAGACTGCATTAGCATCGTTACTTTGTATCCTCAAAAAAGACTATTATGAAAAGGATTGTGTTGTTAGCGCTAGAATTAAAGGCATAGGCTGCAAAATATTCCTTAATTGTCAGTTTTAACAAAGGAACATTATTTTCATTGCGTCGCTAGAAAAGTTTAAATGCTCACACATCTATACTTTCTCAAAACAAGCACTGGCAAAACTAACAGGTCAGGCCTCGGCATGGTTATTTTTTATTTTTGTTTTGAAAGCGAATGTCACAAAAATTAAAAGAACATAGAAAAAGAAACATGCTGCCACTTAAATGTGCTGGCCATATCCTTATAATAAAATTGTCAAATACAAAAAATATCACATAGGGTGCTTCCTTGCAGACAGGTGTACCGGCAGAAAAGTCCTTAATAGTTTTCATGCACATCACAGAAAAATATGATTCTTATTAGCATAAACGAAACGGTACTACTGCCTTTGAATTAATGTAAGCTGTAGACATAGTTAAAGCACACAATGACATCTATAAGACATAAACCAGGATTGGCAAAGCCAGTAGGGCTTGGTTCTAATGGGACAAACTGTTGGCTTTGCAAGCTTTTCTGTCTTCCACTCACATGTAAACATCATGGCGGACAGGACACACACCCTTGACCAGCAATCGGGCAATGCGGTATTGATTAATTCAAACCCATTACAAGATGGCTGCCGATGCATACTCATGTCATGATACTGGCACATGTGTGCATCATGACGCATGGGTACGCATCGTGCATGCACATGTACTCGTGATTTGTGGTGCACAATAGCAAATTTAAAAATACTTCTTAACATGGTGGACTGTCATTTTAAAAGGATAACTCAAAAACAAAAAAGTGAAAAAATGTCATAGTAGCAGAAACAAGAAATTGCACAACCTGGTAGCACGTTGAAACTGCCAGGCCCTCTTACAAATAAATAAATAAAAGATAAAATACAATGGCTTTGATGGACATCACATCCATGCAAAGACAAACCATAAAAAACACATGAAAGTCAATGACTGAAGAGGGCTGACCAAAAGCCCACACTCGCTCAGTACTTTTTGAAGAATTGATAACAAGAGGTTTTCAAACCAGTAAAGCTGTCTGTAGCCAGATAATAAAATAAAAGCAAATCGGAAGCTGGGAGAGCGAACCATCTTGAATCATTTTTACAATAACTAAATGACATTTTCAATTCTAGCGACGAGGATGAGTGTTGCTTCTGTCCATGCTGTTCTTCCAGGCACCTGACAAGGGGGGTTTCTATTAAATGTATTATTCCTACGAACGGATGACAGCCAATACAGTGCCTGCACCAGAGCTCGTTTCGTGAACTTCTGTAAGTCTATGTCTAGATTGCGGATCAATTTTGCATTAGGAGCATTATCGAAAGCTTCAGCGGAATCCATATCAATGGCCCATGTATTGTTCCCTTTATCAAGCCTTGACTGGCCTCATCGAGCGCGCTAATTAAAAGCCCGCGTAGAATCCATCCGCCAGGATCCATGATGTTTGGAGTCCCCGCTGAGGTGACACGCGCAGCATTAAAGGGCGCTTGCTCTTCACAGGCGATGGACTTCGATCTCCAAGCATCCCATGGGTTTCATTGTTGAGCATAAACAAATCTGCATGGTAGATGGGATTTTAATTAGATAAATGACTTTAGGCACATGGTAAAGATGCCCCTCTTTGTTTAAGAGCACTTCAGGAAAGCCTGAACATTTAGTCTGAATTTCAAAGAAATACAGCACATGTGGCATTGTAGACAGTATGGCTGGGGAACATAAAGCTGAAGCTGTAGAGGGAGTGGTAGGTGAACAAAGATCTGTAGAACCGTAAGATGTGTGAACATTGAGGTAAAATGGTAGAAAGTATGGAAGGTGAACATAGACTTAAAACTCTATACTATATGGAAGATTAACATAGAATTAAAATGGTCTGGCATGATGTGATGTCTTACATGCTCAAAAGAAATCAATTTATAGATGATGAGTCTACAAACTTGCAGCACTGCACACATGGGAAGAAGCGATGCTGAAGAGGTACCAACAGACAGTGTTAAGAAGACACGCTGCTGAAGAGACGCCAGCAGGCAGTGTTACAGAGATGAGAAGACGCGCTGCTGAAGAGACGCCAACAGGAAGTGTTACAGAGATGAGAAGACGCCCTGCTGAAGAGACGCCAACAGGAAGTGTTACAGAGATGAGAAGACGCGCTGCTGAAGAGACGTCAACAGGCAGTGTTACAGAGATGAGAAGACGCGCTGCTGAAGAGACGCCAACAGGCAGTGTTACAGAGATGAGAAGACGCGCTGCTGAAGAGACGCCAACAGGCAGTGTTACAGAGATGAGAAGACGCACTGCTGAAGAGACGCCAACAGGAAGTGTTACAGAGATGAGAAGACGCGCTGCTGAAGAGACGCCAACAGGAAGTGTTACAGAGATGAGAAGACGCGCTGCTGAAGAGACGCCAACAGGCAGTGTTACAGAGATGAGAAGACGCGGTGCTGAAGAGACGCCAACAGGAAGTGTTACAGAGATGAGAAGACGCGCTGCTGAAGAGACGCCAACAGGCAGTGTTACAGAGATGAGAAGACGCACTGCTGAAGAGACGCCAACAGGAAGTGTTACAGAGATGAGAAGACACACTGCTGAAGAGACGCCAACAGACAGTATTACAGATATGAGAAGAAGACGCACTGCTGAAGAGACGCCAACAGGAAGTGTTACAGATATGAGAAGACGCACTGCCAAAGAGACACCACCAGGCAGTGTTACAGATATGAGAAGACGCACTGCTGAAGAGACACCAACAGGAAGTGTTACAGAGATGAGAAGACACACTGCTGAAGAGACGCCAACAGTAAGTGTTACAGAGATGAGAAGACACACTGCTGAGGAGACGCCAACAGGAAGTGTTACAGAGATGAGAAGATGCACTGCTGAAGAGACGCCAACAGGAAGTGTTACAGAGATGAGAAGACACACTGCTGAAGAGATACCACCAGGCAGTGTTACAGAGATGAGATGAAGAGCTGCTGAGGAGACACCAACAGACAGTGTTACAGAGATCAGAAGACCGCTGCTGAGGAGACACCAACACACGTGTTACAGAGATGAGATGACGCGTTGCTGAAGAGACGCCAACAGACAGTGTTACAGAGATCAGAAGACCGCTGCTGAGGAGACACCAACACTTGTGTTACAGAGATGAGATGACGCGCTGCTGAAGAGACGCCAACAGGAAGTGTTACAGAGATCAGAAGACCGCTGCTGAGGAGACACCAACGCTCGTGTTACAGAGATGAGATGACGCACTGCTGAAGAGACTCCACCAGGCAGTGTTACAGAGATCAGAAGACTGCTGCTGAGGAGACACCAACAGACAGTGTTACAGAGATCAGAAGACCGCTGCTGAGGAGACACCAACACTCGTGTTACAGAGATGAGATGACACACTGCTGAAGATGCACTGCTGAAGAGACTCCAACAGGAAGTGTTACAGAGATGAGAAGACACACTGCTGAGGAGACCCCACCAGGCAGTGTTACAGATATGGGAAAATGTGCTGCTTAAGAGGTACCACCAGGCAGTGTTACAGAGATGAGACAAAGAGCTGCTGAAAAGAAACCATCACTCGTGTTACAGAGATGAGATGACGCGCTGCTGAAGAGACGCACACAGACAGTGTTACAGAGATAAGATGACGCACTGCTGAAGAGATGCCAACAGACAGTGTTACAGAGATCAGAAGACCGCTGCTGGGGAGACACCAACACTTGTGTTACAGAGATGAGATGACACACTGCTGAAGATGCACTGCTGAAGAGACTCCAACAGGAAGTGTTACAGAGATGAGAAGACACACTGCTGAGGAGACCCCACCAGGCAGTGTTACAGATATGGGAAAATGTGCTGCTTAAGAGGTACCACCAGGCAGTGTTACAGAGATGAGACAAAGAGCTGCTGAAAAGAAACCATCACTCGTGTTACAGAGATGAGATGACGTGCTTCTAAAGAGACGCCTATAGAAAGTGTTACAGAGATAAGATGACGCGCTGCTGAAGAGACGCCAACAGACAGTGCTACAGAGATCAGAAGAACACTGCTGAGGAGACACCAACACTTGTGTTACAGAGATGAGATGACACAATGCTGAAGAGATGCCAACAGACAGTGTTACAGAGATAAGATGACGCGCTGCTAAAGAGAGGCTAACAGACAGTGTCACAGAGACCAGAAGACTGCTGCTGATGAGACACCAACACTTGTGTTAAAGAGATGAGATGACACAATGCTGAAGAGATGCCAACAGACAGTGTTACAGAGATTCGATGATGCGCTGTTGAAGAGACTCCAACAGGCAGTGTTACAGAGATCAGAAGACCGCTGCTGAGGAGACACCAACAGACAGTGTTACAGAGATCAGAAGACCGCTGCTGAGGAGACACCAACACTCGTATTACAGAGATGAGATGACGCACTGCTGAAGAGACGCCAACTGACAGTGTTACAGAGATAAGATGACGCGCTGTTGAAAAGACACCAACAGACAGTGTTACAGAGATCAGAAGACCGCTGCTGAGGAGACACCAACACTTGTGTTACAGAGATGAGATGACACACTGCTGAATAGATGCCAACAGACAGTGTACCAGAGATAAGATGACGCACTGCTAAAGAGACGCTAACAGACAGTGTCACAGAGATCAGAAGACTGCTGTTGATGAGACACCAACACTTGTGTTAAAGAGATGAGATGACACAATTCTGAATAGATGCCAACAGACAGTGTTACAGAGATAAGATGATGCGCTGTTGAAGAGACACCGACAGAAAGTGTAACAGAGATGAGATGACACAATGCTGAAGAGATGCCAACAGACAGTGTTACAGAGATAAGATGATGCGCTGTTGAAGAGACTTCAACAGGCAGTGTTACATAGATCAGAAGACCGCTGCTGAGGAGACACCAACAGACAGTGTTACAGAGATCAGAAGATCACTGCTGAGGAAACACCAACACTCGTATTACAGAGATGAGATGACGCGCTGCTGAAGAGACGCCAACAGACAGTGTTACAGAGATAAGATGACACGCTGCTGAAAAGACGCCAACAGACAGTGTTACAGAGATCAGAAGACCGCTGCTCAGGAGACACCAACACTTGTGTTACAGAGATGAGATGACGCGCTGCTGAAGAGACGCCAACAGGAAGTGTTACAGAGATCCGAAGACCGCTGCTGAGGAGACACCAACGCTCGTGTTACAGAGATGAGATGATGCACTGCTGAAGAGACTCCACCAGGCAGTGTTACAGAGATCAGAAGACCGCTGCTGAGGAGACACCAACAGACAGTGTTACAGAGATCAGAAGACCGCTGCTGAGGAGACACCAACACTCGTGTTACAGAGATGAGATGACGCGCTGCTGAAGAGACGCACACAGACATTGTTACAGAGATCAGAAGACCGCTGCTGAGGAGACACCAACACTTGTGTTACAGAGATGAGATGACACACTGCTGAAGATGCACTGCTGAAGAGACTCCAACAGGAAGTGTTACAGAGATGAGAAGACACACTGCTGAGGAGACCCCACCAGGCAGTGTTACAGATATGGGAAAATGTGCTGCTGAAGAGGTACCACCAGGCAGTGTTACAGAGATGAGACAAAGAGCTGCTGAAAAGAAACCATCACTCGTGTTACAGAGATGAGATGACGTGCTTCTAAAGAGACACCTATAGAAAGTGTTACAGAGATAAGATGACGCGCTGCTGAAGAGACGCCAACAGGCAGTGCTACAGAGATCAGAAGACCGCTGCTGAGGAGACACCAACACTTGTGTTACAGAGATGAGATGACGCGCTGCTGAAGAGACGCCAACAGGAAGTGTTACAGAGATCAGAAGACCGCTGCTGAGGAGACACCAACGCTCATGTTACAGAGATGAGATGACGCGCTGCTGAAGAGACGCCAACAGACAGTGTTACAGAGATAAGATGACGCGCTAATGAATAGACTCCAACTGGCAGTGTTACAGAGATCAGAAGACCGCTGCTGAGGAGACACCAACAGACAGTGTTACAGAGATCAGAAGACCGCTGCTGAGGAGACACCAACACCCGTGTTACAGAGATGAGATGACGCGCTGCTGAGGAGACACCAACACTTATGTTACAGAGATGAGATGACGCACTGCTGAAGAGACGCCAACAGACAGTGTTACAGAGATAAGATGACGCGCTGCTGAGGAGACACCAACACTTGTGTTACAGAGATGAGATGACGCGCTGCTGAAGAGACGCCAACAGGAAGTGTTACAGAGATAAGATGATGGGCTGCTGAAGAGATGCCAACAGACAGTGTTACAGAGATCAGAAGACCGCTGCTGAGGAGACACCAACACTTGTGTTACAGAGATGAGATGACACACTGCTGAAGAGATGCCAACATACAGTGTTGCAGAGATAAGATGATGCGCTGTTGAAGAGACATCAACAGAAAGTGTTACGGAGATGAGAAAACATGCTGCTGATGAGATACCACCAGGCAGTGTTACAGAGATAAGAAGACACGTTGCTGAAGAGACGCCACCAGGCAGTGTTACAGAGATAAGAAAACCGCTGCTGAATAGACGCCAACACTCGTGTTACAGAGATGAGATGACGCGCTGCTGAAGAGACTCTAACACGCAGTGTTACAGAGATGTAAAAGACACGCTGCTGAAGAGACGTCACCAGGCAGTGTTACAGAGATGGGAAGATGCGCTGCTGAAGAGACACCAACAGGCAGTGCTACAGAGATGAGAAGACACACTGCCGAAGAGACGCTACCAGGCAGTGCTACAGAGATGAGAAAATGTACTGCTAACAAACATTGACAAAGCAAATAGGTCTTTCCTGTGCAAGAGCTATTGGCTTTGTAAATGTTTTTTTAGCTATGTTGTAGAGCAGCATGACTGTTGTGCAGCATAGCTAAAAATTATAATAAAAATAAAAGCTATATGCTTTTGTTTAACCTTCCTTCGTCAGTGCTATTTTTTTAAAATTACTTTTAGGTATGCTGCTCTACAACATGGCTAAAAGACACTGGCAAAGCCAATAGCTCTCTTATAGACTTGTCCTATTGGCTTAGCCAGTGCTTGCTAGTACTGATAAAAACTTTTGCCTCTGAAGAGTCGCAAAGCCTGGATGGTCTTGGTGGGAAGAAACAGAAGTGTGTGAATCACAGGTTAGCCAGTGCCTTTCAGAGGCTAGCAGGGCTAAGATAGAGGCGTCATATGTAACCCTGGGCGTAGTGGGCGTAGTGGGACTTCGCGAAGCTACGCAAAGTGGGCAAAACACTACGCCCACCTATGCACTTCGCGTAGCCCCACTACGCGCCACCCGCCTCCCTCCCGCCCCAACCTCCTATTGTCCGTGTTGCACCTCCCCCACCCTCCTATTGTCCGTGATGCACCTCCCCCACCCTCCTATTGTCCTTGATGCATCTCCCCCACCCCCCTATTGTATGTGTTTTCATCTCCCCCACCCTCCTATTGTCCATGTTTCATCTCCCCCACACTCCTTTTGTCCATGTTTCATCTCCCCCCACCCTCCTATTGTCCATGTTTCATCCCCCCCACCCTCCTATTGTCCATGTTTCATCTCCCCCACCCTCCTATTGTCCATGTTTCATCCCCCCCACCCTCCTATTGTCCATGTTTCATCCCCCCCACCCTCCTATTGTCCGTGATGCACCTCCCCCACCCTCCTATTGTCCTTGATGCATCTCCCCCACCCCCCTATTGTATGTGTTTTCATCTCCCCCACCCTCCTATTGTCCATGTTTCATCTCCCCCACACTCCTTTTGTCCATGTTTCATCTCCCCCCACCCTCCTATTGTCCATGTTTCATCCCCCCCACCCTCCTATTGTCCATGTTTTATCTCCCCCACCCTACTATTGTCCATGTTTCATCCCCCCACCCTCCTATTGTCCATGTTTCATCTCCCCCACCCTCCTATTGTCCGTGTTGCACCTCCCCCACCCTCCTATTGTCCGTGATGCACCTCCCCCACCCTCCTATTGTCCTTGATGCATCTCCCCCACCCCCCTATTGTATGTGTTTTCATCTCCCCCACCCTCCTATTGTCCATGTTTCATCTCCCCCACCCTCCATGTTGCATGTCCCCCCACCCTCCATGTTGCATCTACCCCACCCACCTATTGTCTGTGTTGCATCTCACCCCCACCCTACTATTGTCTGTGTTGCATATCCCCCCACCCTCCTATTGTCCATATTCCATCTCCCCTCACCCTCCCATTGTCCATGTTGCATCTCCCCCGCCCTCCTATTGTCCATATTCCATCTCCCCTCACCCTCCCATTGTCCATGTTGCATCTCCCCCGCCCTCCTATTGTCCATATTCCATCTACCCCACCCTTCCATTGTCTGTGTTGCATCTCCCCCACCCTCCTATTGTCCGTGTTGCATTTCCCCCACCCTTCCATTGTCTGTGTTGCATCTCCCCCACCCTCCTATTGTCCGTGTCGCATCTTCCTCCACCCTCCTATTGTCCGTGTTGTATCTACCCCACCCTTCCATTGTCCGTGTTGCATCGCCCCACCCTCCTATTGTCCGTGTTGCATCTCCCCCACACACTCCTATTGTTCATGTTGCATCTCCCCACCCTCCTTTTGTCTGTGTTGCATCTCCCCCACCCTCCTATTATCCGTGTTGCATCTCCCCCACCCCCCTATTGTTCATGTTGCATCTCCCTCCACCCTCCTATTGTCAGTATTGCATCTCCCCCACCCTTCCATCGTCCATGCTGAGTCTCCCCTCACACTGTCTGTATTACCCCGTCTCTCTGTAGGAAAAAAATATTCTATGCCGTGGACCAGTGCTGGAAGTGTCTAAGTGTTCTTTTTTAGGTCTTGACTAGGCAGCGCTTGCGTTGTCTCTTTAAGATATGCTGCATTCAGAATATGTGCATAAAGCTCTGCCTACTTTCCGCCCATCTTGTTAATTGGCTCCTATCCTTGTCCTTTGTAAATGGTGGCTTTTCATTGGTCATTAGGCTTTGTAGTCCCTCCTTAGTATCTCTCAGTCCCTTTTTGTAACCTCTCATGAGGACAACCCCTAAGCCATGTGTTGTTACACCCTAGATTTTAATTACAACCACAAGGAACTATTTTCTTAAAGGCATTCAGACAGGACACACACTTGGTCCTGAACAAGATTGGCAGTGGTTACTTTACTTGCTAGGATTACAAAAAACAAGGACCCCCTGGACACTGATACCAGTGAATTCCTAGGGCAGGGACAGCAGTGTGTGAGTAAAACCCTAGGCAATCAATAACAGTGGCAATACAAGTAATATCAAATGACCGTAAACACTAAAGGTGAAGAAGAGGAATTAAAATAATCAAAATGTTAATATAACCAATTAAAAATCCTACAAATGCATAACATTTTCATAAACATATAAAGTAGACATAATAATAAAAAGCATACATTTCATTCCTAATAATACATCAGAAAATACAATTCATTAAATTAATAAAAAATCACACTGTGGCGAGTGTAATTCGACACGCGTTTCGGCGTAACGACGACTTCTTCAGGAGCCACCCAAACGTGTTGATATTGTTAATAGGAGAATCTCTTAAACCCTATATGTTAGGGGGACGATCAAATTATTGGATGCTCAGCAGGTATCTGGGTCATCACGTCATAGACATTCCTTCCCTTTTTTTTCGTCATCCTGAAACCTCAAACTATCAGTAATGCAAGACCTATTGCATTGCAAATGCTTGCTTTTTTTACTGTCCCGTTGCCGGTCTTCCTCCGTCCTGTTATCCGTGTTGATCACCCCCACTTGTGTTCCTGTTCCCACACCCACTTGTGATCTCTGGGCCGTCTGAGAAAGCAGCCTGAATGAGAATTGGCAGATGATCTCCTCATATGACTAAGGGTGGGCGGGCAACTTCGCTACGCCCACGAAGTGGGCGTAGTGTTGCCTACTTCGCCCTTTGCAAAGTAGGTGAAGCAGGCAACACTACGCCCACTTTGTGGGCGTAGCAAAGTTGCCCGCCACCCGCCTCCCTCCCACCCTCCCTAAATGCTTACATTAATATATAAAAGAATTATAAAACCACTTACCTTGTCCTGCCGCGTCCCCGGGGCTCCCGCTCGTCATTGCGCCACCGGCGCGCGCGTCTTGGATGCTAATGCAGGCGCATTACCATCCAAGACGCGCGCGCATCCAAGCCACGCAGGGGGCGGAGCATGGGGGGGGAAACAAAAAAACACTACTCAAAATCAACAAGTACAAACAACATATAAGTGACATACAGTGATCACATAGATTAGTGTTGTCCGTCCGGACTGGGTAAGTGATAGACTTAATGTGAAGGTTGGACGGTGCTCGTTAAAACTGGCTCATGGGTACCCACCAGTACTTTATTCCAGGGTCCCAAGGTCAGGATTAAAATTTAGAGTGAAGGATGTATACGTGTTTAGGCAGGAAGTCAAGATCCACAAACACTACTCCTTATACTGCGGTTGTCAACATGTTTCGACCGTTAATCCGTACCCTTGATTAAGTGGGTCACACCGGTCTTCGTCAGGACAGTCTAATTGTCCCAGTCCTTGTATGCCTCTTACCTCAATGCAGTGATGAGTAGAGGGAACCACGAGGAGGGTACTTCCACAACCGTGGATCGTTATTACTACAATAGAGAATAATTATTTTCTGAACAATATCTATTGTAGTATACTTGAGAAGAGTATTGTTAGCTATTGATAGCCCCAAATCACTTTATACTCCAAATCTCAAATGAGTTAAAAACAAAGATTATTAATATCGATAGCAGACACGCTCTAGAGGTGACAAGGCACTTCACATATAAAGGAGGAATCTACCAGCCCCTGTTCAAGGGTTTCAAAATACCCAAAAGTACATATCCTGTCATACACTGCAAATAAAGTAGCCCATAGGATAAAAAGGCGGGAATAGGCATCTTACCGAGTCTACTGATTCTTAAGGCTCGAAATGGCGTCAGCGGGTGAAGCCCCAAAGAACACAACCTGTGTTTGAGGGTGAAACATATGCAGGTAATAAAAACTGGTTCTCAATGTAAACATACCGTTTATAGCCCAGAAGGATGGGGGAGATGCCACATGGAGGGTGGGGGGAGATGCAACATGGATAATAGGAGGGTGGGGAGATGCAACACAGAAAATAGCAAGGTGGCGAAATGCAACACGGACAATAGGAGGGTGGGGGAGATGCAACACGGAGAATGGGACGGTGAGGGGAGATGGAATATGGACAATAGGAGGGTGGTGGGAGATGCAACACGGGCAATAGGAGATTGTGGGGAGATGCAACACAGATAATAGTAGGGTGGGGTTAAGATGCAACACAGACAATAGGCGGCTGGGGGAGATGCAACATGGACAATGGGAGGGTGGGGGAGATGCAACTTGGAGGGTGGAGGAGATGCAACACGACAAAAGGAGGGTGCGGGAGATGGAACACAGACAATAGGAGGGTGGGAGAGATGCAACACGGACAATAAGAGCATGGCGGAGATGCAACACGGAAAATAGGAGGGTGGGGGTGATGCAACATGGACACAGACAATAGGAGAGTGGAGATGGGATAGAAGAAGCTACACAAACAACAGGGGGTTGAGGACAGGAGAAGGAGCACATTATATACAACTGATAAGACATGATCTAAAACTGATAAGACACTACTAAAAAAGTATTAATCAAAACATGTTTTCTTCTAGGTTTTTTCCTTGCATCACTGGCAACTTCTTTTTGCCTCCAGTCTGCTCTGAGGCTTGTTTCTTCTCTCAAACTAATCCTGTTTAATTGTTTCTGCCCCCTAAACTTCGAGGATTGTTCAGATGCCAAATCTTGTTTTAGTGAAGAAGTACAAAAGCTGCTGCTGTTTCAAAGACCCTTTCGTTTGGTTTTCTTAAGAGTTTGGTACCCAATTATGCCACTTTCTTTGCGCCGAACACATTTTAAGAGTCCATTAGAATTAATACCCAATTACGAGGGAACCTGAATGAGTAGGTTAATCTACTCAAAAAATTAAAAATCGCCAGTAATTTGTCATCTGCGCCATGTATCTGTCAAGGTCCGGCACACCTCTCCTCGGGGCTGTGCTGAAAGTCCCAAACACGCGTTCACGCAACCCACCCGTGACCCAGTACTGATCACAGACCAACAGGAGGGTTCCGAAACCGCGGGAAAGGAAGGGGACAGCGGGGAGGGAGATCTGAAATGACAAAGAACAAGGGATTTTAGTTTCACTCCCCTCCCTAACTCTTCCACTACAAACAGAGCTCTCTATTCCCCCCCCTCCTAACAATTAGCCTACCTGTAAAGGAAAATTCTAAGGCTTTATATGCAGAAGAGAGATGAAGGGTCCTAGCAGTGGTTATAATCTGGTGAAAAAAGAAACATACATGTATATGTACATAACGCAATCATATCATATACTCTAAATAGTTCCTTTCATCAAACATACCAATGATTGATCATACGAATCTTGTTCCACTCTTTCTTACTAGGGACCCCTTGTATTCCTCTCCTGCAGTTCAAAAGAAAACACAAACAAGTTGTCGCAAAACAAAGAAACAAGTAATTAAGTTCAAGGTTAAATGCACCTTGTCTTATCCAGGATTGAATGTGTTTGATCAGTATACGCAGATAAAGTCACTATGTCAGTGCCAGTAACAGGTTTTTTGTGCCACGCAAGGACACTAAACAGAACTCAGCTCAAGTCGGCACTCTCCTGATACTGAAGGTGTTCCTGATATTTCTTCAAACGCAACCACCTCTGAAGGAATAAACACCGCCGCTTTCATCCACAGTGTTTTAGAGGAATAACTCCTCGACTCCGGCAAACAGTCTTACTGAAGGGAGACGCAACGTACACAGCCGTGTCCGTCGTTCCCGAACATAGCACCAAGAAGATCAAAACAGCCGTTTTGAATCGTCCGCCTAGAATGCCTCCAGCCGGAAACACCCTAGCGAAAGCTTACTCACAGTTTCTCCAACACGATTACCGTAGCTCCAGACAAAACGCCAGCAGAACCCAGAATTATCGGCTCCGAGTGTCCAATACTTTTGCCTTTTGTTTCCGGGTTTGCGTCTTGACGTCTCGCGCTACGACACCCATTGCACCATGGGGATTGTAGTCTTTAGCGTAGCAGTCTTCGGAACCCCACGCATTGCGCGGACAGCGTCCCGAACGGTCCGATACTGACAGTACACCCCCCTTTTACAAGGGACGCTGGCCCGGAGCAGGCTTATCCGGGTGACTGCGATGAAATGAAGACACCAACCTCGGGGCATGAACCGCCCTGGCAGGCTCCCAAGAATTTTCTTCAGGCCCATAGCCCTTCCAGGCCAACAAGTACTGAAGCCTCCCCCGCACCCACCTGGAGTCCAACACACGTGACACCTCATACTCAGAGTCATTCTGCACCCACACAGGCACAGGGGGGCGATGCACAGGACTACGAGAAGGCTTCAACAGGGACACGTGAAACACAGGGTGAATGCGCAAATGGGCAGGCAATCGCAATCTCACCGCCACCGGATTCACCATTCTTACCACCTTATATGGCCCAATGTACTTAGGGTTAAATACGCTAAACCTGCGAAACTTGATGTGCCTAGTGGACAACCACACCCGGTCCCCACACTTGTAAACAGGGTTCGGCCTACGGTGTTTATCAGCCTGAGCTTTGTACCTCCCCTTGGCCTGGATCAGATGTTTACGCGTTGCCAAAAGAACACGGCGAATGCGCAACAATCGAGCCTTAACCTCTGGAAGACGAATGGTGGTTTTAGGGAGGATTAAAGGAGTAACCCTAGGATGGTGCCCATAATTGCTGAAGAAAGGGGAATGACCTGTTGAGGAGTGCAAGGAGCTGTTATAGGCCACTTCCGCCACCCACAACCAATCCACCCAAGAGTCTGTGTCTGCAAGAACATAACAACGAAGATACTGCTTAAGGGACTGGTTCAGTCTCTCCGTTTGGCCATCTGACTGTGGATGGAAACTGGTAGATAAAGAGGAGGAAATCCTCAACTCCGCACACCATACTTTCCAAAACCCCGCTGTGAATTGGGCCCCCCTGTCAGACACTATTACTGTAGGAAGTCCATGCAACCTAACTATGTGGGTTAACAGGAGATGAGCTAGTTGACCTGCAGTGGGTACCTTATCGCAGGCGATGAAATGGCCCATCTTGGTGAGGAAGTCTACCACAACAATGATGGCTGTCTTTCCTTGATCTTTCGGCAACCCTACGATGAAATCCACCGAAATGCTTTCCCAGGGTGTTTCAGGGGTTGGCAAAGGCATTAAGAGACCTTGAGGTTGTTGTCGATCCGATTTCATTCGGGCACAAATCACACATTGCCCACTCCATTGTTTCAAGTCCATCCGAATGGAGGGCCACCAGAATTGTCTCAACGCTTTCTCCAAGGTCTTTATATAACCCATGTGTCCTGCACTTGGAATGTCATGGCACCATTTAAACACCTGGAGTTGTAATGTCTTTGTGGGCACCAGCACCTGTTTCCCTTTCATCGCCACACCTTGCCTCAGCCTCCATTCGGGGTGATGTCTAAGGCAGGTCCTCCATGAACATGATTGGATCCCTGAACGGACAGACTGCACAAAATCACTGGACTGAGTCACACACAACACATTGGATGGATCAAGAATGGATCTTTTCTGAGTCTGCAAGTGTAAGGCCGGATGTTCTTGCCTGGTTAGAGCATCTGCCTTTTTATTCATGCTTCCGGGTCTGAAGGTGACAATGAAACGATATTCTTCAAAAAAGAGCATCCAGCGCAACTGTCGAGGAGTCAAGTGATGAGCTGACCTCATAAATTGCAGGTTGCGATGATCTGTGTAGACGGTCACCTGATGGACGGCCCCTAGTAACCAATGTCTCCATTCCACAAATGCGTCCTTTATTGCCAGTAGCTCCTTTTCGGCTATAGTATAGTTGATTTCTGCAGGGTTGAGTTTCCTTGACATATAGGCAATGGGGTGTAACATGCCTGAATCTTCCTGCCTTTGTGACAGAATCGCTCCCAAAGCGACCTCGGATGCATCCGCTTCCACGATAAAAGGCAAAGAGGGATTGGCATGTCGCAGAACAGGAGCTTTGATAAAGGCCTCTTTCAACCCTTCAAACGCTTGTTGTGCATCTGAATCCCACAGAAATGGTACCGTCTTCCTGGTTAAACGAGTCAATGGGGATACTAATGCAGAAAATCCACAGATAAACCTCCTATAGAAGTTCGCAAACCCCAATAAACATTGAATGTCCTTTACATTCCGCGGGCATGGCCATTCTTTGATCGCTTGAACCTTCCTTTCCGCCATGACCTGTCCGGAAGGCGTAAGCATCACTCCCAGAAACTCGACGGTAGTAACGTGGAATTCACATTTTGTAATCTTGCAATAGAGATGGTGTTTCATCAGGGCACCCAGTACCTGTTTCACGTGGGATTGGTGTTCACTCGTCCTGGTGGAATAGACGAGAATATCGTCAATATAGACGACCACGAAGAAATCCAGGTATTCTCTCAAGACTTCGTTTAGAAAGTATTGAAACGCGGCAGGGGCGTTACACTAGCCGAAAGGCATCACGAGATACTCAAACAGCCCATACCGCGTCTTAAATGCTGTCTTCCATTCGTCGCCTTTCTTTATACGGACCAGATGGTAGGCTCCTCGTAGATCTAGCTTGGTATAGATATTGGCTGTTCGGACCTGTTCAAGTAGGACAGGAATTAATGGTAGAGGGTATTGGTTCTTTACCGTGACGGTGTTTAATGCGCGATAGTCAATGCAACACCTCTTGTCCCCGTTGGCTTTAGGGACAAAGAATAAAGGCGAAGATGCCGGTGATCGAGAGGGGCGTATATACCCCAAAGCCAGGTATTTGTCAAGGTACTTCCTCAAGTATTCATTTTCTGGAATGGTAAGAGCGTAGAGCCTGCCGTTAGGAATCACCGCTCCAGGGACAAGGTCAATGCGGCAATCAAAGGTTCTATGAGGGGGTAGGGTCTCTGCTTGTTCTTCACTGAATACCTCAGCGTATTCAGCATAACATGACGGAAGCTGCACCTCTTTCTCAGCGGCGGTGGCGATGTTAAAACCTCTTGCCAAGGTCTGAGAAGGACTAGCCGTGGAGATTAAGCAGTGCTCCTTACAATACTCAGAGTTGAAGTCGATGGATTTTGAGGTCCAATGAATGGAGGGCTCATGTGTTTGAAGCCAGGGAAGGCACAGTATTATCCCATACTGGGGTGCCTGGATGATATTAAAGGAGATGTCTTCCTGATGTGAATCATTGCTTATACACCGATATTCCGGAGTGTGAAATTTTATGGGTCCAGCAATTAACTCACTCCCATCCACAGCATATACTGGTTCAGGATGTTTCTTCTCGATGAGCGGGATGCCCAGCCTATCTGCTTCCGCATAATCCATAAAGCACCCCGTAGCACCGGAATCCACCATCGCTTTTACTTCTTGTTCTCCTTTATCCATCACCAGGTGCATAGATAGATATACATGGTTTTCGTCTTGTTCACAACAGGCCGTGATGGAAGGGATGAGAATTCGGCTTGAGGATTCCCCTTCATGTATCCTCAAGCTTTGGAGTTTCCCGATTTCTCTTCCACTGTACTCGCTGCGGTCTGGTTTGACTTAAACCTTCCGGTTTTCGGCTTCACTGGACATTCCCTTAGGTAGTGCCCCTTTTTTCCGCAATATAAGCACAAACCATTCTTCCTACGATATTCCTTTTCACCGAAGGACAAAGCCGCTCTAACCGCTCCTATTTCCATTGCCTCTTGAGAGGACGGGGATTTTTCACTGCTCCCCCCTCCTCGCTCAGGTGCCATCACCACCGGCTCTTTCTTCCGTAGTTCCCCTTTGCGTTCTCGGATACGGTGATCCAAGCGAAGTGCGAGTTCAATGAGAGCCGTGCATGTACGGGGTTGGGGGTCAATGTGTGCCAGTACATCCTTCATTTCGTCGTTCAACCCTTGATAAAAGAGAGCGGATTGCTTAGCCTCGGGCCAATCGGTTTCTGCCACCAGGCGACGGAAGTTGTTCAGATACGTGACAAGATCAGATGTGCCTTGCTTCAATGCCAATAGTTCACGATCTGCGGAGAATGTTTCTGCCCTGCGGTCAAAGGTTTTCTCGAACTCCTGTCTGAATTCCTCCCAATCGTGTAAGAGGGGATCATCCCTTCTGACTATGGGGACTGCCCACTGAGCTGCTTCCCCACCCAAGTAGGAAATTAAAAAGGCTACTCGAGCTTGATTGGTGGTAAACATCTTTGGTTTTCACATAAAGTGTAGGCGCACTTGGGTCATAAACACCTGGACCTTTTTATTATCCCCAAAAAACCTCTCGGGGGGAGCTAACGGAATCTGAGTGGGGATTTCCACTACCACGGACGAAGGACTAGAAGAACTAGCCCCTGCACTAAATGGGTTTGCCTGTAAACTATCTAATCGGGCTTTGATCTGGACATTCTCAGCACGGGAAGCAGCGACCTCTCGATTGGAGGCAGCCAGATCCGTTTGGACTAATGCAAGGGCAGCCAAAACATCATCCATAGTGGCCATTTTCTTTCAACACAGCCAAGAGGAGGACCGTTTCCTTGGGCCGATAATTCTGTCAAGGTCCGGCACACCTCTCCTCGGGGCTGTGCTGAAAGTCCCAAACACGCGATCACGCAACCCACCCGTGACCCAGTACTGATCACAGACCAACAGGAGGGTTCCGAAACCGCGGGAAAGGAAGGGGACAGCGGGGAGGGAGATCTGAAATGACAAAGAACAAGGGATTTTAGTTTCACTCCCCTCCCTAACTCTTCCACTACAAACAGAGCTCTCTATTCCCCCCCCTCCTAACAATTAGCCTACCTGTAAAGGAAAATTCTAAGGCTTTATATGCAGAAGAGAGATGAAGGGTCCTAGCAGTGGTTATAATCTGGTGAAAAAAGAAACATACATGTATATGTACATAACGCAATCATATCATATACTCTAAATAGTTCCTTTCATCAAACATACCAATGATTGATCATACGAATCTTGTTCCACTCTTTCTTACTAGGGACCCCTTGTATTCCTCTCCTGCAGTTCAAAAGAAAACACAAACAAGTTGTCGCAAAACAAAGAAACAAGTAATTAAGTTCAAGGTTAAATGCACCTTGTCTTATCCAGGATTGAATGTGTTTGATCAGTATACGCAGATAAAGTCACTATGTCAGTGCCAGTAACAGGTTTTTTGTGCCACGCAAGGACACTAAACAGAACTCAGCTCAAGTCGGCACTCTCCTGATACTGAAGGTGTTCCTGATATTTCTTCAAACGCAACCACCTCTGAAGGAATAAACACCGCCGCTTTCATCCACAGTGTTTTAGAGGAATAACTCCTCGACTCCGGCAAACAGTCTTACTGAAGGGAGACGCAACGTACACAGCCGTGTCCGTCGTTCCCGAACATAGCACCAAGAAGATCAAAACAGCCGTTTTGAATCGTCCGCCTAGAATGCCTCCAGCCGGAAACACCCTAGCGAAAGCTTACTCACAGTTTCTCCAACACGATTACCGTAGCTCCAGACAAAACGCCAGCAGAACCCAGAATTATCGGCTCCGAGTGTCCAATACTTTTGCCTTTTGTTTCCGGGTTTGCGTCTTGACGTCTCGCGCTACGACACCCATTGCACCATGGGGATTGTAGTCTTTAGCGTAGCAGTCTTCGGAACCCCACGCATTGCGCGGACAGCGTCCCGAACGGTCCGATACTGACAGTATCATAAACGCATTGATGAAAACCCTTTGAAAAGGAATTCATTTACAGTAAATAAGAAATCAATAAGCGATCGTTGGAAATTTGTGAAATCACTTCATTTTTAACAAGCAGAGTGAAGTGGGTCGGTAATCAAAATAACATTATTTTAAAAATCGCTGAACAACAAATCTTACTTGAAGGAGAAACTGAATTGCTTGTCGCACACTTGCTTGAAAACACAAGTGGGCATTGCAATAAAGCCTACCTACCCTCTTTTTAAGACAAAAATACACTAGAGAGGCAAAAATCAATCGCAGCTGTGTATACTTCGGTGTACCTTGCAAACCAATCAAACCTAACTTTGTATCAGTAGTGAGACCATAAAAAATTGTGCATAATAAACGATAACAACTAACAAATAATTAAATGCAACCAAACGATGTATAATACATACTACAAACGTTTGCTTATTAAAAGAGACTAGACGTTGCAATTACACAGGTTCAAGTACAATCATTAAAAAAGCCTCTAAAAGCCACGAAGGGCGATAGGGCCCGCTAAGCTGTCTTAAAGCTCCTAGGTCTCATTTATGAGGCTGTGCGTCACTTTTACGCCGCCGGTGCGTCACTTTTTGTGACGCTCCAGCAGCGTAACAAATGTGCCTTGTTGCACCATATTTACAAAGTGACGCATCTAGGTAGATGCGTCACTTTGTAAACCTCTGCGCTACATTATACCTGCGCCAGGTATAATGTATGCAGGGGGGGGCGTTCTGACGCAAGACAGGGTCATAGAAGTGACGCAGTGAAATCCACAAGACTTCACTGCGCCACTTCTAGGACACAAATGCGTCCATTTCTTATGCCTGCCTCACAGCAGGCGTAAGACTGACGCAGGCGCTTTCACATGGGACTTGCCCTATGTGAAAGGACACATTGCTGGAGTTGAGTCACTTTTGTGACACACTCCAGCAATGCGTCACTTTTGCGCCATAAAGATACGTCAGAAATACTGACGTATCTGTAACTCCTTGCGCCATGATGCATCATACTGTAAATATGACGCATCATTGGTATCGTAAGGAGAGCGCAGTGAAAAGTGACGCATCGCTGTTTTCACTCAGCAATGCGTCACTTTTCATAAATGAGGCCCCCTGTGTGCGCCAAATACGCAGCAGAAGAAATTCCTACATGAAAAATAACGATATTGCAACAAGTTAACTTGGAATTAGTGTAACAATTTATCACAACAGAGAACAGGGTTGTGTAAATTCCTTCTAATGCTCCCCATGTGGGTGGACAGGCATCAGTTTTAAGGATACGCAAAGCTTTGCCATGCCTTCGGGTACCCAGTTTGCACAAGGGCATTAGCCACCTTGCTGTTGGGGATGTCTAGGCCGGGCAGGCGAATAAGGCGTGTGCAATTTATTCAACAGGTGCAAAAAAGCAGGAACATGACTGGCAATGTGTTTGATTGCAAAGCCATGATCTGGGAAATGAGTTGAAGGGAAGTGTTCCAAACCTGAACTGCGTGTAAAGTTTCTGGTCTAGAGGTGACGGGATAATGTCCAGATAGCCTTCCAGTGATCTGGTCACTTTGAAGTCAACAAAGTCCGTACGAGGAAACCAAGATGGCGACTGTGTAGTTGGTCGTGAGCAGCACTAGTGAAACTGGGTAGGGTTTCTTCGTGACTAAAAGACCCACATTTGCTTTTTTTTTATGGATTAAAGCAGATCGTAAACTGCTGGAAACTGGAGTAACAGGAAAAAAAGCCAGAGGTAAAAAAAAAGAAGAAAGAGACACTCTGGAATCTAAACCCCGCATGCAGTGGAGGCGAGGGTCGCAGTACAGGCTTTGTGCAGTCTGCTCGAAGATCGCAGAGCGAACCATCAGAGATCGACTATCCCACCTGCTGTTTTACCTGATTGAAGCCGGGATGGCTCCGAATCCGGCAGCGAACACCAGATCATAGGCTGCGGCGGCTGCTGCAGTACGGAGACTACAGGGAGAAACCACCATGGAGCGGAGTTTGGCGGAGACCCCCGCGGAGCCCTGACGGACATCAGACAAAGACCCGGTGAGGAAAGGCAAGGGGGGGCGCTACCGTGAAAAGTCGGGTGAATGAGCAGTCGGTGGTGGATATGCTCAGGTGGGGAAAGGACCTGCCTGGGACAGCTAAAGTTGCTGTGGGAGCTACTATGGGTGAGCAGACAATGTTAAGCTCTACAACAGTCCCAGAAGGAAATCTAGACTTAAAATCTATTCCCGCGTTGGATCTAGAGCCCCCACAAGAAAAAACAAAAACGGTTTCTGTGATTGCGGGTGCTTTATCTGATGTATCTGCTGTGTCTGTAGACGGCCCCCTCTTTTTAGGCATTAAATCCGCAATGAGGAAAACTCCCCTAGGAGAAGCCATCATTGTAGTGGAGAATATTGTCGGAGGGGAAAGCAATATGGAAAATACTGGCACTGAAGTTATTCCTGATGCAGATGCAATTGCAGAGGCAAGGATGCCCCAGTTGTCGGCCAAGACAGTGGCCTCGGACTTAATGGTCGACTTGGACCTTCCACCTGGGGATATGGTCAGCCTAGAACTGGATAAAGAAAATGAACCCAGTGATTGCTTTCTCTCGGTCTCGGAGGGGGAAGAATGGTCCGACGATCCAAGCTCATACCCAGGCAACAGCGAATCAGACTCTGACCCAGAAGGGAGTGACACAGACCCTCCAAATACTACCAAGAAATCTGACCCCCCTACAAATCAACCAACCCGCAATTGGAAGAATTTAAAATGGGATTATTCCTCGACCACACCGCTAGCTGGTAAAACTTCATCAGATGCTACTACCCCCACAACTACATGTCATACATCAGGCCATCCTCTCCCATAGGCAGGAGACACGTCCGGACAGCCGGAAGGCACAGGCCGCAATGAGGAAGATGCAGGGGGTGGTGAGGAAGCTATCTAAGGCCTGTACTAATATCGGAGAAAGGGTGACCAACTTTGAAGAAAGGATAGTTTCAACTGAGGTGGAGGCGTCTAATGCTTTTACTCAAGCAGAGGCTCATAGTGCCCAAATTAATGACATTCAGTGGAAACTGGAAGACTTTGAAAACAGGCAGAGAAGGAATAATCTCAGAGTTTTGGGGATCCCGGAAGGGGCAGAGGGATCAGACATCAGAATGTTTATCACGGAACTGTTTAGATCTGCCGTCCCTGAGATATCTGACTGGAATTGGGTTATCGAGATACAAAGGGCACATCGTACCGCGTTCAAAATCCGAGACACTGCAAGGGGAGATGGAAAACCTCGGGGGATTCTGTTTTTTTTTGCAATTTCCTATTGAGCCAGGCAATTGCAGAGAAGGCTAGACCTGAGTCCAAGAGGTCAAGTGGAGGGGTTACATTTTTTGTCCGCCCCGACTTCTGCCATGCAACAGTGGAGAGGCACTGGAGATTAAGGCAGTTAATCAAGCCTTTCCAGGAGAAAAAAGCCAAGGCCTATCTTATCAACCCAGTACAATTAAAAGTGATTCATGACGGACGGACCCAATATGGGCCGGGATGCCCGCCACCCCTTCCACCACCAATCCCAATGGGAGGAGACAGACACAGTTTGAACTTTTGGAAGGCGGGGGGCCTCACGACCCCCCGGACGTATTTATTAAAATATGAAACAAAATTTAAAACTTTAAATTAAAAACATTTCATGTATCATGTACAAATTCAACTTCCATTACATTTGATGAAGACAAGTATTCAGGCTAACCTTAACATATCTCTAATACAAAGATTTCCTAGCCGAGTCTAACATCATGACAAAATGCATTATATACGAATTTGTACATCCTAACGTTAGGGGCCAACGGAAAGGTCTTAACCGGTGTCAGATCCCTATCACCCAATTCCCGCCCTCATGTGTGAGTGGCGCATGCGCAGAGGACTTTACCCTCGTAGCCAACTGTAACTTCCCTTGTCGTGGGGGCCCCCTTTCACTCGACGCCATCTAAAGGTCGTCTGAGTTCCCATGCGGGGTATCCGTAAGAAGGACAGCGTGGACTCCCCCCCTTTCCCCGCACTCTCTTCCGCCGGAGCGGATATCCGGCCCCTGGGAAATTCTGGGGAGGGGCATATAGCCGTCTCACCCTGGGAGGGGCCTATGACCGTCTCCCCCTGGGCGACCCATCCGTAATGGGTGCCGCCCCCGTGGGAGGGGCCAATGGCCGCCTCCCCCGGGCCCTCCCATCCATAATGGGTGGCACCCCCCCTAGGGACCTTGAAATCACTGCTCACCGATCATGACCTTACCGCCACAGGCCAGATAGTTGACCGGCTATCTGGCCCCCCCACACCTCCTATAGGTCATGTCTCCTCAACCCCACTAGCCAAGCTATCATGTCTCCTATCAATAAGTCATTCCCCGCCTTGGACAGATGTACCCCATCCTCAGAATAACAGTGATCCCCCCAAATGCATCCATGCGATATGCTTTGAAGATGAGCAGAGCGAAACAATTTCTCCATTTTATTGTTGACCCTCTTTACCGAATGGTTCAACGCTGTCGTGGACAAACCACCCCGCCATACCCTCCTTGGAATCAGGTGAGACCAGGCTATTGTACATCCCGGGAGCCTTTTTGCTAACCAGCTAACAGCAGAAAGTATGTACTCAACTAAAGCTCGTCTACCCAGTCTTACCAAGTCATTGCCCCCAATGTGCACTATGACTACAGATGGCGGTGACCTGTGCCGCCCTAGTAATTCTTCCACAAAACTTTGTAGTCGGTCAATACACAGGCCGCCCTTCCCGTAGAAGGACACCCTGAACCCATATTTCTCAGATGTGTGGATCGCATCACCTGTCTTGAATATGTCCCCGGCACGCCTCATGTATGAGTGGCCCACGACCCAGACCACAGGTCTTCCATTCCTTTTTCCTGAAGTGGTGGTTATCTGATGCTGGGCCGGTCCCAATTTCCGCCCTGCGTCACAGGCTCGTGAAACTGTAATCCAAACAAAAGACAACAAGCGTGAGTGCACTTCATCAGTAACTTACAACATGTGCAGTCGAACGTACCTCTTGAAACAGTTCGAAGACCAGCGGCCTAACTGCTTAACATTGTCTGCCTGCAGACCTTGAGCTGTAGCTTCTGTAGCGGCCCCTATCCTAAATGAATGTGTCCCAAAATCACTCGGTTTCAAGACCGCAGCTGCAATCGTGATTGCCAGCACCCTCTGAAACTGAAACCTTGTCAACGGGGTGCCGTCCGTATGTCGTAGCAAGGCCCCCCCACGTTGTCAACCTTTGTCTTAGGTAGGCCTCAACATGCCTCACTGGACAACCGGGACTACCTGGAGCCGCTGCAACACAACGCTATTCCCCCGGGCCTCCTGGTCCGTCTTTGACCTGGCTATCGAGATCAGCAAAGAATCCCCCCTCACTTGGATGTGATCCCTGCGCAGACCTCCTTCCGTATCTCTTTTGTTGGCAGCCACTAGTTCGCTCACCCGCAGGGCCCCATAAAATGCCAATGCGAACGCTGCCCGGAATAGTATAACCTCGCTGGTTGAGAAGCATGTCTCTTCTAGTTTAGCCAGCAAGGAGGTTAACTTGTCAAACCCTATTGGGTACCTGTTATCCTTTCTGCACCCCTCTAAGCACCGCCAGCCGTGCAGAGCCTTCCTGACTAGAAAGGAGTCCGTCCGGTCCCTGATCCCATGGAGCTGAGCCATAAATTATATGGCGGCCTTATACCGACTTGCGGTTGCCGCCGACCGGCCTTCCTCATGAAGTGCCACTAAGAATTGGACAAAGGACTCCCTCTGACCCCATTTTAGCTCCCCTGCTGGCCCAAAAAAGCGCAGTACGAGCGGAACACCCCTGCATAAGCTTTCCTTGTCCTGGGCGCTAAACTGGCTGCCACGAGGTTTTGTAGTCCGGGGCGCCGATTTGCCATAGTGCTTCGGGAAATGGCGCTGCCACTAGCTCCGCTGAGCGTAAATAATCCCTGAAAGCCTTCATTTTGAAACGAGAGAGCGCATCAGCTGCATTATTCAGTACACCCAGCACATGTTATGCCCTGAATTGTACGTTTAATCTCAAGCATTTCAACACAATTTCTTTCAACAATCACAATATCCATTTGCAGCGTGCTGCCTGCTGATTAATGCACTCAACCACAGTCATGTTATCGGACCAAAATATCACTGAGCCGTCTCTGAATTCCTCCGGCCATGCCGACAGAGCCACCCAGATGGGGAAGAGCTCTAGGAAGCCAATGTTATTCGTCAAACCGCTTGCTTCCCACCATGCTGGCCATCTTTGGGCTGACCAATGGTTTCCGAGGATCGCGCCAAACCCCACGCTGCCCGCCGAGTTGGTCCATAAACCTAGTTCCGCCGACGAGGCCGGGGGTTTGCTCCAGACCACTCGGCCGTTGAAGTCCGCCAGGAATGCCAGCCAGATAAGCATGTCCTGGCGAACCTCCGTCGACAGTCTCGTGCGATGGTGCCCTTCCGTGAGGCCTACCATGGACTGGGCAATGGATCGGGAGAAAGGGCGAGCCATCGGTATCACTCTTAATGCAAAGTTAAGTTGACCCACTGTTTACTGTAATTGGTGCAATGTCACTTTCTCGTTCCGGAGACACTGCAACAAGGAAGCCCTGAATTTGGCGATCTTTTCTGCCGGCAAGCGGAAGCAACCCTCCACGGAGTCTAGTTCTATGCCCAAAAACTCAAGGGAGGTAGTCGGCCTCACTGTCTTACCTGGCGCCAACGGTACCTCGAAACCCCGCATGAGCACGCAGAAGTCCTGCAATGCCCGTGCATAGTCCCGAGTGCCCGCTGGGCCGAGAAAGAGGAAATCATCCAGATAATGCATCACATGTTGGTGCCCTGTGACCTTTGAGAACACCCACTCCAGAAACGAGCTAAACATTTCAAAATAGGCACACGAAATTGAACAACCCATTGGCATGCACATATCCATGTAGTATTTCCCCTGAAACGTAAAACCCAGCAAGCGCTGATCTCGGGGATGCACCGGAAGCAACCTAAATGCAGATTCAATATCCGACTTTGCTAACAATGCACCGGGGCCTAAGCGATTCAACAATACCACTGCGTCATCGAAAGATGCATACTTTACACTGCAAATGCCAGGGTCGATCGCCTCATTGACGGAGGCCCCCTTCGGTGCCGACAAATTATGGATGAGCCTGTACTCCCCCGGGTCCTTTTTAGGCACCACCCCTAAGGGGGAACATACAAAATCAGCTGTTGGTGGGTCACAAAAAGGTCCTGCAACCCGCCCCAAGCTAACCTCCTTGGCGATCTTTTTGGCGGCAACCGCCGGGTTGTGCTGAACAGACAGTTGGTTCTTACATGAGGGGGCCCCCCGAAAATCGCCCGCCTGGATCCTGAAGCCATGTGAGAAGCCATCTCGCAGGATCCCAGCGGACGCGTGATCAGGGTATCTGTTCAGCCATGGGGTCAAAGCCAGGATATCTACGGGCGAAGGTGTGGACTTCCGGGGCACCGCATCAATCCTGCTTGGTACCCCCTTTACCTCCGGTCCCATTGGTTCTGGATCGGCAGCTAGTTTCAGGGTGTGAGGTGTTACCACAACTGGAGCACACATGCCTGAACTTACACGTTCCTTGCGTCCTGCCACATGTCCCCTTATTGAAGCCCCAACACACTCCTCGCTTACTTCCGTTCCCGCCCGATCTAGGCTGAGACTCCCCCCCGTAGCTTGGCCGAAAGGGCTGCACCTGTTTCTGTGTAAAGGCCCTGGAGCCGTTTGTGCTCGACCCTGAACCACCCGCTGAACCCGGCAAGAGCTGTGCATGCCAAGATACCGTATCTAAACAATCCCAAGTCAATGTTTCATTAAACTCTTTTGCCTTTCTAAACACCATGTCGTACCCTTTCCATTCTTCTCCTCCATACTTCTCATGGAAGCTCGTGATCCTGCTCTGGTAACAAGCCAGGTCACTCAACACTTCTGGTGTACGTTCAGTGATAATCGCTACAAAGATAGAAAAGGCCCTGATCCAGTTCATCATCGACTCCTCGACCCTGAATTCTGCCATATTTGCCCGCCATACACTGGGGTGCCATAAATCCTTCTGAGTCTTGGCATATTCTAACTCTCGATGATCAGTTAACAATGAAAACATGTTAATATACTTATTGGACTACACCATCTCCTTAGTAACCATGGGAATATGTTGCTCCAAGCTTTCCCGCCTTGAGGGTACCGCGCCCTCACTCATCATTGGGAGCGATCTCTTACCGGCCTCCGCCACACCTCCAGCCGTGTCCGTCGACTTATTCTGGTTTTCGACAGCGACCACCATCGGCACCTGTGGAGAAATAGAAGGCACGTTCGCCGCCCCAGCACCCCTTGTCTGCCTTAACTGTTCAATAATCAGTCTAGCTTCTTCGGCCGGGTCTTCTACGGCCGCGGATCCCCCGCTCCCTTCTTCAACCAGGGTAACACAGCCGCCAACTGAAGCACTAATTCAGGAGGCATTTGGTTGTCATCCAGCGGTGTGATAACCACAGGGATTGGCAATCCCCCATCCGGTGTGGGTACCGGGCTGGACGCTGGTGCTACTGGGACCGGTGGACTTCCATCGGGACTGGGGCCTCGCTAGGACCCGCTTTCCCCTTCTTCCTTTTCCCCTTATCCCCCCCTGGGGTGATGTTTGGCAAAGCAGGCCCTACGATCCTCTTAGGTCGCCCCAAGGGCCCCGCTTGGGCCTCCACTTGTTTCCTGAGGGCCGCTAAGCCGCGACCCAGCTGGTCTACTTTACCGAACTTCCTGTCCATTGCCGACACTTGGTTCACCAATGTGCGCAGCATAAGTTCCATCTCGGAGCTCTTTCCAGTCTTCTTACCAAGCATGTCCGCGTTCAACGTTAGCTCAGCCTGTCCTCCCGAAGTGACTTGGATTCCAGCTACGCCTTGACGACTGAAACAGAAAAAACAACGATTACACGTTCAAAAATTGCAGCTTGTTCCCTTGAGGGCTCACAAGCGACAAGTGGTGCAGCCTTCAGAGCGCAGGAACAAGAGGACGCTTCCCTGGATTCCCGCGCCTTTTATCCAGCAGCGAGAAGGCGGGGGCCGCGCCCCCATCCTGCCCATAGGTACACGGACTTCCGGGCGGGTGTTTAGGACAACCCTTTTAGGTGGCGGGGGCGGGCTCTGACCACGCCGCTATGGGCATACCGGCCGAGACACGCCCCCCGCCCGCAACGGTTTCCCGGGGGATCGGGGCACCCATCCATACATTCGGGGTGACCGAGTGGTCTCCCCTTTCCATATTTTTCATCAGAGATAAAAGCCAGAGAATTTCTGGCGACCATAGGAGCTTGAGAGATTCCTATGTTTCTTTCCGGTCAGAAACAGCTATAGGCTTTGATTACGTTTCTAGATAGCTTGGATGCTGGGTGTTGGGTGTTGGGGGTGGGACGGACGTATGTTGGATTGGCTTTGATCTCTATTATGTTTTTGTAAATTAATATGACATGTGGGATCAGGAGGATATATTGCTGTGTATCGTGTCATGACCCAGTTTACTACTGCTGCACCCATCACATGCACAGACCTAGGTCTGAGCATTTCCTGAGGGTGGTGGGAGATAGAGGGGAAACTGAGGAAAGTCAGTATAAGGAAACTACCCAAAACAATCTCAGACCATAGTCCACTCATACTGAGTTATGATCAGGGAACGGTCATGACAAAACAGTCCAGATGGACCTTCAACAGAAAGCAATTAGCAGATAATGGTTACCTGGAACATTTGAGGAACTGGACCGTAGCATTTTTTTCGGCTAATCGCTTTAGCGCATCGAGAAATAATGTATGGGATGCCTTTAAGGTGGCCCTGAGAGGCAAAACAATAAGTTCGGGAAACAGGAAACATCAGAAAATGAGAGGCTGTTAGGTCTATTAGTAGCGGCAGAAGAGGAGCATGGGAGCGATATTTTGCGAGGAAGGGACCGGAAAGAGAGTCAACAGAAAATCAGCTCCATCAAGGCAGAGATCAATAAACTGATGGCGAAGAAGGCCGCTAGCGAATATCATGCCCATAGGTGTAATTTATATGAAACGGGAAAACAGGCAGGAAGAGCTTTGGAGTTACGTATTAGACAAAGAGCAAATACGAATGTGATAGTAAATATACAGGAGAACGGCCACGACTATGCGGAACCGACTGATATCCTGAAAGTATTTAAAAACTTTTATCAGGCACTGTACCAGGAAGAGGGGGATTCAGATATGACTAGTGGAGAATCTGAGGAAGAAGGCCATGAGCTCGACGATGTAGACAAGGAATCTCTAGATCAAGATCTGTCTATTAGCGAGGTCCATGAGGCACTGCAAGAACTAGTGACGTGTAAGGCAGCAGGGCCAGATAGCATTCCGTTGGAAATCTATAAGAGTTTGTCTAACGAATAAGCCCCAATACTACTAAACTTATTCAATATAATAATATGTACTGGCCGAATCCCTGAGACATGGAAAGAGACTAATATAGTCGTATTCCTTAAGAAAGGGAAACCCAAAGAAAACCCCGGCTCATACAGGCCGATATCCCTTATAAATGCGGACACCAAGGTTTAAGCTAAGATTTTGGCCAAAAGGTTTGGGAGGGTCATTGTCGGCCTGGTCTCCCCTTGGCAGAATGGATTCATCCCAGGCCGTGGAACAACTGATCATATAAGACGTATCATAACTCTTTTTGATTCCCATGCTGCCACGGGTGGCGGATGGTTATGATCCTCCTCAACGCAGAAAAGGAATTCGACCGCGTAAGGTGGAAGTATTTGTGGGGGGTATTGGACCGGAGGGGATTTGGACCAAAAATTTTGAATGCCCTCAAGGCCATGTTCTGTGACCCAACAGCTAGAGTTCAGTTAATGGGTGAAAGCTCGGAAAAGATATTTATTACAAGTGGGATGCGTCAGGGGTGTCCCTGCTCACCCATACTGTTCGCACTATATATAGATCCACTGGTTCGTCAGTTATTGGAATGTAGGGACCTCAAGGCGGTAACCATCAATGGGTTTGATACCAAACTACTGGCTTATGCCGACGATCTGGCAGTCATCACCCCTGAACCCGCCACGGCTATGCAAACAATTGTTGAGATCACAAGAGAATATGGTGGCTATTCAGGATATCACCTGAATGAGGGTAAAACCCAGATCATTTGCACTAATAACATTGCTAAAATTGTCACCAGATATGTTGAATCTGCAGTGTATCTGGGAGTTACGATCAATACAGCAACTGAATTAATTGTAAGGGACAATTTTACACCGCTGCTAAAATCAATTGCCGCTAATCTTAAAAGAATCAATGTATTGCACCTGTCCCTTATAGGGAGATCGAACGTCCTAAAAATGACGATGTTTCCAAAGATTCTTTACCTTTTTCGAGCTATACCGTTTTTATTGAGGAATCATTGATAAAATCAATGGAAACAATTTTCATGAATTTCATATGGCAATATGGCAAGACAAGGCGGTCTCTAAAGTTTATGTCCCTCCCTCAGGAACAAGGCGGGCTTGGAATACCCAACGTTAGGTACTATCATTGGGCATTCTTTCTATCCCAGATGTTAGCACTATTTGATCTAACCACTGGAGTTGCCGACATGCCAGGGGGGAACCAAAATCCCCCTCTATATATAAATTATTGTTGGGTAGGGAGGCAGTGGGATTATTATTAAGGAAAACAGATCGACGATATTTTAAGAAAACTTGGTACAAGGTTATATTTTGTGCTTGGGAGGTTTGGAAATCTGTGCAAAAATTATTGATAATCCCAAAAATTTACCGTTACATACCACTGTGGCAATCTGGGATCTTTCCGCAACTTAGTAGTGATGGAATGAGGCGATACTGGGAGCAGTTGGGTATCAGAACTGTTGGAGACATTATGGAGAATGACGATGTGCTCAGTTTTGAGATAATACAACAGAGATTTGGCATTTCTGATAATCAAAGGTTTAAATACGCTCAGGTGTCCCAGACGTTAAAGGCCATGAGACCTCGGATCTCTCTTGGAAACAGAAGTAATCTATTGGATTATCTGTTAAATGGAGGTAGAAGGGTTAGAGAGATCTATAGGATCTTAATGAGTGGTATACATGATGACATTGAGAAATGTGAGGTCTCCTGGGCCTTGAAATAGGGCGATCCAGACGTGGATCTGGATAAAGCTCTGCATCTGGATAAAAAAGTATTTCGCTCCTCGAATTTAAGAGCACAACATTTCAAGACGTTATTTAACCTATACTATACGCCAGCGAAATTGTTTGATTGGGGATTAAGGGAAGATAATAAATGCCCCAGATGTATGACAGGGCCGGCTAACTTATTACACATGTTCCACGATTGTGAAAAACTAAACCCAGCTATCGGGGAAATCGAGACATTCCTGGAGGGATTACTAGCCCTGAAGATTAATCTATCCCCTACTTTAATGATATTAGGTAGCGATAGTAAGCTGAGGCTTCAGAAGGAGACGAAAGCCTTTCTGTTTATTTGTGTTGCAGTTCTACGTATCCTTATATCCTCAGGCTGGAAGGATACATCTGCACCCTCTTTTCAGGTATGGCTGTCCAGGCTCTTGGGGATACATAATATCGAATCTTCCCTGTATGAGTCTCAGGACTGGAAAACACGTGAGATGTGTCTCAAGATCTGGGCTCCATTAAAGAATTGGAGGGACTCACAAATATGAATTTAAAAACAGATATTAATTATTGTATGTATATAGGTATAACTACTGCACTATAGAATGGTGTTATCACTATAATGAATATTTATGTTACATGAATATATGAAGACATGATATATTTGAACAATGGTGGATATAATAGTATGGAAATATGTAAAGTCTGAATTATTTAATGTATTTTATTTTTGTACCAGAATATTCTCAAATAAAAATAAAATAAAAAAAGAAGTCAACTAAGTCCGCTGTTAACCTACCCTGCAAGGAATTATTGAGTTCAGACAAAAGTACCCAGTCCCAGTTCTTGGCTTTCAGGTCATTTTTATGTCAGGGAGTTAGTATTGTCCCATAGGTCCTTTGACCCCAAGATATTTCAATAAACATTTCGGGGCTTATTTATGAGCCCTTGCGTCCTTTTTGCGCCGCCGGTGCGTCACTTGTTGTGACGCACCAGCAGGGTAAAAAATGCACCATGTTGTATCATATTTACAAAGTGACGCATCTAGGTAGATACGTCGCTTTGAAAAGCCCTGCACCACATCATACCTGAGCCAGGTATAATGTATGCAGGGGGGCGTTCTGATGCAAGAAAGGGTCATAGAAGTGACACAGTGAAATCTATAAGAATTCACTGCACCACTTTTAGGATGCAAATGCGTCAATATCTTACGCATGCCTCACATCAGGCGTAAGACTGACGCAGGCACATTGAAATGGGACTTGCCCATGTGAAATGAGCCATTGCTGGAGTTGCGTCAATTTTGTGACACAGTCCAGCAATGCGCCATTTTTGCGCCTACAGCTACGTCAGAAATACTGAAGTATCTGTAACTCCTTGTGTCATGATGTCTCATACTGTAAATATGACGCATCCAGCATGTCGCAAGGAGGGCGCAATGAAATATGACGCATCGCTGCTTTCACCCAGAGATGCGTCACTTCTCATAAATGAGGCCTTTCATGTTTTTTAGCCAACTTATCTTACTTAATACATCAAGAGTACTAACTTTCTCCAGTGCAATGGCATAGGAATACAGTACGGGGGTAGATCTGATCCTGTGCCAAAAAAGCAATGGACATGGTTTGGCAATATCAGAAATGGATTTGCAGCCCATGTCCAGTTTTATTGGGACTCTGTGGTAATAACATCAAGCTCCTTCCAAACAATAAAGGAAGGTGCTGTCTTTGCCAGGAAGCACGGCCAATGTCTGTCAATCATAAAATCTCCAGCAACGCGCTCCCTTTAATATGATTTTCCTTAGGCAGATTTTGCAAAAATCAAACAAAATGCAGCTACCGTCTTTCTCCAGAAACAAATTGGAGTGAACATTCTCATTTTTGCGATCTATGTCGTAGGTAAGATTGAATCACGGCCTGCTACTGATGCGTTTTACTGATGTAGCATATTTGTCCCTCGGCCCCCAGGAATGTGGAGGCACTGCTTATAGAAAAGAGGAGTTAAAAGCGGAGGGAAAAAAGCAATATCTGAAAGAGTTTTTAGGATTTACCGGCATACCGCTTGCGCTATGCTTGTGAAATCTATTGTATTTAATATATCTTAAAAGGGGTCTCGTATCAGTTCCCATGGCCGAATTACTGTGTTTATTGGCTTTTGTGTGTCTCTTTTGTTTTTCCTTCTCCTGGCTGCACACATTTGCAATACTTCTACTAAAGCTGATCACAGTGTTTTAGCCCCATTCACTGTCGAGATAAGATCTCTTCCATTGGAAAAGGCAGACAGCTTCTAACAGTATGCTGGAATGCTTACTTTTTATTACTTGGTTGCGTAAAGCAGATGCTTTAGCCTTAGATCGTTTGCAGCATTTCCTATTCATGCCTCAGTACCTTTCTTTTCAGTTTGTAAGCATTTTCAGATTGATTTTTTCAACTTAATCTATTTTGTCATTATGATCACATTCTAAATGTTGTAACAAACATTGCATGTTAAAAATAAAGTTAATATACAAGAGCTATTCTATATTTTACTATTGAACAGGCAGCCACAAGTGCAGTTACCTTGTAGACCACAGGGTCATGATTTGAATGGCGCAGCAGGTGCAGTAGCACAGGGCCCAAAAGTTGTCAGAACTCCTCTTAACACATAATATTCTGATATTTGACTACTAAACAGGCAGTGACAATTGCAGTTATCTTGCAGTTCAAAGGGACTTGATTTACATGGTGCAGCAGGTGCAGTGGCACTGGGGCCAAAAGCTCTAATGGCCCCTCTGAAACCCAAAATATTACTACTTTTTAATACTAAACAAGGCAGTCACAGGTACATTTCTCTAGCAGGCAATAGGGTCATGATTTGAATGGTGCAGTAGCATCAGGACGAAAAGCTCTAGACACCCCACTAAACACCTAGGGAGAGATTTATGATAACTGGCGCATCCCCAGGGATGCGCCAGTTATTTTGCGCCGCTGCTCCGCCACCCATGGTGCGCCGCATTGGGGCAAAAACGGCACAGATGCGTGACACATCTGTGCCGTAAAGGTGGCGCATGGCTGGAGTTGCTTCGCAAGCGCGACGCAGCTCCAGCAAGGCTCGGGGGTGCCCTATCTGTCCAATGCTCAAGTAACTCCCCACCCTTCTTCAAGCGCCTTGAGACCCTCTGGGTATGTAGCGCGCTATACAAATTTTTTGACTTGACTTGACTTGACTATGCTGCGTCAAGCCTTACGCCTGCTTCAAGCAGGTGCAGGGTTTTGACGCAGCATTGGCCTGAAAGTGACTGAGTGAAATCTCATAGATTTCACTCAGCCACTTTTGCGAGGCGCACCTGCCCTGGAATGCCCACCCTGCACCGGAACGCCCACAAGTGGCGCAGGGCTTTACAACGTGACGCATCTGCCTAGATGCGTCACGTTGTAAATGGGTCGTAGGGATGCGCCACGTTTAGGCCGCAGTTGCGTGACGCAAACGTGGCGCATTACCAACATAAATCTGCCCCCTAATATGGCTATATTTTACTACTAAACAGGCAGTCACAAGAGCAGTTGCCTTGTAGACAACAGGATCATGTTTTGAATGGTGCAGCAAGTGCAGTGGCATGCGGCTCAGAGTTTGTCATGACCTCCTCGAAACACCTAATACCACCATATTTTACTACTATACAGACAGACGCAGTTGCAGTTATTTTGCAGTTAAACAGGCCTTGATTTGAATGGTGCAGCAGATGCAGTGACACCGGGCCAAACTAAACACAGAGTTCTGAGTGAGTCTGTGGTGTATCATGGACAGAGTTCTGAGTGATTCTGGGGTGCATCATGAGCAGAGTTCTGAGTGAGTCTAGGGTGTATTATGAGCAGAGTTCGGAGTGAGTCTGTGGTGTATCATGAGCAGAGTTCTGAGTGAGTCTAGGGTGTATTATGAGCAGAGTTCGGAGTGAGTCTGTGGTGTATCATGAGCAGAGTTCTGAGTGAGTCTAGGGTGTATTATGAGCAGAGTTCGGAGTGAGTCTGTGGTGTATCATGAGCAGAGTTCTGAGTGAGTCTAGGGTGTATTACGAGCAGAGTTCTGAGTGAGTCTGTGGTGTATCATGAGCAGAGTTCCGAGTGAGTCTAGGGTTTATTACGAGCAGAGTTCTGAGTGAGTCTGTGGTGTATCAGGAGCAGAGTTCTGAGTGACTTTGGGGTGTATCATGAGCAGAGTTCGGAGTGAGTTTGTGGTGCATCATGAGCAGAGTTCGGAGTGAATCTGGGGCGTATGATAAGCAGAGATATGAGTGAGTGTGGGGTGTACCATGAGCAGAGTTCTGAGTGAGTCTGTGGTGTAATCATGAGGAGAGTTCTGAGTGACTTTGGGGTGTATCATGAGCAGAGTTCTGAGTGACTCTGGGGCATATCATAAGCAGACATATGAGTTTGGGGTGTACCCTGAGCAGAGTTCTGAGTGAGTCTGTGATGTATCATGAGCAGAGTTCTGAGTGAGTCTAGGGTGTATTACGAGCAGAGTTCTGAGTGAGTCTGTGGTGTATCATGAGCAGAGTTCTGAGTGAGTCTAGGGTGTATTACGAGCAGAGTTCTGAGTGAGTCTGTGGTGTATCATGAGCAGAGTTCTGAGTGAGTCTAGGGTTTATTACGAGCAGAGTTCTGAGTGAGTCTGTGGTGTATCAGGAGCAGAGTTCTGAGTGACTTTGGGGTGTATCATGAGCAGAGTTCTGAGTGACTTTGGGGTGTATCATGAGCAGAGTTCTGAGTGACTCTGGGGCATATCATAAGCAGACATATGAGTTTGGGGTGTACCCTGAGCAGAGTTCTGAGTGAGTCTGTGATGTATCATGAGCAAAGTTCTGAGTGAGTCTAGGGTGTATTACGAGCAGAGTTCTGAGTGAGTCTGTGGTGTATCATGAGCAGAGTTCTGAGTGAGTCTAGGGTGTATTACGAGCAGAGTTCTGAGTGAGTCTGTGGTGTATCATGAGCAGAGTTCTGAGTGAGTCTAGGGTTTATTACGAGCAGAGTTCTGAGTGAGTCTGTGGTGTATCAGGAGCAGAGTTCTGAGTGACTTTGGGGTGTATCATGAGCAGAGTTCTGAGTGACTCTGGGGCATATCACAAGCAGACATATGAGTTTGGGGTGTACCCTGAGCAGAGTTCTGAGTGAGTCTGTGATGTATCATGAGCAGAGTTCTGAGTGAGTCTAGGGTGTATTACGAGCAGAGTTCTGAGTGAGTCTGTGGTGTATCATGAGCAGAGTTCTGAGTGAGTCTAGGGTGTATTACGAGCAGAGTTCTGAGTGAGTCTGTGGTGTATCATGAGCAGAGTTCTGAGTGAGTCTAGGGTTTATTACGAGCAGAGTTCTGAGTGAGTCTGTGGTGTATCAGGAGCAGAGTTCTGAGTGACTTTGGGGTGTATCATGAGCAGAGTTCTGAGTGACTCTGGGGCATATCATAAGCAGACATATGAGTTTGGGGTGTACCCTGAGCAGAGTTCTGAGTGAGTCTGTGATGTATCATGAGCAGAGTTCTGAGTGAGTCTAGGGTGTATTACGAGCAGAGTTCTGAGTGAGTCTGTGGTGTATCATGAGCAGAGTTCTGAGTGAGTCTAGGGTGTATTACGAGCAGAGTTCTGAGTGAGTCTGTGGTGTATCATGAGCAGAGTTTTGAGTGAGTCTAGGGTTTATTACGAGCAGAGTTCTGAGTGAGTCTGTGATGTATCATGAGCAGAGTTCTGAGTGAGTCTAGGGTGTATTACGAGCAGAGTTCTGAGTGAGTCTGTGGTGTATCATGAGCAGAGTTCTGAGTGAGTCTAGGGTGTATTACGAGCAGAGTTCTGAGTGAGTCTGTGGTGTATCATGAGCAGAGTTCTGAGTGAGTCTAGGGTTTATTACGAGCAGAGTTCTGAGTGAGTCTGTGGTGTATCAGGAGCAGAGTTCTGAGTGACTTTGGGGTGTATCATGAGCAGAGTTCTGAGTGACTCTGGGGCATATCATAAGCAGACATATGAGTTTGGGGTGTACCTTGAGCAGAGTTCTGAGTGAGTCTGTGGTGTATCATGAGCAGAGTTCTGAGTGAGTCTAGGGTGTATTACGAGCAGAGTTCTGAGTGAGTCTGTGGTGTATCATGAGCAGAGTTCTGAGTGACTTTGGGGTGTATCATGAGCAGAGTTCTGAGTGAATCTGGGGCGTATGATAAGCAGAGATATGAGGGAGTGTTGGGTGTACCATGAGCAGAGTTCTGAGTGAGTCTGTGGTGTATCGTGAGAAGAGTTCTGAGTGAGCCTAGGGTGTATCGCAAGCAGAGGTCTGAGTGATTCTGGAGTGTATCACGGGCAGAGTTCTGAGTGATTCTGGAGGTTATCACGAGTAGAGTTCTGAGTGAGTCTATGGTGTATCGCGAGCAGAGTTCTGCGTGATTCTGGAGTCTATCACGAGCAGAGTTCCGAGTGAGTCTGGAGTGTACTTCTGTGCAAGTCTGTTTTAGCAGTAACAGAGTACTGAGTGAGTCTAGGTGTTTAAAGAACAGAGCTCTTCGTAAGAATACAGCTTAGTGACTCCTGGTGTTATCTGGAGCAGGGCTTTGTGCGCATTTGGGATTTTGGAGAAGAACCAATAGTGTTCCTTGTGGGTATCAAGAGCAGGTCTATGAGTGGGTCTGAGTACTGACAAGAGTGAAGCAGTGATAGGATGTTACAGTGGGAGGATGTTACCCCTACAGCAGGTTGACATTTTACAAGGATCTAACTGGATGAAATGAACAGCCCATTCATAAAAAACAGAAGACTGAAGCAACCTCATGAATACAGCAATCTCAGGTATTACTCTCAATGCTTTGAGATGACCCAGATGACATGCTGCTCATGATGAATGAGGCCGCGTCATAGAACCCTCCGCAGATGAGTGGGATGAACCCTCGCTTCTACCACACAATGCCCCAAGGCCTTATTCTATCAAACACTAATCCTTGACCATTGCCTGATATTTTGAGGAACCTTATTTGATAACATGACACTCTTAAGTACTCCATTAAACACACAGTAGTACCATGGAGTATCAGTTATAACATGAGTAGAGTATTTCTGATGGCATGATATTCTTGAGTACTCCATTAAACACACAGTAGTACCATGGAGTATCAGTTATAACATGAGTAGAGTATTTCTGATGGCATGATGTTCTTGAGAACTCCATGGCACATGCAGTAGTACCATGGAGTATTCGTTATACCATGAGTAGGGTACTTCTGATGGCATGATGTTCTTGAGTACTCCACGGCACACGCGGTTGTACCATACCATGGAGTATGAGGTATACCTTGAGCAGGCTCTTTCTGACGGCATTATGTTCGTGAGTACTCCACAGCACACGCAGTAGTACCATGGAGTATGAGGTATACCATGAGCAGGGTCTTTCTGAAGGCATGATGTTCATGAGTACTCCACGGCACACGCAGTAGTACCATGGAGTATGAGGTATACCTTGAGCAGGGTACTTCTGATGGCATGATGTTCTTGAGTACTCCACGGCACACGCAGTAGTACCATACCATGGAGTATGAAGTATACCATCAGCAGGGTCTTTCTGACAGCATGATGTTCTTGAGTACTCCAAAACACACGCAGTAATACCATGGAGTATGAGGTATACCATGAGCAGGGTCTTTCTGACGGCATGATGTTCGTGAGTACTCCACGGCACATGCAGTAGTATCATGGAGTATGAGGTATACCATGAGCAGGGTCTTTCTGACGGCATGATGTTTGTGAGTACTCCACGGCACACGCAGTAGTACCATGGAGTATGAGGTATACCATGAGCAGGGTCTTTCTGACGGCATGATGTTCTTGAGTACTCCACAGCACACGCAGTAATACCATGGAGTATGAGGTATACCATGAGCAGGCTCTTTCTGACGGCATTATGTTCGTGAGTACTCCACGGCACACGCAGTAGTACCATGGAGTATGAGGTATACCATGAGCAGGGTATTTCTGACGGCATGATGTTCTTGAATACTCCACGGCACACGCAGTAGTACCATGGAGTATGAGGTATACCATGAGCAAAATACTTCTGACAGCATGATGTCCTTGAGTAATCCATGGCACATGCAGTAGTACCATGGAGGATGAGGTATACCTTGAGCACGGTACTTCTGACGGCATGATGTTCTTGAGTACTCCACGGCACACGCAGTAGTACCATGGAGTATGAGGTATACCTTGAGCAGGGTACTTCTGACGGCATGATTATCTTGAGTACTCCACTGCACATGCAGTAGTACCATGGAGTATGAGGTATACCATGAGCAGGGTCTTTCTGACGGAATTATGTTCGTGATTACTCCACCGCACACGCGGTAGTACCATGGAGGATGAGGTATACCATGAGCAGGGTATTTCTGACGGCATGATGTTCTTGAGTACTCCACGGCACACGCAGTAGTACCATGGAGTATGAGGTATACCATGAGCAGGGTCTTTCTGACGGCATGATGTTCTTGAGTACTCCACGGCACACGCAGTAGTACCATACCATGGAGTATGAGGTATACCATGAGCAGGCTCTTTCTGACGGCATTATGTTCGTGAATACTCCACGGCACACGCAGTAGTACCATGGAGTATGAGGTATACCATGAGCAGGCTCTTTCTGACGGCATTATGTTCGTGAGTACTCCACGGCACACGCAGTAGTACCATGGAGTATGAGGTATACCATGAGCAGGGTATTTCTGACGCCATGGTGATGGACCAAAAACACAATGAGGGGGGAGAAGACTTGCATCCTACACCCTACACCTGTCAGTACCCATCTCCGCCACTCCTGGCTAATTCCAACAGTGAATGCTCCGCCTCTTGCCAATACAGTGCCCCTTCCTGATGGCTTGCCACCCTCCAGGTTTGTTTTCATGCCATCCGTGTATACCCTGCCACCCCTGATTTCCCCTCTTGCCACCTCAGCCCTGCCCCACCATTTTATCCCTTTGTCCTCACTAGCAAATGGCACCTAAATGTCACCTGGATGCCATGCTTGTGCGCGGGCAGAGGTTCTTATAACCCTGGCAGTGGGTGGGGTGGGAGGAAGGGTCGCATCACTGCCTGTGCCTCCTCCATCACTGTGCCCCTCCCATCGCCTGCCCCTTGTCTCCCCTTTCTCTTGCCCCACAGCGCAGCACCATCCATCTGTGTGCTAGATTTAAGAGTGTGATGAGTTTTCTGCTTCAATTTTCATCCTGGCACCGAGATGGCATCCGTGTTACTTGCCTCTGCCCCCTGCCATCCCTGTGCTCCTGCCATTCCGGTGCCCTCAGAATGCATGGCTACCCTGCTATCCTGCAGCCCCTGTGTGCCACTGCATGGTGAACTCAGTGGGTACACTGAAGCCTGTGTCCCTTGCCACCTCTGCCACGTCTGTGCCTGCTGTCAGCCTTGCAGCTTCTGGCTCTGCCTCCGTGTGCCCCCAGTATACCCTCAATCTCTGCATGTGCCCCCTACCACTACTGCACTGCAGTGCGCATAACGGGCACCACCTGAAACTGCAATGGCAACAGTCAGGGGACAATGTAAAATGTGCAATTTCAGTGCAGGTTAGCAGGGGCAATGCATGGTAGTGCAGGGTACGTGGGCATCTAATCTGGGCACATGGAGCTGCCATAAGTATATTGTGGTACCACTTGGGCAATGAGTTTATGCAGTAAAAATAAGCTTATATTTGGGCATGAAACTAACAAATTTACTGTGAACAATAGGCGGATTTTCGGGAACAAGTAAGCAGAGAAGAGTGTATGATGCATTGGCGAAATAAATGTGTTTTTAATAAAAACAATACAAATTGTTGCTTCTGGACACATTTAGTATATTTTCTGACATATCTAGTGTTTAAGGAGAAAATGTGTTCTTTAGGTCGAGCCTAGTGGCAGCCCGCATGCACTGCTCGCTTTGCGAGGCATGCAGTATTCAGTATGGCGTTAAATCTGCATTTCAGCTCTGCCCACTGTAATGGCTGGATTTTCTGATTAGATGGGATCAGCCCCTAGGGGCCCCTCCAACCCAGCCAGAACGTAATCACATCCCTCCTCAGGACCATCTATCCAGGCACCTGGGTACCTACCTGAGGATGGGGAACTCGCAATATACAAGCTCATATTATTAAAAACACCACTAAATCTATAGGGATACTAAGAATACTCACTGATTACTAAGGATATCCATACCCTACACCACACTTATATTCACATCAGTTGGTCTCACGGCCACCCCGACCCAGACCGGTCTACCCTAGGGCAGATATGACACACAATCCGGTGCGTCTACACATGGGCCTGCAGAACCCAATGCTCTCCTTTCCAAACGATCCACAATCCGGTAGATCTACACGCCAGTATCCTTCCTGACGCTCTCACTTATGCAAGCCACAATCCTGTGGGTATCTGCGTTGGTAATCCCCCCCAACGTTCTCACTAACGCCGCATATCAACGACGACCACATTCCTATGAACACCTTCAGTTATATGTTGGGAAGTCTCTCTCCCTATTCACTAAGGGCTTGCTACTACAATATTAGGAGTTAGCCAATTAATATAATGTACCTCTTATTCTTGGCATCATAGGTCCACTCGCTCCCTATTTATGTGATCACCACTTACCTGATTGGGGTTACTCATCCATTCATGAGAAATAATAACCACCTAGGAGATACATTTACCTGGATTGAACAAGAATATAAGGCACTTTACAGTTTGCTATAAACTGGGGGTTTTATTAGAACAATATAAACACTTACACAGATCTGTAACTGACAAAGACTATAGATAGAACACACCGCTGAAAGAGAAAAGATTAGCAATACAATAGCTTAGGGAATAAGGACAAGATTAAGATGCAAGTGTAAAGTAAACTAATGTGATGAAATAGATGTCACCTGATTAGTGTGAAGTCTTGTTCTAGCTGTCATCTGGGTTCCTCTCTCGTCTGTGCCTTGGCTCATCTCAGACTCTCTCTCTCTCTCCTGCACTCTTGGGTACACCTCTGCGCTGATCACTTTGCACTGGACTCCTCTCCCCCACGAACTGTCTCCACCTTCCAGCTTCAATCTAATGGTTCCTGCCGCTCTGATCACCGTTCATTCCACTAGCTTATTCACTCTGTCTCTGCACCAATGTCCAAATAACTCCAGCTGCTCCCACAGGTTAGTCCACGATCTCTCCTCCGTCTCTTCTAAAAGGCATTACTTCAGACTCCAGCTATTCACACCTCCTCCTGATAAGTAACTGCTTCTGACTGCTTCCTTCAGTTCCAGCTCACTGACTGTCTGTTTGTCTTCTCTCTGTTACAAGCATGTCCTGTCTCTTCTCCTCTTGCAATTCCACTCCTCCAACTCTACCAACACTCTCTGCTCCTTCAATTCAAGTCAGCTCTCTCTAGCTTGAACCCTCTCTGCTCTGCCAACTCCACTCGACTGCTTGGTTCCGCCACCTCCACACGACTCACTGACTCCGCCTCTGCACTTCACTGATATAGAATACTGTTTCCTCATGGAAAGTTCCAGCCATCAGCCTGCCGCCCACCAGGTCTCTGCATCACCTCGCATCAAGGACACACACCCAGCCGGCCGGCCTTTTGTTGTGTCTTCCACACAGAGAATAATACAGCCTACCGATAAGGGCTGGCCCAGACCGGTTCTCTCCAAGTGAAAAACAGCCTTAACTATAAACTTTGCCTTTACCCTGAAAAGCCTCTCAGCTTCATCAAGATGGAGTCCCTCTAGCTCTAGGCCTGTAGGCCTGAAAGGGATGAAATGCCCCTTAGCTCTGCCAGAATACCTACATAAACCATACCAATGTGTCAAATATGTCAAAGCCAATAGGCAATAGACAGGTTAGAGTCAAGAATAAAGGATCTATCATCATATTAAGCAGCTATCCTCTTCTAGGTCTGAAAGAAAGGGCTTAAAAGGGCCAACACAGGCTAAGAATACCTTATCCTAGATGTGAGCAAGACTAAGATCTATATCACTGCTAAATAGAGCCAAAAACTCTGCCATAACACCCACTCTCCGTCCATCTTTATCTTTGGCCCTAAATGCGGCCTCCCGATTGGTTTTAGGCTTTTTAGTCCCTCCTCATGACGGTCATATTGTCATTTGTATCCTTCCACGGCTACTGGCCCATTTATTTCGTATACTATTTTCTCCCCTCCCCCCGCAGTCTGTGACTTCTGGGCCCCCCCGCCCTCTCCCTCACTCCCGTTCATACCTTCTCGCCCACCCATACTTCCGTTTCCAATGCAATAGGTCTCGCGTAAATTCAAGTCCTATTGCATTGCAAATGCTTGTTTATAAACTTCTTACTCTGACGTACGAGGGGGATTCGATATCCCGGCATGCCACTGTTCGCACTTGTGTCTCGCTGGCGTTTAGACTGTTCTGGTTACTTCTTGCTGCAGGCCCGTGGTTCGCTGTGTTTCCGAGGAGGGCGGAAACGGGTTTGGTGGGAGTGGCCTGTAGTGGAGTTTGTGGGTAGGCAAAGGGGTTTCAAGGGGAGCTCATGACGGAATAATTTCCTAGTGAAGTTTGTTTAGGGACGTTCCGAAAATTGTTACTGTTGGAAATCTAATAGTTAGTTGGTTGTAGCGCCTTGTTAAAAAGATCTGGCATTTTGCTTTATGTTACCTCGCTCACCCTTTCCTCAAGGGTTCCTATTCTAAAAATGTACAAGTTGCCGCTTGGTCGCCCTGAAGTTTCCGTTATTTAGCTTTAATTATCAGGTCCTGTCGTAGTCTTAATTTCCATGGTCCTAGATGCCACATTGACTTGAACTGTTTTTCTTTCGTGTTTTTCTCCTAATAAAACTGTTACGGTTTGATTCACAACTATCAGACCTCACTCAGGTGAACTCTTACAATACACATTGAGCTCACTGGGATTTTGAGGATGGGTTATGTTATGTTATGGTAAAAAAATTTATAGAGCGCGACTAACACCATTAGGTTTCTTGGCGCTTGTGCTGAGGGAGCAGTGAAGAGAGCGTGAGAGCGTGAGAGCGGAAACTAATTATAGGACTCGGTAAAGAGGAAGGTTTTAAGAAGGGATCTGAATCTGGGATATGGAGAAGGCAACCTAAGAGGAAGGGGAAGGGAGTTCCAAAAAGATTGAGCTAAAAATGAAAACCTAAGGCCACCGTGTTTCTTCCTCTTAAATCTGGGAACTGATAGCAGGGCCATATGGGATGACCGAAGATTGCGAGGAGGAGCATTTGGGTGGAGAAGGGAGGAAATAAAAAGGGGACCGTGGCCTGCAAGAGATTTTGAAATGATGCAGCCTAACTTGAACTTACAGCGAGCGGATACCGGAAGCCAGTGTGTCTATGTAACCAGTGCTGTGTCGTAGTGGTGCTCCAGGATCTGGGTCCCTTGCTCACTGTGCCACTGGACTCAAGCTAGCCGGGCTGATGAAGGGTAATACCCAGAAACCGGTCCCAGGATGCTTGTTTGCGGTCCAGGGAGGACCTGGCTTGGCAGTTCGGTCTGACTGTTCCCATGAGGCACAGGGTCAAGCTTGATTTGCATAGGGCTGGGTGCATACTGAGGTGGCGTAGTGGGCAAAAGAAGGATGGATTTAACCCAGATCTCTTGACTAGGGGAGAGTGCTTGCATTATCATCGTTCGTCCATCATTTGTTGGCTGTAACACCAGGATGTGAGACTGCACACTGCTGAGTTGGATTTGAAGAGTGTTGACGGTAAATTAGAAATTCTATGACTGAGTGCAAATTGGGGAAAAAACTTTCAGAAATTACTCTCACTTGTCAAATGTAATAGCACTGGCTACTTCCTCTTTATTCATTTTTCACAGCTCCTACGGCAGGGTCTGACCACTATAATTTTTCCATCAAAATTATCGGACCTTTTACCCCTATCCTTCCACTTTCCCGCATTAAAGTGGGGTTAAATATATTTTACGTTCAAGTTCCGGATACATTTTTTATATCAAATACTTATTAACGCATTTTTTATAAATCAGTACTGTGATTGCGGCTTCGTTTGCCCATCGATGCTGTATTGGTCTGGTTTGCCCGCTTGGACCTAGGAAAGATGGCGAAGGCGTGGCTGACCAGGCGCCCGGCTTCACTATCCGGAGTTCAAACATGCTGGAATTGAACAAGGGGAAATGGCACAGTATTGACAGAGAAATGCAGGTTGTGGGTGAAGTAAACACCAAAATCCGCAGGCGGCTTCCATAAAACTTAAAATATGCAACAATGAACGCGTCCAATGAAATCCAATCATCTCGATGTTGTATTTTTATTGAATATGATAATTACTGAATTCAACAGGGCCAGCTCGTAAACCCGCCCTTTTTGCAATGCATGAATATTTGCGAAAAGGCTGCTTTAGCATTACAATCAGTCGTCAAAGGGTATCAAAATACTTAGCAACTGTAGTCCAAAGTTCAAGAGAAGATACTGGTGACCGGGTCAGTGGATGCGTGAATCTGGTCAGCGACATTGCTGAAAGGAGTGCACAATACTATTTTTTTGTGTGTGATGTTTTCTCTTACAGAAAACTGCATACAAAATATGTGGTATTTGTACCTTCCAAATGGCTACCTTACCTTGATTAGAGCCAGTGACATTGAGGTTATGCAAGGTCTCTGCAGTAGGTGCTATAGCCCACTGGTCTGTCTCATAATTGGAACCTGTGACAAGTGTCTCCAGTAGATACATTAACCCACCAAACATTCTCATTGGGATTTGCATTTGTGGTCTGCAGGACACACACAGATCTCAAACATAAGTTTTAAGTTAGATTTGAATCTGTCCCCTGCAAGCTACGAGCCCTAATGCTCCCCTTCTCCAGGCCCCTTCACTCTGTTGCTTCCCCCACCCACGTCCTCTCTCAAAACCAGTATTAGCCGTTCAGGAGAAGTGTAGGAAGTGTAGCAAACCGTGTGAGCGGGCTACAACTACTGCACTACACGCTTCACCACAAAGCAAAGTCAGAGGGAGAGCAACGCTGTCCTCATTCCTGCTCTGTAGCTATTCACTAACCAGCTAGTATAGAAACCTATCGACGTCGGCTTTCCTTAGGCTACCTACAATGAAGCATCAAGCTTGGATTGCACACATGCATGGCCCAGTGTGTAGTAATTGCATAGCGCTTCAATCACTGGAGTCCTGGATAATGTGCTGCATAGCAAAACGCTTATAAGGCCCCAAAGGCGAGACCTATACCTATTAGCTATGCCAATGCTTGTTTGGTTAAAGTTGGCATTTGAAATCAAGGGCATTTACTACAAGTAAGTAATATTTGGTAACAATATAAATGTGTTTATTAAAAACAAAAGGCTGATTATTTAGAAACAGAATAGCGTATTTTCAAGAAATGGCACCCTTATATGTTAATACAAAATATGATTATTTATTAAAGATGAAAAAAACTTGCTTGGGGGAAATCATAATAAAGTTACAGAGTATCACAACTGAGTATTAGTGTCAGGTTGTGCTCCGCAGAATTCGGTTGATGCTCGTAAGGGTCCACCTCCCGACGTTACCAACACCCTGATGATATATACAGGGTGTTCGAACCATCAGGCGAGGGAAGAAAGGGAAGGAACAGCAGGGAGGGAGACCTGAAACAACAAAGGACAATATTATAGCCAATGTGTAATAGTAATGACTGCTCTCATATGATCTCACTAAGCTACCATATACCTGTAGCAACAAACGAGCTAGTAGTCGATATGCTTTCCTCCCAAGGCCTTTTCCAAGATTCTATAAGTAATCTGAAATACACAATAGAAGGTTTAAACATAGCTCCAACACTATAACATTCAAACTAGTCACCACTCAAACAGATCATACACATACCATAGACTCGAAGCTAGCCTATTCTATAAATCAAGGCAGATGTCTCCTTATTAGGCCTCTCCTTTTCTTTGCTGGAAAAATGAAAACGTGTTGCTGGATTGTAGAATCATCCATTAAGTAAATCATAAAAGGGTTCATTGATCAAAGATAGCCAATCCCTGAATAAAGCAATAGAGAGCAGTGTGGACAACTGAAATGGTTCTCATCACCAAAAGACAGTCTTTCCTGTTCTCTACTGTATCCAAGAAATCTGCAACGCGTGGCAGACACCACTGCGTCCAGCTTCTTCTCCAGATGAAATAAGTAAAGTTCAAATAGGTAACGCGTGGCAAACCTTACCACCGCGTTCCCATCATGACCAATTAGAAAAGTACCACTATACCATAACTCGGTAACGCGTGACTGCGACTGTCACTGCGCTCCGGTTATGTCCAAGCCAAATCCTATGAATCGCCACACCGGTAACGCGTAGCTGCGACCGCCACCGCGTTCCGGAATATGCCAGAGTAAATATCAACCCTTCCTAGAAACAGACAGCAATGCGTAGCAGGAAACACTACTGCGCTCTGCCATGAACAATCCAAATAACCTTAAGCTCTCTCAAACAGAAAAGTGCACCGTGGTAACAAACGGCAGCGCGTGGCAAACCTACCACAGCGCTCCGCTTAGTTAAAGTCTCCTCCTTACCGCGTCTTCAAACGCCGGTCGCCGCTTCCCCCGGAACGAGTCAGGAAACAATGCATGGAAACCTTCGAGGTCCACAAGAGGTTGCCGGCGTCCACAATGACGCCTAACCGGAACCAGGAAACCCAGAATTACGTGCATCCTCCGTTGCGCTGCACCAGCCTAAGTACTTCCTCTCCCAGGGAATCATGGGAACTGTAGTTTTGGTCGTTATTAGGCAGGCGCCGCTATGTCAGTCCTCACAATAGGTCCTCCCCCCTAGCGCCTCCTAGGGCCAGGCTTCGCAGGGAACCGCCGATGAAAAGAGAGTACAGCAGCAGGGGCATGCACATCCTAATTCTGTTCCCAGGAATCGTCCTCCGCCGATTACCCCTTCCAGGACACCAGATACCACAGAACACCCCTCCGGAGTTTGGAATCCTTGATGCTCCGCACCTCGTACTCAAGACTCCCATCACAAAGCACCGGTGGAGGGGCACGACGTCGGGCTGACAACGCAGGTTTCAGTAAACTGCAATGGAAAACCGGATGGATTTGCAGCGTACCGGGCAGCTTCAGTTTGAAAGCCACAGGATTAATTCTCTTCAGAATGACATATGGGCCGATGAACCTAGGATGAAAAATGCTTCTTAGTTCGAAAAGGATGTTCTTGGTGGAGAGCCACACCTTATCCCCCACCTGGTATTCTGGGCTATCTTTCCGATGACTATCTTTCCATCTCTTGTAATCTCTTTTTGCCTTCAGAAGATGTTTTCTGATCTTCCTATGTTCTGAATGTAGACTTCTTAGTTGCGCCAGAATGGACGGCTGATTCTCTACCACTTCAGGAATGTTTATGGGAAGGATTCTCGCATCAAACCCGTATGTTGCATGAAAAGGTGACACCCCCAAAGAGCAATGCCAAACATTGTTGTAGGCCACTTCTGCCATCCACATCATAGATACCCAAGACTCTTGAGCCTCCCCAGCGTAGCAAAGGAGAAACTTTTTTAGGGTTTGGTTGAATCTTTCTGTCTGTCCATATGTTTGTGGGTGGAAACTAGTGGAAAGCGCCGAAGTAATATGGAGTGCCTGACACCATCCTTTCCAAAACCTGGCTATAAATTGAGGACCTCTGTCCGAGACTATTACCTCAGGCACTCCATGTAAATGGATGACATTAGTCAACAGCAACTGAGCGGTTTGGCCTGCAGTGGGTAGTTTAATACAAGGAATGAAATGTCCCAACTTGGTGAGACTATCAATGACCACCAATATTGCAGTTTTCCCTTGATTCAGTGGTAACCCAGTTACAAAATCCAGACTGATGTTCTGCCATGGTTTTCTGGGCGTGGGCAAAGTCATCAACTTCCCTTTCTTCATGCCTGTTTCGTTCTTGGCTCTGGCGCATACCTCACAGTGTGCCACCCAAGAAGAAAGATCAGTTTGCATAGTACTCACCAAAAATACCTTTGCACTAAGTGAACTGTCTTACGTATCCCTGGATGTCTTGCTACTGGAGAATCATGACACCAGAGTACGCTCTCTTCTGCAAACCATTTGTGGGTACATATGATTTATTGTTTACAAATGAAAGCCCTTGTTTCATCTGACGACCTTTCCCTTTCGAGACCCAGTCCAACCACTGTGCTGGGGTCTTTGATTGCCTAATCTGATCCAAAAAGGTTTCCGCCTGCACCACATAGATCACCTTTGTAGGTTCTACAATGGACTCTAGGTTCAACTTTTCTGTAGGTTCCCCCATGCGAGACTGTTGGGAAAGGGAGTCCGCCTTCCGGTTTTCTACTCCAGGTCTGAATGTGATTACAAAATCATACTCAGCAAAGAATAGCATCCACCTCATTTGCCGCTGTGTGAGGTGCCATGCTGTCTTCATATATTGCAGATTCCAATGAGCTGAATACACAGTAACAGGGAATACCGCTCCCCACAAGTGCTGTCTCCATTCCTGAAAGGCCTTTTTGATTGACAGTAATTCTTTTTCAGCGATCGTGTAGTGTCTTTCGGCTACACTTAGTCTTTTTGACAGGTATGCCACAGGATGGAGCTGGCCGGTGACTTGGTCTCTCTGAGATAAAATGGCTCCAATGGCTTCATCCAAGGCATCTGCCTCGACTATGAAAGGGAACTCTGGTTTGGGATGAGCCAACACTGGTGCGGAAGTGAAAGCCTGTTTTAGAAATACAAAAGCTGCCTCTGCCTCACTAGACCATGGGAACGGGACACCTCTTCTAAGTAGATGTGTCAATAGGACAGCTACCTGGGAAAATCTGAGAATGAATCTGCGATAGTAATTCGCAAAACCCTGAAAACACTGAACATCTCTTATATTTCTTGGAATGGGCCATGTCTGCACCTCCTGTACCTTTCTTTCCGACATGTGCAAACCATCAGGACTGAGCCTCACGCCCAAGAATTCCACTTCAGTCACCCCAAACTCACATTTACTTAATTTGCAATAGAGTCTGTGATCTCTCAGTTTCTGCAAATACTTTTCTCACTTGCCCTGTGTGTTCCTCAGCTACCTCAGAATAGATCAACATATCATCAATGTAAACGACCACACATAAGTCCACATAGTCCTTCAAAATGTTGTTTAAAAAATACTGAAAGGCCGCCAGGGTGTTGCAAAGGCCGAACGGCATTACAGTATACTCGTACAGCCCATAACGTGTCTTGAAGGCTGTCTTCCGCTCGTCCCCTGTACATACTATGACCAAATGATAAGCACCCCTTATATCAAGTCTCGTGTAAATCCTGGCATTTCTCAGTTGATCGAGTAACACTGATATAAGGGGCAAAGGATACCTGTTACGTATGGTGTGTTTGTTTAACATACGGTAGTCCACACACGCCCTCAAATCGCCATTAGCTTTCGCAATGAAAAACAAGGGCGAGGCGGCAGGTGAACTGGAAGGTCTTATAAACCCTATCTTTAGGTAATGACCAGAAACTCCTTTAGATGTTTGGTTTCGGGTACCGACAAGTATATACCCGACATGACGGAATGGTTCAAGTTCAAGTTCAAGAATTTGTATAGCGCGCTACTCACCCAAAGGGTCTCAAGGCGCTTGGGGAGGGGGTTCATCATTTATCGAATAGCCAGGTTTTAAGTTCTTTTCTGAAGGAGATGTGGTTCTGTGTGAGGTTGAGGTGTGTGGGGAGTGAGTTCCAGGGCTTGGCCGCTAAGTAGGAGAAGGATCTACCTCCCATGGTGGACCTTTGGATACGCGGGACTGCGGCGAGGCCTTGATTGGAGGATCTTAGTTGGCGGTTGGATGTATAGAAGGATAGTCGAGTGTTGAGGCATTCGGGTCCTAGTTTGTAGAGGGCCTTGTGTGCGTGGGTGAGGAGACGGAATGTTATTCTCTTGTTGACGGGAAGCCAGTGGAGGTCTTTCAGGTGGCCGGTAATGTGATCTTGCCGAGGGATGTCCAGAATGAGTCTCGCCGATGCGTTTTGGATGCGTTGGAGTTTTTTCTGTAGTTTGGCTGTAATTCCGGCGTAGAGGGTGTTTCCGTAGTGTAGACGACTCGTAAATAGTGCGTGGGTGACAGTCTTTCTTGTCTCGGTGGGGATCCAGTGGAAGATTTTTTTGAGCATACGAAGTACGTTGAAGCAGGAGGATGAGACGGCGTTGACTTGTCTGGTCATCGAGAGGGAGGAGTCTAGGGTGAAGCCTAGGTTGCTTGCGTGGTCTGTGGGTACGGGTGCGGAGCCTAGGTCCGAAGGCCACCATGAGTCGTCCCAGGCAGAGGGGGATGATCCTAGGATGAGCACTTCCGTTTTGTCTGAGTTAAGTTTTAGGCGGCTGTTTTTCATCCATATGGCTACTTCTTTCATGCCTTTGTGAAGATTGGTTTTTTGCGGTGTTGGGGTCTTTGGTGAGGGAAAGGATCAGCTGGGTGTCGTCAGCGTAGGAGATGATGTGGAGGTTGTGTTGGCGCACGATGGAGGCGAGTAGACTCATGTAGACGTTGAAGAGGGTGGGACTAAGTGAAGATCCTTGTGGTACACCGCAGATGACTTCGGTGGCCTCTGATTTGAATGGGGGAGGCGTACTCTCTGGGTTCCTCCGGCGAGGAACGAGATGATCCAGTCCAAGGCTTTGCCTTTTATGCCAATGTTGCTGAGGCGTTGTATGAGGGTGCTGTGACAGACAGTGTCGAAGGCGGTGGAGAGGTCGAGTAGGATGAGGGCCACTGTTTCTCCGTTGTCCAGTAGTGTTCGGATGCCGTCTGTTGCTGCGATGAGGGTGGTTTCTGTGCTTTGTTTGGCTCGAAAGCCGGATTGTGATGGGTCAAGGGAGTTGTTGGATTCCAGGAAGGTGGCGAGTTGGCTATTGATGGCTTTCTCAATGACTTTGGCCGGGAATGGGAGGAGGGATATGGGGCGGTAGTTTTTAAGTTCAGAGGGGTCTGCTGTGGGTTTCTTCAGGAGGGCGCTGACTTCGGCATGTTTCCAACTTTCTGGGACGGTAGCAGAGTTGAAGGAGCAGTTGATGATGTCACGGAGATGGGGTGCGATGATGGAGTCTGCTTTGTTGTAGATGTGGTGGGGACATGGGTCGGTTGGTGAGTCAGAGTGGATGGAATTCATTAGGCGGATGGTGTCTTCAGTGGTGATTGGGTTCCAGGCGTTGAGGTGGTTGGAGGGCGGTTTAGGTTCAGATGGCAGTGGAGAGGATTGTTCATTGGAATTGTTTTCGAAGCTGTTATGTATGTCGGCAATTTTGTTGTAGAAGTAGGAGGATAACGAGTCGCAGAGGTCTTGGGAGGGAGTGATGTCGTTTGAGGCTGCGGTGGGGTTGGCGAATTCCTTGACGATGTTGAAGAGTTCCTTGCTGTTATGGGCGTTGTTGTCGAGTCGATCCTTGAATGCTGATTTCTTGGTGGATCGAATCAGCTGGTGGTGTTTGCGGGTGGCTGACTTGAGGGTGGTCATGTTGTCGGTGGTTGGGTTTTTTCTCCATGTTTTCTCGAGAGTACGGCATATCTTCTTGGATTTCTTGAGGTCATCGTTGAACCAGGGGGCCTTTTTGTTGTCTTGTTTGGTGTGGTGGTTTTTCAAGGGTGCTAATTCGTCAGCGCTGTGAGTGATTCATTGTTTGAATTTGATGGCAGCTTGGTTTGGGTCCGATGAGAGGGCGGGTGGGTTTTGGTTGAGCGATGTGAGGAGTTGGTCGGTGGTGATTTTGTTCCATTTTCTCCGGGGGATAGGTTGTGGGGGGTTGTGGGTCGAGGTTGTTTTGTAGCTGAAGTGAACACAACGGTGGTCTGTCCAGTGGAGAGCTGTGGTGTGATCGAAGGAGATGTGTTTGCTGGAGGTGAAGATTGGGTCGAGCGTGTGTCCGGCTACATGGGTGGGGGTGTCAACAAGTTGTTTGAGGCCGAGATTGGCCAGGTTGTCCAGAAGGGTGGTGGTGTTGTTGTCGTTTTTCTTTTCCAGGTGGAAGTTGAGGTCTCCTAGTAGAATGTAGTTCTCGGAGGCGAGGGCATGTGGACTGATGAAGTCAGTGATGTTTTCGTTGAATTGTTTACGGGTTCCTGGTGGTCTGTAGAAAAGGGTGCCTCTAAGTGTGGTTCTGGGGTCGGTGTGGATCTTGAAGTGGAGGTGTTCGGCAGTTGCAAGGTTGTCGTCGACGCTGGTCGTGATTCTGATGGTGTTCTTATGGACGATGGCGATGCCTCCTCCTGTTTGGACGGGGCGGTCTTTCCGGATGATCTTGTAATTGTCAGGGATGGCAATGGCGATGTCGGGTGTTGATGATGCATTCATCCATGTTACAGTAAGGAAGGCGATGTACGGTGATGTGATGTCGAGTAGATCCCAGAGTTCAGTGGCGTGTCTGTGGACCGAGCGGGTGTTCAGCAGGATGCACTTCAGGTGGTTGGAGTCGGAGTTGTGTTTGGGGTTAGTGGATGTGGTATGGGTCTAATCGCTGGTAAATTTGCAGGAGCGACAGGTGAAGGGGCCGTGGGTGCGTCCTGGGGCAGCTATGTAGGATTGTGGTGTGTGTCCAGGGTTAAGGGCGAGGAGAGTTGCGGCGTCATACGTGAGGCGGGTGGGCAGGGTAAGGCGGGGACCAGGGTCTCTGGCGCTGGGCGCGGTCCAGGCGCGGAGGGGCGTAGACGGGTTTCCCTTTGGCGCACCTTCGGCGCACAAGGGGCGCGATCGCTGCGCGTGAACGCTGCACGTAGGTCCATCTGACATAAGTGGATAGAGGGGGGGGTGGAGCAAGGGAGGATCAAGCTGGGAGGCGGGGTGGGGAGGCTGGCTGCAAGCACAACAAACAAAATGGCAACAATAGTACAAGTGAAGCTGGCCGAGATTGGGGCACAGAGGTGGAAATTGCTATATTCCCGGTACAATCTGGCAATATAAATGAAAATCACACGTTCCACAATGCAAACACACAAGTTACACAATGCGAGCGCAGTGAGGCAGGGAAGTAAAGTCAAAGCGCTACGATTTCCTGGCACCAAGCAAGCAATGGGGAGAGCGCTAAAATACCCAGATTTTAGTCTGATTGCAGGCAGGCTGTGTGAGCAGTGCAGGACGAGCAGGGAGCGACCGCTTCTCACGGAGCAGCGAGAGAGGTCACAGCGCTATTTCCGGCGGGGCAGGCCTTTAAAGTCCGTGGGAGGGAGGATCAAGCTGGGAGGCGGGAGCGGGGTGGGGAGGCTGGCTGCAGGCACAACAAACAAAATGGCAACAATAGTACAAGTGAATCTGGCCGAGATTGGGGCACAGAGGTGGAATACGCTATGATCTCTGTACAATCTGGCAACATAAATGAAAATCACACGTTCCACAATGCGAAAGAAAACACACAAGTTACACAATGCGAGCGCAGTGAGGCAGGGAAGTAAAGTCAAAGCGCTATGATTTCCTGGCACCAAGCAAGCAATGGGGGGAGCGCTACGATACCCAGATTTTAGTCTGATTGCAGGCAGGCTGTGTGAGCAGTGCAGGACGAGCAGGGAGCGACCGCTTCTCACGGAGATCTATTCTGCAATCATACTCTCTATGAGGGGGCAACTGCTCGGCCTGCGTTTCACTAAACACTTCTCTATACGAAAGATATTCTCTGGGCAAAACCACCTCCTTTTCTACTGCAGTAGCTACTCTATAGGGAATCAATAAAAGGTGCAGTGTTAGTGGATTCGTGGGGGAGGAAATGGATTTTACATTCTTCAGACAAAAACTGCACAGTCTTGGTTTTCCAATCAATTGTAGGGTTGTGATGGCTTAACCATGGCATCCCCAGAATTACTTCGTATTGTGGGGCTTCAATAATGTTCAGAGACAGTTCATCCCTAAGCCTACCGTGGACAACTGGAACGGTTAACACCACCACTTCCGTTTGTTCGGTAATAAGCCCAGACTTTAAAGGTTTGCCATCAACTGCCACTACCTCCTCAGGCGTCTCCCTAGCCACCCTATCTATGGCAAGACTCGTGACCAACCCACTGTCAATAAAGTTGCCGGTAGCCCCCGAGTCTATCATCACCAATACCTGATGAAAACCCTGATTGCTCTCTAGAATCATGGGAATGACTATGTGTGACTCTGTATCACTGAATGCCATAATTGTCAAAGAAGGGATCTTCCAGTTCTTCTCGTTGGTTGTGGTTTCTCCACTATTATCAACAGGAGTAACTGATGATACAGCTACTCTCTTATTTCTGGACCAACCGCCCATAGTCTTTGGTTTGGCGGGGCATTCCCTTACATAGTGACCTTTTTTGCCACAATACATGCAAAGTCCTTGTACTCTGCAACTCTCTTTCCTCTTTAGTCAAAGGAGCTCGTACAGCACTGATTTCCATAGGTTCACTACCTGTTTCAGGGGTCAATAAGGGCCGGCATGGAGTTGTGTCTGACCTGGAAAACCCTCTATCCCACCTTCATTTTTCACCACCTCTTTCTGATAACCTCCCATCTAATCTTAATGTTAGATTTATCATATCGGCACAGGTTACAGGTTGTGGGTCTATTTGGGCTATGATGTCTTTCAACCCTTCTCTTAACCCCTGGTAAAACAAGGACATGCGCTTCTCTTCCGGCCAAGCAGTTTCAGCCACCAACCTATTAGAGGTGGTCAAATATGTTACAAGATCATTTCTGCCTTGTTTGAGTTCGAGTAACTCCTTGACTGCGCTGAAGGTAGTGGCTCTCTGATCAAATACTCTCTCGAATTCTGTTCTAAATGCTGCCCAATCAGATAACACTGCATCGTTATTCCTCACTAGAGGCACAGCCCAACTAGCAGCATCCCCCACTAAGTATGAAATGGCAAATGCTACCCTGGAATGATTGTTAGGGAAGGAAGCAGGCTTACAAGAAAAATGCAACAATATTTGCGTCAGGAATACTTGAGTCTTTGAGGGATCTCCTGAATATCTTTCTGGACTAGCCAAAGGGATCAGGGGTGGAACTGAAACCTGTATTTGTGGGTTTGCTGTAGAAACATCAAACGTATTCCTAGCTAATTTATCTACTTTCTCCCTTAAAGCAGCTATTTCTGCCTTGAAGGTAGCAAACTCTTGCTGTACCATGACTAACGCTTGGAGGACATCCTCCATGGAAGCCATTACTGTGATCAACCGAATCGGGCAGAGCAATTATTTGGGCACGTAATTCTGTCAGGTTGTGCTCCGCAGAATTCGGTTGATGCTCGTAAGGGTCCACCTCCCGACGTTACCAACACCCTGATGATATATACAGGGTGTTCGAACCATCAGGCGAGGGAAGAAAGGGAAGGAACAGCAGGGAGGGAGACCTGAAACAACAAAGGACAATATTATAGCCAATGTGTAATAGTAATGACTGCTCTCATATGATCTCACTAAGCTACCATATACCTGTAGCAACAAACGAGCTAGTAGTCGATATGCTTTCCTCCCAAGGCCTTTTCCAAGATTCTATAAGTAATCTGAAATACACAATAGAAGGTTTAAACATAGCTCCAACACTATAACATTCAAACTAGTCACCACTCAAACAGATCATACACATACCATAGACTCGAAGCTAGCCTATTCTATAAATCAAGGCAGATGTCTCCTTATTAGGCCTCTCCTTTTCTTTGCTGGAAAAATGAAAACGTGTTGCTGGATTGTAGAATCATCCATTAAGTAAATCATAAAAGGGTTCATTGATCAAAGATAGCCAATCCCTGAATAAAGCAATAGAGAGCAGTGTGGACAACTGAAATGGTTCTCATCACCAAAAGACAGTCTTTCCTGTTCTCTACTGTATCCAAGAAATCTGCAACGCGTGGCAGACACCACTGCGTCCAGCTTCTTCTCCAGATGAAATAAGTAAAGTTCAAATAGGTAACGCGTGGCAAACCTTACCACCGCGTTCCCATCATGACCAATTAGAAAAGTACCACTATACCATAACTCGGTAACGCGTGACTGCGACTGTCACTGCGCTCCGGTTATGTCCAAGCCAAATCCTATGAATCGCCACACCGGTAACGCGTAGCTGCGACCGCCACCGCGTTCCGGAATATGCCAGAGTAAATATCAACCCTTCCTAGAAACAGACAGCAATGCGTAGCAGGAAACACTACTGCGCTCTGCCATGAACAATCCAAATAACCTTGAGCTCTCTCAAACAGAAAAGTGCACCGTGGTAACAAACGGCAGCGCGTGGCAAACCTACCACAGCGCTCCGCTTAGTTAAAGTCTCCTCCTTACTGCGTCTTCAAACGCCGGTCGCCGCTTCCCCCGGAACGAGTCAGGAAACAATGCATGGAAACCTTTGAGGTCCACAAGAGGTTGCCGGCGTCCACAATGACGCCTAACCGGAACCAGGAAACCCAGAATTACGTGCATCCTCCGTTGCGCTGCACCAGCCTAAGTACTTCCTCTCCCAGGGAATCATGGGAACTGTAGTTTTGGTCGTTATTAGGCAGGCGCCGCTATGTCAGTCCTCACAATAGGTCCTCCCCCCTAGCGCCTCCTAGGGCCAGGCTTCGCAGGGAACCGCCGATGAAAAGAGAGTACAGCAGCAGGGGCATGCACATCCTAATTCTGTTCCCAGGAATCGTCCTCCGCCGATTACCCCTTCCAGGACACCAGATACCACAGAACACCCCTCCGGAGTTTGGAATCCTTGATGCTCCGCACCTCGTACTCAAGACTCCCATCACAAAGCACCGGTGGAGGGGCACGACGTCGGGCTGACAACGCAGGTTTCAGTAAACTGCAATGGAAAACCGGATGGATTTGCAGCGTACCGGGCAGCTTCAGTTTGAAAGCCACAGGATTAATTCTCTTCAGAATGACATATGGGCCGATGAACCTAGGATGAAAAATGCTTCTTAGTTCGAAAAGGATGTTCTTGGTGGAGAGCCACACCTTATCCCCCACCTGGTATTCTGGGCTATCTTTCCGATGACTATCTTTCCATCTCTTGTAATCTCTTTTTGCCTTCAGAAGATGTTTTCTGATCTTCCTATGTTCTGAATGTAGACTTCTTAGTTGCGCCAGAATGGACGGCTGATTCTCTACCACTTCAGGAATGTTTATGGGAAGGATTCTCGCATCAAACCCGTATGTTGCATGAAAAGGTGACACCCCCAAAGAGCAATGCCAAGCATTGTTGTAGGCCACTTCTGCCATCCACATCATAGATACCCAAGACTCTTGAGCCTCCCCAGCGTAGCAAAGGAGAAACTTTTTTAGGGTTTGGTTGAATCTTTCTGTCTGTCCATATGTTTGTGGGTGGAAACTAGTGGAAAGCGCCGAAGTAATATGGAGTGCCTGACACCATCCTTTCCAAAACCTGGCTATAAATTGAGGACCTCTGTCCGAGACTATTACCTCAGGCACTCCATGTAAATGGATGACATTAGTCAACAGCAACTGAGCGGTTTGGCCTGCAGTGGGTAGTTTAATACAAGGAATGAAATGTCCCAACTTGGTGAGACTATCAATGACCACCAATATTGCAGTTTTCCCTTGATTCAGTGGTAACCCAGTTACAAAATCCAGACTGATGTTCTGCCATGGTTTTCTGGGCGTGGGCAAAGTCATCAACTTCCCTTTCTTCATGCCTGTTTCGTTCTTGGCTCTGGCGCATACCTCACAGTGTGCCACCCAAGAAGAAAGATCAGTTTGCATAGTACTCACCAAAAATACCTTTGCACTAAGTGAACTGTCTTACGTATCCCTGGATGTCTTGCTACTGGAGAATCATGACACCAGAGTACGCTCTCTTCTGCAAACCATTTGTGGGTACATATGATTTATTGTTTACAAATGAAAGCCCTTGTTTCATCTGACGACCTTTCCCTTTCGAGACCCAGTCCAACCACTGTGCTGGGGTCTTTGATTGCCTAATCTGATCCAAAAAGGTTTCCGCCTGCACCACATAGATCACCTTTGTAGGTTCTACAATGGACTCTAGGTTCAACTTTTCTGTAGGTTCCCCCATGCGAGACTGTTGGGAAAGGGAGTCCGCCTTCCGGTTTTCTACTCCAGGTCTGAATGTGATTACAAAATCATACTCAGCAAAGAATAGCATCCACCTCATTTGCCGCTGTGTGAGGTGCCATGCTGTCTTCATATATTGCAGATTCCAATGAGCTGAATACACAGTAACAGGGAATACCGCTCCCCACAAGTGCTGTCTCCTTTCCTGAAAGGCCTTTTTGATTGACAGTAATTCTTTTTCAGCGATCGTGTAGTGTCTTTCGGCTACACTTAGTCTTTTTGACAGGTATGCCACAGGATGGAGCTGGCCGGTGACTTGGTCTCTCTGAGATAAAATGGCTCCAATGGCTTCATCCAAGGCATCTGCCTCGACTATGAAAGGGAACTCTGGTTTGGGATGAGCCAACACTGGTGCGGAAGTGAAAGCCTGTTTTAGAAATACAAAAGCTGCCTCTGCCTCACTAGACCATTGAACGGGACACCTCTTCTAAGTAGACGTGTCAATAGGACAGCTACCTGGGAAAATCTGAGAATGAATCTGCGATAGTAATTCGCAAAACCCTGAAAACACTGAACATCTCTTATATTTCTTGGAATGGGCCATGTCTGCACCTCCTGTACCTTTCTTTCCGACATGTGCAAACCATCAGGACTGAGCCTCACGCCCAAGAATTCCACTTCAGTCACCCCAAACTCACATTTACTTAATTTGCAATAGAGTCTGTGATCTCTCAGTTTCTGCAATACTTTTCTCACTTGCCCTGTGTGTTCCTCAGCTACCTCAGAATAGATCAACATATCATCAATGTAAACGACCACAAATAAGTCCACATAGTCCTTCAAAATGTTGTTTAAAAAATACTGAAAGGCCGCCAGGGTGTTGCAAAGGCCGAACGGCATTACAGTATACTCGTACAGCCCATAACGTGTCTTGAAGGCTGTCTTCCGCTCGTCCCCTGTACATACTATGACCAAATGATAAGCACCCCTTATATCAAGTCTCGTGTAAATCCTGGCATTTCTCAGTTGATCGAGTAACACTGATATAAGGGGCAAAGGATACCTGTTACGTATGGTGTGTTTGTTTAACATACGGTAGTCCACACACGCCCTCAAATCGCCATTAGCTTTCGCAATGAAAAACAAGGGCGAGGCGGCAGGTGAACTGGAAGGTCTTATAAACCCTATCTTTAGGTAATGACCAGAAACTCCTTTAGATGTTTGGTTTCGGGTACCGACAAGTATATACCCGACATGACGGAATGGTTCAAGTTCAAGTTCAAGAATTTGTATAGCGCGCTACTCACCCAAAGGGTCTCAAGGCGCTTGAGGAGGGGGTTCATCATTTATCGAATAGCCAGGTTTTAAGTTCTTTTCTGAAGAAGATGTGGTTCTGTGTGAGGTGGAGGTGTGTGGGGAGTGAGTTCCAGGGCTTGGCCGCTAAGTAGGAGAAGGATCTACCTCCCATGGTGGACCTTTGGATACGCGGGACTGCGGCGAGGCCTTGATTGGAGGATCTTAGTTGGCGGTTGGATGTATAGAAGGATAGTCGAGTGTTGAGGCATTCGGGTCCTAGTTTGTAGAGGGCCTTGTGTGCGTGGGTGAGGAGACGGAATGTTATTCTCTTGTTGACGGGAAGCCAGTGGAGGTCTTTCAGGTGGCCGGTAATGTGATATTGCCGAGGGATGTCCAGAATGAGTCTCGCTGATGCGTTTTGGATGCGTTGGAGTTTTTTCTGTAGTTTGGCTGTAATTCCGGCGTAGAGGGTGTTTCCGTAGTGTAGACGACTCGTAAATAGTGCGTGGGTGACAGTCTTTCTTGTCTCGGTGGGGATCCAGTGGAAGATTTTTTTGAGCATACGAAGTACGTTGAAGCAGGAGGATGAGACGGCGTTGACTTGTCTGGTCATCGAGAGGGAGGAGTCTAGGGTGAAGCCTAGGTTGCTTGCGTAGTCTGTGGGTACGGGTGCGGAGCCTAGGTCCGAAGGCCACCATGAGTCGTCCCAGGCAGAGGGGGATGATCCTAGGATGAGCACTTCCGTTTTGTCTGAGTTAAGTTTTAGGCGGCTGTTTTTCATCCATATGGCTACTTCTTTCATGCCTTTGTGAAGATTGGTTTTTTGCGGTGTTGGGGTCTTTGGTGAGGGAAAGGATCAGCTGGGTGTCGTCAGCGTAGGAGATGATGTGGAGGTTGTGTTGGCGCGCGATGGAGGCGAGTAGACTCATGTAGACGTTGAAGAGGGTGGGACTAAGTGAAGATCCTTGTGGTACACCGCAGATGACTTCGGTGGCCTCTGATTTGAATGGGGGGAGGCGTACTCTCTGGGTTCCTCCGGCGAGGAACGAGATGATCCGGTCCAAGGCTTTGCCTTTTATGCCAATGTTGCTGAGGCGTTGTATGAGGGTGCTGTGACAGACAGTGTCGAAGGCGGCGGAGAGGTCGAGTAGGATGAGGGCCACTGTTTCTCCGTTGTCAATTAGTAGTGTTCGGATGCCGTCTGTTGCTGCGATGAGGGTGGTTTCTGTGCTGTGTTTGGCTCGAAAGCCGGATTGTGATGGGTCAAGGGAGTTGTTGGATTCCAGGAAGGTGGCGAGTTGGCTATTGATGGCTTTCTCAATGACTTTGGCCGGGAATGGGAGGAGGGATATGGGGCAGTAGTTTTTAAGTTCAGAGGGGTCTGCTGTGGGTTTCTTCAGGAGGGCGCTGACTTCGGCATGTTTCCAACTTTCTGGGACGGTAGCAGAGTTGAAGGAGCAGTTGATGATGTCACGGAGATGGGGTGCGATGATGGAGTCTGCTTTGTTGTAGATGTGGGGGGGACATGGGTCGGTTGGTGAGTCAGAGTGGATGGAATTCATTAGGCGGATGGTGTCTTCAGTGGTGATTGGGTTCCAGGCGTTGAGGTGGTTGGAGGGCGGTTTAGGTTCAGATGGCAGTGGAGAGGATTGTTCGTTGGAATTGTTTTCGAAGCTGTTATGTATGTCGGCAATTTTGTTGTAGAAGTAGGAGGATAACGAGTCGCAGAGGTCTTGGGAGGGAGTGATGTCGTTTGAGGCTGCGGTGGGGTTGGCGAATTCCTTGACGATGTTGAAGAGTTCCTTGCTGTTATGGGCGTTGTTGTCGAGTCGATCCTTGAATGCTGATTTCTTGGTGGATCGAATCAGCTGGTGGTGTTTGCGGGTGGCTGACTTGAGGGTGGTCATGTTGTCGGTGGTTGGGTTTTTTCTCCATGTTTTCTCGAGAGTACGGCATATCTTCTTGGATTTCTTGAGGTCATCGTTGAACCAGGGGGCCTTTTTGTTGTCTTGTTTGGTGTGGTGGTTTTTCAAGGGTGCTAATTCGTCAGCGCTGTGAGTGATTCATTGTTTGAATTTGATGGCAGCTTGGTTTGGGTCCGATGAGAGGGCGGGTGGGTTTTGGTTGAGCGATGTGAGGAGTTGGTCGGTGGTGATTTTGTTCCATTTTCTCCGGGGTATGGGTTGTGGGGGGTTGTGGGTCGAGGTTGTTTTGTAGCTGAAGTGAACACAACGGTGGTCTGTCCAGTGGAGAGCTGTGGTGTGATCGAAGGAGATGTGTTTGCTGGAGGTGAAGATTGGGTCGAGCGTGTGTCCGGCTACATGGGTGGGGGTGTCAACAAGTTGTTTGAGGCCGAGATTGGCCAGGTTGTCCAGAAGGGTGGTGGTGTTGTTGTCGTTTTTCTTTTCCAGGTGGAAGTTGAGGTCTCCTAGTAGAATGTAGTTCTCGGAGGCGAGGGCATGTGGACTGATGAAGTCAGTGATGTTTTCGTTGAATTGTTTACGGGTTCCTGGTGGTCTGTAGAAAAGGGTGCCTCTAAGTGTGGTTCTGGGGTCGGTGTGGATCTTGAAGTGGAGGTGTTCGGCAGTTGCAAGGTTGTCGTCGACGCTGGTCGTGATTCTGATGGTGTTCTTATGGACGATGGCGATGCCTCCTCCTGTTTGGACGGTGCGGTCTTTCCGGATGATCTTGTAATTGTCAGGGATGGCAATGGCGATGTCGGGTGTTGATGATGCATTCATCCATGTTACAGTAAGGAAGGCGACGTACGGTGATGTGATGTCGAGTAGATCCCAGAGTTCAGTGGCGTGTCTGTGGACCGAGCGGGTGTTCAGCAGGATGCACTTCAGGTGGTTGGAGTCGGAGTTGTGTTTGGGGTTAGTGGATGTGGTATGGGTCTAATCGCTGGTAAATTTGCAGGAGCGACAGGTGAAGGGGCCGTGGGTGCGTCCTGGGGCAGCTATGTAGCATTGTGGTGTGTGTCCAGGGTTAAGGGCGAGGAGAGTTGCGGCGTCATACGTGAGGCGGGTGGGCAGGGTAAGGCGGGGACCAGGGGCTCTGGCGCTGGGCGCGGTCCAGGTGCGGGGGGCGTAGACGGGTTTACCTTTGGCGCACCTTCGGCGCACAAGGGGCGCGATCGCTGCGCGTGAACGCTGCACGTAGGTCCATCTGACATAAGTGGATAGAGGGGGGGGCGGAGCAAGGGAGGATCAAGCTGGGAGGCGGGAGCGGGGTGGGGAGGCTGGCTGCAAGCACAACAAACAAAATGGCAACAATAGTACAAGTGAAGCTGGCCGAGATTGGGGCACAGAGGTGGAAATTGCTATATTCCCGGTACAATCTGGCAATATAAATGAAAATCACACGTTCCACAATGCAAACACACAAGTTACACAATGCGAGCGCAGTGAGGCAGGGAAGTAAAGTCAAAGCGCTACGATTTCCTGGCACCAAGCAAGCAATGGGGAGAGCGCTAAAATACCCAGATTTTAGTCTGATTGCAGGCAGGCTGTGTGAGCAGTGCAGGACGAGCAGGGAGCGACCGCTTCTCACGGAGCAGCGAGAGAGGTCACAGCGCTATTTCCGGCGGGGCAGGCCTTTCAATCAATCAATCAGTGACACTTGTAGAGCGCGCTACATACCCGTAGGGTCTCAAGGCGCTGGGGGGGGGGGGGGTGCCGCTACTGCTCGAACAGCCAGGTCTTCAGCTTCTTCCTGAAGGAGAGGTGGTCTTGGGTCAGGCGCAGGTCGGTCGGGAGGGAGTTCCAGGTCTTGGCGGCCAGGTAGGAGAAGGACCTTCCTCCTGTAGTCGCTCTTCGGATGCGGGGGACGGCGGCGAGGGCGTGGTTGGCTGATCGGAGGTGGCGTTTGGGTGCGTAGAAGTTGATCCGGCTATTGAGGTAGCTCGGGCCTTGGTCGTGTAGGGCTTTGTGTGCGTGGGTGAGGAGGCGGAAGGTGATTCTTTTGTTGACGGGGAGCCAGTGAAGGTCTCTCAGATGTCCGGTGATGTGGCTGGTTCGTGGGATGTCGAGGATGAGTCTGGCTGAGGCGTTCTGGATCTGCTGGAGTCTCTTCTGGAGCTTGGCGGTGGTACCGGCGTAGAGGGCGTTGCCGTAGTCCAGTCGGCTGGTGACGAGGGCCTGGGTGACGGTCTTCCTGGTCTCGGTGGGGATCCACCGGAAAATCTTCCGTAGCATGCGTAGGATGTTGAAGCACGCCGAGGAGACGTTGTTGACTTGTCTGGTCATGGAGAGGGAGGAGTCCAGGATGAATCCCAGGTTGCGTGCATGGTCTGTCGGTTTGGGTGCGGTGCCCAGGGCGGGGGGCCACCAGGAGTCGTCCCAGGCGGAGGGGGAAGAGCCCAGGATGAGGACCTCCGTCTTGTCCGAGTTCAGTTTTAGGCGGCTGGTCGTCATCCACTCGGCTACCTCTCTCATCCCTTTGTGCAGGTTGGCTCTGGCGGAGGCGGGGTCGTTGGTCAGGGAGAGGATCAGCTGGGTGTCGTCGGCGTAGGAGATTATGCTGAGATTGTGTTTGCGTACGATGGCCGCGAGGGGGCTCATGTAGACGTTGAAGAGAGTGGGGCTCAGAGATGATCCTTGAGGGACGCCGCAGATGACTTCGGAGGCCTCTGACTTGTACGGTGGTAGGCAGACTCTCTGTGTTCTTCCGTCGAGGAAGGAGATGATCCATTCCAGCGCCTTGTCCTGGATTCCGATGTTGCTGAGGCGCTGTACTAGGGTGCGGTGGCAGACCGTGTCGAAGGCCGCGGAGAGGTCTAGGAGGATGAGGGCTGCTGTTTCTCCATTGTCCATCAGGGCTCGGATGTCATCAGTGGCGGCGATGAGGGCGGTCTCGGTGCTGTGATTGGCTCGGAAGCCGGACTGTGAGGGGTCGAGGGATCCGTTCGTCTCGAGGAAGGCGGCCATCTGCTTGTTGACGGTCTTCTCGATGACTTTGGCTGGAAACGGGAGGAGCGAGATGGGGCGGTAGTTCTTGAGTTCGGTGGGGTCCGCTGTTGGTTTCTTGAGTAGAGCGCTGAGTTCGGCGTGTTTCCAGCTCTCAGGGAAGGTGGCGGTGTCGAAGGATGTGTTGATGATGTCTCGCAGGTGGGGTGCGATGACAGCGTCGGCCTTGTTGAAGACGTGGTGAGGGCAGGGGTCGGTTGGTGATCCGGAGTGGATGGAGTTCATCGTGCGGATGGTGTCTTCGGTGCTGATCGGGGTCCAGGCGTGGAGGGTGGTGGTGGGGGGTGATTGTTCGGTCATGGTGTGCGTTGGATGGTTGTTGAAGCTGTTGTGTATGTCCGCGATCTTGTTGTGGAAGTATGAAGCAAGGGAGTTGCAGAGGTCTTGCGATGGGGTGATGTCGTTGTTTCCTGCGCTGGGGTTGGAGAGCTCTTTCACGATGTTGAAGAGTTCCTTGCAGTTGTGTGCGTTGTTGTCCAGCCGTTCCTTGAATGCTGTTTTCTTGGCGGCGCGGATCAGCTGGTGGTGCTTCCGGGTGGCAGTCCGTGGGAGGGAGGATCAAGCTGGGAGGCGGGAGCGGGGTGGGGAGGCTGGCTGCAGGCACAACAAACAAAATGGCAACGATAGTACAAGTGAATCTGGATGAGATTGGGGCACAGAGGTGGAATACGCTATGATCTCTGTACAATCTGGCAACATAAATGAAAATCACACGTTCCACAATGCGAAAGAAAACACACAAGTTACACAATGCGAGCGCAGTGAGGCAGGGAAGTAAAGTCAAAGCGCTATGATTTCCTGGCACCAAGCAAGCAATGGGGGGAGCGCTACGATACCCAGATTTTAGTCTGATTGCAGGCAGGCTGTGTGAGCAGTGCAGGACGAGCAGGGAGCGACCGCTTCTCACGGAGATCTATTCTGCAATCATACTCTCTATGAGGGGGCAACTGCTCGGCCTGCGTTTCACTAAACACTTCTCTATACGAAAGATATTCTCTGGGCAAAACCACCTCCTTTTCTACTGCAGTAGCTACTCTATAGGGAATCATTAAAAGGTGCAGTGTTAGTGGATTCGTGGGGGAGGAAATGGATTTTACATTCTTCAGACAAAAACTGCACAGTCTTGGTTTTCCAATCAATTGTAGGGTTGTGATGGCTTAACCATGGCATCCCCAGAATTACTTCGTATTGTGGGGCTTCAATAATGTTCAGAGACAGTTCATCCCTAAGCCTACCGTGGACAACTGGAACGGTTAACACCACCACTTCCGTTTGTTCGGTAATAAGCCCAGACTTTAAAGGTTTGCCATCAACTGCCACTACCTCCTCAGGCGTCTCCCTAGCCACCCTATCTATGGCAAGACTCGTGACCAACCCACTGTCAATAAAGTTGCCGGTAGCCCCCGAGTCTATCATCACCAATACCTGATGAAAACCCTGATTGCTCTCTAGAATCATGGGAATGACTATGTGTGACTCTGTATCACTGAATGCCATAATTGTCAAAGAAGGGATCTTCCAGTTCTTCTCGTTGGTTGTGGTTTCTCCACTATTATCAACAGGAGTAACTGATGATACAGCTACTCTCTTATTTCTGGACGAACCGCCCATAGTCTTTGGTTTGGCAGGGCATTCCCTTACATAGTGACCTTTTTTGCCACAATACATGCAAAGTCCTTGTACTCTGCAACTCTCTTTCCTCTTTAGTCAAAGGAGCTCGTACAGCACTGATTTCCATAGGTTCACTACCTGTTTCAGGGGTCAATAAGGGCCGGCATGGAGTTGTGTCTGACCTGGAAAACCCTCTATCCCACCTTCATCTTTCACCACCTCTTTCTGATAACCTCCCATCTAATCTTAATGTTAAATTTATCATATCGGCACAGGTTACAGGTTGTGGGTCTATTTGGGCTATGATGTCTTTCAACCCTTCTCTTAACCCCTGGTAAAACAAGGACATGCGCTTCTCTTCCGGCCAAGCAGTTTCAGCCACCAACCTATTAGAGGTGGTCAAATATGTTACAAGATCATTTCTGCCTTGTGTGAGTTCAAGTAACTCCTTGACTGCGCTGAAGGTAGTGGCTCTCTGATCAAATACTCTCTCGAATTCTGTTCTAAATGCTGCCCAATCAGATAACACTGCATCGTTATTCCTCACTAGAGGCACAGCCCAACTAGCAGCATCCCCCACTAAGTATGAAATGGCAAATGCTACCCTGGAATGATTGTTAGGGAAGGAAGCAGGCTTACAAGAAAAATGCAACAATATTTGCGTCAGGAATACTTGAGTCTTTGAGGGATCTCCTGAATATCTTTCTGGACTAGCCAAAGGGATCAGGGGTGGAACTGAAACCTGTATTTGTGGGTTTGCTGTAGAAACATCAAACGTATTCCTAGCTAATTTATCTACTTTCTCCCTTAATGCAGCTATTTCTGCCTTGGAGGTAGCAAACTCTTGCTGTACCATGACTAACGCTTGGAGGACATCCTCCATGGAAGCCATTACTGTGATCAACCGAATCGGGCAGAGCAATTATTTGGGCACGTAATTCTGTCAGGTTGTGCTCCGCAGAATTCGGTTGATGCTCGTAAGGGTCCACCTCCCGACGTTACCAACACCCTGATGATATATACAGGGTGTTCGAACCATCAGGCGAGGGAAGAAAGGGAAGGAACAGCAGGGAGGGAGACCTGAAACAACAAAGAACAATATTATAGCCAATGTGTAATAGTAATGACTGCTCTCATATGATCTCACTAAGCTACCATATACCTGTAGCAACAAACGAGCTAGTAGTCGATATGCTTTCCTCCCAAGGCCTTTTCCAAGATTCTATAAGTAATCTGAAATACACAATAGAAGGTTTAAACATAGCTCCAACACTATAACATTCAAACTAGTCACCACTCAAACAGATCATACACATACCATAGACTCGAAGCTAGCCTATTCTATAAATCAAGGCAGATGTCTCCTTATTAGGCCTCTCCTTTTCTTTGCTGGAAAAATGAAAACGTGTTGCTGGATTGTAGAATCATCCATTAAGTAAATCATAAAAGGGTTCATTGATCAAATATAGCCAATCCCTGAATAAAGCAATAGAGAGCAGTGTGGACAACTGAAATGGTTCTCATCACCAAAAGACAGTCTTTCCTGTTCTCTACTGTATCCAAGAAATCTGCAATGCGTGGCAGACACCACTGCGTCCAGCTTCTTCTCCAGATGAAATAAGTAAAGTTCAAATAGGTAACACGTGGCAAACCTTATCACCGCATTCCCATCATGACCAATTAGAAAAGTACCACTATACCATAACTCGGTAACGCGTGACTGCGACTGTCACTGCGCTCCGGTTATGTCCAAGCCAAATCATATGAATAGCCACTACGGTAACGCATAGCTGCGACCGCCACCGCGTTCCGGAATATGCCAGAGTAAATATCAACCCTTCCTAGAAACAGACAGCAATGCGTAGCAGGAAACACTACTGCGCTCTGCCATGAACAATCCAAATAACCTTGAGCTCTCTCAAACAGAAAAGTGCACCGTGGTAACAAACGGCAGCGCGTGGCGAACCTACCACAGCGCTCCGCTTAGTTAAAGTCTCCTTCTTACCGCGTCTTCAAACGCCGGTCGCCGCTTCCCCTGGAACGAGTCAGGAAACAATGCAAGGAAACCTTTGAAGTCCACAAGAGGTTGCCGGCGTCCACAATGACGCCTAACCGGAAACCCAGAATTACGCGCATCCTCCGATGCACTGCACCAGCCTAAATTCTTCCACTCCCAGGGAATCATGGGAAATGTAGTTCTGGTCGTTATTAGGCAAGCGCCGCTATGTCAGTCCTCACAATTAGGGGATCCAACTAGTTTTTGTGCTAAAAACAGGGACAAAATGGGTATATTTGCTACACCTGGCCTGTCAGTTCGGGCTACACTCATTTGCATATAGCTGGGTCTGAACTGGAAAGACATGGGGAGCAAAAGAACAATGGATTTATGCCCAGATCTCTGTACTGGGGTGAGTGTATGACATTGTTCTGCATTCTGTTCATCAATTGTTCTTTTTGCATTTGTCACCCCGAGTGGGACGGGTATGCCCAGACGTGGGTCCTGGGCTCACTGTGCCACTGGAGTCAAGCTAGCCTGGCAGATGAGGGGTGATGCCTTGAAACTGGTCCTAGGATGTTTGTTTCCAGTCCAGGGAGGACTTGGCCTGGCAGTTCCGGATGGACTGTTCCCATGAGGAACAGGGTCAATTGTTCTTTTATCATCTCCTGCCAATGTTCATGCATCGTGAAGACATTGCAAGATGATGTTGTCGGAGTTTTGTGCGTTTTTTATTTTGTGCATTATTACCAACAAGCAGAATATGTCCTTTTGACTGCACTGAAACCATTACCCGAAAACTTCTCTTTGAGCACACTGAACCTCTGAACCAATGCTCAATGTTGTACACGCTGATACTTGATGATGGAGGACCTTTAGCACACTGAACCTCTGAACCAATGCTCGATGCTTGATGATGGAGGACCTTTAGCACACTGAACCTCTGAACCAATGCTCAATGTTGTACATGCTGATACTTGATGATGGAGGACCTTTAGCACACTGAACCTCTCAACCAATGCTCAATGCTTGATGATTGAGGACCTTTAGCACACTGAACCTCTGAACCAATGCTCGATGCTTGATGATGGAGGATCTTTAGCACACTGAACCTCTGAACCAATGCTCAATGTTGTACACGCTGATACTTGATGATGGAGGACGTTTAGCACACTGAACCTCTGAACCAATGCTCAATGTTGTACACTCTGATACTTGATGATGGAGGACCTTTAGCACACTGAACCTCTGAACCAATGCTCAATGTTGTACACGCTGATACTTGATGATGGAGGACCTTTAGCACACTGAACCTCTGAACCAATGCTCAATGTTGTACACGCTGATACTTGATGATGGAGGACCTTTAGCACACTGAACCTCTGAACCAATGCTCAATGTTGTACACGCTGATACTTGATGATGGAGGACCTTTAACACACTGAACCTCTGAACCAATGCTCAATGTTGTACACGCTGATACTTGATGATGGAGGACCTTTAGCACACTGAACCTCTGAACCAATGCTCGATGCTTGATGATGGAGGACCTTTAGCACACTGAACCTCTGAACCAATGCTCAATGTTGTACACGCTGATACTTGATGATGGAGGACCTTTAGCACACTGAACCTCTCAACCAATGCTCAATGCTTGATGATTGAGTACCTTTAGCACACAGAACCTCTGAACCAATGCTCAATGTTGTACACGCTGATACTTGATGATGGAGGACCTTTAGCACACAGAACCTCTGAACCAATGCTCAATGCTTGATGATGGAGGACCTTTAGCACACTGAACCTCTGAACCAATGCTCGATGCTTGATGATGGAGGATCTTTAGCACACTGAACCTCTGAACCAATGCTCAATGTTGTACACGCTGATACTTGATGATGGAGGACCTTTAGCAGACTGAACCTCTGAACCAATGCTCAATGTTGTACACGCTGATACTTGATGATGGAGGACCTTTAGCACACTGAACCTCTGAACCAATGCTCAATGTTGTACACTCTGATACTTGATGATGGAGGACCTTTAGCACACTGAACCTCTGAACCAATGCTCAATGTTGTACACGCTGATACTTGATGATGGAGGACCTTTAGCACACTGAACCTCTGAACCAATGCTCAATGTTGTACACTCTGCTACTTGATGATGGAGGACCTTTAGCACACTGAACCTCTGAACCAATGCTCAATGTTGTACACTCTGATACTTGATGATGGAGGACCTTTAGCACACTGAACCTCCGAACCAATGCTCAATGTTGTACACTCTGACACTTGATGATGGAGGACCTTTAGCACACTGAACCTCCGAACCAATGCTCAATGTTGTACATGCTGATACTTGATGATGGAGGACCTTTAGCACACTGATCCTCTCAACCAATGCTCGATGCTTGATGATTGAGGACCTTTAGCACACTGAACCTCTGAACCAATGCTCAATGTTGTACAAGCTGATACTTGATGATGGAGGACCTTTAGCACACTGAACCTCTGAACCAATGCTCAATGTTGTACATGCTGATACTTGATGATGGAGGACCTTTAGCACACTGAACCTCTCAACCAATGCTCGATGCTTGATGATTGAGGACCTTTAGCACACTGAACCTCTGAACCAATGCTCAATGCTTGATGATGGAGGACCTTTAGCACACTGAACCTCTGAACCAATGCTCGATGCTTGATGATGGAGGATCTTTAGCACACTGAACCTCTGAACCAATGCTCAATGTTGTACACGCTGATACTTGATGATGGAGGACCTTTAGCACACTGAACCTCTGAACCAATGCTCAATGTTGTACACGCTGATACTTGATGATGGAGGACCTTTAGCACACTGAACCTCTGAACCAATGCTCAATGTTGTACACTCTGATACTTGATGATGGAGGACCTTTAGCACACTGAACCTCTGAACCAATGCTCAATGTTGTACACTCTGATACTTGATGATGGAGGACCTTTAGCACACTGATCCTCTCAACCAATGCTCGATGCTTGATGATTGAGGACCTTTAGCACACTGAACCTCTGAACCAATGCTCAATGTTGTACAAGCTGATACTTGATGATGGAGGGCCTTTAGCACACTGAACCTCTGAACCAATGCTCAATGTTGTACACGCTGATACTTGATGATGGAGGACCTTTAGCACACTGAACCTCTCAACCAATGCTCGATGCTTGATGATTGAGGACCTTTAGCACACTGAACCTCTGAACCAATGCTTAATGCTTGATGATGGAGGACCTTTAGCACGCTGAACCTCTGAACCAATGCTCGATGCTTGATGATGGAGGATCTTTAGCACACTGAACCTCTGAACCAATGCTCAATGTTGTACACGCTGATACTTGATGATGGAGGACCTTTAGCACACTGAACCTCTGAACCAATGCTCAATGTTGTACACTCTGATACTTGATGATGGAGGACCTTTAGCACACTGAACCTCTGAACCAATGCTCAATGTTGTACACGCTGATACTTGATGATTAAGGACCTTTAGCACACTGAACCTCTGAACCAATGCTCAATGTTGTACACTCTGATACTTGATGATGGAGGACCTTTAGCACACTGAACCTCTGAACCAATGCTCAATGTTGTACACTCTGATACTTGATGATGGAGGACCTTTAGCACACTGATCCTCTCAACCAATGCTCGATGCTTGATGATTGAGGACCTTTAGCACACTGAACCTCTGAACCAATGCTCAATGTTGTACAAGCTGATACTTGATGATGGAGGACCTTTAGCACACTGAACCTCTCAACCATTGCTCAATGTTGTACACGCTGATACTTGATGATGGAGGACCTTTAGCACACTGAACCTCTAAACCAATGCTCAATGTTGTACACTCTGATACTTGATGATGGAGGACCTTTAGCACACTGAACCTCTCAACCAATGCTCAATGTTGTACACGCTGATACTTGATGATGGAGGACCTTTAGCACACTGAACCTCTGAACCAATGCTCAATGTTGTACACTCTGATACTTGATGATGGAGGACCTTTAGCACACTGAACCTCTGAACCAATGCTCAATGTTGTACACGCTGATACTTGATGATGGAGGACCTTTAGCACACTGAACCTCTGAACCAATGCTCAATGTTGTACACTCTGCTACTTGATGATGGAGGACCTTTAGCACACTGAACCTCTGAACCAATGCTCAATGTTGTACACTCTGATACTTGATGATGGAGGACCTTTAGCACACTGATCCTCTCAACCAATGCTCGATGCTTGATGATTGAGGACCTTTAGCACACTGAACCTCTGAACCAATGCTCAATGTTGTACAAGCTGATACTTGATGATGGAGGACCTTTAGCACACTGAACCTCTGAACCAATGCTCAATGTTGTACACGCTGATACTTGATGATGGAGGACCTTTAGCACACTGAACCTCTCAACCAATGCTCGATGCTTGATGATTGAGGACCTTTAGCACACTGAACCTCTGAACCAATGCTCAATGCTTGATGATGGAGGACCTTTAGCACACTGAACCTCTGAACCAATGCTCAATGCTTGATGATGGAGGATCTTTAGCACACTGAACCTCTGAACCAATGCTCAATGTTGTACACGCTGATACTTGATGATGGAGGACCTTTAGCACACTGAACCTCTGAAACAATGCTCAATGTTGTACACGCTGATACTTGATGATGGAGGACCTTTAGCACACTGAACCTCTGAACCAATGCTCAATGTTGTACACTCTGATACTTGATGATGGAGGACCTTTAGCACACTGAACCTCTGAACCAATGCTTAATGCTTGATGATGGAGGACCTTTAGCACGCTGAAACTCTGAACCAATGCTCGATGCTTGATGATGGAGGATCTTTAGCACACTGAACCTCTGAACCAATGCTCAATGTTGTACACGCTGATACTTGATGATGGAGGACCTTTAGCACACTGAACCTCCGAACCAATGCTCAATGTTGTACACTCTGATACTTGATGATGGAGGACCTTTAGCACACTGAACCTCTGAACCAATGCTCAATGTTGTACACGCTGATACTTGATGATTAAGGACCTTTAGCACACTGAACCTCTGAACCAATGCTCAATGTTGTACACTCTGATACTTGATGATGGAGGACCTTTAGCACACTGAACCTCTGAACCAATGCTCAATGTTGTACACTCTGATACTTGATGATGGAGGACCTTTAGCACACTTATCCTCTCAACCAATGCTCGATGCTTGATGATTGAGGACCTTTAGCACACTGAACCTCTGAACCAATGCTCAATGTTGTACAAGCTGATACTTGATGATGGAGGACCTTTAGCACACTGAACCTCTCAACCATTGCTCAATGTTGTACACGCTGATACTTGATGATGGAGGACCTTTAGCACACTGAACCTCTAAACCAATGCTCAATGTTGTACACTCTGATACTTGATGATGGAGGACCTTTAGCACACTGAACCTCTCAACCAATGCTCGATGCTTGACGATGGAGGACATTTAGCACACTGAACCTTTGAACAAATGCTCAATGTTGTACACGCTGATACTTGATGATGGAGGACCTTTAGCACACTGAACCTCTGAACCAATGCTCAATACTTGATGATGGAGGACCTTTAGCACACTGAACCTCTAAACCAATGCTCAATGCTTGATGATGGAGGACCTTTAGCACACTGAACCTCTGAACCAATGCTCGATGCTTGATGATGGAGAATCTTTAGCACACTGAACCTCTGAACCAATGCTCAATGTTGTACACACTGATACTTGATGATGGAGGACCTTTAGCACACTGAACCTCTGAACCAATGCTCGATGCTTGATGATGGAGGACCTTTAGCACACTGAACCTCTGAACCAATGCTCAATGTTGTACACTCTGATACTTGATGATGGAGGACCTTTAGCACACTGAACCTCTCAACCAATGCTCGATGCTTGATGATTGAGGACCTTTAGCACACTGAACCTCTGAACCAATGCTCAATGCTTGATGATGGAGGACCTTTAGCACACTGAACCTCTGAACCAATGCTTGATGATGGAGGATCTTTAGCACACTGAACCTCTGAACCAATGCTCAATGTTGTACACTCTGATACTTGATGATGGAGGACCTGTAGCACACTGAACCTCCAAACCTATACTCAATGTTGTACACGCTGATACTTGATGATTGAGGACCTTTAGCACACTGAACCTCTGAACCAATGCTCGATGCTTGAAGATGGAGGACCTTTAGCACACTGAACCTCTGAACCAATGCTCAATGTTGTACACTCTGATACTTGATGATGGAGGACCTTTAGCACACTGAACCCCTGAACCAATGCTCAATGTTGTACACGCTGATACTTGATGATGGAGGACCTTTAGCACACTGAACCTCTGAACCAATGCTCAATGTTGTACACTCTGATACTTGATGATGGAGGACCTTTAGCACACTGAACCTCCGAACCTATGCTCAATGTTGTACACGCTGATACTTGATGATTGAGGACCTTTAGCACACTGAACCTCTGAACCAATGCTCAATGCTTGATGATGGAGGACCTTTAGCACACTGAACCTCTGAACCAATGCTTGATGATAGAGGACCTTTAGCACACTGAACCTCTGAACCAATGCTCGATGCTTGATGATGGAGGACCTTTAGCACACTGAACCTCTGAACCAATGCTCAATGTTGTACACTCTGATACTTGATGATGGAGGACCTTTAGCACACTGAACCGCTGAACCAATGCTCAATGCTTGATGATTGAGGACCTTTAGCACACTGAACCTCTGAACCAATGCTCAATGCTTGATGATGGAGGACCTTTAGCACACTGAACCTCTGAACCAATGCTCGATGCTTGATGATGGAGGATCTTTAGCACACTGAACCTCTGAACCAATGCTCAATGTTGTACACTCTGATACTTGATGATGGAGGACCTTTAGCACACTGAACCTCTCAACCAATGCTCGATGCTTGATGATTGAGGACCTTTAGCACACTGAACCTCTGAACCAATGCTCAATGCTTGATGATGGAGGACCTTTAGCACACTGAACCTCTGAACCAATGCTCGATGCTTGATGATGGAGGATCTTTAGCACACTGAACCTCTGAACCAATGCTCAATGTTGTACACTCTGATAATTGATGATGGAGGACCTGTAGCACACTGAACCTCCAAACCTATACTCAATGTTGTACACGCTGATACTTGATGATTGAGGACCTTTAGCACACTGAACCTCTGAACCAATGCTCGATGCTTGATGATGGAGGACCTTTAGCACACTGAACCTCTGAACCAATGCTCAATGTTGTACACTTTGATACTTGATGATGGAGGACCTTTAGCACACTGAACCCCTGAACCAATGCTCAATGTTGTACACGCTGATACTTGATGATGGAGGACCTTTAGCACACTGAACCTCTGAACCAATGCTCAATGTTGTACACTCTGATACTTGATGATGGAGGACCTTTAGCACACTGAACCTCCGAACCTATGCTCAATGTTGTACACGCTGATACTTGATGATGGAGGACCTTTAGCACACTGATCCTCTCAACCAATGCTCGATGCTTGATGATTGAGGACCTTTAGCACACTGAACCTCTGAACCAATGCTCAATGTTGTACAAGCTGATACTTGATGATGGAGGACCTTTAGCACACTGAACCTCTGAACCAATGCTCAATGTTGTACATGCTGATACTTGATGATGGAGGACCTTTAGCACACTGAACCTCTCAACCAATGCTCGATGCTTGATGATTGAGGACCTTTAGCACACTGAACCTCTGAACCAATGCTCAATGCTTGATGATGGAGGACCTTTAGCACACTGAACCTCTGAACCAATGCTCGATGCTTGATGATGGAGGATCTTTAGCACACTGAACCTCTGAACCAATGCTCAATGTTGTACACGCTGATACTTGATGATGGAGGACCTTTAGCACACTGAACCTCTGAACCAATGCTCAATGTTGTACACGCTGATACTTGATGATGGAGGACCTTTAGCACACTGAACCTCTGAACCAATGCTCAATGTTGTACACTCTGATACTTGATGATGGAGGACCTTTAGCACACTGAACCTCTGAACCAATGCTCAATGTTGTACACTCTGATACTTGATGATGGAGGACCTTTAGCACACTGATCCTCTCAACCAATGCTCGATGCTTGATGATTGAGGACCTTTAGCACACTGAACCTCTGAACCAATGCTCAATGTTGTACAAGCTGATACTTGATGATGGAGGGCCTTTAGCACACTGAACCTCTGAACCAATGCTCAATGTTGTACACGCTGATACTTGATGATGGAGGACCTTTAGCACACTGAACCTCTCAACCAATGCTCGATGCTTGATGATTGAGGACCTTTAGCACACTGAACCTCTGAACCAATGCTTAATGCTTGATGATGGAGGACCTTTAGCACGCTGAACCTCTGAACCAATGCTCGATGCTTGATGATGGAGGATCTTTAGCACACTGAACCTCTGAACCAATGCTCAATGTTGTACACGCTGATACTTGATGATGGAGGACCTTTAGCACACTGAACCTCTGAACCAATGCTCAATGTTGTACACTCTGATACTTGATGATGGAGGACCTTTAGCACACTGAACCTCTGAACCAATGCTCAATGTTGTACACGCTGATACTTGATGATTAAGGACCTTTAGCACACTGAACCTCTGAACCAATGCTCAATGTTGTACACTCTGATACTTGATGATGGAGGACCTTTAGCACACTGAACCTCTGAACCAATGCTCAATGTTGTACACTCTGATACTTGATGATGGAGGACCTTTAGCACACTGATCCTCTCAACCAATGCTCGATGCTTGATGATTGAGGACCTTTAGCACACTGAACCTCTGAACCAATGCTCAATGTTGTACAAGCTGATACTTGATGATGGAGGACCTTTAGCACACTGAACCTCTCAACCATTGCTCAATGTTGTACACGCTGATACTTGATGATGGAGGACCTTTAGCACACTGAACCTCTAAACCAATGCTCAATGTTGTACACTCTGATACTTGATGATGGAGGACCTTTAGCACACTGAACCTCTCAACCAATGCTCAATGTTGTACACGCTGATACTTGATGATGGAGGACCTTTAGCACACTGAACCTCTGAACCAATGCTCAATGTTGTACACTCTGATACTTGATGATGGAGGACCTTTAGCACACTGAACCTCTGAACCAATGCTCAATGTTGTACACGCTGATACTTGATGATGGAGGACCTTTAGCACACTGAACCTCTGAACCAATGCTCAATGTTGTACACTCTGCTACTTGATGATGGAGGACCTTTAGCACACTGAACCTCTGAACCAATGCTCAATGTTGTACACTCTGATACTTGATGATGGAGGACCTTTAGCACACTGATCCTCTCAACCAATGCTCGATGCTTGATGATTGAGGACCTTTAGCACACTGAACCTCTGAACCAATGCTCAATGTTGTACAAGCTGATACTTGATGATGGAGGACCTTTAGCACACTGAACCTCTGAACCAATGCTCAATGTTGTACACGCTGATACTTGATGATGGAGGACCTTTAGCACACTGAACCTCTCAACCAATGCTCGATGCTTGATGATTGAGGACCTTTAGCACACTGAACCTCTGAACCAATGCTCAATGCTTGATGATGGAGGACCTTTAGCACACTGAACCTCTGAACCAATGCTCAATGCTTGATGATGGAGGATCTTTAGCACACTGAACCTCTGAACCAATGCTCAATGTTGTACACGCTGATACTTGATGATGGAGGACCTTTAGCACACTGAACCTCTGAAACAATGCTCAATGTTGTACACGCTGATACTTGATGATGGAGGACCTTTAGCACACTGAACCTCTGAACCAATGCTCAATGTTGTACACTCTGATACTTGATGATGGAGGACCTTTAGCACACTGAACCTCTGAACCAATGCTCAATGTTGTACACTCTGATACTTGATGATGGAGGACCTTTAGCACACTGATCCTCTCAACCAATGCTCGATGCTTGATGATTGAGGACCTTTAGCACACTGAACCTCTGAACCAATGCTCAATGTTGTACAAGCTGATACTTGATGATGGAGGACCTTTAGCACACTGAACCTCTGAACCAATGCTCAATGTTGTACACGCTGATACTTGATGATGGAGGACCTTTAGCACACTGAACCTCTCAACCAATGCTCGATGCTTGATGATTGAGGACCTTTAGCACACTGAACCTCTGAACCAATGCTTAATGCTTGATGATGGAGGACCTTTAGCACGCTGAAACTCTGAACCAATGCTCGATGCTTGATGATGGAGGATCTTTAGCACACTGAACCTCTGAACCAATGCTCAATGTTGTACACGCTGATACTTGATGATGGAGGACCTTTAGCACACTGAACCTCCGAACCAATGCTCAATGTTGTACACTCTGATACTTGATGATGGAGGACCTTTAGCACACTGAACCTCTGAACCAATGCTCAATGTTGTACACGCTGATACTTGATGATTAAGGACCTTTAGCACACTGAACCTCTGAACCAATGCTCAATGTTGTACACTCTGATACTTGATGATGGAGGACCTTTAGCACACTGAACCTCTGAACCAATGCTCAATGTTGTACACTCTGATACTTGATGATGGAGGACCTTTAGCACACTTATCCTCTCAACCAATGCTCGATGCTTGATGATTGAGGACCTTTAGCACACTGAACCTCTGAACCAATGCTCAATGTTGTACAAGCTGATACTTGATGATGGAGGACCTTTAGCACACTGAACCTCTCAACCATTGCTCAATGTTGTACACGCTGATACTTGATGATGGAGGACCTTTAGCACACTGAACCTCTAAACCAATGCTCAATGTTGTACACTCTGATACTTGATGATGGAGGACCTTTAGCACACTGAACCTCTCAACCAATGCTCGATGCTTGACGATGGAGGACATTTAGCACACTGAACCTTTGAACAAATGCTCAATGTTGTACACGCTGATACTTGATGATGGAGGACCTTTAGCACACTGAACCTCTGAACCAATGCTCAATACTTGATGATGGAGGACCTTTAGCACACTGAACCTCTAAACCAATGCTCAATGCTTGATGATGGAGGACCTTTAGCACACTGAACCTCTGAACCAATGCTCGATGCTTGATGATGGAGAATCTTTAGCACACTGAACCTCTGAACCAATGCTCAATGTTGTACACACTGATACTTGATGATGGAGGACCTTTAGCACACTGAACCTCTGAACCAATGCTCGATGCTTGATGATGGAGGACCTTTAGCACACTGAACCTCTGAACCAATGCTCAATGTTGTACACTCTGATACTTGATGATGGAGGACCTTTAGCACACTGAACCTCTCAACCAATGCTCGATGCTTGATGATTGAGGACCTTTAGCACACTGAACCTCTGAACCAATGCTCAATGCTTGATGATGGAGGACCTTTAGCACACTGAACCTCTGAACCAATGCTTGATGATGGAGGATCTTTAGCACACTGAACCTCTGAACCAATGCTCAATGTTGTACACTCTGATACTTGATGATGGAGGACCTGTAGCACACTGAACCTCCAAACCTATACTCAATGTTGTACACGCTGATACTTGATGATTGAGGACCTTTAGCACACTGAACCTCTGAACCAATGCTCGATGCTTGAAGATGGAGGACCTTTAGCACACTGAACCTCTGAACCAATGCTCAATGTTGTACACTCTGATACTTGATGATGGAGGACCTTTAGCACACTGAACCCCTGAACCAATGCTCAATGTTGTACACGCTGATACTTGATGATGGAGGACCTTTAGCACACTGAACCTCTGAACCAATGCTCAATGTTGTACACTCTGATACTTGATGATGGAGGACCTTTAGCTCACTGAACCTCCGAACCTATGCTCAATGTTGTACACGCTGATACTTGATGATTGAGGACCTTTAGCACACTGAACCTCTGAACCAATGCTCAATGCTTGATGATGGAGGACCTTTAGCACACTGAACCTCTGAACCAATGCTTGATGATAGAGGACCTTTAGCACACTGAACCTCTGAACCAATGCTCGATGCTTGATGATGGAGGACCTTTAGCACACTGAACCTCTGAACCAATGCTCAATGTTGTACACTCTGATACTTGATGATGGAGGACCTTTAGCACACTGAACCGCTGAACCAATGCTCAATGCTTGATGATTGAGGACCTTTAGCACACTGAACCTCTGAACCAATGCTCAATGCTTGATGATGGAGGACCTTTAGCACACTGAACCTCTGAACCAATGCTCGATGCTTGATGATGGAGGATCTTTAGCACACTGAACCTCTGAACCAATGCTCAATGTTGTACACTCTGATACTTGATGATGGAGGACCTTTAGCACACTGAACCTCTCAACCAATGCTCGATGCTTGATGATTGAGGACCTTTAGCACACTGAACCTCTGAACCAATGCTCAATGCTTGATGATGGAGGACCTTTAGCACACTGAACCTCTGAACCAATGCTCGATGCTTGATGATGGAGGATCTTTAGCACACTGAACCTCTGAACCAATGCTCAATGTTGTACACTCTGATAATTGATGATGGAGGACCTGTAGCACACTGAACCTCCAAACCTATACTCAATGTTGTACACGCTGATACTTGATGATTGAGGACCTTTAGCACACTGAACCTCTGAACCAATGCTCGATGCTTGATGATGGAGGACCTTTAGCACACTGAACCTCTGAACCAATGCTCAATGTTGTACACTTTGATACTTGATGATGGAGGACCTTTAGCACACTGAACCCCTGAACCAATGCTCAATGTTGTACACGCTGATACTTGATGATGGAGGACCTTTAGCACACTGAACCTCTGAACCAATGCTCAATGTTGTACACTCTGATACTTGATGATGGAGGACCTTTAGCACACTGAACCTCCGAACCTATGCTCAATGTTGTACACGCTGATACTTGATGATTGAGGACCTTTAGCACACTGAACCTCTGAACCAATGCTCAATGCTTGATGATGGAGGACCTTTAGCACACTGAACCTCTGAACCAATGCTTGATGATGGAGGACCTTTAGCACACTGAACCTCTGAACCAATGCTCAATGTTGTACACTCTGATACTTGATGATGGAGGACCTTTAGCACACTGAACCTCTGAACCAATGCTCGATGCTTGATGATTGAGGACCTTTAGCACACTGAACCTCTGAACCAATGCTCAATGCTTGATGATGGAGGACCTTTAGCACACTGAACCTCTGAACCAATGCTTGATGCTTGATGATGGAGGATCTTTAGCACACTGAACCTCTGAACCAATGCTCAATGTTGTACACTCTGATACTTGATGATGGAGGACCTTTAGCACACTGAACCTCTCAACCAATGCTCGATGCTTGATGATTGAGGACCTTTAGCACACTGAACCTCTGAACCAATGCTCAATGCTTGATGATGGAGGACCTTTAGCACACTGAACCTCTGAACCAATGCTCGATGCTTGATGATGGAGGATCTTTAGCACACTGAACCTCTGAACCAATGCTCAATGTTGTACACTCTGATACTTGATGATGGAGGACCTGTAGCACACTGAACCTCCGAACCTATACTCAATGTTGTACACGCTGATACTTGATGATTGAGGACCTTTAGCACACTGAACCTCTGAACCAATGCTCGATGCTTGATGATGGAGGACCTTTAGCACACTGAACCTCTGAACCAATGCTCAATGCTTGATGATGGAGGACCTTTAGCACACTGAACCTCTGAACCAATGCTTGATGATGGAGGACCTTTAGCACACTGAACCTCCGAACCAATGCTCGATGCTTGATGATGGAGGACCTTTAGCACACTGAACCTCTGAACCAATGCTCAATGTTGTACACGCTGATACTTGATGATGGAGGACCTTTAGCACACTGAACCTCTGAACCAATGCTCAATGTTGAACACTCTGATACTTGATGATGGAGGACCTTTAGCACACTGAACCTCTGAACCAATGCTCAATGCTTGATGATGGAGGACCTTTAGCACACTGAACCTCTGAACCAATGCTTGATGATGGAGGACCTTTAGCACACTGAACCTCCGAACCAATGCTCGATGCTTGATGATGGAGGACCTTTAGCACACTGAACCTCTGAACCAATGCTCAATGTTGTACACGCTGATACTTGATGATGGAGGACCTTTAGCACACTGAACCTCTGAACCAATGCTCAATGTTGAACACTCTGATACTTGATGATGGAGGACCTTTAGCACACTGAACCTCCGAACCAATGCTCAATGTTGTACACTCTGATACTTGATACCTTTGAAGTCCACAAGAGGTTGCCGGCGTCCACAATGACGCCTAACCGGAAACCCAGAATTACGCGCATCCTCTGATGCGCTGCACCAGCCTAAATTCTTCCACTCCCAGAGAATCATGGGAAATGTAGTTCTGGTCGTTATTAAGACCTTTAGCACACTGAACCTCTGAACCAATGCTTGACGATAGAGGACCTTTAGCACACTGAACCTCTCAACCAATGCTCGATGCTTGATGATGGAGGACCTTCAGCACACTGAACCTTTGAACCAATGCTCAATGTTGTACACGCTGATACTTGATGATGGAGGACCTTTTGCACACTGAACCTTTGAACCAATGCTCAATGTTGTACACGCTGATACTTGATGATGGAGGACCTTTAGCACACTGAACCTCTCAACCAATGCTCAATGTTGTACACGCTGATACTTGATGATGGAGGACCTGTAGCACACTGAACCTCCGAACCTATACTCAATGTTGTACACGCTGATACTTGATGATTGAGGACCTTTAGCACACTGAACCTCTGAACCAATGCTCGATGCTTGATGATGGAGGACCTTTAGCACACTGAACCTCTGAACCAATGCTCAATGCTTGATGATGGAGGACCTTTAGCACACTGAACCTCTGAACCAATGCTTGATGATGGAGGACCTTTAGCACACTGAACCTCCGAACCAATGCTCGATGCTTGATGATGGAGGACCTTTAGCACACTGAACCTCTGAACCAATGCTCAATGTTGTACACGCTGATACTTGATGATGGAGGACCTTTAGCACACTGAACCTCTGAACCAATGCTCAATGTTGAACACTCTGATACTTGATGATGGAGGACCTTTAGCACACTGAACCTCTGAACCAATGCTCAATGCTTGATGATGGAGGACCTTTAGCACACTGAACCTCTGAACCAATGCTTGATGATGGAGGACCTTTAGCACACTGAACCTCCGAACCAATGCTCGATGCTTGATGATGGAGGACCTTTAGCACACTGAACCTCTGAACCAATGCTCAATGTTGTACACGCTGATACTTGATGATGGAGGACCTTTAGCACACTGAACCTCTGAACCAATGCTCAATGTTGAACACTCTGATACTTGATGATGGAGGACCTTTAGCACACTGAACCTCCGAACCAATGCTCAATGTTGTACACTCTGATACTTGATACCTTTGAAGTCCACAAGAGGTTGCCGGCGTCCACAATGACGCCTAACCGGAAACCCAGAATTACGCGCATCCTCTGATGCGCTGCACCAGCCTAAATTCTTCCACTCCCAGAGAATCATGGGAAATGTAGTTCTGGTCGTTATTAAGACCTTTAGCACACTGAACCTCTGAACCAATGCTTGACGATAGAGGACCTTTAGCACACTGAACCTCTCAACCAATGCTCGATGCTTGATGATGGAGGACCTTCAGCACACTGAACCTTTGAACCAATGCTCAATGTTGTACACGCTGATACTTGATGATGGAGGACCTTTTGCACACTGAACCTCTGAACCAATGCTCAATGTTGTACACGCTGATACTTGATGATGGAGGACCTTTAGCACACTGAACCTTTGAACCAATGCTCAATGTTGTACAAGCTGATGCTTGATGATGGAGGACCTTTAGCACACTGAACCTTTGAACCAATGCTCAATGTTGTACACGCTGATACTTGATGATGGAGGACCTTTAGCACACTGAACCTCTCAACCAATGCTCAATGTTGTACACGCTGATACTTGATGATGGAGGACCTGTAGCACACTGAACCTCCGAACCTATACTAAATGTTGTACACGCTGATACTTGATGATTGAGGACCTTTAGCACACTGAACCTCTGAACCAATGCTCGATGCTTGATGATGGAGGACCTTTAGCACACTGAACCTCTGAACCAATGCTCAATGTTGTACACGCTGATACTTGATGATGGAGGACCTTTAGCACACTGAACCTCTGAACCAATGCTCGATGCTTGATGATGGAGGACCTTTAGCACACTGAACCTCTGAACCAATGCTCAATGTTGTACATGCTGATACTTGATGATTGAGGACCTTTAGCACACTGAACCTCTGAACCAATGCTCGATGCTTGATGATGGAGGACCTTTAGCACACTGAACCTCCGAACCTATACTAAATGTTGTACACGCTGATACTTGATGATTGAGGACCTTTAGCACACTGAACCTCTGAACCAATGCTCGATGCTTGATGATGGAGGACCTTTAGCACACTGAACCTCTGAACCAATGCTCAATGTTGTACACGCTGATACTTGATGATGGAGGACCTTTAGCACACTAGCTTCAGACCATCATTTGTTTCACCCAAAAACACAAGCAATAAACCCTGAAGAAGTCCTTTTAGACGAAATGCATTGGCTTCACTATGCTACAGCTATATTTAAAAAGAATAGAAATGTTTTAAATGAAAAAAATTATGAATAAAGAATCATATTTCCCAAGAAAAAGATTCTGGGAGTCTGTGCATCACATAGCTTAACCATGAATCCAACTGTCTTTAATAATAGGGCTATTGAGGTTATGTGGGTGCTGAGTCATACTATTTTCTTTTTGAATGATATTGTTCTCAAAGCAATGTATTTAACAATGTCTCAGTAAGGTTACAACTCTCAAGGCCTCTTCTGCCAGCTCGCTGTATTTCATTTATTCACAATAGTTCACTGTTGTTTTGTAACTGGTTTGTTCTGTCATCTGCAGAGGCTTTCAGCCCCTGCTAGTTGAATCTATATCTATATACTGGATTGGTACTTAACGCCTTACTACAATATGATGTTTCATAATTTTGTGCTTTGATTTGTCGAAATTGTATTTTTCTTGCTCTCACCATTATGAAAATGCACTTTTCATGTATTCCTGTGAAGAGATTTCCAATGCAAACTCTCAGATATGGGGATGAACAAGAGTCCTTTCCGATGCTCTAGGGACGCTGTCCAATTTCTTACTGATTTTGCTGCTCCTTGGTACTTACAGTAATATTTGAGTTTGCTTACAGCTCCACTCTGTATTGTCCTATGGCTGGGAGTCTCCATGGCATTGACATTATACATTTGTGAATTGTACCATTTTAATTTTGTAATAAATCTTTCTAAATTCAATATTCTGAAATAGAGTTTACTCATTATGTCTGTTTTTACTTAAATAACTGTATTTTCGGTATACTACGAGATCACTTTTCTTGGGACACATTGCCCCATGAACCTGAGGTTTACCACCGTCCCAGACCTATCCACCCTTAGGCTTTTAGGTAAGGAGTCTGCTTGGGGAGTAAGAAGTTAAGGGTTCCCCATGCCAACAGTGTCATCAAGCATGCTCGTGCAAACCCCTTCTGACGTGAGATAGCTGGGTCTTGCATGAGATATGCACTTGTTGTGCTCTCCCTGGTGCAAATGTCTCTGTGATGACAACCACCTAAGTGTAAGCCCCATAAAACATGTAATCTCCTGGAAAGTATGTGCTACGCATGGGAATATCATAGGATATTTCGCATACAGGTTTTTTACACTTGGTTTCTTATGGCGCTTGGATTTTCACGCAGAGCCACAGTGTGCTCCCTTGTTAATTCTGGCTGTTAGTTGTTGGTGCCGCTCCATCCAGTGTGCACACAGTGATACTGGATGGCGGGGTGCTGCCATCAATGTTACATCACTGAAGTCAGAGGGATTGTGAAAAACCAAGTGTCACACAAAGAACAGGGGTAGCAGATGTATTCAGCAGGAGAGTGGTGAGGGTGTAGTATGTAGCACGCTGTCACATGTATTACTAAAGCATGATGTGGTAGAGCAGTGTCTTTTAGAACTGACATCCCACAGCCTTTCCTTTCACACTCTGTGTGCACCAGCAAGATTGTCACACAGTTCACTTTACAAAAGCCTCTCTCTTTGCAATTAGAGTTAGTAGACGTCGCATCATCCTGAAATTGCTTAAAAAGTTTCTTCCACTGCTCCCCATTAATGCCAGGAAACCTGTCATGCGAGCGTTGATTACCTCCCGCATAGATTGTCCAACGCTCTTTATGTCAGCCTGCCCACCTACGTGCTTAATAAACTACAGGTGATCCAGAATGCAGCGGCTAGACTATTACTGAACCTTCCCAAGCAGGCAAACGTTGGGTCGCATCTTTGTGATCTGCACTGGCTGCCAGTGGGTGCGAGGGTGAAGTTCAAGGACCTTGTGATGGTTCACTCTCGGCCTACCTTCAATCCAGATTTGGTTTCTACTCTCCTGCCAGGCAGCTTCGTTCTTCTAACAAGCTACTGGCGAATGTTCCAAGGGCCCTCAAACAGAGGTGGTAGCTCCCTGTCCCATCTGGGTGCTATGGTCTGAAATCAACTTCCGGTGGAGCGGCGAGCTGTCCGTGCCCCGAGCATGTTTAGGAAGAAGCTGAAGACATCTCTCTTTAGATAAGCGCCGGGACACCTCCTAGTTGAGGTAGCTGTTCGCGCTATAGAAAAAACAGTATTATTATTATTATTATAAGTTCTCCTGAGCTGATAGTCTACCTCCTAGGCACACGCTGCGACACTCCGTGGAGCAGCTGTGCACGTTATAAGTGCCATTAACATAACATAACATATCATAACTTGGCTTCAGGATGCAGATACTGCAATAATTAATCTGGCATTCCCTTCCAACTACACAGTGTTTACTCTTAACCGCACTTCTAGAGGGGGTGGAATAGCCATGGCGATAAAATCTTGCTTCCCGGCTGATTGGAAAGCTCTTGACCTACCAGCGTGCGAGAGCGCTTCTTTTAAGGTAGCCTTCAGTCATCAGTTCACTCTTAGCGGTATGCTTATCTACCGCCCGCCAGGGAACTACACTGTCTTCAAGGCCGCTCTTGCTGACGTGGTCAGCTCTTTAGCTCCTAGATGTGCTAATTTTAACATCCTAGGCGACCTCAATATACACTTTGATCAAAGGTCATCTGCACCTATTAATTCCCTGCTAGCGGACCTTGAAGCCATGCAATTGAACCAACTAGTTACCTCCCCTACCCACACAGGAGGTCACATCCTTGACCCCTTCTTTACCACACTGGAACGAGCTAGGGTATCTGACCCGATGGTGGTAGGTTGGACTGATCATCTGTTGGTGAAAGTTTTGTGTCCCTTAGATGACCCACAATTTAAACCTGTGGACAGACTGATTCTCAAAAGAAATTGGCATAAGCTCAAACTAGAGGAGTTTTTTAAGATCTTGGAGGCGCAGCCCCTGGGCAATCTGCTGAATGTGGAACAAGGATATGAGCAGTTTCGTAACTGGGTCCTAGCCGCCCTTGACTCTCTTATACCAATGCGCTGGTCGAAATGCCATGCCAAAACTCCCAGCCCATGGTATAATGATACTCTTGCCGAGCTTAAGAGAACGTGCCGGCAAGCTGAAAGGGCTTGGAGGAAATCCTTTGATCCCACTTTGAAATCTCTGTACTTTGCCCAGCTTAAGATCTATCACAGGGCAATCTGCCAAACCCGGGCCGCACACTATGCTTCTGAGTATCAGAATAGCCCCAACCCATCCAAATTAATCTTCAAGGTCCCCAAAGACCTTGTGGGGAAACGGGCCACCTCGGTGGAAATCTGCACGGACTTTCACTGTGAAAGTCTGGCATCCTTTTTCGCGGAGAAAGTGCAGGCAATCTACCGAGGATTTATGTCATCTGTGCCCAGTGCTGAGCAAGCTGGTGTGACGGCTACAGTTCATGAAACCCTATCCTCCCTGCCAGTAATGTCTGACGAGGTTTTCGATACTCTGAGCCTCAAAATTAAATCTGGCTCTCCATTAGATCCGCTGAAGCCAGAGTTATTCAAACTTCTTCCGCCCCTATGTCGTGAGCCCATACTGGATTTGATCAATCTATCACTCACATCGGGTGTGGTCCCTTCCTCCTGGAAGCAGGCAGTGGTCAGCCCCATTTTAAAGAAGCCTAACCTGGATCCCCTTTTACCAGAAAACTATCGTCCCATCTCCCTCCTGCCCTGGACCGCTAAGGTTACTGAGGCACACGTGAACTCCATCTTGTCTGCCCACCTTTCCCGAAATAACATTCTAGACGAGAGCCAGAATGGTTTTCGTGCACAACACAGCACCAAAACTGCACTGCTCTTTATGACTGAGCATTTGCGTACGGTGCTAGATGCTGGGCAGACAGCGGCGCTCCTCCTGTTAGACCTGAGCGCCGCGTTTGACACAGTGTCTCATGTTATTCTGATCCGGCGTTTGGAGGAAGTGGGAATTGAGGGGACTGCTCTCCAATGGTTTCGCTCTTTCCTCTCGGACCGGTTTTTCAAAGTGGCTATTCCACCTGGTCAGTCCTCTTTCCATCCACTGGGGCTGGGGGTTCCGCAGGGCTCTGCGTTGAGCCCCACTCTGTTCAACTTATATGTGAAACCGCTGGCTGCAGTCGTCAGACAATGTGGCCTAACCATGACATCGTATGCCGACGACACGCAGCTGGCGGTGACACTCAGCGGGGATCCCGAGGTGAACGCTCCCAGATTCCGTGCAGGACTCATAGCCGTGGCAAATTGGATGCGAACTAACTGCTTGCAGTTAAATGCCAAAAAAACCGAGGTCCTGATCTTAGGAAAGCAGGAGGAGCTCTGGGGAGACCAGTGGTGGCCTCCAGAATTGGGGGTGACTCCCATCCCAGCTGCCGAAGTTAAGAACTTGGGGGTTTGGCTGGATCCTACACTCTCCTTCACCAGCCATACGAAGAAGGTTGCAGCTACCTGTTATGGTATTCTGCGAGGACTGAGACCGGTCCTTAAATTCTTCGACCCCCCTACTCGGCAACTGGTTGTCCAAGCCTCCATTCTTTCCCGGCTGGACTATGGGAGTGCGTTGCTGCTCGGAGTGAATCAGGCGGAGGCTACTAGACTGCAAAGGGTGCAGAACGCTGCGGCGCGCGCCATCGTTGGCCTTCCTAGACAGTGCTCTGTCTCTGCAGTTTTGACCTCTCTCCATTGGCTGCCGGTCAGACAAAGAATTAAATTTAAGGCTCTTTGCCTGACATTTAAGATCCTGAAGCTTTCCTCTCCTCCTGCCCTTGCTAATCTTGTTTCCGCCTATGTTCCTACGCGGTCTCTTAGATCGGAATTTCTCCATCTGGCGGTTAAGACTCGGTTTAGACTGAGTAGGATGGGAAGGCGCTCCTTTCGAGTTCTAGCTTCAGGACTATGGAACTCTCTCCCTGTCCATATTCGAGCCTTGAACAGCCTGACTCCCTTTAGGCGCGCCATAAAAACTTTTTTGTTCCCAACTGCTGACTGATTCCCTCTTCTCTTTCCCAGCATCGATTTGTTGTGTTGTGGTACCTGATCAGGCGCCGGGACGCCCCTTGGCTGGGGCAGCTGTGCGCCTTATAAAAGCTACTAACATAACACATAACATAACATAGACACCAATCCACATGTTAAAATAATAAGTAGGAATTTGTCAGAAGACATAGCCTGACATTTGAAATCTGTGTTTCAATGTAGAGTAAATGAGACAAGACAAAAACACAATTTAAAGACAACTGTATTTGCTCATTCACCGTCTGAACTCCAGAATGGTCATTGTGGGGATCCTGCATCGCCCCTGAACCCTTACTTTCAGCGTCAATGGGCACACCCCTGGCATTCAGTCCCAGAAAGTTGATGCCATGAGACGAAAAACCATATTTAGCAGGAAAATGTGATCGATGCTGTTGTTTACACCACTTCATATCACATTGTGCTCCTTTGCACCCAACACAAACCCATAGCAAATCCAGCCCACTATGTTTACACAAATTCAAAAACTGGTGTAGGTCTGTGAAGTAATAGTGCATAACTTACTCACTTGTGCTTAATTTACGCCTGTTCAAGTCTCATTTCTGGTTGCCTCCATGGCTGCGTCAGAGGAGTAGAGAGAAATGTAAAACATAGTCGGTGACTAGCCACTCAGGTGCTTTTGAAGTATTTTTTTGAGTATTTATTATATCCCACACTCTTCTCCACACTTTAACGACAACTAGAATATTGAGAAGGAAATGCCGGGCTACATGTGAGGACGAGCACAGAAGACACGGGGGGAGGGAGAGACAGGGCGAGTTAGCAAAACTATTTCGAATGAGAGGAAAAGATTTCAAGAGTTCATTATTCTCCACCATCCCCAGCCACCGCCACAGTCCCACAGGTTCTAGGCCGTACTCTCTTTCAAGCATCAATAAGTGAAAGATGTTGTAAGCAAACTTGTTGCCCTTATTATTAATGAAGCCGTTTGGGTGTCCAGACTACTAGATGGCTCCAGAAGCCATGTGTTCTCCTTCCCTGATGCACATAGGGCCTGATTCACAGAACTAACGTAAGACAAAATCCTAAACTTACTACCATTTTGGTATTCACAGAAGGCACTTACTCATTTTGGTATTCACAGAAGGCACTTACTCATTTTGGTATTCACAGAAGGCACTTACTCATTTTGGTATTCACAGAAGGCACTTACTCATTTTGGTATTCACAGAAGTTTGGACTCCTAACTTTAGACTCCTAAATGCCTTCTGTGAATACCGACAGTCTTAAAATTTTGATTTTTCTCAACTTTACTACTACTAAACTGAGAAAAATCCAAATTTTAGGACTTTCTGTATTCACAGAAGGCATTTAGGAGTCCTAAAGTTAGGACTCCTAACTTCTGTGAATACCGAAATGAGTAAGTGTCTTCTGTGAATACCAAAATGAGTAAGTGCCTTCTGTGAATATGAAAATGGTAGTAAGTTTAGGATTTTGTCTTAAGTTAGTTCTGTAAATCGGGCCCATACTCTTTATTACTTAGAAGCAGGATCTGCTTGTCGCACCTGGCCACAATGTCAGTTGTATCTAGAGGGCCTGCAGAAGTTTTTGGGCCCCAGGCCTCGCATGCACTTCTGACAAGTTCGGCCACCACGTTTCTGTGGTGCTGCATTATTTCAAAAGACCCTGCTTTGCCACCTCACTGCTGTGGCGTCTGGCCTGGCTGAACACATGCTGCGCTGAGGCTAGGTCTCAGACTTGTAACACAGCAAGAAGGTGCAAATGGACACTTGGAATGTTCTCCGAGCCAAGAACCGAGCGGTCTTGCGCTCCTTTATTTATCCTTTGGGGCGAGTTTGCCCTCCGGGTGCATGGATGCGTGATACAATGTAGAATGCGGGCCGGGTGGCACCTTAACTACATCCCTCCAATCTTTCAGATACTACGTTCATATAATGTTCATGACTTAGTCCTTAGACACACGGCGCACAAAGTCTCTCAGTATTTGGCTGGGGGCAGGATTCGGCCGAAGACAATACTTCTGGCTCCCGGAGTTGTTCTCAACCCTAGTCCCCACTGAGTTATTACACAGTGACAGTGGGCTTGCACTGGGGTTAATCTGTTCTACACCAGCCGGTGTTCCTCCTTCCGGGAGCATTGGCGTAATTGTATTAACATTCCTTGGGGTACTCTGTAGCACTATGTCTTCTCCCCACTCTTCCATTCCGGTCTCCTTATTTTCTGCTGGGATCCTGGCCAACACTTTCTTAAACCACAAGACGTTCCTTGTGAAGACACGGGTCCCGTGCTTGGCCGATACCATAGCTCCCTGCACATTGGTGACTTCCCACACTTCCGGCTTGTACGGGGTGTGGTACTTCCATCTGGGGTATCACTCCTTCACTATGACTATGTCTCCTACTTGGATGCCAGCCACTTGCGCCCTGCACACTAAGCTGGCCTTGTTGTTAGTGGCCAGTAATCCTGGCTTGCGTAGCCGCTGGGTCCAGATCAGGTGGACTCCAGGATGGATCTGTGGGAATGCTGTCTTGAGGCACATTCCAGAATAACAGATGTGCTGGGTCACACTGTGTCGTACCGTGGGGAGTCTGACAGTATGCACCCAAGAATTGCTGTAGGCAGTGCTCAGCATCTTCGCCTTTTTCAACGCCAATCCTCAGATCCCTGTTCAGAGTCCGCATGAAGCGTTCTACTTCTCCATTAGCCTGCAGCCACTGTGGCATGATCTTGTGGTGCCAAATCGCAAGGAACATCAGGCACTCCTGGAATTCTCTCCCTTGGAAGGGTGGTCAATTATCTGACTTGACTTCTTTTGGAAAACCCATCATCGCGAAGATGTGGTCGGGTGTGGTTTTAACTTGAGGAAAAGCCGACGATGACACCAGCTCTACCACTGGGAACTTGGAGTGTGAATCAATGAGGACCAAAGTACTCCGTAGATCGGGAAGTGATCCAAAATCAATGCTGACTTGAGTCTACGGCTCAGGACATGGCGCTTCAGTAATGACTGGAGATGACGCCGGGTCATTGCTGGTGATGTTGCACGAGTGGCAGGTGCGTATGGCCTCTTCGCCCATAGTGGCCATGCCAGAGAACCACACTTTGTTTCTGAGGCGTGCTTTAGTCTTCGCGATCCCTTGATGCCCTTGATGCGCTAGACTGACCACTCTCCCGTGCAGGCTCCTGGGGATCACCAGTGTGGTGCCACGCAGATAACCCCATGCAGTCCCTCACTCAGTTCATTACGGGCCCTCCAAAGTTGTTGACGGGACATCCTTTCTTCTTCTGTCAGAGCATGAGCTCCATCAAGAAAATGTTGCATCTCCGGTCTTTACCTTGGCCAAACCTTCATCGGCCGTGGTAGCCTTACCAATGTCTTCAACCGTGAGCACGTTTGGGTAGGCTTCAAGAGACACCAGCCTGACAAACTCCTCCGTATTGTCCTCATCGGCAAGCCGTCTTCTTGATGCAGCAGTCGTGGCCGGGTGACGTGACAGAAAATCAGCTGGGTTGTTGATCCCAGGCCGACAGATGACGTCAAAATGATAAGCCTGCAGTTGCACTGCCCATCTCTCTATCCACGGGGGAGCTAATCTGGGAGTACCTGCAAAGAGAGTAATTAGAGACTTGTAGTCCGTGACCACCCGAAACTCCTGCCCGTAGAGATAGAGGTGGAAGTGTTGGCACACCCACTTGATGGCCAGGGCTTCACACTGTCTCTGGGCATACACCATCTCTGTCCCTGTCAGGTCCCTGCTGGCACAAGTGACTGGTACCCACTCATTCACAGTCGTCTCCTGCATGAGAACAGCTCCTAGACACACAGGGCAAGCGTGTACCACTACCTCGGTGCATCTGTTGGGCTGGAAGTACGCCATGACCTTTTTGTCGATGAGAGCCTCCTTCACAGCAAGGAATGTGGCCTCTTACTTCGCAGTCCAGGACTGGGGTTGTCCTGCTTTTCTGAGGGTCCGGAGAGGCTCTGAGAGAGATGCCAGACTCGGAATCAATCAGCCACAATATGTGGCCATGCCTAGGAAGCTGCAGACCTCCGTTAGCGATGTGGGTCTCGGGCTGTGCGTATGGCAGCAGCCTTCTTTGGGTCAACCTGGAGGCCATCTTGAGAGAAGATGTAGCCGAAGAACTCCACTAACTCTTGGTAAAACAAGCACTTGGCTGAAAGGAGGGTAAGTCCGCTTTCTTAAAGTCGTCGAAGGGTGTCTCTGCGATGTACATGGTGCTCCTCTAGGGTCTTGGAGAACACCAAGAGGGCATCGCTCAAATTGATAACACCTTGCAACCCTGTGACTGTCTCCCTGATAGTGTTCTGAAACACCTCCGCTGCACAGGACACCCCGAAGCTCAGCCGCTTGTATCATCGTAGACCCACACGAGTGGAGAATGTCGAGATGTTCCTGCTTTCTGAATGAAGTTCTAGCTGGTGATAGCCAGTGTTAAGGTTGAGCTTTGTAAACCACTTGGCCCCGTTGAGATCCGCCATAAATGTCATCCATGGTGGGCGTGAGATGTCGCTCCGCTTCATGGCTTGGTTTAGAAGGCACTTGTCGACACATAGCCGAATGGCTCTAGGGTGTTTTGGCTTGGGGGCTATGACCAGGGGAGACACCCACGGGGTGGGGTCCGACCCTCTCTGTTACACCCAACTGCTCCAGCTTTTTATAACTCTTCCTCTACTTGGGGGCGTAGGTGGAACAGCACCCTCCTGTGCCTCAGGGCTGTGGGCTTGACTGTCGGATCAATGTGTAGTTTGAACCGCTTCCCTTTCAGGTACCTCAGTCCCTCAAAGTTAGGGAAATTCTTTGAGTATATCTAGGGCATGCAGGTCATGTACCTGGTTAGCGTAAAAGACTAGCTTCAGATCTTCCGCCGTGTGGCAGCTGAGGAGTGTTCTTCGATTCCCTAAGGTGACATGAAACTGCATGTGAAGGCGGAGTAATCCACTGGATACTTCAACCTCCATGACTCCTCCCAAGGGGAGTGGCTCCGTCCCGCCATAGGTGTACATCTTTGCCTTGGAGGGTGTGAGCGGGGGTCTCGGGGATAGCTGGTAGTATTGTTCACTGTCCATCACGTTCACTGATGCCCCAGTGTCTATGAGCGCCTTGACCGCAGACCCTGCCACTGTGATGGTGCACATGAGTAGAGGCCGATGTTTCGGGCCTTCTCGACTCACAAACGATACTATGAAGACATCATCTTCATTCGCGCCTAGACCATAGCCTTGCAGGGTGGCGTCCACCTGCTCCAACGGGTTATCCAACGTCAGTAGTCTAACTGCTTTCGGCGGTCCGCGCTGTCCGGTAGTGTTTGTTCTCGCTCTCCCGCCTCGACACACCTTAGCGAAGTGGTTGAGCTTTCCGCACTGGGAGCAGGTCTTCCCCCTCGCAAAAAATCGGCCATACAGTGGATGATCCAAGCCACAGTTATCACATGCGTTCTTCTGTGATGTTCTCTCATTCCCTCTTGGTGCTGCTGGTCGTCTTTGAAAGCTGCCTACCCTCTCCTTTATTACCTGAGGTCGAGCGGCACCTGACTGAGTGGGCCGGTTAAGTGCTGCTTTCACCCATGTATGACCTGCGCCCAAATTTCTTCTTTTTGGTAGTATAGTGTGCTGGAACTCGCCAGTTTCCGTCGGCGAGCGTAGAAGACGTCTATGGTCTCGGCCTTCCCTTGTCTCACCTGGCGAAACTTTAATCGCTCAAAGTCAGGGTTTATCTACAGGTCGAAATGCCTGTTCAAAGCCGCTACCACCTCTTAGTAGTTGTCGTCAGCCCCTGTGTTGTGCAGGGTTTCGAACAAATCATAGAGTTCTCATGCTCGGTAACACATTAGGAGTGACCGTTTCACCCTACCATCTGTCTTTGTCATGCCCACAAAATAATGATCCACGATTTCCAATGTGCTGCCGCCGTGGCCGAATCTGCCAGTTCGCTGAACGGGGGCAGGGCACCCACTGTGGCATGGCCTAGTTGCGGTGGCGTGCGCGGAGGCGCCTATACCGGGACCTGTGCTTGTGGCGCAGGTGCACCAGCTCCATCCGGGTTGGGAATGCTCATTGCTGCTCAAAAGCAATTCCTCAGGGTGAGAGCAACACCTGCCGTGCTGTCAGGGGTGTATCTGTGGGCAGGGTGTGCTCTTGCCGGTCACCGCAGCTCTGTTGCACTCACCAGTGCTTGTTTGCTGGGTCTGTTCTGGCGGTCAGTGTGTAGTGGGCACTGAGTATGCAGGACCTTGGCTGAAGGTGGCTTTCCCTTGCAGATCAAGCAGAACCTTGGCAGACATGGACTTCCTCATGTTGCTGCCAGTGCTTGTTTGATTGCTTGGTCTCGTGACCACACAGCTGCAGCCCCACAGTTATGTGGAGCGCATGGGGTGCAGGTGACTCCACTTTCACCCTTGCACGCCGGATACAGGCTCGACCACGTGGCAGTGGGGGCGCTGCGTACAGCCAGAGAGGGCCTTCTCAAGCAGGTTCTTTAGACTCGACCACGTGGCAGTGGGGGCGCTGCGTACAGCCAGAGAGGGCCTTCTCAAGCAGGTTCTTCAGGCTCGACCACGTGGCAGTGGGAGCGCTGCGTACGGCCAGAGCCTGGTTCTTCAGGCTCGACCACGTGGCAGTGGGAGCGCTGCGTACGGCCAGAGCCTGGTCCTTCAGGCTCGACCACGTGGCAGTGGGGGCGCTGCGTACAGCCAGAGAGGGCCTTCTCAAGCAGGTTCTTCAGGCTCGACCACGTGGCAGTGGGAGCGCTGCGTACGGCCAGAGCCTGGTTCTTCAGGCTCGACCACGTGGCAGTGGGAGCGCTGCGTACGGCCAGAGCCTGGTCCTTCAGGCTCGACCACGTGGCAGTGGGAGCGCTGCGTACGGCCAGAGCCTGGTTCTTCAGGCTCGACCACGTGGCAGTGGGAGCGCTGCGTACGGCCAGAGCCTGGTCCTTCAGGCTCGACCACGTGGCAGTGGGAGCGCTGCGTACGGCCAGAGCCTGGTTCTTCAGGCTCGACCACGTGGCAGTGGGAGCGCTGCGTACGGCCAGAGCCTGGTCCTTCAGGCTCGACCATGTGGCAGTGGGAGCGCTGCGTACGGCCAGAGCCTGGTCCTTCAGGCTCGACCACGTGGCAGTGGGAGCGCTGCTCCCGGCCGGGGCGTGTGGGCGCGCAGGATCTGCTTGGCTCTCCTCCGTCACTCCGCCCTGGACGCCGTCTGGACTGCTGCTCTTCTGCCCCCTGGGCCGCCGCAACCGCATCAAACTCCCGGCCGCGTCACAGTGCGGGGTGGGCACCCGCTGAGGCAGCACTTGCCGGAGTTGTTTTCCCGGGCTCTTCCTCCACAACGGACACTGCGATGGAGCAGCACACTGTGCCCTCGGCACGGTGATGCAGCGAAATGGGTGAGTCGCGGCAGAGGCGTAGGTGGGATCTGCATTGTCACCAATGTGGCGTCCAGGCCTGGCTGGACGCACGCTGGACTGAGGCTAGGCCCTGGGCTTGTAACGCAGCAAGAAGATGCACACGGACACTTGGAATATTCTCTGAGCCAAGACCCGAGCGGTCTTCCGCGCCTGTATTTATCCCTTCGGGCGAGCCAGCCCTCCAGGTGCCTGGATGCGTGATACAATGTATAGTGCGGGCCGGGTGGCACCTTCACTAAAACTGCGGGGCCCTGCCTCCTCTGTGGTCGTGCACCGATCCATAAATGAACGAATAAAAAACGTTATTGTTCAGTTAATTAAAACCTACCGTTAAAACACATAAGCATTTACAGAAGTGAGCGGACAATCATCACATTATTACATACAAGTGCCTAGTGCCCCATTGGAGTTTTATAGTCTGTACGCCTCGTGGCTGCATGGCTCAAGACCCCTGGGGGCCCTAGAAAGGCAAGGCCCATGCATCCTCTATGGTGTTGCATCAATGCACGAGTAGATGTTTGTGTATCTGTGCCCCACGTTGCCCAATGGACCCAGGGCTCTGGTGGGCATCTGCCTCCATCATAGAGGTAGAGCGCTCAGGCGCTAAATGGGCCGCACTTCTAGCCCACTCTGGAGGGGCCACGTGAGGTTAGTCCTCTCAGTAAGATGAGTGATGCAGTTATCACTTGCCCCAGACTCGACCCCACGACCCTAGAAGGGTGGGACCACTGAGGCAGCCAAGCTGGAGTCTGTCCTCTCAGTACATCTCACAGTGCCACAGACAGAGGGAACTAAATGCATCACTCATGCAGTAAATCATTCCACCAGCATTAACCCCATCCTCGCCATGCTACAGACATCCAAGGACTTTGAATCCTAACAGAATATATAAAATAAATGACAACACGTGTTACACTGCATAGAAAAACTCCACCCCTTAAAGCACAGCACGCTCTGCAATATATGTGCACACATGACATACAAGCACATACAACACGGCTGTGAGGCCTCGTGCTGCTGAAGGAAGTGGCGCAAGCGCTTCAATTAACTGACTACCAAAACTGAACGTGAACCGCAGCTGAAAGCGAAGGCCCCTGACAAGTAATCCATACACAGCTGAGACTCCTGGAAATACATGATTATACTAATAAGACCCTTGCCTTGAGGCCCTGGTGGGAGCCAAATGAAGGCTATCAACAGAATGAATGATTCTAATGAGCTGCGTGCTGAAACCGTCAATAGAACAGCAGGTATTACACGACATAAAACACTCCCCCAGCGACAGGCATCAATCCGTCTGCCAGCGTGGCGCGACCACGCAGACTGCGCACATAGACTGTAAGACTTAGCCTTCGGGAAGACACACGGTATAATTAGGGCTCTTGGTTTTATGGTATTTCGTTTTTTAACATTTCCAACTGTATTTATTAATATTTATTGTTTGGCTATTTTATCTCTTTTTATCCATATTTCTTTTGTGCTTTGTGGATCAATGAAGTTGTAAAACTGTAAATTTCCATATTTATTTCACTGATAGATGCACACTCACACTTTGATGCGTGTCACCTTTTAGCTATTTAAGCTGCCTGATATTACATAACAATACATCCGCTGGTAAAGATATTAGCATTTTTTCACAAATGTATGTTGATATATGCCATTACTTAAATACATTTCATCCTCATTTTTTAAATTTCCCTTCTGTCCTTCTGCTCAGCTTTTGCCATATAATGCATGAAAGACTGCACAGAGAGTCACTTAGAAGAAGCCCAATGTTCTGCACTTACCAACTTTTAAAAATAAATACGGATTTGCTTTCTGTCTGTGTTTCTATGTAAAAATCCATAACAGCGGAAAACTGGGGGCCTTAGTTATTATGTACTCATATCTGACTGGGAATCAATGCCAGTGGGAGCTGAGAAGGAACCATTGCCCCAGAGCAAAAGGGGTTACCAGGTCTCTGACGTCAGCTGTGTGTGGTACTCTGTGCTACATGAAATTCTCCCATCGTGCCATGTTGAATGTGACCCAGGCCAGATTTTATGGATAAACAGTTATTTTATAACCAATATCTACAAGTGTAATAGAACATGCACTCCATCCTTAGCACATTACCATCCAGCAGTGCATCCATTCATCTCCTGCATCTTAAAACTAGGGATATTCCCACCATGCACTGCTACCTGGCACCTCTCACCCACCCATCCTGTTCACCTTATATCTCTTCACATACAAAATATCATGTGGGCTGTAACTCATGTATTTATGACTCATGATTCACCGTTAGTAATCCAATCCAGGGTTGTTTCCTAGAGAGTGAAGGCTCAGCAAGTGGGTCAGTAATAGAATGGGAAGTGTTTAAACTATACATTCAAGGCATTTCCATTGAAGTAACGTAGGGAGTGAAAATGATCTAGAGTCACCCAAATAGATGAAAAAACAAAAGGATTTAGACTAAAAGTGAGAAACCCAGAAACCATCAGGCACTTACAAGAAAGTGAAATACACAATACTTAAGTATCCAAAGATGTGTGACTATATGAAATATGTAGCCAAACAACAAAATGAAGGTGATAAAGCTGTACGTATATTAGCATGCCCAGTAAATACGGACAAGGCACACTCATCTATACCATTGCCGAAGAGCTAAGAGGAAATACTGTTATATTCGCCAAAGGATCTTGAACTCCAATTAATGGAGGATAATATGCAGATATATGACTTCAAATCCACATATCCCACAGCAGTGGTGAGGGACCATCGGACTCTGATCCCATTACAGATTCCATCTTCAGCACAGTATGAACAACTAGGTGTTCTATCAACATTAGCACAAAGAACAGATGCAGTAAGGGCCCGGCTAACAACAAGGCTTCCGGGAGGGTGAGGGACCCCTGAACGAGTTTAAAGCAACATATAGCATCTGTTACATAATATACATACTGCAGTCAAGAAAAGGAATTGACTATGTCCCACTACTAGAGAATCGTTTGTTGAATCACTACCTAAGCCGTATAACGATCCCCTAAATGTAGCTACTTACCGCTAATTGTCGATGCCAAACCTAGATTGTAAAATCTTAGGCAAGGTAATGTTGAAGAGAATGACAAAGGTCCTTTCCAGCTTGGTGCATCTGAACCAGCCGAGATGCATTCCTGGCAGGAACATGTTGTAAAACATACGATTCCAGTTTAATTTATTGGGCAGATGATGAAGAGGTGCCCAACTGCCGGTGGTCGCGCCCATTGATATTGAGAGGCATTTCATAAACTAAATTGAGCTTTCCTTTTCGCAGTTCTGAAGATAATGGGATTTGGGAGTGGGATAAGGGCCTGGATTGATCTGTTAGTCTCAAAATCCAGAGCACGAGTGCGGACCGGCCAGTTTATATCTGAATCATGGAAGATAAAGAGAGGGGCTTTTTAAGGCCCTCCGTCTTACTATTTGCCTTGGCAATGGAATCTCTGGCTGAGCAAATCCCGAGGGAGGACACAAGCAGAAGTATTTTAGTGACTGATCCCATATGTGCTATATCATTGTATGCGGATGACATGCTACCCTAGCTCCGAAACGCTGCAACTGACCTCAGCCCCATCATGGGTGTCATAGAAAAAGTCGAGATTTATCAGGTCCGAGGAGAAACATCAGTAAGTCCGGTTCATTCCCACTATCCCCCCAGGCTACTCGGACATGGATCAACTTCCCTGCTCTTCCTGTTAGACTGAAATCTGAAAGTTTAGGCCCCTGGGGGTCCAGAGATATCAATGCTAATGGAAGGTAATCAACGAGTACATCATTAAGACAATATAGGCAAAGCGAGACTCAGTGGTGTTCTGACAAGGCTCTCTATGCTGCTAGTTTGTAGGGTCACATTCTCAACCAGACAAGAGATGTATTTCTGACAGATCTCCGTGGGCAGGGCAATGCTTAATACGTCAAAAAATGAGTGCCCGAGCTCTAGGCAGGAGGCCACTACAGCTTGCACTACACATTGGCCCAGCCATGCTGCAAATGATAGTGACAACACAACTACCAACCATCGCACTTCTACAAGTGTGTCAATTCAGGCTATTTCAGTCCCCCAAAGCTATAAAAATGGCTTGGGCGGCAGGCAATACTCATTTTTAATGTATATTGAATCAATAATAAACTGCTGTGCTCATTTCTAAATTATCCAGACAGCATCACCTTGTAGCAGACTGTCACAAGTGCCGGTGTTGACAATTAAGTCCTGGAACCACTGGTTCAAATTAAGTACTGGGGTGTCACGTAGTCCGTGCAGCCATTGTCATTTTTCCGGTGTTAGAGTGAGGCTGTTGCAGGCTGTTCTCTGCCATGCCCCAACTTTCACATGAAGCATGCTGGTGTTCTTTGTGTTCTGTTCTTTCCTGGGATGTAATCTGAACATTGTAGACAAGGTCCAACAGCAATGCCCCTTGATATTCTGTTCTGGTCAGGCCCAAGCACCTAGACAAAACATGCAGACGCAGCTGTTCTTTGGGAACGTGCACTTTGGTCCCATAGGTATGCACCAATAGGTAACAGAGACACTTGGAGAGGGATCTTTCCAGAGAAGGCAGCGTGACAGCACCTGGGATGTAGATCTTCCATCTATAGACTGAAGTACGAGGTCTGCTGCTAACACCCAGAGATCTTCTAATATATAATCATTGTGCGTCTATAGAATGGGAGGGTGGTTAGGCTACGCTGTCTTTACAATGACGGCTCCTTATATGATTATGGATTACTTGCTGTGCTGACAGTATTTGTGTTGGGCATTTTTCTACTTGTAGTGGCACGTATACTGCATACTAGAGCACAAGAGTTAAAATAAACATGTTAAACTTTTCTTGTGTCTCTGTCAGAGTTTACTGTAGAGGAGTACAAGAGTGTGAGCAAAAGGGTGTGTCCTGCAACAGCGATTCCTGAGAGGGCTGGGAGTGTTGTGCTCTGGGGTGTCGAATCACTTAGTCTTCTGAGAGTGAGTAGGAGGGCAAGTGAGACACTATAGCTGGTCGGTCCCGGGCTCATGGGTACTTAGGTGGCAGGATGACTCAGTCATAGTCCCAAGCATAGTTCTGTGACTTCGCAGAATCCCTGCAACAGGGGCAGGGGATAATATTGGACACAACAATATAGCCGACATCCGCCGGTTAGAGGCGGCAGACCCAGAAGCAGAGGTCGGCCCGGGACCAGGGTTCAATTCCCGACGCGGCAAGGTACGGAACCAATGTCAGCGGGCTCGATAAATCTCGCCTCGGTGCCTCTCTAACCATGGGTCTCACGCTGCAACTCTGGGCAATAGCTTGCTTAATCTCCACAGCGGCCCCCTCGCTGCCGGGGATGCCTGGTTTCACCTTGGGGATGCCCAATAGGGACCATCTCACAGGGAAAGCCAGGACGGGTTCCCCAGCGGTACACAGCGCCAAGAAACCCCAGGGTGAACGTGCGCTCTACAAATACATACTAACATAACATAACACTCAGGGGAAGGGAGCAGCTGCCCACAAAGAGGCTTGAAACAAGGGGAGGCAGGAGGAGAACCCCAAGTCTTAGAGACCTGGGAGTCTGCGTCTGAAAGGTCCTGTGAAATTAAGACAAGTCCCTGGGTCCTGCACAGATCCCTTATGACCTGGGAGGAGATGGGGCCTGAGAAGACTGGTGGCCGTGGAATGCCCCACTCTCACCCTGAGGGAGGTGGAGGTTTCTATAACTCTGAGCCCCAGATTCTCAAAGGAGTCGCGCAACACAGCGCCGCCCCCAAAGAAGCTGCGCTGCCTGACAGGGAGGGAGCAGGAGAGAAATGGCTCTCTCCTCCCCCCTCTCTAGCACCATGCTGATTTCAGCTGCTGTGTGCCAGGCGCACACCTTAACGCCATAGTGCTAGGGTGCGAGCCTGAGTCTACCATAGGCCTGTTCTGGAAGGATGCCCTAACTATGCATAGACACATCTTAAAGCTTTTCCTACTTTTCATGTGTGCTGCATAGTGCAGCGGACATGCAAAGTCAGGTCAAAAAAGGAGAGATTAAAACATTTCTCTTTTTAATGCCTGGTTTAATTATTGGCGCTACACCCTGTCTACTGATGTCAGTAGATAGGGTTTAGCGTCAAAAAGCATGGGTGTTTGCATGGGAACGCCCATGTACCATCCACGTCACACCACCTTGAGGCAAAATATTGCAAAGCAGCATTTCGTGCGGCTCTGCTTTACTTTCCCGTACAAACCAACGGTATTACCAATTAGCGTTGATTTGTTAATCTCCAAAAAGATTGAGGCTCAGTTTCTTAAAGGTTTAGTGTCAGGTTGGAGTTCATTTTGTAATGCTAACCCAACGCCAAACCCGTGTTGAGATTCACAAACCAACTCAAATGAATATTTGCGTTGCTTTGCATGGTAAAGTTACGCAAAGCAGCACAAAACACTGCTTTGCATTACTTTGCATTGAGGGAGTGTTACTAGGGCGGTACATGTGTGTTCCCATGCAACCACGCATGCTTTTGGTGCTAAACTAGATTCACTAACATTAGTGGAAAGGGTTTAGCGCCACAAATTAACGCCGCTGAAAAACAGGCATTAAACAGAGACATGCTTACATTTCTTCGTGCCTTTCCTGACGTTTTATGTGTGCTGCTCCGTGCATCATACATACAACGTAGGAAATGATTTTGGACATGTCTCGGCATAGTATTTTATACAGAAAGGGTACCCTTCCTGTGCACAACCTAAGCTAGTCTCAAGAACTCACCCTAGCGCTTTGGTGCTAAGGTGTGTGCCGGGCACATGGCAGCTGAAATAAGCGCAGGCGCTAGGGAGAGGGGAGGAGGGTGCCATTTCTCTGGGAATATGGTGCTCTCCTCCTCTCTCGCTGTAACGCAATGCAGCATACCCTCGTATGGAGGCTGCGCTGTGTTGCATAACAGTGTTCAGAATCTGCGTCATAATATCGGGTTAGTGTTAAAAAAGAAACTCTAATCCGATCCTAAACCTTTGTGAATCTGGGCCTCAGAGTAACTTGCCACAATCCCTATTGCAGATGCGGTGTGGTAACTGACTGCGTCCCATCTCTTCAGGCATGTTTGAAGTGTTGCTGTGTCTAGCTGCTCCCCATTTAAGGAATAGTCTAAGTTCACTGGTGCTCCGCTCATATGTTTAGGATAGTGTTGTACTTGGCACTTTTTGTGGGTTATTCCAGAACTTTTTGGCTTCTTCCTGTATTTCTGCTGACCTGTTGTTGGTGGTTTTGGGACTCTGAGCACTTTTTCACTGCTGTTCAGTGCTAAAGTGAATGTGTTCTCTATGGTAAACTTGGTAAGATTGGTCTACACCTGTTTGGCATATTTAATTTACCTGTCAGTCCCTTGTACCATGGTATCTCATATATCCAGGGCCAGTTATTTAAATGCTACTGGTGGGCTTGCAGCGCTGCTTGTGTCACCCCCAAAGTAGCCTTTCAAAACTGTCTCAGGCCTCTGCCTTTGCAGGGCCTGCGCGCACAGTTTACTGCCACTGTGAAGTGGCACATAAAGTGGTTGCTACGTCTATGACTCCCTGTTTTACTACGTATCAGCCACCCCTAAGGTAGGCCCTAGCTAGCCCTATGGGCAGGGTAGGACATGTGCCTTAACTGTGTGGCATGTGCTGGTAGTGGTATGTTTGGAATATTGGTGATACATGCTGTGTATCTGTGTTCGCGGATTTATCATTACTATTTTAGAAATGCCACTTTTAGAAGTATATGGATTACCTGGATGAAGACTGGATTTAAGTCTCTTGTCCTTTTTGAGACTGGAATGGAAGGGCAGTGCAACATGAAGCTGGTGCGTTACTACGTACCAGATGGTTGGGACATATTGATGCTCTATTGGGACACAGCGAACTTCTGGCTTGCACGCAAAAATGTATCATTGAAGATTTTTCTAAACCATTTACCTTGAGTATAAATTTGGAGTGCATTCCATCACTTCCTTTTCTCATTGTTACAATATTGTCCCCCAGTTGGTTTGCACCCAGAGTTTCATTGAATAAAGAGGACAAGATCACTTGTAACGGAGGCGCCCTGGAAACATGAGGTTACCTCACAGTGCATCTGAAAAAATGCTTCTTAACATTAAATGTTTAATCGTAGGACCGTAGACTTTTACACGTTTTACCGTTTTTGCAGAGATGGTAATTTTGACCTCATTGTTTAAACTACATGCATTCATTAGGTTTTTCGGTAGGGCTGGGATGGGGATGAGTCGTTTTCTGTATGGGTACTTTGTGTTTCCTTTTTTGCTTGGTTTACTTTTCTATAATTATTTTGTGCTTTGGTTTGCTACCTAGAGAATCACTTATTTTGAGTGGTTGCACCTGGGGAGTTCGCCATGGGCTTTAAAAGGAGGGGGTTAATTCACATACAATGTTGTTGGTTTTATGCACCCAACGCTGCGGAGCACAGCATTGGGTTACCGTGATGAGAGATTTCACATGGGGGACCACATGAGTTCATTGTTAAGCTTGTGCATTAAGTTGAGCTCAGCACGTATTATAAGACACTCTATTTTGATGCCTCTTTTTGTTTTATTCACTTGCAGGAATTTTTATATATTTATTTTTTTACAAATATTGATTTTTTTCATAGAGCACATAGCATGTTGGTGTCTTTAGACATATTGTATGATGGTTGTTGCGAGTTTAAGCTTGTGCACATGGTTTACTTCAGTATGGGACACACAACTTTTTGTTTCTTTGGTATCTCATTGTATTCACATACAGCGCACAACTTTTATCTGCAAGCATGGCTCTTTACTTATGAAGCACGTTCCTTGCTGGTGTTATCTGATATAGTGCATAATGGATGTTGTAGGCTTGTCCATTTATGATGTACTAGATTCCCCGTGACTCTTCTGGGCTTTCTTTATGTTACAGCTGCCCCCGAGGAAGGGCACTAGCCCGAAATGCATTTGGTTTTATGACAGCATGGTCATCCAGGATGTATAGTGAATTCTGTCATGCTCTGGGATAAAGGCCTGGCTGGGCATTTCTCTGGCATCGGAAGCTCAGAATCACGTTGCCTCTGTTTTGATATGGACTGAAAAATTCTAAATAAATATGGATTACCTGGATGAACACTGGATTTAAGTTTCTTGTCCTTTTTAAGACTGGAATGGATTAGCAGTGCAGCATGAAGCTGGTGCGTGATGACGCACCAGATGGTTGTGACATATTTATGCGCCATTGGGACATAGCGCACTTCTGATTTCCACGCAAAAATATAGCATTGAAGATTTTTCTAAACCGTCTACATTTAGTATAAATTTGGAGTGCATTCCAGCACTTCCTTTTCTCATTGTTACTTTTAGAAGTATACATTTCTGTGTGCTATGTGTCTTTCTGCCTTCCTGTTGTGTATTGACTCTCTGGCCTTGGAGTGACAGTGGCTGGGGAGGTGCAGTGGCTCCAGAGAGTCTGGATGAGTCAGCGCTAGGCTGAATAGGCCTGGTCTGCATTTGGAGTAGTGGGAGGAGCAGCACCTGCACCTGAATAGGGCTGTGCCTGCCTTCCACAATGATGGATCCACCCCTCTGTGGTGTGTTTTACACTTACCATGGAGAGTGGTGTGCACTGAAAATATATTTTTAAGTGTCCCCCAGAACTGGTTTGAACTAGGCTCAGAGCTCTGCGCCAGGGGAGGACAAAGACACCTACTGGTATAAGTACTGGGACTGTTACTCGTTTCGTTTCAAAAACTTTATTCGATACATAAAATGAATCATAAAAGTATTGAACATACAATTCATCATGCCTCATAGGAAAAAGGTTCTGGTTTAAAAAGCATGATTTTTCCAAAATTTTAAAAAGAACATTAGAAAGACATAATAATAACCATAAAAGAATATACAAAATATGAATTTCAACAGAAAGAATTCTATACATGTAATACTACCCATAAGTCTTCCTAATCTTTAGTGAGATTCTAATAAAATTTAACATGGAACAGCAGATTTCTACGGAGGATAATGATGACAGATATTCGTACCCTTCCTCATAAGTGCAAGGTTGCCTCCCCTTCAGGATTGGTTTGATAAACCGGAGTCTTGGCTCCTTATATAGGGAGCAAAAAAGAACCAGATGTAAAGTGCTTTGTCTATCCCTATTGTTACAAGGGCAAGGGGGCAGCCTCTCACACCAACCCCCTTGTTTCGGGAATGCAAGCAAGAAGTGCAGAATCTCCAGCCTAAACCTTGTTAGAAGGAATCGCCATTGCACATTAACAGTAAAAGTTAAATAAAACTGAGGTTGGGATTTACAGGCATAGGCAATAGCATTGTCAGTAACATTGACTATAGGCGGTGGGTTCAGTGTTTCCCAATACCTTGCTTTTATATCCGCCTTATAGTTTCCCTCAATTCTTCCTGGATTGTCGTAATATGACCCCAGTCCAATCTTTTTCAACATATTATAGACATAAGACAACCAGGGAATCTGTTTTGAGTTTTCTAAAGCCATGCAATCGGTAATAATGTCTTTGGCAAGTTGCAGGTCTTCAGATTTCCAAATTTTACCCCATAACAGTAGAGGGGACAAGCGAATTATATCAGAAACACAGGCCATACCAATTTCTTTGTGGCAGAAAATATTTGAGGAACCTTTAGGAACTGATAGGACCCTTTTTATAAAATTATTTTCCACCACCTGGATTACGGATGGTGTTTCGGTCCCCCACACCCCTGCCCCATAAGTGGCTACTGATAAACATTTTGAGGTGTAAAGGGTTCTGAGGTGCATAATATGTTTTTGCCCTAGTTTACTACAGAAGCGAAAAATACCCTCTATAGCCCTTGTCATATTCTGGGCTCGAACCTTCATAACCGGTGTCCAACTTAGTTTGCTGTCAAACAGATTACCAAGGTAGTTAAAGTTTCCCACTTTTCCAATTATGCGATTATTGACCACAAATTTCCTAATATTTGACCCTTTAACACCTTCGCTGCTAGGTGTTTTCCCCTCCGGTGCTGGATGATGCCCATTTCCATTGTTTCATGACGAGCTCAGCTCGTCATCAGCACAGCTCAACCGTGCATCATGACGAGCTGAGCTCGTCATCAGCATCGAAAGGGTTAAAGCCACAAGACATCACAAAAGATTTCTCAAAATTCACCTTTAGGTCAAGATCAAGCATGAATGTATTGAAAGCATCTAGACACACTTGCATGCTATTTCCTGTCAATGTCATGAGGACAGTATCATCTGCATGAGAAAGCATGGGAATACTTTTACCATTGATTTTTGGGAAGTCACAGCCCTGGTTTAATAGGTACTGTTCTAATCCATTTGTGTAAACCAGAAAAAGAAAAGGCGCCAGGATGCACCCTTGACGCACACCTTCGGTTGAAGGTATTGGTTTTGTTATTTCCCCTCCAGAACCAAATCTAATAGATACAGTTGTTACTTCATGTAACCTGCGAAGCAACGTGACTAAAGGTTCTTCAAAGCCCATATCATCCATCATCCGCCACAACTTATGTCTGCAAACAGTGTCAAAAGCACTCGTCAAGTCCATGAAGGCAAGATGGACAGATGATTTTTTTGCCTTCATGTACTTGCCTAAAATTAGTGCCAAATTAAGGCACTGCTCGTTTGTCCCCTTTCCACCTCTAAAACCATACTGACAGTTAACTATGAAACCTGTAGAATCTGCCCAACTTTCTAATCTCGCCAAGATTACCCTACCCAGAATCTTACATGAGGCATCTATTAGGGAAATCGGGCAGTAGCAGCGTGAGTCAGACCTACTGCCCTTCTTGAAAATCGGCACTACAGTTGCCTCCTTCCATGTACCAGGAATGCGCCCAACCACAACAGCCTTGAACACATTCAGTAAGAGGGGTACCCACAGACTGACATTGGACTTAAAAAGGTCCAGGGGGACAGCATCTGGGCCTGGGGCCTTTAGTGATGCTCCTTTCCCTAAGGCTTCCTCAATCTCAATCAGTGTAAGTGAAGAGCTGAGGGTCAAAGCCGAGGGAGGTGCCACCCAATCCCCTGTCCCTTCGGTGCTTGCCATTAATGAGATTGAATTGGGGTTAAAAATCTTAGTAAAATGTTGAACCCATTGATCAGCGGTAACCTGCACAACTATAGATTCTTTATTATCGCTCTTGAAGAGAGGACCATTTATGACCTCCCAAAAGAGCCTACTATCTTTTAATTCAGCAGCCTTTTCAAGATCATCCCAAGCGCTGACTTTTAAGCCGTGCTTTCTTTTTGCAATAGCATCCCTATAAGCCTTTCTGCTAGTCCTTACAAGCTCTTTGTTTCTTGGCTTTTGGCTCAGGGCTAGTTTTAACGATCGGTGTGTAGCAGAATACACAGAGTCAAACCATCTAAAGGCCTTTTGGCCTCCCTTCCCCTTGGGTTTTCTAAGGTGCTTTGCTACATGGCCACACAACTTCACGAAGCTTTCAATAACCTGATGGGGGTCAGATCCTGGGGCTAGACATAATTCCATTTCCGTTTCACAATTAACAACAATGTCTTCCTCCAGTTTTGTCACATTTACCTTCCCCCATTTCAATGTGACACCCTGGTTCTTATTATACTTAATTGGCTGTTCCCAAATCCTTGGTGATTCTTTTGTTGGCACACACAATGACAGCATTAAGGGGTTATGATCACTTGCAGGATTTGCCACCACCTCCAACTTATCAACATACTTGAAAAAGGTACTAGATACCAAAACAAAATCAATTGTGCTCATTTCCCCCCTTGAACCCTGAAAGGTTGGTATATGCTGGGTATCTGGGGCAGACCAGGGGTCTACTACACGCAAATCATTTGCGATAATGATATTATTCAAAGCATCCCCCTGAGGTGTATGTCTAAAGTGGGTCAGAGGCTGGGCATTCAAGTCCTCCAGTCCACACACATTTGATCCTCCAAAATTGCACAAAGTACAGTTGAAGTCGCCGACCCAGATGAGAGATGATGTAGGGTGCCTGTTGCGTGCTTTACCCAATGCATCCTCCAAACTTTGGATTATTGAGATGTCATGGTCGTTGAAAATGTTATAATACCAATTAATTAGTAGAAAGGGGATCTGGGTAGAGATGTTCTAATAACAGCACTTGGTACCAGTTTGTCTCCACCAATATCGAGGTTTTTAATTCCTGTAGTTTTGTGGACAATGCTGTCATTATTCCACCTTTTGCCCTCCCCGATGTGGATGGAACAGCCGGAACAGAAAAAGACTGAAAACCCTCGATGTCACAAGTGGTCCTAGACCACGTCTCCTGTAAACACAGGATTCCATGAGCTTCCACAAAGACCAGCCATGCCTCATCTTCCAGTCTACTCGCTAATCCGGAAATGTTCCAGGATAATAATAATGATGGTGATGCTGGCCCTTGTATTCCATGGATGCTTCCCAAAGCATCTCTTGTGGCGGAGGTGCCTTGTTCAAGCAATAATGACCTATTCCTCTCTTGGCCCATGGAGATGGAGATGTTTCCCACAGGCGTGACAGGAGTCCCTGGCTGGGGAGGTCCAGTATTCACATTGTCACATTCAAGAGTCACCAGCACTGAATCATCATTGGTGCGTGTCCCTAAGTCTTCATTCTTTCCCATATTCAAGATACTTGGTGCAATGCCTTCAGCCCCGGATGGTAGTCAATCAACCCCATCCATACCCATTAAAGGGTCAAAGCGATTCCTCAGTGGGATATTATTGTTATTATTTGGGAACCAACCAGGATAATCAGCGCCCTGAAACCTTGGTCTTCGTGGGTTATAAGGGACTTGTGTGAAGGGGCCCATACTTGGTGGCCCCATAAAGCGGGCTGTCTCATGCCAAGGGGTATAATAATTTTGCAGGCCTTGATTCATATTCATGTTGTGTGCCCAGCCCATGTGATGTTTGCCATTTGTACTATAACCACCATGATTTTGGTTTGGGGTAGTCTGGTAGAGGTTGGGATAAAAATATTCAAGACCCACACACTGAATATCCCCCACCCTACCAAACCTCGCTTTACTTCAAATGATATCCTTGACCCAGTTGTCTCTGAAATTAATCAGGATGCAATCAACCTCCAGGTCTTTTTTACTTGGCCCAACCCAGGGAACCCTCCGTACACTTAAGATTTTCGTAGCAGTGTCCTTAGTTAGAGGCCTATTGGTATTTAACCAGAATTTTGTTTTGTTTAAGAGGTCCTCGCTTTTCTCATATTTATTCTCTGGGATTAATGGAACACCTGTCAGGATTGCCATATATGGGGCAGACTCCGGGGGTATGTTTACATAAATCTGTTTACCTTGTAAGGGGGTTTTACTAGGGACCAGAGGTTTACTAGCTGGAGTTTCTTTCCCTTCAGTGTTAGGCAAGGTCGGGGCAGCTGTGTTAACCGGTGTAGTCACCGCCAAAGAGTTGCTAGACTTCGGGCCTGCTGTAGTCACCTGCTTAATTTTAATTAACGGAGCTGGTCCTATACAAGGGGTAATACCATTAGGATTTGTAGATTTTGCCGGTTTAGGTTGCTGTGAATGTATCTGGTTGTTTTGGGGGCCCTTTTTCCCTAAACTGCTGTTATTACTATTAGTATTAGTGTGGCCACCAGTAATAACGGATTGTTTGTTATTACCTACCAAACTCTCCAGTAAGGCGGTATTCTTAGATGTTAAAAACTCCAATTGATCTAATTTTAGATTTATGATTTGGGTTTTTTCCATCAGGGGGTTCAGCAGACTTTTTGTAAGCTTCTCAAGACTGGCCATGAGATCCTTATCTTCCTTATGGGATGTTTTTTTCCCCAAATTTGAGAAGCTTTTTTCCATGTTCGAAAGCTGGGATCCTATCTGAGATAATCTATCTTCAAAGGGATTTAAAAGTTTAAGTGTTTCCCATACCACGGTCAGAAATTCAACATCTTTCCCATTTATAACGCAGAGTGGTACCCCACTAGTTTCATTCTCTATAACGAGGTTATTATTATCGTGAGTTATCGTCAGCGAGTCTACATCAACTTCTGGTGGTAAATCAGAAGGCTGCATATTAACCCTTTCCATGCTCATGACGAGCTCAGCTCGTCATGAGGCATGGTGCTCGTGTGCTCATGACGAGCTGACCTTGTCATGAACAATGGAATTCAATCACTTTCAGCACAGGAGGGGAATATGCTCCGCAGCCAAGGTGTTAATCATTGGGGGCGGAGATGGTGGCTTAGTAGATAACTGAGCCTTCGCAATCTTGGCTTTTTTCCTAGCGTATGCTGTTTGGTTATTACGCTTCCTTTTCGTATGTGGCCCTTGCTGTTTAGTGGCAAAGATTCCTCCAATCTGCTCTATAGATGTTGATTTTAGCGCCATTTCCGGGGAGCCTCCATTACACTCCTTCATTTCCCCTATTGATCCAACCTTAGTCGTTTTTAAAAAGTTAGAGGATACTGATGGTGAATCCTCCTTCGGTATGGATATAGTGGGTGCTGATGGCTGGTGAATATCTGCCATTGTTTCAATCAGGGTAAGTGGTGGGCCAATTAAACGGTCAGGGGTTTTAGCAAGAGCTATGGACCCTAGTGAGGATTTTTTAGCCGCTGCTAACTCCTGTGAGAGTCTCCTTGCAGCATCCAGTTCAATGGAAACTCGACGTTGCATTTTAGCAATCTCTGTATCTATGGCTGAGTGAGTCCTGGTAATAAAATCATCTAGGGTGCCATTTTTCAGTTTGGATTTAGCAGCCCTTTCTTTGTACTCATGTGATGACATCATGAATAGTCACGAGAGAGTCCGAGGGTTAGGATCAAGAGGGATGGCCCAGTCCAGTCCTCTCAATCCTCGAACGGCCTCAAACGGCCCGCTCTTTGCCCGGTCTTCGCCCCGAGCTGCGTCCCGCGCTGCGGGAGTTAGGGGCTATGATATAGGGGCCGTGTTGGGCGGGGGCGGGCCGGCAGGGAGAGCGGACCGGATGCTGGTCTACCTGGTCTTGCAGGGACTCCTGGATGCTGGAGTCCCCGCACGCTCGCAGCCCCGCCGAGCCTCTCGCCCTGTCCGCCTTGCTGTTCCTCCTCCTTCTGGTGAAATGCCCCAACCCTCCAAAGCGAAGCGGCACCCGCGGAGCGGGTGCGGCAAGAAGTTGGTTTCTCCGCCTTGTGCTGCAGCGCCTGAGATAGCGCCTAGTCTGCGATGCCGCCGTGGGTAGGAAGGTGGGTTTCTCTGCCTTGTGCTGCAGCGCCTGAGATAGCGCCTAATCTGCTCATCCGCCGTGGTTTGCAGAGTCTGTGTCCCAACAGGTGAGGGTGGAGGGAGCTTTTACACACCTCAGCTGGGCGGGGGGCGGGCCGGCAGGGAGAGCGGACCGGATGCTGGTCTACCTGGTCTCGCAGGGACTCCTGGATGCTGGAGTCCCCGCACGCTCGCAGCCCCGCCGAGCCTCTCGCCCTGTCCGCCTTGCTGTTCCTCCTCCTTCAGGTGAAATGCCTCAACGCTCCAAAGCGAAGAGGCACCTGCGGAGCGGGTGCGGCAAGAAGTTGGTTTCTCCGCCTTGTGCTGCAGCGCCTGAGATAGTGCCTAGTCTGCGATGCCGCCGTGGGTAGGAAGGTGGGTTTCTCCGCCTTGTGCTGCAGCACCTGAGATAGCGCCTAATCTGCTATGCCGCCATGGTTTGCAGAGTCTGTGTCCCAACAGGTGAGGGTGGAGGGAGCTTTTACACACCTCAGCTGGGCGGGGGGCGGGCCGGCAGGGAGAGCGGACCGGATGCTGGTCTACCTGGTCTCGCAGGGACTCCTGGATGCTGGAGTCCCCGCACGCTCGCAGCCCGCCGAGCCTCTCGCCCTGTCCGCCTTGCTGTTCCTCCTCCTTCAGGTGAAATGCCCCAACGCTCCAAAGCGAAGCGGCACCCGCGGAGCGGGTGCGGCAAGAAGTTGGTTTCTCCGCCTTGTGCTGCAGCGCCTGAGATAGCGCCTAGTCTGCGATGCCGCCGTGGGTAGGAAGGTGGGTTTCTTTGCCTTGTGCTGCAGCGCCTGAGATAGCGCCTAATCTGCTATGCCGCCGTGGTTTGCAGAGTCTGTGTCCCAACAGGTGAGGGTGGAGGGAGCTTTTACACACCTCAGCTGGGCGGGGGGCGGGCCGGCAGGGAGAGCGGACCGGATGCTGGTCTACCTGGTCTCGCAGGGACTCCTGGATGCTGGAGTCCCCGCACGCTCGCAGCCCGCCGAGCCTCTCGCCCTGTCCGCCTTGCTGTTCCTCCTCCTTCAGGTGAAATGCCCCAACGCTCCAAAGCGAAGCGGCACCCGCGGAGCGGGTGCGGCAAGAAGGTGGTTTCTCCGCCTTGTGCTGCAGCGCCTGAGATAGCGCCTAGTCTGCGATGCCGCCGTGGGTAGGAAGGTGGGTTTCTCCGCCTTGTGCTGCAGCGCCTGAGATAGCGCCTAATCTGCTATGCCGCCGTGGTTTGCAGAGTCTGTGTCCTAACAGGTGAGGGTGGAGGGAGCTTTTACACACCTCAGCTGGGCGGGGGTGGGCCGGCAGGGAGAGCGGACCGGATGCTGGTCTACCTGGTCTCGCAGGGACTCCTGGATGCTGGAGTCCCCGCACGCTCGCAGCCCGCCGAGCCTCTCGCCCTGTCCGCCTTGCTGTTCCTCCTCCTTCAGGTGAAATGCCCCAACGCTCCAAAGCGAAGCGGCACCCGCGGAGCGGGTGCGGCAAGAAGTTGGTTTCTCCGCCTTGTGCTGCAGCGCCTGAGATAGCGCCTAGTCTGCGATGCCGCCGTGTGTAGGAAGGTGGGTTTCTCCGCCTTGTGCTGCAGCGCCTGAGATAGCGCCTAATCTGCTATGCTGCCGTGGTTTGCAGAGTCTGTGTCCCATGTTACTCCATGTTTTGAGATTTCTTTGGAACTGGAAGAAGAAGAGGACTGCTGGGCGCCAGGAGGAACCGCCACTAGGGACTGACCTGCTGCCTGTTGGGTGGCTGAAAGGACTTCCAATCTGCTTGGTGGCCCTGAATGCTGGCCTCCCTGTTCCCAGCTCTGCTCTGTGTGTCTTTTGAGACTTAGTGCCAGGCGGGCACTTTATTGGTACAATGAGGCATGGTGAGCACTCTACTGCGGATGCCCTGAAGTGCTCTGGGGTGCAACAGCACATGCAGTCCTACCCTGCCTGCAGGATCTTTTTTATCATGGGCAGCGCGAGTGGAGCACTGTTGTGATGAGGCACCAGCAGGTGCTCTGGCCAGTGTGTTAAGACCGCTCTGCGGTATCGACAGTGCGTGCAACACTGTCCTGTCTTCAATGTTCTGTTGGTCACCTGGCTTTGCCGAGGAGATTGCGCCGGGAGGAGGATAAAGTCCCAACGGAGACTTCGCTACGTATTCTCGGGCCACAAGAAGCTGCCGGAAGTCAGGCATTGTCTAAGCCTGACGGTGGGTGGTGCCCACGGCCGAGAGGAGGAAGGAGTTAGAGTCAGCAGAGGGCTTCGCTCCGTGTGTGGCTGGCAGTGAGTCTCCTCTGTCCAGGCGGGAGGCCCTAGCCCAGAGAAGGCTTTTTGCAGTGCAAGAGGCCCAATAAGGTCCCAGCATGCAGTGAGGACCAGGCAAGGCATGCCCGCCAACTGGCCAGAAGTCAGGCGGTGTCTGAGCCTGACTGTGGGCGAGGCCCACGGCCTCGAGCAGGAAGAGAAGTGGCACAGCGCACCACAGAGAGCTGGGGAGAGCTCCAGGCATTGCCATGGCTCTCCAGCATTGTGGAAAGTACGGCTGCTCCCGCTCAGCCTCCGGTGTTGCGGAGGAGGGCTGCACTTCACAGTATATATGGCAGCGGCACCCCACGTTCACAGGCAGCTACATTTGATCCACTATATGTAGCGTAGGACCAAGGAGGTCCCTCTGCCAATGGGGGCATGATTGTTTTTGCTTGCCTGGGCCCCATGTCTCTCCTTACAGTGCTGCATTTGCTGTGATAGACAGGCTGGTGGCCCTGTAACATATGTGGTACCAAATGCGTATGATAAGCACATGATGATTGGGGTACCCCTTAACCACTGCATTTTACGCCCTAGTGTGGGGTCCTGCCTGGTCAGGACAACCAGTAATTTTATACTGGGAAACTGCACCATAAGGCACAGTAAAGGTGCACAGTAATGATTTTCCTGTGACAGGGGCCATATACACGTCTTGATATTATTGCCTTACATGTTATGACTCTGACAATTGCCTTTTAGTGAACAAAGTGGCATGTGTTTAGTTTGGTGCACTTTTGCTGATGTTCATGCATAAGGTGTTGTGCTAAAGCAATCCTACCAATAGTTATTGGTTATCCCCAACTGTAATGTTTATGACAGTGACCCGATTGGCCAAGTGGTTTATATAATACCTGTAACATTATGACAAGTGCCTGGTGGCACCATGTAGATATGTGATTGTGTTATCATGTGTTTTTATGGATAATACAAAGTCTATTTGTATATAAGCTTGTGTGGAGTCTCTATTGTGGTGTGCCTAGTGTGTCGCTGCTGTGTGAGTGTGTTCTGCAAACGCTTTACACATTGCCTCTGGGATAAGCCTGACTGCTCTGCCAAGCTACCAAGGAAATGAGCAGGGGTTATCTTCAGCGTGTAACTCCCTTACCCTGACTAGAGTGGTGGATTCAGCCAACCAGAAATCCCATTTCTAACAAGAGAATAATCAATGTATAGTTACTTTATTTTGTTCTTTTCTTTCTATCAATTTCATTTTTGCCCTAATATTTGATGATTTTTTTTAGCCTAAAATGACCATTTTAGCGATATCTTATCCATTGTTTTAGCAGGAATTGCGTGACTATTTAAGTTTGTATTTCTTAACTGAGTTGTTGTTTGATTACAGATAATTACAGATAATATCTTACACATTGTCTCTTTTGACTACCCAAAGTGACCCACAGAGCCTGAAGGCAAGCCTGCTTGCCCCTTGCAAGGACAGTGCTTGTTGTTGACCAGATCAAGTTGGTTCTCAGGGGCATATTTACTAGAAAATGACGCAGCACTGCAAGCTATTTTGCTGCGCCGAGCTGTGTCATTACTAAAGTATTTACAGCAATACAACACATTCCTGGGCTTTCCTCTGTGCTGGCACACCATTGGCATAGCGCCAATGCAGGCACCCTTGCACCAGTGTGCAAGGGTGCCTCCATGGCAAGGTTGATTGTTTTTGAGCAGGAAGTGACACCTTCCTGCACAAAAGCAATTATTGATTGGGTTTTCCTCCTTCTATATGAGCTGCAGAATGCAGCACACATAAAAAGAGCAAAAACAAGGAGAAATAAAGGTACTTCTCCTCGTTGTGCCATTTTAACCCCTCTCCCCGGGAGGTGTTACAATCCGAGGCATTCCCAGGTTTTCAAAACCTTGTAAATCTGGGAAAGCATCAGAACCCATAGGTGTTGCGTGGGAACACCCTCAGTAACACCCATGGAATACCCCTTTCACTCAGAGTAATGCGTGAAAGGGGGGCATATGCACACGGAGGGTGGCTTTGCATGGCTTTGTAAATATGGCTCAGCATTGTGCACCACGGGAGCGTCAAAAAAAGGACGCCCCAGTTGCGAAGAGGCCCTGGAAATATGCCCCTCAGTGCGAAGAGAAAGCCGACACACATTAATTCAGAAAGAGTTTCTTTCAATAGTCTGTCGAGGGACGCTCCCGCTTTCTTCACCTTGGCACTTGCAGCTCAGTGCAGAGGGCAACAGTGAAGGGGTCAAGGCCGGAGCCCCAGTAACAGTGTACTACAGATGGAATCCATTGGTGAGACAGGCAGTTACCCACTGCCAATGACAAGGATGAACTTGGAGTCGTAGCTAGGAGCAGCCGCAAATGGTCAGTGGACAAGATTTCTGCCTTATCCACACAGTGTGAGAAAAGAGTTCCTAAAATAATACCACAGTTTGTTTGTTCGCAAGACGGCCAGCTATAGGAAAAGAAGCATTGGCATAGCCAATAGGTCTCGCCTTTGGGACCTTATAAGTGTTTAGGTATCCAGCACAATATCCTTGGTGCAAAAACATCAACTGTTGCATGGCTAAACACTTATAAGGTCCCAAATGCGAGACCTATTGGATATGCCAGTGCTTGTTAAAGATTATATAATGGGCTCTGATTGGAGCCAGCGGAAGCCATCTGTTGCCTTATTTATAGCTCCTGTTGCTAAGAAGTATATTCCTTGGCAGAGGGAAAAGTGTGTCTGACAGCTCACAATTCATAAAGTTGCTTTGCACAAAACTCAGCTTCGCTGTGATTCTTGAAGGGCTTGCGCTGGAGACCGAATGGTCTTTCCAGGCACTTGAAATCAGTGCAGTAAGGTACAGTGAGTGCTCTTCTTGGCAATGGTACATGTGCAGGGCAGTATCACGATGGTGGCTTATCACTGTTCGGAAAGTCCATTTAGCAAAATCCTAGTTCTCAGGTTTTAGGTTTGACTCCCCTTTTATTGCATGATGGCTCAAACGCGCTTTAAACCACAGCCCAGTAGGCGCTTCCCGGCATAAGTTCCTTCCTTGCTTTTGAATAGAAGGCAAAACAGACAACTGGTTAAAAAGCTTTTTGATAGTATTCATTACTTTGAAAGTTAATAGAGAAAAGCCTTGTTTACATTTAGAATTTATATAGAACATATAGAATTTTTTTTTGGCAACCGCAGCATTTTTGGCTTGTATAGTTCAATCTTCCTAGCTGTAAATGTAAATTTAAATGTACATGTATTTATATAGCGCAAATCACCGACCCGGTATCTAAGCGCTTGCTTAGGGATCCTGTCCTGGCATTCCCCTGTGTGATAACCCCGGCAGGGTATCCACAAGGTGAAGCCAGGCATCCCACCGCGAGGGGCCATTGTGGAGATTAAGCAAGCTATTGCCCAGAGTCGCAGAGTGTGAACCCGTGAATCGAGTAGGCACCGGAGCGAGAATTGTCGAGTCCGTGGACATTTTAGGACTCAAGACCCCGCCGAGCTGGGAATTGAACCCTGGTCCCGGGCTGACCTCTGCTTCCAGGTCTGCCTCCTCTAACCAGTGAGCCACACTTCTCATGCAGCTGTCTTCTATGGAAAGATTTCAGTATGCATGGCATAGTGCGGCCTTCAACATGAGACGGAACAAAATTGTCATACACATGTGGAAGTGTTCCAGTTGGGGGTATGCTAAAATATGATGGCGTGGAAAATGTTTGTCTTGGTAAGTCTTTTAATGCTGTGTGCCAGCAAGAAACTCTGTCATAGAAAATATAATAACAAGCCTTGGCATAGCCAATAGGTCTCGCCTTTGGGACATTATAAGTGTTTAACCATACAACAGTCGATGTTGTTGCACCAAGGATATTGTGCTGGATAACTAAACACTTCTAAGGTCCCAAAGGCGAGACCTATTGGCTATGCTAATGCTTGTTTTAATTGTACTCAAATAGTACAGAGGAAACACACGCCACTTTTTGTGAGCTGGAAGGTACTGGATACTGATGAAATGTGTTTTCTACTGGCGGAAAATAGATTCCTACTTTCTATGGACGGTTAATTAAGTACGGGACATTTTATAGGTCTCTCTTAATCTGTGAGACCGAAGATATAGGAGTTGTAAACAGCATTAGAATTGACAAGCAGACATGCATCAGATCCAAGGTTACACCCGTGTAAGTAGTGTGCTGGTGTTTTCATCAGTTTAAGAAACAACAACCAATTGTCAATACTGCAATTCACTTACATCCCTCTTAGGCCACGAGGAACAGACTCAAACTGGTTCTTCGAAAGACTTATTCATTTGATCAATACATTTATTTAAATTAGTAATCAAAAAGCACTACTCTTCGTTATCCAACAATCACATTAAATATACAGGAGAGAGAAAAAGACAAGGAAAAGAATCCTACCTAAAAGCGTTTGCATTCACTTACATCACAAAATTGTAGCACTCATTCACTCATGTGTCCTCATTCATACTCATATATACAATTTTTCAAGCATCATGGAAAAGTGTTCAGAAGAAAGAAAAAGAAAAGAAAGGTGATACAATCAAAAATGTCTAAAACTCTTTTCTACAATCAAATCATACATTTAGAGAAATGCGAGTAGAAAAAACATTTATACTTTTGGATCATAGGCCATCTTAACAACTGTGAAAATTCGAAAATTTATTTTGAATTCTTAAAATGATTGGCCTAACACGATCATGGTCGACACGTTTCGAGTTCCTTGTGGAAGGAAACTCTCTTCAGGACCTCAGAATGGTTCTCAACGCTCTCAATTGAGTCTATGATTGTCTGACTGATGTCATTCTTTCATTGTAAACGATCTCTGTGGTTTCGTAATAGGAGCTTCAGTTGTACGTGAGATTTAGAACTTGATGTGAAGAGTAGCTTTAAGTAGTCTCTCTTGCGAGTGCTTCTTCAATTAGGTGATTGTTTTTTGGTATTAATCTTTTGAGTTAATCGCCTACCGCTATTTGCCTCTCTCCCACTCGTCTGTGTTCAACCACCAGTCTGGTTGAACACAGACGAGTGGGAGAGAGGCGAATAGCGGTTACGGCGATTAACTATTACGAAACCACAGAGATAAATGGATTGATTCAAATGAATAAGTCTTTCGAAGAACCAGTTTGAGTCTGTTCCTCGTGGCCTAAGAGGGATGTAAGTGAATTGCAGTTTTGGCAATTGGTTGTTGTTTCTTAAACTTTGAGGCTTGGCCTTACTGCAGATCAGCCAGACCTTATGTTGGTTTTCGGTGTTTTCATCAGTAGCATTGAAGGGCGATCAAATGAAGATTGCCCAAATGCGGTGTAAAAAATGAAAATGTTGATAAAGTGCTAAAAATTGTAGGACCATTTGCTCACCAATTGGCAGGAAATAGTGTGTTCATTCTGAGAGTCTTGTATGAATGAATATAAGTGTGGAAATTAAGTCTTTATATACACGTCATTCATTCTTTACTGAATTGTACATGACCTTACAGATGATATGGCAGACGTCATCAGAAATTACAACAATGACAATAGAGGTAACCTTATCTTTGGCATAGATACTGTCAGGGTCGACTGGTAAGGAAAATTGACCTAGACCGAAATAAAAGTGGCCCCACTCATGAATTGGCTACTAAAAAAAGAAATCTCATTTACAGATTGCAACAACTACAGCAGCGTGGACATTTGTGATATGCAGTCTGGGTGAAAAAAGGAGATGCATGCATATGTGCTTGGTATTGTTTGTGGCTAACTCATTGAAAATCAAGCAGTAAAATTCATGATGTGCTCTTTATATAAAAATTACAAATATGAACATTCCTGCTCACCTACCCATAATTGGTAATATCTCCGTTGACACTGCCTTTGATGAGTTACAAAGTCAGCTTCCTCATTCCCCACCCCCTCCATTGATGTGCAGTGACATACTGGCCGTCCTAAAAGGGGCCCATACATATATCAGAGTGAAATGAAAATAAACTATTGAGTGCCACGGATAGTCACGGTATTAAGTGATCGCATGTCATCACCTTCTGGGTACCCAAGTACATAATTCAAATGTGGGCCCTTGGAAGTGAACTGACAAGCTTTTGCAGGTAACGTGATTGGTGAACCCAAATCAAGGCTAGGCAAGGTACTGCAGCTTGTAGGAGACAAATGCCTTACGGGAAATTTGCACACTCACATAAAAAATGGCTCCTAGCAGCGCACCCTTTGACAGCACACTTCTGAAAAGCACAGAACTGCACGCTTGCTGAAAGTACACAACAACACACTTACCCAAAGCCCACTCTGCCCACTGAGGGGTGCCAATCCTGGACACGTTCGAGAGCCAAGCTAAAGAACCCACTACTTACCAAGAGGGGCGGAAGCAAGGCGGGGGCAGACAAGCGAACGTTTAATTAGGCGCACTGTGGAGGTTACCAACAGCAAGCTTGCCAAAAGCTTAGCGACGCATTTACACTGGAAACAAGCATTGGCCACGCGGCCGTGAAAGTAACGGCCGCTCGGCCGTGAAAGCGAAAGTGATCGCGATCGCGAGGATGTTTGCGCGTAGCAGATGGTGTGTGTACGCACGCCAGATGCCAGCTGTGCAAGTCGCGCACGCTTGTGCGCGTAACAGCATGCTGGTTGCCGCAAAAGCAGCACTTTTAAAAGCCAGCTACAAACTTTCTCGCCAAAGCTACGCATGCGCTGGCTCTAGCGTGACCTAACAAGCAGAGGTGTACAATCATTGGCTTCACACAGGTCCTAGGTGTGTCTTGAAAGGCTGTGGGAACGGCAGCTTGAAGGTATGGTAGGGATGTAGGACTTGTGCACAGGGAGTGAGGAGGAGGAAGCGGCGGCACTGCTCCAATGAAAACAGTGATACTGCTGCAACAAAAACAGCAATTCTGCTGCATTAAAAACAGTAAAACTACTGCATTAAAAACAGCAACACTGCTGCATTAAAAACAGCAAAACTGTTGCAACAAAAGCAGAAAAATCACTGCAACAAAAGTAGAGAAATAGAAAACAATAATAATGATACCACGGTTGAGGTTTGTTGGACTTTTGTCACAGTGGAAAATCCATTGACTACACTTAGACCATTGAAAGCCCGGGCAGGAGACACCAACGTAACACCATAGAAATTAATTTCTATACAGGAAAGTTCTTCAAGGCAGGAGGGCCCAACCAGTGTACATAAAAGCATTCAGATGAATAAAATGACACGTTTCAACACACTATGTTATTGTAGAGAGTCCAAGAGCCGGCAGCAGGATCAAGAAGCTATCGTGTTTAAAGAGGAGATAGTGGCGCCAAGGAGCCGCAGTCCACAGGTGTTTTTGCACCGCAAACTGTAATCACGAGGAGCTGCAGTCCACAGGCCTGTTTGCACTGTGACCTGTAATCACAAGGAGCTGCAGTCCACAGGCCTGTTTGCACTGTGAACTGTAATCAAAGGAGATGCAGACCACAGCCGTGTTTGAACAGTGAACTGTAATCACAAGGAGATGCAGACCACAGGCATGTTTGAACAGTGAACTGTAATCACAAGGAGCTGCAGTCCAGAGGCATGTTGGAACAGTGAACTGTAATCACAAGGAGCTGCAGTCCACAGGCATGTTTGCACTGTGAACTGTAATCACAAGGAGCTGCAGTCCAGAGGCATGTTGGAACAGTGAACTGTAATCACAAGGAGCTGCAGTGCACAGGCATGTTTGCACTGTGAACTGTAATCACAAGGAGCTGCAGTCCACAGGCATGTTTGCACTGTGAACTGTAATCACAAGGAGCTGCAGTCCAGAGGCATGTTTGAACAGTGAACTGTAATCATAAGGAGATGCAGACCACAGGCATGTTGGAACAGTGAACTGTAATCACAAGGAGCTGCAGTCCAGAGGCATGTTGGAACAGTGAACTGTAATCACAAGGAGCTGCAGTCCAGAGGCATGTTGGAACAGTGAACTGTAATCACAAGGAGCTGCAGTCCAGAGGCATGTTTGAACAGTGAACTGTAATCACAAGGAGCTGCAGTCCACAGGCATGTTCGCACTGTGAACTGTAATCACAAGGAGCCGCAGTCCACAGGTATGTTTGCACTGTGAACTGTAATCACAAGGAGCTGCAGTCCAGAGGCATGTTTGCACTGTGAACTGTAATCACAAGGAGCTGCTGTCCACAGGCATGTTTGCACTGTGAACTGTAATCACAGGGAGCTGCAGTCCACAGGCATGTTTGCACTGTGAACTGTAATCACAAGGAGCTGCAGTCCACAGGCATGTTTGCACTGTGAACTGTAATCACAGGGAGCTGCAGTCCAGAGGCATGTTGGAACAGTGAACTGTAATCACAAGGAGCTGCTGTCCAGAGGCATGTTTGCACTGTGAACTGTAATCACAAGGAGCTGCAGTCCAGAGGCATGTTTGCACTGTGAACTGTAATCACAGGGAGCTGCAGTCCACAGGCATGTTTGCACTGTGAACTGTAATCACAAGGAGCGGCAGTCCACAGGCATGTTTGCACTGTGAACTGTAATCACAGGGAGCTGCAGACCACAGGCATGTTTGCACTGTGAACTGTAATCACAAGGAGCGGCAGTCCACAGGCATGTTTGCACTGTGAACTGTAATCACAGGGAGCTGCAGTCTACAGGCATGTTTGCACTGTGAACTGTAATCACAGGGAGCTGCAGTCCACAGGCATGTTTGCACTGTGAACTGTAATCACAAGGAGAGCCAGTCCACAGGCATGTTTGCACTGTGAACTGTAATCACAAGGAGCGGCAGTCCACAGGCATGTTTGCACTGTGAACTGTAATCACAGGGAGCTGCAGTCCACAGGCATGTTTGCACTGTGAACTGTAATCACAAGGAGCGGCAGTCCACAGGCATGTTTGCACTGTGAACTGTAATCACAGGGAGCTGCAGTCCACAGGCGTGTTTGAACAGTGAACTGTAATCACAGGGAGCTGCAGTCCACAGGCATGTTTGCACTGTGAACTGTAATCACAGGGAGCTGCAGTCCACAGGCATGTTTGCACTGTGAACTGTAATCACAAGGAGCGGCAGTCCACAGGCATGTTTGCACTGTGAACTGTAATCACAGGGAGCTGCAGTCCACAGGCATGTTTGCACTGTGAACTGTAATCACAAGGAGCGGCAGTCCACAGGCATGTTTGCACTGTGAACTGTAATCACAAGGAGTTGCAGTCCACAGGCATGTTTGAACACTGAACTGTAATCACAAGGAGCTGCAGTCCACAGGCATGTTTGAACAGTGAACTGTAATCACAAGGAGATGCAGTCCACAGGCTTGTTTGAACAGTGAACTGTAATCACAAGGAGCTGCAGTCCACAGGCATGTTTGCACTGTGAACTGTAATCACAAGGAACAGCAGCCCACAGGCGTGTTTGCACTGTGAACTGTAATCACAAGGAGCTGCAGTCCACAGGCATGTTTGAACAGTGTACTGTAATCACAAGGAGCTGCAGTCCACAGGCATGTTTGCACTGTGAACTGTAATCACAGGGAGCTGCAGTCCACAGGCATGTTTGAACAGTGAACTGTAATCACAAGGAGCTGCAGTCCAGAGGCATGTTTGCACTGTGAACTGTAATCACAAGGAGCTGCAGTCCACAGGCGTGTTTGCACTGTGAACTGTAATCACAGGGAGCTGCAGTCCACAGGCATGTTTGCACTGTGAACTGTAATCACAAGGAGCGGCAGTCCACAGGCATGTTTGCACTGTGAACTGTAATCACAGGGAGCTGCAGTCCACAGGCATGTTTGCACTGTGAACTGTAATCACAGGGAGCTGCAGTCCACAGGCATGTTTGCACTGTGAACTGTAATCACAAGGAGCGGCAGTCCACAGGCATGTTTGCACTGTGAACTGTAATCCCAAGGAGCAGCAGTCCACAGGCATGTTTGCACTGTGAACTGTAATCAGAAGGAGCAGCAGTCCACAGGCGTGTTTGTATTGTGAACTGTAATCACAAGGAGCTGCAGTCCACAGGCGTGTTTGCACTGTGAACTGTAATCACAAGGAGCTGCAGTCCACAGGCATGTTTGCACTGTGAACTGTAATCACAAGGAGCTGCAGTCCACAGGCATGTTTGCACTGTGAACTGTAATCACAAGGAGCAGCAGTCCACAGGCATGTTTGCACTGTGAACTGTAATCACAAGGAGATGCAGTCCACAGGCATGTTTGCACTGTGAACTGTAATCACAAGGAGCTGCAGTCCACAGGCATGTTTGCACTGTGAACTATAATCACAAGGAGCTTCAGTCCACAGGCGTGTTTGAACAGTGAACTGTAATCACAAGGAGCAGCAGTCCACAGGCATGTTTGCACTGTGAACTGTAATCACAAGGAGCTGCAGTCCACAGGCATGTTTGCACTGTGAACTGTAATCACAAGGAGCGGCAGTCCACAGGCATGTTTGCACTGTGAACTGTAATCACAAGGAGCTGCAGTCCAGAGGCATGTTTGCACTGTGAACTGTAATCACAAGGAGCTGCAGTCCAGAGGCATGTTTGCACTGTGAACTGTAATCACAAGGAGCTGGAGTCCACAGGCATGTTTGAACAGTGAACTGTAATCACAAGGAGCAGCAGTCCACAGGCATGTTTGCACTGTGAACTGTAATCACAAGGAGCTGCAGTCCAGAGGCATGTTTGCACTGTGAACTGTAATCACAAGGAGCTGCAGTCCAGAGGCGTGTTTGAACAGTGAACTGTAATCACAAGGAGCTGCAGTCCACAGGCATGTTTGCACTGTGAACTGTAATCACAAGGAGATGCAGTCCACAGGCATGTTTGAACAGTGAACTGTAATCACAAGGAGATGCAGTCCACAGGCATGTTTGAACAGTGAACTGTAATCACAAGGAGATGCAGTCCACAGGCATGTTTGCACTGTAAACTGTAATCACAAGGAGCTGCAGTCCACAGGCATGTTTGCACTGTGAACTGTAATCACAAGGAGATGCAGACCACAGGCATGTTTGAACAGTGAACTGTAATCACAAGAAGCTGCAGTCCACAGCCATGTTTGCACTGTGAACTGTAATCACAAGGAGCTGCAGTCCACAGGCATGTTTGCACTGTGAACTGTAATCACAAGGAGCTGCAGTCCACAGCCATGTTTGCACTGTGAACTGTAATCACAAGGAGATGCAGACCACAGGCATGTTTGAACAGTGAACTGTAATCACAAGAAGCTGCAGTCCACAGCCATGTTTGCACTGTGAACTGTAATCACAAGGAGCTGCAGTCCACAGGCATGATTGCACTGTGAACTGTAATCACAAGGAGCTGTTGTCCACAGGCATGTTTGCACTGTGAACTGTAATCACAAGGAGCTGCAGTCCACAGGCATGTTTGCACTGTGAACTGTAATCACAAGGAGCTGCAATCCACAGGCATGTTTGCACTGTGAACTGTAATCACAAGGAGCTGCAGTCCACAGGCGTGTTTGCACTGTGAACTATAATCACAAGGAGCTGCAGTCCACAGGCATGTTTGCACTGTGAACTGTAATCACAAGGAGCTGCAGTCCACGGGCATGTTTGCACTGTGAACTATAATCACAAGGAGCTGCAGTCCACAGGCATGTTTGCACTGTGAACTGTAATCACAGGGAGCTGCAGTCAACAGGCATGTTTGAACAGTGAACTGTAATCACAAGGAGCTGCAGTCCAGAGGCATGTTTGCACTGTGAACTGTAATCACAAGGAGCTGCAGTCCACAGGCATGTTTGCACTGTGAACTGTAATCACAGGGAGCTGCAGTCCACAGGCATGTTTGAACAGTGAACTGTAATCACAAGGAGCTGCAGTCCAGAGGCATGTTTGCACTGTGAACTGTAATCACAAGGAGCTGCAGTCCACAGGCATGTTTGCACTGTGAACTGTAATCACAAGGAACAGCAGTCCACAGGCGTGTTTGCACTGTGAACTGTAATCACAAGGAGCTGCAGTCCACAGGCATGTTTGAACAGTGTACTGTAATCACAAGGAGCTGCAGTCCACAGGCAAGTTTGAACAGTGAACTGTAATCACAAGGAGCTGCAGTTCACAGGCCTGTTTGCACTGTGAACTGTAATCACAAGGAGCTGCAGTCCACAGGCGTGTTTGCACTGTGACCTGTAATCACAAGGAGCCGCAGTCCACAGGCATGTTTGCACTGTGAACTGTAATCACAGGGAGCTGCAGTCCACAGACATGTTTGCACTGTGAACTGTAATCACAAGGAGCCGCAGTCCACAGGCATGTTTGCACTGTGAACTGTAATCACAGGGAGCTGCAGTCCACAGGCATGTTTGCACAATGAACTGTAATCACAGGGAGCTGCAGTCCACAGGCATGTTTGCACTGTGAACTGTATTCACAAGGAGCTGCAGTCCACATGCATGTTTGCACTGTGAACTGTAATCACAAGGAGATGCAGACCACAGCCATGTTTGAACAGTGAACTGTAATCACAAGGAGATGCAGTTCACAGGCATGTTTGAACAGTGAACTGTAATCACAAGGAGATGCAGTCCACAGGCATGTTTGCACTGTGAACTGTAATCACAAGGAGCTGCAATCCACAGGCATGTTTGCACTGTGAACTGTAATCACAAGGAGATGCAGTTCACAGGCATGTTTGAACAGTGAACTGTAATCACAAGGAGATGCAGTCCACAGGCATGTTTGCACTGTGAACTGTAATCACAAGGAGCTGCAGTCCACAGGCGTGTTTGCAGTGTGAACTGTAATCACAAGGAGCTGCAGTCCACAGGCATGTTTGCACTGTGAACTGTAATCACAAGGAGCTGCAGTCGCTGCAGTCCACAGGCGTGTTTGCACTGTGAACTGTAATCACAAGGAGCTGCAGTCCACAGGCATGTTTGAACAGTGTACTGTAATCACAAGGAGCTGCAGTCCACATGCATGTTTGCACTGTGAACTGTAATCACAAGGAGCTGCAGTCCACAGGCATGTTTGCACTGTGAACTGAAATCACAAGGCGCTGCAGTTCACAGGCCTGTTTGCACTGTGAACTGTAATCACAAGGAGTTGCAGTCCACAGGCATGTTTGAACAGTGAACTGTAATCACAAGGAGCTGCAGTCCACAGGCATGTTTGAACAGTGAACTGTAATCACAAGGAGATGCAGTCCACAGGCTTGTTTGAACAGTGAACTGTAATCACAAGGAGCTGCAGTTCACAGGCCTGTTTGCACTGTGAAATGTAATCACAAGGAGCTGCAGTCAACAGGTATGTTTGCACTGTGAACTGTAATCACAAGGAGCTGCAGTCCACAGGCGTGTTTGCACTGTGAACTGTAATCACAAGGAGCTGCAGTCCACAGGCATGTTTGAACAGTGAACTGTAATCACAAGGAGCGGCAGTCCAGAGGCATGTTTGAACAGTGAACTGTAATCACAAGGAGATGCAGTCCACAGGCATGTTTGAACAGTGAACTGTAATCACAAGGAGATGCAGTCCACAGGCGTGTTTGAACAGTGAACTGTAATCACAAGGAGCTGCAGTCCACAGGCATGTTTGCACTGTGAACTGTAATCACAGGGAGCTGCAGTCCAGAGGCATGTTGGAACAGTGAACTGTAATCACAAGGAGCTGCTGTCCAGAGGCATGTTTGAACAGTGAACTGTAATCACAAGGAGCTGCTGTCCAGAGGCATGTTTGCACTGTGAACTGTAATCACAAGGAGCTGCAGTCCAGAGGCATGTTTGCACTGTGAACTGTAATCACAGGGAGCTGCAGTCCACAGGCATGTTTGCACTGTGAACTGTAATCACAAGGAGCGGCAGTCCACAGGCATGTTTGCACTGTGAACTGTAATCACAGGGAGCTGCAGTCCACAGGCATGTTTGCACTGTGAACTGTAATCACAAGGAGCGGCAGTCCACAGGCATGTTTGCACTGTGAACTGTAATCACAGGGAGCTGCAGTCTACAGGCATGTTTGCACTGTGAACTGTAATCACAGGGAGCTGCAGTCCACAGGCATGTTTGCACTGTGAACTGTAATCACAAGGAGAGCCAGTCCACAGGCATGTTTGCACTGTGAACTGTAATCACAAGGAGCGGCAGTCCACAGGCATGTTTGCACTGTGAACTGTAATCACAAGGAGCGGCAGTCCACAGGCATGTTTGCACTGTGAACTGTAATCACAGGGAGCTGCAGTCCACAGGCATGTTTGCACTGTGAACTGTAATCACAAGGAGCGGCAGTCCACAGGCATGTTTGCACTGTGAACTGTAATCACAGGGAGCTGCAGTCCACAGGCGTGTTTGAACAGTGAACTGTAATCACAGGGAGCTGCAGTCCACAGGCATGTTTGCACTGTGAACTGTAATCACAGGGAGCTGCAGTCCACAGGCATGTTTGCACTGTGAACTGTAATCACAAGGAGCGGCAGTCCACAGGCATGTTTGCACTGTGAACTGTAATCACAGGGAGCTGCAGTCCACAGGCATGTTTGCACTGTGAACTGTAATCACAAGGAGCTGCAGTCCACAGGCATGTTTGAACAGTGAACTGTAATCACAAGGAGATGCAGTCCACAGGCTTGTTTGAACAGTGAACTGTAATCACAAGGAGCTGCAGTTCACAGGCCTGTTTGCACTGTGAAATGTAATCACAAGGAGCTGCAGTCAACAGGCATGTTTGCACTGTGAACTGTAATCACAAGGAGCTGCAGTCCACAGGCGTGTTTGCACTGTGAACTGTAATCACAAGGAGCTGCAGTCCACAGGCATGTTTGAACAGTGAACTGTAATCACAAGGAGCGGCAGTCCAGAGGCATGTTTGAACAGTGAACTGTAATCACAAGGAGATGCAGTCCACAGGCATGTTTGAACAGTGAACTGTAATCACAAGGAGATGCAGTCCACAGGCGTGTTTGAACAGTGAACTGTAATCACAAGGAGCTGCAGTCCACAGGCATGTTTGCACTGTGAACTGTAATCACAGGGAGCTGCAGTCCAGAGGCATGTTGGAACAGTGAACTGTAATCACAAGGAGCTGCTGTCCAGAGGCATGTTTGAACAGTGAACTGTAATCACAAGGAGCTGCTGTCCAGAAGCATGTTTGCACTGTGAACTGTAATCACAAGGAGCTGCAGTCCAGAGGCATGTTTGCACTGTGAACTGTAATCACAGGGAGCTGCAGTCCACAGGCATGTTTGCACTGTGAACTGTAATCACAAGGAGCGGCAGTCCACAGGCATGTTTGCACTCTGAACTGTAATCACAGGGAGCTGCAGTCCACAGGCATGTTTGCACTGTGAACTGTAATCACAAGGAGCGGCAGTCCACAGGCATGTTTGCACTGTGAACTTTAATCACAGGGAGCTGCAGTCTACAGGCATGTTTGCACTGTGAACTGTAATCACAGGGAGCTGCAGTCCACAGGCATGTTTGCACTGTGAACTGTAATCACAAGGAGAGCCAGTCCACAGGCATGTTTGCACTGTGAACTGTAATCACAAGGAGCGGCAGTCCACAGGCATGTTTGCACTGTGAACTGTAATCACAAGGAGCGGCAGTCCACAGGCATGTTTGCACTGTGAACTGTAATCACAGGGAGCTGCAGTCCACAGGCATGTTTGCACTGTGAACTGTAATCACAAGGAGCGGCAGTCCACAGGCATGTTTGCACTGTGAACTGTAATCACAGGGAGCTGCAGTCCACAGGCGTGTTTGAACAGTGAACTGTAATCACAGGGAGCTGCAGTCCACAGGCATGTTTGCACTGTGAACTGTAATCACAGGGAGCTGCAGTCCACAGGCATGTTTGCACTGTGAACTGTAATCACAAGGAGCGGCAGTCCACAGGCATGTTTGCACTGTGAACTGTAATCACAGGGAGCTGCAGTCCACAGGCATGTTTGCACTGTGAACTGTAATCACAGGGAGCTGCAGTCCACAGGCATGTTTGCACTGTGAACTGTAATCACAAGGAGCGGCAGTCCACAGGCATGTTTGCACTGTGAACTGTAATCCCAAGGAGCAGCAGTCCACAGGCATGTTTGCACTGTGAACTGTAATCACAAGGAGCAGCAGTCCACAGGCGTGTTTGTATTGTGAACTGTAATCACAAGGAGCTGCAGTCCACAGGCGTGTTTGCACTGTGAACTGTAATCACAAGGAGCTGCAGTCCACAGGCATGTTTGCACTGTGAACTGTAATCACAAGGAGCTGCAGTCCACAGGCATGTTTGCACTGTGAACTGTAATCACAAGGAGCAGCAGTCCACAGGCATGTTTGCACTGTGAACTGTAATCACAAGGAGATGCAGTCCACAGGCATGTTTGCACTGTGAACTGTAATCACAAGGAGCTGCAGTCCACAGGCATGTTTGCACTGTGAACTATAATCACAAGGAGCTTCAGTCCACAGGCGTGTTTGAACAGTGGATTTCAAAAGAGAGGTTACCCTACTGTCACCAGGGAACAGGGCACAAAGGACAACAAGTCAAAAGGGAATCCCTGGGATAAATTTGTTAGTCTGTAGTATATATACCCATACAGTTACACCATAGTACCTGAATTACAAGTTACCATAGATCACTGTTAAACGGGGCGAGATTTGTATAATGATTTCCACCAAGAAACAATATTTGTTAACAATCTAGCTTTTTATTAACATAAAAGAATCGCTTACAGTAAAAACTACACATTTAAAATTTCAAAGGAACTTTCCCTGAAAAGTAAAAATTAATCAGCAAAATATTAATAGACAATAAAAAACAGTAAAGCATATAGGTACGTTGCTTATCACAGATTCAAAAATTATATTACCAAAGACAATACATAGTATAACGCAAAAAGACCCCCTTTAAAACAGTGGCACTTGGATATTGTTACCACTCTGGATTTCCTGATCCACTAGCTACAGATGGCACATACACTACTACACACATGTGACAAGAATACATGTACATCCAGTGTGTTTGAGCTGAAGTGGATTCTTCTATAGAAATGCGTCGACGCGTTTCGGTGCAATACACTCGATAATGTGGCACCTTCCTCAGGACTTTTTAGCAGGGGTTTTCCATACCAAAAGGGCTTCACTCTCCCTGTGTGAGGGGCAAAATAAAATCATATCAGAGTCTATTTTCCCTGGGTGTATATTCATGTTCTTGGTAATCACAATTTTGTGTGTCTCAGCGGTAATCAGGATAAGATCACATTTGTCAGTTAATTCACTATATGCCGGAGCATCTGATATTTATACAAATTTAGTGGATGACATCCTCAGTATATACTTAAATCAGGAACTCATCCCATATTTGCGGAAGAGATGCAATAAATACTTCGAACAGGGATTTGTCAATTAATTATAACAGTAGCAATGTACATTTTTATGCTTCAATTGATCTTGATCTCATGTTAAACATTTTTTTATAACACTATGTGTCCTTCAAACATCTTCCATGAGTGGAAATCATTATTGGAGGGTTGTTAACATTCATGGTGTGGGAAGAGTGATACATTTGGTGGGCCAGGGCCCGCAGCCTTACCTAATCAGGGTAGTGGGCGCCACTTGTGTTCTCCCAGGATAGTTCTATAAGATGGTTGGCTGATTTGGCCTGGAGGGAAGTATGTATATAACAAGTTCTTAGAACTAGGGTCTTGGGATTATTTCACGCTGTGGGCAATATGGTCATTAATTACCTCTGTCTCGTTTAAAGACTCCTATTTTGGTGTTCTTTTATCTTCAATTTTCTCTGGTTTTTTCCTTTTTCCTTATATTAAAACACGATATCTAATTAAAAAGAAATGGAATGTTTCTATTCCTTCCTGTTGTTTGTCAGTCGAAACTTTAGTATAATTAGTTTACTAGCCGTTCTTACCTGTAATACTTTTAAAACTGGCTTCGAACGGGCATATGTTTGGGGCCTCGCCGGAACTGGATATGTTCTGGTGGGATTAGAAGAACATATAAGTGCCTATATCTCATCCTGTGGTCCCTAATTTGACTCTAATTTTATTAATACGCGCATTTGGACTATCCCCAGTAAACCCGCCCTGCTGTAACCCGGCGGGAAGACGCCTAATTACATTCTGCATCCGTTATGTGGGACATATTGTCACCGCCCGGGAGCTGTATGCATACTTTCTACATTTAGTTGCTAAGGGAGGGTTCCTGCTGTATGGTATTGGCATTTACATTCAGGGGATACAATCCTGTGTAACTGTGTGTTTGAACAGTGAACTGTAATCACAAGGAGCAGCAGTCCACAGGCATGTTTGCACTGTGAACTGTAATCACAAGGAGCTGCAGTCCAGAGGCATGTTTGCACTGTGAACTGTAATCACAAGGAGCTGCAGTCCAGAGGCGTGTTTGAACAGTGAACTGTAATCACAAGGAGCTGCAGTCCACAGGCATGTTTGCACTGTGAAGTGTAATCACAAGGAGCTGGAGTCCACAGGCATGTTTGCACTGTGAACTATAATCACAAGGAGCTGCAGTCCACAGGCATGTTTGAACAGTGAACTGTAATCACAAGGAGATGCAGTCCACAGGCATGTTTGAACAGTGAACTGTAATCACAAGGAGATGCAGTCCACAGGCATGTTTGCACTGTGAACTGTAATCACAAGGAGCTGCAGTCCACAGGCATGTTTGCACTGTGAACTGTAATCACAAGGAGATGCAGACCACAGGCATGTTTGAACAGTGAACTGTAATCACAAGAAGCTGCAGTCCACAGCCATGTTTGCACTGTGAACTGTAATCACAGGGAGCTGCAGTCCACAGGCATGTTTGCACTGTGAACTGTAATCACAAGGAGCGGCAGTCCACAGGCATGTTTGCACTGTGAACTGTAATCACAGGGAGCTGCAGTCCACAGGCATGTTTGCACTGTGAACTGTAATCACAGGGAGCTGCAGTCCACAGGCATGTTTGCACTGTGAACTGTAATCACAAGGAGCGGCAGTCCACAGGCATGTTTGCAATGTGAACTGTAATCCCAAGGAGCAGCAGTCCACAGGCATGTTTGCACTGTGAACTGTAATCACAAGGAGCAGCAGTCCACAGGCGTGTTTGTATTGTGAACTGTAATCACAAGGAGCTGCAGTCCACAGGCGTGTTTGCACTGTGAACTGTAATCACAAGGAGCTGCAGTCCACAGGCATGTTTGCACTGTGAACTGTAATCACAAGGAGCTGCAGTCCACAGGCATGTTTGCACTGTGAACTGTAATCACAAGGAGCAGCAGTCCACAGGCATGTTTGCACTGTGAACTGTAATCACAAGGAGATGCAGTCCACAGGCATGTTTGCACTGTGAACTGTAATCACAAGGAGCTGCAGTCCACAGGCATGTTTGCACTGTGAACTATAATCACAAGGAGCTTCAGTCCACAGGCGTGTTTGAACAGTGAACTGTAATCACAAGGAGCAGCAGTCCACAGGCATGTTTGCACTGTGAACTGTAATCACAAGGAGCTGCAGTCCACAGGCATGTTTGCACTGTGAACTGTAATCACAAGGAGCGGCAGTCCACAGGCATGTTTGCACTGTGAACTGTAATCACAAGGAGCTGCAGTCCAGAGGCATGTTTGCACTGTGAACTGTAATCACAAGGAGCTGGAGTCCACAGGCATGTTTGAACAGTGAACTGTAATCACAAGGAGCAGCAGTCCACAGGCATGTTTGCACTGTGAACTGTAATCACAAGGAGCTGCAGTCCAGAGGCATGTTTGCACTGTGAACTGTAATCACAAGGAGCTGCAGTCCAGAGGCGTGTTTGAACAGTGAACTGTAATCACAAGGAGCTGCAGTCCACAGGCATGTTTGCACTGTGAAGTGTAATCACAAGGAGCTGGAGTCCACAGGCATGTTTGCACTGTGAACTATAATCACAAGGAGCTGCAGTCCACAGGCATGTTTGAACAGTGAACTGTAATCACAAGGAGATGCAGTCCACAGGCATGTTTGAACAGTGAACTGTAATCACAAGGAGATGCAGTCCACAGGCATGTTTGCACTGTGAACTGTAATCACAAGGAGCTGCAGTCCACAGGCATGTTTGCACTGTGAACTGTAATCACAAGGAGATGCAGACCACAGGCATGTTTGAACAGTGAACTGTAATCACAAGAAGCTGCAGTCCACAGCCATGTTTGCACTGTGAACTGTAATCACAGGGAGCTGCAGTCCACAGGCATGTTTGCACTGTGAACTGTAATCACAAGGAGCGGCAGTCCACAGGCATGTTTGCACTGTGAACTGTAATCACAGGGAGCTGCAGTCCACAGGCATGTTTGCACTGTGAACTGTAATCACAGGGAGCTGCAGTCCACAGGCATGTTTGCACTGTGAACTGTAATCACAAGGAGCGGCAGTCCACAGGCATGTTTGCAATGTGAACTGTAATCCCAAGGAGCAGCAGTCCACAGGCATGTTTGCACTGTGAATTGTAATCACAAGGAGCAGCAGTCCACAGGCGTGTTTGTATTGTGAACTGTAATCACAAGGAGCTGCAGTCCACAGGCGTGTTTGCACTGTGAACTGTAATCACAAGGAGCTGCAGTCCACAGGCATGTTTGCACTGTGAACTGTAATCACAAGGAGCTGCAGTCCACAGGCATGTTTGCACTGTGAACTGTAATCACAAGGAGCAGCAGTCCACAGGCATGTTTGCACTGTGAACTGTAATCACAAGGAGATGCAGTCCACAGGCATGTTTGCACTGTGAACTGTAATCACAAGGAGCTGCAGTCCACAGGCATGTTTGCACTGTGAACTATAATCACAAGGAGCTTCAGTCCACAGGCGTGTTTGAACAGTGAACTGTAATCACAAGGAGCAGCAGTCCACAGGCATGTTTGCACTGTGAACTGTAATCACAAGGAGCTGCAGTCCACAGGCATGTTTGCACTGTGAACTGTAATCACAAGGAGCGGCAGTCCACAGGCATGTTTGCACTGTGAACTGTAATCACAAGGAGCTGCAGTCCAGAGGCATGTTTGCACTGTGAACTGTAATCACAAGGAGCTGGAGTCCACAGGCATGTTTGAACAGTGAACTGTAATCACAAGGAGCAGCAGTCCACAGGCATGTTTGCACTGTGAACTGTAATCACAAGGAGCTGCAGTCCAGAGGCATGTTTGCACTGTGAACTGTAATCACAAGGAGCTGCAGTCCAGAGGCGTGTTTGAACAGTGAACTGTAATCACAAGGAGCTGCAGTCCACAGGCATGTTTGCACTGTGAAGTGTAATCACAAGGAGCTGGAGTCCACAGGCATGTTTGCACTGTGAACTATAATCACAAGGAGCTGCAGTCCACAGGCATGTTTGAACAGTGAACTGTAATCACAAGGAGATGCAGTCCACAGGCATGTTTGAACAGTGAACTGTAATCACAAGGAGATGCAGTCCACAGGCATGTTTGCACTGTGAACTGTAATCACAAGGAGCTGCAGTCCACAGGCATGTTTGCACTGTGAACTGTAATCACAAGGAGATGCAGACCACAGGCATGTTTGAACAGTGAACTGTAATCACAAGAAGCTGCAGTCCACAGCCATGTTTGCACTGTGAACTGTAATCACAAGGAGCTGCAGTCCACAGGCATGTTTGCACTGTGAACTGTAATCACAAGGAGCTGCAGTCCAAAGGCATGTTTGCACTGTGAACTGTAATCACAAGGAGATGCAGACCACAGGCATGTTTGAACAGTGAACTGTAATCACAAGAAGCTGCAGTCCACAGCCATGTTTGCACTGTGAACTGTAATCACAAGGAGCTGCAGTCCACAGGCATGATTGCACTGTGAACTGTAATCACAAGGAGCTGTTGTCCACAGGCATGTTTGCACTGTGAACTGTAATCACAAGGAGCTGCAGTCCACAGGCATGTTTGCACTGTGAACTGTAATCACAAGGAGCTGCAATCCACAGGCATGTTTGCACTGTGAACTGTAATCACAAGGAGCTGCAGTCCACAGGCGTGTTTGCACTGTGAACTATAATCACAAGGAGCTGCAGTCCACAGGCATGTTTGCACTGTGAACTGTAATCACAAGGAGCTGCAGTCCACGGGCATGTTTGCACTGTGAACTATAATCACAAGGAGCTGCAGTCCACAGGCATGTTTGCACTGTGAACTGTAATCACAGGGAGCTGCAGTCCACAGGCATGTTTGAACAGTGAACTGTAATCACAAGGAGCTGCAGTCCAGAGGCATGTTTGCACTGTGAACTGTAATCACAAGGAGCTGCAGTCCACAGGCATGTTTGCACTGTGAACTGTAATCACAGGGAGCTGCAGTCCACAGGCATGTTTGAACAGTGAACTGTAATCACAGGGAGCTGCAGTCCACAGACATGTTTGCACTGTGAACTGTAATCACAAGGAGCCGCAGTCCACAGGCATGTTTGCACTGTGAACTGTAATCACAGGGAGCTGCAGTCCACAGGCATGTTTGCACAATGAACTGTAATCACAGGGAGCTGCAGTCCACAGGCATGTTTGCACTGTGAACTGTATTCACAAGGAGCTGCAGTCCACATGCATGTTTGCACTGTGAACTGTAATCACAAGGAGATGCAGACCACAGCCATGTTTGAACAGTGAACTGTAATCACAAGGAGATGCAGTTCACAGGCATGTTTGAACAGTGAACTGTAATCACAAGGAGATGCAGTCCACAGGCATGTTTGCACTGTGAACTGTAATCACAAGGAGCTGCAATCCACAGGCATGTTTGCACTGTGAACTGTAATCACAAGGAGATGCAGTTCGCAGGCATGTTTGAACAGTGAACTGTAATCACAAGGAGATGCAGTCCACAGGCATGTTTGCACTGTGAACTGTAATCACAAGGAGCTGCAGTCCACAGGCGTGTTTGCAGTGTGAACTGTAATCACAAGGAGCTGCAGTCCACAGGCATGTTTGCACTGTGAACTGTAATCACAAGGAGCTGCAGTCGCTGCAGTCCACAGGCGTGTTTGCACTGTGAACTGTAATCACAAGGAGCTGCAGTCCACAGGCATGTTTGAACAGTGTACTGTAATCACAAAGAGCTGCAGTCCACATGCATGTTTGCACTGTGAACTGTAATCACAAGGAGCTGCAGTCCACAGGCATGTTTGCACTGTGAACTGAAATCACAAGGCGCTGCAGTTCACAGGCCTGTTTGCACTGTGAACTGTAATCACAAGGAGTTGCAGTCCACAGGCATGTTTGAACAGTGAACTGTAATCACAAGGAGCTGCAGTCCACAGGCATGTTTGAACAGTGAACTGTAATCACAAGGAGATGCAGTCCACAGGCTTGTTTGAACAGTGAACTGTAATCACAAGGAGCTGCAGTTCACAGGCCTGTTTGCACTGTGAAATGTAATCACAAGGAGCTGCAGTCAACAGGCATGTTTGCACTGTGAACTGTAATCACAAGGAGCTGCAGTCCACAGGCGTGTTTGCACTGTGAACTGTAATCACAAGGAGCTGCAGTCCACAGGCATGTTTGAACAGTGAACTGTAATCACAAGGAGCGGCAGTCCAGAGGCATGTTTGAACAGTGAACTGTAATCACAAGGAGATGCAGTCCACAGGCATGTTTGAACAGTGAACTGTAATCACAAGGAGATGCGGTCCACCGGCGTGTTTGAACAGTGAACTGTAATCACAAGGAGCTGCAGTCCACAGGCATGTTTGCACTGTGAACTGTAATCACAAGGAGCTGCAGTTCACAGGCATGTTTGAACAGTGAACTGTAATCACAAGGAGATGCAGTCCACAGGCGTGTTTGAACAGTGAACTGTAATCACAAGGAGCTGCAGTCCACAGGCATGCTTGCACTGTGAACTGTAATCACAAGGAGCTGCAGTCCACAGGCATGTTTGAACAGTGAACTGTAATCACAAGGAGCGGCAGTCCAGAGGCATGTTTGAACAGTGAACTGTAATCACAAGGAGATGCAGTCCACAGGCATGTTTGAACAGTGAACTGTAATCACAAGGAGATGCAGTCCACAGGCGTGTTTGAACAGTGAACTGTAATCACAAGGAGCTGCAGTCCACAGGCATGTTTGCATTGTGAACTGTAATCACAAGGAGCTGCAGTCCACAGGCATGTTTGCACTGTGAACTGTAATCACAGGGAGCTGCAGTCCACAGGCATGTTTGCACTGTGAACTGTAATCACAAGGAGCGGCAGTCCACAGGCATGTTTGCACTGTGAACTGTAATCACAAGGAGCTGCAGTCCACAGGCATGTTTGCACTGTGAAGTGTAATCACAAGGAGCTGGAGTCCACAGGCATGTTTGCACTGTGAACTATAATCACAAGGAGCTGCAGTCCACAGGCATGTTTGAACAGTGAACTGTAATCACAAGGAGATGCAGTCCACAGGCATGTTTGAACAGTGAACTGTAATCACAAGGAGATGCAGTCCACAGGCATGTTTGCACTGTGAACTGTAATCACAAGGAGCTGCAGTCCACAGGCATGTTTGCACTGTGAACTGTAATCACAAGGAGATGCAGACCACAGGCATGTTTGAACAGTGAACTGTAATCACAAGAAGCTGCAGTCCACAGCCATGTTTGCACTGTGAACTGTAATCACAGGGAGCTGCAGTCCACAGGCATGTTTGCACTGTGAACTGTAATCACAAGGAGCGGCAGTCCACAGGCATGTTTGCACTGTGAACTGTAATCACAGGTAGCTGCAGTCCACAGGCATGTTTGCACTGTGAACTGTAATCACAGGGAGCTGCAGTCCACAGGCATGTTTGCACTGTGAACTGTAATCACAAGGAGCGGCAGTCCACAGGCATGTTTGCACTGTGAACTGTAATCCCAAGGAGCAGCAGTCCACAGGCATGTTTGCACTGTGAACTGTAATCACAAGGAGCAGCAGTCCACAGGCGTGTTTGTATTGTGAACTGTAATCACAAGGAGCTGCAGTCCACAGGCGTGTTTGCACTGTGAACTGTAATCACAAGGAGCTGCAGTCCACAGGCATGTTTGCACTGTGAACTGTAATCACAAGGAGCTGCAGTCCACAGGCATGTTTGCACTGTGAACTGTAATCACAAGGAGCAGCAGTCCACAGGCATGTTTGCACTGTGAACTGTAATCACAAGGAGCTGCAGTCCACAGGCATGTTTGCACTGTGAACTATAATCACAAGGAGCTTCAGTCCACAGGCGTGTTTGAACAGTGAACTGTAATCACAAGGAGCAGCAGTCCACAGGCATGTTTGCACTGTGAACTGTAATCACAAGGAGCTGCAGTCCACAGGCATGTTTGCACTGTGAACTGTAATCACAAGGAGCGGCAGTCCACAGGCATGTTTGCACTGTGAACTGTAATCACAAGGAGCTGCAGTCCAGAGGCATGTTTGCACTGTGAACTGTAATCACAAGGAGCTGGAGTCCACAGGCATGTTTGAACAGTGAACTGTAATCACAAGGAGCAGCAGTCCACAGGCATGTTTGCACTGTGAACTGTAATCACAAGGAGCTGCAGTCCAGAGGCATGTTTGCACTGTGAACTGTAATCACAAGGAGCTGCAGTCCAGAGGCGTGTTTGAACAGTGAACTGTAATCACAAGGAGCTGCAGTCCACAGGCATGTTTGCACTGTGAAGTGTAATCACAAGGAGCTGGAGTCCACAGGCATGTTTGCACTGTGAACTATAATCACAAGGAGCTGCAGTCCACAGGCATGTTTGAACAGTGAACTGTAATCACAAGGAGATGCAGTCCACAGGCATGTTTGAACAGTGAACTGTAATCACAAGGAGATGCAGTCCACAGGCATGTTTGCACTGTGAACTGTAATCACAAGGAGCTGCAGTCCACAGGCATGTTTGCACTGTGAACTGTAATCACAAGGAGATGCAGACCACAGGCATGTTTGAACAGTGAACTGTAATCACAAGAAGCTGCAGTCCACAGCCATGTTTGCACTGTGAACTGTAATCACAAGGAGCTGCAGTCCACAGGCATGTTTGCACTGTGAACTGTAATCACAAGGAGCTGCAGTCCACAGGCATGTTTGCACTGTGAACTGTAATCACAAGGAGATGCAGACCACAGGCATGTTTGAACAGTGAACTGTAATCACAAGAAGCTGCAGTCCACAGCCATGTTTGCACTGTGAACTGTAATCACAAGGAGCTGCAGTCCACAGGCATGATTGCACTGTGAACTGTAATCACAAGGAGCTGTTGTCCACAGGCATGTTTGCACTGTGAACTGTAATCACAAGGAGCTGCAGTCCACAGGCATGTTTGCACTGTGAACTGTAATCACAAGGAGCTGCAATCCACAGGCATGTTTGCACTGTGAACTGTAATCACAAGGAGCTGCAGTCCACAGGCGTGTTTGCACTGTGAACTATAATCACAAGGAGCTGCAGTCCACAGGCATGTTTGCACTGTGAACTGTAATCACAAGGAGCTGCAGTCCACGGGCATGTTTGCACTGTGAACTATAATCACAAGGAGCTGCAGTCCACAGGCATGTTTGCACTGTGAACTGTAATCACAGGGAGCTGCAGTCCACAGGCATGTTTGAACAGTGAACTGTAATCACAAGGAGCTGCAGTCCAGAGGCATGTTTGCACTGTGAACTGTAATCACAAGGAGCTGCAGTCCACAGGCATGTTTGCACTGTGAACTGTAATCACAGGGAGCTGCAGTCCACAGGCATGTTTGAACAGTGAACTGTAATCACAGGGAGCTGCAGTCCACAGACATGTTTGCACTGTGAACTGTAATCACAAGGAGCCGCAGTCCACAGGCATGTTTGCACTGTGAACTGTAATCACAGGGAGCTGCAGTCCACAGGCATGTTTGCACAATGAACTGTAATCACAGGGAGCTGCAGTCCACAGGCATGTTTGCACTGTGAACTGTATTCACAAGGAGCTGCAGTCCACATGCATGTTTGCACTGTGAACTGTAATCACAAGGAGATGCAGACCACAGCCATGTTTGAACAGTGAACTGTAATCACAAGGAGATGCAGTTCACAGGCATGTTTGAACAGTGAACTGTAATCACAAGGAGATGCAGTCCACAGGCATGTTTGCACTGTGAACTGTAATCACAAGGAGCTGCAATCCAGAGGCATGTTTGCACTGTGAACTGTAATCACAAGGAGATGCAGTTCGCAGGCATGTTTGAACAGTGAACTGTAATCACAAGGAGATGCAGTCCACAGGCATGTTTGCACTGTGAACTGTAATCACAAGGAGCTGCAGTCCACAGGCGTGTTTGCAGTGTGAACTGTAATCACAAGGAGCTGCAGTCCACAGGCATGTTTGCACTGTGAACTGTAATCACAAGGAGCTGCAGTCGCTGCAGTCCACAGGCGTGTTTGCACTGTGAACTGTAATCACAAGGAGCTGCAGTCCACAGGCATGTTTGAACAGTGTACTGTAATCACAAAGAGCTGCAGTCCACATGCATGTTTGCACTGTGAACTGTAATCACAAGGAGCTGCAGTCCACAGGCATGTTTGCACTGTGAACTGAAATCACAAGGCGCTGCAGTTCACAGGCCTGTTTGCACTGTGAACTGTAATCACAAGGAGTTGCAGTCCACAGGCATGTTTGAACAGTGAACTGTAATCACAAGGAGCTGCAGTCCACAGGCATGTTTGAACAGTGAACTGTAATCACAAGGAGATGCAGTCCACAGGCTTGTTTGAACAGTGAACTGTAATCACAAGGAGCTGCAGTTCACAGGCCTGTTTGCACTGTGAAATGTAATCACAAGGAGCTGCAGTCAACAGGCATGTTTGCACTGTGAACTGTAATCACAAGGAGCTGCAGTCCACAGGCGTGTTTGCACTGTGAACTGTAATCACAAGGAGCTGCAGTCCACAGGCATGTTTGAACAGTGAACTGTAATCACAAGGAGCGGCAGTCCAGAGGCATGTTTGAACAGTGAACTGTAATCACAAGGAGATGCAGTCCACAGGCATGTTTGAACAGTGAACTGTAATCACAAGGAGATGCGGTCCACAGGCGTGTTTGAACAGTGAACTGTAATCACAAGGAGCTGCAGTCCACAGGCATGTTTGCACTGTGAACTGTAATCACAAGGAGCTGCAGTTCACAGGCATGTTTGAACAGTGAACTGTAATCACAAGGAGATGCAGTCCACAGGCGTGTTTGAACAGTGAACTGTAATCACAAGGAGCTGCAGTCCACAGGCATGCTTGCACTGTGAACTGTAATCACAAGGAGCTGCAGTCCACAGGCATGTTTGAACAGTGAACTGTAATCACAAGGAGCGGCAGTCCAGAGGCATGTTTGAACAGTGAACTGTAATCACAAGGAGATGCAGTCCACAGGCATGTTTGAACAGTGAACTGTAATCACAAGGAGATGCAGTCCACAGGCGTGTTTGAACAGTGAACTGTAATCACAAGGAGCTGCAGTCCACAGGCATGTTTGCATTGTGAACTGTAATCACAAGGAGCTGCAGTCCACAGGCATGTTTGCACTGTGAACTGTAATCACAGGGAGCTGCAGTCCACAGGCATGTTTGCACTGTGAACTGTAATCACAAGGAGCGGCAGTCCACAGGCATGTTTGCACTGTGAACTGTAATCACAGGGAGCTGCAGTCCACAGGCGTGTTTGATCAGTGAACTGTAATCACAGGGAGCTGCAGTCCACAGGCATGTTTGCACTGTGAACTGTAATCACAGGGAGCTGCAGTCCACAGGCATGTTTGCACTGTGAACTGTAATCACAAGGAGCGGCAGTCCACAGGCATGTTTGCACTGTGAACTGTAATCACAGGGAGCTGCAGTCCACAGGCATGTTTGCACTGTGAACTATAATCACAAGGAGCGGCAGTCCACAGGCATGTTTGCACTGTGAACTGTAATCACAAGGAGTTGCAGTCCACAGGCATGTTTGAACAGTGAACTGTAATCACAAGGAGCTGCAGTCCACAGGCATGTTTGAACAGTGAACTGTAATCACAAGGAGATGCAGTCCACAGGCTTGTTTGAACAGTGAACTGTAATCACAAGGAGCTGCAGTCCACAGGCATGTTTGCACTGTGAACTGTAATCACAAGGAACAGCAGCCCACAGGCGTGTTTGCACTGTGAACTGTAATCACAAGGAGCTGCAGTCCACAGGCATGTTTGAACAGTGTACTGTAATCACAAGGAGCTGCAGTCCACAGGCATGTTTGCACTGTGAACTGTAATCACAGGGAGCTGCAGTCCACAGGCATGTTTGAACAGTGAACTGTAATCACAAGGAGCTGCAGTCCAGAGGCATGTTTGCACTGTGAACTGTAATCACAAGGAGCTGCAGTCCACAGGCGTGTTTGCACTGTGAACTGTAATCACAGGGAGCTGCAGTCCACAGGCATGTTTGCACTGTGAACTGTAATCACAAGGAGCGGCAGTCCACAGGCATGTTTGCACTGTGAACTGTAATCACAGGGAGCTGCAGTCCACAGGCATGTTTGCACTGTGAACTGTAATCACAGGGAGCTGCAGTCCACAGGCATGTTTGCACTGTGAACTGTAATCACAAGGAGCGGCAGTCCACAGGCATGTTTGCACTGTGAACTGTAATCCCAAGGAGCAGCAGTCCACTGGCATGTTTGCACTGTGAACTGTAATCACAAGGAGCAGCAGTCCACAGGCGTGTTTGTATTGTGAACTGTAATCACAAGGAGCTGCAGTCCACAGGCGTGTTTGCACTGTGAACTGTAATCACAAGGAGCTGCAGTCCACAGGCATGTTTGCACTGTGAACTGTAATCACAAGGAGCTGCAGTCCACAGGCATGTTTGCACTGTGAACTGTAATCACAAGGAGCAGCAGTCCACAGGCACGTTTGCACTGTGAACTGTAATCACAAGGAGATGCAGTCCACAGGCATGTTTGCACTGTGAACTGTAATCACAAGGAGCTGCAGTCCACAGGCATGTTTGCACTGTGAACTATAATCACAAGGAGCTTCAGTCCACAGGCGTGTTTGAACAGTGAACTGTAATCACAAGGAGCAGCAGTCCACAGGCATGTTTGCACTGTGAACTGTAATCACAAGGAGCTGCAGTCCACAGGCATGTTTGCACTGTGAACTGTAATCACAAGGAGCGGCAGTCCACAGGCATGTTTGCACTGTGAACTGTAATCACAAGGAGCTGCAGTCCAGAGGCATGTTTGCACTGTGAACTGTAATCACAAGGAGCTGCAGTCCAGAGGCATGTTTGCACTGTGAACTGTAATCACAAGGAGCTGGAGTCCACAGGCATGTTTGAACAGTGAACTGTAATCACAAGGAGCAGCAGTCCACAGGCATGTTCGCACTGTGAACTGTAATCACAAGGAGCTGCAGTCCAGAGGCATGTTTGCACTGTGAACTGTAATCACAAGGAGCTGCAGTCCAGAGGCGTGTTTGAACAGTGAACTGTAATCACAAGGAGCTGCAGTCCACAGGCATGTTTGCACTGTGAACTGTAATCACAAGGAGATGCAGTCCACAGGCATGTTTGAACAGTGAACTGTAATCACAAGGAGATGCAGTCCACAGGCATGTTTGAACAGTGAACTGTAATCACAAGGAGATGCAGTCCACAGGCATGTTTGCACTGTGAACTGTAATCACAAGGAGCTGCAGTCCACAGGCATGTTTGCACTGTGAACTGTAATCACAAGGAGATGCAGACCACAGGCATGTTTGAACAGTGAACTGTAATCACAAGAAGCTGCAGTCCACAGCCATGTTTGCACTGTGAACTGTAATCACAAGGAGCTGCAGTCCACAGGCATGTTTGCACTGTGAACTGTAATCACAAGGAGCTGCAGTCCACAGGCATGTTTGCACTGTGAACTGTAATCACAAGGAGATGCAGACCACAGGCATGTTTGAACAGTGAACTGTAATCACAAGAAGCTGCAGTCCACAGCCATGTTTGCACTGTGAACTGTAATCACAAGGAGCTGCAGTCCACAGGCATGATTGCACTGTGAACTGTAATCACAAGGAGCTGTTGTCCACAGGCATGTTTGCACTGTGAACTGTAATCACAAGGAGCTGCAGTCCACAGGCATGTTTGCACTGTGAACTGTAATCACAAGGAGCTGCAATCCACAGGCATGTTTGCACTGTGAACTGTAATCACAAGGAGCTGCAGTCCACAGGCGTGTTTGCACTGTGAACTATAATCACAAGGAGCTGCAGTCCACAGGCATGTTTGCACTGTGAACTGTAATCACAAGGAGCTGCAGTCCACGGGCATGTTTGCACTGTGAACTATAATCACAAGGAGCTGCAGTCCACAGGCATGTTTGCACTGTGAACTGTAATCACAGGGAGCTGCAGTCCACAGGCATGTTTGAACAGTGAACTGTAATCACAAGGAGCTGCAGTCCAGAGGCATGTTTGCACTGTGAACTGTAATCACAAGGAGCTGCAGTCCACAGGCATGTTTGCACTGTGAACTGTAATCACAGGGAGCTGCAGTCCACAGGCATGTTTGAACAGTGAACTGTAATCACAAGGAGCTGCAGTCCAGAGGCATGTTTGCACTGTGAACTGTAATCACAAGGAGCTGCAGTCCACAGGCATGTTTGCACTGTGAACTGTAATCACAAGGAACAGCAGTCCACAGGCGTGTTTGCACTGTGAACTGTAATCACAAGGAGCTGCAGTCCACAGGCATGTTTGAACAGTGTACTGTAATCACAAGGAGCTGCAGTCCACAGGCATGTTTGAACAGTGAACTGTAATCACAAGGAGCTGCAGTTCACAGGCCTGTTTGCACTGTGAACTGTAATCACAAGGAGCTGCAGTCCACAGGCGTGTTTGCACTGTGAACTGTAATCACAAGGAGCCGCAGTCCACAGGCATGTTTGCACTGTGAACTGTAATCACAGGGAGCTGCAGTCCACAGACATGTTTGCACTGTGAACTGTAATCACAAGGAGCCGCAGTCCACAGGCATGTTTGCACTGTGAACTGTAATCACAGGGAGCTGCAGTCCACAGGCATGTTTGCACAATGAACTGTAATCACAGGGAGCTGCAGTCCACAGGCATGTTTGCACTGTGAACTGTATTCACAAGGAGCTGCAGTCCTCATGCATGTTTGCACTGTGAACTGTAATCACAAGGAGATGCAGACCACAGCCATGTTTGAACAGTGAACTGTAATCACAAGGAGATGCAGTTCACAGGCATGTTTGAACAGTGAACTGTAATCACAAGGAGATGCAGTCCACAGGCATGTTTGCACTGTGAACTGTAATCACAAGGAGCTGCAATCCACAGGCATGTTTGCACTGTGAACTGTAATCACAAGGAGATGCAGTTCACAGGCATGTTTGAACAGTGAACTGTAATCACAAGGAGATGCAGTCCACAGGCATGTTTGCACTGTGAACTGTAATCACAAGGAGCTGCAGTCCACAGGCGTGTTTGCAGTGTGAACTGTAATCACAAGGAGCTGCAGTCCACAGGCATGTTTGCACTGTGAACTGTAATCACAAGGAGCTGCAGTCGCTGCAGTCCACAGGCGTGTTTGCACTGTGAACTGTAATCACAAGGAGCTGCAGTCCACAGGCATGTTTGAACAGTGTACTGTAATCACAAGGAGCTGCAGTCCACATGCATGTTTGCACTGTGAACTGTAATCACAAGGAGCTGCAGTCCACAGGCATGTTTGCACTGTGAACTGAAATCACAAGGCGCTGCAGTTCACAGGCCTGTTTGCACTGTGAACTGTAATCACAAGGAGTTGCAGTCCACAGGCATGTTTGAACAGTGAACTGTAATCACAAGGAGCTGCAGTCCACAGGCATGTTTGAACAGTGAACTGTAATCACAAGGAGATGCAGTCCACAGGCTTGTTTGAACAGTGAACTGTAATCACAAGGAGCTGCAGTTCACAGGCCTGTTTGCACTGTGAAATGTAATCACAAGGAGCTGCAGTCAACAGGCATGTTTGCACTGTGAACTGTAATCACAAGGAGCTGCAGTCCACAGGCATGTTTGCACTGTGAACTGTAATCACAAGGAGCTGCAGTCCACAGGCATGTTTGAACAGTGAACTGTAATCACAAGGAGCGGCAGTCCAGAGGCATGTTTGAACAGTGAACTGTAATCACAAGGAGATGCAGTCCACAGGCGTGTTTGAACAGTGAACTGTAATCACAAGGAGCTGCAGTCCACAGGCATGTTTGCACTGTGAACTGTAATCACAGGGAGCTGCAGTCCAGAGGCATGTTGGAACAGTGAACTGTAATCACAAGAAGCTGCTGTCCAGAGGCATGTTTGAACAGTGAACTGTAATCACAAGGAGCTGCTGTCCAGAGGCATGTTTGCACTGTGAACTGTAATCACAAGGAGCTGCAGTCCAGAGGCATGTTTGCACTGTGAACTGTAATCACAGGGAGCTGCAGTCCACAGGCATGTTTGCACTGTGAACTGTAATCACAAGGAGCGGCAGTCCACAGGCATGTTTGCACTGTGAACTGTAATCACAGGGAGCTGCAGTCCACAGGCATGTTTGCACTGTGAACTGTAATCACAAGGAGCGGCAGTCCACAGGCATGTTTGCACTGTGAACTGTAATCACAGGGAGCTGCAGTCTACAGGCATGTTTGCACTGTGAACTGTAATCACAGGGAGCTGCAGTCCACAGGCATGTTTGCACTGTGAACTGTAATCACAAGGAGAGCCAGTCCACAGGCATGTTTGCACTGTGAACTGTAATCACAAGGAGCGGCAGTCCACAGGCATGTTTGCACTGTGAACTGTAATCACAAGGAGCGGCAGTCCACAGGCATGTTTGCACTGTGAACTGTAATCACAGGGAGCTGCAGTCCACAAGCATGTTTGCACTGTGAACTGTAATCACAAGGAGCGGCAGTCCACAGGCATGTTTGCACTGTGAACTGTAATCACAGGGAGCTGCAGTCCACAGGCGTGTTTGAACAGTGAACTGTAATCACAGGGAGCTGCAGTCCACAGGCATGTTTGCACTGTGAACTGTAATCACAGGGAGCTGCAGTCCACAGGCATGTTTGCACTGTGAACTGTAATCACAAGGAGCGGCAGTCCACAGGCATGTTTGCACTGTGAACTGTAATCACAGGGAGCTGCAGTCCACAGGCATGTTTGCACTGTGAACTGTAATCACAAGGAGCTGCAGTCCACAGGCATGTTTTAACAGTGAACTGTAATCACAAGGAGATGCAGTCCACAGGCTTGTTTGAACAGTGAACTGTAATCACAAGGAGCTGCAGTTCACAGGCATGTTTGCACTGTGAAATGTAATCACAAGGAGCTGCAGTCAACAGGCATGTTTGCACTGTGAACTGTAATCACAAGGAGCTGCAGTCCACAGGCGTGTTTGCACTGTGAACTGTAATCACAAGGAGCTGCAGTCCACAGGCATGTTTGAACAGTGAACTGTAATCACAAGGAGCGGCAGTCCAGAGGCATGTTTGAACAGTGAACTGTAATCACAAGGAGATGCAGTCCACAGGCATGTTTGAACAGTGAACTGTAATCACAAGGAGATGCAGTCCACAGGCGTGTTTGAACAGTGAACTGTAATCACAAGGAGCTGCAGTCCACAGGCATGTTTGCACTGTGAACTGTAATCACAGGGAGCTGCAGTCCAGAGGCATGTTGGAACAGTGAACTGTAATCACAAGGAGCTGCTGTCCAGAGGCATGTTTGAACAGTGAACTGTAATCACAAGGAGCTGCTGTCCAGAGGCATGTTTGCACTGTGAACTGTAATCACAAGGAGCTGCAGTCCAGAGGCATGTTTGCACTGTGAACTGTAATCACAGGGAGCTGCAGTCCACAGGCATGTTTGCACTGTGAACTGTAATCACAAGGAGCGGCAGTCCACAGGCATGTTTGCACTGTGAACTGTAATCACAGGGAGCTGCAGTCCACAGGCATGTTTGCACTGTGAACTGTAATCACAAGGAGCGGCAGTCCACAGGCATGTTTGCACTGTGAACTGTAATCACAGGGAGCTGCAGTCTACAGGCATGTTTGCACTGTGAACTGTAATCACAGGGAGCTGCAGTCCACAGGCATGTTTGCACTGTGAACTGTAATCACAAGGAGAGCCAGTCCACAGGCATGTTTGCACTGTGAACTGTAATCACAAGGAGCGGCAGTCCACAGGCATGTTTGCACTGTGAACTGTAATCACAAGGAGCGGCAGTCCACAGGCATGTTTGCACTGTGAACTGTAATCACAGGGAGCTGCAGTCCACAGGCATGTTTGCACTGTGAACTGTAATCACAAGGAGCGGCAGTCCACAGGCATGTTTGCACTGTGAACTGTAATCACAGGGAGCTGCAGTCCACAGGCGTGTTTGAACAGTGAACTGTAATCACAGGGAGCTGCAGTCCACAGGCATGTTTGCACTGTGAACTGTAATCACAGGGAGCTGCAGTCCACAGGCATGTTTGCACTGTGAACTGTAATCACAAGGAGCGGCAGTCCACAGGCATGTTTGCACTGTGAACTGTAATCACAGGGAGCTGCAGTCCACAGGCATGTTTGCACTGTGAACTGTAATCACAAGGAGCGGCAGTCCACAGGCATGTTTGCACTGTGAACTGTAATCCCAAGGAGCAGCAGTCCACAGGCATGTTTGCACTGTGAACTGTAATCACAAGGAGCAGCAGTCCACAGGCGTGTTTGTATTGTGAACTGTAATCACAAGGAGCTGCAGTCCACAGGCGTGTTTGCACTGTGAACTGTAATCACAAGGAGCTGCAGTCCACAGGCATGTTTGCACTGTGAACTGTAATCACAAGGAGCTGCAGTCCACAGGCATGTTTGCACTGTGAACTGTAATCACAAGGAGCAGCAGTCCACAGGCATGTTTGCACTGTGAACTGTAATCACAAGGAGATGCAGTCCACAGGCATGTTTGCACTGTGAACTGTAATCACAAGGAGCTGCAGTCCACAGGCATGTTTGCACTGTGAACTATAATCACAAGGAGCTTCAGTCCACAGGCGTGTTTGAACAGTGGATTTCAAAAGAGAGGTTACCCTACTGTCACCAGGGAACAGGGCACAAAGGACAACAAGTCAAAAGGGAATCCCTGGGATAAATTTGTTAGTCTGTAGTATATATACCCATACAGTTACACCATAGTACCTGAATTACAAGTTACCATAGATCACTGTTAAACGGGGCGAGATTTGTATAATGATTTCCACCAAGAAACAATATTTGTTAACAATCTAGCTTTTTATTAACATAAAAGAATCGCTTACAGTAAAAACTACACATTTAAAATTTCAAAGGAACTTTCCCTGAAAAGTAAAAATTAATCAGCAAAATATTAATAGACAATAAAAAACAGTAAAGCATATAGGTACGTTGCTTATCACAGATTCAAAAATTATATTACCAAAGACAATACATAGTATAACGCAAAAAGACCCCCTTTAAAACAGTGGCACTTGGATATTGTTACCACTCTGGATTTCCTGATCCACTAGCTACAGATGGCATATACACTACTACACACATGTGACAAGAATACATGTACATCCAGTGTGTTTGAGCTGAAGTGGATTCTTCTATAGAAATGCGTCGACGCGTTTCGGTGCAATACACTCGATAATGTGGCACCTTCCTCAGGACTTTTTAGCAGGGGTTTTCTATACCAAAAGGGCTTCACTCTCCCTGTGTGAGGGGCAAAATAAAATCATATCAGAGTCTATTTTCCCTGGGTGTATATTCATGTTCTTGGTAATCACAATTTTGTGTGTCTCAGCGGTAATCAGGATAAGATCACATTTGTCAGTTAATTCACTATATGCCGGAGCATCTGATATTTATACAAATTTAGTGGATGACATCCTCAGTATATACTTAAATCAGGAACTCATCCCATATTTGCGGAAGAGATGCAATAAATACTTCGAACAGGGATTTGTCAATTAATTATAACAGTAGCAATGTACATTTTTATGCTTCAATTGATCTTGATCTCATGTTAAACATTTTTTTATAACACTATGTGTCCTTCAAACATCTTCCATGAGTGGAAATCATTATTGGAGGGTTGTTAACATTCATGGTGTGGGAAGAGTGATACATTTGGTGGGCCAGGGCCCGCAGCCTTACCTAATCAGGGTAGTGGGCGCCACTTGTGTTCTCCCAGGATAGTTCTATAAGATGGTTGGCTGATTTGGCCTGGAGGGAAGTATGTATATAACAAGTTCTTAGAACTAGGGTCTTGGGATTATTTCACGCTGTGGCCAATATGGTCATTAATTACCTCTGTCTCGTTTAAAGACTCCTATTTTGGTGTTCTTTTATCTTCAATTTTCTCTGGTTTTTTCCTTTTTCCTTATATTAAAACACGATATCTAATTAAAAAGAAATGGAATGTTTCTATTCCTTCCTGTTGTTTGTCAGTCGAAACTTTAGTATAATTAGTTTACTAGCCGTTCTTACCTGTAATACTTTTAAAACTGGCTTCGAACGGGCATATGTTTGGGGCCTCGCCGGAACTGGATATGTTCTGGTGGGATTAGAAGAACATATAAGTGCCTATATCTCATCCTGTGGTCCCTAATTTGACTCTAATTTTATTAATACGCGCATTTGGACTATCCCCAGTAAACCCGCCCTGCTGTAACCCGGCGGGAAGACGCCTAATTACATTCTGCATCCGTTATGTGGGACATATTGTCACCGCCCGGGAGCTGTATGCATACTTTCTACTTTTAGTTGCTAAGGGAGGGTTCCTGCTGTATGGTATTGGCATTTACATTCAGGGGATACAATCCTGTGTAACTGTGTGTTTGAACAGTGAACTGTAATCACAAGGAGCAGCAGTCCACAGGCATGTTTGCACTGTGAACTGTAATCACAAGGAGCTGCAGTCCAGAGGCATGTTTGCACTGTGAACTGTAATCACAAGGAGCTGCAGTCCAGAGGCGTGTTTGAACAGTGAACTGTAATCACAAGGAGCTGCAGTCCACAGGCATGTTTGCACTGTGAAGTGTAATCACAAGGAGCTGGAGTCCACAGGCATGTTTGCACTGTGAACTATAATCACAAGGAGCTGCAGTCCACAGGCATGTATGAACAGTGAACTGTAATCACAAGGAGATGCAGTCCACAGGCATGTTTGAACAGTGAACTGTAATCACAAGGAGATGCAGTCCACAGGCATGTTTGCACTGTGAACTGTAATCACAAGGAGCTGCAGTCCACAGGCATGTTTGCACTGTGAACTGTAATCACAAGGAGATGCAGACCACAGGCATGTTTGAACAGTGAACTGTAATCACAAGAAGCTGCAGTCCACAGCCATGTTTGCACTGTGAACTGTAATCACAGGGAGCTGCAGTCCACAGGCATGTTTGCACTGTGAACTGTAATCACAAGGAGCGGCAGTCCACAGGCATGTTTGCACTGTGAACTGTAATCACAGGGAGCTGCAGTCCACAGGCATGTTTGCACTGTGAACTGTAATCACAGGGAGCTGCAGTCCACAGGCATGTTTGCACTGTGAACTGTAATCACAAGGAGCGGCAGTCCACAGGCATGTTTGCACTGTGAACTGGAATCCCAAGGAGCAGCAGTCCACAGGCATGTTTGCACTGTGAACTGTAATCACAAGGAGCAGCAGTCCACAGGCGTGTTTGTATTGTGAACTGTAATCACAAGGAGCTGCAGTCCACAGGCGTGTTTGCACTGTGAACTGTAATCACAAGGAGCTGCAGTCCACAGGCATGTTTGCACTGTGAACTGTAATCACAAGGAGCTGCAGTCCACAGGCATGTTTGCACTGTGAACTGTAATCACAAGGAGCAGCAGTCCACAGGCATGTTTGCACTGTGAACTGTAATCACAAGGAGATGCAGTCCACAGGCATGTTTGCACTGTGAACTGTAATCACAAGGAGCTGCAGTCCACAGGCATGTTTGCACTGTGAACTATAATCACAAGGAGCTTCAGTCCACAGGCGTGTTTGAACAGTGAACTGTAATCACAAGGAGCAGCAGTCCACAGGCATGTTTGCACTGTGAACTGTAATCACAAGGAGCGGCAGTCCACAGGCATGTTTGCACTGTGAACTGTAATCACAAGGAGCTGCAGTCCAGAGGCATGTTTGCACTGTGAACTGTAATCACAAGGAGCTGGAGTCCACAGGCATGTTTGAACAGTGAACTGTAATCACAAGGAGCAGCAGTCCACAGGCATGTTTGCACTGTGAACTGTAATCACAAGGAGCTGCAGTCCAGAGGCATGTTTGCACTGTGAACTGTAATCACAAGGAGCTGCAGTCCAGAGGCGTGTTTGAACAGTGAACTGTAATCACAAGGAGCTGCAGTCCACAGGCATGTTTGCACTGTGAAGTGTAATCACAAGGAGCTGGAGTCCACAGGCATGTTTGCACTGTGAACTATAATCACAAGGAGCTGCAGTCCACAGGCATGTTTGAACAGTGAACTGTAATCACAAGGAGATGCAGTCCACAGGCATGTTTGAACAGTGAACTGTAATCACAAGGAGATGCAGTCCACAGGCATGTTTGCACTGTGAACTGTAATCACAAGGAGCTGCAGTCCACAGGCATGTTTGCACTGTGAACTGTAATCACAAGGAGATGCAGACCACAGGCATGTTTGAACAGTGAACTGTAATCACAAGAAGCTGCAGTCCACAGCCATGTTTGCACTGTGAACTGTAATCACAAGGAGCTGCAGTCCACAGGCATGTTTGCACTGTGAACTGTAATCACAAGGAGCTGCAGTCCACAGGCATGTTTGCACTGTGAACTGTAATCACAAGGAGATGCAGACCACAGGCATGTTTGAACAGTGAACTGTAATCACAAGAAGCTGCAGTCCACAGCCATGTTTGCACTGTGAACTGTAATCACAAGGAGCTGCAGTCCACAGGCATGATTGCACTGTGAACTGTAATCACAAGGAGCTGTTGTCCACAGGCATGTTTGCACTGTGAACTGTAATCACAAGGAGCTGCAGTCCACAGGCATGTTTGCACTGTGAACTGTAATCACAAGGAGCTGCAATCCACAGGCATGTTTGCACTGTGAACTGTAATCACAAGGAGCTGCAGTCCACAGGCGTGTTTGCACTGTGAACTATAATCACAAGGAGCTGCAGTCCACAGGCATGTTTGCACTGTGAACTGTAATCACAAGGAGCTGCAGTCCACGGGCATGTTTGCACTGTGAACTATAATCACAAGGAGCTGCAGTCCACAGGCATGTTTGCACTGTGAACTGTAATCACAGGGAGCTGCAGTCCACAGGCATGTTTGAACAGTGAACTGTAATCACAAGGAGCTGCAGTCCAGAGGCATGTTTGCACTGTGAACTGTAATCACAAGGAGCTGCAGTCCACAGGCATGTTTGCACTGTGAACTGTAATCACAGGGAGCTGCAGTCCACAGGCATGTTTGAACAGTGAACTGTAATCACAAGGAGCTGCAGTCCAGAGGCATGTTTGCACTGTGAACTGTAATCACAAGGAGCTGCAGTCCACAGGCATGTTTGCACTGTGAACTGTAATCACAAGGAACAGCAGTCCACAGGCGTGTTTGCACTGTGAACTGTAATCACAAGGAGCTGCAGTCCACAGGCATGTTTGAACAGTGTACTGTAATCACAAGGAGCTGCAGTCCACAGGCATGTTTGAACAGTGAACTGTAATCACAAGGAGCTGCAGTTCACAGGCCTGTTTGCACTGTGAACTGTAATCACAAGGAGCTGCAGTCCACAGGCGTGTTTGCACTGTGAACTGTAATCACAAGGAGCCGCAGTCCACAGGCATGTTTGCACTGTGAACTGTAATCACAGGGAGCTGCAGTCCACAGACATGTTTGCACTGTGAACTGTAATCACAAGGAGCCGCAGTCCACAAGCATGTTTGCACTGTGAACTGTAATCACAGGGAGCTGCAGTCCACAGGCATGTTTGCACAATGAACTGTAATCACAGGGAGCTGCAGTCCACAGGCATGTTTGCACTGTGAACTGTATTCACAAGGAGCTGCAGTCCACATGCATGTTTGCACTGTGAACTGTAATCACAAGGAGATGCAGACCACAGCCATGTTTGAACAGTGAACTGTAATCACAAGGAGATGCAGTTCACAGGCATGTTTGAACAGTGAACTGTAATCACAAGGAGATGCAGTCCACAGGCATGTTTGCACTGTGAACTGTAATCACAAGGAGCTGCAATCCACAGGCATGTTTGCACTGTGAACTGTAATCACAAGAAGATGCAGTTCACAGGCATGTTTGAACAGTGAACTGTAATCACAAGGAGATGCAGTCCACAGGCATGTTTGCACTGTGAACTGTAATCACAAGGAGCTGCAGTCCACAGGCGTGTTTGCAGTGTGAACTGTAATCACAAGGACCTGCAGTCCACAGGCATGTTTGCACTGTGAACTGTAATCACAAGGAGCTGCAGTCGCTGCAGTCCACAGGCGTGTTTGCACTGTGAACTGTAATCACAAGGAGCTGCAGTCCACAGGCATGTTTGAACAGTGTACTGTAATCACAAAGAGCTGCAGTCCACATGCATGTTTGCACTGTGAACTGTAATCACAAGGAGCTGCAGTCCACAGGCATGTTTGCACTGTGAACTGAAATCACAAGGCGCTGCAGTTCACAGGCCTGTTTGCACTGTGAACTGTAATCACAAGGAGTTGCAGTCCACAGGCATGTTTGAACAGTGAACTGTAATCACAAGGAGCTGCAGTCCACAGGCATGTTTGAACAGTGAACTGTAATCACAAGGAGATGCAGTCCACAGGCTTGTTTGAACAGTGAACTGTAATCACAAGGAGCTGCAGTTCACAGGCCTGTTTGCACTGTGAAATGTAATCACAAGGAGCTGCAGTCAACAGGCATGTTTGCACTGTGAACTGTAATCACAAGGAGCTGCAGTCCACAGGCGTGTTTGCACTGTGAACTGTAATCACAAGGAGCTGCAGTCCACAGGCATGTTTGAACAGTGAACTGTAATCACAAGGAGCGGCAGTCCAGAGGCATGTTTGAACAGTGAACTGTAATCACAAGGAGATGCAGTCCACAGGCATGTTTGAACAGTGAACTGTAATCACAAGGAGATGCAGTCCACAGGCGTGTTTGAACAGTGAACTGTAATCACAAGGAGCTGCAGTCCACAGGCATGTTTGCACTGTGAACTGTAATCACAAGGAGCTGCAGTTCACAGGCATGTTTGAACAGTGAACTGTAATCACAAGGAGATGCAGTCCACAGGCGTGTTTGAACAGTGAACTGTAATCACAAGGAGCTGCAGTCCACAGGCATGCTTGCACTGTGAACTGTAATCACAAGGAGCTGCAGTCCACAGGCATGTTTGAACAGTGAACTGTAATCACAAGGAGCGGCAGTCCAGAGGCATGTTTGAACAGTGAACTGTAATCACAAGGAGATGCAGTCCACAGGCATGTTTGAACAGTGAACTGTAATCACAAGGAGATGCAGTCCACAGGCGTGTTTGAACAGTGAACTGTAATCACAAGGAGCTGCAGTCCACAGGCATGTTTGCATTGTGAACTGTAATCACAAGGAGCTGCAGTCCACAGGCATGTTTGCACTGTGAACTGTAATCACAAGGAGCTGCAGTCCACAGGCATGTTTGCACTGTGAACTGTAATCACAAGGAGCTGCAGTCCACAGGCATGTTTGCACTGTGAACTGTAATCACAGGGAGCTGCAGTCCACAGGCATGTTTGCACTGTGAACTGTAATCACAAGGAGCTGCAGTCCACAGGCATGTTTATACAGTGAACTGTAATCACAAGGAGCGGCAGTCCAGAGGCATGTTTGCACTGTGAACTGTAATCACAAGGAGCTGCAGTCCACAGGCATGTTTGCACTGTGAACTGTAATCACAAGGAGCTGCAGTCCACAGGCATGTTTGCACTGTGAACTGTAATCAGAAGGAGCTGCAGTCCACAGGCATGTTTGCACTGTGAACTGTAATCACAAGGAGCCACAGTCCGCAGGCATGTTTGCACTGTGAACTGTAATCACAAGGAGCAGCAGTCCACAGGCATGTTTGCACTGTGAACTGTAATCACAGGGAGCTGCAGTCCACAGGCTTGTTTGCACTGTGAACTGTAATCACAAGGAGCGGCAGTCCAGAGGCATGTTTGAACAGTGAACTGTAATCACAAGGAGATGCAGTCCACAGGCTTGTTTGAACAGTGAACTGTAATCACAAGGAGCTGCAGTTCACAGGCCTGTTTGCACTGTGAACTGTAATCACAAGGAGCTGCAGTCCACAGGCATGTTTGCACTGTGAACTATAATCACAAGGAGCTGCAGTCCAGAGGCATGTTTGCACTGTGAACTGTAATCACAAGGAGCTGCAGTCCACAGGCGTGTTTGAACAGTGAACTGTAATCACAAGGAGCTGCAGTCCACAGGCATGTTTGCACTGTGAACTGTAATCACAGGGAGCTGCAGTCCACAGGCATGTTTGCACTGTGAACTGTAATCACAGGGAGCTGCAGTCCACAGGCGTGTTTGAACAGTGAACTGTAATCACAAGGAGCTGCAGTCCACAGGCATGTTTGCACTGTGAACTGTAATCACAGGGAGCTGCAGTCCACAGGCATGTTTGCACTCTGAACTGTAATCACAAGGAGCTGCTGTCCACAGGCATGTTTGAACAGTGAACTGTAATCACAAGGAACAGCAGTCCACAGGCGTGTTTGAACAGTGAACTGTAATCACAGGGAGCTGCAGTCCACAGGCGTGTTTGAACAGTGAACTGTAATCACAAGGAGCTGCAGTCCACAGGCATGTTTGAACAGTGAACTGTAATCACAAGGAACAGCAGTCCACAGGCGTGTTTGAACAGTGAACTGTAATCACAAGGAGCTGCAGTCCACAGGCCTGTTTGCACTGAGAACTGTAATCACAAGAAGATGCAGTCCACAGGCATGTTTGAACAGTGAACTGTAATCACAAGGAGCTGCAGTCCACAGGCATGTTTGAACAGTGAACTGTAATCACAAGGGGCTGCAGTCCACAGGCATGTTTGCACTGTGAACTGTAATCACAAGGAGCTGCAGTCCACATGCATGTTTGCACTGTGAACTGTAATCACAAGAAGCTGCAGTCCACAGCCGTGTTTGCACTGTGAACTGTAATCACAAGGAGCTGGAGTCCACAGGCATGTTTGCACTGTGAACTGTAATCACAAGGAGATGCAGTTCACAGGCCTGTGTGCACTGTGAACTGTAATCACAAGGAGCTGCAGTCCACAGGCATGTTTGCACTGTGAACTGTAATCACAAGGAGATGCAGTTCACAGGCATGTTTGAACAATGAACTGTAATCACAAGGAGCTGCAGTCCAGAGGCATGTTTGCACTGTGAACTGTAATCACAAGGAGCTGCAGTTCACAGGCATGTTTGCACTGTGAACTGTAATCACAAGGAGCCGCAGTCCACAGGCATGTTTGCACTGTGAACTGTAATCACAAGGAGATGCAGTTCACAGTAATGTTTGCATTGTGAACTGTAATCACAAGGAGCTGCAGTCCACAGGCATGTTTGCACTGTGAACTGTAATCACAAGGAGCTGCAGTCCACAGGCATGTTTGCACTGTGAACTGTAATCACAAGGAGCTGCAGTCCACAGGCATGTTTGCACTGTGAACTGTAATCACAGGGAGCTGCAGTCCACAGGCATGTTTGCACTGTGAACTGTAATCACAAGGAGCTGCAGTCCACAGGCATGTTTATACAGTGAAGTGTAATCACAAGGAGCGGCAGTCCAGAGGCATGTTTGCACTGTGAACTGTAATCACAAGGAGCTGCAGTCCACAGGCATGTTTGCACTGTGAACTGTAATCACAAGGAGCTGCAGTCCACAGGCATGTTTGCACTGTGAACTGTAATCAGAAGGAGCTGCAGTCCACAGGCATGTTTGCACTGTGAACTGTAATCACAAGGAGCCACAGTCCGCAGGCATGTTTGCACTGTGAACTGTAATCACAAGGAGCTGCAGTCCACAGGCTTGTTTGCACTGTGAACTGTAATCACAAGGAGCGGCAGTCCAGAGGCATGTTTGAACAGTGAACTGTAATCACAAGGAGATGCAGTCCACAGGCTTGTTTGAACAGTGAACTGTAATCACAAGGAGCTGCAGTTCACAGGCCTGTTTGCACTGTGAACTGTAATCACAAGGAGCTGCAGTCCACAGGCATGTTTGCACTGTGAACTGTAATCACAGGGAGCTGCAGTCCACAGGCATGTTTGCACTCTGAACTGTAATCACAAGGAGCTGCTGTCCACAGGCATGTTTGAACAGTGAACTGTAATCACAAGGAACAGCAGTCCACAGGCGTGTTTGAACAGTGAACTGTAATCACAGGGAGCTGCAGTCCACAGGCGTGTTTGAACAGTGAACTGTAATCACAAGGAGCTGCAGTCCAGAGGCATGTTTGCACTGTGAACTGTAATCACAAGGAGCTGCAGTCCACAGGCGTGTTTGAACAGTGAACTGTAATCACAAGGAGCTGCAGTCCACAGGCATGTTTGCACTGTGAACTGTAATCACAGGGAGCTGCAGTCCACAGGCATGTTTGCACTGTGAACTGTAATCACAGGGAGCTGCAGTCCACAGGCGTGTTTGAACAGTGAACTGTAATCACAAGGAGCTGCAGTCCACAGGCATGTTTGCACTGTGAACTGTAATCACAGGGAGCTGCAGTCCACAGGCATGTTTGCACTCTGAACTGTAATCACAAGGAGCTGCTGTCCACAGGCATGTTTGAACAGTGAACTGTAATCACAAGGAACAGCAGTCCACAGGCGTGTTTGAACAGTGAACTGTAATCACAGGGAGCTGCAGTCCACAGGCGTGTTTGAACAGTGAACTGTAATCACAAGGAGCTGCAGTCCACAGGCATGTTTGAACAGTGAACTGTAATCACAAGGAACAGCAGTCCACAGGCGTGTTTGAACAGTGAACTGTAATCACAGGGAGCTGCAGTCCACAGGCGTGTTTGAACAGTGAACTGTAATCACAAGGAGCTGCAGTCCACAGGCCTGTTTGCACTAAGAACTGTAATCACAAGAAGATGCAGTCCACAGGCATGTTTGAACAGTGAACTGTAATCACAAGGAGCTGCAGTCCACAGGCATGTTTGAACAGTGAACTGTAATCACAAGGGGCTGCAGTCCACAGGCATGTTTGCACTGTGAACTGTAATCACAAGGAGCTGCAGTCCACATGCATGTTTGCACTGTGAACTGTAATCACAAGAAGCTGCAGTCCACAGCCGTGTTTGCACTGTGAACTGTAATCACAAGGAGCTGGAGTCCACAGGCATGTTTGCACTGTGAACTGTAATCACAAGGAGATGCAGTTCACAGGCCTGTGTGCACTGTGAACTGTAATCACAAGGAGCTGCAGTCCACAGGCATGTTTGCACTGTGAACTGTAATCACAAGGAGATGCAGTTCACAGGCATGTTTGAACAGTGAACTGTAATCACAAGGAGATGCAGTCCACAGGCATGTTTGAACAATGAACTGTAATCACAAGGAGCTGCAGTCCAGAGGCATGTTTGCACTGTGAACTGTAATCACAAGGAGCTGCAGTTCACAGGCATGTTTGCACTGTGAACTGTAATCACAAGGAGCCGCAGTCCACAGGCATGTTTGCACTGTGAACTGTAATCACAAGGAGATGCAGTTCACAGTAATGTTTGAACAGTGAACTGTAATCACAAGGAGATGCAGTCCACAGGCATGTTTGCACTGTGAACTGTAATCACAAGGAGCTGCAGTCCACAGGCGTGTTTGCACTGTGAACTGTAATCACAAGGAGCTGCAGTCCACAGCCATATTTGAACAGTGAACTGTAATCACAAGGAGATGTGGTCCACAGGCCTGTTTGCACTGAGAACTGTAATCACAAGGAGATGCAGTCCACAGGCATGTTTGAACAGTGAACTGTAATCACAAGGAGCTGCAGTCCACAGGCATGTTTGAACAGTGAACTGTAATCACAAGGAGCTGCAGTCCACAGGCATGTTTGAACAGTGTACTGTAATCACAAGGAGCTGCAGTCCACAGGCATGTTTGAACAGTGAACTGTAATCACAAGGAGATGCAGACCACAGGCATGTTTGCACTGTGAACTGTAATCACAAGGAGCTGCAGTCCACAGGCATGTTTGAACAGTGTACTGTAATCACAAGGAGCTGCAGTCCACAGGCATGTTTGAACAGTGAACTGTAATCACAAGGAGCTGCAGTTCACAGGCCTGTTTGCACTGTGAACTGTAATCACAAGGAGCTGCAGTCAACAGGCATGTTTGCACTGTGAACTGTAATCACAAGGAGCTGCAGTCCACAGGCATGCTTGCACTGTGAACTGTAATCACAAGGAGCTGCAGTCCACAGGCATGTTTGAACAGTGAACTGTAATCACAAGGAGCCACAGTCCACAGGCATGTTTGCACTGTGAACTGTAATCACAAGGAGCAGCAGTCCACAGGCATGTTTGCACTGTGAACTGTAATCACAAGGAGCTGCAGTCCACAGGCATGTTTGCACTGTGAACTGTAATCACAAGGAGCTGCAGTCCACAGGCATGTTTGCACTGTGAACTGTAATCACCATATAGCGCGGATTCCAAAAACCGAGGCCTTTTACGCTTGGAATATATGAAACATACTTTGAGGGCGATCCACAAACAGATAAGTTCTGCGTAGTTTTAAACTCTGTTGGATTACCAGCGGGCTCTCAACGACCCCTAAATTGGGCGCAGAATCAGAGAGACCTCTCCATGTAAAAGTGCCTCTTGCCCTGTGGTAGCAGGGAGATGTAAATGTCCTCTCAGCTCTAGGAGTGGTGGTGGTGTCTGCCTCTCCCCACTCCCCCCATGGTGAAGAGGTCCTCGCCATCCGCAGAGTGACGCACACAGCCCTTACAGCCCTGTCTGAAGAGGGAACATTTCATGATGTTAGGGAAAGCAGACGAAAAGGTATATTAATCTCCTCTGAAGCCATTATCTGCTCCTTCTGATGTGGATTACAAGTGCCTCTCCCTGGGGTTTTAAACTAAACTTGATCTGAAATCAGGTGGGCAACACAAGCAATGCATCCTTTTAATGCACGAAGGAGACGGCAACGAACAAAAAAGCCGATGAGGAATTAAGAGCCATTGACTACATTTTCGATTGGTGGATGAGGCATTATGATGTTGTGTAAGGAGTTCGCGAGACCACTGTCCTTCCTTGAAAAGGATGATGATTCTCAGAAGGAGAACATGTAATTCAGCCTTCACTTAATGAAAGTTTAATTGTGGAGAATTCATCAAACCCTTCTATAAACACAAGCCAGCCCCTGCATTACACAAGAGTAGTGGCTCTTCAGTTTCTATGGATGGGTTGCTCTGGAAACAGCAGGTCATATCAAAGAAAACTATCTAAAGTGAATAAGTTTAGGTCATAGTTTCAGGACCTTCTGGTTTCAGAGAGACCTACTTCCTGACTCTGCTGCCACACTCTCTACAGAGGGGATGGACAGATGTACATGACTTGGATTATAACAAAGTGGGATGATTAAGCCTCGATTTTTGCCGACCAAAGCACCAGACCTGGAAATGATGGTTGCCTCCACAAGAGAGTTCTTGCCTTAATTTTATTTCATTCATAGAAATGTTAAATCTTTGCAAACTTTTAGATCCGACGCAGTACCCTCATTATCTCACCATCACCGTGTGAATCTACGGCCATGGACATCAGAGACTGATCATATAGGGATTTTTGTTGTACAGTAGGGTTTATCCTACAGGTTCTCTGTATTTCTGACATAAAGCTGCAGGAACCATTCACTTGAAGGATTACTTTCCCTCCACACAGTGTCAAAAGGAGCAAAAGTACTTCAATAAAATGTAAGGACCAGTCGATTACCCCACAAAGACATTCAGAATAGCAAGATATGTAATCTTATTTTATTATAAAATATAGGCAAGCTTACAAAAGAAACTCTATCAAACATAAACGGCACTGCCTATCCAATATTTTAGAATAGGAGTAGGGTACTCAAATAATTGTCATGGATTTGAACCTTGTTTTATTTACTTTTAAGTGCATATACCTCAAGAGCCAATTACACAATTCTAAAAGTAAAAATAAAATCTTAAGACTTTTAATTTGAACTGTATTTTGTCATTATTCCTGGCAACTGTATTTCTTACCATTAATCAACACTGCTGCCTGGAACCATGACACCCACTCCAGTACTTCACAGTTTGCTACATAATGGTAATACATTGGACCACTGAAAATTAGACATTTTGTCGTCATCTTGCTCTGGAGCCCACAGTCATATTCCTTGTTGTTCTTCCCACTGCCACCCCTCACCAATCTTTGTTTTGTTTGAAAGCATCCTCACTTTACAGTGTATTTGCAATGTGCTATGTCCTGATGCTGACCTTACAAACCATTATATGATTGAAACACCATTGACACTTGCACAGCCGGATAGAATACCGTGATTAGGACTCTAGTGGAGTGGAAGTAGAACATGGAGTTAAGCTCTGCCTGATCATGAGTGGGCTAGTGTTTCAGCATCTGGTTTTCCTGGGTGTTGAACACCAGACTCTATTTTACCAGGCGATAATTCTGCCCAGTAACATCGCATGAGGCTTTCAATTCAGTAGCACCCGAGCCCCGTCTACTGATGTTTTTTTCCTCTGGTGGCGAGGCATTCAGTGCTCCCCCAGGCACACCTTATCTGTTGCTTTCCTACCCTAATCCTGACATCCTCCTCCCTTCAACACCACCCCACACACAAGCCCTGCATACATTCACCATCTGCAAACAGCAAGATAGAATTGTGTGTTGTTTTATAACAGGTAAACGTGGTTTCACTCTGTAATTCCCCTTCCCATGTGATTCTGCTCATATTGGCACAGTGCTGGTGCAAGGTTACTGTACGGTAATATAAACTTTGCATTCAAATGTTGCACCCCCACCAGTACCGTACAGTTCGTGATCAAGTCCTCAGCGATTGCTCTAGATGTCGATGATCTGACTGAGTGTGATTCCTTGGTCGATTGTGCTAGGACTATAGATGTACGATCCCTTGTTTACAAGCGTGCAGTGACTCTAGACACAGGGCCAGATTTAGATCTCGGTGCGTCACTCCGTCACAACGGTGATGGATATCCCGCCTGTCGAAATATAAATCTTATAGGATGTGACGGAGTAACCTGTCTGCCTAGATCTGAATTAGGGCCGCGGTTCTTTGCCCGCACTTGCAGCTTTTTTATGTAAAACGGAAACCTTTCCACCATCATGTAGCCCAGCTGCGTCTGACATTGAATCCACTTCTGACTCAACATTTTCCATCACTCTTGGTCCTCTCACCTCGGTGTACTCTGCACTCCCTGGATACCTCTCCTCTCTAACATCTCCTTCAAGCTGTCTCTTGTTTTAAATTCAACTATATTTCTTTCCTTTATTTTCCAGAAATCTCCCACCCTCCTATTCCTAGGCTTCTCTTGGGTAACCCCCCGTGATGAACCCAGTAGTTTTAGACTCTGTCTCACCACTTCATGACAATCTCATTTGTAAAACACTTAAATCTTCAAGTTAAGACATCTCAGTAGACCCTTGTTCTATGAGCATCAGTACACTCACTCCAGAAGCTCTTACCCTGTCCTTACACACATGGGCAAGAGTTCCATCCGCTAATGGAATGGAAGATGTCCTCGTGGAAGCCGTTTGGCAGGCGTGGTTACTTTATTCGTCTTGATCTTTCTGCCTCGCCAACCCTGTTTCCCAGTCCATCCTTCTGTCCAGCCCAGTTGCCTGGGGTGCCCTCCCCACGCCCACCATGACTCACACACCTCGTGCAATGCTCATGGCTTAACTCATGTGAGAGATGACCTCACATACGACATCTCCAGTGACATTACATATCACCCTAGTGGTCACTATATTGATGACATCACTATGGATCCATGGATCATTTCCTTGAATATGTATTATTTTTAGTAATGTTCTGTTGCAAAATCTGTTATTTGTTGGAATCAATTTTGTATTGGTATAAATTATTTATTGATGAAGCGAGGTCATGCGCACTGCATTTGGGGTGCGAGTTATGGCTTGTACGTTGGAAGTGAGACTTATGCTCTGCTCAGCTAACCATAACTGACCAATTTTAGCGAGGTTCAGTTTGGCTTAGGATCCATAACCTCACATTAAATATTTGTTTGGGAATTTCCGAGGTCTCTTCTTAAGCACATGTTAGTGTCTTAATGTCAGAATAAGAGGCAAGTTATTATTAACAAAGGTTTTCAGTGAGAATTTAGTGTTTTGATGATTTACTTCATTCTGCTTTGTTGTGTCCAACCCCGGCTGCACAAGATGGTCAGGCCCTGCACCCAACAACCTGCATGTCCATTCCCAGCAGCCCGGGGCCATATACAGAAGGGCCTATCTACATGGCCTGGCCTGCAGACATGCCTTACAATCACCCTCCTGTGCACCCAACCTCACCCGAGAACACCCTTTGCCCAGCCCCATTACCAGCTCTCCATGCAACTACAGCTGCAGACCCTCCTGCTGGGCGCGTGGGGGTGCGGGGGGGTTGGCAGTAAGGTCTCACTTTTGAGCAGGGCCTGTGCCCAGGGCTTTAAGTGGGGGGAAAAACTGGAGGTGCTCTAAAAAGGGCGTGACAGATTTCTTAAATGGGTGTGGCCTATCCGAGTAGGGGCGTTGCCTAAATCAAGATAACTAGCATTGTGTGCTTAAGAAAATCATGAAGTCGCATCCAGCAAAGGATAATAAAATAGGCAAAAAGGTATATTTATTAAGTATAAGCCATAAAATACCAAACACTTTAAAAAACATATAAACATTATTTACATTACTTAGAAATGTATTGCAGGATTTCCCAAAACCCTTGAAGATATTCACTGTGTCTATTTTGCTGGGGTTTCTCACAACAGTTTTCTTCAGCAGACCTTCTACCTTTTGCCAGCCAACTCTTTACATACAGCTTTGCGTCAAATTTTTCAAATGGAGGACCATTGCGTTTTACCCATAAGCCTGAAGAAATGGTCTCTACAAGAAGAGAGGCCCTTGTTGGACTAGCAATTAAGTTCATTGCACTGAAACCTCTCTCGCAATCCGCATTACTTGCTGGCATGGTTTCTATGCAAACTACTAACTTTTTTAATGCTTCAGGAGTTTTCTTTCCAGCAAAATCTTTGAAAAGTCTAAAAGCTTGGATAGTATCTCTTGCTGGCAGCTGAAACTCTGAACACAGTTTCTGGATCTCTGTTTCACCATAAAGAATGCATTCATCACCAGAAGGCAAGTTGCCTGCATCTAGCACACTGAAGCTGGCTATAAGTTCTTTCCCAGAATCCAGGGCACATCATTTATTGATATTTACAGACAGACTTTGGTAAAACTGCTTTTGATTAAGGGCAACAGAGTTACTTCTACCATGGAAAAGAGGAATATTCTTGAATTTTCCCTCGTCCACTGCTCTCTGAGCCGCAGAAGCAAACTCCCCTGGTGAGTCCTTCCTTGCTCTAAATATACGTATTTGACTAACCAAAAGTCTGTTGACATTAACAATTGTAATGTCCCTCCTCTGTAAGGAGAGTAATACGTCTTTGAGCTCTTGAAGTGCACACATTACCCTCAAATCTCTGATGAAAGAATAGAATCTATACCTTCCTGCTACAATGACGTCACGCCTTAAGAAGTGCACGCACATGCTCACCCGAAACACCAAACAAAAACTGGGACATCTGGTCACCCTACCTTTGACCTTTGAGGCCTCAAAATAGAGCCCCCTAGAGACCCCTTTCGAGGTCCCCCCAAAAACCTGAAGGTGCTCAGACCCCCACTTAAATCCCTGCCTGTGCCCAACCTTCTGTGTGAGGCACATGCCAAGCCATCCTCACACTAAACCTCCTGATGCTGGATAAAGGACATGTATGTATTCAGCAATTCACAGCAGGCTCTGGGTGCAGATCCTGTGTTACCCTGTGTGACATGAACCTGCTGCCACCGTCTTTAGGTATGCGTGGTGGGCTCTGGAAGGAGGACCTGAGCAGGGACTACCCTGATGACAAGCCTTGCACTAGCCCCCCCCCCATCCCCGCCATGCCACAGAACCAGCTGCCGTTGCCTTTGGTTGTTATAGATCTAAGCACGCTGGAAACCTTAATTTTTATAGATAATTTGGTTCCATTTTTTTCTATTTGTCAATCCGATATTCAGTCTCGTTCTGTTTTTTAAAGTGTTGTTCACAAGTTACAGTGCGCCCTTGAGTTGATCAGCTTGAGTAGGCGCCACAAATGGGTGTAGATGAACATCATAGGACTATATTTATTTATTTTACGTACATTTCGAATCCCAGCATCACCGTCCTTGTACTGGTAGAATGTGGCTGATGCAAAGGTCCCGCTCATATTCTGAACCTTTCCTGTATGTTTCAGCCGATGGCCTCTATAGATATATGTTGATGTTATAGTTAGGACCACCAGGGTAAACGCTTCTTGCCTTCTGGATGTGTGTGTCTGATGTTTATGACGTAGGAGCAGGTCTGCTTTTCGTGTATTTGTGTGCATTTGATGTGACAGGTGGGACCTCAGGCGTGCAAGCTCCGCCCACCTGGCCCTTGCTGCTGTGTTCTGTTTGAGGTTCAGGAACAACAGTCCAAGTACATTTGATTTTACAACCTAGCACAGCTTGTGCCTGCATATGTATCTGCCGGGGTCACTGTGGCATTGTCATGGCGTGGGCTTTTCCCCAGGGGCGGCTCTAGTCTCATGGCGGTCCTGGGCAGGAAGCGTAGGTAGGAGGCCCCGGAAGAGGGGGTCCGGGCGGAGTGGACGCGGAGGCCAGTGAAGAGGGGGGGGGGTCAGGGTATTTGGAAGTGAAACAGAGCCGGAGGCCACCAAATCCCTGCAAGGGGCCGTCACGCAAATATGTATCCATCCTCAGAGGATTATTATATTAAGGATATATATTGGCATGGTGGCCCCTGGGGTTTGGTGGCCCTGTGCAGGTGCACAGCTTGCACATGCCTAAGGCCGCCCCTGTTTTCCCAAATCATGTTTGGAAAGTGTGAAGTTTGAAGTTTCTGAGCACTGTCCTGCGTCTGTTTTTGCTACTGATTGTAACTCGGGATGTGAATGCCAGATTCTATCTTCTCCAGTTTACAGTCCTGAATATAATATACCTTACTTCAGTGCTTCTGCACAGTACATACACTACCCTCATGGACTCCAGGCGTAGGTGCCACAAGAGAGCGGCAGGTTGCCAACATATGGCGTGACCAGGGCTGATAAATGGCACGCACTGGGGGACTGTGGTGACTCCGAGGCGAACTTTGGAATGTGCCATTAGACTCTGCGTGGTAGGGTTCCACAGAGAACCTCGGGACATACCCCTAATGCTGGTCCATCAAAGAGCTACAGTCGACTAGTTGAGTATTACCAGTCCATGGATACATATGAGGCACAAGGACTGCAGCAAAGAGTTGCTGAAGAAATGAACATGATATGTTCTAGACCAGACTCAAAAGTGAAAGAGGACTTCGTGACCTGACACACCCACCTGATACAGACCGCAGGTTTGAGTTATAATTGTGATCGGTTTCAGTGTAAACTGTATTGTCACACTATACAAATGGGGGCGTGATTGTGTAGGCTGACCCTCCTGAAATGGCTGAAAACTTCGAGGCATGTACCACAATGATGCTTCACTCCACTAGACATGTATCTTATTTTGCAAACTGTTAAAAAATAAATAAATCCATTCTCAGGCTTGAATGTTTGTGTACGGTAGCTGTGCAGGCAGGATGTGACGTGTTTCTGCAAAGTCTGCGTTATGATTTAGAGAGAACTGATCTCCCCAGCACTGGTCTTCACAAACATCTATGGTAAGAGTCAGACTGCGCGTGAACCAACTCGTATCTTTAATTGTTAGTGAACATTTATCCATAGTTCACGCACATTTACAGGGGTACAAGCAATGGACACTTGGTAATGGCTTAATATTGCAAAAACATCTGAATGGAAAGTTCCCAAAACCGACAAAAGGCACTAAATGAAGTCACCCACTACATGACTGCAGAATATGGTTTTGTTTTCATTCAGTCTGTGTTTTACTAAAGTTCCTGTCGGTTGAAGAGACACCGTGGCCCATGCAGCAAACTGTTTGCAGTTGGCGTTTGTACCTTTTACTAAATAGTACCAGACAGTAGTGGTAACTCTATCAACCTAAACAGGTTTGAATGGTGGATGTGAATAAACACGACAATACCTGGTTCAGTATTCTAGACACCATTGTTTGTTCCCTTTTAACGTTTGCACCCACTCACTATAGCAGTAGCTGTTCTCTAAAGATCCTGAAGAAAACCTAGACACTTATGCAGGTTATTAAGGCTGAAACATGTCGATCTTACTAATGTAGCCATCTCGAATTTGGATAGGCTCATTACACAGTTTATTGTTTTTAATCCTGCCACAGGGGAGCTGAATACATGTTGTTGCTACCTCTGTAGGCTGTATTAAATCACACACACATAACCAGCACTGCACGTTACTTTTTCCACACACCACGCTCACATAGGATTTTTAGGACAACCTGTGTGCCCACATTCAAAACATCCCTGAGGTCCCTTCTCGTAGAGAGGAGGTTGTAGCCGGCGTCAGAACCTATGGAGACACCCCTATGATGAAGCATGACGCCACTGGTGTGTGAGGGCAGTTGTCCTTAAAAAGGGATATTCCCTTATATCACTGTCAGTCATTGTGTATCTTGCCTGTTCACACTCATGTTCTACTGACATATCCTGGACCCGTGGGTTCCTTTTTGTGTCCTTCTTTACATCTCCCAGTAGATAGTGCATCAATTGGAAAAGTCACTGGAGGAGCGACCTCCATTATAATTGTTGGTTTTTTGACCAATATGAATCACGTTTCCCACATTGAAAGGTTAACTTCTGAAGATTGTTCTCCTCCAGTTTGGTTCACATTGGTCAAGTGATGTCAAAGTTATCATGAGTGCATAATGGAATTCCCTATGCACTGTCGTGTCATCTTGTAAAGTATGTCTAATTTTATTTTAAGCATTCCATGGAAATGTATGTGCTTCATGCTCTCTCCTTTTCCTCTGCCTGCTCCCTAAGCACTCTTTTCAGTGCCATAGCTCCCCATGTTTTCATTATTTACATTTAAAAAATATATTTTTTTCCACGAGGGCCTAGTGTTGCCAGTCACTCTTTGTTTTCTCGTGCTTCATTATTGTAACATTTTGATTTTCTAACATGACCATCCTCCATTTTGGAATGGTATAATAAAAACAATCCTGCGATTTCTAGTGCTGCATGAGCCAACGACACATGCATGCGCATTGGAGGACATCTTGGAATGGGTTTCCATCATTACAAGAATCATTTCATGATTTCCGGCCATGCATGGGCCACACCACACAACTCACAGGGTGCCACTGTGTGTCGCCTGATATCAGTTTCTTTCACACGGGCAGGATCCGATATCACACGGTGGCAGACAATGTGGAGCTGTAAAACCCCTACAGAAAGCGTTGTAAACGCGCATTGTGGAAGCTGAGCACGGCTGAGGGCCGTCCCAGGACAGCAGTGGCAGCATTTGAAGACTCAGGGGGGCCCTTCAGGAGACTTTGAGGGAACCTTACTATTACAGTAAGTCCATATTTCCTGAAATCTTGTGAAGCTACTTGACATACCGAAGATCGATCTTTTATTTTGAAATGCTGATGTCGGCAGAAAGTGCTCACTTTTTATTCCAACAAAAGAACAAGCCTTTGCAAAGTCAAAATGTGATGATTTGGCAAGTTGGTGTTTGTCAGTTTTTATTTTATTGAACGTATATCCTACAAAGAAAAGAATACAATTAAAACATAAAAAAACAAAGCATGCTGCTGCCAAATGCTTGCAGTAGAAATTTGAAATAAAACACATTAACTATCTCATGAAATTTTAATAAAATAGCATGGGTGTTTCCTGGGGTCAGTCACAGAAACCTGTTTTCCTTTCAGTGCCCATTATAGCAAAATATGATTCTTATTCGTACTATTGGCTCTTAACTACTGTAACCTGCAGACAAAGAAAAAAGATACAAGAGTGACTAAAATATTAAATGAAGGACAAAGAATGGGAAATATAAAGAACTGGCAATCTTTGTACGCACTAGCCATGGTACTTAAAGTGTTCTACAGTTTAGATGGACATGGACATGTGAACAGGAACAATGCCCTCACTCACAGCGTATAACAGCCAGAGGCTAAAGTGGGCTGACCCATTGCCCAATGCTCTACGCGGCGGTGGGCGGAAGCGGAATGTAATGACAGTTGAACAGACCAATGGATGAGGGGGGTTGACCCAAAGTGCCGCTATGTTTGTATCTATGTAGGAGTTGTTTATTTTTTATGAGGGTGGTGAGTGCGCTAAAATTGGATCTGGACCAGAACTATTGTTTGTGTGCACCAAGCGCCAAATTCTGATATAAAATAACGCAATGCTCTGCTGTTGGAATTACTTCAATGTACTTGTATCTTGGGTTGCTGAATCATATTATTAGAAACTATGAAGGAAAAATTATAATATTTGTAATTGTGTCCTTTGCATACTATGTTTTTCAATGAAATATATGTAAGGGAGTGTTACTGACCAAGTTTGGGTAAAACTATTCTAACGAGGATGAAGCCTTAGTGGGAGTCAGTAATTAACTTGAGCTGGTGATGAACTGGGGGTTTAAGATTTGATCTTCAAAGTTAGACCCAGAGTAAAGAGAAAACAAGCATTAAAAATGCAATAGGTCTCGCCTTTCATTAACTTAAAACCATTTGCTTTGCTATCCAATACCATTAGCAAAGCAAATGACTTTAACTTAATCAAAGGCGAGACCTGTTGCATTTTCAACTTTTGTTGTTCTTTAGATAACCCCAAGATCACGTAGGCAATGAATGCTGGGCCTCTGCATTGCCTGTTCTCCATACAGGAGGGACCCAACGTGTACCCTCATTAACTTTGAGCAGTTCTGTGTTTGTCATCTGATGTTTCTTTATGTAACTTGCTTTATGCTGAGCCAATTGTCCTTAAGGGATTATTGTTGGAATTATGTCCTTTGTACATTGTAGCCTACGCATACAAACGATCTGATGTGTAACCTATGCTGTGCTTTAAATTCCATGCCCTTTCACCATAAAATCAATAAAGTAGTTTCCAAAAACAAAATATATATATTTTTTTATTAAAGAACACTTACGGCTCCGTCATGAGCATGCATGGGGTTAAACTGCTTACAAATATAAGTGGTGGGACTTGGGGTGTTACCCTCGGCCGAACACAGACAGAGTGCAAGTTGATGGGTGCTTGGGGGATAAAACACCCAACGATCGAGGTGTGGTTGTGTGAGGATGGTCAGGCAGTCGAGGATTCTGAGCTTGCAATGGGTTTGACTTAGGAGAAGGAGCAGTTCGAGGTGGGCCTGTAGATGGATTTGAATACCAGGCTGAGGGGTTAGTACACAGCCCAGTTGTGAACTGTGTGCCAGCCGGCCTGACAGGGTGAAAGAGGAAAAGACTACCTAGGCAAAGTGGTGGTGGTGACAAAGCTGACGTTTCTGAAACGAAAGGACAGTCAATCAATCAATCAATACATTTATAGAGCGCGCTACTCACCCGTGAGGGTCTCAATGCGCTGAAGGGGGCAGGGGGGGTGTCGGTTACTGCTCGAATAGCCAGGTCTTTGGGTGTCTCCTGAAGGTGAGATATTCCTGGGTCAGTCGTAGGTGTGCCGGGAGGGAGTTCCATGTTTTGGCTGCCAGGTAGGAGAACGATCTTCCTCCGGTGGTGGTTCTGCGGATTCGTGGGACGGTGGCGAGGTTCGTGGAGCAGAGCTGGCGGGGGGGTGTAAAACGAGAGGTGGCTGTTGAGGTATTCGGGGCTTTTGTTGTGGAGCGCTTTGTGTGTGTGGGTGAGGAGCCTGAACGTGATCCTCTTGTTGACGGGGAGCCAGTGCAGGTTTCTCAGGTGGGCGGATATATGGCTGTGGCGGGGGATGTAGAGGATGAGTCGTGCGGAGGCGTTCTGTATGCGCTGTAGTCGTTTCCGAAGTTTGGCTATGGTTCCTGCGTATAGGGCGTTTCCGTAGTCCAGTCGGCTGGTGACGAGGGCTTGGGTAACGGTCTTTCTGGTTTCGGTGGGGATCCACCGGAAGATTTTTCGGAGCATATGCAGGGTTCTGTAGCAAGATGATGGGATGGCGTTGACTTGCTTAGTCATCGTGAGGGAGGAGTCCAGGATGAATCCCAGTGGGTATTGGTGCGGAGCTCAGTGCTATGGGCCACCAGGTGTCGTCCCAGGCCGATGGGGATTGTCTGAGGATAAGGAAAACCGTCTTGTCTGAGTTCAGTTTCAGGCGACTGAGCTTCATCCATTCTGCGACGTCTTTCATTCCTTCCTGGAGGTTGGTTTTGGCTGTGGCTGGGTCTTTGGTGAGGGAAAGTATCAGTTGGGTGTCATCGGCGTAGGAGATAATGTTGATGTTGTGTTTGCGTGCGATGATGGCGAGGGGTCTCATGTAGATATTGAAGAGGGTTGGGCTGAGCTAGGAGCCTTGGGGTATGCCGCAGATGATCTCGGTGGCTTCTGAGCAGAAGGGAGGGAGGCGGACTCTCTGGGTTCTGTCGGAGAGGAATCAGGTAATCCAGTCTAGGGCCTTTCCTTGAATCCCGGTGTGGAAGAGGCAGTTATTAGGGTGCAATGGCAGACAGTGTCGAAGGCTGCCGAGAGGTCTAGGAGGATGAGAGCGGTTGTTTCTCTGTTGTCCATCAGGGTCCTAATGTCGTCTGTGGCTGCGATGAGGGCGGACTCGGTGCTGTGGTTGTCTCGAAATCCGGACTGGGAAGGGTCGAGCGAGTTGTTTGCCTCGAGGAACGCAGTCAGCTGTTTGTTGACGGTCTTCTCAATGACTTTAGCCGGGAAGGGAAGAAGAGAGATGGGGCGGAAGTTCTTGAGGTCTTTGGGGTCTGCTGTAGGTTTCTTTAGGAGGGCGTTGATTTATGCGTGCTTCCAGCTCTCAGGGAAGTGGCTGACGTGAAGGATTTGTTTATGACGTTCCGGAGATGGGGTGCGATGATGGTGTCGGCTTTGTTGAAGATATGGTGGGGGCATGGGTCAGAGGGGGTGCCGGAGTGGATGGAGTTCATGACGTTGGTGGTGTCTTCGGTGCTGGTGGGGGTCCAGGTGCTGAGGGTGTTGGTGGGGGTTGTTGGTTCGGTGACTGGAGACGGAGTCTGGGGTCCGAAGCTGTTGTGTATATCTACGATCTTTCGGTGGAAGAACGTTGCGAGTGAGTTGCAGAGGTCTTGCGACGGTGTGATGTCGTTGTTGCTGGCGCTGGGGTTGGAGAGCTTTTTGACGATGTTGAAGAGTTCCTTGCTGTTGTGGGTGTTGTTGTCCAGCCGCTCTTTGAACGATGTCTTTTTGGTGGTGCGGATCAGCTGGTGGTGTTCGCGAGTGGCATTCTTGAGGGCTGTCATGTTTTCTGTTGTCCGTTGTTGGCGCCAGGTTTTTTCGAGGGTGCGGCAGGATTTCTTTGAGTCTTTGAGGGCATCTGTGAACCACTGGGTTTTCCTGTTTCCGGTCTTGCCTGGGTGGTTGTTCAGTGGCGCGAGATCGTCGGCGCATTTGGTAATCCACTGTGTGAGGTTGTGGGCAGCTTTGTTGATGTCGGCGGTGTCGGTTGGCGGGTTCTGGTTCGGTGATGCGAGGAGCTGGTCTGTGGTGATTTTGCTCCAGCATCTGCGGGGGATTTGTTGCGTGCGGTGGTGGGATGTAGTCTTTTTGAAGGTGAAGTGGATGCATCTGTGATTGGTCCAGTGTAGTCTGGTGGAGTGGCTGAAGGAGACGTGGTTGCTGGCGAAGAAGATGGGGTCAAGCGTGTGGCCAGCTAGGTGGGTGGGGGTGTTCACCAGTTGTTTGAGTCCGAGGTTGGCAAGGTTGTCGAGCAGAGTGGTGGTGTTGTTGTCGTTGTTTTTCTCCAGGTGGAAGTTCAGGTCACCTAGGAGGATGTATTCTGGTGAGGCTAGGGCATGGGGGGTGACGAAGTCGGCGATGGTTTCGCTGTATTGTGTGCCTGGGCCCAGGGGTCTGTAGATGAGCGTTCCTCTGAGGGTGGTCTTGGGGTTGGTGTGAATCTGGAAGTGCAGGAGTTCGGCGGTGGAGAGTGTGTCTTCGGCGTTGGTCGTGATGTTGATGGTGTTTTTGTAGATGATGGCGATTCCTCCTCCGGTTTGGTTGATGCGGTACTTCCGGGTGATCTTGTAGCCGTCCGGGATGGCTATGGTGGTGTCGGGGGCCGAGGAAGCGTTCATCCAGGTTTCCATGAAGAAGGCGACGTCTGGTGCTGTTGTGTCGAGGAGGTCGCAGAGTTCGATGGACAGTAAATATTTCAAGACACTACGGGTATTGCCTTGATTAGTTACCGGTAATGGATAAGCGCGGGCGCTGCAAGGCCCTTTAGTGACTACTGTGAAAGAGATGGGCTGACATTGTATTTCACAGAAGAGTGTAACTATCTCTGAAATTAGGCCATCAGGAAACAGGCGGTAGGTGGGAGTACAGAGACCAGAAAGAGGGATTTGGGTCGGAGCCATGGGGGACGTACATGGGTCTAGCTAGACTTACCTAATAAAACAATAACCTACTGTGCAGGCTTTGGCATCGCAACACTATGTGCTTCATTTGCAAAACGAATGAGTGCCGTTGGCCAAAGCGCTACTCAGAAGTCTGCGACCAGGATTATTAAATGTCGGTGCGCGGAATACCAGGGCCGTGTAGTCCTGACCAGGCTCGCCGTCTGGGGTGCAGACAGAGAGACATAATGCTGTTGCCCGAATACCGGCCAATATCAGTGAATACGTAGTACCCATAGTCATTATATGGTAATATTCCAGGCACCGGGCTAAAACAGTGTGTATCAACGGTGGAGCAAAAATCCACCGGGAAAAAAAGGGCACTGCTGCTGGCTGGAAATGCCAAGCTCTTGCCCTTTTTCTGGGGTCTGTACAAAGCACCACCACTTCTGATTTAGATTTCAGACCACAAAGACAACAAGTGGAGCAATGGCGCGTGCCCTGGAGGATGTTTCAAGAGTGGCTGAGAGCCGGCCTTCATTTACGCGATTAATCTTTTTAGTCATGTTATGGGCAAACATGGCTCTGAAATGTGAAAACAAATACTCCACTGTACAGTGATTTTTGTAAAGCTAGGGAAACTTTGTTAGGGGATAGAAGACTGCAGACTTCATTTATGATATAATTATAGATTTACTGCACTTACCAGTTAACCTCTAACTGCCGCAGAATTCGCAGACTAGGACAACAAGCGCGGTATCCCAAAGGCAGCGTCGTGTTTATTTTTGCATTGCGCTTTCTCTTTAAGTGAAAGCGCGATGCGAAAGTAAACACGCGGCTGACTTTGCCAAAGCTGAATGCAAAGAAAAAAGTGCATAGGGAGTAATGAAGGGGAGAGTGTCACACCGCCGGTAAAAGATCAAATCCCGTTGGGCGTGGCCAAAAGCAGACAAGGCGGCAACAAGGAGGGACTAAGAAGCCTCCTTTACAATTTAAAGCCAGCATTTTGCATGGAAGCTGATGCTAACCAATTAAAATGATGGGCGGGGCTTCAACTCCGCCTCGGAGAGCTTCAGAATCTGTATTGATTCCAAGAAGCTCTTGGATGCTGAGAGCAGCGCATGTGCGCTGCTATCTCCAGCCGAGACCAAAAAAGGGAGAATAAAGGACTGAGAGACATACATGAAAACAGACCAGATGGAGACAACAGTGCTAAAACAGAAGCCGCGGTGTGAGACAAAAAGTCAGGAGATAGAAGAAGGCAGAGGAAAGAGGTGGAGTCACATCTAGGTGGTTTTGGTGTTCGGAAACACGGGCGGCAGCATGTCACTAAGGGAAACTTTTGGTTGAGTGACAGCAACAATTTAAGGAGAGTATTCAACATTTAGTACTAGGTGTAGGATATTAGAGCATGTGTCTACATTTGGACATATCATGTGTAAAACTAAAAACCCATGGGCTTGTAGCAGAAATCAGCAGCAGGATAGAGGAAAGCAAAGCTTTAATCTGCTATGAAAAGAGGATACCTTGTGTTGAGCAGGCAGCATGGTTGAGGATGTGCTACTATTTGGAGCCTTAAACAAGCCCTATCATTAGGAATTCAAGTTATAAGGAGTTTGCGCTGGTAAAAGATTTTCAGAACCCTAGGCACAATGACATTTTGTCGTTTGGGTGCTTCGGCTCCAAATCATCAAGGCTATTTAATGACTTTGTTACACTTGGACACCCTCTTGTGGCCTCCTCTGGAAGTGCTCTTAAGCAACTGCTTGCAGTTGCCTTAACGTAATATCCACTTTTGAACAATGGTATTTTCCAGGGTCCTTGAAAATGAACTACGTGGCAGAACGTTACTGAAAATAATTCTTCACGTCTTATCCAGTTTTAACCATTGTTATTGGCCCTGTTTGCTTAAGGAAAGCATTATTCATTAAAACAATTTCTGAAGAATTCTTTGGAAGAGAATTCTGAACATCCCAAAGCAACATTGCAAATATGTATTTTAAATACTTTCCAGTTTTGCCTTTGATTCTGCACCATTCTCTGAAGTATTGTTCACCACAAGGTTTCCTACAGATTACTTAGGAACCCCCTGCCTGCCCATCTCAGGCAAAACAATCGGTAAAAGTCACCCGGCTTGGATTAGATCTTGTGGGGCATATTAACGATTAGCAATATTTATCGCTTACTAGGCTTAGCAATGAATTTTTTATCGCTAAGCATCGCCGGAAATTATCGCTGAGATAACGTGCTATTAGCAACGTTTATCTCCCAAGCGATACATTTTCCGGCGATAGCGTGAATATCGCTGAGAATACAGCGATATTCATGCATTAGCGACAAAATGCTCTTAGCCATGTTATCCACCTCCCATTGGATAATATGGCTAGTTTTTGGCGATAGCAGGAATATTTCCATCGCTACGCCTGCCTTGCTAATAGGCGATAGCGACGTTAGCAACTGAAAGCGTACCTCGGAAAAATGTCATTTGGATAAACATTATTAACCATTGGTATTCCTATGTTCATTTGTCCCCCCCAGAGTGTGACTGCAGGGGTCTCTCCTTCTCTCTTGCCAGTTTTAGCATTACTTTTGTGGAAACTCAGTGAGCTTTAAGGTGCTATTTTAACAGTTTGAATGAGTAGTGCTAGGAGGGAACGACGAACATCTATCTGCTCATATACATTGATGAGGTGAATTTTCACCATTACGGCATATCTGGGTGTAGGTATGTTGACAAAAATGGAGTGGCCATATCTGGGCATTATACCTATGGTGAGGTCGTTAAGCAATGAGTGCTGAAGCATAGTGTGCTAAACGACGAAAGAGGACGCATGAATAATGCCCTTTCGTGTTAGTTGTTTTTCTTTCCCCTTTTGTACTTTGGGAGAGTGTTACAAAGGGGATCCTCAGTGCGGGAACAAGTTGTTCCTGGCTAACCTTATTTCAGGTAATGAGGGTATTTTAAAAATAGGGATCAGAAAGGTCCTGAAGCATGCCGGTGTGACTCTATATTCTGGGCACAATTTCGAAGGCAGAAACATCAACATATTGCCAGTAAAGAGGGGTGTAGGAGTTCATTACTTTCTTCCTGTCACTACCATCCTTCACATTTTAATCCTGGACAGAGTGTCCAGGAATGGACTTATGTACAGAGACACCTCTGAGCTAGTTTAAATCTTCACTGCACTTTTTCTTTTGGTGAATCCAATATATTTTTACATATTATTACTGTATATTTTATATGTTATGTCTTGTCTTTCCCACCCTATTGCTCCACCCCAGGAGTTGGTCAGCGCAGGGGTGTACAGAAGCAGCCCTATGTTGAAACATGTCACAATTTTGTGAGTGAGGGCAGTATGTTCACACCAAGCACATACCACCACACTTTCTCACCACTCTCTACTCCTCTATGTGTGTTTGACTTCTCTTCCCCAGCCATTCTTTCAGGAAGACCCATGGCCGGGTCCTTTGTCCACTTTCTGGAAGCAATATACACACCACAGCAGAGCCATTAAAAGTCAGGGGACCCTGGACAGTTTCAGAAAGGCACATTTGGCACAGGCAGGAAAATGCCAAATTCCTAAAGTGGCATTTTCAAAATAGTAATTCAAAATCTGACTTTACCATTAGGTTGGATTTTAAATTTCTATTATAACGAGTCCTTCATGCAATTTTCTAGCTAGTTCCAAACTGAAGGTATGCATTATAAGACGTTATAATGTAACGCATTGCTTTTCCTTGGGGGATCCAGCATTATTTCATTAAAAAAGGATTTTGCAGGTTTTTCCCTGCCAGGACAAGTAAACTCTCAAAAATACATTCCCTACTTTTTAAATACAATGAAGCATGAACTATGGACTTTTAATGCCTACCCCGGGACCAAACGGGACCCGGGGCCACGACCCCTGGCCCGCGACTCATTTACAACAGAGGTGAGCTATGGGAATGTAATCTTGGTAAAATCGCTATAACGCTTGAGTGTGCTGTCACATTTGATCAGTTAGGACTGTTAAAAGTATCTAGGGCAGAGCTGAGCCAACAACATGTGCACAAGGCCCGTGGTCTGCATTATGGACTCCTTAACACTCGTTCCCTCCAGAAACACAATTTGGAGGTATTTAGTTTACTGGAAGATGGGGAACTGGATGTTCTGGGAGTAACGGAGACGTGGTTAGAGGACTCCTCTATGCCAGATCTTATAGCATCTCTGCCACCGCAATTTTCGGCGTTTTATCTAAACAGAGCGGATACCAGGAGAGGGGGTGGGGTGGCCCTTCTATATAGTTCGCACCTACAGGGTGAAAGGCTTCTAGCCGAAAATATGGGTGGCGCAGAGGTGCTGAGTGTTAGACTCAAGTTGGGGCCAGACTGCATAGTCATTCTTTTAGTTTATCGCCCTCCATGGGCCTCGTCGGATTTCCCTGATTTATTCCTGAGATTGGCTCAAGATATGCGCTCAAGATATGATAAGGTGATCATCATGGGGGATTTCAACTATCACTGGGAGAAAGCACCTAAGGAAGGGCAGGCTCTTCAGATTCATGAGGCACTGACATCTCTGCAGTTTGTCCAGTTAGTGCAGGGTCCAACTCACGTCAAGGGTCATACCCTGGACCTGATATGGACAACACTTCCTGCACAGGATACGGTGGTGGCCCAGCCATTTATTTGGTCTGATCACTTCTTGGTGAGAGGTGAGTTCCCGCTGGACAAACAAATAATGAAGCCTAGGGAAGGATGGAAGGCTGTCAGGAAATGGAAAAATATTAATGAAGTTAAAATATTAGACCATCTACGAACTCATCCATCTCCCAACACCATGACAGAAAACCCTGAGGTCCTCTGTAATGAATTATTAGATAAACTTAGAAAGACCATGGACCACGTGGCACCTATTCGTAGACTGAATATAACGAGTAGGGGACATGGGGCTCCTTGGTATAACGAGCTCCTTAGGGAAAGGAAACGAGGACTTCGTAAATTAGAAAGAGCCTGGCGGAAGCATTATGATTCCAACTCACGGAGCCAGTATATACAGGCACTCGCTCAATATAAACAGGCCATTATAGCCAGGAAAGCAGAGTTCTTTGAGGAGAGAATAACTACTGCAAATAACCCCCAGAAAGAAATCTTTAAAGTCCTCACAGAACTCAGGAAAAACAAAGAACAAACTTTGGAGTTCATTCAAGAGGACTGCCAAAAATTTCAAGATTTCTTTGTCAACAAAATCTCTGACTTAGTAGCTGAAATTGGCACAACCCCTGAGTTTGACTGTCCCTTGCTGGACATACCTGACAGGACATCGGTGACTAATCTGTTAACAGCCTTTCCCTTGATTACGAAGGAAAGGCTGCCAGCTCTTCTGAGTCGGGTTAAATCGGGCTCCTCTGCAGACCCGTGTCCACCAGAGGTGTTTAAACTGGCACTGCCAGGTATAGAGGATGAAATGTTGAATTTACTAAATACTTCGTTACAAACAGGCCAAGTCCCGTCTTTTTTTAAGGAAGCCCGGCTGATTCCCCTGCTGAGAAAACTGGGGCGGATGTGAAATGCCTAAAAAATTTCAGGCCCATATCTCAGCTGCCGTTCCTGACGAAGGTGGTAGAGCAACACATACTCACTATCCTGCCTGAACATCTGGAAAATAACAACTTATTTGAGCCAAACCAACCTGGGTTCCGTGCGAATCACAGCACGGAACTCGTTATGCTGTCTATTCTGAATGATTTGAGGAACAGGGCAGATAAGAAAACTCCAAGCGCCCTGGTGCTGCTAGACCTCTCCGCGGCATTTGATACCGTCTGTCATAAACAACTACTGTCGCGGATGATGGATTTCGGCATCGAGGGCACAGCACACGCATGGCTCTCTTCCTTTCTTGAAGGGAGGTTCCAGAGAGTACAGCTCGGTGATCTCCTTTCCACCAATACATCGATCGCCTGCGGAGTGCCACAAGGGTCTGCCCTGTCGCCCCTACTCTTTAACATCTATTTACAACCCCTGATCAGACTGCTTAACCAGAGGGACTGCTATGTATACAACTATGCGCATGACACCCAATTAGTGATCCAACTCGATCAGGGTCCGGGTGGCCTTGTAAGACTGCAGAACATCCTGAAGCACACAGCCAACTGGATGTCCAGGAATTCATAAAAAATCAATCCGGATAAGACCGAGGTACTGCCAATCACCATCGCAGGGAACCCATGGATTGAGGATTTCTGGCCTAGAGAATTAGGGTCACCTCCAGAACCAGCTACTGTGGTCAAGAGTTTGGGCATCCAGGTGGACGGCAGGCTGTCTATGCATAAACAAGTGAGGACGGTGGTAGGGACCTGCGTCGGCCTCCTTCGACAACTGAGGAAAGTTTCACCTTTGTTGTCCTTTTCCACTCTGAGGCGAGCGGTCTCTGCCACGATCTTGGCCAGGCTTGACTATGGCAATTCGCTATATATAGGACTGCCACAAAAACTTTTGCGTAAGCTGCAGGTTGTCATGAACGACGCTGCCAGGCTTATCTTTAAAAAACCTAGGAATACGCATGCATCTCCCCTTATGCAAGAACTGCACTGGTTGCCGGTTAAGCAAAGGGTGATGTTTAAAGGATTGTGCATTGTTCACAAAGCCCTGTACGGAAAGGCTCCAATGTACATGAAATCTCGCCTCATCCCATATAGTCCAGCACGGACACTTCGCTCTGCTGACGCCTCTCTTCTTGTTCAACCACGGTGCAGACTGGCCACAGTAGGTGGACGTGCCTTTTCATATCTGCTCCCTACAGCCTGGAACAAGCTGCCAATCGAATTACGGAAGGAGACTAATTTGTTGGCCTTCCGAAAGAAACTAAAAACAGTGCTTTTCCAGCAAGCATGGGGTAATCTGTAACCTTTTTATGAACAGTTATCCTCCACAGTACTCAATGTTTGGACCCTGATAAAGCGCTTAGAGATCCCTGGGTTATAACGCGCTATATAAATCGAAATAAATAAATAAATAAATAAATAAAATACCATAGGGTGACTTATCAGTATTAGGAAGGAAGGTTTGGACCTGGAGAAAGGTTTATTTTACCAGTTCGAAAAACTTGCTTTAAATTGCACTGTAGGCTGTAATAGTAGGCCTGAGCCAAAAATAGCTTTGGGTTAATTCCCTCTTTCTTAAAATTGCATCTGTTTCAATGTTGTTCAATAAGGTAAATAAAATCTCCCAATTCTTTTTTCACTATTTCCCTCTTTCCTGTTTCAAAATGTTGGCATGTTTGCTCACTCCAGAACCTAGGGCGTACTTGTTTTAAGGTCGTGCTTTTAAGTTTTTGTGGGGTGAGTAATGCGCCATTAGAAACAAAATAAATCTGTAAAGCTCAAAAGCAGAGAAACAAAAGCCCTAAAAACCCTAACACGTAGCTCTGCTCATGGGCACTGATTTTTCAATCAGCAGCACTTAACTGCAAAGTAAATATTTTCTGTGAACGGTGACGACCCTGCGTGAAGCTCAATAATTTGCTTAGAATCTCCTAATCGTTATGTCGGCCATGTTGAGTTTTCGGTCAGCAGCGTCTTGAAGGCGGTCGATGTTGAGCGGAAGCTCCCAGGGATACTCTGTATCACAGCTGCCCGCTCGAGCCTTTCGAAGAGATGGTGCAGGTGGCGGCCACCGGCCACCGGCCACCTATCTCTTCATATCCAGTAAAATGATAAGAAGCAAACAAGAAAGTGTTTGGTGAAGCTGTCCATTGGTGTGACAAAACACTTGAGGGCATATTTACAAGCCTCTATCACAACAGGAACGTCACTAAAAGTGATGTTCCTGTGGCGATATGTGCTTTGCCTTATTCACAAGGCGGCGTTATGCAACACAAAGTGGCTTAACACTGCTTTGTAAATGAGGCCCACTTTCACGCTATACTTAGTGCAAAAGGGGTGGGCATTGGGTGTTACGTGGGCATTGCAGCGCAACACTCACTGATTTTGACACTGCCCCATATTTACAAGGGCAGCGTAAATATGGGGCTGTGCTAAAATCAACACCAGGGAAAACCTGGTCTTAAACAGGCACAACAAGGAGAAACTTTCATTTCTTCTCGTTTTAGCTGTTTCCATGTGTGCTGCGTTGTGCAGCACACATCATGGAAACAGCAAAAGGTATTTGATTATGTGCAGGAAGGTGTCCCTTCCTGCACAGAAACAATAAATGAAAAAAATGATGTTTTGCAACTGATATGTGTACTGCATTAAGCAGCACACACAGAAGTTTCAACACACATTTTAAAGATTGTTTATGCACAGGAAGGGACACCTAGTGCAAGGGTGTCTGCTTTGAGGGGAACATTGTTTATGTGCAGGAAGGTGTCCCTTCCTGCATATAATCAATCTTCCCCTCAAAGCAGACACCCTTGAACTATTGTGCAAGGGGGCCTGCATTGGCGCTATTCTGCTCAATTTAGCGCCAGCACAGGGGGAGATGCAGGGCTGCCCCATATTGTTGGAAATATAGTGCAGTCCTGTGATTCAGAAGTGGCGGAGCGCGCGTTAAGGCAAGGAGGCTAATGGCACTTCTATAGTAATCATGGCCCTTGGAGTCATATCTAGAGAACTTGAAAGGATGTTGCTGGAGGGCGATACATTTTGTCAGCTGATTAAGGGACGCACAGGACATGTTATATTTATGCAGGTAATGTGATATGGAGGAGTAATAAACACTCTTTAAAGCGTCTTGCAACTGCACATTAGTTGTACGTGAATGCACATTTTAGGATTAACTCACACACACACTCAGACCTTTGTAGATCCCATGCCCAGCACTCTTTGGTAAGAAGGTGGGAGATTTACCTTATAAACAGAAAAACATACTCAGCTGTACCAATCCCTAACCCTCTTACTGACCAGGAGATCACCCTCAAGCGAGTCTATTTCGTACTTAGGCGGCAAAGCTTAAGAATTCCTATTGACTCTACGAACAGAATGTGCCTAAGCCAATCTAGCTCTCACTCTGGCACGCATCCCTGCGGTGGGCATCTAACAGTCTGAAATATTTGGGACAAGTCCCTTCTTTAAATCTGTAAGTTAACAAAGACAGGTGTGATTTCCACACTAGGTCGAATCGCGCACCTTTGCCAGCCAGCCCCAATGATATGTCTTCGATAACCATCGCATCCACTAGTGATACCATCAACTAGGTATCATCTCTGTAAGACATGACCTCAAAGCCCCAATTCCTGATTACGTTTGCCAGTGAAGCTAAATAAACGTTAAAAAGAGTGGGGCTCAATGAGAAACCTTGAGGGACTCCACAATTCGATGTATAGGAGCTGGATCTGCAAGCACCCACCTGCACTGTCTGTGTTCTGTTTATTAAAAAGGAGCCCAGCCAACTGAGGGCACAGGAATGGAAGCCAATCTCGTAAAGCCTGCCAATCATCAATCTATGTGAGAAGGTGTCTAAAGCTGCAAACGGGTCAAGTAGGATCATGGTTGCGGCCCTGCCCTTATCGACTACTGACCGGATGTCATCCAACATAACTAGAAACATGGACTTGGTGCTGTTATTAGCTCAGAAACCCATCTGGGAAGGATCCAACAGGTTGCTGGTCTCCAAACAATTGGTCAATTTTGTATTAACACATTTTTCAAGAAATTCAGTCATGAAGGGAAGGAGAGATATGGGGTGGAAATTGGAAAGGATTGACACCTCAATGCTAGATATTATTGCCAGGGGTAACAGTGCCACTTCCTTCCAAATCTCTGGATATGTCCCTTCTGCCAAAGATCGATTTCAAATAGGGGCCTAAAGTCGTAGCTAATTCAGAGTAGATAAATGAGTGTAAGGGTCAAACGGTGAGTCCGATTTAACTTCCCTCCCTCATCGACTGTACTACCTGTGTTTCTGATAGTGGTTCAAAAGCTCCCAAATAAGCCTTAATATTTGGGTGGGTTTCAAAGATGGCCTGTGACAGATGAGTAAGAAGGGGTTGATTCTCAAATGATGTTTTTATTGTTGCAATTTTATCAATAAAAAAATACCCAATTTCCTCACAATAGGCCTCTGTGAGGATTCGTCTGAGACAAGGGCAAGTTCCTTTATAATTTAAAATAGTTCCTTAGATGAACTGCTATTGTCTTTAATTCAATTCATAAAATAGAGCTTCTTAGCTCTTTTCAAGGACTTATAATATAATTTTGGGAATTTGTGGCATGTAAAGATATAACTAGCTGATTTAGAGCGTACTCAATTGTTTTAAAGTTCACTCCCAAAATACCCTTGTAACACCGATGGTACGATACCTGATGGGGTGGTTTGACACAGAGTGTTATGACCTAAGGAAGAAAGTAAATGCAATGCGCTGAAAACTGATGAATAGTAAAATCCTTGTTAACATCATTTAAGTTGAATACCAAAAGAAACAGACACCACATATCACTATTCCAAAGGAAAGTCTGTTGGTCTAAAATGAAAGAAGCACTTGTACAAGAAAATTCTGAAAAAGTCTGACTCCTGATAAATAAAGTGGTGAAGATAAGACCATGCAATGTTGGTCAATCCCTTTGTCCTCCATGCCCGTGCACACTTGCCTCCAAGGAGTTCCTCGAACATCTTGGTGGCTACTGTCATCCATGCAGACTATGGTCATCAGGGGTACACTGGAGACCAAAGTGTGGCAGGGGACACATGCGTTTGCCATCATGTGCTGAATCTTCATCCCTACCCAACAAGCCATATTTCACAACTGATTATCAGTAGCCCGTAAACTGTAAATCAACAAGATGCACTTGACCCAGTGAGCCACCCACCCCATTTTGTGATCTAATTTAAAATAGGACAGCCATCTCAAACCAACTCAAATTCAAATTCAAAAATAGCTTTATTCGATTTAAAAAAAAAATCACAAAAGCACAGGTAAATACACAGTTAAAAACAGGAATTCATAATTATCGTAAACATTAAAGTTAATTTGGAACAAGGCAATACCGGAGTACAATGTTATAAAAGATTTGATCAGTTCATTGTAAGTCTGTGTCTAATTATACTTTTTAAAAACATTGACACTAAATGCATAGTCGTTGCATCTTCTAGCATTTGCAGTCTCAGAAGAGCCGGTCTACATTGTCTCAAACCCCACTTTCTCAACAAACATTTTAAATATTTTTCCCTAGGCAAAGTATAAAATTTGCAAAACACAATACAATGTAACATCGATTGTACAGATGTGTCATTGCAAGGGCACAAAATCAGGTTTTTAGACCAGGAGTTGGCCTCGGGGAACATGAGTAGTCTAAAGAAACTCCCCCCCCCCCCTGAAATGTGTCAGTAACATGCGAGAGTAACTGCTTTGGATGGAAATCAGGTATTGCTGAATACCCTGCCCATGTAAAATCAGTTGATTTTCCAAGACAGAGATCTTATTACCCTCTAGCAGCCAACATTTATTCTCCAAAAAGAGGAGACAAGTTTCTTTCAGCTTTTTTCTTGATATTGTCGCTAAACAAGTCAGGGAATCAAAAAATTCAGGATGTCCGATATCTCTCAAGGAGCTCTTCACATATGTTATCCAGTCAATTTTAAGAGCCCCCTGGAGTTTCAAACAATCCTGGATTATATCTCTATTAAGTCCGGTCTCTTCAGAATTCCTTACCTTGTGCCATAACAGAACAGAACTAACTTTAATATAATCCGAAATGTAGACTAAACCTAGTTCTTTATGGCATACATATGTAGAGGTAGACCTAGGGACTGCTAATAGGTACCGGAGGAATGTGTTCTCACAAAGTTGGATTTCGCGAGTATCCGCTATCCCCCAGATTCCTGCACCATATGTTACAGTGGACACACATTTCGATTTGTATATGTCCACCAGAATTTGCACAGGTCGACCCCCTAATTTATTAGCGAAATTTCTCACTGCTCCAATAGAACGGGAGAAAGCTAATTTCCTTGTATTAGCTGCTGACGACCACGTCCCCTTCTTATCAAAATTAATGCCCAGGTATGAGAATGTGTTAGTTGTCTCTATCTTTATATTTGATAGGAAAATTTTACACTGGGGGTTTCTCTTGGTAGTACAACACATACTAAAAGTCTTACTAGTATTGATTTTTAATCCTTTGACACTACTGTAGTTTGAAAAGGTAGTGAGCGATCTCTGTAGACCAACTTGAGTCCTGGCCATAATTACAGCATCGTCTGCGTATAGTGAAATGGGGACTGGGTGGTATCCAATTTGGGGATAGTCCTGTCTATCTTGAATAAGATGGGATGCCACACTATTTATATATAAGTTAAATAAAAATGGAGCAAGTATGCATCCCTGCCGGACTCCTTTGTTTATGGGGAATTTGGTGTTACACTCACCATTACTCCCAAACGGTACCTTCGCACCAGCCCCGCGGTATAATTCTTTAATAAAATTCAACAGGTTTATATCAATACCTAGTTGTAGTAATTTAAACCATGAAATTTCGTGGTTCAAGCAGTCAAAGGCCGAGCTCGGATCGACGAATGTTAAATATAATTTATCCCTTTTTGCCACCACATATTTGCCTATTATTATTGCTAAATTTAGTCCTTGTTCCATAGTGCCTAATCCTGATCTAAAACCATATTGAAATGCTGAAAGAATATATGTGTCTTCCGCCTATGACTGTAGTCTGTTTAGTACAACCCTTCCTGCCACCTTCATCAGGGAGTCCAGCAATGAAATTGGCCTATAGCATTTTGGGTCATTACGGTCTCCTTTCTCGAAGATTGGGACCAGAATGGCCTCTTGCCATGTAAGAAGGAACCCAGTTTTATTACAGCTAATTAAAACGTTAGTCAAAAGGGGCGCCCATAGATTAGCATTAGATTTGTATAAGTCTACAGGAACCCCGTCCTGCCCTGGAGCTTTGCCTGCGGCACTTTCCGCTATGGCAATTTCGACTTCAGACAGTAAAAAAATGATAGCTATTGGAAATAGTCCATGAGCATTGTTCTCCTCCGCCCCAGGTATTTCAACATGCACTCTCCCTGGTAGATCATCTTCTTTGTATAACTCAGTAAAATAGTTAACCCAGGTACCCTCATCAATTGCAACCTCTATAGAGTCGGTTTTCCTCTCTACAAAAAAAGGGGCATTTACGGCCTTCCAGAATCCTATATTATCTTTTACCAGACAGGCGTGATGTAAGGCCTGCCATGCCTCCTGCTTTAGTTCCTTCTTTCTGTTTTTTATTGCACTATAGTATGTAGCTCTAGTGTTTCTAATTTCAGTGATAGTTTTAGGTTTCGCTTTGAGTACCTGCTTTAAGTGAGCGTGAGCTTTGCTGCACTCCAAGTCGAACCAGCCCTGAGCCTTAGGTCTCTTATTCTTCAACCTTCCTGTGAGTGAGTTACAAATTTCTTCCAAAATGCTACAAAAAGCCGAAATGACTGAAGTGCAGTCATCATTCTCTGAGAGGCATGTTATACAGTCTTTATATTTATTTTTAAGTAGAGTTTCAGAGAAGGCAGTAGGCTCAACTTTATTCCATTTGATAGTGTAGCCATTCTTTTTTGCTAAGCTTAATTCATGGCTATATAAATTGTCAATTAGATCAGTTTGTCTCCTATTGTTTGAATCTCTGTATTCGTGGTGTTCGAATCAGTATCCAGGCATACAGGCGGCGGGTGGATGGTAACTTTTGAAATTGCACTGCGATCTGGTGTATTTGCCAGCACAATATTACCCAGTGATGAGCGTTTGTTATGAGCCAAATCAAGAGAAAGTCGGCGCTCTGTAATGTCAATTTCTCTCGCAAGCACTGATGCAGCTCTAACAATGAATTGATCAAGAGTTCCCACCACAGAGCCCCCAGACGGGGTCTTACTACTTTTTCCTAGACGACCCACCATTCTCAAGGACAATAATGGGTCAAACACACACTAAAGAAGTTAGGCTGGGCTCCCATAAATCCATTCACAGGGAGCTCAACAAGGGAGTGCCACAAGGCTCTTGTCTAAGCCCCACACTTTTCAACGTGTATGTGGCCCCCCTAGCCAACTTAGCAAGATCTTTCGGGTTCACCCCGGTGTCGTACGCTGACGACACCCAACTCCTTTTTCCCTTCAAAAACCTTACACCTGCAATAAAAAGATCTTTTGCAGATGGCATGAGAGCCATTGCAGAATGGATGTCATCAAACTGTCTGCAGTGTAACGTAGGGAAAACCGAGGTCATGCTGTTCGGGCAAGCGGCAACACACTGGTCATCTGACTGGTGGCCCCAAGAGCTAGGCCCCGTCCCCATTCCCAAGAGCACGGTTAGGAACCTGGGAGTGCTACTTGATCAGCAACTTACATTTAAAGATCATGTAAATCAAGTTGCCGGTACCTGTTTTCGGGCTATTGGGATGTTAAGACGAGTCTTCCCCTACTTACCGGACCATCATAGGAAAACGCTTGTACAGGCTCTTGTCATCAGCAGGGTGGATTACTGCAACGGTTTGCTCCTTGGAGCAAACGAGGAACAACTTAAGAAACTGCAGGTAATCCAAAATACAGCAGCAAGGATTGTCCTGAACGTTCCACCAAGAACTCCCTCCTGTCCCCTACTGACCAGACTCCACTGGCTCCCAGTGAGGAAACGAGTCCAGTTTAAAACTCTATGCACTATCCACAAGAGTATGATAGGGGAGGGCCCCAAATATCTGACGTAAATCTTCCAGCCCTTTATCCCCGAGCGCTCTTTGCGCTCCAGTAACCAGCAGTTACTGCAGGTACCTAGAGTAAAGAAGACCAGACAAGGTGGCCGTGCGCTGGCCCATGTTGGACCAGTACTCTGGAACTCTTTGCCCCCAGAACTAAGATCTCTTACCAGTCACCTGATTTTTCGGAAAACTTTAAAAACATACCTGTTTCCCAGTAACTAATTGCCTCTCCTGCCTAAACATCACCACTGGATACACCGTTACATAACACTCCCTTTGCAGCAACAGCGCGGAGATACCCCTTCGGGGGTCTATTCTGGCGCTTTACAAGCATATAAAATAAAAAAAAAAAAATAAATAAAGGACTTACTGGTACGCCATGGTCTTCCGCTGTTAATGGGGTGCCCCAGCCCAGCCTCTTCCGGCTCAAACGGGCCCACCCTTGGCCCGGGCTTTGCCCGGCGCGCGCCCGCACGCGTTCCGCAAAGCGGAAGGAGTAATCAAATAAATGCCTGCAGTCAGAGGGCGGGAGCAATGCGGGAAGAGGACGCAGCTGTGGCTGAAACCGGCTGCTGGTCCTCACAGTCCCTTACGCTGCAATCACCTCCAAAGTCCAGGGTAGAACAAACTGCTACGAGCGGCTCCCGCAGAGCGGGGGCCGCGAGCAGTATTTAAAATGCAGGCAGAGGGCGGGAGCAATGCGGGAAGAGGACGCAGCTGTGGCTGAAACCGGCTGCTGGTCCTCACAGTCCCTTACGCTGCAATCACCTCCAAAGTCCAGGGTAGAACAAACTGCTGCGAGCCGCTCCCGCAAAGCGGGGGCCGCGAGCAGTATTTAAAATGCAGGCAGAGGGCGGGAGCAATGCGGGAAGAGGACGCAGCTGTGGCTGAAACTGTCTGCTGGTCCTCGCAGTCCCTGACGCTGCAATCACCTCCAAAGTCCAGGGCAGAACAAACTGCTGCAAGCGGCTCCCGCGGAGCGGGGGCCGCGAGCAGTATTTAAAATGCAGGCAGAGAGCGGGAGCAATGCAGGAAGAGGACGCAGCTGTGGCTGAAACGGGCTGCTGGTCCTCGCAGTCCCTGACGCTGTAATCACCTCCAAAGTCCAGGGCAGAACAAACTGCTGCGAGCGGCACCCCAACTCAGTTAGGCAGACTGCAAAGCAGATAGTAAGTGGCTAGAAGTCAGGAAGACGTCAAGGAGGCAACCCAGAATCACAGATAGAATCTGGGTACATGTAGTGAATTCGCAAAATCGCTCCTCAAAGGAAATAATTGAATTGCTTGTACACTGTTTGCATGATAGGGAGGAGTTTAACTTAATGTCTGATATATATATATATATATGTACTTAGTGAGGTGATAGCTCAGACTGTGACTGCTGAGTACAGAAGTGTAATAACATCTGACAAGACAAGTGTATAAACTATGAAGATAATAAGAAAGTGAAGAGACAGGAAAAAGAGACACTGTGCCAGTCACCACATATGTTATACAGACATAAGTTTAAACAGCATAAGCAATTTAAAAAGTGCAGCTGTTTGGATTTTTCAACCCACAAACATCAAATGAGGTATATTTGAAACACTTTAAATGCCTATTTCCAGCTAGCTTCCTCTACAGTATTCAATGTTTCGGCACTGTTCATCAACGCAGTGGATCATCATCAGGGCATTGTGTATAATACCCGTTTACTTCTACGGGACAGTGTGAAATATGGCAGTTGATGCCTAGAATCACATTGATCATCCCCAGTTATAGCATTTAGAATGATAGAAGTCAAGCATCGAAGAAACGGTAATGGCTTAATGAAGTATGGGGTAAAAGTGTAATTATTTAGCTATGACTTAGAAAGAGGAAAGCCTCACTCAGAATCTTCATATTCTTTAATGCCCAGATAATAACAGTCAATATCCTGTATTAACAATGTAAATAGAGAGTGAATAAAGAAATCAATATTCTTCAAAACGTATCTAAAAATTTATTTGACGTTCATAGTTGTCGCATAGGAAAATCTTGTGCATAACGCCTGAACTGAAATGAAAAAAAAACACAGAAATCCTGCGTGTGATGCCTGCTGAGAAGCAACGAGGCCAAAAGAATTTGTATTTTGTCACGCAAACATCGATAAACGAAAGGCTATATTCAACTGCACTAATCCTAGTTGAAGTGCCACTCTGCAAGAACATATGTGTCACCTACTGAAGAAAAGAATATCCGCCATCCACCAGCATGAGGAAGGCTTGGAGAGCTGAGATCAATCAAGCAGGTACCTGAGTTGAATTGATTTCAACCGAAATTAAAGCTAAGAGGGAAAGCAAAACATTACGATAAGTGGCCCAATTACTTAAGCTCTTTTTGTGTTGTCATTTCTCGGAAAACAATACTTAGAGAAAATTGTAAGAAGCCTGGCAAAGCCAGTCAATCAGAATCCAAGCACTGATTCATTCAAGCTGAAGGAGTCAGAGTGGAATATCTAATAAATGAGAATGATGTCACCAGTCAACATCCTTGTGTGGACACTGGTATACAATTACTGTTTGGACCTTTGTTGACTGATGGATTTTGGAATAAACAGCAGCCAGCAAAGTATAGCAGTTCAAGCTGCGACTCATCCAAGCGTGGTCCTTCATCAGCACTATCTAAAGCATGTGGAAATATTCACAGACATTGTGGGAACATATATGTTGATTTTTATATCAAAGCCATGGGGGAAAGTCTCAAGGTCTTTATTATAAGGAACTTCTGTAGGAGGATTTTTGGGATTTCTTAGTGCCGTGATCCACTAAAGGCACATTCTAGACTTTAGAGCGGATCCTCGATGGTGTTGTGAACTCTTCCTTTTTGAGTCATTGGCTGTTTTATATTAAAACATATTTTGACATTGATCTGGAAGAAGGCTTCTTCCTTGATGCCTTCAATGTTGGATGTGTTTACCCTCTGTTGGAAAAATATACCACTAACATCAAATTCCTACAAAACAATAGGCTCATCACTACAATGTGTTCCTGAAATTGTCCAGACCTGTTTTTCATTCAACTGGAAAAATATGCCTCCAATAATTCTCTCATGGGGCAGTCCTAATGCAGGTTCCTAGAAGCACACCACGCAGAAGCATCCATAGTCAAAATTATCAAAGGCACGATGCAGAATTTTGATGAGGGCAAAGCCTGCCTTCATGTAACGCCTTGATCTCGCGAGGCAGCATTTTATACTATTGCTCACAGTATCGTTCGGAATACTCCAAGTGACAGACTGGACATTATCGTTATATGGTTTAAAGCACATTTGACCTGATGACTTAAATTAGGAAATTCCAAATCAGTGCTTTTAGTTGTGCTCTTTGGAGCAGATCTGAGCAATATCTTTGCTCCTCTAATATGTAATATCTATGTTGATTCCCTGGGTGAGATATCTTTAAAGTCCTGCAAATCCCTTCACCCCGCTAGCATGCTGAAGAATGCATCTCAGCTGAGATTGACACACATCATTAAACGCTTCCTCCAGAAATGACCACATTTGCTGCCCGGGTTCAGGTGCTGTTTGGGTTGAGTATGGGAATGCTTCATGTATTGACCTTTCAAAGATGCCTCTGGCTTACCTGCATGCAGTCCTATTGTCCGCAGTCAATATGTCCATAAAAAACAGAAAATGTGATCATATTACGTCTGTTGTTGAATCCCTAAATTGTCTGCCCCAGAATCTCATTAAACATAAAAAGCAGATCCCAAACCTGGAAAAACAACATACAAACATACACAAACATCATACTACTCACCAAATCTTGAGATTTCGATCAAAGACGAGATCAAATAAATCATCTTTATTCAAACTCAAGAGTAAACGCTTTACGGAAAACACAACTTCATATGGCCTCAAATGGCCCTCCTCAGGCAATGCTCCCAATCTGTATTTTCTTTCTTTTCAAGTTTTATATTGTGCAAAATCAACCCGAAGGTATTGGAGCACTTTACATGAGCACCAGTTACATTACACAAGGACACATGCTGAGAATCAGGCCGTTAGTGACCGCAAAATAGCCTTTTGACATGTACTAACCCTATTTTGAAAGTCAGCAGCCTATTACGGACTCGCAAAATAGGAATTGTGAGTTGGTATTAGGAAGGGGTGTGTCAAGGGAATCCCTTCCTGATTGCCAGTCAAGGGGATATATAAATGTTTTGCGACCGGAATGAGGTCTCAAAACATTCGCAGTTTATCGCCTTCTTCAAGTAGGTGGTAAGTCAGAAGCAAACCAATCTGTGAATGGTTGTGAAAAAGTTATTTAAGTGCAGGCATTGGGCCTGCGGACCACTGTCTACTCTATAAAAATTAAACTGAAACATTTCATTTTTCTTTTTGGATAACATCCTGTTTTCCTTAAAGGAAAATGGGCTGCATTAAAAAAAAAAAGTAGCTTTATTGAAAAGCAAACACAGACATGGTGGTCTGCTGTCCCCAGGAGGCCACCATCTCTGTGTTTTTAGCGATTCCCAATAAGTCACAAATTTGGACCTACCTGATGAATATTAATGACATAGGTCAATTGTGACCCCATTAGGAATCGCTAAAGGTACATCTTATTCACGACTAATTGCGAGTCGCAAAAAATGCAATTAGAAACTCGCAAAATGAAGTGGTCGTACATGTTGCCATTAGTGATTTGCCAAAAATCACAGGATGTGGAGCCAATACCAAGACTTGAACCCGGTTCCCCAGTTCCAAAGTCAGCAGCTGTTGACATAATGCAACGTCCTCCCCCCTGTATCTGTCAAAGCTCTTTCTTTCCTCACAGCGCCTGTTCTCTCTCTCTAGATCAATACGTCTGAAGAAGTGCACTCTAGACTCGCCAGCATCCTACTTTAAAGACGCTTATCTTTTTGGGGTGCTTGCATTTCACTATGCAGGTTTTGGGTTTTTATTTTCTACTTGGAGAGTGTTAGTGGCTGCTCGCCCACCCCCTTTTTCTGAGCAGCAACTAATGAAGTTGCCATATAGTTCTAGGATTACAAGGGACTGGGAGGTGACTCAGCTGGCATAAACTCTAACCACTGAACAGTTTTGCTGCTCACATGAAATGATGTTGCCAAGCTCTGTGTAAATCTGCCCAGTTGTATCATACCCTAGCAACCTTTCTCTTTTCCCCACTCTCTTGTTTATTTGACTGCAGCCTTATGATTGAACTCTTTTTTTTGTTTTATCCATGCTCATCTCACAAGTGGCTTTAACTCCAGAGGGACATGGACTGCACCATTCTCCTCTTATTACTGTTGCCGCATTTGTAATCAACAACTGTCTGCTGTTTCCTAATGCTCTGCTTTATGTAACGCTGAGAACCCCTAAGGGTTAAGAAGCACTGTATTTGGAACAATAAAAATAAGACGACATTACAGTGAGTGGTTATTATGTTAAAGGATACGTGCAGGGCCCCAGGGTGTGACTTAGGAGCCGGCCACTAGTGCTGCTGATGAATTCCAGGGCTGCCTGTCTTGATTCCACCCTCCCTTCCTCCCCACCGCCCTATGCTTCTGTCTCTTTGTCTCACTCTCGCAGGATCATTTTAGGTCGAGCATTCCAGACCTCTCGTATATACTTTAGTATAGACTTATATGTGTAAGTACTTTGTGGGCTCTGGAGATCAGCCCTAGGATTTCTCTGCTTCCGCTTAGGGACTTTCTTTTCTATTCAACTGCCTCTATTTAACTGTCTTGATAGACACAAGCAGAAGAGGTCAGTAAAATATCAGACTTGCTTTCTGCTTAGGCACTTTTTTTTCTGTTCAACTGCCTCTATTTAACTTTCTTGATAGAAAACGACCAGCAGAGGTCAGTAAAATGCCAGAATCACTTTAGCATTCTTTAGATTCCGGTCCATAGAAATTGTCTTCCACGAGCACCCGAAGACAATAATGGTCAGTGATATGGCCACCGAAGACCCTGATTTTATATCAAAAACAGAACTTTGGACTATCCCATTTCCCGCTGAAAGGTAATATTTCTCTCTATGTGTTTCCATACCTGGTGTGTCACACAGTTTGGTGCTTACTTTCCATCCATGCTAAAGAACATTAGGTGTTTCAGCACCCAGTCTAATATGCTGCATAGCTACATACATGTAAGGTCCCAAAGGCGAGACCGATTGTATTGCAAATGCTTGTTATCTCTGCCTACGCCCTTTGTTTCTCTTCTCCTCTGTCGTCCGCCTCCTTTATCCTTTTCCATCGTTCTCCTTACCTTCATTTTGGATCAAAGACACAGGATGAAAAATAACTCTTGGTTCCGAGAAACGAGAGGCAGATCCTCTAATACCTGCAACTTCCGGCACAAACTAAGAGCAAATGGCATGACGTCACATCAAGTAATGCGACATTAAACATGGATGTAATGTGGGACGCTATGTTGGGATTGGGCTGTTTTTGCTAAGTAAAAATCTGTATATCTGAGTGTGACTGCCTTGAATGGTTTGATTACACGGGTTATAATATAAACAGAATAAAGAAATAACTCATTAGTTCGATTGTAAGTACACAAGCAAACAACCTACTTAGATTTAATCACAGAGCAATGTCAACTTGATGAAAAACATTTTCACGCACTGCTTGCTAAGCAGCAGGGCAAGCCTGCTAATGCCAGAAACCTGTGGTGATCAGAAGCATTGTTTATTTCAACTAATTACCACATGCAGCTTCACAATGTTTCACCCACAAAAGACCAGGATATAATGCGCTTCACAGACAAGAAATAGATGACTGACACATAAGAAAAAGCATTTGCAATTCAATAGGTCTCGCATTTGGGAAAGTTAGAGCTATTGGCGTTGCAAATTACAATGTTCTTTTCTTATGTTTTTTGTGTGCAGTGATCATTTAAAAAAGCAGAGTTAGAGCTATTAGCGTTGTAAGTGTAAATATTTTGTACTTCTTTGTTTTGGAGTGGACGTATGTGGTGTGCAGTGGATTTATGTGGACAGTAATGTGGTATGTAGTGCTTTGGAATTATGTGGAGTAGGATTGTGTGTTATGGAGAGTATTAGAACTAGCATCTTTGGCATGGCTTCCCCTGTCTTTTTGCCTCTACCTCCTGTATTTTGTTTTCTTTTTTTTCTTTTCTTTTTTACATATTTTATGGAACAAAAGCAGAGGTAGTGACAAGTTGACAGTATGAATTTACAGCTTTGACATAAATTGAGTACATTACAGTAGTGCATCACAAGTTCGATTACGGGGGGACCAGTCCTAGCCATTGCCATGTCAGTTGAAGGAGAAGTACAGAGTTCACCTCTATAAACATTCCAATGTCTCCACTTCCTATCCCAAGTTCCTGGACACCCCCTGACCTTGTAGACTGTTTTTTCGGATACCATACATACATCCATTGCAGCGATCCACTTGATCAAAAGTGGTTTAGAAGGTGAGCCCCAGTGCATTGCTATCTCGCGTTTCAGTAAGAGGAAGCCCAAAGCCGCCCATTGTCGTTCCATTGCAGTGACATCTGTGGGGTCCCACACATTGAGGAGTCCACAATTGGGAGTCAGAGGGACGGGTTTTCCTAGAGCATCAGTCATTTTGCGCCCCCAAAGGTCTTGAATCATTGGACATTCCCAGATAGTGTGGTAGAAGGTACCTCTCTGTCCGCAGGTACGAAGACAGAGGTCAGATGTGCGTCTCCCAAGTTTGGCCAGGAGGGGGGCGGACATGTATGTTCTGTGTAGTATCTTTAATTGTATGAGTCTAAATCGGTGGTTGACAGCTGATTCGCGTGGGGACATCAATGCCGCCTGCCACTCTGCATCATCCATGGCCCCAATGTCGTTCTGCCATTTGTCTCGTAGGAGTTGGAAGGTGTTGGGCAGGTTGTTGCATAATTTACGGTAGGTAAGGGATATCGCTTTGGCCTGGAGGGGTTCTGACAAGAGTCTGTCCTCGAGAGACGAGGATTGTGGGAGAGAGGAGAGGTCAGGGACGCTGGTGAGTATGGCGTGTTTGATTTGGAGATAGCGGAAGGCTTCAGAGTGGGCTAAGTCGTATGTCTTTTGGAGCTCTGCGAATGTCAGTAGTTTGCCCTTCTGAAGTATGTCTCCTAAGGTAGAGATGCCAATTGTGTCCCATTTGTCAAAGCCCCGATAGTGGCAGAGGGAGCCCAATTTATGCGAGGTCCATAGTGGGGTGGATAATGTGAGAGTGTCAGCCCAGCCGAGTCGCCTGTTCGCACGGCGCCAGATGGATATTGTGTGGGACATCGGGCCGATATATCGGGTGCGAGAGTATTTACCATAGCGAGCCTCAAGATAGCCCCCGCAACCCATCTGGAATTTTTCTAGGTGGAAAGCAGGGTTCGTGGGTGAACCATATATGCATGAGTTAGTGGCTGTAAGTTGAGTGGCCCAGTAGTAGAGTCGAATATTTGGTAAGGCAATACCACCATCGTACCACTCCTGTGTAAGCAAGGGAAGAGCAATGCGGGGAGAGCCCCCGTCCCATAAGAGGAGGCGGAGGTCTCCTTCAAGCGTATTAAAGTAAGAGTCGGCAATAGGTAATGGGCAATTCTGCAGAGCGTACAAAAATCGAGGGAGCGCAAGCATTTTAAAAAGGGCTGCTCTGCCCGGGAGAGAGAGAGGGAGCGATCTCCAGTGAGTGATGTCGTTATGTAGTCGTTCGAGAGGGCCTTTTAGGTTACGGTCGTAAAATATTTTGGGGTCCGGGGTGACATAAATACCTAGGTATTTGAATCCATCCAGGGCCACTTCGATTGAGTAGCCACGCGGGAGAGGAGGGGGAGGGCCGTGTAGTACGTATAGTATTGATTTGGACCAATTGATGGAGAAGCCCGAGTATTTGCTAAAATTAGTTATGACGTGGAGCAAACTATTAAGTGAGGACTTTGGGGAGGAGACGTAGACAAGAATGTTGTCCGCATATAGTGAGATCTTGTCAATCGTGTCGTCATTCCAGCGGAGGCCACGGATGGAATTGTCACTTCTGAGCCAAAGGTTCAAGGGTGAGTGCGAACAACAAAGGGGACAAGGGACACCCCTGCCTAGTACCTCTGTTTAAGGAAAATCGCCTAGACGTGTGCCCGTTGACATAGACTTGACCCCAGAGATCAGTATAGAGCAGTCGGACCCACTGGATGAATTTGGGACCAAAACCATAGCGGAGAAGGACCTCAAAAAGGTATGACCATTCTATAGAGTCAAAGGCGAGCGTGGCGTCTAGGGAGAGGATAGCTGCATCCTCTTGGAGATGAGGCACCCTACTTATGACGTTGTGGACCCGACGGAGGTTGAGTGCTGTGTTGCGGCCCGGTAGGAATCCCGAATGATCCTCATGGATCAAGGCGGGAAGGACTGTCAATATTCTGTTAGCAAGGAGTTTCGCCAGAATTTTCACCTCAGAGTTGATAAGGGAGATTGGTCTATAAGAGTTGCACTCAGTGGCTGGTTTGTTTGGTTTATGGATGACAACTATTGATGCTAACCGTTGGTCTAGTGGCAGACACCCGGCATCCCGGTTCTCCTCGAACATTGCCATGAGGTGCGGGAGGATCTCACCTGCCATGCCCTTCAGGAATTCGATAGGGACTCCATTGGGGCCCATGGCTTTACCTGATTGTATGGCAAACAGGGCATTGCCAACCTCCTCTGTTGTGAGGTCTGCTTCTAGTTCCAGCACATCAGCCTCGGAGAGAGTGGGAAGTCTCATCTCGGTTGGAAGTAATTTAGACTACACGGCATTGTATTGTGCTCTGGCTGTGTATATTCCCTCCAGATGGATGGCGAAGGCCTCTGCTATGTCACCTGGGTCTGTGACAGTAGAACGGTCCGAAACGGTCACCTCCGGGATCCAACGAGATCCCTACTCTCGTTTTTCGAGCCACGCAAGCAGTTTTCCCGCCCTATCTCCCAGTTCATACACACGATGGCGAGTCTTCAAGAGCTTGGCTTGTGCCTTCTCTAAGGCCAACGCTTTATATTCCATTTGTTTCGCGCGGAGGCGAGTTGCCGTGTCGTCTGAGGGGTTCCCGTTGTGGGTTGATTCTAGGTGGTGTAGGTCTGTTTCAACCTGAATTAGGTGTTCACTCTGTTTGTGTATGTAGCCAGTTTTGAGAGCTAAGGCCTTACCCTTGATTACAGCCTTATATGCCTCCCATATAGTTATAGCGGATTTCACAGACCCGACATTTTCTGAAAAGTAATATTCCGTGTGTTCTAGTAGGGAGTCCTTTATGTCGGGGATTTTTAGGATCAGACTCTTAATAGGAGCTCAGAGGGAGAAAGGAAAGGGTCGCCCTCCACTCAAAACCTGTAATACAACAAAAGACCCAGTCCAAAGGCGTCAAAGCATATCAGTGACTCTAAAGAAGGGGCAGTCAAACTATACTGCTACCTATCACTAGTTCTGTGTGATACAGATTCACGGTGGAGGAACAGCGTCTTCCCTACGGTATTACGAAAACTTAAGATTAAGTGAAGGTGATAGCTCACTATTGGAGTACCCTGGTACCTTTCTGAAACTGGAGCGGCTGGTATGACTAACTTGGCTGACTCTGGTGCACACAGAACTAGTGTCCAAAGGTGGAGTGGCAGCATATGAGTGCAGCCCTGATGAAACTGCTTAAGTTGTTATAGCAGTGAAACATGTCGGCACTGGCATTAGGTAATGGTATGCATGAATAGCTACCAGCCTTTTTAACACAAACAGCATATAATCACCTCCCTATAAATAAAGTTGGTTAGGGGAACTTTGTGCTGTGTTTTTATGCACTTGTTTATGTTATGTGTTTGTCACTAGCAGAGATTTCTGCTTTCCACTGTTTGTCACAATTTTTGTTGTTTGTTTTGGACACTGCTTTCCTTTCTTCTTATTTTCTTTGAGAGGCAAGTGACTACCGATGATGAGACAGGGGCTTGTCTGGAAATTACATACCAGTTACCCCGTTGGTGGTGTTTCCGTGAGGCGTCACTTGTTTCTCACACATTTTTTCTATTAAGAATTAAGTCCAACACTTTTGTGTGGACTCTTGCGACCAACTCATTTGGGTCACAATATTTGTTGTTCTGTGGCACTGTCGGGAAGAACAGGTTTGTCTTTTAACGTGGGCGGAGTACAGTTCATCATCTCCTTGTAAATTGTATAAGAGAGTGATAGGTAGCAGTATAGTTTGACTGCCCCTTCTTTAGAGTCACTGATATGCTTTGACGCCTTTGGATTGGGTCTTTTGTTGTATTACGGGGATTTTTAGGAGCCAGGGGGTTATAATGATGGGGCCGCGGGATCGCTGGCGGTGGTGTGTGAATTCCACAAGGAGTGGACAATGATCCGAGATTCCCCTGGGGAGTCCTGTAGGGTGGCGGAAAAGCTCCGTATCAGATGTGTGGGAGAACAGATAGTCTATGTGGGAGCTACTTTTGTGGGCATTTGAGTAGTGTGTGAAGTAAGGAGTGTTAGGATGAGATGCTCGCCATAAGTCCACAAGGCCCATTGCTTGCGTGAAGTCAAGCCGGTCAGAGCTCTGTTTGTGGGACGAACGCTGGGGGTGACGGTCTTGGGTATCGCTCATCGTCATGTTAAAGTTGCCCCCAATAAGCAGGGGTCCTTGTGGGAGATCTAACATTATGCGCTGTAGGGCCTGCAGAGTGGTTGTGCCCAGGGTCGGGGGGATGTAGACTGAGATAACATTCAACGGTTTTCCCTCCCAGATGGCCTCCAACACAGCGAAATGGCCCAGAGCGTCAGCCCATGTCTTCATGCATGTCAGTGCAACTTTTTTACGAACTAGGATTCCTACCTCCTGTATTTGTGACGCTGTGCTGGATTTAGTTTTTGCTGGTTTAGATGCTTTGGGCACTTTGCCACTGCTGATCAGTGTCAAAGTGCAAGTACTCGCTGTATAAACTGTTATTGTGATTGGTTATCCATGATTGGCATATTTGTCTCACCAAGATGTCCCTAGTAAAGTGCACTGAGTGTGCCAGGGCTGGTGATTCAAATGCTACTAGTGGGCCTGCAGCACTGATTGTGCCACCCACATGAGTAGCCCTAAAATGGTGTCCCAGGCCTGCCACCGCAGTGCCTGTGTGCAGTCTGTGAACTGCCATATCCTCCTGGTCAGTGTACCCACTGACCAGGCCTAACACTTCCCTTTCTGTGCACATTGGCCACCCCTATGGAATGTCCAAGGTGCCCCCCTGGGCAGGGTGCAGTGTATGTGAAAGGTAGAGCATGTACTAGTGCAGGTGACATGCTCTTTTAGTGAATTACAGCCATTTTCGTTTTCCACTGCTGCAAGGCTATCTTGCTCCATAGGCTATCATGGGGGATGCTGGCTACAGTGGCTACCAGCAGATCTTGCCATAGGAGCAAGAAAGGACATAAAAGTCTGGTATCCCTGAACTCAGAATCTAATAACACATCTTTTAGGAAAGGTGTTTTTTAAATCCTGTGTTTGAGAACAGCACTCTTAGAAAGCGGCTGGTCTCTTGTCTGACCTTTCTGTGTGCCTTGGCCTGTGTGAATTGATTGTCTGGTTTGAGAGTGACAGGGGCTGGGGAGCCCCCAGGAGGCTGAATGAGTCAGTCCTAGGCTAAATGAGTGATCCACGAGGTCCGGTAGAAGGAGATGCTATGTGCTGAGCGGGTGCCATGCGTTGCGGGCGGTGTGCCATTGTCGCCTCCACCCCCTCCCGAGACCTATGGGGTGTGGATCTTTTAAAATACAAACTACACAGGTTCCTCGTATTTGAGATAATTCCCACAACTTGTGGTTTGTTTTTCTTGCACCTATTTTTACACTAGTTTCTACTATTTTAACTTTTACGTCCTTTGGTCAGGGTGGGCCTTAGCCCGCCCATACCGCCGAGGTACCCGCAACACGGTCCCGAAGAATGCCCGGTAAAACACACACTTAGAAGGGCAGAAACATGTTGACCCCACTATAAAGTGGAAACTCCCATCATAATCTATGGTAGTTCTCCCACACATATCTTTTAATCCATGTCGAGCTGACCAGTGAATACATTTTTTGTTTGGGACAGCTTAGACATTTTTAAATCACGTTTTTTCACATCACTGTCACAACAACCAGCTCCGCAGTAACCTGGCGTTGTAGCATACCAGGGAGGCATTCGGCTTCTCCTGGTGGGCCCGATGATGAAGCATATCACCAACCAGGTTGGTGAGTGAGGGCTTCCATACAATCCCTAGGAGATTTCCAATGTGCTCTCTAAAGGGATACCTCTTTCTAGTCTCTGCTTAGTGTTCATACACAATTCCCTTTGCGCATGACACTCTCTCTTTGTTTGATACATAAATGACTGCATCTGCATCTTGAGTGGGGGAAGCGGATAGCACCTGGTCCTGAATAGGGCTGTGCCTGTCTTCCACAATGCTGGCTCCACCTCCTGCTGGGTGGCTGATGACCCTGCCCCTCTCCCTGAAAGAAAAGGAGAAGCCAGGAAAACAAAGTGCTCAAGGAACACCCAGAACTGGTTCAGACCGGGCTCAGAGCCCTCCTGCACAAAGGGAACAAAGACTTTTAGGGGAATAAGTATAGGACCCCAGACTACATAAAATTAGATCATCCTGGAATCAAGAAGGAACCTCTGCCAAGGAGAAAGCAGGAAGACTGAAGAAGGAAGGCTGTCCGCTGTTGCTTTCCTGGACAGACCTGCAGTTGCTTTGCTGCCAAGGAGAAGGGAAGGACTTTGCTTTGTGCTGTGTCCCCTTGCTTGAAGGAATCTCCAAGGGCCTGAAGAAGAGCTGGCTCCCTGTTAAGAAGTCCCAGGAACAAAAGGACTTCACCCCCAGCTTCTCTGAACGCTACTGAGAGAGTTCTGTCCTTCCTAGAGTACTTGGGCCAGTTGTGGTGCCTCTCGAAGTTGTACCTGTGTTGGGAAGCTGGAAACCAAGATTTTAAGAACTTTTTGCAAAGTTTAACGCATTGATCGCTTGCAGAGTGCATCTTCGTCAGTGCGAGGAAATTCCCACCGCCGTGAAGGCCGAGATCGTCGCAGTGCCTTTTGCCGCTGCCAGAGTCATCACATCCTTTGCTTGCAGAATGCGCCAGCCCAGTGCAGGAAGAGTGTCATTCTCCGAGTATTGTCACAGAGCCTGTCGTCACTGGATCAGATCGCCGTACCGCTTGCTTGCGGACCGCATCACGTCACTGCGAGAGTCGTCGCAGAGCCATCGCATCGAGGGGCCGCGAGAGGAGAAGATCGACGCTGAGCCGCGCATCGTCACCGGACCGGAGATCGTCGCCGGCCTGAAGATCGTCGCATCGTACCGTTTGCGAGCCGGTTCCACCGAAACCTGTGCACCGGAATCCACGCAAGGTATCGCATCCCTCCCCATACAGACCGGAGTCATCACAACACGCCTGCTGCGTCCAGCGGTGTTGTTGCATCGCCTCCCCAGGGTCTCAGGAGTGACACATCGCTTGCTTTTCAACGCTACAGCTTTCACTTGGAACTTTTGTCGCATCTAAAGGTACTGTTGGCTAAAACGTGACGCAACTGTGGATTATTTTAACGCAAACTTAAGAACTCTTTTAAAACCATCAGGTACATGCATCAATGTTGCTTTTTGCGATTCCTTAATTGCGAAAAATAAGGAATCGCAATTAAGAAATTGCAAAATGTAATGCATCAAGAAATCGCTAAATAAATTGCGATTTCTTAATATTCCTTAATTGCGACTCGCAATTAAGGAATACCTCCCCATTCATTCCTATGGGCCAAGAGGCTCATAGGAATGAATGGGAAGACATTCTCAATTTGCAATTCGCAATTAGCGATTCGCAAATTGAGAATGCGATTTCAAGGGTGCAGGGGTGTCCAAAGGACACTGTGTTGCACCCCTGAAATCAATCTGTGCACATATGTTGTGCACACACATGTCCTTAGAGCATGTGTGTGCACAACATGAAACTTTGAAAAATGCACAAAAGTGCATTTTTCAAAGTTTTCGCATATTACCATGAGGTTCAACCTCATGGTAATTTGCTCCCCCTAATTGCGAAATCGCGATTTTTTTAAGTTTCATGCATTGCATTTAAGGAATCGCAAAATGCGATTCCTTAAATGCAATCGCAATTTGAGAATTCGCAAATATTTGCGAATTCTCAAATTGCGAGGGCCTTCACCCTTCATGCAATCCAAAAGCAGATTTTACGATTGCAAACGGCCGATTTTTGCGATTCGCACCGTTTGCGATCGCAAAATCCTTTGATGCATGTAACTGCATATCCTTGAACTGTGTATGTTGGATTTTTTGTCGTTTTGGTCTTGTTTAGTTTAGATTAAGTATGGGCGAATTTTGCGAACTCGCCGTCCGCAAAATCCGTGAACTTTTGTGAGATTGCGGATTTTTTTATTTTTGCGAGTTCGCAGGATTTTTTTTCACCGCGGCTACCGCGAAGTTACCCATGCGGTCGTATATGGGCGCGGCCATCTTGTTTTCCGTTTCCGGTCGCTAGTTGCATGCTCGCGTTGTGCATTTCCTGTTCCGGATCGCAATTGCGTGTTCGCGTCCGTTTTTGCGTGCTCGCGAGGAAACTTTCACACGAACTTACCCATGTGGTTGCAATGGGCGCGGCCATCTTGTTTTTCATTCTTTGCTATGGTTCTGGGCATGCCTTTTCTATCCTGCTTCAATCTTTGTAATCCTTTGTTTGTTTGAACTTTTTTCTAATATTTTTTACTTATTATCTATCTCTCTATTTTTGTACATCTATATTTTGTGTTTTTTTTCTACTTTTGGTTACTTTAATAACTACTTTTTTTTAGCTCTCTCTTTTCTTTTCTTTACTTTTTTTCCCTATTCTTTCCTATTTTTCCTTTCTTTAACCCAGGACCATGGCAAAGGGAGCCGGCAAGTCCAAGGGGAAGAGTCTTGCACCCCGCAGCTGGCTCCCTTGCGGGCGTTTAAGGGGGGCGTCTGTAAGTCCCAGGGAGATCTTCAGCACGGTGGAGGTGGCCGCACTGGTCTTCTTTGTGCAGAGCCACCTCCCCAAGACCATCGCAGCAGGCGGCAGGCCCGGTACCGGGTACGGCCCCTGGGAGCATCGCCAGCTATGGGGTAAGGTGTGCCGGGCCATGTATCGGGAGTCAGGGGTCCGGTGCACCTACAACCAGGTGACGCACCGGTGGTCCGACATACTGGACCGGGAACAAGACCTGCTCGACCTGCTTGGCGTCGAGATCCCTGGGTTTGGTGAGTACTAGTAGCTATTTAATAACTACTTTGTTTTCTTCTGCTCTGTGTTATATTGCAAATATATGTTTTTTCCGAAGAGCAAGAATGCTGCCGATTACATTGCAGGTAAATTATGTTTCAAAAGCTTCTGTGATTGCAGGTGCTCGCCTGCTCAGTGGCAGTGCTACTATGCTTACTTGTTTTCAATTTTGTGCTCATTTGGCCTGAGTGATTATGTATGAGTGTACTTTACAGAACTGTGTAATGCTAGAGAGACTAGAGACTCAAGTCCAGTCTTTCCTTTGTACTCCTGCCACTAAGAAGAGTTAGTGGTGGTGGATTGATAGGTTGAGTTTATTATGACTTGTTATTTAGTAGGACATTTTTTAGTGGTCTGCAATCATGACGGACTGTGTCTGTCACTTCGCGTGCTGCTGAGTGCTGCCAGTCCTAGTAGAACCTTTTTGTTGTTGGTTTAGTGAGTTACATAACTTTCCAAGTAGACGGTCCGCAAATCCAGCAATACTAATATCCTAGTAGACCACATCAGATAGGTCAATAAATTTAGCGCAATTGTTGTTTATTTCCCCGAAATAATTTGTTATTGTTTTTTTTAAATGTTTGATTTCGTTGACAACAATCATCCATGTTTGTCTCTTTCTTTCATGTACATCAGCACCTCCCAGGGGCAAGAGGACAGAGGTGGCAGCACCGGCGAAGCAGGAAGTCCAGGATTGGTCCGCCGAGGGCTCTTCTGCTAGCCCCAGTAAGTTTTCCTGTTAATATTATTAATTATACTTCCCTAACTTTTACAGCACCTATTTATTCCAAGCATTCATCATAATTCTTTTTTTTCCTAAATCGTCTTTGATCTTCTTGTAGACTGTTTCTAAATTCTTATCCTGTCTCTACTTTGACTCTCTGTGCTACTACTATTTATTATTATTCGTCTGTCTGCGTAGCTAGCGAAGCTTGCACAGTTGGCCAAAGGTGTTAAACAAAACTCCTACTCAGCAATAGCTCTAGGTACCGAGTGCAGTCCTCTGGGTTGGCCACAATGTCTATTGAAGTCTTCTTAATGTTTATGCTTTGACAATTCCCAACAATAAAATGCCAATGGCCACCAAGAATAAGATACTAGTTTACTTTTTGATTGGATAGGAGGGCATACTACTACTGTTGCAGGGACTATTCTGCACATACAGAACTATGGACAAGAAATAGGGCATTGGTGATAATAGGCGCAGTTAGAATTTCCACATACCTCAGTCATAACAGAAGTTGAACCCCCCATCTCCTTACTGACTAGCTGGTGTGTCAGAGTCATTATTTAGCTCCCGAATGCAGCGATGATCCCCAATGATTATACAACCCAGAACATAAGACTACTGAGTCAGAGTCCTGACCTTTCAGAGTCACGGAATCATGCTTGCAAATTGCAAACTCTTTCGCTCACTCACTCATGACCAAAAACCACAGAGTCTATGTAAGTTTTAAAGCTTTAGTAAAAGTAAAACAACTAGCTCTGGGTGTACTCTATATATTAATTTTCAATTGTGCATGATATAAAAACATTTATTAAAATCAACTTCATAGAAGAGAAACGGTGAACTGATGAAAACTGAACAGTGGCTGATTTACACATTAATTGTGGGAGACCCCTCACCTGGTTGGAACTTAAAGTACTGGTGGTGATCATGATGAGTAACATATAGCTCTTGTTCGTAGAAGGGAATCCTCTGTCTGTTATGAGAAAAAGGTGTGCGTTAAAAAGCAAGCATTCATCAGTTGTGCCAAAAAGTGTAGCATGTTATGGCTAAGCATAAATAAAAACACTCTTCCCTTCCGAAAGGGGAATTTTTAGTTTAGACTAGAGAGTCACAAATAATTAAATTTCTTTATGTAGTAAAAAAAAAATTCATTCCTAGACAAAATAGGGAGTGGTGTATATGGCATCTAAAAATATGAAATGTTTTTTCTAGGCGGAACACCATCGGCACAGACAAACACCAGTGCCGGGGCCAGTGGTCACTCCAGGGGCAGATGCGGTGCCACCAGTAGCCGCAGGAACTGCTGTGGGGGATGCCTCGTTAGTGGCGGGCAGTGGTAAGCTATTATATTTCTTACTTATTGAGATTGTAGAGTAGGCTCGCTGCAGGGGTGTATGTTGTACAGTACAAGTACACTTTACTGTTAAGAAGACTTACAAATTTAGAACTAAGTTTTTGTCAACCAGGTAGAAGACAGTCACCCTTGAGTTCGCATTAGCAATAGCATTAGCGGCGGGAGTTGATGAGTAACCAATGTCCTCCTCTAAATTTGACTTCAACTCAGCTGTGAAAGTTTTATCGAGAAGCCAAGTCAGATCAGAGATGAACTTGATGGATGGGATGAACGAAAAGGGAAAGAAGGGTTTAAGGAAGGAGGAAGGACGAGCGAGTTAAATTAATGACTGGCAAAGAATGATACGTGTTTTTGAATGCAGTCAGAGGTGGTTGGTAGGAATCTGATGCATGGCCGGTTGAAGCAAGGATGGGTGGAAGGAGAAAGAAAAGAGGACTGCCTGGGTGGGTGAAACAGAAACTGTATGTGTGCGCAATTTATCCTTTGGGTCAAATTCAAATGCAAGTCAAGCACGAATGCATGGGTGGAGGTTTACAAAATAAAATAAAAAGGGTGTTTTTCAGTGAGAAAAAGTAAGGTTTGTCCAGTTGAGACATTAAGAAGAATGATGGACATTTACTTTGAATGGATGGATGCCTGGATGGTATCTTCCTCATAGATAGCATAGGTGTATGTAGAGTAGACAGAGTAGATGGTCACTGGATGAAGAGTCTTAGTTTGAAGAGCATGTAACACTGCCCGACGTGCCAGAGTAACAAAGCTGAGGAAAGAAGAAGTTGTAATTTTTCAGAATACTTCCTTGACTAACAGTAGTTTGGAAGCACAGCATATATTGTGTATCTATATTGTATAGTTCACATTATCAAGTCAAGTCACAAGTGTCTTTCTCTGGCGATTTACGGGGACCAATCACTACCTATGTTAATAATTGTTTTTCAACTCTGTCATTCATGTGTGGCCTATCGGTGTTCACTCAATCAATAAACACAAAGCACCTAAAGTCATCCCTTATATAAGCAAATATCATGTGAAGGGATAGATGATCATATTATCTTCTTCATTTTCCTTTTGTAGTAGTCAGGGGCAGGGCAGGGTGAAAGTTAAATTAATTGAGCAGTAGCACTTGTAACAGAGTATGGCCAGTGCCACCCGTAATAGAAAAGTAAGAGCTTCCCCACCAGCATGTACTGGTAACAGTAACACAAGTCTGCGTCATCATGGCGTGCGTCTGTTTTTCTTGGGTGCAAGCATTATGCCGGCTTCCACAAGTACTAATTTTGCTGAACAAGAGAGAAGCAGAAGACTGGTGTACTGTCTGAGTCTAATGTAGTTAGTCCATAGTGCTAGTAGAATTCCTGAAACTCCCACTAATGTTAGAGCAGAGGCTGACGAAGTCGGAGGTTAGATAGATACATGCCAAAAATGTTATGTACCCAGCTTGCAAGTTGCTAGTGCTACTGTGACATAACTCTCTGTTGAATTATTTTGTGTTAATCTTAAAGAGTGTTTTTTCTTTCTTCATATAGATACTCCTTCTAAACTATCAAGGAAGGAGTTGGCTATCCGGGCCAGGCGACGGAAGCTGGAGGCAATTGTCGCCGAATATCGGCGGCTGGTGGCTCAGGAGGAGGAGGATGACTCTCAGTCAATAACAACAGCTGCATCCTCCTCCACTGCCCCTGGGTCATACAGCCAGTGCAATCCTCCAGCGGTACAGCGCCGTGGTCCGGTAACCACCCGCCACCGCCAAGCAGCGAAACCAACAGCTCCCCCCACAGTTCTTGCAAGGCCCGTGTGCACCGCCTAACCCTGCGAGTGGCCTACCTTGAGCAGGAGGTGGAGAGGCATAAAGTCCTTCTCAAGGCCCTCCGGGGAGAGCTTCGCGACCACCTGGCCACAGGACACCACCGGCAAAAGTAGAGACTGTTCCTTGCCCCTTTCTTAAAGACTTTTGGGGGGGTGGGAATTGGGCGTTGGGGTTTTTTAACTTTTGGGGACATTTCATGGACATTGGTTGGAGTTAGGGGGGGTGGGTCGGGTCTTGTGGGATAGTTTACTTTTGTTAGGGTTGAAATAATTATTTATTTTCCACCTAAACATAGCATATGCGTTTTTACTGTTTTCCGGGGGAGGCAGGGGTGGTTAACTGTACGTTTGTTTTCCTGAAACTTAACTGGCTGGTTGATTCAAATTGTCTAAGTAATCGCCCAAATTTGTACAAAAGTGCCACTGACAGAGTTAAGGAATTCAATTGTCCTACTACTTTACTAGTACTACCGTAAGTCTCTCCTCTCCTCCTACTCCATTATTCTTCCTCCCCCAAAATGCTTATCTTACCTGTGATTCATGTTTGAGAATAGGGCTAGGCACAGGGCTGGCTGCATGGCAAATGGCGATTAAGGTTGGCTGTGGAATCCTGGACGGATGAAATGGCATCGTTGTGGTGGTAGTACTAGTGGTACACACTGGGAGTAGCAACATATGAAAAAAAAGTAAATGAGACATTGAGTTGCCTGAGAGGAGCATTAGAACAGTTCGATTGTACAGTACACAAGAACAGTGCCATAAATTGTAGCCTAAGCAATGCTAAAGTAGTCAATCAAAAGTTAACTACTAGTTGTGTGGATTATGGCTACTACAAGAACTAGTACTGAAGGACACAGCAGCGTAAGCATTCATCACGTGTAGGAGGATGTTGTTGATGATGAATCCACTTGATGGCGGACATGAAATTCTGAATTGATTTGCAAATATTCATGGGTGTGTGTCAAGCAGAATAAGAATATATCCTCGGATTCCTTGACCTGCCTTGAAATTGATTTTCTGTTGCTTTTGACCTAATCCTCCCCAGCAAGCGTGTGGAATTATTGGTGTCATTTAGTCACACCTCAATGAAAACCACACAGCCCGGGGGAAGAGGGTTAGGGTTTGAAAAATTGATGGGAATGGGGGTTTTTGGGAAAGTTTTTTGGAGAGAGAAAAAAAAACACAGCATGGATAAACAACAAATGAAGAAAAACAAATCTTTGGATACGAAGATATCCATAAATCTTTTAAGGGACATAAAGGAAGTTTAAACACAATTTGGTCCAGCACATAAATTTCTCTCTTCAATTATTCAACAGTAACCATAAATAATATGCACAGTAGTAAATCATTTGATAGCAGAATCAATAACGTAGTTTTGAAGTTCATTCTTTATTCAATCTTCATAAAAACACTGTAGCCAACGCGTTTCGTCCTCCACGGACTTCTTCAGGGCTACAAATAACACATATATATACAATCAATTATTATACACAATATATACATTATTTTACAGGTTAAAACAAATTTCTCTAATGTCCATCACTATACACTTTGTACAATTTTTTATATAATATATTCAACCAACATTGTAATCAAGCTGATCATCAAAAAGATTGACCATTATTAAGCCTTTATACTGATTCTGCTTACATTCCAAATTGCACCACCACATAGCAGTTAAAGTGGTCAGTAGTTAAAAAGAAAATGGATAAAAAGAAAAAATATACTGGGGCCTTCCTTAAGATCTATTTACTATGCAGTTTTAAGGTGGGTTCTTACCATATTTCTATTTGGATTACTGTATAAATTGGTATCTACTTAAGGAAGGTTGGCTTACTAAACAAAGAACTCTTCCTCTAACGTTAACCTTTGGAGATGTGTCCTCTTTCCAGTTCAGTTTATATTACAAGTGTCTAATAAAAAAAGCATGTCCTTAATTTAGATCTGTTATCATTTTAGTACTACAGTGATAATGTCGAATCAACAGTTACTCATTCCTACTTAAACATACCTTGACGATATTCTTTCTTGCTTTTCATTAAGTTTTATTCTCATATAGTGGAACACGCGCTGTATTAACAATTTCCAATCGCTCCCGTTTGAAGGCCAAGCAATTGATGAGGCACTATATAAAAGAAAAAATGGCAAACCTCTAGTTGCCTAATCTTCCGATTGGATCGCTATGCATATAAGGCATTCTCTTTATAGTTGCAAACTTAATTAAACATACACATTTTATTTTTTTATGAAAATATCTTATACCAATTTTTGAAAAGCCACGCAATTATAAATTAGTTCGAGCCGTTTTTTACTGGTAACATCTTGTTTTAAGTTTAATACAAGACATAAATATCAAGACAAATTTGAGGCTTCCAGGTCCGTTTATTAAGTGGAGCCGCCATCTTGTACTGTTGTAGTTTCCTCTACAAATTATAACAATAAAGTCTCAGATTCTCCCTTAATTTGAAAAAGCATGCACACAGAATATTTCTAAAAATTATAGCTCAACGATTCTCCATAAGAGAGAAGTTCTAAGGCAACTTGGACTTTTTTACGTTCCAAAGTGCCATGACAGAGCATAATGTTCTATCCCCTATCAAAGTTACGAACATTTAAGCAGCATGCCGCGGTACTTACTTATGAGTAGATTTCAGCCGGCTCCATCGCGTGGCGTCTTCCGTGGTGACATACATCACAGAAAACAAGGCACTTTTTATACCTTAGTTAATTGTTTAACACTATTCACCTGAGTTAAATTTATCCTACCTTAGTATCTCTCTATGATTTTATATTGCGCCATTTTGAAAGTACTTCTTTGTAACTCTTGTCATGATTTAATATTTAGTATAAAAGTTTATTTACGGTTTTAAATGACATTTATCCTTCTACTTACATTTATCATAAAATACCGACTAACCGTGTAATATTTTCTCATATTTGGTAAGAAATATTTATTTTGCTAATACCAAAACATATAACTTCTTTCCATGCTATAAATTTTCGCCATATTGCTAAATTGCTTTATGTTTAAAGTGTTTATCGCAATAATCGGTTTTCACTTTGCTTAGGCCACTATACCGATCTCTTGGTTGATTTGAGTCGCTTTTATTTTGGATCGGTCTGTTCACCTTAAAATATCATGTGTTCGGTTCCCCACGATAGGCACCATTTTGAAACAGTCTTTTTAACACGAGTATGTTTACCAAAAGAATAGATATATAGAAGTAATATTTTGTGTCTCATCATAATTAATTATCTATATTAGCACTATTTCCGACATAAAATGGTCCCGATTTCGGCACCATTTCTAAATGCCTAAAAAAGTTACCAAAAAAAGGGCATATTTAAATCGATGGCTATAAGTGCTCTGCTTTCTCATATATTGAGTCTCCGGTCCGTGGCACCAACAAAACTAAAAGCGATACTGAGGATAGGTGCAATTGTTCTTAGATCCCATTCCCCAGTTCTTTTGTCTACAGACATAAAGGAAGTGCATGCATGAAGTTGTTTGCTAAATGGATGGTTAGGTTACTGAAAAGTAGTACTTACTACAACTTACTAACTAGTACTAAACAATTAGACAGTACAGGGCTGCAGTAATTAATTACGCAATTTCACTTGCCTATCTGCCCTCAGAGAGAATAAACACTTAGTAATACATTACATTATTTTTAAAAATAGCAAAGAAACCTATCAAATAGCTGTAGGGATGAATTTGAAGCAGAGAGCAAACACACAGAGTTGCACTCGTAAAAGTTCACAACAATAACATTATTTTAAAAGATAAGGACAAGTGAAGTGGATACTGTAACTGTATGTTGTAGTTGTCCTGAACAAATTGGGAAGTTGCATGCATCCAGCCATTCCTCTTATTCGCGGTATTCCTCCATTCCATCGGGCGCTCCGTCGATCAATCTTGGTGACCACTGTCCACTGCCTGCCTGGCGGATGCAGAATTGCGGATTGCTATGGTAAGCCTGGGCTAAGGTTTTTCCCATCGCACAAGTGCCGGTCTGTAATTGTCGATGGAAAAACAGAAAGGGATATTAAAACACCCCGGAGGAAAAATATAAGGTACGGTGTGTAGTGCATGCATCATTTCTAAAGTGCCTACTCTGAGTCTCTGTTTCCAGGATAATAATTAGCACACAGCAAGTCAGGGCCATGCAGACGGTCAAGGCAGGCACCTCTGAGTGAACCAACCTACATGTAGCATACCTCTTTGACACAGACAGACAAAGCTGATCTAATTTTATACAGCAAGTCACATAGCCGCAATTTTACATGAACCGCTGTCTGGACTCTGGCATAATACTACACTGGCTCGACCACTCCATACCACGACTAGACAGACAGACATTTAGTTCTGCTGTGGTTGATGTTGACTTATTTACCTGTTTGCCACTCACAAAATGGCCATAGTTCTTCCGTAAATTGACGATGATGCTCCATCCAACCCGGTGAGTGATTGTAAAGATATTATGTAACTTTGGTCATCATGAGTCATGACTCATCATCATCATGGTGTTGGCAAACTCAATGTTGTTCATGCAGTCACAGTCAACACACAGTGAGTCCAAGGACGTTTTCCATAATAAAAAATGCAACGTAGTGGCCCCTGCAGTAGAAGTACAATTTGCATTAAAGAAGGTAAACAGAGTAGACTTGAGTGACATTTAGTGTGTAAAAGATTACATAATACCAGAACACATAGCATTCATTTCATGCACAACAAACAAACAGCAATTGCTTTCATCAGAGCCAGACAGCCAGTGTTGTCCACTGCATGCCATCTCATCATTCATTATCTGTTCCACTTTTGTCAGCATCTTATTCTTAAGTGAAGAGCCACAGGGCAGCCTCTCGTGTCAATTTCAGAAGTAACAGTCAGCATAGTCAGTCATTCCAGTCCCACTTCTTTTGAGGGGACTCGTCTACGAAGCGACAGTTTCTTGATTCTGCGTAATCCGGCTGTCTGCCTTGAGGGAAATGGATAGGGGGAGTCTGGAGGAGGAGGATAGAGGAGCATGACTGAGTTGTGAACTTGTGAACCGTAGGAATGCAGACAGCGGCACCTTCAATATGGAAATAAGACGAAGACAGTGCTGCTGATGGATTTGTTGTGATTAGAGTTTTGTTGTGCTAAAAGTTGCAAAACAAACAAAGACACACAGAAATAAAAGTGAATAAGGACGGGAAAAAAAGTAAGTATTTCAAGCCTAGGTGTCAGGGAAGTAGAGATCGTCCTCAAACTCTGTGAATTGAAACGGGAGTAGGTCAGCTAACAGAGAAGAACTTCCGTCACCTAAATCGGTGTCCTCTTCTTCCTGCGTGGATTCACGTATTTTGTAATCTGGTGGTATGAAGTTCTGATTCATCTTGATCACTGTTAACCTCTCCACATTTTTGGGTGAGAGGCGGGTCCTTTTTGAAGTTACAATGGCACCAGCAGCACTGAAAACACGTTCAGAAGACACACTTGCGAGTGGGGAAGCCAAATAATTTATAGCCAGTTTGGTGATCAGTGTCCATTGAGGCCTTTTCACATACCAATACACCAATGGGTTCTGATCAAAGAAGACCTCTGTTTGGTCATCCAGATAGGCCTGCACTATCCACTCAAGGTCCTCCAGGGGTGCTCCACTTTGCGTACCATCTGTTGCCTTTGCATCAACACTGGAAAGAGCAAACCCTTGATGAGATATCCAATCCGCTTCTGACAATATTATGGCTGGGCCTGGTGCAGGTGATGATGATACGGTTGCTGGTGTCGGTAATGGCTCTGAGGGAAACTGACTGCCTTCGGTAAAAAGAGGTGGACCTTGACGCTGGATGGCCTGCTGCTTCGTTAGTACTTGTGGTGGTTCCTTCAATTTCCTGCCGCTATTTTTCGAACTGAGTGGCTGACAGAGCTAGCCAATGTTTGTACTTGGAAACATCTGCTTCAGAAAAAGGAATGAATGTATTGCTGGCCAGTGCCTTTTTGTACCGTGGATCCAGAATAGTGGCACAAATATAAGGTTGTTCTGAATGTATTGCTTTAAGCCTTGCATTGTCAACTAGGCGGCTTAATAAGCTCTCCGCCAACTGATATGCGTCTTGTTTTTCAGCATCAACTCGGAACGTTGAAGACACCGCCTTCAGTTGGTGCTCCAGCATGGGCAACAATGGGATAGCTTTGCCCAAAGTACAGTCCCCCCTGCTGACTCCACGCGTGAACACCTCAGAAAGACTTGGTCCATGCACCACTGAGTACCCCTGGGCATAATGGATGAAAGCAAGGCAGACTGGATGCAGGCCTATGGCACAAAGCTCACTGCGTGGCTTCAAAATGGCCCCTAGACCCCCACCCACATGGCCAGGCCCTGGACCAGGCATCAAAATGGCGCCCACCCACATGGCCAGGCCCTGGACCAGGCGCCAACAACAAAATACACACAAAAATCACCTCAATCCAATGCCATCCATGCCCTAAATTATGTTTAAATTCAAGAGACCCCCACAGAAAGACTTGGTCCATGCACCACTGACTACTGGCAACAACACCCATAAAATCGAAATACACACAAACATCACCCCAATCCAATGCCATCCATGTCCTAAATGATGTTTAAATTCAAGAAACCCCACAGAAGGACTTGGTCCATGCACCACTGAGAATCCCTGGGCATAATGGATGAAAGCAAGGCAGACTGGGTGCAGGCCTATGGCACAAAGCATACTGCCTGGCTTCAAAATGGCCCCTAGAACCCCACCCACATGGCCAGGCCCTGGACCAGGCATCAAAATGGCCCCCACCCACATGGCCAGGCCCTGGACCAGGCCCCAACAACGAAATACACACAAAAATCACCTCAATCCAATGCCATCCATGCCCTAAATTATGTTTAAATTCAAGAGACCCCCACAGAAAGACTTGGTCCATGCACCACTGACTACCCCTGGGCCTACTGGCTAGTGTGGCTTTAACACGCACCCCAAAATTAAAAAAAACTTCCACATATAACAGTGAGCTATTCAATGCCATGTCATCCGTGCCGTAAATGATATTTAAGTTCAACAAAACTCACAGAAACAGTTGTATCATGCACCCATGACTAACCCTGGGCCTACTGGATACTGTGCCTACCCACAATATATATTTTTTAAAGTTGTGAAAAAGTTTATAAATTGTAGTTGCAGCAACTGCAATGCCCCAAACAAACAACACAAACTTACTTGTAAAATCTCAAATCCAAAAGTGATCCAAACAAAAAGTCCTCAAATACAAATATCCAGCAGCAGCCACAAAGAGTAATCCTTCCAGCTCTGGATCCAAATGAAAAGTGACCAGGACATGGACAAAGCACTGGGAGGAGCCTGCTGGACAGGAACAGGAAGTTGGAGACTCTGGGGCACTTCCTTCCTCCCACCCCCCCAAAAATGGACTCCTTTAACAAAAAAGTGCAGCCAAATGTCAATCTGAGGAGCTATTTTGATCCAAATCATCATTTTCGGAAGGTTTATGCTGCCAGCGATAGATTTCATGTGTAGAATTGCAATTTTTGCGACTTCGGGAAAGCGGATGTCAGCTGCGAGTCGCATCTACGTATTCGCTATTGTTTACTCTCACGATGCGTGATCGCGGGCCCTTATGACGTATTCGCTTTCTCAAAGTCTCGCAGTGCAAGATGGCAGGACTCCATGACGTACTCGCGGTCGAAAAGTCTCGCGCGATCACGCAGCCAGATCCAAAATGGCGCAGCGCACGCAAACCGGGAGGAAAACAACTCGGCGAACTCAGAATCACGGTAAGCCAACGCCGCGCGCGCGAGATTGTATTTCTGAAGCGCTACCAAGCAAAAACAATTCACCAATTCGCGAGTTATGAATTGTTAGGCAATTTCACGCGATTTGCGGATTGCGAAAGTGCCAAAAATTTGCTAATTCCACGAGCGGAACGAATTTTCAGCCCATGCTTAGGTTAAATTAAATACCTTTATTTTTCTAAACTGTTGTGGAGTCAGTTTGTGGTGTTTTCACTGTGTTACTGTGAGTGTTGGTGCAAATACTTTACACATTGCCTTCAATAAGCCTGACTGCTCGTGCCAGGCTACCAAGGGGGTGAGCAGGGGTTATCTGAAGAGTGTTTCCTCCTTAACCTGACTAGAAGCAAGGATCCCTATTTGGACAGTGGTTCCTACCTCTGCCAACTAGAGACCCCCAGACCTAACAGAGAGTGATTATGTGGTATGGTATTTTGTGTTGGGGAGTGTTATATAATGGAGTTTATGTTGTGGGCTGTTGGATGTTGTGGTGTGATGTGGAATTATGTGGTGTGGACTTTGTGGATCCTATGTGTGTTGTGTGCTATGTCATTGTGTTGTTGATGGTGGAAGAGACGAAAAGGGAGGAAAGAAGGGTGAGAAGAGGTTTGAGGAAGAAAGAAAATAAAAAGGACTTTGTGAGAGAAAAGAAGGAATTAGTGAACGAGAAATAGAGGGAGCACGAGAGGAAGAGAGTGGGGTAGAGATGATGTAGGTAATGAAGAGAAGGGAAGGAACCAAGGAAAAGTGAAAGGAGTGAAGGATGAGAAGGAGAGAGGAATGATGCGATTGTAAGGAAGGAGTGCCTGATGGAAGCAGGACATAAGGCGATAGAGCGTGGATGGAGTGGAGAAGAATGAAAGTGAAAAGAGAACTAGAGGAACACATCAAAGAAATGCAGGAAAGGAGTGGAGGTGGTTTCTGCGTCCCTGAAGAACAATAGCGTGTATGGATTGCTACACCAGAATATGCCATCCCGGGTGGCTAATGTGCCTCAGTACATTTGTAACTACTAAGTTGTAACCATTTAGGAAGGGTCTGCTTTGCCCTTCATCTTTCTAAACTCTGTACAATAAATACCATTGAGTTCAGTAATACAGTGGCGGCTGGTAGGGAATGGTGGCGGGGTGGCAGGGTGGGTAGAAAAGAAAAAATAAATAAAACTTACCTGCTGGTCACGTCGTCAACCGCCACCTCTCCTTGTAGCAGAAAGCACCCGGGCTCCCAGGCTCCCTAAGCCAATGACAATGCTGCAATGCAGTGGTGTGATTGGTTCCCCTAAGCCAATCAAAATGCTGCGCAGTAGTTTGGTGCTCAGACGATGACAGGGAGCCTGTGCATGTTCCTTGCCAGGCTGTGTAATGCAGCCTGGTGGGGAACATGCAAAGTGCACATGACTGTTTGGCCAGCCCAAAACGACTGGTCAAACATTCAGGCACACTTTGAGTGTGCTCACCACTCCTCCGCTGGCCCATGCTCCGGCCAGCACCACCCCTTCCCACACCTAGGAATGGAAAAATAAAATTGTTATAATGTTTCATTCTTATCATTTTGTTTTCCCTTTGCACTGCTCTTAAAGCAGTAGGGCGGTGCTCCTCTGCCTTAGCGGAGGAACAGCCCCTGCAGTAATAATATAAGTTGTTTGCAGTGCTGTGAAGCTACCATATGGAGATAAGAAGTGTCAAACAAAACACCGCCCAATTATCTTTTCAAGTGTAACCTCAGAAAACTCTGAACTATAAATAAAGGTTATTAGCTGCCAGATCTATTAGTTTGTGCCTTCCCAGTTATGAGTGGTTATGCTATTTTTAGAATCGAACAATTTTATTCAGCAGACACGTAGCAGTGAACACAGCTGGGCTGCCTACATCCACAGGCCGGCAGAGCGGAGTCAAATTACACACAACACAGCCATAGGGTCTACAACCCGGAGGGCGACCCGGCGAAGGTGGGCTAACAGCCATGCGGTGGAACCATGTAGGGAGGCGATACTGCTTTTTATCAAAACCAGAAAAAGAAAACAGCCCAAAAGAAACCGAACCCTCCCACCCCACCCAACACCCAGCCAACTCTAGCCCCCCCCACCCCACCCCCCCCCCCTCACCCTCTCCGCATCAGCATAGTTCAGTCAACCCACAAAGTCCAGGGGTCCAGGGATCCCATCACACTCCTAAAGCAAGCTAGAGACAATCATGCAACAGCCCCGGGCGGTTCCAAGGGAATGAGTTGCAAAATCTGGAGGAATTTGGGGCATGTGACCTCACGTAGGTCCTGAGATAGCAGGTGTATGAATGGTGCCCAAAGCTTAGCATACGTGTCCCCTTTACCATCCACACACAGGGAAAGCCGCTCCATCCCCAGAAGCAACCACAGGCGCCTAATCCAATCCCTGGGGTCAGGGGCGTCCAGTGAGCGCCACCGCGAAAGGATCACCAGGCGCGCCGCCAGAAGCGCCAGCGCAATCTGTCCACCCCGAGGGGAGCGCAAGGGAAACGCCTTAGGGTGAGGCAGGCCTAGCAACACATATTCCGGAGCCCTGGGAAAGGTGATACCAAAAGCATTGTCTATATCATCTAAAACTGCTTGCCAGTAGCGTACTAGCTTGGGACAGTGCCAGAGCAGATGGGAAAGAGTGCCTGTAGCGCCGCAGCCCCGCCAGCAAAGACTCGAGCACTTGGGGTCCCACCCATGGAGCCTCGCCGGCGTGTGGTACCAGTAAGTAACAATTTTAAAGGCCGCTTCAGCGCCCGCCACATTAGCCGCTGTGTGGTGCGCGCGATAGAAGATCTTGCCCCATTCCTTACTCGTCAGGGGACGGCCCAACTCCGTCTCCCAACGAACTTGCGCCCTGGAGCGCTGCGGGTGGTGGCGTTTCATAATGAAGGCATACAGCTCGGAGATAAGTTTGCGATCGTCCTTCTTGAAGGCCACCCAGCGCTCCAGGGGCGTTATTGGTCGAGACATGTCTGCTACATTATCAGGAAGCGTTACCCAATGTGCTACCTGCGGTAGTGGAAGGCGTCAGCCGCGGTCAACTCGAAATACTCCTGGCGCAGAGTGGCGAACGGTATCAGCCCCTCCGGTTGGAAGAGGTGACCCACTCTCTTACAACCCAACTCCCTCCAGCGCTGGAAAACCGGCGAGGCGCACCCGGGGGGGAAGTCCGGGTTGTCAACGATAGGCGTCAGCGGAGATGGGAAGGTGGTCCAGCCGCGCCTGTGCGCTAGACGGTCCCACACCGCAAGGGTCGGCGAGGTCACCGGGGAGGAATAAAGGCCCCAGGATCTGTGCTTGCGCGGGAGCCATAGCTCGCGCCAGATGTTGCGCCCGGCCACTGTCTGATCCATGAAGAGCCAGTGCTTGCTGGACATAGGTCTATTCCATTCCAGAATAAAACGCAGGCACGCAGCCTGGTAGTACGCCTCCACGCACGGGAAGTTAAGTCCGCCGTCATCTCGCGGCGCCATGAGGCGATCAATAGCGATACGGGGGCGCTTATGGTTCCACAAGAATGTGGTCAGCAACCGCTGGAGCTTTCGCAGGGACCCCGGGGGGGGCGCAAAGGCAGCATCTGAAACAAATAGAGGATGCGGGGGAGGATCGTCATTTTGATCGCAGCGAGGCGGCCAAACCAGGCCAGCTGCAGCCGGGACCAGTCCGAGACGGACTTAGCCGTTTGGTCAAGGAGGAGCCTGTAGTTGAGAGCAACCGTTTGGGTGAGCGTGGGCGCCAACTGGATCCCCAGGTGCGGGATGGCCGTCTGGACCCATTGGAATGCGAAGTCGGCACTGAGGTCACTGACCTCCTCCTCCGGCACCGAGAGTTTCAGGATTTGGGACTTTGAGAAATTGACCTTGAAGCCGGCCACCATGCCGAACTCCTCCAGCTCCCGGGAGAGATGTCTCAGAGAGGAGCGCGGATGCGTGAGGGATAGGATGACATCGTCCGCATAGAGGCTCACCTTGTGCTCCTCTGCCCCAAAGCGCACCCCCTGCACGTCTGCGTTGTCCCGGAGGCGTTGCGCCAAAGGCTCCATATAGAGCGCAAACAACAGGGGCGAGAGAGGGCTTCCCTGCCTCGTCCCCCGGGTGATCGGAAAACAAGCAGACCTACAACCATTCACTCGGACAGCGGCCCGAGGGGAGGCATAAAGGCAGCGGACCCAGCTGACAAACGGGTCTCCCAGCCCGAACTTACGCAAGACCGCAAACATGTACGACCAGTCAACCCGGTCGAAAGCCTTCTCGGCATCGATGGAGAGAAAGCACGCTTGCGTACGCGACCGGTGAACCAAGTCCATCAGGTGCAGTAGGCGTTTGGTGTTCTCGCCACCCTGGCGCGTCGGCACGAAGCTCACCTGGTCGGGTTCAATGATACCGTCCATAAACGGGCTGAGGCGAGCGGCCAGGATGCCCGAAAACAACTTCATATCAATGTTTAGGAGTGAAATGGGGCGGTAGGAGCCGCACTCCTGGGCATCCTTGCCTGCCTTATGAATAACCGTAACCACGGCTTCGGCCATGGACGGCGTCACGTTCCCAGACTCTCGGAAGGAGTTAAAGAGACGCGTCAGGAAGGGAGCCAGGGCGGCACAGAACTTCTTGTAGAAGGCGGCTGTGAAGCCGTCAGGGCCAGGCGATTTAGCCACCTTCAGGCGCGCAATCGCCGAGATGACCTCCTCAATGCGTATCTCGGCATCGAGAGACGCAGCCGAGCTCTGGGACAGGGGAGTGATGGCACAGGACTCCAGGTACGCGTGTACCCTGTCTGGGTCCGGGGGGTCAGCAGAGTAGAGAGCGCGATAGAAACGCTGGAAGCTGTCCGCAATGTGCGCGTCAGCCACCTGTACCTCCCCATGTTCGTCCTTGACGGATGACACCATCGTTTGTTGCGTTTGTGCCCTCAGACGGTGCGCCAACATCTTACCCCCTTTGTCGCCACTAAGATAAAATTTGTGGTGCAGTCGGAGAAGCGCGTATTCGGCCCTGTCAAGGTCAAGGTGTTTCAGCATGCGCCGCTTCGTTTCCAGTTCCCTCCAGACCCTCTGCGCCCCGGTCCGTTTATGTATCGCTTCCAGCCCGCGGACATCCCGCTCGAGCTCCTCGAGCTTCTCCCTGCGCGCCTTCGCCAAAGAAGCTGAGATCGCAATGCATTCGCCCCGCACAACCAACTTAAAAGCCTCCCAGACCGAGCTAAGCGACATCCCGTCGGTCTCGTTGGTGTCAAAGTAGTGCTTGATCGTGTCCTGCAAACGGTCCACAACAGAGGCAGAGTTAAGCAAAGAGTCGCGCAACCGCCAGCCCCCGCGCGCCTGCTTCCCGGACCCCCCCGACAGCACAACCGAGATAAGCGCATGGTCAGAGAAGGAGCGCGGCGCTATCTCCGCAGAAGAAAGCTGGGAAAGCAGGGAAGTGGAAGCAAGGAAGTGATCAAGGCGCGCGTAGGACTTATGCGCAGCAAAGTAATAGGTGAAATCGCGCTCAGCCGGGTGCAAATGTCGCCACACATCATGGAGTCCTCCCTCTTGCAACCAAAGCAGACCCCCCTTGGAAAGCGCGCCAGACGCGTGAGAGCGCGTCTCAGACCTGTCAAGCGCCGGATCCATCACCATATTCAAATCACCACCCACCAGGACCCAGGGATCAGGAGAGGCCAACACATCCGCAAGCGCTGAGGTCAAAAAAGTCTCCTGCTGCACATTGGGGGCATAGATGGAGCCTATCGTGAATTGGGAGTCCCCCCATTGGATCCTAACCGCCAAGAAGCGCCCTTTTATATCAACCACCTGAGACAGCACCTTACAATGTGCCTTCGCACTAATCAGTATCGCCACCCCCTGCCTCTTCGTGCCACAGGAGGACCATAGCTGGGTGGGGAAGCGTCTGTCCTTCATCCGCCTCGTGTCTTTGGCGAGGAGATGTGTCTCTTGCAGGAGACAGATGTCGCCCTCCGATCCCTCCAACAGGGACAGGATCGCCGCTCTCTTGACAGGGCTGTTGAGACCTCGGACATTTAAGCTAACAACCTTCAGATCTTTCCTCATCTAGGAGGCAAGAGAAGCACCCTGCTAAGGGAAACCAGCGGCTGATGCGGAGAACCCCCCCCCTACCCTTCTCCCCCAGTCCCCCAACTACCAAAACCCCCCCCGATCCAACCCCCCAAAACCCCCCCCCCCAACAACAACAAAATCCCGACAAGGCCCCAGGAGCGAACTACCAAGGGGGAACAAGAGTCTGTCATTGGAGTCCCAAGGGCTGGGGGCATGGACTTACTCCCACCAGCCACCCAGATCCTGATACAGGACAATATACACGGGGGACGTGTCAGTACATTACCCATCAGTGTCCAGTGGATCGGTCCCTCCACTGCCAGCCAAAATGTGCAGAGGGAGAATGTTCAGCCATACCATTCAGGGCCCTTCGGGCGACACGGTCACCTTCGACACCGAGGCCACCGCTGCATCTCGTTCCTGTAAGCTGACGGACAGGTCTGGGCCCGATGGCTTGGACGGCCTGCCCACGGTGTGCCATTCCTCGGAGCGGCGGCGAGACCTCGAAGAGGGCGACGGGTGCTCAGCGGCAGGGTCAGCGTTCTCCATTCCCAACAGGTCACGGGCAACCTCCACAGAGCGCACCTGTATCAGCTTCCCCTTCCATCGAAAGACCAGCCGGAAGGGGTGCCCCCAGGAGTAGGGGACACCCTGCTCCTTCAGAAAAGCCGTGACCTCCCGGAAGCCCTGTCGCTTGGCCAGGGCGGTGGCGGCCAAGTCCTGGTAGAGCACAGGGCGATGGTCACGAAACAGGAGGGGGTCATGCTCACGGGCTTTCCTTAAGATCCTTTCTTTGAGCTGGAAGTTGTGGACGCACACCAGAATGTCCGGGCGGGGTGCGTTGGAACCTCGGGGTAGGCCGACTCTATGGACCCTGTCCAGTTGAATCTCGCCGAGCTCCTCGTCCTGTAAGATGTGGCGGACCAGGCCGTCGACGTACTCGCGCAGGTCCGATCCCTCACCTTTCCAAGGGACCGCACGAATACGAATGTTATTGCGCCTGAATCTGTTCTCTAGATCCTCCGTATGCGTTTGCAGGTCAAGGTGCTGGGTGTTAAGGCGAAGGATCTCTTGCTGGAGCCTATGGATGTCTCCCGCCGTATCCACGTCGTGCTCCTCGAGGGTCGCCACCCTCTCCCCGATGGCATCGACGTCTCGGCGTACCTCCCGGAGGTCCGAGGCTAGCTGCGCCCGGAGTTCCTGTATGTCCTCCTTGATGGCCGCAAAAAGTTCACGCATGAAGGCTTTGGTGGCCGGCGCCTCACCCTCCTCCGGCGCCGCCGCCCTGTCAGTCGCCGCCGACGACCGCAGTGGGGAGCTTTTCTGCGAGGCCTCCTTCAGAGCCTTCTCCCTCTCCTTGTCCTTTTTGGTTCTGTTGGCCGTCATGGCGGCGGCAGGTCCTCAGACGCCAAAAGCGCGCCTCTGTGCAGCCGCCGGGCGGGTCGCAGGCACCGCAAGCGTAGCGCGCCCGGGGTCCCGGGCAACAGTGCAATCCAGGGGCCAGTGAGCGCCAATTCCGCTGTCCCTGGCAAGGGCTTACTACCCGGAGGCTCTGGTCAGGCTGGGGGAGCCGGGGGTGAGGGGAGGGTCCACTGTCCCCACACGCTGCGTTCGCGCCTCTACCACCGCCGGCCCAGGCGGTAGGGGGGAGGGGATGCAGGATGGCGCCACGCGGGCCTCTCTACGGCGGCCAGGGCTCAGGCACGCAAACGCCCCCTCAGTGCCGATTCCGCCTCACCAGCTGCAGTGCGGTGCACCCCGCCGGGTGTCTCCGTCGGGCGCCGGCGGTCCTCCGCCGCGAGGTGGCACAACAGCAATGGCGGCCAGCGCGAGGCGTCACCAGCGCAGGCCTCTGAGCCGGGACCCACAGCAGATGGCTCGCCGGCCGCGCGAACCACGTCTTTCAGGCACTGCGCCGACCCAGCCGCCACACAGCGCCTCGCCTGTCTCTCTGGGGCCGAGGCGCCAGGAACCACACCAGCGGCTGCCGGACCGTCCCCCAGACAGCCAGCGATGATTTAGGGGCAGCAGCAAGGTCCTCTGCAGGGCTAAACAACGCGTTGAAGAAGCGGCAGCGGAGGGACCGAGAAAGACGTCCTACTCCGCCGCCATCTTGGCCACGCCCCGGTTATGCTATTTTTAATACAACATTCATATTACCATTTCCAAAACATCAGATATGGGGAATTTGGGTCGCTGCTATGAGAGACTGTGGAAGCTACCTTCTCCCATGTAGTGCGTAGCTCCGCTTGACTGTAGGATGTGACTGGTAGCTTGGAATTGTATACCCAGCTAGGATCCTGTAAAGGGTCTGGCCGTCAGCTGCTGTCGATGATGCAGGTATTATTGAGTTAAGTTCACTGAAAAGCTGATGGACTTGTATGTAAAAAGTTAATTGTTATTGGTATATCATTGACATCCCCATCTGGGGGAGGACTTTGTGCCATAACAGTAGGCCAAGTGCAGGACAGGGGCTCCTTTTGGCAGAAAAGGTGTCTTCTCTCCACTTGGGTCACTGTGTCAGAATATCCTGTTGCAACAATGGCGGCAACCTTGTTCCTAATTTTTTTTTTTTAATGCTCCACAGACTTTTGTTGGTCTTACACTACATGGCACTGGCCCAGGTATCGCATCAACGCTTCACAGGGAGACTCAAGTGGCTGCTGACATAGCAGAGGAATCGGTGGTGCTCTGTTGTAATCAATAATCAGTAAATCAGTAAATTTTTATTTGAATCAGACCTCAACTGATAAAGATAAAATTGTTATTATTGAATTTAAAATGATAAGATGGTAAAACTCTTGCTTTTAAAACACACTATAAAATGGAGCAGGAACAATATTCTATTGCCTACCCGTACAACATTTTGCTTTTAAAACGCATTATAAAATGGAGCAGTATCGGTGTTCTATCGCCTACCCATACAACATTCTATAAAGATAAGATAAAATCTTCTGATTATGCGTTTTAACTTTAGAACAGCTTCAGAAAACTTTTTTTAAAACGTATACACGTTATGGCATACAAATTCATTGACTAGAGAGTTACACAACATAATTAAATCTTGGGCCGACTATATTCGCATTAGGACAGATTAGTAAAACGAGAATCAAATCTTGTTGGCTACATCCCCTTACCCTGTGGTCTAGTTGACAACGTAAATAGGGAACATAAGTTTTAAATTCTATGTTTTCTGCAAACACTTCATAATGCTTCAATTGAATGCAATGCTCTTTATCCAATTCATAACTAATTCTAGGGGCCAAATGTTTTAAAAACAATTACAAGTGTGCTAGAGACCACTCCTGTAAAAGTGAGACAGCGCATTGAGAAACCTCAAAGGCATTTTACAAATTCCTATTAAAAGTATACACAGTCGCTTCCTCTCTAAAAGTCTCTAGTTTCAACAGATGACTTAAGGTGTCTGGCGCTGCATGTAATAAGTTGTACGCCCACGTGATGATATTTGCAATTACTCGAGCTGAGATTCCCATTACCGATAGCTCGAGACGTAGTGCTTGGACTGGTACCGAAGGCGACACTTTTAACAATTTTCGGAGTATGGTTCCTTCCTTTACATTTATAGATTGCCATGTTTTAATTTGTGTACATTCCATGGCATATGATAGAATCAGAGGGATTTTCATACAACCTCCAGCATTGGTATGACATGTCTATTTCCAGTAGAGAGATATAGTCTCTGTAAAGCTCCAATGTGGGATTCTGCCTTCCGACTTAAGTGTTGGAGGTGGGCTGTATCTTGTAAGTTGTAAGTAAAAATATGGCCCAGATAAACATACTCTTTTGCTGTCTTGATCGGTTCACCTCCTAATGACCATGTATAAGGCAAGGCCTTCCTTCTGCCACTGAAAGGGAGTGCTTTAGTTTTAGTAATGTTTGGCACCAGAAACTTTTTGATTGCATGATGATTTAAATAATTCAGGGTTCTTTGCAAGCCTATCGGGGTATCGTCAAGTATAACGATATCGTTGGCATACATTAAACACAGTATGTCAACGTGTGCTAATTTAGGAGGGTAATTTTTAATTAGAGAAAGATACCCTGGTAGATCGCTAATATAGATGGAGAATAATAGGAGAGCTAATAAGCATCCCTGTTTCAGCCCGTTCCGCGAAGGGATAGGTTTGGTTAGACCTTTTTGTCCCCCCATTTGGACTTTGCACCATGTTGATGTGTGAAGGGAGATTAATATTGTTAAGAGCTCTTGAGGAATCCAAATATTCGCCATTTTTCTCCATAGAGTCAGTCTATCTACACTATCGAAAGCAGTCAAAAAACCAATAAAAGCACAATATAGAATTTGAGCATTTAAAGTAACAAACTTATCAAGCACTGTTTGGAACACATCAATATTGTCCAATGTAGAATGCTTTGGGCGGAACCCAGCCTGATCACTTTTCTCGAAAAAGCCCAGTCTCTTAAGTGTTCCAAAACGCAAACCGCGAAGATTTTACCGGTCGAGGAGGGCTATTTGTCAATAGTTTGCAGGATTCATTCTTGCTCCTTTTTTTAGGAGAGGAACCACGACACTCCCCCGCCAAGATTCTGGTATTTTCCCACTTTTCAGGCAATGTTGGAAGAGTGGGGCTAAAAATGTACCCCCGTCGTCAGCGTTTTTTGGTAGAACTTTAATCGGGATCTTATCTGGTCCCATCGCTGCTGATGACCTGGCAGAGGATATCAGAATAGAGATTTGTGCAGCAGAAATTCTCATTGGTTCCTGTTCAGATTGGTTCTTCAATGTTTGATCCAGTCTGGGGAAGATGGGATGCTGATGATTAGATTTATAAAGCCTTAGAATATACTTTTCCCAGTCAGATGATGATACTGGAGTTGCTTGAGCAGTTTTTCGTATCCCCATCTGTGCAAAGATTATGTTCCAGGAAGATTTATTATTTTTGTGTTTTACTGCTAATTGGATGTCGACCCAGACATGATCTCTTAGAGCTTGTCTTTCTTTCTCCTTTTTCCGTTGGTGCAGTTTTTTCAGTTTCCTTATTTCTCCTTGTCTTATCACACAGAAAGAGCGAAATTGAATTCTAGTCAATTTATTTAGTTGTCGAGAATTATTATCCACATTTTTTCCCATTTTACTTGTTTAAACGTTTTTGCGTCTCGCAGTGTTTCCTTGGAGAGAGGCAACTACAGACTGTGTAGTAGCTTCAAATTCGTTTATAGGATTGCCTACTTTACTCACAGATGTTAACAGATCTTGGGAGATTGTATGATTTATTTTACTTATTGTTTTGGAATTCCAATGAATCCATCCAGTTTGGTGGTCTATGACTGCCCGCCCTTCATAAGAACGGAGCGACAATGGAGAAGTATGCAGAGTATAGAGGTCTACGGATAGTGATGCGTGATCACTTTCATGGGTATATTGAATAGAAAGCGATTGGACCTTTGGAAAAAGGCCTAAACTAAAGATAAAATAATCTATGATTGAGGTTTTATTTGCACCCAGTCTGGTGTATGCGGCCGGAATATCACCATCTATTCTCCAGTTTATTTTAACGCCATTAATTGCTTCAATAGATGACAGAAGCCTTTTCCCTCTTTTATCTGCTTTTATTTTATCCGGGAAGACGGGAGTTGGTATTGAACAGGCTACTTCTTGTGGAGGTATCCCCCTATTATTGATTAGTGTATCAGAAAACTTTCCATTGAAATCCCCAGCCATTATCATCATAGTATATCCCTTTACTACTAGGATTGATTCGATTTTCTTGAATGCTTTGGTCAAGATATGATCTTTTGTGGTTCCTTGTGGAAAATATATATTAAAAGGTAAGAGATTAGATGAAGGCTCCATTCTTTATTTCCGTCACTTAATGCTAATACATTGGACATTTGGCAGTGAAAACTCAACTTCTTCCGGGTCCCAATCTATCTCTTCTCTCGGTAGGATTGCTAGGCCGCCTTTTGCATGGCCTCTTCTAGAAGCCTCTGCTGCTTTTACAAACACAAATTATTCTTTTTGAGAGAAAGTCGTCAAGGGACATGTTTCTTGTAGTAGCACAATAGAGGGTGAATATTCCAGAATAGAAAGCATTTTGTCACTAGTCTTTCCCGCGATGTTCCATGATACTATTGAATGTTGATCGCTAAAAAGGTGATTTCAGATACTTGCCTATCTTATACCTGTTCAGAGATCCCGCTATCCAGGCCCAGGAATTTTCATCCGGTAGCTGCTTTTGCCTTGAGTTAGATCCATTCCAGAATCGCCGTACTCCATCTTTTATAGAGATCTGCAGAGGTCTTGCATGGTCTTCCTTTCTTTACTTTCCGTGCTCTGCTGGTTGAGATTATTGTTCGTGATGTCTATTATTTCTTTAGCATCCCTCATCTGGGCACATGCCGAGTTGGCCTTTTTAACCACGGCTATATCAAAAAACATTTTGTCAGGGAATGAGACTAATTTATTTCTCCTATAGTTAAAGATTGGAGTAGTCCAATCTTATGTAACAGTTCGACTATTCTCCCTCAGTTTAATGGGCAATTGCCGCTAGGAAATATATCTGTAAATTCTAAAAGGTTTGAGATTGGGCTTTCGGAGTCATCCTGGAGGTCCTGATAGATGCATTTATCTTCTGTAAAATGTTCATTTAATTAAAAAATGTTGATGAAAAATTTGGTGCTTGCTGATCTAAGACTTTTCTGACTTTTTTTTCAAATAGAGGAGATTTTGTTGGTGACTGCTGACCTATATTGAGGGATCCGTTACTACTGTCCTTGACTTGTTTGATTTCTTCCCCTACTTGTTCAATTAGGCTCGCTTGGGGAAATTTTACTTTTTGTAGAGCTCTTTTCGATATTCTCCATTTGGCTTTTTTCTTTGTTGGCTTCTTCTTATTGGTTTGCCCAATTTTATATTTCTCCTTTTTATGAGGCGCTCTTGCGGGTTCCGATTGAGAAGATTGGTTCCAGATTGGGGCTTCCCCTGAGCCTCTCCCGTCAATTATTCGAGAAGGGGAGAGACCAGTTTTTTGTTCTTTTACATGAAAAATTGGAAATAAGGATATGGGGTTTTGAATAACTTTCCCCTTAACACTTCCTGGGCAAGGATCTCTGAATAATTTTCAAAAGGAGTAAATTCCATCACTGTTTAGGAGAGTCATTTTTTGATTCTGTCGTATTTGTTTTTCTCCATCTGAGTTTCCTTCTGCTTTGCTCCGTTTTCTCGTGGTGGGGAAATGCTGAGGACTGAGGGTTCTAAGAGACACTTCTCTTTTCTGCCTGAGTCTTACTGTAGAAAAAAAGATTGCGAGTGTGTCGATTGAACAGGTTGATTAGGTTGAGTCAACTGTTTTTTCCTTTTTTGTCTACAAGATATTGAAGGATTCCAGTTTGAGTTTCCAGAATCTGATCTGAATTTTCAAAGTTCTTGTCCAAGAGTGTTAATATAGAGTCCATGATTTTCTGCAGTGGCAGAATAGTGCTTGATACGGGGTATTCTCTGTTTGCTGATTGTGGCATAATAAACTACGGGAACTCAGAAGATTGTGAGAAGTTATGTTCTGGCTCTAGCAAGTTGCTCGGTGTGCTAGATAATATAAGGACTGGCAGTTTTTGAACATCTTTTATATCAAGATGAGTAGGTGAAATAAAATTCTGGAAGAGTGAAATCTGTTGTTGCAATTTGTCCGAGGCCTTCATGGATTTCTGATTTAGCAAATATCCCAGGGAATTCTTTCATAGGTGGAAGATTCACAGTCTCGTTAGACTCTTGGGACGCTGTTAAATCATAGATTTTCGAGGGGTCCAACAGTTTAGCATTTTGGAGAGCTACCGCCTTGAAAAGAAGGGAGTTGGAGACTAAGCCCTCTTTAATTGCACCAACTTTTTCTTTAACAGTGGTTACGAGTTGCTCTAGCTGATCCTCTTGAAGAGACTTTTTAGGGGTATCTGCGGTTATTGTAGTTATAAGGTGTTGTTGTAGGCGAGAGGAAATTTGTTATTAAATATTTCTCTGTCGGTACTGGTGCTCCGTGTTGAGACATTATACAGGTGCTCTTATAGTTAACTGGAGCTCGTGCTGTGCCCACCAAGATTAGAATCAACTGAGGATTCCCCCCCCCCTGTTGGGGCTTGAGAGAGGAAAGATAGATAAAAAGAAGAAGAAAGCAAGTCAAGCCTTCTCCTATTATATTTCAATGACGTTGATGTCATTTTTACTAGCGCAATGATCCGGAGGGGGAAACATCCTTTACAACGCGGTGTTTACACCACGTGACCTTTACGACGCAGCCATTACAACACAAGTCATTACTACGACTTGCGCTGGAGGCGCTCTTGGTTAAGTAATAGTTTGATTTTCTATTCAAACACCTTCCCTACAGTTACGTGGGCTGGAGTTGGAATAGAAAATTTAATTAATCCTCAATCCAGCGCCCTCCAACGCAAGTCGTTGTAACGACTTGCGTTGTGAAAACCGTGTTGTAAAGTACCACGATCAAAATGATCGTGTTGTACTGACGTACATCCCTCCGGAGGTCTGCTGGGGTGGGCTGGAGATTCAGATGGGTGAAAGTAAATCTTGGGGGGAGCACTGAGAAACCAGGTGTTGGAAAACGAGGCAGCATCTGGGAGGCCTGCACAAATAACATGACTACATTTATCCTTCACTGGGAACCAAACACCCAATTGTAGCGCCTGACTCTCAGAGGGTAGCGTTGCAGAGCAGTCTGAGGCTTACTCAAGGGAGGTGATGTGGGCTAGTAATCGCCGTGTGCAGGTGCGCAGAAATAACACTCAATAATTGATTGTCCAGTCTGTACTTTGCTTTATAAAAGTAAGAGTACATTTATTAAACACACGCACTACTCAATACTATGCACCAATTTACAAATATACATAAGCTGTTGGAATTACTTTGTGAAATGGCATAACAACTCCACTCCTCCCGTTGGGGGGTGGGGTCTAGTACCACCACTCCCATGTATGTGCATCATCTTGCCCCCAATGCAATTAGTCGAACATAACCTGGGGTGTGGGCCCTGCACACTGGCACCATCCCAGTGGCGACTCACTCCATTACCTCAACAAGCATTAAAAATGGGTACACCTGCCTTGGTGACACATGACCCTGACTGAGCATCTCCTACTGACCATAAAGTATGCACCTCTATATCTTAAGGGCTAGCAGTCTGGGGTCTTCACCTAAGTGCAGCAGCAAGAATACATGTTTAAGCACACTGTAGAATGACAGTACTCAGCACATTTGTGGATCATTAGAATGCATTGCAATTACAGCTCCTAAAGGCATCACAGATTAAATCACTGGATTACACATATACAGCCAGACACCCTAGCAGGAATGTCTGACAACATAACCCCACTTTGCTTATGACATCACCTCACACCAGTGCTTCACATTACACATGTGACCTTCAGTCCCTCTAAAAGAAAAAACATTAGTAAAAGCATTTCTGGTGCAATTACACCTCTTCTCCTCCAGGGGATGGCCTTCTCCAGACATCCCCAACTCAGCCCTTCACTCCTGGATGCACTTCTCAATACACCCTCAGCTGTAGAACAAAAGTCCCAGCCCAGAAGGTGTTAAATGTAGACTGAGTCCTTGAGGGGTTATTCCTTTCAAGTCCCCATGTGACTTAGGGAGGGACTCCTCTTCGTGCTGAGGGGGAGACTGCGCTTCTCCAAAAGCTCCCCAAGCACCTTTGCACATGGATGATGGTGACCCCGCTCTCCTGGGGCCACCACAAGCCGTGAAAATGCTGTGTTGCCCTGGCAGGCCGGTCCGGGCCTGCAAGGCAATATGGGCTTTGCCGCATATTAGAGCAGTGGCTCTCCTGCTGCTTCGGGATGAGCTGCGAAGTGGGCCTCCAGCTGCGTCTGCCACCCGTTGGAGGGTCCGGTCCCCAGGTGAATTAGAGGGCTCGGGGAGCACACCCCCAGCCGCTTAGGCAGTTTCTCTGGGCCTGGTCCCACCCGGGCCCCTGCCGCTCCTCCTCTGCTTCAGGGAGATCTGGTCCCATCCAGACCTCCCACAAGGCCACCTTGCAGAAGAGCAGCCCAGGAGCCCACCCCCGGCTGCTCCGGCCACCTCCCCGCGCCCGCACCTCTGTGTGCAGCCGCGGGAGCCGGCACATTCATTCTGGTCTACGGAGGTTCCTGCCAGTCCGGCGGACCTCGGGGGAGTGCAACGGCACTCCCCCGTCTCCCTCCAGCTTCGGGGCCCAGGGATGGGGTCCCGGGCCCCCTCCGTGACTTCAGGGCCCGAGGATGGGGTCCCGGGCCCCCTCCATTACTTCGGGCCTGGGGATGGGGTCCCAGGCCTCCGCCTCCTTTCTTCGCAGGGAACATGCCTGCGCTCCCCATCTTCACTGGTTCACAGGGGACCAGGGTAGGCTCTTGGCACCCGCGCCACCCGCATCTTCACGGGGAGCACGACAGGGCTCCCTAGCTTCAGCGGGGCACCTCTTCGTGGGGGAGGCAGGCCGGCGCTCCCACCGACTTTGCTTCTTTGGGGGATGGGGTCCCGGGCCCCTGGGAAAATGTTCACGGGGTGCAAGGGCGCCCCCTGCTTCCACATTACCGGGGCACAGGGTGCGCTCCGGGCCCCCTCCTGGTGCAACTTCACGGGGCACATCAGCGTCCCCCGACTTTCCTTCCTCCTGGGCCAGCCCCCGGGACCTGACCCACCCCAGGGGCATCTCTGAGACTGGCGGCTGAGCCCCCCGCACTTCGTCATCGGTCTTCTTAGGGGTCAAAGGTTGCCTACATTCTGGGGCCATATCTCAGCCCCTGGGGGTCCGATCTGCCCCATTTGCGTGTCTTCTTGCTCCTGGTGGCGCCCCCAGCCACTAGGAGCACTCTCCTTTGCCCCCTGGGTTTCCAAGAGGGTGCATTCTGCAGGGAGCGGTCTTCAGTGGCTCCCTGCAACAGCCTTTTGCCTGGCTCTCCTCCTGGGCCTCACTTCTCCCTGTGCAGAGGCCCCTGCTTCTGCGCACCGATCCTGGGCTCTTCTTCTGGCACTGTTAGGGCCCTGGGGGCAGTCAGGGGGTTCCTCCTTCCAACTGCCCATTGCCAGGCTCCAGCACCTTCCGTATCAGCAGACCACACCCCAGAGAGAGCTTCTCTTCCTGTGCAAGCACTTTTTAAAAGTTGAATAGGGGGCTGGCAGGAAGTCTCCGTTGGTCCTATCAAACAGCGACACATCACTTCCCTGCCCCTGCTCCCGCCTTATTGTCCAGGTTTGTTCAAAATGGTGTCACCCAGGGTACCTGGCCACATGGTCTCTGAAACAAAACCCCTCCCCCCCCTCACTGCCTTCCCTCCTTGGTGTAGCCTGGTGCCTGGCACCCAGTGATAGCTACTGATGGATGAGCCTGTAGCCTCACCCACCTTCTCTTCGTGGAGAGCAGGCCTTAGCTTGTGGAGGAAAGGTTATTAATCCATCCAGCTGATGTCAGCCCTCAGTCTGGCCCTGGTTATGACTGACTCAGAGAAATTTGACATTTCTGGATGGCCCAAAAGCAGCACAAATATGACTTTGGACTCTGCAGAATACTCCTTTTCACATCCGCTACAGTGGACTTTAGTGCGTATCTGGAATCTGTAGGCCTTATGAAAGTTAATCTAGCACATGGGCTCCACATCCCCATAGGGGAATAATGAAGTGAAAAACAGTAAAACACACTGACTTTCCCTGGCCTGTTCCTTCCCAGTGTATAAAGCCTATTCCATGTCACCATCTACTTCTGCACAAGTCCTGCCACACCCTTCATCTTGTAGCTGCTCCCGGACTGCACACGCTTAGGAATCTCCGCTGCGCAGCCCCTACACCTGTGCACACGCATGTACACATGTGTCTGCATGTAACCAGCCCAGTGCCCCTTACTCCAGCTGCTGCGCAGCCGCCTGTTCACGTCAGGGGGACCCCAGTAAAATCCCTATGCAGTCTCTTACATCCTGAGTTCACTGTGGGTGAGTCCCAGATTAGGAGGCTCCCCCACAATAAAAGCTCAACAATAAGGGGCTCAAAAAGCAAAAAAATCTAGGCGGCCATAGTGTCAGAACCACGTTCTAACTCCAGGGTAAGCTCCCCTTTCACCGTGGCCACCAGGGATTTTGGTTTGCTAACTTAAACTCACTGGCTGGCACAGGGGAGCACAGTGGAGCACACGGGGAAGCACAAGAGAGCAGAGTGATTTTCAAAGAAGAATGCTGCGTAGATCACTAACGTCGAGCTCTTTTGTATACTTCTCAATCATTGTATCCTTATATAGTGTACACTTTATTGGCGTTTATATTTTATTCTGTATAATTTACTTTTGCCTTGTGAGGTTTTAACAATGTTATGTGTGGTAGTGTTCACTGAGACATGCGGTCCGTTTCTTGCGTTCAACAGATACGGAGTTGACTGTTGAAGGGGATCGCATGAGTGCAGGCTGATGAGTTCGCATTATCCACTTACTCTGTTACTGAAGAAAATAAAAGAAATTGAAGAACTCACTTTCCGTCTTGTGGATGATTACTCTCCACTACATATTGGCGGCAAGCGGAAGGAAATTACTGTTGGTGGTGGAAACAGCAGCTCACCGGCAACGCTAATGTTTGTTAATGTTAGTAGCACTGAAGTTCACAGCGTTCCTGTCACCTATTTGATTGATCTTTCAATCAAGTGACTTGAAGGAACTTAGAGTCTTAAAGGAAAGGAAGAATTTGGGACTATCTGAGTCAAATCGGTGGTGACGTGTTGTCCAGGCAGGCTGCGCTGGACAGCGTAGGCAGCTTCTAACAGGAACAGGAAAGCAAACGGCGCAAGTGTCTATTGTTCAGGCAAGAAAAAAAGCAACATGATCTTGATTTTTGAATGCAAAGCACCCCAGACTGTCATATAGATATATATAGCTTGTATGTTGTGTTAAGTTAGCATGAGCTTTTTAGGAGTTTAAACACCATTTTACCTTTCTGCTGCTTTTGCACACGACACATAGCTGCTGCTTTAGCTTTGAGCCTAGTAAAATGTTTTGATTCATGCGAGAATAATATGTTGCTACTCTGATATCAGTCTTGCTTGGCGAGCTGTGTCTGTACAGTGAGTGCAGAAACCTTCAAGGATATCTGAACACAGTGGTTGTTGTGAGCTCTGATCTTCGCACGTTCCTAGACATAACATACATGCAGCTGCAGCCAAGTTCTGGCTTTAGGCGCGTTTTATATTGCTTTGCACAAGAGCATACACACACACTTGATGGTGCTTCGCATGCAGAGAGCTGGTGGAAGATGATGTGATCCCTTACCACAAGGATCTTGAGGTATGGGGCCGCCCTGCTAAAACCCAAAGAGACCTTCTTAGATATAATATAGTATACTAGCTAGGGAGGGTGAGAATTAGGTTTTGTTAAACCCTATTCATTTTAGCATAATACCATGCTTTCACCGTTTGTGTTCTACGGACTAGTGACTATGCTGATTACTTTGTTTCTTATAATATGTTTGCTTGTATTAGCTAAGATACTGCGTTTGAGAACACTGCATTAGTGAATAAACATTTCAAATATGCATGTATCCTCTTTTACTCATTGTTCTGGATTGAAATGATTGTATAACGAAAGAGTGTTCATGTGTTCCACGTTACCTGAGGTGTACTAAGTCCATATTCTGGTTTGACTAAGCATTGGGAGTTTGTGATAACCAATGAGACACTGTAGCTAGTCGGGTAGGGGATTTTTGGGTACTAAGGTGAGTTTTGGCACACCCTAATTCACTGAGGTTCCAAGCCTCTATGCACAGTACTGTATGAGCACGGAATCCCTGCGACATGGCGCCCAACCGTTAGTGGTCTTATTGCATGATACTTGAGTAGTACATCATTTGGTCCTTAACCCCTTCACTGTTGTTTCCGGTTAATGGTGGTGTCGGACAAACCTACCAGTATTCGTATTGGTCCTTTCAAGCTTGAATCTTTCTAAAACGGTTTCATTGAGTTACTACCCAGTTGTGCTACAAGGTTTCCTTCGTACCTTTTTCTTTCTGTGTCACTATGGCTGCGTTGAACATTGCGCAACATAGCCGCATTGCGGTGCGCAATCATTTGCAGAATTATAATGTCCCCAAGGATGGCTTGGCCATGATAATGGTGGTGAGGGCAGAGGTGGCTTACCCGTATGCGATTTTTTACTCATGGGTGACCTTCCCAGCTATGAACGCAGATACGCGTGTGTTCGACACGTACACTCCCACGGCTGTGCCAGCAGAATATGCACCATATAGGGCACAGGAGATTCCTATAGATACTTGGCAGCATCAAGTTTGGTTTAATGGCGCCCTACCCCACTCTTTGACACCTCCGAGGCTAGGTCCTTTGTCCATTCCTGGCGCAACTTGGCCTGATTTGGCTGGATTTACGCCTCATCCTCAGCACGGGGCATGTAACGTGGCTGAGTTAAGACAACTACATGGGGTCGCAATTAGCGTGATTAGGTCGTTAGTGCAATACATAACTCGTAATCTCCCGGGGCCCCGGGTGGTGCGGCGCTTCCTGCCGGACAGGGCGGAATGAAGCTCAGTCCCGTTATGGTCAACGCTGTAATGGGCAAGCGCCCTCAAGAAAAGGATGATTTAAATTTCCTTTCTGGCTTGCCGAAAAGTTTGATCAGCTGGAAGCAGTATTTCCTAACACGTCTCCTGGTGAAAAACACAGGATTCTGACAATTAGCTTACCGAAAGACTTGACCCCCGAAGTCGGTGACTGTGAGACCTGGGGTAAGACATTTGCGGCGGTCTACATGAGGTGTTACGGCATTCCGTCTATGACTGTCCTGCCGACGGTCCTTAAACGTGTTCAAGATGAACACGGACCAGAGGCTGCAGCTGAATTGGGTATGCGTCTCTGTGGCACCTTTGATGTGGTTTCCGATCTCATTCTTGCTAATGTCAAGGGGGATGTGGTGAACTTTCAGGTTGCCAATGCTTTGCAGGCGATTCCCGATGCCAAAAAACCCCGGCAGTTGGCGAGGATTATTGTGGCGGCTCTTTCTGTAAGCTAATTGTCAGAATCCTGTGTTTGGTATTGGTGGTGCTAGTATTGGTGAAGGTGGTATTGGTGGTGGTATTGGTGGTGGTATTGGTGGTGGTGGTATTTGTGGTGGTGGTATTTGTGGTGGTAGTATTGGTGGTGGTGGCATAGGTGGTTGTCATGGTATTGGTGGTGATGGTATTGGTGGTGGTGCTGGTAGTGGTATTGGTGGTGGTGATATTGGTGGTGGTGGTAGTATGGTATTGGTATTGGTATTGGTGGTGATGGTGGTATTGGTGGTGGTGGTGGTGGTATTGGTATTGATGGTGGTGGTGGTGGTATTAGTGTAAATGTAAATGTATTTGAGCTTGTAAAGCCCACTGCTACCCGTAGGTTTCCGGGCGCTGTATAACGCTGGGGAACCTGTCCTGGCTTTCCCTGTGAGATGGTCCCTATTGGGCAGCCCCAAGGTGAAGCCAGGCAACCCGGCGTTGATGGGGCTGTTTGTGGGGATTAAGCAAGCTATTGCCCAGAGTTGCTGAGTGGGACCCATGGTTAGAGTGGCACCGAAGGCGAGATTTATCGAGCCCGCTGACATTGGCCCAACACCCTGCCGCGTCGGGAATTGAACCCTGGTCCCGGGTCGACCTCTGCTTCTGGGTCTGCCGCCTCTAACCAGTGAGCCACACTACTCCACTGTGGCTCACTGTGGTGCAGTGGTATTAGTATTGGCGGTGGTATAGGTATTTGCGGTGGCACTGGTATTGGTGGTGGTGAGGTAATAGAAATTTTACGTGGCCAATGTGTCCCCTGCATGTACCCTATGTATGTCCATGTCACCATGCGATTTCCCTCTCATGCCTGTAATAATAATGCCTCTGCATTTCCGTCCAACATTAGTATGTCAGTTACCAAGCCTGCCACGTTAATTCTGCATTGAGGCCTATGTTGCCCATGTTGCCAATGTATTTGCATGGTGCACGTTTAAACTTGTTTTTGTGGCTCAGCCGAGCCAGGACCCGAATTCAGGCTCCATGCCTCCTGTCACTCTGAAAGCTGCAGTTTAGCTATGTATCCCTGAACTCTCACATACTTCCTGCTCAGCCGAGAGGTGCCCAGCCCGGCCTGCCAAGACAGTATTTTGCTTACAGTTATCTGCTCTGCTCCACAGAAACACATTCCTGCTTAATGAAGAAGGTAAACATAATCCGCCTGCAGAAGATAGGGCCTAGCCTTTCTGTCTCCATCCAAGTGATTTGCAGAACTCGCATCCCTAGAAGGCCCATGGCCCCCACGCAATGCACGAAGAAATATATGCATACACTAACATTTAGTGATGAGCAGCCTTTGCTCGAGCGACCTTTAGATAATACATCCTCCAAACTCAAGATATCAGATAATACCAGAAGTGCAGGTCGTTCTGACACTCAAGGCTTCTCTACTAGCACGAAAGTCAGCTCCCCCCAGCTTCCCCCAGTTACACGTCAATTCCACGTCATGACCAAGTTGCGCACACAAGTAGGGTAAAGGTTCCAGCAGACCACGCAGACCCCCCCATGTATCCACCCACCTATGACACACCTATGACTCATCAAGGGAACACCCACGTGTACGCCTTCTTACACGCCCTTTTGCACGCCCATGTGCTCTTATCTCTCTTTCACTTGCTCCGCCTGGAGCGCTCCGCCTTCTCCATGCAAGTTAATGTATGTTTAAAGTATAAATAATGTACTCTGTGAATAAAGTTCAGATGACGATCCTTCCTGATCCCTAGTGGTGATGGAACCCGATTCTCCCTTAACTCGAGTTACTGAAATAAAGCCCTTCTGAATCGGACACCACGGACTCTGCCTCTCATTATATGCATGACCTCTTGTTTAAGTATAGAAATTCCGACAGGGTAATAATTTTATTTACCACAGTGGTATTGGATTGATGGTGGTAGGGGTATTGATGGTATTGGTGGTGGTATTCGTGGTGGTAGTATTGATGGTTATATTGGTATCGGCTGTGGTACTGGTATTGGTGGTGGTGGTATTGGATTGATGGTGGTGGTATTGGTTTTGGGGGTATTGGTGATGGTGGTTTTCAGCCGCGGACCGTGGAGGGAGTTCCGTGGGGCAGAAGGCGGGCGGGGGAAGGGGAGGGTGGGGGGTGCTAAACACCGGAATATGGATAATGTGAGGTAAGTAAACAATTTAATAAATAAAACGAATCTCGTAGCGCGCCCTGCATCTCAAAAGGCATCTCGTTTTATTTATTAAAGTGTTTACTTACCTCACATTATCCATATACCGGTGTTTAGCACCCACTACCCTGCCCCTCCCCCGCCCCGCCTTTCTGCCACATGGAACTCCCTTCACGGGCTACAGCTGGTGGTATTGGTGGTGGTGAGGTGGTAGTATGGGTAGAGGTGAATTTGGATGGTGGTGGTTTCGGTGGTGGTGGTATTGGTGGTGGTGGTATTGGGGCGGTGGTGTATTTGTGGTGGTAGTGGTGGTATTGGTGGTGGTGATATTGATGGTGGTATTGTTGGTGGTGGCAAGAACAAGAGCTGATGGTGTAAGGACTCGCATTTAATGTGGCAATTAGCTCTCTGTTGAATCATTCTCAAACGATTTGCACATGATCTTAAATTCTTTTTGATGGATTTCTTTATATGTTTGTTGTTTGAGTTTTTTGTTTCAGAAAGGATAAATAGCCCATTTAACTGCTTTTGACAATACCTTCACTGGCATGGACTTAGAAATACAGGTCAGGCTGGTGAAACAACGCACACCAGGGCGTAAAGACGCACGCCGGCCCTTCAGTGGCTTCATTTACTCTTCTTTCAAGGAAACTGCCTACCCTGCGGTGTTCCTTGTTCGGATTATGTGACAGTTTCCACCTGCACTGCAGGGGGGGGCACCGAAGAAATACTCACAAAAAGGTGTCAAATAATATAAAAAGAGACAGGGAAAGTGGTAGCTGTGCTGAAGGGCCCGGCTGCGTCACTCCAGGCACGCTGCGTCACTGCAGGCGCTCTGCGTGGGAGGATGATTGCGCGCTGCGTGAACCCTGACAGGTGCCACGAGGAGGCGGGCACAGACGGGAAGTGGTCATCAGCTGTCACCAAACAGGTACCTCCAAGGTTTGCAGCAGAGAAATATGCAGGGATAACTGACTGCTTCGAAAAGATGTTATTTCACAATCATGAGTCAAGATTAAAGTCTCTAATGTTTAGTGAGCATAAAACTCGAATGGTCATCAAAGGGTAAAAAAAACGATTCAGGCTAAGCCATAAGAGGAGACAGCAGCACCTTTTAATGCGGAAGTGGTGCTGTGTAACAAGAAGAAACTGCACACAAACCTGCACTGTGAGTGACACGTGATGAAAGATGCAGGGAGCACTTTCTTTCACTCCTATGCGTCTTAATATAGATTTACAATGTATGGATGATTGAGCAGAGTATCAGAGGGCCGTGCATCCTCAAGCAAGTATTCACTATACTATAAAGCAGGCGTGTGTGTTCCAACATTATACATTTCGATCAGAAGGTGCATTAAACTAGTCGGGTTTTATTTCGGAATAAGCCACATTAGGTGTATGCAAGGCAACTGGAATGATTCAATATTGCTTTTTCTGGATGACAACACATCACCCTTGACCGACCAAAGTTGGAATCTATAGTATAGAGTTTGCAAAGATTCAAGAACAGGAGACCAATACAGATTGAGTTCTAAACTGAGTAGGGACACGCATCTAGATTAGGTATCTCCCGGGCATTGGATTCATTGCAGAAACATGTAAAAAACGATTGTGGCAAGAGAGCCCATCTTTCCTGTTAGATTCGATGTTTTTGCTCGACCACATGTCTGTGTTTTTATTTCCACTGATACCCGACTTTCGCCCCTGTCACCCTCTGCATCTTCAGTTTAATTGATGCTCCGTCCACCCATGAGAAGTGTCACTGCACAGAGAGTGAGGCCGGACACAGTGCAGTAAAAAGGGTCCTTTGCCAAGGATAGAAGGAGGTGGATACTGTTCTTACTGCTTTCACTCTTTTTGTCTTATTCTGCTGAATGATGGTCCTAAAAAATACAAGTGTTACTTGTAAAATACTCTGGTACTTTGGCAATCTCTGCTTTGTATAAATATGCATAATAAAATAAAATAGGAAGAACAAGGGGGCAGGAGTATTAGACATTCCTCCAGGGGAGTAGGTGTCCTGCAGTGGCAGGGGCAGGGGAGACAAAGATGGCTTCCACTCAGCGTGTGCTTGGTTTCAGTTTCATTTCAATACCATGAAAAGAGCTGAGAGGGTCTAGGAGGACCACGTTAAACTCTGTAGTAAAAGAGACTCGGGGCTACAGAGTGACAGTATTTTCAAACACTAGATTGACAGTATGTTTTTCAGGATAGCAGTGAAGCTTTTTGGATGGATTGGCATTATTTTAGCAGAAACTGTAGATTGCCTTGAGACCAGTGCATAATGCCTCCCAGGACTGATCTTTCAGATCACACTGCCACGTCTATGATTAGAATCCAACTGGGTTTGATTGAAACCTGTAACTTCTGATTTAGAGACGTTTTGGGGTACATGACGTATTCTTGAGGGAGGACTTTCAGAATATTGGGGTACCAGAGTGGCATGAGCATTTGAACCGAATGATTTAGGCAATGGCATAATGAAACATGGAGGCCCCCCCCACACCCTAGACCCAGTCAGGAGTTCTCAGGCCAGGGGCCCGTGCACACTGCCCGAGGGGCCCACCTGGAGCTCAGGGATCCCCCCACACTGGATGGGCAGGGGCTAATGTTACGCCACTGGTTTTATGCAGGCAGACTGACAGATTGCTCTGAGCCAGGGTAAAAGACTCTTGACAAAAGTTGGCCTTGCCCAATCTTTCTTTAGCGTACAGTCAATATTAAAAGGACAAGTTCTGCGTTATAATAAAGACATATTATTATTTAACACTGAGGAGATGTTTTGGACGGATGAGAACAATTACTGCTGAGGAGAATTACCGGTTCCACCCAGTAGCATATATAACTTATTGAAGGTGGTTCTATTTTATGGCTAACAAAGTAAACAAAAGAAGATGATGGATAGAGCTCTGAAACTTTTCAGACACTCCCCCCAGTCACAGATCTAGGTTGAATCCATCATTGTTCTTTAGTTCACTTCACCACCCCAGTTCAGACCCAGCCATATGCAAACAGTTTTGACCCTGTGCCCCATGGGAACCGTCTGCCCGAACTGCCAAGCCATGTCCTCCCTCAACCAGAAACAAGCATCCTGTGACCGGTTTCGGGTTCATAACCCTCATCAGCCAGGCTATCTTGAATCCAGTGGCAAAGTGAGCAAGGGACCCACGTCTGGGCATACACTGCCAACTTAGGGCGAACAAAGCAAAACCAAAGGGGATGATGAATGGTGTTGAACAATGCAAGCACTCACCCCAGTCAACTGAACTGGGTTTAATCCATCATCATTCTTTAGCTCACTCCGCCACCCTAGTTCAGACATGGCTAATAGGCAAATCAGTCTGACCCTGTGCCTCAAGGGAACAGTCCAGCTCGAACTGCCAACCCATGTTTTACCTGGATCAGAAACAAGCATCCTGGGACCTGTTTCTGGCTAATCAGCTGTCATCAGCCAGGCTATCTTGAATCCAGTGGGCATGGGCCCGATTCACAGAACTAACTTAAGACAAAATCCTAAACTTACTACTTTTGGTATTCGCAGAAGTTAGGATTTTGTCTTAAGTCTGTCTTAAGTCTGTCTTAAGACAAATTTAAGACAAAATCCTAACTTCTGTGGATACCAAAAGTAGTAAGTTTAGGATTTTGTTTTAAGTTAGTTCTGTGAATCTGGTCCAAAGTGAGCAAGGGACTCACGTCTGGGCATACCCAGATCTGTGAGTGGGGGTGAATGTATGTAGCTTAATGACCGTGCCACTTCTAACAATCTCAATATTAACCTAATTGCAGCACAAGGGAGGGCCTAAATATAATACTGTTTAATGCTATGCCATGCACTGATTAAAACTTGTTGATAGCTTCCAGTTTAGTGGTTGTTAATTCCCTTCGAAAGTCCCCTTTAATTTGCGTGTTCTTTTACCTTTGCCCTCTGTAGTGTGGGTGTGTGGGTAGGCCTAAGCGACCAGCATGGCCACGTGCGCAGGGGTGGAAGCGCGGAGCATCAGCCAGTAACCACACACTCGTCTCATTCGGAAGTGACGTGCCCGAGCGCGCGTCCTTCTTTTATTGGACCCCGCAGGCCACGCCTGGCCTGCGGATGCGTGGATGCGTACGTGCGTCTGCTAGAGTGCTAACCGCACTACATCTCTATCCAACTCTCAACAATTTCAAAATATTCATTAAACTGTTCATGAAGCGAATATACAATGATGAAAAGGTACTTGCGTGCTCCCCGGTTGCAGAATTTAGGAGCTCAGGTGGCAGACATAGTCGTTGAGTTTCTGGTTGGGGCGGGGGTTGGGCCTCAGACTGTAACAAGGCGTGCGGCCCGAACCTCGATCCCCGGGGTGGACCTGGCTCCGGACAGGGGTGGAGTGTGTTGATGCTTCAGGCTCTGGCGTGAGGCCCCCGCCGTCTGCTGCGGAGCTGCTCGCCGCTTCTGGTGCTGTCGCTCCGGGTGTTTCGGGGATATCCTCTTGGGCTTCAGCACTTGCATTGCCGGCTGGAGTGATTACTTTGAACCACGACGAGTTCCTTGACACTTCTTCTCCCTCCTTGTTGGCGGTCACCATGGTGCCCTTCGTGTTGGTGACCGTCCACGGCCCGGGTTCATAGAAAGTCCGAAATTTTCCCCCGGGTCGTCGATTCTTGATGATGACCCGGTCCCCTCGATGTAGCTGCCTTGGGGTGGCCCTGCGGCGGTTGTTCGCCCGCATGTTATTCCTGCGCCGGCGTCTTTGTGCGAGTTCCTGCATCTCATCCGGTTCCTCATCTTCCCTCCTTGGCCCCGGCGGCACGGGGAGGAAGTCCCTTTGTTGGCCTTGAAACATCAACGACCATGGGCTTCTCAACGTGGTGCAATGGGGCGTTCCCCGGTACTCTCTCAGGAATTCGTGCAGTCTCTGTTCGGGGTCGGCCTCTTCGACCACTGCGATCCTGAACATTTTGTTAAGTGTTCGCATGAATCGCTCCACCTCCCCGTTGGCTTGTGGCCACTGGGGAGTGATGCGCCGGTGGATGATGCCTCGCGTCGTCATGAAGGTGGCAAACTCCGCCCCCTGGAAGGGAGGGCCATTGTCGCTTTTGAGTTCACCAGGCAGGCCGAATAGGGAGAACATCTTTTCAAGTGCTGGCCCCACGTGGGTAAAAGCCGTGGATTGTATTTTCTCTACGAGGGGGTATTTGGAATAAGAATCTATGACCACCAGAGTGTGCCCCTCACCGGGGAAGCTCCCAAAATCCACACTGACCTTTTCCCATGGAGCTGTGCAGGCTTCCTCCGTAATGATGGGGACTGGACGTTCCGGGTCACTGGTTAACTGGCAGGACATGCAGTTCTTCACATACTCGTCCACAGTGCTTTCTAGTGCGGGGAACCACACCTTCTCGCGCATGCGCGCTTTCATCTTGGTGACCCCTTGGTGACCTCCGTGTGCCAGTTGGGTGGCCCGATGTCTGAGTCGCCTTGGTATCACGAGGCGCGTCCCTCTTAGGAGTGTGCCCTCCTCCGTGGCGCTAAGTTCATGGCGGATCTGCCAATACTTGGTGAGGGTTTCCTTGTCCGCCGCCGACCAATTCGGGGGGGGCCGGAGATATTCCGTCCAGGACCCTTCTTGCACCGCCTGGAGTGACCGCATGTAGGGGAGGTCTTCTGTGGCTGCCTCCTTGATTTCGTCTAGAGTCATACACTGGGGGCAAGATGTGAGAGCCACCCACTGAACGTAGCCATCACACTCCTCATCAGTGGCTGCTAGTTCTCGCGGCAGTGGGTGCCGTGATAGATAGTCGGCTGGGTTTTTGGCTCCGGGTCTGTAGATGACCTCCATGTCATAAGTTTGGAGCTGGATCACCCATCTCTCGATTCGTGGCGGTGGATGGGGGGCAGTGCCCTTGAAGAGTGGCACCAAGGGTTGATGATCTGTGACCATGACGAAGGCTTGTCCATGTAAGTAAAGGTGGAAGTGTCCGCAAGCCCACTTGATGGCTAGCGCTTCGCGCTCAATCTGGGCATATCTAGCCTCGGTGGGAGTTAGGGCTTTGCTCGCGAATGCTAGGGCGGTCCATTTCCCTGGTTCATGTTCTTGTGTCAGGACTGCCCCGAGTCCCACAGGGCTGGCATCCACGATTACCTCAGTCCGCTTGGTCGGATCGAAGTATGAGAGGGTGGCGTTCTCCAGAAGCGCTTCTTTTATGCTCCGGAAGGCGTCCTGTTCTTTGGGGCCCCAGGTCCAGGCGGCATCTGCCTTCGTCAACGCTCGGAGAGGCTCGCTGCGTGTGGCCAGTCCTGGGATGAAACGGCCGCAATATGTGGCCATTCCGAGGAAGCTCCTCACTTCCGTGGGCGATTGGGGTGCTGGGGCGTCCTTGATGGACTTCGACTTTCGCGGGTCGATCTGGACTCCTTCCTGGTTGAACACGTAGCCAAAGAACTCAATTGAGGACTGGAAGAATTGGCATTTCTCCTTGTGGAGTGTTGCTCCATGTGCACTGAGTCTCTTCAGCACATCCCGCAAGTGTTTGTAATGTTCGGAGGCCGTGGCTGAGTGTATGAGGATATCGTCGCTCACATTGATGACTCCTGGCAGCCCTGAAAGCAGCTCCCTGATGGTGTTCTGGAACACCTCGGCGGCCGACGATATTCCGAAGTTGAGTCACTTGTACCTCCGGAGGCCCAAGTGAGTGCTGAAGGTGGTTATGAAGCGGCACTCTTCAGCGAGCGGCAGTTGATGGTACCCCGCATTAAGGTCGATTTTGGAAAACCACTTCGAGCCGTTCACATCGGCTATGATGTCATCCATCGTCGGGGTCAGATGTCTTTCCCGCTTGATTGCCGCGTTCGGCAATCTCATATCTATGCATAGCCGGACCTCGCCCGGCTGCTTGGGTTTTTCGACGATGACCATGGGCGACACCCACGGGGTGGGCCCGGTTACCTTCTCGATGACCCCTAATTTCTCGAGTTTCACCAGTTCCTTCTCCACCAACGGCCGCAGGTGGAATGGGATTCTCCGATGGCGGAGAGCGGTGGGAGTGATGGTTTTGTCAATGTGCAGTTTGATCGGTGCGCATTTGATGCACCCCAGGCCTTTGAACAGCTCGGGGAAGCGTTCCAGAAGTTCTTCTACCTGGTGGTTCCGTATGTGGTTGCCAAAAGCGATGAGCTTCAGGTCCTCCGCCGTGTGGCTGCTTATTAGGGTGTCGGCCTCTCGATCAATGATGTGGATCGTTGCGGTTACTTCCACGTCGTCAGCCCGTATGGGTGTGACTATCTTCCCTTTCAGGGGAAGCGGGGTGTCGGCGCCATACGCAAATATCTTGGTCTTGGAGTTTAAGACCTCCGGGCGAGGGCGCAGCTTGTTGAATTCTTGTAGGCCCATGACATTGACGGTGGCTCCTGTGTCAATGACGGCCTTCACTTCGCTCTCACCTACGTGGATCACACACGTTGGCTGCGGCCGTCGTCTGATTTTTAGTTCCCTGGCGAAGGAGACCACATACGCCTCCTCCTCGTCCTCGGAGTCTGATTCAACCTGCGACGATGGTAGGAATTTGTCTGTCCTCCCCGGAGGTGATTCTGCAATGGATAGTTGGCGGACCGCTTTGGCGGCTGTCCATGATTTCTGCGAGTTTGGGGGTTTGTTCCTCCGGCGGCAAACCGCTGCGAAATGATTTGGGATTCCGCAGTTCCCGCAGACTTGGCCTTGGGCAGGACAGTCTCTGGCCGCATGGGGTTCGTGTCCACAATATCCGCACCGGCCCTGTGGTGCGTCTCGCCGGGCTCCTTTTCTTCCTGGGCCACGTGGTCGTGCCCGTACTGCGTCAGCCCGCTCATTCCTGGTCGTTTCCGGTTTGGCGGGAATCTTATGCAGTGCTTGCTCCATGGCCGTGGCCCTGGCATCCGACAGTTCATGAGCTCTGGCCAGGACAAGGATGTCCTCGAGCGAGATCCCGGGCTTTCTTAGGATGTGGCCCCTCAGCGTTTTGTCCCGACACCCTTGTATTAGCTGGCGCCTAATTGCCTTGGGTTGGTCTTCGTCCGTGGAACTGGCCAGTTCCCGGACCCGAGTGTGGAATTGATCCATCGATTCACCTTCTCGTTGGCGGGCTTGTCCCAGCTTAAAGACTTCGAAGTCCACATTCAGTTGCGGGTCAAAATGGTTGTTTAATGCGGTGACCGCAGCAGCATACGTGGTTACTCCCGCCGAATTGGGTAAGTGTTTGAAGAGTCGAAATACCTCGTCCCCCGCGTAGTGAAGGAGCAGCGATCGTTTCACCGCGTCGTCCGTTTCTCTGGTGACCACGAAGTAATTTTCAAGTCTCTCTAGCCACACCTTCCATCGGGGTGATGCTGTGGATGGGTCACTCGCTTCGCTGAAAGGCGGCAGCACTCCAGCAGCAGCATGCTGGAACGGGATGTTGATGACCGGTGCCGCTGCTGCCTCGTCCACCATGGCGGCTGTGCCCGAATGTTAGTGGGTCGACAAACCGCGGTGATACCTCGGCGTGTGTTAGGCAGTCTTGGGTCGCTGGGGCGGACCCGCCAGAATGAGGGCACGTTGGTTTCTTCGCGGTAGGCACCGCGGGGTGGTGTCGATGGTACCACCCGATGAAAGGAGCGAGGGTTGGTATCCCTCCACTCGTCGCCAATGTAGTGTGGGTGTGTGGGTAGGCCTAAGCGACCAGCATGGCCACGTGCGCAGGGGTGGAAGCGCGGAGCATCAGCCAGTAAACCACACACTCGTCTCATTCGGAAGTGACGTGCCCGAGCGCGCGTCCTTCTTTTATTGGACCCCGCAGGCCACGCCTGGCCTGCGGATGCGTGGATGCGTACGTGCGTCTGCTAGAGTGCTAACCGCACTACACCCTCTACAATTTCCTGAGTAGTAATGGTTGTATGCCAGAATAAAGTTCTTTCTTTTCTTAAATCAAGCACTGGCTATTAATCGATTGTTTTGAAATAATTTATTAAGTTCTAAGTTTCTACCCCACAATACCTCTGGGAATAAACCTTGAAGTGTTCGAGTTCACAGCCCAGCAGATCAAAGGCTAATCGGATGCACTTATTGCTCAATTTTGGGGTTCAATGATAGCCTAAAGCTCCAGGTCACGAGTGGAAAAAAATAATTTCAGCATAGCAAACCAATTACCCTGGGAATACTGAATCAGTTCCCACAAGTATTCTTTCATTTTTTTAAATGTAATATGCCACCCCAAATCCATGCATAATTTGTATAATTCTGGCATCATTTTCTTTTGCATATATTCCTTGTTTGCCAAAAGCTGCTGGGATTCTCATTTTGTTCTGAGCTGCATCAGCTGTCTCTGGAAGGTGCTACATTCATTTGAAGGAACGAGGGGGCAGCTGCTCATGCTGCTTCAGTAGAGCTTTTAAACGAACCTCTTAATGGACTTTCCATTCCAAGACCCTAGCATGCCTTCCAAGACTGTACTTGAAGTTGTTGCAAACAGCATTACCCTGATGTCCAACGCACCCCTAGTCCATTGCCGCAAGTTCCTTCCCCCTCCTATCACCTCTCAATGCAAAGGCCTGTGTGTAGCCTCCATGTCAAACAATCTAATCCCCGATAGACAAACTAGTGGGTGAGTTTGAATACACCTTCTGCCAAGATCTGTGTCTATCCTGCATTTTGTTTGCACTTTAAAAACAAGTGGCCTGCTTGCCAAAGGACATAGTTCGAGATCAGCTGAGGGAAGCCTGGAGCGAAAGGACAGGAACCGCTCTACTGACTCTAGTTGCGGAGTTTGAGGATGAAATAGAAAGGATTGGCTTCCAGTGTAGTACTTTTGGGGCTGAGGGCTGAGGGCTGCTGGCTGAAAATGGCTTGCGTGGTTTGCTAGGAACATCTCTTTTACGAGGGGCTACTTACCCAAGGACCCTGCACCCGAGCATCATATTCCATTGCTGATCGGATAAGGGACATAAGCCAAGTACGCCTTCTGTTTCCAAATCACAGATGCTGTTCCCTTGATACAGTAGTCTTTCTTCCCCCACCCCTTTGGAGCTGCCAGAGTCTTTCCTCATTTTCTACCGCCATTACAGACGAACTGCACTATATCATGGTTATTCAGGTTTCATAACTTCTGCACTGAAATTTTAGCGAATTTTTGCGAACTCTTAAGCAAAAGCAGCGTGACTTGGGGCCATATGTATCATACTACCGTTTAGCGAATTCCAAATAGCGAATTTTAAGGAATAGCTATTTGGAATTCGTAAAAACAGTATGTATGTACAAAATCGCTATTAAATAGCGATTCTTTACCATTCCTAATATGCGATTAGCAAATTGCTAATCGCAAATTGCCCATTCATTTCCATGGGCCAGGAGGCCCATAGGAATGAAGGTGCAATTTGTGATTAGCAATTAGCTAATCGCAAATTAGGAATTTCTTCAAGGGTGCAGGGGTGTCCCAAGAACACCCTGCTGCACACCTGAAAAAGACATTTGGGGGCATATGGCGCACATACATGCCCTAAGGGCATGTATGGGCGTCATATGGCACCTTTTGTTTTTTGGAAAAAAGCTTTTTGAAAAGAAATCGCAAATTACCACCAACTAGAAGTTGGTGGTAATTTGCGATTCCTTAATGGCATTTTTTGAATATTTTTTGTTTGATACATTGCATTTAAGGAATCGCAAAATTTGCGATTCCTTAAGTGCAATCGCAAAATAAGGAATTGCACATTTTGCTATTCCTTATTTTGCATCAAACATGTTTGATAAATACCATTTGTCACATTAGCATTCGCAAAGGCCGAAATTCGCAGAATTTCAGCCTTTGCGAATGCTAATTAGCTTGATACATATGGCGCGTGATGGTTAAAGCTAATACTGCCAGGTTGTAGTCAAGAACAAATCTGGTAAAATTTCTCGCAAGGTATACTGTCTCCTCTTTACATCAACTAATACAGTGCGAAGCCCTCTGTTGAGTCCGAACCCAGTGCATGCAAGGACATGTATGCTCCAAATGCTTTCTTTCATGGAACATTCTAGCATACTAAGTACGTGCGCGGTTGTCAGGCGGCCATATTAAAGTCAGGCTGTGTGAGTTCCACAAAAGCGGATTGATGGGAAAGTGATAAGAAAACATGAGGAACAACACAGTGAGGAAGCATTGGAAAATGCAGGAAAAAGTATGCTACAGCCAATTGAAATGGAGGAAAAGTAAGTTGAAGCACAGGAACTATCGAGAAACAAGAAAAGCAAGGGGGCGGGATACAAGCCCCTTTTAAGATATGTTTAATGCAATAGATTTCACTAGCACAGCGCACGGGCTCTGCAAGCAAACCTTTAAAAAGTGTTGTAGTTAGGGGTAAAATGTTACAGAATATGATCTGTGTCTTTGTTTTGTTATCCATGCAGGTCATTAGAGTTGGAGGAGATTCACAAACCATAAAGAACGTCAAGGGCACAAGTCCAAAAGAAGAAGTGGGGGAACAAAGCAAGTTAGGCAGTATGCAAGTGACATCACATTGTGTGACAATACAGTGCAGTATAACAGGAAGTGGTATCAGAGGAAATGGCATCCCAACCCATGACCTCACAGGAAGTGACATCACAAGAACTGACATCAGATGTTAACACCTCACACATATGTTTAGTGGGTCTATCATGAGCACATTTGAGCTCATTACGATAATTACCAAGTGTGAGTTTGTGTCAGGTTTGTGCCCAAAAAAAGATGCAAAATCTAGGCTTCAATTTATACATTTATTTTTTTTAGCCGCTTGACCGCAGCGGCAATTCCGCCGCTGTGCGGCGGTTTATCGCAGTGGGCGGGGCCGCGTCGGCCAGCGGACATGCGCAGCACTACTGAGGTAGTGCGCGCGACGGCCGTTGGCCGACGCAAGCAGCGAAGGGATTAAACTCTACCACAAATAAGTAAATCTGTTCTGCCTAATTGGTTGCAAGGTCTGCATTTAAAAAAATCTCATGGGGTTAAAACATCTGTCGCAAAGATCTCTGTGTGCTCAGTAAATCTCAGGGAATAATAATATTGGTCTGATAACTTTGGAGGGTAATACATTTGCTGGAGAGATCTGTATTTTGTCTAGTCCCAGTTTTGAATCAAAGTAGTATAGAGGATTAGAGGGTTGTGTCTCCAGCAAAGCACATCATAAAACACGCAGATGGCAGATTTGTATTTTATTTAGCTAGGTAAATGAGTTGCTGCTTTTAACACAGAAATCCTTTTGTTTCTTATTCATAAATTGTAATCCTTCTAACATAGCACAGTGAGCTATAAAGGGCATGTGACTCCTACACCTTCTAACCCTCGCTGTCTTATTTAACACATCTTGTACATTTATGTGCACACATATGTGATTATAAAAGGCCTGCATCTGTGCCCGTCAGAGCTCGGAAGAAGGTGAGCTGGTCCACCCCTCTTTCACCTGTATTGTATTGTCTACCTATTGCATGTCTGAGTCCTGTAAGCTCATTTAGATGTGAAACAATTGGGAAAGAAAATCTACCCTCCCTGCCGTTCATGGGACCCTATCATCTGCTGAAGCACTAGAAAACCATAGGTGGGTACATGGAGAAATTACACAGCTTGATCATGTAGACATCTGGTGCAGAAGGCAGGTCGCAGATGCAGAAGGCAGGACGTAGACACAGACACTATGAGGAAGCGCTGATGCTGCTGGTGCGGAGGTGCGGAGGTGCGGAATTGCTTAACCATCGTGGGAGCTTGAGGATCGGCCTGCCCCCAACCCCTGTTGAATTGGTGGGCTTGTGGCTGTTGTAGGACACCATTTGTCCCCACTCCGTGTTCAACAGCTTACACAGTATACACGGCATATGCTGCATACATGGTGCCGAGCAGCCTATTTCTCCCAGCAGTGGTTAGCCAGGAGACTGCAAAGAACTACCAGTGGGATACACCGATAGTGCTAGGGGAGCCCGCTCTTAAAGGTGAGCAGGCTCTTACCAGTGAGGGAAAGCCTAGTAACAGATATGAAAATCTTAACCCCTCCCATGCTCATGATGAGCTCAGCTCGTCATGAGTCACAGTGGAGCTGTGCTCGTAATAACGGCCGCGGCTTGACCACGCACGTCTAATTCCCCGCCTGTGCAAGAGAATTAATGAGTGGGCGGGTCTGTGACGAGCTCAGCTCGTCATGAGCACAGGTTCACTGCACAGCTGAGCCGCGGACCCCAGCACATTGGGGGAATTACCACCGCTGCCAACGGATTAAAGGGGGTGCCCCTGAGCCTAAGTCTGAGGATGGGAATGTTGCCTCAAGTGGGCCAAATGCCCAGTCACCGGCACAGGAGCAAACTAAACACAGGCATTATGATGCCATGATAGGAAGAATGAATGGTATGCAAGACCGCTGATGAGCAAGCTGAGGTTCTGGCAGAAAAGCTAAGCAAAGATGTCAACCCCCATCCACTGGTTTATTGGTTTGCCTCACACTGGCGGTAGTAACCGAAAGCTCTGCTATTACAGTGGACCCGCCGGTAGATAAACGTCCTAGGGTACTAGCGCTTTGATATTTCTGGACCCTACTCTGGTGAGGTGCCAATGAACAGCACAGTGCAAGAGAAGGTGCGCACTGGGGAGCGCGGAAACTTTGGTGACCCACAGTATCCTTGTAAACCAGTCTTCTGGCAGTACCTTGATCAACTTGGAGGCAACACAAGGCTTTATAATCTCTGAAGCAATGAATGTCCGTTATAAAGGGGTAATTTCTTTCAATTGATGTTATGTTATGTTATGTTACACCATTCTTTTAGAGCGCACGGCTACCCCAGGGGGTGTCCCGGCGCTTTGACAAAGAGGCCTGAAAACCCAGAAACACAAAGGCTAAAAAAACGCTACAGTCTCAGGATTACACGGAGAAGAGCGTGGTCTTAAGCTCCTTCCTGCAAGCTAGGAGGCTGTTGGCTTTGCGAAGGGAGAGAGGGAGCTCATTCCAATGGCGAGCCGCCACATATTGGAAAGACCGTCCTCCCATCCGAACGCGTTTGACAGCCGGCACCTCCATTTTAGCCAAATCGGCTGACCGCAGCATCCTCCGCGGCACATAGAAAGCGGTACGCTTTCTGATGTAATTAGGACCAACAGAGTGAAGGGCTTTGAACGCCAGCGTGAGGATTTTAAACATGATTCTTCTAGAAATAGGTAGCCAATGCAACCTATTTAGAAGCAATGAGGCGCTGGCTTTTCTTGGCAGGCCAAATATGGCTCTGGCCGCCGAGTTTTGGACAATTTGCAGTCTAGCCAGTAGGTACTTGGGCAGACCTGCATATAGCGCATTAGCGTAGTCTAACCGAGACCCTACTAGCGCCTGGACAACAGTCTTTCGATACTGCAGGGAAAGCAATGGAAGAAATTTTCTGAGCATCTTGAGGATGCCAAAACATTTCCCTGATAACCCCATAATATGGGGTCGAAAAGAAAGGTCGTCATCAAACACAACTCCAAGATTTTTCACTTGGGAGGACGTCTTCTCCGGAGGGAACATGTCCTGGGGCCACCACGACTTCCAGCCGGGATCAGGGGCACAGCCAAAGAAAAGCAACTCAGACTTATCCGAGTTGCATTTCAGGCTGTGCCGCTGAAACCACGCAAAGACTGCACTCAGACAGTCTTTGATCCTGTCGCCGTCAAAAACCTCTCCTTTCCTGCAAGTAAACAGGAGCTGGGTGTCATCAGCGTAGGAAATGACCTGGGCCCCATAAGTCTCCGCTACCATCGCCAGAGAGGCCCTATAGATATTAAAGAGGGTGGGGCTCAGAATGGACCCTTGAGGAACCCCTACCTCTAGCGATGGCATTTCAGTGGAGAACGGTGGAGCCCAGATCACCTGTCGACGGCCCGATAGGAAGGATTGAAACCAATCCAACACCGTCCCACGCAATCCGATCTCCCAGAGTCTTGAAAGGAGACCTGCATGTGGGACGGTGTCGAAAGCCGCCGACAGGTCCAGCATGACTAACATAGCCTTTCCCCCATGATCGAGCGTCTCCCTGATGGCTTCGGTCACCTCCACGAGGGCTGTCTCCGTGCTATAATTAGCACGGAAACCAGATTGAGAATCATGGAGAATGTTGTTACTCTCAATAAAGTTGGTAAGTGTATGCTGAACATGTTTCTCAACCACCTTCACCAGAGCAGGGAGCAGGGAGATCGGTCTATAGTTAGCCTGCAACAAGGGATCTAACACAGGTTTTTTGATCAGCGGCAGAATCAATGCGTGTTTCCATTCCCGAGGCACCACTCCGGAGCTCAAGGACAGATTGAGCAGGGGGTTCAGCAAGCTGTTTACTGCCGATGCCACTCTGCCCAAGCACTTTGCTGGACATACATCCAGGGGTGAGCCAGATTGAAGCCGGGACAGTAACTCAAGCGATGTTACACAGGACATCTGTGGAAAGACCGATAGTGCGGGCCCAGACTCTGCCCCTAAGGATGGTACAGGCCTCCATTTACCAGCTGAGGCGTCCATGTCCATGGAAAGGTCCATGGGGGGGAAGGAATCTTGAATAGTTTTAATTTTCGTGACAAAAAAGTCAGCAAGCTGCCTAATCCACCCTTCAGTATGAGAGTGTGAAAGGATCAACAAACTCCTTAACAATTCTAAAAAGTTCCCTACTCATATTATCCGCCTGATCTATTCTGTGCTCAAGATATTCCTTTTTGGCTTCCGAAATATGTTTGTGGTACTGTTTTATGGCATCACGGTACTTTATTTTCTCAACTGGGTCGTATTTGCGACGCCATAGTCTTTCCGCCTTTTTACAGTCTTGGCGCATTTTTCGTAGTGCGGCGGTAAACCAAGGAGCGGAGTCGTGGCTGGGGGCTGTTCTAGCTGACTTCACTGGGGCTAGCTCCTCAAATCTTGTTTGCAACCATTTCTGAACCAAAGCCAGGTCAGCGTCTAGATTCCCTGTAAGTTTACACGGATGTTGACAAAGAGCATCTGATAGCATATCTGCTGTAACTAGATGAAATGCTCTAGACTGTCGAGTCACACCCTTCTGTGCTCTCTGGCTGGTCCTTGTCTCATGTAAGATAGCGAAGTTTATTAAAAAGTGATCTTACCATAAGACAGGGAGCGGCGGGGACACCTCAATCGCCATCGTAGAAAAGATTAGATCTAAAGTGTGGCCTTTAACATGGGTTTTATTGTCAATGTATAATGTGTACTTGTGATGTAAAGTGCTCTGGCACCGTATATTAGGATGGTAGCGCTATAAAGAAATAAAACAAAATTGTGGCACTTCAAACATTTGAGGAAATAGTGGAAAACCAACACATCTGACTTTCTTATAGTGCATGTATATCTCTTATTTACGGGGACTGAACAACGTCAAAACCATGCCTCTCTTAAGTACTTGTAATGTAATAGGATGTGTGCCTTTGTTTCCTCTCCATTAGATTTGCATCTGATTGTGATGTACCAGATAGCTCCCAGCCAGGACTCTCGAACAAAAGGAGGCCTAATGGCCCCTTAACTTCGGCTTTTGTTTTGGGCCCAGCTGGAACTGAAAATCACAAACCCTCCTCCCCATCTACACATTGATGCTGGGAAGAAAGCAGTCAATCAATCAATATAAGGTTTATTTGGTTTTAAGAATAAAAAACATAAAAGCAGTAAATATGAAATAGGACTTCCAATTCAATTCGACGGAAAACATAGTAGATATAAAAATACTTATAAAAGCCACAATCATTAAAAACGGCCCCTACAAAAAGTTTAATCACAGCTTTTCCTCAACCTTACAGCAACTTTAAAATAAAACTAAGAACATTAATTATAATATCTCATGCAAGCATCTGCAAAGAAATAAGGGCTGGTCGAACCTAATAAAATTCGCCCTTTTCAATATGGGGAGAAGATATAACTTACTGAGAACAGCATTAAAACTACAAAACATCGTAAAATGTAAAGTGTCCTGTGGAGAACAGTTGTCTCAGCTGCTGGACGAATGCTTTTGGCACCAATTCCCACAATTCCAACAACCAGGGTAGGCAAAAGAAAAATGGCACTAGATCCATCCGAAATCTTGTTAGTAAAAATTGGTCATACCGGCCTTTGACATTCAAGAACACCCTCTGCCCTTGTTGATAATCCCTGTTTATAGAAATGGTCTTTCACCAGGTGTTGGAAAGTGGATTATTGGTAGGGGCAAATGTAGGTCTGCCACTGGCAATAAGGCCACTAGCACAGTATAGGGATTAGAATAGGTTTTAGAAAATATTTCCTATGCTCATCCCTTGGTAACGTGGCTGCGAGCTGGCAAGTTTAACTTCAAAGACAGGTATGTAAAGCATTTAAAAACACCTATTCAGTAACTAATTAAGATACAACCCCAATATTTAAAAATAGGAAATATTTTCATCTTTAAAATGACACCAAAACGACAAAAATCCAATGTAGGGAACCGGAGATAAGATTTTTCAAAGATTGAGCTTTATATAGTACTTAGAAACTTATTACACCATATTGGGATATGTGGTCACCATAGGCCAGCTCAAAGTCAAAGTTTCAGGCCGACTGGATGGAGCCCTAAGCAGCTACCCCTCACGGTAGGTCCCGGCCACAGTTTTTACCTTTGGAGCTAGAAACTTTTTTGGAGCTTTTTCTCGGGTGGTCCCTCGATGCTCTTCACCAGGCTGGATTCGGTGAGGGTTCGCCGGCCTCAGATTTCTTCTACTCCCGGTCAAACTCTGGAAGTCGCACCTACAAAGCTTTTAGCGGGACGAACCTGGATGGCTTGGCCGGCTCCCGGTTGAAGGCAGGCGTCTTGGCTGACCAGGTTGAGTTGGTCCCCCTATGGAGATTTTTTCCAAAGTTGTTCCAAAGTTCTCCAAACTTCTGGAACTTCTTCCTGAAGTTCCCCAAACTCACTCCAAGGGTCTGGAAGCTCCATGATGGTCCTTGAAAGTTGAGGACTTCAGTTTCCAAATTCCACTTGGACAAAACCCTTACAAATGCACTGGTAGTTCTCCAGGTTGAGGATCCTTGGTGGTAGTGTTCCAGGTGAGCTCTGTTAACCTGTAGCTTGCAGGGATTCCACTCTTTAGTTCTTTTACAGCAAGCTAGTCCACAGGGCTGTAGTTTCAGCTGTTGCAATCTTCGGAGGGCAGGCCTTAGAATTTGCACCCCAACTTCTTAGCATGGCAATGTCTTGCTTTCTTAAGTTTCAAGCAGCAGATCTGAGAGACTCTGCCCCTCTCAGATACTTATTCCAAGTTCTCTGGCCCAAGCAAGAGGTCACTCCTGACCAATGGGAGCAGGGCAACTCCCAAAGGATATGACCACATCCTTTAGAATGTGGCATTATTTTGTCCCTGAGGGCGCAAAATCCTCCAAATTCATAATGGCTGATTCTCCAGCTGGGAGATAAGAGCTGGCTAAACACACCCCTAGGATGGCTACTTTCCATAGCCTCTCCCCCCTACATCTGTGCATTCATTCCATTAGCCTAGCTCAGGCTTTGGGTCAAAAGAGTGAAGTTGTAAATGACATTGAGGCCGTCCCCATGCCTTTGAAGACCATGGTTTACGACTCCTCTCCCTGATCTGGCATTCCTGTATAGCAGCCCACTGCCCTCCAGCAGAGCTGGTTAACCCCAGGAGCACTTTATCACCTCTTCAAAGCAGCCTGGATAATCCACTTAACTCTGACCAATCAGGACAGACCACTGGAAGGCTGAATCTGGACTTACAAATAAGAAAGTCTTATAACTTCTTGTCTATACATTTTAGGAGAAATTCAACAATATCATATTGTTGGATTTATCATTACCATTCTGGGAAGTCTTTGAATAAAAGTTCTAATATTCTCCTATCAGGAGTTATTAGTGAATCACGTCTTGCCATGTTAACCTATGTGGCATAGGATTTGTAATGGGAAAAATTACGTGGGCCATTGTTCCAGCACTAGGGCATATAAAAACACATTTTATAAGTACTCCATCTATATCTACAGGGCCCCAACCCCATGGAACAACTAGGGGAGATTTTGGGGGATTTGAATCTGTAGAAATATTCCAGATCCTCCCTCCACAGTGCTCCTAGCATCAAAGTCGAATTTGAGCAGCACTTTATCACAATGTGGGGAGTAAAATGTGAAATTTCACTTAACCCAGGGCATATAAAACTCATTTTATAAGGGTCCACCTTATAAACAACTGACCCCCACCTCAGAGACACCTAGGGGACACCCTGGGTGTTCCTAATATGCCAAAACATTGTAGTGTATCCCTTTTTAGGTGCCACAAACAGTCGAGTTTGGGCACAATTTACTTTTTAAAAGCAGCCCTGTCACCCAGGGCTACTTTTAAACTGACCTCAGACTTCAGCTGTGCACAAATGCAAGTACAGAAAAAGCTGATGGCATCTAAACTGTACTTCCCTATTGAGGACTAGGGATTTCTAGGTAGTTGTAATCCCCCTGCCCTATTATGTAATGGGGTCTGATAGGGTAGGGCAATCACAGGGGTACCCCGTACCATAGTGTACCCTGGTGTATGTATGTGATTGCACTGTATTCTAAATGTGTCTCTTTCAGCATAGCACGGGCCCTGGGCCTGGTTAGGCAGAGCCCAGGGTCAGTCAGAGTCAGTTACCACCAGTACCATTCAGCAAAATGTTGGGGGTGCCCAGGGCACAGGATGACTTTGCAACACCAGGTTATAGTCCTTCTCACAAATCCCATCTGTGTTACTAAATAGTTCCACCATTCCTAGACTCAAGAAAGAGTCTAGAATATATTTAAGCCAGGGGATATGAAGAAGTTGGTCCAGAGACAGGCAATCTTTTATACTATCCTTGCTCAATTGTATTCCAGGCCGGGACGTTTTCATTTCATTTTTTAAGGGCAGGCAGTGGTCCCCTGCATTTGCAAAGCGGTAGGGGTCCCCTTTTTTGCGAGTGCACTGCCACCCTCTTGAAGAGGGTGGTAATTTATGGTTGAAGCATTCATGCATGGCTTTGGGGTCGCTATTACGAAGGGAACGCCCCTTCCTAATAGCCACTCAAAATTCCTAAATAACGAGTTGCAAATATATTGCGATTTGCTATTCAGGAATTGTACATGGACCTGTGACATTTTGCATGCGCAAACAGGTCGCAAATCCGTTTGCCCATGCAAAATAGGGTCGTACATCTTTTGTTACACAATAACCTTATGGAAAGGAGTTTGTCCTTTTCAGTTTGTTGAAGGGAGATTTCCAATTATTCAGACAGGTAAGTGTCTTTCAATCAAAGTAGGAAGACCCTGGACTAGAAGCTTAATATTAATATTATCTCAAACAACCACTTAATACAAACTCTGCTAGAGAGTGTGCATTTCCTACTACATCGCCCTATGATAGCTTTATAAAAATCTGAGTGAATCCAAGTGAAATTTCTCATCCCTTCACTCATGCCCTGATTCCGAGTTTGTCTGAATCATGGTGCCATTTATCGCACCTCCTACATAATGATTCCATATTGTTTGTTAGTTATCAAATGTGATATATAACACCTTTTGGGGAATATTGTGGTTTTACCTGATGAATTTAATGAAGGGCGAGATATTTAACACAACTAGTGCGCTAAATACCCCATCTCTGGATTCTGACCCCTGCAGAAACAGGGGTTTGCGCAAGGATCAGAAAAAACCAACCCACTTATAATCACGGCCTGGTGTCTTAGATTGAATTAAAATAATCTGTTTCTTAAAATCACAGCACCCTTATAGTACGTCATTCAGTTTATCCATCATTCAGTAATTATCCTACAGAAAAAAAGTTTCCAACTCCACTGAGGGGGAAGTGGGGCTTCTTCTGATTCTTGCCTAGAATGCCATCTTTTTGGAGGCCACTGTGAAATTTGGCTGTCCCTGTCAGCCTTAATACATCGCTCGGTTTGCTTGTCAACATGTTTCGACCTCTATAAGCTCTACACTTTAATAAAGGTCTTCTTTAGGAGTGTGGCCCAGACTTGTTTTGTCAATTTGTGAGCAAAAATTATTAGACACTTTTTAAAAACTAAACCCCAAAGTGAGGTTTTGTTTTTCCAAATGAAAACAGTTAATGCTCCTCTCACCATAGTAGTCATCTCCCGTTTTTAGTCTTTTACTGCCCTTTAACACCATGGTTTTCCTAGCAGTGACAGGCAGTAAAAAAGGACTATGTTTCCACCTATTTAAATTGGGCAACCAGTCATATAAAAAAAAACAACTAGTGAGTAGAGGGTCCCAGGGAATATTTAAAGACCACACAGTTGTAGTCCCCTTAACACAAGTACGATTAAACAACAAAATAACTGTGGGTCAACAAAGTAGTGTCTAGCATAGAGTGTGTCTGAGTGGCTGCGTGAGTGTTAAGCAAGTTGTTAAAGCAGCACGCAACAGAGTATCGCACTAGATGGGAAGATGTCCATCAGTTGATCATTCTATTCCGCCCTGTCATCATTTGAAACCTTTCCCATAACAAGGAAGCTGAGTTGTTGCCACTTCAACAAGGAAAGGGAGATGCGCAGTAAAGTGGATTTATTTGATAACTAAGGAGCAGTGCAAGAAAGAGTGAGTGAAAAAAAGAGAAAGAGGTGCTCTATATTAAAATTGGATAGTAAACGCTGAAGAGCTTTATTCTGGTGCCGTTTACGTCCAAGGTTAAAAAATAGTAGTAGATTAGTGCAAAACAACCAGTGAGTAACCCTAATAGTCACTGGTCTGTAGTGGTGGTCGACATGTTTCTGCGTTTTTTTGATCAAAAAAGTATCATCCGCTTCATCAGGACCTATAATGTTTGCTACTGCTCAATGTGCGATAAAAAGGTATTTGATACAGTTGTCACCTGATCAAACCTGGTAATCCTCCTAGGAAATTGTGGGAAGTCCAGGGTAGGCGTCATCAAGACACAGACAACACAAATCGATAGACACATACAAAGATAAAAAACAACATACACAAGATTAGCATAAGTCAATGTGCTTTCACGACTCATGATGTGGCATCACTAATAAGTCAGTTGCCAGTTACTAATCAAAACTTTATCCTCTTGCTCACCTATAGGGTAAGAGGAACGTGCCTCTCCTCACCTGGCTACAGCACAGGAAGATAGTGCACCGCTCTAAAAAATGTAGAGGAAATGAGATGTGAAGCCCGTGGACCACTGCGAGAGCCTTACATGTGGGCGCAACAGTTAGGAACGAGATATACCTGTCATTATATATTCGAGAAACAGTGGGGCAAAATAAAGCATTATAGAAAAAATAAAGTACTTATTTGGGAGTGGTACCCATTGTTTTGTTAGTGTCCAGAAACACTATAACCTAGCACATAATCCAACAACATCCTGAAATCAAATGAAGGATTATGATTTCTAACAAAAAATACTTGTGAATAACAACTGGCAAGCTGTACACCTTCCAACAGCACTGTAGTAATGATATCCTCTCCTCTCACAAAGTAAGGACTCTGCAAACTCAGTGGGATTCCTATGCTTATTGCGATCTAAGAAATATGAAAAATAGTCGCGATCCCATACTGGAGATATGCTACCTTGGAAGATTATGCACAATAAGGGAGTAGCTTGTATTGTTACCCCGCGTGAACGGAAGCCTCAACTCCCTATGCCAGAAAACAATGCCAGCAACCACGTACCCTGCATAACTAGCTCGACTTGTTACAAACAATGCATCAGGGTAAAGCGCTAACTCTCACCGCGCATATCCAGCGCGACTCATTACCAACATGTACAAACTGGCGATTGAGGGCTTACCTGCCCGTCGGTACACTCGGCAGCCGTCTGTGCTGCTCGGGGAGGTGCCGAAGGACAGTGAGGTGCCATTACTTGTTTGTTTTGGTAATCGACATAGGACACGTCATCAAACGGCGGCAAAGCATGCCGGTATATGTAGTTCCGGTTGCTCGCCGATCGTGAAAAAAGGATATAAAACCTTTAAAAGTGCTGGTGAATGATGTTTAGTGCTCTGAACCCACTGACCTACCATGTAGTGTATAAAACTGAAGTGCATCACCGGAAATGTGAAGAGTCGGGATCGGATTGAGTAAAATCCCTCACGAAGGTAACACGCGTCAAACAGTGATGACACATCTCGGCGACAGGGTAGGTCGGGAAATGTAGTTGTCTTACCACGAGTCATAGTTGTGAGCACCTATCGAATGATAGATTGATTATGGACCAAAGAATTAATTTATATAAGATTCCAAACATGTCACTACTCTTTGTAACAACGTGAGCTGGAGTTTGTAAGGTATATAAGGCAGTTGCCAGCATGTATGTGCAATATCGCCTGCTATGTAAAATTCAGGAATATGCACTGAGAAGGGTAGATAAAACTCCTGAATTCCCATTACTAACAGGGTGTCGATGGGTAGGGACTTAGGCATGATATGAGTCCTAAGCCCCATGTGAGTATGTGGTTAGGCTAGTTGTAATGATGTTGAAACAAGAACAATGAAACCTGGCAAACAGGGTATCGAAGGACTTATACACAGACGGTGTTATAATGAAGAATTATTCATCAGAAAACCGGAGATGTTACAGTTAGTACCTTACTCATAAGATATATGAAAAAGAACGATATTACAGGAGCATCCTTATTCATCAAGAATATCTAAGTGAACGATGTTAAAGGGGCATCCAAGGGATGTCTTCGTTCAGGCCGGCCTTGTCTGTGTTAAGTTTGTACACCCATTTCTGTTCGATCTTAAAGAGGTATTTGTAGACATCTGTGATATGAGGGGGGATCTGCGGTTGCTGCACTACTGTCCATTGAAAATCAGTAGGTTTGTGGTTGACTTCAAGGAAGTGATTGGTGAGGCGAGTTGCCTGTTTTCTGCAACGGATGGTGCTTTTGTGTTCAGAAATCCTCGTTCTAATCTTCCTCGTAGTCATACCTACGTATCGCAGGGAACAGGGGCAGGTGATAAGATATATTAGATTACTGCTATTGCAGTTCGTGAAACGCCTCTGTTCCCACGCTCTTTGCCGGATGTTGTTTGTCCTCGGCCCAGTTGGTCCACACAAGGCCGAGGACAGACAACATCCGGCAAATTGGGGCACTTTGGGATATGTATGTATGTATGTATTTGAGCTTATATAGCGCACAGCTACCCACAGTGGGTTTCCCGGCGCTTGCTTAGGGAACCCGTCCTGGTATTCCCCTGTGAGATAACCCCGGCAGGGTATCCCCAAGGTGAAAGCCAGGCATCCCGCCGCGAGGGGCCGTTGTGGAGATTAAGCAAGCTATTGCCCAGAGTCGCAGAGTGTGAACCTGTGAGTCGAGAAGGCACCGGAGCGAGAATTATCGAGTCCGTGGATTTTTTTAGCCCAAGACCCGCCGAGGCGGGGAATTGAACCCTGGTCCAGGGCCGATCTCAGCTTCCGGGTCTGCCGCCTCTAACCCCTGAGCCACACTTCTCACATATGCCGGCAGTGACAGGACACCACCCATGTGGTAATTGTGCTGCATGCCCCCAAACAAAAAAATCCACGAGTATTGACATTGGAACAAGCAGAGCGTGGGAACAGAGGCGTTTCACGAACTGCAATAGCAGTAATCTAATATATCTTATCACCTGCCCCTGTTCCCTGCGATACGTAGGTATGACTACCAGGAAGATAAGAACGAGGATTTCTGAACACAAAAGCACTATCCGTTGCAGAAAACAGGCAACTCACCTCACCAATCACTTCCTTGAAGTCAACCACAAACCTACTGATTTTCAATGGACAGTAGTGGAGCAACCGCAGATCCCCCCTCATATCACAGATGTCTCCAAATACCTCTTTAAGATCGAACAGAAATGGGTGTACAAACTTAACACAGACAAGGCCGGCCTGAACGAAGACATCCCTTGGATGCCCCTTTAACATCGTTCACTTAGATATTCTTAATGAATAAGGATGCTCCTGTAATATCGTTCTTTTTCATATATCTTATGAGTAAGGTACTAACTGTAACATCTCCGGTTTTCTGATGAATAATTCTTCATTATAACACCGTCTGTGTATAGGTCCTTCGATACCCTGTTTGCCAGGTTTCATTGTTCTTGTTTCAACATCATTACAACTAGCCTAACCACATACTCACATGGGGCTTAGGACTCATATCATGCCTAAGTCCCTACCCATCGACACCCTGTTAGTAATGGGAATTCACGAGTTTTATCTACCCTTCTCAGTGCACATTCCTGAATTTTACATAGCAGGCGATATTGCACATACATGCTGGCAACTGCCTTATATACCTTACAAACTCCAGCTCACGTTGTTACAAAGAGTAGTGACATGTTTGGAATCTTATATAAATTAATTCTTTGGTCCATAATCAATCTATCATTCGATAGGTGCTCACAACTATGACTCGTGGTAAGACAACTACATTTCCCGACCTACCCTGTCGCCGAGATGTGTCATCACTGTTTGACGCGTGTTACCTTCGTGAGGGATTTTACTCAATCCGATCCCGACTCTTCACATTTTCGGTGATGCACTTCAGTTTTATACACTACATGGTAGGTAAGTGGGTTCAGAGCACTAAACATCATTCACCAGCACTTTTAAAGGTTTTATATCCTTTTTTCACGATCGGCGAGCAACCGGAACTACATATACCGGCATGCTTTGCCGCCGTTTGATGACGTGTCCTATGTCGATTACCAAAACAAACAAGTAATGGCACCTCACTGTCCTTCGGCACCTCCCCGAGCAGCACAGACGGCTGCCGAGTGTAACGACGGGCAGGTAAGCCCTCAATCGCCAGTTTGTACATGTTGGTAATGAGTCGCGCTGGATATGCGCAGTGAGAGTGAGCGCTTTACCCTGATGCATTGTTTGTAACAAGTCGAGCTAGTTATGCGGGGTACGTGGTTGCTGGCATTGTTTTCTGGCATAGCGAGTTGAGGCTTCCGTTCACGCGGGGTAACAATACAGGCTACTCCCTTATTGTGCATAATCTTCCAAGGTAGCATATCTCCAGTATGGGATCGCGACTATTTTTCATATTTCTTAGATCGCGATAAGCATAGGAATCCCACTGAGTTTGCAGAGTCCTTACTTTGTGAGAGGAGAGGATATCATTACTACAGTGCTGTTGGAAGGTGTACAGCTTGCCAGTTGTTATTCACAAGTATTATTTGTTAGAAATCATAATCCTTCATTTGATTTCAGGATGTTGTTGGATTATGTGCTAGGTTATAGTGTTTCTGGACACTAACAAAACAATAGGTAGCACTCCCAAATAAGTACTTTATTTTTTCTATAATGCTTTATTTTGCCCCACTGTTTCTTGAATATATAATGACAGGTATATCTCGTTCCTAACTGTTGCGCCCACATGTAAGGCTCTCGCAGTGGTCCACGGGCTTCACATCTCATTTCCTCTACATTTTTTAGAGCGGTGCACTATCTTCCTGAGCTGTGGCCAGGTGAGGAGAGGCACGTTCCTCTTACCCTATAGGTGAGCAAGAGGATAAAGTTTTGATTAGTAACTGGCAACTGACTTATTAGTGATGCCACATCATGAGTCGTGAAAGCACATTGACTTATGCTAATCTTGTGTATGTTGTTTTTTATCTTTGTATGTGTCTATCGATTTGTGTTGTCTGTGTCTTGATGACGGCTTCCCTGGACTTCCCATAATTTCCCAGGAGGATTACCAGGTTTGATCAGGTGACAACTGTATCAAATACCTTTTTATCACACATTAAGCAGTAGCAAACATTATAGGTCCTGATGAAGCGGATGATACTTTTTTGATCAAAAAAACGCAGAAACATGTCGACCACCACTACAGACCAGTGACTATTATGGTTACTCACTGGTTCTTTTGCACTAATCTACTACTATTTTTTAACCTTGGACGTAAACAGCACCAGAATAAAGCTCTTCAGCGTTTACTATCCAATTTTAATATAGAGCACCTCTTTCTCTTTTTTTCACTCACTCTTTCTTGCACTGCTCCTCAGTTATCAAATAAATCCACTTTACCGCGCATCTCCCTTTCCTTGTTGAAGTGGCAACAACTCAGCTTCCTTGTTATGGGAAAGGTTTCAAATGATGACAGGGCGGAATAGAATGATCAACTGATGGACATCTTCCCATCTAGTGCGATACTCTGTTGCGTGCTGCTTTAACAACTTGCTTAACACTCACGCAGCCACTCAGACACACTCTATGCTAGACACTACTTTGTTGACCCACAGTTATTTTGTTGTTTAATTCAACCAGTCATATAGTCATATGTCGGGCCATCAGAGAAGTTTGGCCACAGCATAGATGGAGTAGTCTCCACTATTGCCAGACTATAGTTCACCTGCATTTAAATTGTGTGAGTGGACCATTACATTGGTGGTAAGCACACTATGTTACCGTGGCAATAGAGAATTCATACTGCCAATATATAAATCAGGCCCTTAATCTTTTGTGCTATGCAAACAAATGATGGACGGAATGTTGAATAAATCATGTATTCACCCCCAGTCAAGAGATCTGGGTTTAATCCATCGTTCTTTTGATCACCATGCCACTCCAGTTTAGACCCAGCCATATGCAAATCAGTCTTGACCCTGTTCCTTGTGGGAACTGTCCAGCCCGAACTGCCAAGCTAAGTCCTTCCTGGACCGGAAACAAGCATCCTGGGACCGGTTTCGGGTATTACCCCTCACCAGCTGGGCTAGCTAGAATCCAGTGACGCAGTGAGCAAGGAACCCACCTCTGGGCATCCCCATCCCACAGGCTGATGAGGGGTGAATCCCCGAAACCGGTCCTGGGATGCTTGTTTCTGGACCAGGGAGAATCAGGCCTTACAGTTTGGGTTGGACAGTTCCCTAATGGAACAGTGTCAAGACTGATTTGCATATGGCTGGACCTAAACTGGAAAGGCGTGGTGTGAAAGAAAACAATGGATTTAACTCAGATCTGAGACTCTGGGCGAATGTTTGATTGATTCAGCATTCCGTCCATCATCTTTTCTTTTTGCATTTGTCACCCTAAGTGGGAAGGATAGGCCCAGACATGGGTCACGTGCACGCTACGCCACCAGATTCAAGCTAACCTGGCTGATTAGGGGTGAAACCCAGACACCGGTCCTAGTATGCTTATTTCTGGTCCAGGAAGGACCTGGCCAGGCTATTCAGGCTGGGTCATGACTGATTTACATATGGCTGGGTCTAAACTGGAATGGTTTAGTGTGCAAAAAAATGATTGATTTAACGCAGATATGTGACAGGGAGTTAATGTTCGATTGATTCAGCATTCCGTCCACCATCTGTTCTTTTTGCACTTAATGTTTTCTGAGCATTCTTGCTTAAGCTTGGAAATATTTTGTGGGCATGTTCAGTCGCTCAGTCATATTGAGATTACTGATACAGTGCATTTATCTTGTGCTGTGTTTCCTCTTTCTGAAAGATAATCATTTGTAATTGGTAGGAAACACATCACACACTGCAAGTATCAATCTTCTGATCTGTTGCATGATTTGCTTGTGCTTTCTGAGGCATTCTCTTCTCCTTGTATCTTTTCATCAAGGAAGTTGCAATCGTGATGGGTGTTGTTGGACTTGGCCCTTTTTGCAGGGTCATCCCTGAACTTTTTGCCTTCCTCCTTTAATTTTTTCTGACCTGTTGTTAGCTGTTTTATGACTCTGGGCACTTTACCACTGCTGACCAGGACTAAAGTGCATATGCTCTCCCTATTATATATTGATGTATGGATTAGTGATTCCATGATAGGCTGACTTGGTTTACTGGTCAGACCCTATGACAGTGCACTGAGTGTGCCCAGGGCTTCTAAACCAAATGCTGCTAGTGGGCTTGCAGCACTGGTTGTGCCACCCACAGACGCAGCCTGTAAAAGTGTGTCTAAGGCCTGCCATTGCAGTGCCTGTGTGCAGTCTGGTTCTCACATGCTGACTGGGCAAGTGCACCCACTTTCCAGCCCCTAAACCTTCCCTTTTCTGCATATTAGTCACCCCTATGGTAGGCCCAAGGACAGGGTGCATTGTAAGGATAAGGTAGGACAAGCCCTGATGTTTGTGGCATGTACTAATAGTGAGTTACAGCCATTTTCGTTTTTTACTATTGCAAGTCTACCTGTCCTCCATAGGCCAGAATGGGCAGTTAGATTATTACATTTTATAATCCTAACTGACTCAGGGAACATGGTAGAAATTCGAGTTTAGTATGCCTGGACTCAGAATGATAAAATGCATCTTTTAGTAAAGTTGGTTTTAACATTCTGTGTTTGAAAACACCACTTTTAGAAAGTAGGTATTTTCTTATCTAAATAACCTAGCCTGTCTCTGCTAGGTTGAGTATTCCTTGATTGGTGTTTTTGAGTAAGAGGGCTGGGCGATTCCAGGAGACAGGGTGAACCCACCCAGTGGTGAATAGAGAGATCTGCATCTAGATGGGAGGGAGGAGTTGCACATGGGACCTGAATAGGACTATGCCTGCCCCCCACAGTGCTGGCTCCACCCCCTGTGGTGCGTCTGATGTTTCTGCCCTGCACTGTGAAAGGAAAGAAGGAATCATGTAAAATCGCATCAAGAAAAGCGCCTCGCATCCACGGAGAAGTGCGCTGCCATCGGAGCTGCTGCATCTTGGATGTCGCCGCTGTAGTTGTCGCATTGTGCGGAAGCCTCTCGCAACGTCGGAGAAGAGTGCCACAGCCGAGGCAGTTGCCGTCGCATCGCTGAACAAGGGTGTCGCCGCTGCAGCTGAGGCATCGGATCAAGACTTCTCGCATCATCAGAAAAGCGTGCAGCATCTGGAAGATCTTCACATCTTTATTTCTTTGCACCGTAACTTTGCTGCATTTCCATTGCTGCAGAACTTTTGTTGTGGAAGCACAACACATCGAAAGGTACATTGACTCAAAGTGTTGCATTTTAAGAACTGAACAGAACTAAGCTAAAACTACCATTTTAAGTACAGTAGTGTGGATTTTTGTCGTTTATGGTCTTGTGTAAAGTCTATATAAAGATTACTTACTTTTGATATAAAACCTGACTAGAGGCAAGGGTCCCTATTTGTCACAAGTACCTACCTGTGCCAACTAGAGACCCCCAAATCTAATAGGTGCCATCTGTGCACGCAGGTGGACGTGTTCTTCGCTGATCCAGGTAGAGCACTGACCTGTCCTTTATTTCACAGGCAGCATCCCACGCCACACTCCCTATCCCTTTGGTGAGATGTGTCCATTAATGTAAATAGAGACGCTCCTTTGCAATCAACCATGGCTTGCAGCCGCAATGTGGCAGTATTCTGTTCATGGTTACATTAACTACAATGTTTAATTTAGAATATGATAGGCTTGCCACTCACATTGCATGCTGGTGATATGACACTGCTATAATAGATGATATTTTGTAATTTGGAAATGTCATTTTCTTCTTTCTCTACTCTCTTCAGTTTAAGGGTCATCCTTGCTTCTTCTTGTAGGAGGGTCATCTCTATACACCCTCCTCTGAGAAATGGTTGATTTGACTCAAGGATGGTCCACTGCAGATCTTCTATTGTGTGCCTTCTCTTTGTGCAATTGTTGTTCCATGGGTCTGTTAGATTCTTGCACTTCATCTCCAATTCATTGATGCATTATTCACTTTCCTATCTCCTGATTGATCTTGCCCACATATACCAGATTACAGGAACACACGGCTAGATGTACAAAGAATTTCTGCTGCTGAAAAGGGACGATTCGCAGAATCAGAACGCTTGCGACAGCAAACATTTCTTTTGTAATATTCAAACACCAAATTGCAATTCTGTAACTTGTTACAAAATCACAGTTTGGGATTGCAATGAAAAACTGAACCACCATTTGAAAGGAGCGTGTTCCGGGCGTCCCTTCCAAATAGGGAATACAAATGTTTTGCAACTGAAATGTGGTTGCAAAACATTCACACTTTACCACCAGTAAAAAACTTGAGTACCTTTGGAATGCTTTCCTCTTTGAGAATGTTTAAAAGAATATTTTTAAGAGCATACAGTGGGCAAAAGGATGCTTTAATTAAAAGCAATCACAGACATAGGGGTCTACTGACCCTAGCAGGCCACCATCTCTGTGATGTCAGTGAATCCTAATGGGTCACAAATTGTAACCTATCTCAATAATAGTCATGAGGTAGGTCTATTTGCGTCCCACTAGGAATCGCTAATTTGGGAATCAGGGCCAGATTTCACTTTCGGACATTATTAATAGTGATTACCAAATAGCAATTCACAAATGCTATCACTAATGTTCGTACATTCAGCTCTATGTGTAGCATAAATGGCATTGTTAGATTCACAGCTAGTGAATGTGCCGTGAGTTATTGTGATGCCTTGTTATATGAATGCCTCTCCTCCGATGCTTGTGAACACACCCTGCAATCACCATATTGAGGATGGTGTTTCAGGGCCGGTAGGCCAAACAATGAGTAGATGAGACTCCTCTATGTCTGTTCTGCATAAGTCATGTCCCAAGTTCTGCTTTCATGTTAGAGCAGAGATTGACTTTCCTAGTGTGATTGGAGGGATCTCTAAGATGTGCCATTTCTTGCTGCTAATTGGCTTGGCTGTTTTGTTCGGTTGTATGACTTTACAACGCATAATTTTACAACGCATACCTTTACAACGCATTTTTACAACGCAACATCCATTACAACGCATTCCATTACAATGCATGCCATTACAACGAATTTTTAAAAACTACCTTTACAACGCATTCCATCACAACGCATACTACCTTTACAACGCATACCATTACAACGCATACCATTACATTGCATGTATGGTAAGTATTGGATAGTGTATGGGTAAAAATTACTATTCTAACTCCAGGGGGGTGCAACAGTAGGGAAAGTGTTGGATAGCGTAGGGGTAAAAATTACTATTCTAACTCCAGGGTGTGCAACAGTAGGGGAGGTGTTGGATAGTGTAAGGGTACTATGCGGTGTGATGGTATGCGTTGTAATGGTATGCGTTGTAATGACTGCGTTGTAATGACATGCGTTGTAGTGTTATGCGTTGTAATGGCATGCGCTGTAATGGATGTTGGATTGTAAAAGTTTTGTTGTAATGGTAGTGCGTTGTAAAAGTTGCGTTGTAAAGGTTGTTTCCCATTTTGTTCTCATTATTAAATTAGTAATGGAGCAGTCTCCTTGTCTTTTTAGTGACTAGTGTTTCATCAGGCACGTTTCACCTCATGCTTAAGTAATCTTCATCAGGCACTCTGCACTATTAACAGAATATTCCTTTCCATTCCAGTTGTGACATAATCTCAAAAATTGAGATTAAAGTAAATGTTCGTTGAGGTTTCTCCGGTGTAAGCTGATGGAGGGAGTACTGTATTTTTGCACGCGTATTTTGATTAAAGTGATGTATTATCATCAATTTTCATTCTGCGTGTAGTAGATCTAAAAACTTGACACAGCTTCGATCATAATGCAGACCTAGTTGGATATATATCTCTAGTTCAAGCAGATCTTCTTCAGATCTATCCGTTTCTTCTAAATGTTGTTGCTATAGTGCTTTCAAAGGTTGATGTATATAGCTGTCTGTAAAGATGCATTTTTCCTCATATAATTATGCCACGAACAATAGCAGCATCTCTGGGGCAAAGGCGCATCCGACGGACACGGATGTAATGTTGGTTCTTGAATTCATTGTGAGACAAACTTGCTAGTTTGAGGATGAATTCCGTTGCGATCTGTCTATTTCCTCCGACCAAACCTCCATTCCTTATCCTATGTTATATATCTTCAAGGTCCATTGTTACTAGGATTTCCTTCTCCACATGTGTTCTATTTTCATGCACCATCTGTGCTGTCCCTTGTGCAGGATCATCACACTCGAGAAAGAAATCCACATTTTGTTGCAGTGGGTCGAAATGCAACGACTTCTGGAACCGGCATCGCCTCCTGGAGGTTTGACAGCATTTGTATAAATCTTTCGGGGCAGGGACAGCTCTGGAGTTCGTGGGGTCTTTGCCATGCCATATGCTAACCAGGGCTGGGTATTTGGGTTCCTGTTAATCCTGATAGGGCCAGTGACAGGAGTTAATGGCTGTAACATGGTTACATTTCATACAGGAACACCATAGAAATGCAGTAGCACCTTGATTCCATCTGGGTGTTTCATCCAGGCCTGCGGGGGCAAGCAGGCATTGCCGAACAGGCTGGTCTCACATGCCAGGGTGTGGGCTGCTGTTTTGGCTGTGTTGGGCCTGCTTTGTAGTCTACTTGCAGCAAGCTCAAATCTATGCAGTCTCCATACTATGCAAAACTACTTTATGGAGTGCCTTTACAACTTCAAAACGACCCCAATTTGCAAACGGACCATTTTTTTTCAGCTGATTTACTACTTGGGGCCACTTTTATTTTGGCGCCCAGGGCTCCTTTCTGTCTCAGTCCGACCCCGGTTTCACCTGCTCGAATCAGGTGACATGTTTGTAGAGAGCCACCCGGGCTCTCCCATACAATGTATCCTTTCCCCCACGCACGCACGCACAACCCCGGGCGGGCTCGCGCCGGGGTATAAATAAACATGCGGAAGACCGCTCGGGGTCTTTCCGGCTAACTGATATAACGAGTCTGTGTCCAGTATTGTACTATAGTGTATCCACGTGCGAGGTCTAGCCCTGCAATACTACACTGGCGAGGAGGGCGGTTGTTCTCCACGCGTGCCTGTTGCCTACTGCACGCCGCATCGCCTGTATCCTGCTGCGGTGCCCACCCGCTGCGTGGTGCCAGTCCCCCCTCTGCCCGAGGCCCGCCCACGCGTCTCCCGTGAGGGAGCGCCTTCAGCTGGCGGGGCTCGTGGGGCCGGCGTGCTGCAGAGACTTCCTGCGGGTGAGTGAACTGTCTGCCCCGCCTGTGCGATCCCCGCATTGCCTCGATTCGCCGGCCGGCGCGGAGGAGGGGCGCCTGCCCGCCGCGAACATTCTCCGAGGCCCAGAAGCGCACCACGTGGCCAAGGCCTGCAGCGGACCCGCCACCCTCCTGGAGAAGGCTCGCTCTACACCTGCCTGCGCTGCACGCGCTCTCGTCGACCCTCTCATCAAACCCTTGCAAGGGAAATCAGGGTCATCTATAGAGCATCCAGTGCACGCCTATGCGGCGCATCCACGCAGCAACTGCCACCTGGAACGAAAAGTTGTGCGGTGCACGATTCAGCCAGGCGCTCTGCCTTGCTCACGACCACGACTCCGGAAAGCACCAGGACACCTTGCGTAGAGCCTCACAATGAACCAAAACGCGACAGGGGCGGCCCAGGACGGGGCTGTCCAGCCCCCACCACCAGCGGTCCAGCCACCGCCTGCTGCGCCTGCAGTTCTCCCACAGGCCCAAGCCCAAGCGGGAGCCCAGGCCCCAGCGGGACCTCCCGTACCTGCACTTCCCGCCCACTTGCATGCCGGCGCAGCGCCCATCCCGCCTTTTAGCGAAACTGCAGACCCAGCGACAGCTGCACTCAGATGGAGAGCGTGGGTCGGACGCCTCAATCTATACTTCAAGGGCACCAGAGAAACGGATGGGACTGTAAAGAGGTCGCTCCTCATCCTATACGGGGGTCAAGAAATCTATGATCTGTTTGAGTCGCTCCCCAACACCGGGCCCGAGCACGACTATGATGCCGCCGTCGCGGCCCTCAACGCGCATTTCGACCCCCAGCTCAACAATGACTTTGAAAAATTCAAGTTCAAGCGCGCCTGGCAAACTGAATCCGAATCTGTCGACACGTACTATGCTCGGCTCCGCCGGCTTGCGAGCACGTGCCCGTTCGCCAACCCCCGGGATGAAATCAGGGATCAGATCATAGTCGGATGTAAGTCGAAGCTGCTGAGAAAGCTGATCCTCAGGCAACCAGGGATATCGCTCGACGAGATACTTATCCTGGCCAGATCGCATGAACTGTCCGACGCCAGGGCGGAGGAAATCGAATTGGCGCTGCGCACCCCGGTAATCGCCCCTCCAGCTGCAAAAACCCCGACCATCAAAGAAGAACGGGTAGACGCGATTCACAGACGATTCCCGCCAGCGAAGCAGCAAAATGGCCCGCCACGAAGCAACCAATGCGGGTACTGCGGTGATGACCACCCTGCCACCGCCACGTGTGGCGCCAAAGGCAAGACGTGCCTCAAGTGCGGGCGTCTAAATCACTTTGCCGCCGTCTGCAGGGGAGGAAAGTTCCGATCAGCAGGCCCACGTTCTAGGGCAGTGACACAGCGCATCCGACAGCTATCACTCGACCAGGAGAGACCTCCTCCTGACACTCAAGCGCAAGACCGACGGCCCAGATATGAGGACGATGAAGACGACGAAGTATACGTCGTCTCCTACGTAAGCCGAGCATCCACAAAAAGGAGGCCGCCACCCATGTGTTCCATAACAGTGGATGGGACGAGTGTTAACGCGTTGATAGATACAGGAGCGTCCGTAAACGTCATGGACTCGGACCAATATGAGAGAATGTCCCCGAAGCCGGCCTTGACACCGTCCGTGGCGAGAATCTACACCTATGGAGGAACCGAACCGCTGCCCCTTCGGGGAGTGATCCACACCACCGTAGTCAACGGGGAATACTCTACGGAGACCAAGTTTCACATCACAGAAGGAAAGAAGGGCACCCTCCTGAGCTGCCACACGGCAGAAGACCTGGGCCTGGTATTCTTTGCCAACCAGGTGCACCAAGCACACGCAGATTTCATGCTAAAGGATTTCCCTGAACAGTTCAAGGGCTTAGGCAAACTAAAGGGACGGAGGTTCAAGTTACACATAGACACAACCATCAAACCCGTTGCACTCAGGCACCGGCGGGTGCCTTTCAATCTCAGGCCGCAAGTGGAGGAGGAGCTTTGCAAACTCGAAGACCTGGGAGTAATCGAGAAAGTGTCTGGCCCGACACCCTGGGTCTCCCCATTGGTCGTTGCCCCTAAACCGAAGCAGCCAGGGGCCATTCGTCTATGCGTGGACATGAGGCTCCCCAACACGGCCGTCAAGCGCGAAAGGCATATCACCCCCACCATGGACGATATCATAGCGGACCTCAACGGGGCAAAATGGTTTTCGAAGCTGGACCTCAATTCGGGTTACCACCAGCTTGAGTTGGAGCCGGCCAGCAGGTATATCACCACCTTTTCGACGCACGTAGGGCTGCGTCGTTACACCCGGCTCAGCTTCGGTGTTTCATCCGCGGCCGAGGTTTTTCAAAACGCCATTCGAGAGGTGCTATCAGGTCTAAGGGGAGTGATTAACCTGAGCGATGATATTCTTGTATATTCCACAACCCTCGAAGAACACCACGTCAACCTAAGGGCGACCTTGCAAAGGCTCGCCGACAGCGGCCTGACTTTACACCGAGCCAAATGCGCCTTCTACCAAGAGTCGGTGGACTTTTTCGGATACACTTTCACGAGAGAAGGCCTGAAAGTCAATCCCAAGAAAGCGGAAGCAATTAAGGCAGCCAGTACCCCCCGAAGTCCAACTGAAGTGCGCAGTTTCTTGGGCATGGCCACGTACTGTGGCCGGTTCATTCCAAACCTGGCCGCCATCGCGGAACCCCTCCGGACCCTCACCCGAGCCGACCAGAAATGGGACTGGACTGCAGCCGCAAACAAAGCATTCCAGACCATCAAGACCAGCCTCCTGGACAACACCACAATGGCCTACTTCCAGCCACGACGGCGGACCGAGCTAATCGTCGACGCCAGTCCCGTGGGACTAGGCGCCGTTCTCTTACAAGAATACGGGCCCGAAAAGTGGAAGCCGGTTGCCTACGCTAGCAAGGCGCTGACAGACACAGAGATCAGGTACGCCCAAATAGAAAGAGAAGCCCTGGCCATCAAGTGGGCGTGCCAGCATTTCCATCTCTACCTCTGTGGGCAAGAATTCACAGTGGTCACAGACCACAAGCCTCTTCTACCCCTCTTCGCGGGGACGTCACGGCTAGCTCCCCCACGCATCGAAAGGTGGGCGGTCCAGCTGCAGGGCTACCGGTTCAAAGTTGTGTTCCGACCAGGGGCCCACAACCCTGCCGACTACCTGTCCCGACACCCGGATGTCATCACACCGCGATCGCTCACCGAGGAAGGAGAGGAGGTGGAAGAGATCGTCCACATGATCACGCAGGCCCCGTGTCTGGAGAACATGTCGCTCAAGGAAATCGGCGACGCCACGGCGGGGGACGAGAATCTGACGAGAGTCCGCCGGGCCCTTGAGGAAAACCGCTGGGCCCACTTTCTTGACGGCGCCTCCAGCCTCCGACCGGAAGTGAGCCACACCAGGCAGCAGCTGTGGCAAGTACGCAGCGAACTAAGTGTAGGAGATGAAGGAGTGATCCTGCGAGGGCACCTCATTGTCATGCCAGAAAGCCTCCAACAACGAGCTCTGAGTCTGGCACATGTGGGACACCAAGGCATGGCCAAGACAAAGGCACGCCTAAGGAGTAAGGTGTGGTTGCCAGCGATGGACAGCCAAGTGGAAGCGATGATACGGTCCTGCCATGCCTGCACGATCACTGGGGGAGAGCCCGTCCCAGCACCCGTCATCACAGAAGAAGCACCTCAGGCACCCTGGACTCAACTCAGCATAGACTTTGGCAGCTTCCCGGACGGAAGGCATATGCTGGTGTTAGTTGACTCGTTCTCAAAATTCCCTATTGTGGAAGTCATAGCATCCACAGCATTCCCACAGGTCAAGAAGGTGCTAAACCGCGTGTTCGCCACGATGGGGCTCCCCGAGGAAATCAAGTCCGACAACGGACCCCCCTTCCAAGGGAGAGAGTTCCAGTCGTACCTGGAGGCCCTCCGGATCAAGCACAGAAGAATCACCCAGCTGTGGCCCCAGGCTAACGGGGAAGTGGAGAGACTGATGCGGACAATAAATAGGGTCCTCCGAATTGCAGTGGACAATGGCGAAGACCCGGAGGCGGCCCTGGACCAATTCCTAGGAGCATACCGTCAGACGCCTCACTCAACGACCAAGTGCGCCCCTCCCACGTGTTGTTCAAGCGGGCTCCGAGGGAGGGCATCCCCACGGCGAGCACGTGGGTGCCAGAAGAGAGAGACGCATTGGCTACCCAAGCCCGAAGACAGGCCACCAACACCAAAGCAAGCGTGTATCGTCACGCCAAGGAACCGGATATCAAAGAAGGGCACGCAGTGGTAGCCAAAGATCGCCATCCTGGATGGAAGTTCCGAACGCCATTCGAGCCCGAAGTGTGGATAGTGGACAAAGTACAAGGGACAATGGTCACCGCAAAGAGAGACGGACAGGCTGGGACAAGAAATGTATCATGCTTCAGAAAGGCAACCGAAACAGCCGCAGGGCACCAGAGAGTAGAAAGAACAGAACCAGGAGAGCATGAAGACTTGGACTTCTACAGTTTTTCCAGTCCGGCAACAGTGCCGTCACGAGGTGATGTCCAACCAAGGCCAACGCCACCCGGCCTCGGCATCAAGCAAAGTCAACCCAGGGCAGTAGAGGCGAGCACAGGTCCAAGGGCAACCCCGGCTGGGGTTGTAGAACCACCATGGACCCGGAACCACCGATACAGCCTGAGGCCCAATCCGAAGCCTAGTCAACGGTTAAGAGACTTTGCCTTGGCATCGCCCTGAACTGACGTCCCAGAGCGAGCTGGCAGAAAAGAACTAAAACAAAGGAGGGATGTAGAGAGCCACCCGGGCTCTCCCATACAATGTATCCTTTCCCCCACGCACACACGCACAACCCCGGGGCGGGCTCGCGCCGGGGTATAAATAAACATGCGGAAGACCGCTCGGGGTCTTTCCGGCTAACTGATATAACGAGTCTGTGTCCAGTATTGTACTATAGTGTATCCACGTGCGAGGCCTAGCCCTGCAATACTACAATGTTCAGGTGAAAATCTGCCTGCACGTGGGAAAACCATGCAGGAATCCGTACAGGAACATTCATTTCCCCATCTTATTCCACATTCCAGATGTAAAAGCTGAAATGGGCCAGTAAAAATACGGCACTACTGTGCGGTATCAGGGACACTGGCTGTGGTATGACCCCACTATTTTACCAGATCCATCATAATGAAGGCATTCCTCTCAACCAAACTATTACCATCAAATACTCCATAGATCTGGTGAATTTGCTCGGTCAAAAGTCTTTGTGGCAACAGCAATCTATACTACTATTATAAAGAGAGAACTTGCACCTTTGAGCCAGGTAAACTCGAAAACTATACCACCAATCTGAACACCCAAGATATCTTAGAAAACCTCAGGGCAAGCAGAAGGACATAGGCTACATGAAAATAAAAATAAAACGTTGTTTAAAATATTTACAAATAAAAATAAAGTAGTCCCTTGCAAGTAGCGCCGGCCGGGACGTATGCGTGAGGGGAGGAGCGGAGTTCACCAGCAACAGGAGGATCTGCAGAGCGGTGAAAAGCGGAGGAGCAGTGGATGAGGTAGGGGGGGGGTGCGTTTACAAAGCCGGGGCGTGAGGCACACTCACACTCGACTGCGCAGTGCATCTGGAGGGATTACCTGAAGCTTTGTGACAAGAGCCCCCACGGCGTGCTGAAGTGCGTGGGATTACATGCGCTGGTGGGAGGGCGTGAGAGGAATTCCTCCATCAAGGCTGGCGTGTGAAGTTGTTGTTTTGGTGACCCTCGTGCCGCGTTTTTGTGCCTGGTTTAAAGAAATCGACTATAGAACTCTTCACTGTGAAGTTTTTCTCTTGTTTTGTTGGAAATATTTCATTTGTTATTTGTATTTTCCAAATAAATGTTTATTGCCTGCCTCAGAATATCTAAGTGGAGATATGTTTAGCGGACATGTATGTGTTTTACTCTTGCTGCTCGTGCCAACATGCTTTGTTGTGGAAATGCACCAAGAAAAAATATAATATCTCTAACAAAACCAGAAAGGCGAAGCGAACCCTGGACAAACCTTCTTCTATGCAAAAAGCAGAGAGTGTGTTCATCTCGGTTCCTTAAAAAACTTAACAGATGTGTTTGCTTTCCTAAAACGGAGGTTCGCTTCTTTCCAATTATTGTCCTTAACTGTTTGTTTGTTGACAACTTGAGTAGCTGCCACTGAAGATGAATTACACATTGTTCTATAGCTGTCTCAAGAAAGGGGGTGAAAGGATGCGAGTTGATGAAAATAATGGGACCCATACCTTCTGCCTTGAGATTTTTGCAGAGGCTACGCTGCAAGTTGGCCTCTGGCTGATTCTCTTAACAAGTGCATGTGCCAAACTTTTTACACACACTTGGAACTTCGGCCAATAGGCTCCAGCTGCAGAATTCTTCATTTCCAAAAAGTGACAAACTATAAATGGCAGCCTAATATACTGTATAAACAAATTGTCCAATCCAGCTGAATATGCCGACCACCAATCTGAACACCCAAGACATCTTAGAAAACCTCAGGGCAAGCAGAAGGACATAGGCTACATAAAAATTTTAAAAAAACGTTGTTTAAAATATTTACAAATTAAAAAAAAGTAGTCCCTTGCACGTAGCACTGGCCGGGACGTATGCGTGAGGGGAGTAGCATGAGCGCCGGGAGGAGCGTCTGCGTGAGGGGAGGAGCAGAGTTCACCAGCAACAGGAAGAGGGGAGAACATGAGCGCCGGGAGGATCTGCGGAGTGGTGAGAAGCGGAGGAGCAGTGGCAGCGCGGGGAGGAGCAGCGTATGAGGTAAGTCAAGTCGTGGGGGGGGGTTACAAAGCCGGGGCGGGAGGCTCAAGGCGCGAGGCACACTCACACTCGACTGCGCAGTGCATCTGGAGGGATTACCTGAAGCTTTGTGACAAGGGCCTCCGCCGGCGCGCTGAAGTGCATGGGATTACACGCGCTGGTGGGAGGGCGTGAGAGGAATTCCTCCATCAAGGCTGGCGTGTGTAAATATGCCGAACGCTGGGCTCGCCCAGCACGACAGACTGAAGCCGGGATGTGCAGCTTCGGAACGGCGTCTGAAGGATTTGCCTCTCTGTTTAGTGCCAAGTACCTCACAGGGCACGGCTTTCACTTTCGACGCGCAGGTGCCGCCTGAGGCTGTAGCGCCACTGACGGGCCTCTCACCGTTCGAGGCGCCATTAACAACTAAGAGTGCAGGAGGGTCGCCATGCACTTGACCTCACTGATGACTAAAAGCTGCCTTTGTCCAGTGAGGGCCTGACAGGGAAATAGGGGCAGAGTGGACACTGCGCATTCTCCAGTAACGCAGCGGACTGGGCAATGTCGCGGGGGGGTGCGTGCACAGAGGATTAAAATTCTGCCCCCAGCCCCTTTCTGCCCCAGGCAACGCTGGGGCGGGCTGCTAGTATATCCATATAGTTATATACGGTAATAGGCAGGATTGCCGGTGATGGCCTATAATGAGCGAGTGGGCCTTTAGCACCTATATAGCCCAGGAGAGAGGGATGTAATAGTCCATTTGAACATTCAACCCGCTGAGGATAGGAAGTAGGCAGGAGGCCAGCACCAGCCATTGTTGACCCCGAGTCATTTCACTGTCTTCAATGGAGCTCTCAACATTGCAGTTTTCTGATTTCATAAGAATGATTGTTCTTTTAATGTGTTGGCTCTGAAGACTGAAACCGGATTATAATAGTGGTAACAAATGGGACAAACTTGTAAGACAAAATTATTTTGGGGCACACAAAAAAAACATTTTATTTCTGTAAAGTCCTTCTAGCTCCACGATTCCAATTCGCATAATTGTGGGGACTGACGGTGACATGCATCAACAAAACGTTTTGCGATTCCTTATTAGCGATTTTTAAGGAATCGCAAATAAGGAATCGCAAAACGGGATGCATGATTGAAAGTGCATAAAATTTGCGATTCAGTAAAAATTGCAATTTTTACCGAATCGCAAATATTATACAAATTCCAATTTGCGATTTCGCAAATCCCATTGATTCCTATGGGCCAAAAGGCCCATAGGAATCAATGGGAATTGCGAATTCGCAAATTAGAATTCGCAAAATGTTGATGCATTCCATGGGTGCAGGGGGGGGTCCAAAGGACCCCCCCCCTGCACCCCTGAAATTTGAAGTGCATGTTTCAAACACACATGTCCTAAGGACATGTGTGTCTGTAACATGACAGTGTTTTGAAATGCAAATAGAGCATTTTAACACATTTTCGCAAATTATCAACCTCGTGGTAATTTGCACCCCCTAATTGCGAATTCGCAATTTTAAAATTAATCATGCATTGCTTTTAAGAAATCGCAAATTTCTGGGTGAAATCCAGCAAATACTTTACCCCACACGACTGAAAGCACTTGCACCCAACTATATACTACAGAATAAATAATACGCCCCAAATGTCCCCTCCCCCCCCCCCCCCCACCCCCCACCAAAGCTGCGGCCCATAGCTTTGAGCTGATTGGCCCATGACTGTCCTTCCTCAATGAGGTGTGGAGGGAGGGTGCTGGGAAACAGGGCACTGGGCGTTTTCCCAGTGGTTCGGAAGGGTGGGGCGGTTTTGGCACAACCCGTCGCCCTCAGACTTAAGTGCCAGGGCCGGTTTGCATTCCAAGTCTGGCTCTGCTGGAGAAGGCCTGAGCCTTCTTGGAGGTCTGCTACTCTTCCCCCCCTGTAGTCCTGCAGAGGCCCTGTGCAGTCATCCACACTTGTCCAGTGTATCTAGACCTCATGGCCTATTGCAAACGATTGCGTATGATGAACCCTATAATGCGGCTCTTCTGTGAAGACTTAAGGATCTGTTAGTTACTGTGACTTGACATAGGTATCCATATAAACAGTGTGAACCACTTGCCAAAATATACATTACCTCGTCTCTGACAGTGCACTTGGTGAGATTTTCCTATCAGTTACATGTGGACTCAAAGGGACATGCATCAACCTATTTAGGAAGTGCAAACGGTGCGAATCGCAAAATTCGGCCGTTTGCGATTCCTAAATAGGTTTTTGGGATGCATCAAACATTTTTGGTAAAATCGCTATTTTTAGCGAATTCCAAAAATACGATTGCTTTTAAGGAATCGCAAATTTGCGATTTCTTAAAAGCAATGCATGATTAATTTTAAAATTGCGAATTCGCAATTAGGGGGTGCAAATTACCACGAGGTTGAACCTCGTGATAATTTGCGAAAATGTGTTAAAATGCTCTATTTTGCATTTCAAAACACTGTCATGTTACAGACACACATGTCCTTAGGACATGTGTGTTTGAAACATGCACTTCAAATTTCAGGGGTGCAGGGGGGGGGTCCTTTGGACCCCCCCCTGCACCCATGGAATGCATCAACATTTTGCGAATTCTAATTTGCGAATTCGCAATTCCCATTGATTCCTATGGGCCTTTTGGCCCATAGGAATCAATGGGATTTGCGAAATCGCAAATTGGAATTTGTATAATATTTGCGATTCGGTAAAAATTGCAATTTTTACTGAATCGCAAATTTTATGCACTTTCAATCATGCATCCCGTTTTGCGATTCCTTATTTGCGATTCCTTAAAAATCGCTAATAAGGAATCGCAAAACGTTTTGTTGATGCATGTCACCGTCAGTCCCCACAATTATGCGAATTGGAATCGTGGAGCTAGAAGGACTTTACAGAAATAAAATGTTTTTTTTGTGTGCCCCAAAATAATTTTGTCTTACAAGTTTGTCCCATTTGTTACCACTATTATAATCCGGTTTCAGTCTTCAGAGCCAACACATTAAAAGAACAATCATTCTTATGAAATCAGAAAACTGCAATGTTGAGAGCTCCATTGAAGACAGTGAAATGACTCGGGGTCAACAATGGCTGGTGCTGGCCTCCTGCCTACTTCCTATCCTCAGCGGGTTGAATGTTCAAATGGACTATTACATCCCTCTCTCCTGGGCTATATAGGTGCTAAAGGCCCACTCGCTCATTATAGGCCATCACCGGCAATCCTGCCTATTACCGTATATAACTATATGGATATACTAGCAGCCCGCCCCAGCGTTGCCTGGGGCAGAAAGGGGCTGGGGGCAGAATTTTAATCCTCTGTGCACGCACCCCCCCGCGACATTGCCCAGTCCGCTGCGTTACTGGAGAATGCGCAGTGTCCACTCTGCCCCTATTTCCCTGTCAGGCCCTCACTGGACAAAGGCAGCTTTTAGTCATCAGTGAGGTCAAGTGCATGGCGACCCTCCTGCACTCTTAGTTGTTAATGGCGCCTCGAACGGTGAGAGGCCCGTCAGTGGCGCTACAGCCTCAGGCGGCACCTGCGCGTCGAAAGTGAAAGCCGTGCCCTGTGAGGTACTTGGCACTAAACAGAGAGGCGAATCCTTCAGACGCCGTTCCGAAGCTGCACATCCCGGCTTCAGTCTGTCGTGCTGGGCGAGCCCAGCGTTCGGCATATTTACACACGCCAGCCTTGATGGAGGAATTCCTCTCACGCCCTCCCACCAGCGCGTGTAATCCCATGCACTTCAGCGCGCCGGCGGAGGCCCTTGTCACAAAGCTTCAGGTAATCCCTCCAGATGCACTGCGCAGTCGAGTGTGAGTGTGCCTCGCGCCTTGAGCCTCCCGCCCCGGCTTTGTAACCCCCCCCCACGACTTGACTTACCTCATACGCTGCTCCTCCCCGCGCTGCCACTGCTCCTCCGCTTCTCACCACTCCGCAGATCCTCCCGGCGCTCATGTTCTCCCCTCTTCCTGTTGCTGGTGAACTCTGCTCCTCCCCTCACGCAGACGCTCCTCCCGGCGCTCATGCTACTCCCCTCACGCATACGTCCCGGCCAGTGCTACGTGCAAGGGACTACTTTTTTTTAATTTGTAAATATTTTAAACAACGTTTTTTTAAAATTTTTATGTAGCCTATGTCCTTCTGCTTGCCCTGAGGTTTTCTAAGATGTCTTGGGTGTTCAGATTGGTGGTCGGCATATTCAGCTGGATTGGACAATTTGTTTATACAGTATATTAGGCTGCCATTTATTGTTTGTCACTTTTTGGAAATGAAGAATTCTGCAGCTGGAGCCTATTGGCCGAAGTTCCAAGTGTGTGTAAAAAGTTTGGCACATGCACTTGTTAAGAGAATCAGCCAGAGGCCAACTTGCAGCGTAGCCTCCGCAAAAATCTCAAGGCAGAAGGTATGGGTCCCATTATTTTCATCAACTCGCATCCTTTCACCCCCTTTCTTGAGACAGCTATAGAACAATGTGTAATTCATCTTCAGTGGCAGCTACTCAAGTTGTCAACAAACAAACAGTTAAGGACAATAATTGGAAAGAAGCGAACCTCCGTTTTAGGAAAGCAAACACATCTGTTAAGTTTTTTAAGGAACCGAGATGAACACACTCTCTGCTTTTTGCATAGAAGAAGGTTTGTCCAGGGTTCGCTTCGCCCTTCTTAATTTCCGCAACCTGTCACAATGACAGGCAGAATCAGGGACATGCCAGGATTCTATCTCTGCGGCAAATGCAAAGCCTGCAAGAAGAGTAAGAAAAGAACTACATATGAAATACCAGGGTCAGGACAGAGCAAGAGAATATCCAAGTTTCTCACTTGTAACACCACCCATGTTGTTTACTGCCTAGTGTGCCCATGTGGTTTGAAATACATAGGCAGCACAGTAAAAAACGTCAAGTTACGTGTACTGGAGCACCAACGTGCTATCATGAACAAGGATTTCAACTATCCCGTAGCAAAACACTTTGCCCTTAGATACAACAGCAATAGGGAACTGTTGCAATTCTTTGCGCTAGATCACATACCAGTGGACCCCAGGGGTGGAGACAGGTTGCAGAAATTAAGAAGACTTGAATCCCGCTACATAATAGACCTTCAGACAAAGGCCCCTCTGGGATTAAACAGGAATGAGGAATTAGCTTCCCATTTAGGCAAAGCATAAACTCTGTAATTAATTTATTATACCCCGTGAGCAATGCCGATCCACGGCTGAATAACTCACACCACACACGAAAGGCAAATAAACTTTACACAAAATGTAATTAATTTCGGAAATAGAAAATGTTTAACACCCGAAATTATTGGTTGAAATGTATTTCACAGTGCCCTTCGTGAATGTGTTTTCTTTGAATGTTAAAGTAAAAAGTAATGTACTATGTGAAACTCTTTCTCACGGGGATATACGTCAGTCCTCTTTCTATGTACATGCAACAAGGCGCTGTAGAGCTTTTAAACTTGCTTCCTTCCGTGTCAATGGTAGACACTGACGAAGGAAAACCGAAACGCGTTTGTCTGCTGAGTGTTTTTGATTAAAAACATATCGAACACTTTCCCCTGCGAGTGCCGTAATTTCTTTCTGAAAGTACCGAGAGAAACGGAGCTGCTATTTACTCACGTGGGGCGCCACCACGAGAGGCACCCGCCTGCGAGTGACCCGGATTTGTGGTGCAACGGAGCTGGAATAGAATACGGGGCACCGCGTTCACATAACAACAAAAAACACCGGAGACCACGCAAGGAACCCGACACAGCGAGGCTTCGCGACCGGGTAAGATCGAGTGCGTGCAGGTGTGCTGACTGTGTTTGTGAACGCAAGGCGAAGGGGAAGTGTTGACTGCAATACCAAACTATGGAGGATGAAATGTTTGGTGACAAGGCTCGGCAGGAAGCAGCCACAGGCATGTTTCAAAAACGCCCGAAAGAGACAGAGGGTGCTAAACCTAACGGGAAGAAAAACCAGAATGGCAAAGATACACTGATTAATCTCTTTACTAAACTTGAGAGATTGCGCGAAAGGGAAACTAGAAAATGGTGGGAAGCCACCTCCCTACAAAGCTACGTAGATGTGGATAGAGTGCCGAGAGGACTCAGAATATACACTGTCCCGGCATACGAGAATCCAGACCCCCGACTGTTGGAATTATGGGCAGAACATACAGCCCTATCCAGTCAAGGGATGTTGAAATTGCTGATACGATTCGCATGGAGCGACAGAGAAAAAGCCATTAATGAAATCAAGGCATTGGAAGACGAAATTAATAAGGATACAAATACTCAAAGGAAAGATGAGTTAAGATCCGAAATGAGAAAGCGATTAGAGAAATACGAATTGAAAATCCGCCAAAGAAAACAAGAGAAATTCGAGCGCGATGAAAGGGATTATTCCTTAGGCAGAATATTGACATTTGCCAAAAAATGTGACGCTCCACGAAGAGAGATGAAGAAGAGAGTCGCCCGTGCAGCTCAGCCAAGAGTAGAAACTTCCGAATCGGAGGTAACTGAAAATGAACAATCTGGAGACGAATTGGCAAGTACTTCACAGGAGAAGACCCCTTTTCATATGGAATACGACCTAGTCCGGTCAACATGGCTAAGGGGAGGAAAAAGCAGACCCCCGGAGGCCACAGAAGAACCCGAAGAGGGGGCTGGAAGGGGCCGAGGCAGAGGCAGAAACCAAGGCAACTTCACGCCGAGAATTACCAGGAGCAAGAGAGGAGCGAAATGGTAGAGAGTCAGGATAGTCTAACAATCGTAAACCTGACCGACAAAGTCCTGTTATCATTGGAAGAGAAAACTTTGAAACTGGGATTATCATACTGCCCGAACGAGAGACTCGAATTCACTCAAACTAGAATCGATTTGTTTACCTTTGTGCGGAAAATGAAACTACATAAATATTTCAAACTAAAACCATCATCTAAAGAAACGAGACAACTAAGAACGAGAGAAACCGATATCTTGACAACAAATGATATCACAACTTGGGAGATTCTAGAGGAACTAAGAACTGAGGAAAGTGGCGATAGAGAAAACACAGACTCTATCACCCAACGAACCAGAAGGATTGGTGTCGAACAGGAAGCACCAACAACAAACTTTAGACCTCCCTCAACATTCGTACCAATCATGCCTTATGATGCGATTGATGCCTTCTCGGAGGCAGTGACAAAGGATCTAGTGAAATTCAGATCACGACAAAGAACAATGACACGAAAAAGACCGAATATGACAAAGGAGCAAAGAGAAATCCTCAGAACTTTAGACAACGACCCAGACATTATCTGCAAGCCATCAGATAAGGGTGGCAACATCGTTGTGATGTCAAGAGCACAATACTGCCAAGAAGCATATAGGCAATTGGAGAATCCAATGTCATACGAAAAAACAACCAAAAAGATGTATGATGAAAGTGTCGTAAAATTCCAAGCACTTGTTAATAAATGGCACAACAATGACATGCTGGACACTGATGAGTATTTCTTTTTGAAAAATAATAACCCAACCGTGCCCACCTTCTACCAGTTGCCTAAAATACACAAAGACAGCAGAAACCCACCTGGCAGACCAATAGTTTCCTCGATAGGAAGTGTCTCTGAAAATATGTCTATTTACATCGATCACTTTCTTTATCAGAGTGTCTCACAACTAAAATCTTACATTAGGGACACTAAAGACTTTGTGAATAAGATTGAAATGGTGAAATGTAATACCTTGTGCATATTAATAACCATGGATATTACCAGCTTATACACGAGCATAGATCACAATCAGGGGCTATTGGCAATGAAATACTACCTTGACAAGAGACCGATGAAATTCACCAAACATAGCCAAATGCTGCTTGAATTCATTGAATTTTGTTTGTTTAATAACATTTTCTTGTTTCAAGGACAAATGTACAGGCAGGTCACTGGGACGGCGATGGGAACCTGCTTTGCCCCCAGTTACGCGAATTTATTCGTGGGCTGGTGGGAGGAGCAGGTTGCCCAAAGCCGGGATTTCCAGAAATGGACAGGAAATCTGAAAGTCTGGTATAGGTACATTGATGACCTCTTTCTAGTATGGGAGGGATCTGTAACTTCAGCAGAAGAGTTTGTGGCATACCTAAATTTGAATGAATTAAATCTGAAATTCACTGCAGATATCAGCGTATCAACAGTGAACTATCTGGACTTGAAAGTTAACTTGACTGGTGGGAAAATTGAGACAGAACTGTTTAGAAAAACAACAGCCGGCAATTCAGTTTTACATGCCGGAAGCAGTCATCCCCCGACCCTAATCAGAAGTATCCCTTACGGAGAACTCCTTAGGATTAAGAGAAATTGCTCAAGAGAGGTAGACTTTGCAAAAGCCGCAAGAGAAAGTATTGATAGATTTCAAGCCAGAGGGTACAATAGACTACTTCTGGAAAACACTCTAAAAAGAGTAGAAAGAATCCCTAGAGACCAACTTCTAAAAGTACAAAGTAAGAATTCAGAATCAAGTCTAAATGAAGGAAAATTCAGACTAATAACCACTTTCTCAGACGATTCTAATCATCTGAGAAACATCCTGAAGAGAAGTTGGCATATCCTAAAAACGGATCTGGTCATTGGAAAAGAGATTCCAGCTTTTCCCTTAATCACCTTTAGAAAAGGGAGATCCATCAGGGATAAAATTGTACACAGTCATCTGCCAGACAGAACCACAATGACAGGCAGAATCAGGGACATGCCAGGATTCTATCCCTGCGGCAAATGCAAAGCCTGCGAGAAGAGTAAGAAAAGAACTACATATGAAATACCAGGGTCAGGACAGAGCAAGAGAATATCCAAGTTTCTCACTTGTAACACCACCCATGTTGTTTACTGCCTAGTGTGCCCATGTGGTTTGAAATACATAGTAAGCATGGGCGAATTTTGCGAATCTCGCGTTCGCGAATTTTGCGGATTTGCGAACTCGCAATCCGCAAAATCCGCGAATTCTCGCGAATTTGCGGATTTTTTTTTTGTGTGTTTGCGCGGGTTTCTGCCAGTTCGCGAGGGTTTTGTACAATGTCGCAAATTGCGAACTTACCTGTCGGGTCGCAAGTTTCGCGAACTTGTTGTTTCTACGTGTCCAGCCTGTTTGGGACACTCTTCTTCATCACTGCCACTCTCTGTCACCACTGCCACTCTCTGACTACTCATGCCACCCTCTGGCCCACCCATGCCACCCTCTGTTTCACCACAGCACCCTCTGGTTGTCCAGTCAGTGTACATTATTGTGGCAACGCAAGCACACCTTCCCTGCCTCAAGTGACCTGAATTAATTTGGGGCTGATTAATGTGTCACAGAATATTTTTTTAGCTGGCACCTGCTTCCTTAGTGCTTCCTGATTAGTGAACTTTTGCACTTGCTAAGTGCTTTCATTGTTGCAAAATTAGTTACAACACCTGCCCTGCCCCAACTGACAATAATGAATTAGGGGCTGATTAATGGATTTGAACTGCCAGCCTGGCTCCTGCTTGTCTCCCTTAGCTGTAATTCAGGACCTTTGTGGCATATGTGTAACTATTCTGAGGTTCAGAGCAGGGTCACATAATAGTTGCAACTGGCAACTGAACTCTGGAGGGGCCCCTCAGCAAGCACTACAGGAAATGGCTACTAATGATGAGCCTGAACTTTTGAACCTGGTAAGTAGTTACTTTCAGTTTGCTAAAATCGTATTTCTGCAATTTTGCACTTATTCGCGGGGCGCGAACTCACGCGAACTCATGCGAACAGTGCGAGCAGTGCGAGCAAAATCCGCTGCTCGCGGATTTGCGGATTTTGCGGGAGATTCCCGAATCTCGCGGATTGCGAATTTCCCGAAAATCCGCAAAATCCGCGAGCGAAACGGATTTTCCGCCCATGCTTAATACATAGGCAGCACAGTAAAAAACGTCAAGTTACGTGTACTGGAGCACCAACGTGCTATCATGAACAAGGATTTCAACTATCCCGTAGCAAAACACTTTGCCCTTAGACACAACAGCAATAGGGAACTGTTGCAATTCTTTGCGCTAGATCACATACCAGTGGACCCCAGGGGTGGAGACAGGTTGCGGAAATTAAGAAGACTTGAATCCCGCTACATAATAGACCTTCAGACAAAGGCCCCTCTGGGATTAAACAGGAATGAGGAATTAGCATCCCATTTAGGCAAAGCATAAACTCTGTAATTAATTTATTATACCCCGTGAGCAATGCCGATCCACGGCTGAATAACTCACACCACACACGAAAGGCAAATAAACTTTACACAAAATGTAATTAATTTCGGAAATAGAAAATGTTTAACACCCGAAATTATTGGTTGAAATGTATTTCACAGTGCCCTTCGTGAATGTGTTTTCTTTGAATGTTAAAGTAAAAAGTAATGTACTATGTGAAACTGTTTCTCACGGGGATATACGTCAGTCCTCTTTCTATGTACATGCAACAAGGCGCTGTAGAGCTTTTAAACTTGCTTCCTTCCGTGTCAATGGTAGACACTGACGAAGGAAAACCGAAACGCGTTTGTCTGCTGAGTGTTTTTGATTAAAAACATATCGAACACTTTCCCCTGCGAGTGCCGTAATTTCTTTCTGAAAGTACCGAGAGAAACGGAGCTGCTATTTACTCACGTGGGGCGCCACCACGAGAGGCACCCGCCTGCGAGTGACCCGGATTTTTGGTGCAACGGAGCTGGAATATATATATATATATATATATATATATATATATATATATATATATATATATATATATATATATATATATATATATATATATATATATATAATATAATATGTTTGTGTCACATGTTCCAACCTCAGGAAGAGAGACTCGGGAAGATGATGTGCCTGATATAGGATTATAGATGCGACACGCAGGTGTCCGGTTTAAAACAGAATTCTTGTAATGTCGACTTAGCCTTTCATACTTCTGGGGTGATAAAATAAGCATTGTTGAGTTTGGTAAGGACTGTGAGAAAGTACTCTGGGTCGTGGTAATTGGGGCAGGAGGGGCTGGGGAAGGGAATGAATAGAAACGAAATGCAAATATTGATGGCATACAGGCACAGGAACTCGAGGGAGAACTAGTGAGATTGCTGTCTGGGGAAAGAGGTGGGAGTAAGGAGGGCAAAGGTCACTGGAGAATGGGGAACCTGGAAAAGGAGGAGACAGTGATAAGGGATTGAACATCCACCACCAGGCAATTATGATAGAGAAACCTCATCTATTGATACTTAAAACACGAGTAAGCGGGTCCATAGCTCTTCATTGGTTTTACAACAAGGCATGGGTACTCCATCTCGACCTGAACTCATATATTCCTGAGACTGGCTTCAGCAGCTTCATTGACCTCATCAAAAGTAAAACAAAAATGGTAGCTTGAACTATTATTCATAACAAATCACTTGTCATGTCCACCGGAGCAGGAAGCAACAACCTCCGATGCATTCTTTTCAACAACCACTCCACCCCCAGACACGCCATCGAACTCTGGGGCCTACTCGACTCCACAACCCCAGATTCGCCTTCCTGATGGAGACCTGGATGAACCCTTTCTCTGCACCCGACATCGTCATAGCCATCCCTGACGGCTGCAATATCACCCGCATGGACCGCACCAATGACATAGGAGGAGGAATTGCCATCATCCACAGAAACACCCTCAGAATCTCGACCAGCACCGACGACACGCCTATCACTGCCACACTGACCCCAACACCACCCTCAGAGGAACTCTCATCTACAGACCATCCGGTCCTCGGCCACAGTTCAGGGACTCCATCGCCGACTTCGTCAGCACTCGCGCCCTTGCGTCCACGGACTATATATCCTCCTCGAGGACCTGAAATTCCACCTTGAGAACACCAATGACAGCAAATCCACCACCCTGCTCGAAAAACTTACCAACCTCAGACTCAAACCGCTCATCACGACTCCCAGCCACTCCGCCGGACACACGCTCGACCCCATCTTCTCAGCCAGCAAACACGTCACCTTCAGCCACACCACCGAATTCCACTGGACCAACCACCGCTGGGTCCACTTCACCTTCGAGAAGCCCACCACCGCACACAACGGGTCCCGCACCCCAACTGGAGCAAAGCCACAGAAGATCAGCTAGTCACCACCCTCGCCTGCGACCCACCAATGGACACTACATACACCGACACCGCCGCCCTCAACCTCAGGCAATGGATCGACGACTGCGCCAACGCTCTCGCCCCAATCAAGAAGCCCTCAAACAGATGCACCGACAGAAAAGCCATCTGGTTCACCGCCGACCAGGCATCCAAGCAGTCCTGCCGTAGGCTCGGGAAAAAGTGGCACCATAAACAGACACCAGACAGCAACACAGCCTACAAGAGCACCATCCTCAGACACCACCAACTGACCCGTACCGCCGAAAGGACCTCCTTCAAAGAGCGCATTGACAACAACGCACACAACAGCAAAGAGCTCTTCAACATTGTGAAGGAACTCACCAACCCCAGCTCCAACTCCAACGACATCCCGCCATCACAAGACCTCTGCAACTCCCTAGCCACCTTCTTCCACCTTAAGATCACAGACATCCACAATCGCCTCAGCAACCAGGCCCCCTCGACAGACACAGACTCCTCAGACTCACCGCCTCCCAGCCACATCGACATCGACCCCCTGCTCTCCTGGACCCACGTCAACAACGAAGACACCCTCAAAATCGTGAAACCCTTCCACTCCGGTTCACCATCCGCCCCATCTCCACAAAATCATCAACAGCTCCTTCAAGTCCGCCACCTTCCTGGAGAGCTGGAAGGACGCCGAGATCAACGCCCTACTCAAGAAACCCAAAGCTGAGCCCAAGGACCTCAAGAACTTTCGGCCCATCTCACGTTCCCGGCGAAAGTCATCGAGAAGATCTTCAACAGGCAACAGATCTCCTTCCTCAAAAAGAACAATATCCTGGACCCATCCCAATCTGGATTCTGCAGCAACCACAGCAATGAAACAGCCCTCATAGCCGCAACCGACGACATCAGAGCCCTGATGCACAACGGAGAAACCGGGACCCTCATCCTCCTGGAATTCTCGGCTGCCTTCGACACCGTCTGCCACCACACCCTCCGCACACGCCTCCACAACGCAGGAATCCGCGACAAAGCTCTGGACTGGACCACCTCCTTCCTCACCGGCAGAACCCAGAGTGTCCGCCTCCCCCCATTCCGCTCTAAAGGCACCAAGATCATCTGCGGCATACCCCAAGGATCGTCCCTACACTGTAGCTAAAGGCAGGAGGTCTGCATGGATCACAACCTCCAGGGCGTGATCTGTATACTCACTTTCAGGAGATCTGGAAAGTCGTCTCCAGAACAAACTCGCATCACGGTCATAACATGCCTCCTGCACTCAACCCCTGCAGATCTCACATGGGCCCTTTTTGCCTTTTTTTAGAATTTCTTTATCATGTATCCTTCTTTGAGTGACCAAAGCTTGGTTATGTGGATAGGCTTGGGTTGCAGAGTAGAGATCACATTTGGCCTTGCTACAAGCCCTTGTGAACCCTATGTATCTGCTGGGGGTAACCTTAAGTGTCGATTTGAACCGTATTGAGTCTGATATATAAACATTTATCGCCTCAAACACTTTCACCACCTCCACATCACTCTCCTGTAAATCTAAACAGGTGCAAAAAATGTATGACCCTCTAAGTCAAAACTACTAGATCAGCTTTGGCCTAATTCTCCTCCCATCGTTAAAGACCATCTCTGGCATAAGGACAGAAAAAGTATCTCTAGTATCTGGTGCACCATGAAAATGATCCAGGCAGTGCTTATTTTGTAAAAGAAGAAGGGGTAAGGTTCAAGGTTTTGCTCAAATGGCCCGCAGCCGGTGCTAAAGAAGGTCAGGGTGCCGATTGCCAAGGTGAGTGGTCTTGATTACACCTCATGTCTCCACCACCAGACACTCCCTGAATCTTTATGTCACTTTGCAAGTTCTTTTTCATATTTGCTTTCTTTGTCGCTGATTTTAAGTGTTTTTGTACCTCCTTCTTTCCGGTCTTGCTCTGGATCAAATTTTGTTGACAAATAAATGCGGTCCCCAACAATGAGTGGCGGTCGGACCCACCTGCAACCACCGGCTAAAATTACACACTAAAGCCAGGCCCAGTATCACAAAGGCACCATCGCCCTCAGGTCGTCGGTTAATGTCAAACGAATATGCAAGATTACTCAAATGAGAAGACATTCATGTATGTTCAGTGACTCATTCATGTATGTGCAGTGACTCATTCATGTATGTTCTGTGACTCATTCATGTATGTTCAGTGACTCATTCATGTATGTTCAGTGGCTCATTCATGTATGTTCAGTGACTCATTCATGTATGCTCAGTGACTCATTCATGTATGTTTAGTGACTCATTCATGTATGTGCAGTGACTCATTCATGTATGTTCTGTGACTCATTCATGTATGTTTAGTGACTCATTCATGTATGTTCAGTGACTCATTCATGTATGTTCAGTGACTCATTCATGTATGCTCAGTGACTCATTCATGTATGTTTAGTGACTCATTCATGTATATTCAGTGACTCATTCATGTATGTTCAGTGACTCATTCATGCATGTACAGTGACTCATTCATGTATGTTCTGTGACTCATTCATGTCTGTTCAGTGACTCACTCATGTATGTTCAGTGACTCATTCATGTATGTTCAGTGACTCATTCATGTATGTTTAGTGACTCATTCTTGTATGTTCAGTGGCTCATTGATGTATGTTTAGTGACTCATTCATGTATGTTCAGTGACTCATTCATGTCTGCTCAGTGACTCATTCATGTATGTTCAGTGACTCATTTATGTATGTTCAGTGACTCATTCATGTATGTTTAGTGACTCATTCATGTATGTTCAGTGACTCATTCATGTATGTGCAGTGACCCATTCATGTATGTTCTGTGACTCATTCATGTATGTTCAGTGACTCATTCATGTATGTGCAGTGACTCATTCATGTATGTGCAGTGACTCATTCTTGTATGTTCTGTGACTCATTCATTTATGTTCAGTGACTCATTCATGTATGTGCAGTGACTCCTTTATGTATGTTCAGTGACTCATTCATGTATGTTCAGTGACTCATTCATGTATGTTCAGTGACTCATTCATGTATGTTCAGTGATTCATTTATGTATGTTCAGTGACTCATTCATGTATGTTCAGTGACTCATTCATGTATGTTCAGTGACTCATTCATGTATGTGCAGTGACTCATTCATGTATGTTCATTGACTCATTCATGTATGTTCCGTGACTCAGGACTTTTCTCCAGCCACAACAGTGGAACTTTTGAGCATCAGTAGATCTTTATCCAGAGCAACTATTCAGGTTGTCAGCCCTGATAAAGTCTGTCGCTAGCCTCCCCTGAGGGTCTGCAATGCAGTCTGGGACATGGCCATGGGTTCGCTGTGTAGATCTGCGGCTCGCAGAAGGACGGCAGAAAGTCGAACCCACCCAGCCCGGATCTTTGCATTAACACCACCGATGATGTCTACAAAGGCAGCCTAACTTTAAATCGCTTTAAGAAGTATTCAGAAAAGGATGGAGCCTAACTTACTCAGTTTAGATCGATTTAAGAAGATTCAGAAAAGGATGGAGCCTAACTTACTCAGTTTAAATCGATTTAAGAAGTATTCAGAAAGGATGGAGCCTAAATTGCTCAGTTTAAATCGATTTAAGAAGATTCAGAAAAGGATGGAGCCTAACTTACTCAGTTTAGATCGAGTTAAGAAGTATTCAGAAAAGGATGGAGCCTAACTTACTTAGTTTAAATCGATTTAGGAAGTATTCAGAAAAGGTTCGAGCCTAACTTACTCAATTTAAATCGATTTAAGAAGATTCAGAAAAGGATAGAGCCTAACTTACTCAGTTTAGATCGATTTAAGAAGTATTTAGAAAAGGATGGAGCCTAACTTACTCAGTTTAAATCGATTTAAGAAGATTCAGAAAAGGATGGAGCCTAACTTACTCAATTTAAATCGATTTAAGAAGATTCAGAAAAGGATGGAGCCTAACTTACTCAGTTTAGATCGATTTAAGAAGATTCAGAAAAGGATGGAGCCTAACTTACTTAGTTTAAATCGATTTTAAAAGTATTCAGAAAAGGATGGAGCCTAACTTACTCAGTTTAAATCGATTTAAGAAGATTCAGAAAAGGATGGAGCCTAACTTACTCAATTTAAATCGATTTAAGAAGTATTCAGAAAAGGATGGAGCCTAAATTACTCAGTTTAAATCGATTTAAGAAGATTCAGAAAAGGATGGAGCCTAACTTACTCAGTTTAGATCGATTGAAGAAGTATTCAGAAAAGGATGGAGCCTAACTTACTCAGTTTAAATCGATTTAAGAAGTATTCAGAAAGGATGGAGCCTAAATTACTCAGTTTAAATCGATTTAAGAAGATTCAGAAAAGGATGGAGCCTAACTTACTCAGTTTAGATCGATTGAAGAAGTATTCAGAAAAGGATGGAGCCTAACTTACTCAGTTTAAATCGATTTAAGAAGATTCAGAAAAGGATGGAGCCTAACTTACTCAATTTAAATCGATTTAAGAAGATTCAGAAAAGGATGGAGCCTAACTTACTCAGTTTAAATCGATTTAAGAAGTATTCAGAAAAGGATGGAGCCTAACTTACTTAGTTTAAATCGATTTAAGAAGATTCAGAAAAGGATGGAGCCTGACTTACTCAGTTTAAATCGATTTAAGAAGTATTCAGAAAGGATGGAGCCTAAATTACTAAGTTTAAATCGATTTAAGAAGATTCAGAAAAGGATGGAGCCTAACTTACTCAGTTTAGATCGATTGAAGAAGTATTCAGAAAAGGATGGAGCCTAACTTACTCAGTTTAAATCGATTTAAGAAGTATTCAGAAAGGATGTAGCCTAAATTACTCAGTTTAAATCGATTTAAGAAGATTCAGAAAAGGATGGAGCCTAACTTACTCAGTTTAGATCGATTGAAGAAGTATTCAGAAAAGGATGGAGCCTAACTTACTCAGTTTAAATCGATTTAAGAAGATTCAGAAAAGGATGGAGCCTAACTTACTCAATTTAAATCGATTTAAGAAGATTCAGAAAAGGATGGAGCCTAACTTACTTAGTTTAAATCGATTTAAGAAGATTCAGAAAAGGATGGAGCCTAACTTACTCAGTTTAAATCGATTTAAGAAGATTCAGAAAAGGATGGAGCCTAACTTACTCAGTTTAGATCGATTTAAGAAGTATTCAGAAAAGGATGAAGCCTAACTTACTCAGTTTAGATCGATTTAAGAAGTATTCAGAAAAGGATGGAGCCTAACTTACTCAGTTTAAATCGATTTAGAAGATTCAGAAAAGGATGGAGTTTAACTTACTCAGTTTAAATCGATTTAAGAAGATTCAGAAAAGGATGGAGCCTAACTTGCTCAGTTTAGATCGATTTAAGAAGTATTCAGACTATCCGATAACTCTGCCGAGTGTGGGGAGAGATCCTTGCCATAATGCCCTATGTAATAAATAAATGGAAGACCCGGCATTAAGGGAAATGGTTAATGAATTTAGTGCTGATTAGCAAAAACACAAGAAATGCATGGGAAGTCAGGGCACACGAGGAAATCCTAGGCACTCGAAGGAGAGGTACAGGGGTGAGATGTGCGGCAGCACCTCAAGATAAGCATGCTGGAGTTCAGAAGGTCCAACTGCAATAAACATGGCTTTAAATTTTGTTTTTATCTTATCACATTTGCTGTGCATTCAAATACAGTGGTAAAATGTCAGCATTTAGAGAAGCGCAGATTAAGTGCATTTTTAATAATTCTGAGATGGGATGGGATATTTTAATGAGGGCAAAATAATGAAGACACTTTACTTGGAAATGCGGAAACCGATTTGCACTTATGTTATTTGTGTCGCTGGTGAGTACCTAGGGACACACACAGCTTTGTCAGCCAGGGGCCAGTGACTGGTCACAACAGTTTGTTATCAGATGGTTCATCATCATCCATGCTGTCCTTGGTATGTTCTTGGTATGGTCTCATCCTGTATCCATCAATCAGCATTTATAAAGTGCAGCACATCACCTGTGAGGGTCTCAAGGCGCTGAAGTTGCTATATGTTTCAGGGGAACAGCAGTGAAAACGAGGCAAAAGCAGGAGAAAGCACTCAGAAAAATGGGGAAGGGGGGGGGGAGAAGGCAGTAAAAGAAAATAAGGCAAAAACAGGAGAATGATCTTAGAAAAACGGGGAAAAGGAAGGAGAAAGCAGTGAAAAATAAGTCAAAAGCAGGAGAAAGCACTCAGAACAAGCAGTGGAAGAAGAGATGCCAGCCAATTAAGAGATGGCAGAGAAGTACTCACGGTCCAGCCAACTGGAACCCACTTTCGCAATAGCATCAAAATAAGAGATTTATTATTAAAAGTACCATCCTTAATTTGCATCTTTTTTACCTTACATACTCTTCAAGATAGTTGTTAAAATACAATTTGACAGGTCATAAATGTGTAAGAGACACGGACCCGGGTTCCCATTACATTCAAATTAGACTGAAATAACTAACTCTGCTAAGCCAAAACGAACACATATTCGGAACAATGTACTGTCACTTCAAAAAGTTGATTATCTATTGTATAAAAACCTATCATCAAAGGCCAAAAAATAACCGTTGTCACTAAATTCTGAACAAGGAGATAATGGAAGAGAAATAAAGAGAAATAAAAACATGGCAAATATTTGTCATCAAAAATCGAGAGCTATCCTTAGATTATTAACAAATCGTTTTCCTATTGTTTGCATATCACATCACTCCTGCGTCAGCGTCACCCCCCCCCCCCCCCCCTTCACTTCCAACCGAAGTTTTAGTTGTAGGAAGTTGTAGAAAGCTGCATGGCAGCTATGGTAAATATTAGAGACCCAGAGTGAGGAGAAGCAAAATGAAATCACTGTTTACCCACATGAGACGCATCTGCATGCCACAATATTACAGATCCACCCACGAACACCGCTGACACCCCATTACCTACTATACAGCTAGCATGCTCATTAATACACAGGGTGGTTAACTTTTAAAGTCCCACATTGGCGTGTGCTAATATACAAGTACAACCTAACCTATCCTAATATTTGGCAGGCACCCTTACTTTAAAATCTGATGTAGCTGATAGTTTGAGCAGGGGTCAACCATAACTCCTATAAATTGTACATTAATCACACAGAATTTAACGAGCATTGTTAAACATGCTAGTGTGAAAAACGTTCTGACGAAGGTTTCTATTAACGTTCGGTTGGTGCTTATCCATACAAAACACAAGTGTCCTTACAATGAGTAGAAACAAAAAGGTTTGCAAAAGGGCAAATATATTCCAATGTGCTAGCCCTTCAAATGTTTCAATGATTATCCGGGTCTATAACGAGAGAGAGGGCCTTGAACAACCGGTATAGCCTGAGGCAGAAGGGCTAATGTTCATATACAATGAAACCACAGGTTGTATAGAGATAATGGGGGGGAGGGGCCACTGTTCAATAGCTGACTAGCAAAGAAATAAAGGTTTTTACAATGGCCAAGGGACAAAAACACCAATGTGGAAAAGGCTGTGTCTAACACTTATAAGTAAATATTCCCTGCAGTTCCTAAATATAAATACTCGCTAACTATGTCATACTAACAAAAGACATAGGTTGCTATAGTGTTTCCAGGTAAGTAAACATACATACCCACACTATTCTAGCTTCTCTCGTTACAGCCAGTCTCCGTTTCACCAAACTGATATTGCGGACGCACAATCCACCTTATAAAATAAAAAGAATGGTTTCATCCTTTGGGCGTAAGGACCACCGGCACATGCATCATTGTCATTTGCATTCGCAAACGGTGCGAATCGCAAATTTCGCCCATTTGCGAATGCAATTGACAAAATTGGGATGCATCATGTTTTTCTCAATTTTAGAAATCGCAATGATGTTGCGATTTCTAAAATTGCGATTGCATTTAAGAAATCGCAATTTGCGATTTCTTAAATGCAATGCAAGAACATTTTAAATTTGCGAATTCGCAAATAGGGAGAGGTAAATTACCATGAAGTTGACCTTCATGGTAATTTGCGAAAACTTTCAAAAATGCACAAAAGTGCATTTTTGAAAGTTTCTTTTTCACACACCCATGCCCTTGGGGCATGTGTGTGTGAAAAACGCACTTAAATTTATATTTCAGGGGTGCAGCGGGGGTCCTTTGGACCCTTCCTGCACCCTTGAAACTGCATTCTCAATTTGCGATTCGCAAATTGCTAATCGCAAATTGAGAATGACTTCCCATTCATTCCTATGGGCCTCTAGGCCCATAGGAATCAATGGGAAGGGATTTTGTAGTTGCGATTCGCAAATTGTGAATCGCAATTAAGGAATTTTAAGAAATCGCAAAAAAAATTGCTATTTCTTGGTGCATAACCAGTTGCGATTTCTTAATTGCGATTCCTTAATTTTCGCAATTAAGAAATCGCAAGCGGCAAAAATGATGCATGTGGCCGCACATCACCAATGAGATATGATGTGTCCCTTGAGTTCCTTTTCACGGAGCCTTGCCTCCTATTTTATTTAAATTCGACAGCAAGTGACATATTTGTAAGCATATCCGAATGGGAATTGTTAACCTATCGCCCGCCTCGTTGCCCGTCGCCCGCCTCGTTGCCCGTCGCAAGACATTGTACATCTCTCTGAAATAAGCATCCTGTGGTCCACAAAGTGACAGTCCACCACAGGTCGGTGAGTCGGGTGCCTGCTGTAAATCTGCAGCCAAGTCAAACCTAGCTGTCACGGACTTTAGTCTTGACAGCAGAAGTTCATCATTTCATCCTTCTGTGAGCGATAAAAATATACACCACTTAGTACACTGGATATTATTAAGCATCCACATGTGGAATGGCACTGGTGATTGATGGTTGGCTCTTCATGCTGCTTCCGCGTCACCCGCCATCCATTCCCAACCGAGATTTTTATTGTAGAATGCTACATGACAGCCGTAATTACTAATTATTTGACACCGCGGGTGAGGAGTAACAAAATTACATCACTGTAGGCCTCACAGGGAGGCATATGAATACCACGAGGTTACGGACACACCCACGAACACTGAGGAGGCCCCGTTACATACTACACAGTTAATATGTGCCCCTTAGGCCGGCACATACACAAGGTAGATACCGGATTTAAAGGAAAAATAAATGTATGTTACCGTTTGGATGCGGGGAAGGTGCACACTGCGGCGGATTAAGGCTGCGTTGACGGCGGTTGCTGTGTGCGTGAGAGAGGAGACGCACCCAGGCAGCAACAAGGACCGGTAAAAGGGTGGCTGAAAGACTGCACAGAGCGCGATGTGTCGCAGAGCAGCCAGAACTAAAACAAGCCTTACCTGAAAATGTTATTGTGGTGGGACTTGCTGTACAAAATCTATATTAAATCTCAGCGAGGCGGACTGCTGCATACCACAGCGAGTGTAATCTGGTGCCCACTGTCAGCATAATACCAAAAAGTTGACATTCAGCGATCCGCGGGCGCTGCAGCACAGGATGTCCAGCGAGGGCCGGCAGTCCAGGAGCAGCGGCCGCCGGCCAAGCCCGCGCGCAGTAGCCGCCGGAGACGGCGAGCATCCACGGACGTCACCTTCATCATGAGGCTGTGGCGCGCGGCGGAGACGCCGTCGCCGTGAGCGTGCACATCGGCTGCTCCGAGACTAAATTGGAGACTGACTCACGCTCGCGACCAAATCCCATGCGCGCTTGGCCAGCTCTCGTCTTTCCCTCTCCCGTTGACGATGCTGCGCGCGTCACCAGCTAGATCTCGGCGAGAACGCGCTTTGCGCGCTTCTAGCCAAGACCTAACAAGCATTTACAATGCAATGGTCTCGGCAATATTATAGGTAGAGCTATTAGCATTGCTTATTATTATTTTTTTTATTTTTATCCCTAAGTAAATGTTATTGTCATTTCTATTGTTAATTGCCCTGGGGTGAGGGCCCGCCTCTGTCACCATCATGCCAATGTCCCCTTATCCTCCCCTTGGAGAGGGGCTGATTGCAAACCCCCACACCCAGGCCATTGTTGGCAGAATGTCTGACTCCGCCTCACATTCAGGCGCCTCAACACAACAACAGCGCTGCGTAATAAGAACATGGGTTGATTGCTTCTATTTCTCACCTGAACATGATTAATACTCCCTTAAAACAGGTTGCTAAAATAGTAATATTTTAGCCTATTGCCAACAAATGTGTTTGCTAGTATCTTCTTTCAAAAGGAGAATGTAGCCATTCAGAGTAGGCAGTTCATTACCAGCCACGATTGTTGATAGTAATACAGTTTTAGCTAAGGACTGTCTTAGCAGCAACCACTTCACAGAAAAATTATTACAGTTAAAAGTAAGTAGTAGTTATAAGATGCATTCGAAGGGATTATGTAACCACAAAATTACTCTTCTGGAGAAGCACCTTTGGCAATTTCTCTTAGAGACACTTTACACAGTGATTATACTCATAACAAATTATGTTTGAGGGCCTAGCTACTTCTATTTAAAAAAGGCGTACGTTCCCACATAAAAACTAGTAGCCTATGCAATGTCAAATACAGTGTGTTCAGTACTTTAAGCCAAGCTAGTCGCAAAACACCTCAGCACCTCTTTTCGCCTTCTACTGCTACCTCAACTTATGATTTGTCCTCATCACTACATGGTTTGCAGTGGCAAATTTAAATTATATCTGAAGTATTGACCACCCTTAGTCTACCATTTATACATAAAGTTAGAGGCATATACTGATGCGCGCACACCCAACGCCACAGAGTTGCTAGGCAAAAAACATATTCCCATTAACAGTAAATTGAGTTCGACAAGCTAAGCTTATGTAGCCAGTCTACCCTGTTAGATACAATAGACATAATGTATCCTCACGCAACGCTTGTCTCTTTACAACCTGTGAAAAGCCAGTTCAGCAGAGGGAGTGCTTTACAACTCACTGGTTACATGGGGGTGATGATCATAAAAGGATTGTAAACGTTACTACAGAAATCCACTTCTAAAGCAACACGTTTACTCCTAATGGGTGCCTCAGCAACGAGAACTCATTTGTACGTTTGTGAAAAGGCATACTTACACCTCTGAGGCTCTGCTTTTAATTAGGCATTTTGAGTGTGAAAAGCAGAGACTAGCAGCCCCACTTCTGTGGTTACAAGGCAATAAGCTACAACGATCCAGAGGACTGCTGGGCCATGTTCCCATTTACACAACAAGGAATGTTACATCAACACTATATGTTACATCAACACTATTCAGGCAGAGTCCCGTCCTCCCTCAAACCAAATGCCATCTCCAAAAAATTAACAGTCTACGCAATGCCTCTTGGAATTAAAAGCAGGGCCGTTCTGCGGGCCTTGGATCCAGAGGCAGTGGGGGATCCTTTCAGGCACCGGGGATGGTGGGCACATATCTGAGGAGAAGGAGAAGGACTGCATCATGAGGGTGCTGAAAAGCAAAGACATCCCGGCAGGGAGAGGCGGTGCCAGCCGAAGCTCCTGTGGGTACATGCGTGACCACTGCAGCATGCCACCTCATAAAAGCCGAGGGCTTCCCCGCCCCCTCAGAGGGTCTGCCGCGCGAGGAGCACCGCTCCTGTGTATACGTGTGCCCGTTGCCGCATGCCACCTCATGGCACTCCCAGTCGGACGCCCCAGCCACCCTCAGGGTCGCAGAGCCTGCTAAAGTGAGGCCGCTCCAGGCTGTCTCAGCTGCCGGGTCACACTTGACTTCTCCCCCTTCCTTCCTCCGTGTCTGCCGAGTGCAGCAGTTTCAGGCACGGCCCCTCGGACCTCCAAGGATTTTCACCAGTGACCTATATATGTTGGGAATGTTAAAGGGGGGTTAGACCGGTTGGTGGTATCTGGGGCTAGCTCCAAGAGTGAGCTGGACTGGCTGCTGGGGTGTTCCGGGGTGGGCTGGGTCCGTTGGAGTGTTCAACGGTGAGGTAGACCTGCTGGGCTCTTCGGAGTGAGTTATAATACATGGGTGAAATATACCGGCCCGGGGTGTTCACGGAAGAGTTAGAGCCGCTGTAGCTGGTCACCTGCGAGCCGTACTTGCCGGGGGATGTTCAGGGTGAAGAGTCAGAGCTGCTGGGTTGTTGAGCGGTGAGCCAGACTCCCTAAAGCGCCCGGAGACGATGGTGGCATCTCTGAGACCCGCTTCGTATATTTTAAATAATTGTTAACAATAGGTGGACTAACAGCTGCACCTTCAAGCCAGACCTAAACAGTGCCTATTTTGTGCTGCCCTCTTTTATTGTGTTACTGGATTTATAAACACAAAGAAACACAAGGCTAAAGGGAAGTGAAGGGTTCTTTTATCATTCGAATCACCGTGGTCCGACTGCGGCTGCATGGTCAGGGTCATGAAAGGTGTTGTAAAAGTTCAATAATACCGAGGGTCACGAGACTTGGGTACAAAACATAGATACACTTGTGACGAATTAAAACTCAGACCGGAGGGTCAACAGTAGATGCAGGGGGCAGGTGGGAGCTTCGTTCGAGCGGCCCACTGCCAGTCGGGGCCGTTCGGTGATGGGTGTGAGGAGCCCCGCAACTGCCTGAAACCAACAACCCGGGTCTTGCACTCACCGGGTCTCTGCAGGGCTCCTCTCTCTTTCTTGCTTCCGTTGCAGGGCTCTCTCACACTGCGGGATTCTGACGCCAGAGTCACTGCAGCCCTTCTCCAGCCACGGCAGTCCTGTGAAGCGTCTCCTCCCCTGGGGGCGCCATAAATGTCAGTCTCCAACTTTCATAAAGCGCTTTTCATTGCGGGTTATCGTACTTCTAAGCGCCTTCAGTGTTTGTTAAATTGGGCGAAGGAACAGCAGTCCGGGATAATTCAGTGCCCAGGGTCACACAGTGACGTAGCCAATTCACATCCTGGATATGAGCGTAGATCCACAGGTAGGGCAAGGGAAAATGGCAGCACTGCTCCCTGGTGGTGCGGAGGCCGCAGCTGAAGAAAGAGGGCGACTCAGTGCAGGCAGGGTGTAAGTGCAAAAGGCACTCATGTAGATGTTGGGGCCACACAGTGTAATAGGTCTCCTTTGTTCACCCCAGGCAGATTAGCCATGATCTCACAATGCAGGCAGGACCGCTTTATTTTTATGCAGGCGACTGCCACGTTGATCCTCCAGGCGTCCCCGGGAGTCCCCGTTTTCAGATGAGGCTACTGCTGTGTATCGGGCGGCCGCCGCGCGCACACCCGCACCTGTCCCCGCCTTGGCCGCTGCAGCGCCCGACCCTCAGCAGATGCGGCCGGAGGGCCCTGATCCCTCGCGGTCTCAGGGAAATGAAGCGGCAGGGGCAGAGCGGCTAGCCCAGCAGCCACAGCAGACCAGAACAGCAGGGGAGGGAGGAGAAATGCACCAGCGCGTGCCAGACTCGCCCCTCCTGAAGAGTTGCGGTCCCGCGAAGAACTCCAGTAGCGTCGGGCAGATGTTGCACACTGAGCCCGGGGATGCTAGTTATGGCAGGGCCGCCCTACCCATATCACCACAGCCCTGCGTTATCCCCAGTGCGTGCACGCGCCGTGTTGTTTGTGGGGTGAGGGGCCTGCTGCTGTTTTAAGCGGGAGGAAGGGATGTGGGTCCGTCGGAGGAAAGAGCGCAGGGAGAGGAGGAGGCTGAGAGAGGAAAGGTGGAAGGAAGGAAACCGAGGCAGGATGCAGCATCGGGACAACGGAGGGTCTGTCGCGTCTGGCGGTCTGGCAGAAATGGCGACCTCAAGCTTGCGGAATTTTTCGAATTCGGGGGCGTGTTTTGCTGTCCTGAGTGACGGACGACGTCACGAGCTAAAGAACAGCAAAACTTACGCCCCCGAATCCGAAAAAGACGGGGCTTGTTTGGAGTGACTCACTTCTCTTCCAATGGCTGGCCTCTGTTTAAGAAGCCAGCCAATGGAAGCGAACGGAGCTGAGAGGCGGGTCTAAACTGCCCTACTAAGTCACATTGATTCTCCGGACCGGAAGCTGCTTCGCAGCTTAACGGTCCCTCGACCTAAAAATGGGGGAAGGGAAGGAGAAAGCAGTGAAAAACAAGGCAAAAGCAGGAGAAAGCACTCAGAAAAATGGGGGAAGGGAAGGAGAAAGCAGTAAAAAAGAAGCCAAAAGTAGGAATAAGCACTCAGAAAAACAGGGGCAGGAATGAGAATGCAGTGAAAAATGAGGCAAAAGCAGGGGAAAGCAATCAGAAAAATGAGGGAAAGGAAGGAGAAAGCAGTGAAAAGTAGGAGAAAAAAATGGGGAGAAAGAAAAGCGGTGCAGCACCACAGGAGAGCAGGGCCTGGGGCCTGCTCAATGGGGTCACGCTGGGGCCTACATTAAGTAGGTACTGGGAGGGGGGAGGGATGTTAGGAGGCAGTGGGCGGGGCCAGGCGGGAAGTGGGAGTACCGGCAACAGGTGGACGGTAAATGAGGAACAAACAAGGGGGCATATTACCAACAAAGTGGCAAAGAGAGGTGTTAGTCGCCTTAGTTTAACGCCTCTCTTCGCCACTTCGGAAACGCTAGGCTGCACCATATTACCAAGGATATGGTGCAGCCTAGCATTTACCCCTGCGATGGCGATACGTTTTACAACTTAACGCCAGCGCAGGCAGGAGAGGTTTGCTTATGTACATGAAGCTGTTCCTTCCTGTACATAAACAAAGCTTAAATGCCATTTTGTAACTTACATGTGTGATGCTTCATGCAGCACACATGTAAGTTACAAATTGGCATTTTTAAAAAGAGGTTTGTTTATGTACAGGAATGGACACCTTCCTGTACATAAACAAACCTTGGCATTTTGCTTTTTCCATGTGTGCTGCACAAGGCAGCATACATGGAAAAAGCAACAAGCATTTACAATGCAATGGTTTTGCCTTTGTTAAAGTTAGAGCGATTGGCATTGCTCTTGACATTATTTTTATTTATGTTTTTTTTTAACATAAATAAATGGCATTGTCATTTACAATGCCACTAGCTTTATCTCTCGCAAATGACACACACCAACACCCACAGAGAGCCCCCCCAACACACAAACCCCCCCCCCCACACACACACCCACACAGAGCCCCCCCACACACAGCCACACAAAGCCCCCCACACACACCCACACAGAGCCCCCCCCCCACACACACACACACACACACAGTCAAAATAACGCACACACACACACACACACAGTCAAAATAACGTATTTTTTGGGGGGGTTAGAAATTGGTAGACACCCGCCTGACTCGGGTATATTGGCACGTATGCAATAGTAACGGAGAGAGTGTGAGCCAATTCAGAGCCTGCTCAGCCGCGAGGGCACAAGCGTCGGCAAAATCTAGGAATATTATGACTCATGAGCAAGTAAATATAGTGGGGGGCGGGGGGGTGTAAATGTAGGGACAATTTGGGGAAGAACATCTCCAGGGACAAAACTGATGATTGGTGGAATACCCTGCAGAACTCCTTTCCACTCAAGGTGGGTACTCCCAGGTAGAAGAAATATAATCTGTTGGATAAACGATAACCATCAAGGAGGAGAACTCCCAACTGGCTGAAATGTCCACCGCTAGTATGGCAATGAACATTGTTCCACCAGAATGGTGGATGGAAATGAAACCTGCAAATCTCTAATCCAGCCTATGCAACTTAAAATATAAAATTTCACTTAAAAACTTAAGCAAAACCTCCATGAGAAAGCATTCAGTATCCCCTTTAAACATGGGAGCTACCCCAGAAATGGCAATGTATTATTATTTGTTTAATGTAAGGGATATGACAATATGTACATATCAGTATCTGCATACCGCATAATTTATCAATTATATCCAATACAAGACAGTAAAGATATCCTTAGATTACATTATATTTCATTTCCCTTTTCAAATTGATGGGATGCAAATATTGTTAAAAGGTTGAACTAGCTTCTTATGCCTCTTTACACAACAATGCTGCTTATTTAAATGCAAAACATCATCCGGAATTGTTCTGCGTTTGTCATTATGGACACCATTACAATCATGAAGCCAATAGCCCCGGAGAAATAAATAATTATGCACAGTGGGAGCATAAATAGCCCAAGAAGAATTCCAGAGAGGACTCCCTTATTTCAATAGTGATGAAAGATCTAACCAGTAATCCTTTTGGTATTCACAAAAACCTGAAAGGTTAAAAAAATTCTGATCACTAATCACAGATGTATTTATTCTACACAATTTAGTGATTCATTTGCAGTTCAAGGTTATGCATATTGGAAAGTCCTCTGGGACTATGAGCTGGCTTCGACTGTCCGACGGGCTCCATGGAGGCCATCGTAAGCCAGCAGGAATGACCCGCCGGTTTACTTTCCGACCGCCAGCATTAAAATGAGGCGATCGGAAAGTAAACCGAGCGGCCGATTACAATGGGGCCAGGAAAGCTCCGACCATCAGTCAGAGCCTTTACGGGCCGCATATTAATCGGCCCCATAGTGTTGGCAAGTTACGCCAACGATGGTTAGCCCCTTCCAATTTAAGTGCTGTATACGAACATCAACCAAAACTTAAATGAAGACATGGATTGGAATGATCTCCTCCTGGGGCCATATCCCATGAAATATAAATGAGTTGTATCTCTTTAGATATATGCTATGATTCAAGAAGAGCAAGTCCAGTCTGAAAGAGAAGGTGCAGACAGATTTAGGAAAACTGATAAATAATGCATACTACATTTAAGGTGACAAAATATTTTTTCAAACACTCTCAAAATGAGTACACACAGTTTGCATCATTATTTACTCTGCCCTCAATCTTTAAAAAGAAAATTTGAATCTGATACAAGGACAGGCTCTGATGCAAGCAATAACACCATTACATTGGTTGTTACAAAATAGAAAAAAAGAATAATGTGCCCTTATAGCCGATAAACAAATCTACCATGTCCAGTCCTTATTATTTGACATCAAAACAGCTAAGGATTCCAAAAAGAAATAGTGTACACTCCCTTATTGATACAAGAAATAGAGAGTGCTCCATTTTTAGTAGCAAATGAGCCACACGGTATGTGGCTCTTACATGGATTAATCTCCTTCTCAGACACAGTCTTATATTTATAGGATTGTCCAAAACATACATTTCTACGATGTATGAAAAAAATATACAAAGCTTTCCTTTAAAATGCCTGGAAATTCCTTAGGAGTTTCACAACTGATAATAATGAATTTCACAACTGATAATAAGACAATGTCCCATTAATAAGCACATCTGCGTGCACCAAGACACTCACTCCTTTGTGCTACATTTCGTTATATCTGTTCAGAAAACAGTAATATATAGTGGTATTTACATTATATCCTTCCCCAAGGACGTGATTTGAACCTGTTGCCTCGCCACAATAAAACATGAAAAATATGCGCTTTGGTGAGTTACATAAGCTCATGGCAATCATAACACTGACAGAGGCGCCTTTACTCTGACAGAAGGTTTTTTCTTGCAAAGAGCCCGATACAGTTCTGAAATTCAACAACTTCTGCAGGCACAATTTCAAAAACATTTTTCTGACTTACGGCACCCCACTCTTAGAATGTTTGACGGAGCCATCCGTGGGTGACAACAGGAAAGCACGGTCACCAGCGGGAGGGGGGCGGGAACGGGGACGGGAGACGCTGCGAGCAGGAGAGGGGGTGGGAACAACGGAGATCAGGGGGAGGGGAGTCTGCGGGGAGCGGGCCTGGCTGAGACAACAGGAAAGCACGGTCACCAGCGGGAGGGGGGCGGGAACGGGGACGGGAGCACAAATCGACTCACCTGCACCTTGCGACGGCGGCACTTCTCCGGTCTCCCTCTTCGGCATGGGAGACCGGCAACGTCCTCCGCATCTCCCGGGGTTCCCTCCAGGCCACGGGAGCCCCGCGGGCGCCGCCATACTGCTTGCCGTCTTCCTCTCCTTCTTCCCCCGGGCTGCGGGGGGCGGGCACTTCCGGCCGGCCGCGCTAGGATTGGCCGGCCGGCCAGTCACGGGGCAGGAGAGACGCAGAAGTGCCGGCAATGCCGGACCAGACTCGGGGGCGTTCCCGGCGTCGCGTGACGTCGGCAAAAGCCAAAGAATGTCGGGAACGCCCCCGTGTCTGGTCCGGCATTGACGGACAGGCCCCTCGTCCAATGGCAAGGCTCCATTTACGGAGCCAGCCAATGAATGACGAGGGCCGAGCCAAAGCACACTACTGTTCTCATCAGGTTTTCGCCTGCGCGAAAAAGCTGCGCAGAAAGCGCAGCTTTCGCCAGGCAAAACCTAAAAATCGATAGACTTGACAGAGAAACTGTGGCAAGGGGTAGGAGAGACAGAAAATCGGATCAGGCAGGATGCTAATGCCAAGAAACAGATCGGAGAACGGCGCAATGGGTCAACTGGAAATACGGGAATGGTGGAAGGCGAGAGAGGTGGGAAGGTGACAGCCCTAAATCTGGTGGATCATGCAGATACTGTACGCCATCCCAGGCAGCACCCCCCTCACATAGTACCAGGCCTGGAAAGTTAAATCAAAACAACACGATGCCTCTGGGACTGTTGTTAAGACTATTGCATTTCATAAATAAACAGCCCAATCAAGCACAGGAGGCGAACAATGCCACCGAGCAGGCAGATTTGATGGCACACAAAAGCAGCGAGCAAACAGTACAGAGGTACATCAATGTGAGCACTTGGCATTCCCTTCCGCCCCCCTCGACACATTTAGTGGACTCAAAGATGAGAATTGTAACGGAATGATGGAAGGAAAAGGAAGAAGACCAGTGAGATGTTGGGAGTTTAATGGAAGCAGTTAGGTGATGGGCGCACCGTGATACCAGTAGGGCAGGTGGAAATGCTAAGATTGATGTTGACATTCAGGTCAAACTCTGCCCGTTCGGAGGTGGGTCACTTCATGCCTAGCAGAGGGTGGCGTGTGGGTGCGGGAGAATGCAAGGCAGGTGTAAGTGTGCTCAGCAAGAGAAAGAGTACAATAAGCCAGACCCTGAGAGCACACGTCACCTCTTGTCGGGGCTATGAGGGCCATAGGTCAGCAGGTGTCAGTTGCAGAGTTCATCAGAAGGTGAGAGCACAGGGTAATTTACGTTAATTTAGCAGAGCATGTTAGCAGGTGTCAAGGGTCAGCGTGGGTAGAATGGGCATGGGTCTACAAGGAAGATCGTGTGGCTTGGCACCTTGTCGGCAAAGTAAGGGCAAACAGGTCGGTCTACAGGGTGCAGCAGGGCACCCGTAGCCGGGCCCGGTTCACTCGGATTACTATGTTCAGCAAAGCAGAACATAGTGGGGTTAACAGTCACAAGTCGGCTAGAGATAAAGGGGCACTGGTCACATTGCATAACGTGGGTTTAGCACAAGTCATAATGAGGTAGACGGATAATGATCGCATGGCATAAGGTTAGCTCTAGGGACCTAAATGTAGGTGGGCAGTGGCCATAGAGGGGGGGGGGAGGAGGGGTGGAGGTAGATGGATAGTGATCGCATTAAATAACGTGAGTTTAGCATAGGTCACTTAGGGGTAAATGGGTGCCACTGGTCACGTTGCAGAGCGCGGGATTGGCGTAAGTCATATTGAGGTAGATGTGCACGGCCCTATTGCGTGGCGTGGATCTGGCACATGTCATCTCGTGCACTTGTTAAGCGTGGGCTGTCCGCAGGTGCGCAATTCTGCCCCCATCCCATACTCACTAGGAGTCCAACAGGAGTTTGGCGGCTGCTTCGGGACTGAGTTTCTGCAGCTTCTGGAAGTTGTGCCAGCGCTCCCGTTGCGTGCCCAGGTCCAGCAGTGAAGCGCTCTTGGCAGGCTGAGGGGTGGCAGGGGCCTTCTTCGGCGGCGGGGGTGACGGGGAGCGGGCGGCAGGGGGCTTCCGGGCTTGAGGGGGAGACTGGGAGCGGGCGGCGGGAGCCTTCCGCGCCGGGGGAGACTGCGAGCGGGCGGCAGGCGCCTTCCGGGCCTGCGGTGGGGACAGAGAGCGGGCGGCCGGTGCTCTGCGTGGCTGGGCGGGAGAAGGGGCGGGAACGGGGACGGGAGCACAAATCGACTCACCTGCACCTTGCGACGGCGGCACTTCTCCGGTCTCCCTCTTCGGCATGGGAGAAAGGCAACGTCCTCCGCATCTCCCGGGGTTCCCTCCAGGCCACGGGAGCCCCGTGGGCGCCGCCATACTGCTTGCCGTCTTCCTTCTTGTTGCGGGGGGCGGGCACTTCCGGCCGGCCGCGCTAGGATTGGCCGGCCGGCCAGTCACGGGGCGGGAAACGGGGGAGGAGAGACGCAGAAGTGCCGGCAATGCCGGACCAGACACGGGGGCGTTCCCGGCGTCGCGTGACGTCGGCAAAAGCCAAAGAATGTCGGGAACGCCCCCGTGTCTGGTCCGGCATTGACGGACAGGCCCCTCGTCCAATGGCAAGGCTCCATTTACGGAGCCAGCCAATCAATGACGAGGGCCGAACCAAAGCCACACTACTGTTCTCATCAGGTTTTCGCCTGCGCGAAAAAGCTGCGCAGAAAGCGCAGCTTTCGCCAGGCAAAACCTAAAAACGAGGAGAAATGAAGCATTTCTCCTCGTTTCGCCACCTTAAGAACAGGTCTGACCTGTTCTTAAATTCGGCGCTGCCACCTAATATTGTCTCTCTTGATAATAGGTGGCAGCGTCGAAGTGAATGTGTGTTGCCCACCGCAACACCCACTGCACGCCCCCTTTCACAATGGGTTTAACGTGAAAGGGGCCCTATTACCAAGGCAGCATTAAGTCAATTAACGTGGCTTTAAGCCACGTTAATTGACTTAACGCTTCCTTGATAATAGAGCGATGCAAATATCGCTGCGTTATCGGCAGAAAAGTGCCGATGACGCAGCGATAAGGGGCTTGATAATATGCCCCAAGGAGAAACAGTGAAAAATTGCGGAAAAGCAGGAGAATGCACTCTGAAACAAGCATTTACAATGCAACGGTCTTGCCTTTGCAAATGTTAGAGCTATTGGCATTGTAAATAACAACATTTTTATTTATGTGTTGGTTTTGAAAACAGATAAATAAATGGCATTGTCATTTACAATGCCAATAGCTTAATCTCTCGCAAATGCGAGACCTATTGCATTTGTATCCACACATACAGAGAGCCACACACACAGCCAGACACACACAGCCAGACACACACAGCCACACACACAGAGACAGACACACACACACACTGAGACACATACACACACAGAGCCACACAGAGAGCCACACACACACACACAGCCACACACACACACAGAGCCTTGCCGCCCCTGCAGTACAGAGCTGGGGGCTCTTTGGATTTAGCTTGTAGTTTAGCCACCAAAGGGGCCCCTCAAAGATCGCAGCCACACGGGTCATGCTGGAATTGAAGGCTTACAGTACAAGCGAAAAAACACTACAAGTCCCAGAATGCAATGAGCTCATGGCCCAACAGCTAGGAACGAACGGAGGAGTCGCTGAGTGCGAAATACCTTGATAGTACAGAGACCTACACTTATGCACAGACAGGGAAGTGTGCAGACCGGGAACTGGGGGGGGGGCAGGCGCTCAGAACAGATACTGGGAATATTCTAGAACAGAAGCAAAAGGGATAACATCCATGGCCCTCTTCATGGGGAGAGGGGGGGGAGGCTTCCGGGCTCCGAAAGTTCCCCAGAAATCGAGAGACTGGTGCCAGACTATAAGCCTAAGAGATTACAGCGCCAAGCTAAAGTCGTCGAAACAAGGGAAAGCAGACAGTGCTAGACGCTGTGTGTACCCCAATTTTACCGGAATAAAAACCACAGGCAACCCAGTGTGCGAACACCTCACTTGCCCAGTGAGGGGCGTGCGTTCGCCTCAGAGTGGCCTGTTATACGGGAGTCACGCGTGCCCCATGCAGGGTGGTGAGGGATTGGCATGAGAATGCCAGGGAGGTGCCAGTCCAACATTGCGCGTGTCACGGATGCAGCCTAACTCCACCCACCATCAAGGACATGTCAGGGATGTGTACCTGGTGCCGGGCTCGCTCACAGCCAGCCGCCGCCTCCTTCAGCACCTCCTTTGCTACTACAGCCGCCGGGAAGCCAAGCCCTGGCAGCAGGGCACACGTCACTGGGCCCGCCTCCTGCCGCCGGTGTAACCAATGGGGGACGCCGAAGGGTCGGCAGACCCCAACCGCAGGAAAATGATGCCCAATCCCAGCACAGAGAGGGGCACGATAGAGGTGGTGACCTTTCCACCGCTTGGATATGCTCGGAGTACCTGGGATCGCCTCTTGCCCACATACATATCTGGCACAGCATACACCCCCGGTAGGATATCCAAGTGCCTTAAACGTCACCTCCTGCACAAACATATACCTGTCTAAGAATAAGTTGCCGGCTACGACATTCCAGCCACTGCAGTGCATAGAATAACAAGCACTTACAATGCAATGGTCTCGCCTTTGAAAAAGTTAGAGCTATTGGCATTGTAAATGACAACATTTTTATTTATGTGTTGGTTTTGAAAACAGATAAATAAATGGCACTGTCATTTACAATGCCAATAGCTTAATCTCTCGCAAACGCCACACACAAACACTCAGACCCACACAGTCCCACACACATACATACCTACAGAGCCACACGCAGAGCCACACACACATACACAGAGCCACATACACAGACACACACAGCTACAGACACACACACGCACACACACACTTCATCCACCCACTAAGTCCATCCACCTAGCCACCACTCAACTCCATTCATCCACTGACTCCATCCACCCAACCACACCTTGTTGGGTGACCTTGTGTACTGTAACTGGTGCACATGTAAAGGCTCAAGTAACTTCAGGTCCAGGTCACTCTATAACAAAACAGCAGAAAAGTGCACAAATAGGTGAAAACAAAACCCTATCATAAGGAAAGACAAATTGATACCCTTTTACTGGCCGATGTGTTCACTGTGAAACCAGAAAACCTGGATAATTCACAGCTGCCCCACTTAAATTGTGTGATCTTAGGTAAATATGCTATTCCACCAAAAGTCTTTTTTCTTCATTATCCCATAGGAAAAAACGTTCAAATGTATGAATTCTGATACGAGTCGTTCAAAAACCTAATATGTTTAGTTGAATAAACTATAATGTTGCTCTATAATAATCTGAGCCACGTACATGACAATTGTTTTGCCTCTTAGTTGACTAATATTTCATGTTTAAATAGTACCTCTTTTAATAAGGTGCTGTGCGATGCTGCCACGTGTTAAAGAAATACATTTTTTTGAATTTTGGAAGAGACTTTCTTCATATCTTTATCATATCCAGGTGTATGATTTAATTAGTAAATATTTTCAGGACTCTGAATGTCAATTTCTTGGCTCCACCTCTAGTTTCACCTGCTGCTTTTTAAGATGATGTAATCATCGCCAATGACGTTGACAAAACCTCCTGACTGTTCTTTCACCCAAAATCTTTACGGAGAAACTAATTTGAAGTTTTATGGACGTGTATTTTGCGCATAGGCATTCCAATTACAAATTCAAATCGTGTGTAGTAAGCCGCCCCCTCCCTGTCTTCCAGTAAACAAAAGATGTTTTGTTTTAATCAGTCATTCATTATTGTGAAATTAAACCGGAAATGGTGTGTAACCTCACCAAGGGCGAGGCAGCGTGCGCGTGGGCTTGAAAGCCATTTTTCCAGTATAAGATTTACAAAAGCCGCCTCTGTGCTGTAGGTGATGTTTAGAAGCACTCAAACCTCTGCTCATTTGCATACACATTCTCAGGCTCTCCTTGGAGCCTGGAAATGCTGCAATCGGCACTTTCCTGATGCCCCATCAGCATCATGCCCAAAAGGTATGCACTACGTTTAGTGTTATCAATTAAAAGCTGCGTAATGACAAACGGAAAGAGCAACCGGAGGGCAGACGTTCGCCGCTTGCCATTTGTTTTAATGGCTCATCCCTTGCATTTTTAATGCGGAAGTGTTTCCACAAAGAGCCATTTAAACATTCTTCAAAGAAGATTATTGCTGCGCAAAAGGAAGATCGCCTCGGCTTGTGTTCAGACAAATAACGAGCACCCCCTTAGCTCCCTTTGACTGCCCAGGAGTGGCACTTACCTCCCAGCTCGCACCAAGCTGGAGCAAGGGTCCGGGCAGGGAGGAGATCGTTCGCCAGTCGGGAGAGCCAACCACATTGGTTGGAGGGGGGACACCACGAACAACGTAGGAAAAAAAAAACAAGGCCACGGACAGTGGGCGGGCGGGAGGGAGGAGGCACGGACAGTGGGCGGGCGGGCGGGAGGATGCATGGACAGTGGGTGGGCGGGAGGGAGGGCGGGGATAAACAAGGCACAACAACGGGAAGGGGAGGATAGAGAACATGGACAACAGGGAGGAGGCGGGAACAAATGGATCACTGACGGCGGGAGGAGGGCGGGATAACTCCTTGGCGAGAGGGAGGGTGTGGGGGCGGGACTTAAAAAAAGAGACAGAAACGTCCACGAATCGCGTCATGACGGGGGAAGAGTGATTGACAACCATCTCTTCCAATGGCTAGTCTCCATTTATGGAGCTAGCCAATGGAAGAGACGGGACAAATCCCCGTACTGTCTAACATAAGATTTCGCCTGCGCGAACACTGCTGCGCAGTGGACGCCAGGCAAAACCTAAAAAGGGGGAGAGGAAGGAGAAAGCAGGAAAAAAACAAGGGGAAAGCAGGATAAAGAACTAAAAAAGAAGGGGGAAAGGCAGGAGAAAGCAGCAAAAAACAAGGCAAAAGCAGGAGAAAGCACTCCGAAAAACGGGGAGGAAGCAGAGCTGCGCAGCGGCATGGGAGAGCAATTCCTGGGGTCTGCTCAATGGGGTCTCGCTGCAGCCTCCATGAAGTAGGACTTCAAGAGGATGGCGTGATTGGCTACAACAGTTTGTTATCAGGTGGTTCATCATCCTCCATGCTGCCCTTGGTATGGCCTTGGTATGCTGTCTTCTTGTATTGTCTGATGGTGATGCTGTGGCCTCGTCGGGTATTCATGCTGAACTCTTGTCTGTTATGTGTGTGTGATGGTTTCGGAGTCTTTCCAGCGGAACAATAGCTCCATAAGGAAAGACACTGCCGCTGCGATTACTAACAGGTTAAAAACAAGGCCAACCGTGTGCCTTATCGACAAAAGCATTTCTGAATCATCTTGTAAACGGAATCTCAGAGGTCGTGAGCATCTTTGTGGAATGAAAAGATTTCCAATATGGACAGATCAACAATTACGCTTTCTTCGTGTGAGCCTTATAAACTCAACAGCACGTCATACTTCCAGATGCTGATGCTGAAAGATGTGTTGGGCATTACAGACCCTCCAGCATCCCATATTAATATTGACATAAACAGTCTTAAAGATGCAAGCAATAAACCAAACAGATACAAGGTGACGGACCAGACGGTCTGCACTTCACTCTCTTACTGCTGCCTTATCAGGCTTGTTCTGCACATACTCCGGCACCTGTCACCTTTTGGTGCCTCTGGTTACAGATTGTCACAAAGGTTTAAACAAATAGAGGTGCATCAAACATAATGAACAAAGTCCAAATTGTTTCTTTTCTGTTCGTCTTTTATTTCAGAAAAAATACAGGTGCACAAAGACAGCCAACGCGTTTCGCTCCTTGAAACTCAATGGTTCTTGGAACTTCATCATGGCTCTAATAAAAATTAGCCTATTTATTTCATTTGATGATGAAAAGGTTATTCCAAAATTCGTCTCCAGCCACTGTTTGCTAACAGTCCTAACTGGTCATCTTCTTGATCGCAAAATTAGAGTTTAAAGGATGAAGATAATAATCGCTCACGACTACACTTCACCCGGACTTCAGTAATATCTATGTTTCAAACCTTTAATATTATAGTGCCAGATAAAGATACAATTACTCCATGTTTGGAATTTCTTCCGTAGGTCAGAGTATTATTCAATATCAAAGGTACGACCACCCTAATAAGCAATCTCCTCTTTTTTCGTCGATGCCAAAACAGTCACCTCTGTTTTGGCGTCGGCGAAAAAAAGGAGACTGCTTATAAGAAGTTCCAAAAATGAAGTCATTGTATCTTTATCTGGACCTTGTTCATTATGTTTGATGCACCTCCATTTGTTTAAACCTTAAAGAAGCATGCAAGTCTGCTCTTATATATGCTCGAGAGAATGTGGTTATCAAAGTTAAACAAACATTTGCAATGCAATTTGGTCTTGCATTTGTGAGAGTTAAAGGTATTGGCGTTGTAAATAAGAATGTCTTTTACTCATTGTGTTTTGGATTGGAGTGGATGTATGTGATGTGGAGTGGTATTATGTGGATTGGATGGGAATTATTCGGTGTGGGATTGTATGTGGTGAAATTGCATTGAGTGGAGTGGATTTTTGTATTGGAATTATGTGGCATGAGGTGCAGTGGAAATATATGGATAGTAACTATTTAGTATTGAGTGTACTGGAATTGTGTGCAGTGGGATTGTAATTGTGTGTGATAGAGTGTAATTATGCGGAATGATATTTTGTGTTGTGATGTGGTATGTTGTGGAGTTTAATTATGTGGTGTGCTGTTGAATTTTATGGCATGATGTTGAATTCTGTGGTGTAGTTTGGATGTATGTGGTGTGTTCTGTAATTGTGTAGTTGAGTTGAAATATGTGGGTTGTAGTCGAATTATGTGGTGTGGAATGGAATCGTGTTAGGTTGAATTGTAGCCCATTGCATTCACTTCCAGCAGCGACAAGAACATTAATGATGTCACCCAGAGCCTTGCCCATTATCTCTTCAACTGCCCGATTGCCCTAATATTTTAGCTCACACATAGGCAAGGCTTATTGGCTTGCCAATGCTTAATGTAAATAGTGAGCCTGGTCCTTATAGTATTGACCTAGAAGGGTGGAAATTCCGTACTGTACCTGTCATATTTGAAGCTATGTATTGTAGGTTGTGTGATGATTTAAGCAAGAGATGCATTAATCCACTGAGTTATCCCACAGCTGCACTACCTTTAGAAAATAAAGAAACTGATCATCTACAGTGACCCATGTGTATCACCCCACTTGTCACAGATCCAAACTGTGATGCTGTATTTTTTTTTCATAAATTCCTGTATTTCGTCTGCAATAACTTTGAACATATCTGAAGGCATGGCTGCATTGGCAAAGAATGTTTTAATGATACGTATTTGTTGTTCCCAACCTTTAAGCAAAGGTCTGCAACTGCGAACAGACGGGACATCATTCAGAAAGATGCAGGGAGTTAATGTCCCCAAACACATTTAGCAAAACAATTCTGCAAGGCTTACACGTAAATCAGTTGCGGCTGACATGGATCGCGGGTGTGGATGAGGAGGGTCGCACGGGGAAGGTCACGCGGGGAGGAGGGGGGAGGTTAATTTAATAATAAATAAAAAATGTACCCGTCTGCCAGCCGGGTCCCGTGTTTTCTCAGCTTCTGCTCCTGCTCTATATCCTCCAGCAGGAACAGGAGGCAGGCAGCCTCCCTCCCCGCTCCTAAGCCAATCACAATGCTAAAATGGCAGCATTGTGATTGGTGGGGCTCCCCATAAGCCCAGCCAGGGGCTTATGGGGAGGCTATGTTCTCCATGTAGGCTGCAAGGAGAAAGGGCAGAGTGTGCATGACTGGTTGGGAGGTCCCAGAACTATTGTGCCCTCAGGAGTGTGCGCACCACTCCTCCCCTTCTCGCATAGTCGCACTTCCCACTCGCCGGCCGCCTGCCCGCAGCTAAACATAAAATGATAATAACGGGAAGTTGTTACCATTTTATCTTTCTGCTTCTCGCACTGCGAGAAAGCAGGGGGGCGACGCTCCTCCGTCCTAGTGGAGGAGCCGCCCCTGACCTAAATTGCAATAGAATTAAAAGTGTACCAGATTTAAAGCCTCATTTTGTGGCCACTGTCCACAGCGGGGAGCGTGCCTCGAGCTAGGCCATCTCTGAAAAGGACCTCTTGGGAGGTGGAACCCAATTATCAAATCTAAGGAAGGAGAGTTGGATTACACATTTTACAATATAATTATTAACTATATTATTCATTTCAATGAGGGTAAATAATGGAGAATGTCCGACAAATATACTAAAAATGTATTTTTATAGCGTGATTTCATTCTCCTGAATATTGGATATAGGTGCAGGAATGTATGTGCAAGCGCACGAGTATGAATGTTTACGAGTGTGTACCGTATTAGTATGTGTGTGCCTATGAGTGTGAAAGAATGTTTGTGTGTTGTATGTGTGAGAGTGTGTGAAGTGTATATCAGTCTGTCTGTGATTGTATATGTGTATGTGTGATTGTCAGTATGTGATTTTTGCGTGTATTTGTGTGTGTTGTTTGTGTGTGTTAGTGTGTGTGTTACTGGGTTAGTGTATGTGATTGCATCAGTGTGTGTGTGAGCAAACGCATATGTGTGTCTATTTTTGTGAGATTGATTTTGGGGGTCGAGTGTGCGAATGTGTCTCAGGGTATATTTCTGGGTCTGTCTGCATGTGTTTGTGTATCCGTGACCACGAGTGTGTCTGTGTTGTTTCTGTGTGTCAGTGCGCATGTGATTGTTGGCTTGCGATTGTACGGGTCAGTGAGTGTGTTTCCTTTCGCTTTAGTAACAACGTACGACTTACAGGAAATGAAAACGCATGCATCATTTTTGTGAGGATTACAGGCTGTGAGCTTTTGTGAAGAATTCCTATTAAAAAAGGAGCAAAAAATATATCAGAGGGTGGCTGATTTGGTAGTGCATGAGGAAGAGTGCTATAAACGTCTGTTGGTGATATCCGGACAGTGACAAAAAGACAATAACTGTGCTACGACAACACACGTGTTTAATGGATCACTGAAATAATATCGAGGGACAAAATATCGACTTGCAAAAATATCGTGGACAAAATATCGACAGTCAAAATATCGAGTTTGTATTTACAAACAGGTAAGTACAAAAATATCGAGTACAAAATATCATTTACAATAATATAGTTGTAAAAAATATCGACTTTATTAAAAACAGTGTTAAATTAAATTAATATTAAAATTTAATTACTAAAATATACTTGAAAATACTTAAATTAACTTATAATAATTAAATAATAAATGAAATTAATAAAAATAATGTTTTACAATCATATTTGTTAAAACATATATATATAGTAACATACTATAATTAAATAAGATACTATTATATTACCGTACGATACCAGAAGTGTAAAAAATACTATTCTCACTCCAAAGAGTGCAAGCGTAGGGAAAGCATTGGATAGCGTAGGGGTTAAAATTACTATTCCAACTCCAGTGGGTGCAACAGTAGGGAAAGCGTTGGATAGCATAGGGGTTAAAATTAATATTCCCACTCCAGTGGGTGCAACAGTAGGGAAAGTGTTGGATAGCGTAGGGGTTAAAATTACTATTCCCACTCCAGTGGGTGCAACAGTAGGGAAAGCGTTGGATAGCGTAGGGGTTAAAATTACTATTCCAACTCCAGTGGGTGCAACAGTAGGGAAAGCGTTGGATAGCGTAGGGGTTAAAATTACTATTCCCACTCCAGTGGGTGCAACAGTAGGGAAAGTGTTGGATAGCGTAGGGGTTAAAATTACTATTCCCACTCCAGTGGGTGCAACAGTAGGGAAAGCGTTGGATAGCGTAGGGGTTAAAATTACTATTCCAACTCCAGTGGGTGCAACAGTAGGGAAAGCGTTGGATAGCGTAGGGGTTAAAATTACTATTCCCACTCCAGTAGGTGCAACAGTAGGGAAAGTGTTGGATAGTGTAGGGGTTAAAATTACTATTCCCACTCCAGTGGGTGCAACAGTAGGGAAAGCGTTGGAAAGCGTAGTTGTAATAATTAAATTTGTAAAAATCACATATTAACAAATTAATCAATTAATATAAAATTATTAACAATTACTATTTAATTAATTAACACATATAAATTAATTATCAATTATTTACTAATTACTATCAATAAATATATTAACATATTTAATATTATTAATTAAATTACTTCCCACCCTATTCCCCTATAATCCCACAACCCGCTACTGCATTAAATTAGTAAAATTTACATATTTACCAATTAATCAATTATTATTAATACATTTGCAATTACTATTACATTATTTAACACATATAAATTAATTTACAATTAATTTTAAATTAATATCAATTAATTAATTTACATATTTAATTAATTATAATTAAATTACTTCCCACCCTATTCCCCTATAAACCCACAACCCGCTACAGAATTACATTACGCAATTATTATAAAAACAAAATTCATTTAATAAAATTATTTATAACATTAATACACACTTTTCACACATATTATGACATAAAAATACACTATAAAATATTATATATTATTAAAAATTCGATATTTTTGCTATCTATATTTTGTACAGTCGATATTACTTCACTTACCTTAAAAACGATATTTTTGTAGTCGATATTCTGTCCAATCGATATTTTGTCCAGTCTATATTTAAAAGTCGATATTATGTCCAGTCGATATTTTGGAGTCGATATTTTGTCTGTGCACCGTGTTTAATATTTTTTTTCTTAAAGGCGACATAATATTTTTTCAAAAAAGTGAACCGAAGTAACTAACTCTAACATTCCACTGGTTTTGCTTGACGTCCCAATCCTTAACTATCTGCCCTAAAATTGCATGTTGCCGTGTTCCTTTGTCCCTCCCCCTTCCATGTTTTCTATCGTCCGTCTTTGACAAAATAAGCTCCGTCCCAGGACCACCAGGCAGCTCAGCGCCACCACTGCTGTTTCTCGTGCACCGGTTATAATCAGATTGGCTTTCTCTCGCCCACAGAATTTTTTTTATTTGCAATACCATAGGTCTCACATTTAAATGCGATACCTATGGCATTGCAAACAAGCGTCCGCCTTTGCCCTAACTGCTTGTAAAGTGAAAGCGCACAGGGCCCGCTGATAGTACGCAAAGCACATCGTGCCTGCAGTAAGAGAATCTCAATAACGAACATAGTGCTTACAAAACTAAATAACACTTATGTAGTAAATTACTCATGCGCTGTTCTTCACTGTATAGAACGTTCATGACATCATAGAGTGCCTGGGTGACTCTCTGGCTCACAGTGTCAGTTGGTCAACTCAGGCTGAGCAGCTGGGAGCTTGCTCCTGGTGGGGTTATATCTGTACTACTTATCTTGTCCTACTCATCTAACCTACAAGGGATCTACAATAAAGGATTTACCTACTTACACAGTGGGACTGTGCATCTTCCTTTACCACAATTTGGCGACGAGGATGGGCTCTTTGAGCCTCGAACCAGGTCTGAGAAGTAGAAAGGGGACCTATATATCACAACTAGTAGTCTAAGAAGAGAACAAAGGTTCCAGAAACAGGTTGGACAGTAGTCCCAGAATCAAGATGGGACAATGGTGTTCCAAATGCACAAGGATCATCCAAGTGGAGACAAAGGTCATCCTGGAATAAGGAGTGGAACGTCCTAGTATCAAGATGGACAGAAAGTTCAACAATGGGGACAATGTCCCATGACCAAGTCTGGACGGAAAGTCAAAAAATGCGGGGCAAAGGTCCCAGGATGAAGTCTGGACAGAAAGTCCACAACAGGGACAAAGGTCCCAGGTGTGACTCTGGACAGTAAGTCCACAACGGGGACAAAGGTCCCAGGTGTGACTCTGGACAGTAAGTCCACAACGGGGACAAAGGTCCCAGGTGCGAGTCTGTAGAGTAAGTCCACAACGGGGACAAAGGTCCCAGGTGTGACTCTGGACAGTAAGTCCACAACGGGGACAAAGGTCCCAGGTGCGAGTCTGGATAATAAGTCCACAACGGGGACAAAGGTCCCAGGTGAGAGTCTGGACAGAAAGTCAACTATGGGGACAAAGGTCCCAGGTCAGACTTTGGAGAGTATGTCCACAACGGAGGCTAAGTCAAAAAGCCTGAATTTGGGAAAAAGGTTCCAGGATTAACACCTAGGATGGACAGTGGTCCAGTTGCGTCTAAGCTAGTCACATCTAGGAATATGTATCCATATTTTGAAGTGAAAGCTTCAATTAATCTCTTTACATCGCTTGTGATACTGCACTTAGTAATCTTGAAGAGTACCTCTGTTTGGAATCTTTAAACTGTATCTAAGACTGTGGTATTTGTAAAGCACAAAGGCATATGTTGAACTGTTTATCTTCAACTCAGAGCGTAAAGTGTTGATGGGCGGAAACAGATTTGAGGGAGTTGACTGTCTCTTCCTATTTTGCTGGTCAAAGACGGATTGGAGAGAGTGGACTATCTTTTCTTGTTCTGTCAGTCTAAGGGGAGTAGGTAGTGGTGATGCCTATTAGTTGTTTTGAGTGTTGTGTCTCACCTCACACTTCACTTTTACACTCTATGCCCCAAAATGCTCTTTTGCCTTCATGAACTAAAAATAGTTCAAGTTGTCTTAGACCTCCTTTCTGTCTTTAATATTATTGTTGCTGTCTCCCGTACTTTAAACTTTATTGTTTTTATGTTTGTTTTATTTCTTTTCTGTAAAGGAGGAAGATGTGTTGTATATTGATTCTTCTTGTAATATGGCTGACAGTAGTCATTAGCCCTTCCTTAGTGTTTTCACCTCCTCAGCCTCCCAGAATACCTGTGAGTGTACTAACCTGTACCAGAGTGTTCTACCAGTGGCGGTTGATGGTCTGGTCAGCTTGCGAGGTTTGTACTCAGCTGTGTCCTACAATAAATCTTCATGTAATCAACTAAAAGTATCCTGTCATCTATCTATAACTTATTTACAACAACTTACCGTGTAACAACCGAAGTAAAGGGGTCAGTTGCCATGGGAGGTTACACATGAAGACAAGGTGAAACTAAGGAGGGATTAACAAGCCTAGTAAGGAATCAGAAGCCAGCATTTATGATGGACAATGACACAAGCCAATTACACATATGGGTGGAGAGTGGGTGGGGCTTCTGTTCCATACTCCTGTACAGCAAGTCTCGCAGAACAGCGCATGCGCACTGACTCTAGGCTCGACCTAAAAATGGACCAGTAAGATAAGAAAGCAGCAGTTTAAAGATACTATTGGTGTAGTAACATTGGCTGTTTACAAATGCAAGGAACAGCCTGGCTCACCTCGGCTCTTCGTGCTGTCCTAGTAGGAATATTAAAGTTGTTTGTGGGACAGGGTCCAGTGAAGAGGAAAGGTGTGGGCCCTGCCTGAAGATGAGTGTTGTGAGGACAACAACATGTAATGTGAGGGCTCTTCAGCTGAGGGGTGCAGGCAGTGTGAAACAGCAGTGTCCTCCGGGCGTACCACGCTGGAGAAGGGTCTCTTGAGAAGGAGGCAGGTTGAGTAGATAGGTCTCTCCTAAATCATTGTCACCTGGTACAGGTGGCACTGGTCATACATGGGCCTGGAAGGATAATCCATATTTGGTTTCAGATGTCGGACAGCACGCGTACGGGGCCGGAAGTGTCTGTAGGACTGATAGTGGCTAGTGGAAGAGGTGTGGCGCAGCGGCCAGGGCGCCTGTGACTAGCCAACGTTTGAAGCTGTAACTGAGAGCCAGGCAGGTGTGTTGGGAATGGTGTTCCTACCTGGCCGCCAAGACCTGGAACTCCCTCCCGACCGACCTGCGCCTGACCCAAGACCACCTCTCCTTCAGGAAGAACCTGAAGACCTGGCTGTTCGAGCAGTAACGGCACCCCCCCCCCCCCCCCAAGCGCCTTGAGACCCTACGGGTAAGTAGTGCGCTCTATAAATGTCTTTGATTGATTGATTGATTGATTGTTTCTGTTTCTTAGGACCGAGTCACGTCTCGCGGGAAGGTTCTGGAGTCCTTCATTCTGGTTGAGTTGATGTCATGAAATGACAGATCTCAGTGGACTGGGCCGGCCATATTTTGCATGCATTAGGTTCTCACCACAAGTCTTTCGCGAGAGGGTACATTAGCTCTATCATCCTGCACTTCCTTTACTGCAGTAAGACCAGCAGGCTCAAATGGACCAGTACCAGATGGACCTCCTACAGAACATTAAACCCTTGTTCATTCATCGGCCTGATGGAGAGCAGTGCAGGGTGTGTTTTGAAATCAGTGCGTTACCACAAACGGTTAAACACGCTTGCAACGGGCGTTGCATTTGGTGTCCCATACATCTGGATTGTGCAATACATTTTGCAAATTATCTTGCTCCAAGAAGTCTCACGGAGTAAATAATTTTTTTCCTCAAATTTAGTGGGAACGCTGATTACAGACATACAAACAATACTCCCCCTAAGATAACGGTTTGATCAATGAAAAAGGGCTTACGTCTTTCTTCTCTTTCCACAGACCCTCTTTATGACATTACTAGCAGCCCATCCCGACGTTGTCCGGGTATGAATTGCTGACGGCCAGTAGTATATTGTTTTGTAGGATTTTGTTTTGATAGCATTTCTTATCTGTGACAGGCCTGTGAAACGCTCCGATTCACAGTGCACTGCTGATGCAATTAAGAGTGCGCGTTCAGTAGTGTGTGAACTCGAGTTTCCCTACTTTATTTTTCTTTGCAATATTATATAGCGCGAACTCGACAACATGGCATGAGCACAATTTACATTACAGAAGAACACATTCGTTTGTGGTGGGCACGGAGAGACAAAGCGATTAGCCTGGAATCACAGGATGTTGAGCTGATGCCGAGATTCGAACGTAGCTCCCCAGCTCTAAAGTTCGCAATTCTAAAACTTGTGGCGGGAGGTGTGTCTAAAAGTGTATGTCGGTGCAGGCCATCAATGAGAGAGGCCTGTGCATTTTTCAAATGGGTGGTTAAAAAATATGAGTATGTTGCTGGAGATGTGGGAGGCCGTGCCACCAATGTAAACACCTATTATTCCGCAACTTTCTTTCCGCATACCATCACTCCGCATACTTTCATTACGAAAGTACCATGACTCCGCAATGCCATTATAACGCATGGCATTACATTTTATATGCTTTTACCACGCATACATTTACAACAAAATTCGTTATAAATGCATGGAATGGTAAAAGCATGTTTTTTTAATGTTTGGATAAGGTAAGTATGGGTATAGGGGTATATGTTTTGGGGTACTGAGGTATATGTTTTGGGGTGCTTGGGTATTTTAAGGGTTCAGGGCTAGGTTTGGGTTTTGGATTACAGGGGTATTTTAGGGTTTAGGGGTAGGTTTGGGGGTAGAGGAGTATTTTAAGGGTTCAGGGCTAGGTTTGGGTTTTGGGTTACAGGGGTATTTTAGGGTTCAGGGGTAGGTTTGGGTGTTGGGGTACAGTGGTATTTTTAGGGTACAGGGCTAGGTTTCGGTTTTGGGGTACAGGGGTATTTTTAGGGTTCAGGGCTAGGTTTGGGTTTTGGGGTATAGGGGTATTTTTAGAGTTTAGGGATAGGTTTGGGTTTTAGGGTACAGGGTATATTTATAGGGTTAAGATGGGTTAGTGTTTAAGGGTGTTGGGGTATTTTAAGGAGTGAGGGTGGGGTATTTACGGGGAGCAGGGTGGGATTAGCACATGATATGAGACATGGCATGAAGGGCGGAACGTACCACACACCCCCAGCGTTTGTCACGCCCCCCAGCACACGCCCACAGCACAACCCTGACACGCCCACAAGGGACTACTTTGCTGGGACGGTTCTTTTACCTTTTAAATGTATATGGTGGGCGTCTGCATAGCCTATTTTCTTTCTGCTGCAACTGCCCTTTCCAACGCTGTATGGGGTGTTGTGATTGGTGCTGTGGTTCCTGAGATTACCCGCCTCAAAGGTTTGGGCTCTCTCTTTATTATATTAGTATGGTTGATATTCATTAGCCAATCACTGCCTGTGCGCACCTCAGCGATCACTTTGTAAATATTAGAGCGCGCGCACACCTCTGACCTTCACCCCTTAAACCAGCAGATTGGAGAGGTGTGCATCCTTCTGTTATTTTAAACAAATACAAGTTCAAATAGAATAATATTTGTAATATTTATCATTTTTGTATGTACATTTCGTCAATGCTACTTGGCTGTTTCTTTTCTCAGTTACACTTGGCGCCAGATGGAAGGTCTGAGGCAGGTACTAATGCACTAAGGCTTGTGCTGACGATCGGTGCAAAATGTCCTTCATGCAATGGTCGTTCCAGAAAATGGTGTTTTTGTACTTTTAAGGCAGTCTGAATGTCAGATACATCCTTTGCAAACCTCTCTCGGTACTTGCCTTCCCTGCGCACCGGTTTCTTGATTGCCTCTCTCTGGGTCGTCCTGGCTTCTCTTACAATGTCTTTCTTTGGTTTTCAATTCATTCATCACGGTTTGGTGTCACATCCTAGCTCAGCCTTCCTTTTCTAGGGTCACGTTGCTCTTTCTTTATTCCTTTTTGCAGTAAAGAGCACATTTTCATTCTTGAATTTATTTCTTTATTTAATGAGTTTTATATAGCGCTGGCTAGACCCGTAGGTATCAGAGCGCTTTACATTCGGTTACACAATGTTACAGAAAATGATAAGAATGACACATTACGTCAAAAATAAACAGCACATTAAGGGCCATATGTATCAAGCCAAAATGGGTTTGCAAACAACAAAATTCGCAGAATTCCGGCGTTTGCGAACCCATTTTCGCTAAATGGTATGTATGAAACATTATTGGTGCAAAATAAGGAATCGCTAAATTTGCCATTCCTTATTTTGCGATTGCATTTAATGAATTGCTAATTTTGCGATTCCTTAAATGCAATGTATCAAGGAAAAAAACATTCCAAAATGCCATTAAGGAATCGCAAAACTTCTAGTTGGTGGTAAGTTGCGCATTCCTTTAAAAAAGCATTTTTTTCTAAAAATCAAAAGGTGCCATGTGACGCTCATACATGCCCTTAGGGCATGTATGTGCTCCATATGCGTACACATGTCATTTTCAGGGGTGCAGCAGGGTGTTCTTGAGACACCCCTGCACCCTTGAAAATATTCACAATTTGCGATTAGCAAATTGCGATTCGCAATTTCCCCTTCATTCCTATGGGCCTCCTGGTCCATAGACATGAATGGGAAATTATTCCTTAATTGCGATTGGCAATTTGCTAATCACAATTATGGAATTTTAAGGAATCACTAAAAAGAAGCGATTTTCTACATACATACCATTTTGCGATTTCTAAATAGCGATTCCTTAAAAATCGCTATTTAGGAATCGCAAAACGGAATGTTGATACAAATGGCCCCATAAGAGGAAAGAAAGGTGAGAGAAGTAGGGAGGAGGGGGAGAAGTGTGAAGGGGGAGGATGAGGGAAAAGACGGCAGGAGAGGCGAAGGGAATTCTGCCCAAAGACCGACTGTGTAGGTGACAACCGAGGAGGGAATCCACAGCCCGTCACCCCAATAGGTAAATAAGGCAGCTCCATCGGGCATCAGTCAAATAGCTAGATCTCAACTGATGAGGGAAAGTTCACATAAGAAATTCCAGTGGATAAACAGGGTGAGAACTATGAGCAAGGACGGGTGAGGGCAGGGGTCAAAAGCTGGAAAGAAGAGAGGAGTAGAGCGGTGGGGGGTAGTGTGAAGGGGAGGAGGGAGATAAGGCCAGGAGTGACGCAGGAGAGTTCACCCAAGGACCTGCTGGGTAGGTTATGGCCAAGGAGGGAATCCGTAGCCCATCTCCCCTTTAGTTTGCGAAGTAGCTCCACCGGGCATCAGTCAAAATGGCTGGGTCTCAGCTGTCGATGGAGAGTTCATAGAGTCAATGACTGAGGCGACCATCTTGATGTCAGGCAGGGGGGATGAGTCATTGATGTACGAATTCAGAGGATCCCCACAATTTTCTACAATCCGGATGAAAGGGGGTGCAAACTAAGCAGAGGATTGGCATGATTAACAGAGCCAGGGTTTGCATGTCTTTAGGGGGAGTGCATGATGTTGAGTGATAACCACCAGAGGGAGAAACAGCTGCCATTAACTGGCTGTTTCTCCCTCTGTTTCTAATTCTGTCCCAAGATGCCCTCTTAATACAGTGTGAAGGTAGGGGTGGTGTCATCCCTCATAGGTGCCGCAATGCATGGGCTCCCTTGACTGCTATTTTAGGGTTAAGGCTTCCGCCTGGCATAGACCCTCTGGCTAGTGCATATAACTCCTCCATGGGCCCCGCTGAACAGTTCTTTGTCCTGCCGCCACTACTGCGCTCTTACAATCCGGGGCGCAGCTCTCATCTGGCTGGGTGGCCTGGGACTGCCATGTTAGGGTCAGGCACAATCGAGTGAATCCTTGTGGTCTTTCCCGCCCGGCCCAGACCCTCAGACCAATGCAGCTATCTCCTCTGCGACAGCCGCGGCATCGTTCCTTGCCCTGCTGCCGCCACCGCAACCCTCCTTCAAACTAGCGTGCATCACTTATCTGATTGGGTGTCCTGGGGCCAGATAGCCGCTCTCCGTTGCCTGCTGGTTCTGCTCACCGCTCACTCCATAAATATCAACCTGTACTCGAAATGCTGGGCAAGTTGAGTTGATGCTGCTGTTTCAAAACACAAGAGGGAACAACTCCTGGACTTACTGATCAGCTTTGGAATGTCTTCATGTAATCAATCTGCTAATGTTGTTATGAAAAGAATGGGATGCAGCACATAGCTCTTCTTGTTGGCTGCACGGGGGAGCTTACAGAATAAACATACTTTCTGTTTCATCTATGCTGGGGCCGTATTACACATGACTGCGCCGGCCCGAGTTGTCGCTGTGCACCGGAGTATGCGCCCATTGGCATTATGAGGATCGGTTTATAATGCGCAGCGATTTTGGTGCAGACTTTGTGCTCTGTGTTCATGTGCGTCTGCGTCTGTGTGCATATTGTATTAGTGCTGGTGTAAATACATTTTTGGCTGCAACATTCCAGTGCGTGTGGTTGCACAAACTGGTTCCTATTATAAATAGGTTTTGCACCGCAGCAACATAATACAGCGCATAAATAAACATTTAAAGGGGCGCAGCGCAGATGCCACAGCGCATATTTGTTTGCGCCGGGTGCAAACCATTCCGTAAGATGGCCCCTGGTTTACTTCTGTCTGCCTCGGAATGAATCGTAGCAAAGTGGCGACATACCTGCCCCTGCTAGTGCGCAGAGGGCACTTCCACTGCTCACCACTGGTTAACAAGTATTTAAAATTGTCTGTCTTTTGTTTCTGTTCTAGAACTCAGAAGTGTCAATCCTAGAAACGGTGCAGAAGTGGAGGGAATATCGACGCCAGTGCATCAACTTTCACTTCCAGACCCCCCTCCCTGTGACAGGTACGTTGGGGGCCCCCAGTAATCTCATGCTTATAGACTTGTTGTAGTAACAGAGTCAGGACAATCACTGCTATAGAGTGGGGTGGATGGGAACACACTGGTAGTCGGGCCCTTTGTTGCCTTCCTGCCCCAGTGGAGAGGACAACCAAGGTTCTAGCACCCCGGGCACTGGGGTAGGAAAGAGAGGTACCCTTGGAAAGCAGAGAAGCTCCCTTTTCACTAGTGCACCTCCCAAAAGACAGTAAAGCACAAGAGCAGATCTTTCACACTAGAGAACATGAAGGGCGAAGCACCCCCACGGCTGAGAGTCCCATTCACCCACTCGGAGTGTTTGTCCTCTAACTGGAGGTAGAGCAAATCCCCATCCCACAGCCCCAACCTGCCCTACAGGCAGATGAAAGCATACTGGATCCTAGGCGCTGATTTGACATCATGAAACACATGTGATTCTTGGTCTTGTCGTGATCCATAGACAGGTCCTCCGTTTGGGAATAGCACAGGTGTGAAGGGGACAATGCGCCCTACCTGCGGTGGCCGTCCTGTTGGTGTTGGAGCCTGGGGTACTGTGGTTTCAGCCCATGGGGTTGATACTAAAATGTGGCACGTGATTTCTGCTGTGCTTCTCTCCTCATCTTTGGCTGGGGGGAGATTGGTGGATAATCCTAAGATCTGCCTGCACCTCAGTAGGTGGTCGTCTGCGGGATGCTGGAATTCAAGCCCTATTTGTGTTTGTGTGTCTTCCACAGGTGTGAAGTGGTATGGATTGTGTAGGAGAGTAGGGTCTGCAATCCTATGGTCACCCCAGATTTTTTGCTTTTTGCTTCGCTGGTTTACGACTTTCCCTGGCTGTGGACCTGCTAATCAGACCCACAGCCTAGCTGTTCTCTCTCTAAATTGACACACATGTAATTTAGGTGCATTTACCAATTGGTATTGGGTCACTCTTGTAAGTCCTTGTACAGTGTACCATAGGTACCAAGGGCATAAGTGAACCCAAGGCCTACCAGGGGCTGCAGCATGTATTGTGCCACCCCTGGCTGGCCATCCAAATCTGACACAACTGGCTGATCAATCAGCTGGGGCAAGGTGGTGTAATCACCCTTTGCTTTAGATATAGTATACCTATATCTAAACCTAAAATGGACACATATACTCCTATAAGTCACTCCTATGGCAGGAGTTAACAATCCTGGAGGCAGAGTAATTGGAATTATGTGAGATAGTGCTCTGGCATGAGCTGAGCCTGTCTGCAGCTTTCGGAACCATGTTCTTTAGCTGTTTCCATGATAACGCTATACCATATACTCTTAAGTGCATTATAACCTTGTGGTTATTGCTAACTTTGGCATAGCATTATCAAAACATGTCGAGTAAGGTGTCATACGAATTGGAATACTACCCCCTTGCCAGTTCTGGTGACAGGGGTAGCATTCCACCCTGGTAGAGGGACACGACATGTATGTAACTGTGAACCCCGGTTAAAGTTAACTCAAGCCTCAGCATCACAAAATGGATGCTGCCACCACAGACACAAGTCTGACCTCCTGCTGCTGGGAGTCCTTCCAGCGAGGGAGGCTTGGACAAAGGGTTTCCTGCCTTGGGAAGTGCTAGCACCACCCCAGACAGGATTTTGTGTATTAGGTAGGACAGGCCTGAAAGGAATGAGACATGCCTGGGGCACACAAGGTGTGCCCCAGGCACTCCAGCCCCAGCTCTGGCGCGAAACCGGACAAAGGATAGGGGGTGTAACTACCCCCATTCCTGGTACCACCCATAGGAGGGACCTAGTCATAGTACAGCCCCCTTTAGGAGAATAAAGGTAGGAGCTGGTCCCATTCCAAATTAGATTATCCTGATTTGAAACTCTACAAGGAAGAAACTCTGGACTTCGACGTTCTGCTCCACAGAAGACTGAAGAAATCTCCCTTGTGGGAAAGGAGTGTCCACCCTGCAACTGCAGGCACCATCAAGCGTTCCAGCGGCTCCCTTTGTCGTCTTCCCGAGTGGATCCAGACTTCAGAGCCCGACGAGACCCGGACTTCCAGATCTCTCCGACCTCTACCTACATCTGCAGCACAGCTGAGATCCGTGGGTGCGACGAGACACGTGGCACCGGCCATCTTGGAGAAACTGCACTTCGCTTCCAGCACGACTTCAGAGGCATCCTCGACGAAGTGCTTTGAGGATTGAGAAGCCCCAGCCCCGAGCAGCTCCTGCCCAGAAGATCAGCCCTCTAGCATCCACGAGATCTGCGTGGAGCCCTTTTGCTTGATTGCTGCTCGACGAGTTGTGTGGTCACTTGCTGGCTGGCTAGTGGCCTCCTAGACGACGATCCTTGAAATCCACACCACTGGTCTGGTTGCTCCAGAGTGGCCCCTGCTTCCCTGCAAAGGAAAAGCCCCCCGGACCCTCCTGGTCTGCACCAGACGCCTTTTCCACTCACCGCGTGGGTTGCCTTTGCCAAGGCCTGTTGATGCCGAATCCGGATCCAACACTGCCGACAGTGAGAGCCTGCGTGGGACAGCTCATGCCTCCATCCTGGTCGTCGAAGACACCACCTGGTCCATGTGGCTGCCGAGTCAAGAGTCCACTCTTCACCTGATCGTGACGACAGCATCTGGTTCCTTCCTGGTTCCACTCCAGTCACTGGCTAGTGACTGTGAACATTGTCCCCTCTGCTTTCAGGTCTTCATCTTCCTTGATCCACCCTTTGATCACTCCGGACATCTTCCATCTGGCCGCCTGCAGCATCTTTTCTTCCAGGCTCCATAGACTTCAACGCGGAAACCCGACACACTTTGACACCTATGCACCCGCAGCCCGTGGGTGAGGTAACAAGAGCATTTCGGTGCTCAAGGGTAGATTGACTCTCCTAGTGTCCAGATTTCCAGTTGTTTTAGTCCTAGCTAGTCGGAACTGTCTAATACTTACCTTTTCGTAATATGTACTGTCCATTGACTTTGTTACGCATCTTGCGTGTGAGTTCACACTCTGCACACGCATCCCGTGGGCCTCCTATTACTTACCTCAGGTCAGGATAGTGTAGTCCCAGCGATCCTACAGCCTCAGGACAACTCCATTCCTTCTATCGATCTCCTTCTACCATTTACTTAGTATATGGTTTGTCGTGCCCCTGGGGCACCATTGTACTTTGTGCAATTTAAAGTATTTTTCTTGAGAGTCTTGTCATGTGCTTAGCCCTCTGATCTCATAAAGAGTTCAGAGGTGTTTGTTAGTTAATAAATATCTTGTTTATTTTCATAACTACCTGCGTGGTGTCCTTTCATTTGGTATTCAAGGGGTTATATGTGGTTAAACAGCTGGCTTCACATGCCAAAAGGGTTTAGCCTAAGACTGCTTTGTCCATGCTACCATTAGGATAGCTGGTCTATAAGGTTGATTTACAACCAATCACCATAAGAGTTGTTTGGACTGATACAAGGTGATCACTAGAATTAGTGAGCATCATATATCAGGCCAACTTCTCACATTGGTGTGCAGCGGTTGGGATTTGAGATTGCTGTTGTTTTTACCAAATATAATCTTGAGATATCTTTTGAAAGATCACATAAGGTACCATAGGTACATATAACAAAGCTTAGAAATACTCTGAGTTCTACTGAACCAGCTGTTGTAGTAGAAAGGGAGTAGCACACCCTGGCTCCCCTTGTGAATATTGGCCCTCACAGGTCCTTTCCAGATATGCAGCACTCAACTTCCAGGAGATGAGACAATTGTGTACCTCCAGGAAATTGAAAGAGGGTTCTAACCCTACCCTTCCTTTTCTGTTAGGTCTCTTAGAGACATATGATGCTAGAAGGGCTTCTAATCCAGGCCCTTCTAATCCTGCAGATGGATACCCCCAGTAGAAGATGACTCTAACCTCCCTGAAACAGAAGATGTAGAGGAAGAGGATGGAGAATCATCTGAAGGAGAGGTAGACACTGGTCCAGTTAGAGTCAGTACACTTACCAGGACCAACTTAAGCCTACATGAGGATGGTAATGGGGGAGCCCTAGATCCATCCACAAGCAGGCCTAACCTTGGGAATAGACGAGTTAGGTCTCACTCCAGAGGCTCTAACAGATCTATTCACTCCCATGTCTCTCAGGCATCTTCTCAGAGAGGGATGACATCCCCTCAGAGAAGAGAACATGAAGCTAAGATGAGGGAAGTGAATCTGAGGATTGAGAGGGAAGAACTTGCCCTTGCCAAAGAGAAACTTGCCTTTGCCAGAGAGCAGAAATTGAGTGGGTTAGAACCCACTGGTGGCAGCATTATCCCTAGAGATAAAGACAGGAGTTTTGATAATAGACACCTGAGTAAAATAGTGCCCCCCTTTAAGATAGGGAATGACATCCACAAATGGATGACTGCTTTGGAGAGGGCCTGCAAAGTACAGCAGGTACCCCAGAGTCAGTGGGCAGCTATATTGTGGCTCTCCTTTGAAGGTAAAGGTAGAGATAAGCTCCTCACTGTTAGAGATGAGGATGCTAATGATTACCAAGTCCTGAAAAATGCACTGATTGATGGGTTTGGCTTAACAACTGAACAGTACAGGTTGATGTTCAGAGACACCCAGAAAACTCAGTCTCAGGGTTGGACTGACTTTGTTGATTGTGCCACTAAGGCTTTGGAAGGCTGGCTACTGGGAAGTAAGGCTACTGATTACACAGGATTGTATAATCTAATTATTGGAGAGCAAATCTTAAATAATTGTCAGAACCAGTTGTTGCATCAGCACTTGATTGACTCCGACCTGACCTCTCCCCAATAATTGGGAAAGAAGGCAGACAGATGGGTCAGGACAAGGGTCAAGCAGCAGAACCAGAACCAGGGTGGTGGCCAGAAGAAAGCAGACCAAAAGGGTAATCACAATCAGCAAAATGACCAGAAGTCTTCAACAGGGCCCCAACAATCTAAGGAGGATGGTACCCAGAACTCCCAAAAGAAGAAGACTGAAGGCCAAAGAAAACCATGGTGCCAGTACTGTAAAAGTAAGACTCACTGGTTTAGTGAGTGCACCAGGAACGGCACAGCTCCTACCACTACTGCCCCTAAGGCACCTGCACCCCCTAGTACAGTTAGTAGTGGTAGTGCACCCCCCAAGGCTATAGTTGGGTTAACCCTGGGAACTGAGGTGGGTTCTGACTTAGTTAGAATACCTACCCAGGCTGTTCCTGTTTGTACTGGGGACATGGATATGGCCCCTACTGTAAGTCCCAGTACTCTGGGCAAGTACAGGCAAACGCCTTTAATCAATGGAAAAATGGCTCAGGCCTCGAGGGACACTTGTGCCAGTGTCACTATGGTGACACCTAACTTTGTGGACCCTGATCAGGTAATACTAGGTTCAGACTAACTAGTGACCAATGCTAGCAATATCACTACCAATCACAGTATGGCAGTTGTTGATTTCTCCTGGGGAGGGGTAACTGGCCTCAAAAGGGTTGTTGTTAGTTCAGACCTCCCAGTGGACTGTCTTTTGGGCAATGATCTGGAATCCTCCTTATGGTCAGATGTGGAGTATAGGACTCATGTGGAAATGTTAGGTTTGTCAGCACATGTCCTTGCTGTGTCCAGGTCACAGGCCAAGAAATGCCCAGCTGAACAAGTGCTGGATCCTGGAACAATGGACTAGACACTACCCAAGAGAAAGAGCAGTAGGGTTAAGGCAGTGCCTTCCCCCCTGCCTCAAGGTGAGGATCAGCCCTCTCAGGAAGCTGACCCAAAGACCCCAGAAGGAACTGACCTAGAAGAGCTTGAACCTGAACAGGTTGAGTTTCTTGGGTCAGGGGGACCTTCCAGGGCAGACTTGAGGCAGGCACAGTTAGACTGTTCCTCTCTTGAACCCCTCAGACAGCAGGCTGCTGCTGAGGCTGCAGGGAATGCTACAGGTACCCACAAGGTGTACTGGGATGATGGACTCCTATACGCTGAGGCAAGAAACCCCAAGCCTGGTGCTACCAGGAGGCTGGCCATCCCCTTGTCTCTGAGAGGTTTCCTTCTTACCTTAGCCCATGAGATTCCCCTTGCAGGTCACTTAGGCCAGAACAAGACTTGGGAAAGACTTGTCCCACACTTTCACTGGCCTCATATGTCTGAAGACACCAAAGAGTTTTGTCGTTCATGTGTCACCTGTCAAGCCAGTGGCAAATCAGGTGGCACAACAAAGGCCCCCCTTATACCACTACCTGTGGTGGGGGTACCCTTTGAAAGAGTGGGGATTGACATTGTTGGACCAATGGACCCCCCAACAGCATTTAGGCACAGATTTATACTGGTGGTAGTGGATCATGCCACCAGGTATCCAGAAGCTATTCCCCTTAGGACCACTACAGCTCCTGTTGTGGCCAGGGCCCTACTTGGAGTTTTCTCCAGAGTGGGGTTTCTTAAGGAGGTTGTCTCAGACAGAGTTACAAACTTCATGTCAGGATACTTGACTGCAATGTGGAAGGAGTGTGGTGTCAATTGCAAATTCACCACCCCTATCATCCACAGTGCAATGGGCTTGTGGAGAGATTCAACAGGACCCTAAAAGGGATGATAAAAGTGTTACCAGAAAAGTTTAGGCGAAGATGGGACATCCTTTTACCCTGCCTTCTGTTTGCTTACAGAGAGGTCCCACAGAAGGGGGTTGGCTACAGCCCTTTTGAGCTTCTATTTGGGCATCATGTAAGAGGACCCCTATGTCTTGTGAAGAAAGGATGGGAGTTACCTCTCAAAAAGCCTAAGCTTGACATAGTGGACTATGTACTTGGTCTCCGCTCCAGGATGGCAGAGTACATAGAGAAGGCATCTAAAAACCTTGAGGCCAGCCAAGAACTTCAAAAAGCTTGGCATGACCAAAAGGCTGTCCTTACTGTTTACCAGCCTGGACAGAAGGTGTGGGTGTTAGAGCCAGTGGCTCTCCAAGACAAACGGTCTGGACCCCATACCATCATTGAACAAAAGGGAGAGGTCACCTACCTAGTGGACCTTGGAACTCCCAGGAGCCCTCACAGAGTACTTCATGTGAACAGGCTCAAGGCATTTGTTGACAGGGAGGACATGGGTTGCTCATGGCCACAGATGAGGGACAGGAGGAAGAGAGTGACCCTCTCCCAGACCTGCTCACTCAGAACCCTGATGATGGGTCAGTAGATGGTGTGGTCTTTTCTGACAGCCTCTCTGAACATCAGCAAAAGGATTGCAAACAGGTTCTTCAATCCTTTAGACAAATGTTCTCTCTGACACCCAGTCAGACAAACTGGTGCACCCATGAGGTGGACACTAGTGACAGTCTGCCAATAAAGAGTAAATTCTACAGGCAACCTGACCACGTCAGGGACTGCATAAAGAAAGAAGTACAAAAGATGTTGGAATTGGGAGTCATTGAACCCTCACAGAGCCCTTGGGCTAGTCCTGTAGTTCTAGTGCCTAAACCTCACACCCAGGATGGTAAGAGAGAGATGAGGTTTTGTGTAGACTACAGGGGTCTCAATGCTGTCACTAAGACAGATGCCCATCCAATACCAAGAGCAGATGAACTCATAGATAAATTGGCTTCTGCCAAATTCTTGAGGACATTTGACCTGGCAGCTGGTTATTGGCAAATCAGGTTAGCTGAGGATGCCAAGGTCAAAACAGCATTTTCTACCCCAGGAGGTCATTACCAGTTTGTGGCGATGCCCTTTGGTTTGAAAAATGCACCTGCCACTTTTCAAAGGTTGGTGAACCAAGTTCTCACTGGGTTGGATGACTTTTGTGCAGCATATCTAGATGATATTGCTGTCTTTAGCTCCACATGGGAGGATCACCTGATCCACCTGACGAACGTTTTGGAGGCCCTGCAAAAGGCAGGCCTCACTATCAAGGCTACCAAGTGCCAAATAGGGCAGAGTTAAGTTGTGTCCCTGGGCCACCTTGTAGGTGGAGGCCAGGTTCAACGATTAGAGAGCAAGATACAGGCCATAAAGGACTGGGCTCCTCCAACCACCCAGACACAGGTCAGAGCTTTCTTGGGCCTGTCTGGTTACTACAGGAAATTTGTCAGAAATTATGGGACAATTGTGACCCCTTTTAATGACCTGAAAAGTAAGAAAATGCCAAAGAAAGTTCAGTGGACAGTTAGCTGTCAAAAGGAATTCGATGACCTAAAGCAGGCCAGGTGCACAGCACATATTCTCAAGAGTCCAGACCTTTCATTGTCCAAACAGATGCTTCTGAGTTGGGTGTGGGAGCTGTTCTATCTCAACTGAATATTGATGGTCATGACCAGCCCATTGCTTTTATAAGTAGAAGGCTGACCCCTAGAGAGAAACTTTGGTCAGCTATTGAGAGGGAGGCCTTTGCTGTGGTTTGGGCCCTGAAGAAGTTGAGGCCATACTTGTTTGGAACTCACTTCAAGATTCAGACAGACCATAAGCCCCTCTTATGGCTAAATCAAATGAAGGGTGAACACCCCAAACTTCTTAGGTGGTCCATTTCCCTACAGGGGATGGACTTTACAGACCAGGGACTGACCATGGCAATGCAGATGGTCTCTCCAGGTACTTCCGCTTAGAACAAGAAGACTCACCTGGTCAAGGTTAGTTTAATGTCCCTAAGTTTGGGGGGCAAAGGGGGGTTATGTAGGAGAGTAGGGTATGCAATCCTATGGTCACCCCAGATTTTTTGCTTTTTGCTTCACTGGTTTACGACTTTCCATGGCTGTGGGCCTGCTAATAAGACCCACAGCATAGCTGTTCTCTCTCTAAATTGACATCCATGTTCTTTAGATGCATTTACCAATTGGTATTGGGTCACTCTTGTAAGTCCTTGTACAGTGTACCATAGGTACCCAGGGCATAAGTGAACCCAAGGCCTACCAGGGGCTGCAGCATCTGACACAACTGGCTGATCAATCAGCTGGGGCAAGGTGGTGTAATCACCCTTTGCTTTAGATATAGTATACCTATATCTAAACCTAAAATGGACACATATACTCCTATAAGTCACTCCTATGGCAGGCCTTAACAATCCTGGAGGCAGAGTGCTTGGAATTATGTGAGATAGTGCTCTGGCATGAGCTGAGCCTGTCAGCAGCTTTCAGGACCAAGTCCTTTAGCTGTTTCCATGATAACGCTATACCATATACTCTGCATTATAACCTCGCGGTTATTGCTAACTTTGGCATAGCATTATCAAAACATGTCGAGTAAGGTGTCATACGAATTGGAATACTACCCCCTCGCCAGTTCTGGCGACTGGGGTAGCATTCCACCCTCCTAGAGGGACACGACATGTATGTAACTGTGAACCCCGGTTAAAGTTAACTCGAGCCTCAGCATCACAAAATGGATTCTGCCACCACAGACACAAGTCTGACCTCCTGCTGCTGGGAGTCCTTCCAGCGAGGGAGGCTTGGACAAAGGGTTTACTGCCTTGGGAGGTGCTAGCACCACCCCAGACAGGATTTTGTGTATTAGGTAGGACAGGCCTGAAAGGAATGAGACATGCCTGGGGCACACAAGGTGCCCTGTGCATACCCCGGTTCAAACCAGTTGCTGGGGCACTCCAGCCCCAGCTCTGGCGCGAAACCGGACAAAGGATAGGGGGTGTAAACACCCCCCTTCCTGGTCCCACCCATAGGAGATACCTAGTCATAGTACAGCCCCCTTTAGGAGAATAAAGGTAGGAGCTGGTCCCATTCCAAATCAGATTATCCTGATTTGAAACTCTACAAAGAAGAAACTCTGGACTTCGACGTTCTGCTCCACAGAAGACTGAAGAAATCTCCCTTGTGGGCAAGGAGTGTCCACCCTGCAACTGCAGGCACCATCAAGCATTCCAGCGGTTCACTTTGTCGTCCTCCCGAGTGGATCCAGACTTCAGAGCCCGACGAGACCCGGACTTCCAGACCTCTTCGACCTCTACCTACATCTGCAGCACAGCTGAGATCCGTGGGTGCGACGAGACACGTGGGACCGGCCATCTTGGAGAAACTGCACTTCGCTTCCAGCACGACTTCAGAGGCATCCTCGACGAAGTGCTTTGGGGATTGAGAAGCCCCAGCCCGAACAGCTTCTACACAGAAGATCAGCCCTCCAGCATCCACGAGATCTGCGTGAGGCCCTTTTGCTTGATTGCTGCTCGACGCGTTGTCTGGTCACTTGCCGGCTGTCTAGTGGCCTCCTAGACGACGATCCTTGAAATCAGAAGCCTCCCGGACCCTCCTGGTCCGCACCAGACGCCTTTTCCACTCACCGCGTGGGTTGCCTTTGCCAAGGCCTGTGTACGCCGAATCCCGATCCAACACTGCTGACAGCGAGAGCCTGCGTGGGACAGCTCGTGCCTCCATCCTGGTCGTCGAAGACACCACCTGGTCCACGTGGCTGCAGAGTCAGGCGTTCACTCTTCACCTGATCGCGACAACAGCATCTGGTTCCTTCCTGGTTCCACTCCAGTCACTGGCTAGTGACTGTGAACATTGTCCCCTCTGCTTTAAGGTCTTCATCTTCCTTGATCCACCCTTGGACCACTCCGGACATCTTCCATCTGGCCGCCTGCAGCATCTTTTCTTCCAGGCTCCATAGACTTCAACGCGGAAACCCGACACACTTTCACACCTATGCACCCGCAGCCCGTGTGGAGGTAACAAGAGCATTTCGGTGCTCAAGGGTAGATTGACTCTCCTAGTGTCCAGATTTCCAGTCGTTTTAGTCCTAGCTAGTCAGAACTGTCTAATACCTACCTTTTCGTAATTTGTACTGTCCATTGACTTTGTCCCGCATCTCGCGTGTGAGTTCACACTCTGCACACGCGTCCCGCGGGCCTCTTATTACTTACCTCAGGTCAGGATAGTGTAGTCCCAGCGATCCTACAGCCTCTGGACAGCTCCATTTCTTCTATCGATTTCCTTATACCATTAACTTAGTATATGGTTTGTCGTGCCCCTAGGGCACCATTGTAATTTGTGCAACTTAACGTATTTTTCTTAAGAGTCTTGTCATGTGCTTAGCCCTCTGATCTCATAAAGAGTTCAGAGGTGTTTGTTAGTTAATAAATATCTTGTTTATTTTCATAACTACCTGTGTGGTGTCCTTTCATTTGGTATTCAAGGGGTTATATGTGGTAAAACAGCTGGCTTCACATGCCAAAAGAGTTTTGCCTAAGACTGCTTTGTCTATGCTACCATTAGGATAGCTGGTCTATAAGGTTGACTCACCACCAATCACCATAATGGTTGTTTGGACTGATACAAGGTGATCACTAGAACTAGTGAACATCATATATCAGGCCAACTTCTCACAGATTGTGACATAGGAGTCATAATAATGTGGCGATCCCTAAGTAGGGCATCATTTTGGGATAGTGAATTGATGCACAACATTGTCTTCCACCCCCATGCCCGAAGCAGTATCACAAGAGGACTTCTTCACACACTCATAGGTGACTTTGTGAATTGGCTCTGAAATGTCCAAGTCCCCATTGGTTCAAAAGCAAGAAGGGCACGGTCCTCTCTATTTGTACTAAGAGTGTTAGAATATATTTTTATTTTAGATGTTATGAATGCAGTGCCCAAGGGCCTTTCTTCCTGATCTGAGCTGGTCAGCCCTTGTGATCACATCTTACAACAGTGACATGAAGTCACTAGAACTAGGCACGGCCCCTTGGTGCCACCATTCTTTGGGTAGGAGGGCGGCATGGCGCACCCTGGACTCGTGTTTACACCAGGACAGGAGCTGTCTGTAGTCAAGCAAAAGGGAATGCATGAAGATGCTTCCAAGCTGACAATGAAAGAAGTCCAGAGACTGTTGTCATTAAGTAAGACATGCATGTACATTGATAGAACTGTTTCCCGCTGTACTTGTTCTCTTTCCAAATATGACAAAACTCAATAAAATAAGAAAGGCATGCAGTGTTCTTGGAAGAAAGATGCGAAGACCTTGCTAACAACATTTAGGGCGAGATGTAGGTAATAGCAAATTACCGAATGGTAAATACCGAATTTTACCGATTCGGTATTTACTAATCGGTAATTGCTATGTAGGAAAAAAATTGGTGAAAATACCGAATCAGTAAGATTCGGTAATTACCGATTCGGTAATTACCGAATCAGTATTTGCCATTGATTCCTATTGGCCTTGAAGCCCATAGGATTCAATAGCAAATACAGATTCGGTAATTACCGAATCGGTAAAAATACCGAATTTCCAAGGGGGACAGGGTGTCACTTTGACACCCTGTTGCACCCCTGTTTCTGGCTTGTGTGCCATGTGACACACATACATGCCCTTAGGTGTACATGCACAGATGTGCATGTACACAGAAATTCGTAATTTACCACCCAATTGGATTGGGTGGTAAATAACGAATTTCTAAGGGCCTGTGGCACTGTAAACTGTGCCACCTACATATTGAATTACAGAATCGGTATATTTACCGATTCAGTATTTTACCGAATCGGTAAATTTACCAAATCGGTAAATATACCGATTCTGTAATTTTCTAGCCCCCTACATTACAATACCCAAATACCGGTCGGTAACGGCCGAATTGGCCATTGGCATTGGCCATTACCGACCGGTATTTGGGCTCCTACATCTGGCCCTTAATGACAAAAGGCCTTTCTGGACTTCAGTAAAGCCCTGAAGACTTCGGTGGATGCCTTTTTTTCATACTGCTCCCTAGCCTGGCCCTGGGAACACAGAATAAAATGCAGTTTATTATGAAATTTGTGTTTGATTCTGTTGAACCTACCGGCCTCATAAGAAATATTAGTGTCAGGACTAGTGTTGGACGTAGTGACGTGTAAAGCGTGTCACACTGGTCCTGCTGTCGACTGTCATTCGTGCCTTGCCGGCTTGTAACAAAGACATCAGGGATGGAATGGACATGTCATCGCCTGGCCCTGGCACTTTTGCAGTCTGGTTTTCTACCCTAAAGGGAAGGTCTGGATGTCATAGGATGCTGCATTATTCGATCTGTGACGTGAAAGTGTAGTATTGCTTGATTGTGGGAGTGGATGTGGGTGTGTATGTGAAGGCACACAGATACCTGGCGCCTGCTGAGCTGTCTTCATCACATCTTGTAGTTCAGTTGGTGATTGTTTTTAGTGTTTTGTGTGGTGTGTGCCTTGGCATCAGTAGGTCTGGTCTTATGTCTGTACTTACCAATGTACATTGGTGTTAGGTCAATGCATGTATGTACTTTAAAAAGTACTGTTTTGTTTTGCGCATTTTGAACAAATGTTTTACGGTTGCCCCTTCTTTTCATTATGCTGCATTCTCAACGAAAATGTTGTGTTTGAAAATAGTTCGTTTTCTGTCATGTGATTACCTTGAGTGTACCAGAACATCTCTATGACCTACTACATCTTGTTTGCTCAGAACTCTGCATTTCCACCCACAAAACTGAGATCAGAAGCTTCCCCTGGACACATTGGATGTTTACTTCAAATTCTTGCATTCTGGTGGGTTTGGGTGTGGTATGTGTGTGTGAGATAAAATACCAGGGAGCACTTTATCCCATATGATATATGGTCACTCCATTATCCTTCCCACAAACTACTTAAAACTTTGGTGCATAGCTCTTTCATACAAAAGATTGAGCATGTTTGCTAACATGAAGAATACAAATACATCTTCTAGTGCAAAATTTAACACATCAAAAACTTGTTGTGAAATATTTGTTGCACACATATATTAGAAACAATTCAATTCAGTTTAAAAAAAACGCAGTAACTAAAAAGATTCCTGTGTTTCTCTATCTAAGAAGTGGAGAAGTGTGGCTCACTGGTTAGAGGAGGCAGACCTGGAAGCAGAGGTCAGCCCGGGACCAGGGTTCAATTCCCGGCTCGGCGGTGTCTTGAGTCCTAAAATGTCCCTGGACTCGACAATTCTTGCTCCGGTGCCTACTCGATTCACGGGTTCACACTCTGTGACTCTGGGCAATAGCTTGCTTAATCTCACACTCTGTGACTCTGGGCAATAGCTTGCTTAATCTCCACAACGGCCCCTCGCTGTGGGATGCCTGGCTTTCACCTTGTGGATACCCTGCCGGGGTTATCTCACAGGGGAATACCAGGACGGGTTCCCTAAGCAAGCGCTTAGATACCGGGTTGGTGATTTGCGCTATATAAATACATGTACATTTACATTTACAAAAAATAAACACATTCTCTCTGCTTGTTCAGGGTAAGCTTGTACAATAGAGCCACATATCGATTGTTTCTTCAAACAGCTGCTTCAATTATGCTCCATGACCGTTTCAGACCTGGCAGCAACAGAAACACATCTGCTCCATGTCTGCAATGTCAGAGTGATGTGACTGTCTCATGCACTGCTCTGTTTTACATCACTGAAGGGTAAAGATGCAAGATGCAAGAGTGTGTGTGCCGAATATTAAGGTTTGTGTTTCAATATTGCAGATTTCTTGTTTAATAGTAAACTAATGTGAAAATGTCAATATCAGAAATAAGATCAAATTCTGGTCGTTACGCCCTGCACTTGTCAGGCTCCATTCTACCCTGATCCTTATAGAAAGGGTTAATGCAAGTCACAGATGCAGCTGTTTGTGAGTAAATCTGAGTGATGGAGCTGAGTGGTTGCTGTTGTTGCATCATTATCGATGTTTTGCGCTAAACTATTTTTGTGGGAGACTTGACTCCCATCAGCCACCTCATTTCAGGGCACACATATGAACCCCCATCTCACTTGATGACTAAAATACCTGTGAGAATAGTCCACAAACAAACAGTGCTGTCCTACCGGCCGTCTGTTCCAATTTTGACAACACCCATCTAGCCAGTTGTCATGAGCAGAGACTGTTTTTTGATTCGACAATGTATGCTGCGTTACAATCTGGTATAGACTAGAAATGTGTCTATTTTTCAGAAACTTTAAAGATTTCTGAATCTCACATCTTTTTCTCCACACATCACAGCCTTCACCCGTGCCTGTCAGGCTGACAGGCTCACCACCGCTGGTGGTTCACAGTTCCCCTGCAGCATGGACAGCATCAGAATGTAGACAAAGAAGCGTAAGAAAGATAAAATACAAGGCAACATCCTTTTCCATCTATGCTCCCAGGATCGGGAAATACATCCCTGTGTCCGTGAGACGAGGACCCTCTCAGCACACTGAAGCCTGGAAGTCATTAGGGTGTAGTCGCAGAAGTGTAAAAAAGAAAAAAAAACAGGGATCTGGAAAAACGTCCCCATATCCATCAGGACTGCTCCAACCCTGATCCAGTTCAAGAAAGAGTTGAAAAGGCATCTCTTTTTGATTGATTGCATTGCCGGATTACGTATAACAGCATGCACACAATGCGCTCACATACAGGCATTTATCCCATTCCCCCAATAAACAGTCATCAGAACATGCAGAGCGGTATAGTACGTTCCCTTCGCAAGTGCAGTTAATTTACACTTTGAGGTCCTGCAGATCGGTACTAAGATAGAAATGGCGGTTACTCATCGACATTTTAAGCCATGGCAGGATGTTCCATCAAGTCCGTAGTCAATGGTGACCAAAAGTCCTTAAGTCTGGACGACACCGGCAGTTCCTCAGCATAAACATCCATTTGTTCTTTACAAAACACAAGATCTTTGATCCATTTTACCAACGCTGGGACAGTTCTACCCCCCAATGCATTGCAACAGCACGTTTAGCAAACAAAGTAGAGATAGCAACTATACGTCTGTTACTAGACTTTATCTTTTTCATCAACCCCAACAAGCCGAGCTCCGGTGTACACTCAAACGCTTCTATAGTCATATTAGTTGATACCTGCGCAGCAGCTGCCAGAAGCTGTGAATAACAGCACATCCCCAGTAGGTATGGGTGAAATGTGCGAATTCGCGGTCCGCGAACTCGCGCGAAATGGCAAAAAAATCGGCGAGTTCATGAATTTGCCAGCGAACTCGTGGATTTTTTTGCCATTTGCACAAATATGTGACCACGTGTGCCTGTAACTTTGCCAGCGCGCCAAAAGGCGCCGAGGTCCCTTGAGTGAGCTTGCCATTATAGTGGGGATGGGCGGGAAGACGTTTCATACCGCTAGTGTGTGGTGGACGGGGCCAAACGGGCGGGGCTTCTATGCGAGTTCACATGCATCTTGTTGATAAAAAGTCAGAGACCGAGCAGAGCAGCAGATGAGGAGAAAGCAGCCTCCTAGTCACAGTAGCTTCACGGAGATGGTGCTCGGGAAACTCATGGATGCAAAAATACGTTTGGCACAGGACCCCAGAATCCTTCAGATGTCCAAGATAGCTCTGCTTCGCGTTTTGGTACAAAGCCATTCTGATCCTGCCCAGTGGGTTCAGGCGCATGCAGCTGCTGCAGCTGGACAATGTCCCATCTCATACTAAACTGCCCCGTACAGGCATATGCTGGCGCTGGGCAGTAGGGTGCAGTGGCATGTGGGTGCTCCACGCCTGGTACATGCGCATACAGGTGCCAGGGGGGACACGTGTTTATTCATGCTGTGTAGCAAGTTATGACTTTACATTTTGACTGCACCAGACGGTGGTACCACCTACACGGATCAGGAGCCTCCAGGCACCAGACTTCATGGTGCAAGAGCATAATGGTGCTGTGCGGTACAGGTATATATGTACTGGGGGCAGGGGGGCACTTAGCACAATGTGTGCTCACACCCTGAGGGCTCCCAGGCAATTGAGCACGAATGATTTTCACACTGAGAGGGCGCCGGGGCAGTTCAGCAGCACGGAGGCTCACACCCACAGGGCTCCCGGGCAGTTTAGCAGCGCCACCCTCTGGTTCATCACTGCCACCCTCCGGTTCATCACTGCCACCCTCTGGTTCACCGCTGCCACCCACTGGTTCATCACTGCCACCCTCTGGTTCATCACTGCCACCCTCTGGTTCACCACTGCCACCCTCTGGTTCATCACTGCCACCTTCTGGTTCATCACAGCACCCTCTGGTTCACCACTGCAACCCTCTGGTTCATCACTGTCACCCTCTGGTTCATCACTGCCACCCTCTGGTTCACCACTGCTTCACCACTGCCACCCTCTGGTTCATCACTGTCACCCTCTGGTTCATTCATAGCACCCTCTGGTTCACCACTGCTTCACCACTGCCACCCTCTGGTTCATCACTGCCACCTTCTGGTTCATCACTGCCACCCTCTGGTTCATCAAAGCACCCTCTGGTTCACCACTGCCATCCTCTGGTTCATCACTGCCACCCTCTGGTTCATCACTGTCACCCTCTGGTTCACCACTGCTTCACGACTGCCACCCTCTGGTTCATCACTGTCACCCTCTGGTTCATCACTGCCACCCTCTTATTCATCACAGCACCCTCTGGTTCACCACAGCCACCCTCTGGTTCATCACTGCCACCCTCTGGTTCATCACTGTCACCCTCTAGTTCATCACTGCCACCCTCTGGTTCACCACTGCCACCCTCTGGTTCATCACTGCCACCTTCTGGTTCATCACTGTCACCCTTTGGTTCACCACTGCCACCCTCTGGTTCACCACTGCCACCCTCTGGTTCACCACTGCCACCCTCTGCTTCATCACTGCCACCCTCTGGTTCACCACTGTCACCCCTGGTTCACCACTGCCACCCCCTGGTTCACCACTGCCACCCTCTGGTTCATCACTGCCACCCTCTGGTTCATCACAGCACCCTCTGGTTCACCACTGCCACCCTCTGTTTCACCACTGCCACCCTCTGGTTCACCACTGCCACCCTCTAGTTCATTACGGCCACCCTCTGGTTCATTACTGCCACCCTCTGGTTCGCCACTGCCACCCTCTGTTTCACCACTGCCACCCTCTGGTTCACCACTGCCACCCTCTGGTTCATCACTGCCACCCTCTGGTCCATCACTGCCACCCTCTGGTTCACCACTGCCACCCTCTAGTTCATTACTGCCACCCTCTGGTTCACCACTGCCACCCTCTGTTTCACCACTGCCACCCTCTGGTTCATCACTGCTACTCTCTGGTTCACCACTGCACCTTCTGCTTCATCACAGCACCCTCTGGGGAACTTGTGGATAATGTCCGGATCATCACTGACTGTGTATAGGATCTCAACCAACTGTAGGCGCTCTGCAGTAGGCAGACTGAGGAGGCAATCAGCTTCCGGACCTTCAATGACTTGAATGTATGCCGACACAGAGGTGGATTTGTGTCGGAGTGTCGTTGCAAATTTGCCCAGACATGGAAGAGGTTTTTTAGACATCCAGGTAAACACCCTGACATGTGCCGGACTCAAGGAGGGTGACAGCTTCATTTTATTATACTCAGTTAGGGGGATGTAGTTTAGTGACACCCACTGTCCACCACAAATTTAGTTGCATGTGTTCCCACACTTATGTCCAATGGGGGATACTTCTTTAGTTGATCCGAGTCTGCTACCATGCAGACATACTCATCTGTGTATTCTGATTCCAGAGATGCTGATCTCGAATCTCTCGACGGAGACCTTCTCGGTGACCTTCTCATCCATTGGGACTTGTGGGTCTCCCTGCTGGAGTGAGACGAGCCAGAGGATGACTTGACTCGATCCTGTACTGCTTGCGCATGATGTCGCCTTGTGTCCGGGCGAGACGATCTTGTAGCTTCTCTCATTCGTTCTTTGCTATATACTCCACACATCACCTCAAAGTGATTCTTCCGTCCACACTTTCGGGATTGTTGACCCATCGCTGGGCACGCATCTATATGCGGGAAGTCGTACCCACATCAATAACATTTTCTTGAGCGTTCTGGTTTCTTGTCTTTCCGACCGGACTCGTAACGTCTGCGTCTTGTGTACTGATGTCGTGATACAGGTCGGGACTTTCTCTGTCGTTCTTTTGATCTTCTGCGAGTGTTGTGGTCTTGCACCCTATGTACTTGTTCTCTTCATTCACTACGCCATGTCTCCATACTTTTGGCATGTTCTTCCGCTTGATCATGCACTCTGGTCATCTCCTCTATCTCATCTAGATTGTGGCTTTTCCTTAGCAGCCGCCTTCGAAGGGTCTCTAAATGACAACCCTCAATGACTCTCAGTCGGATGGCATCCTCCGTTGAGAATGTGTCAAAGTTGCAATACTGAGACAGTCGGCGTAGCCTAGATATGAATGTGCTCATCATTTCCTCCTTGTCTTGACGTGCTTGGTGGAATACGTATATCTGATAATCCACGTTTCTTTTGTGTACGAACTTTTAGTTTAACGCATCTCGCACTTTGTCATATGTTCCTTTATCGTCCGTCGGCAACTCTTTAATTACTTTGCAGACTTCTTTTCCCACCAGATTGCGCAGTGCAATTAATTTATCTCTGTCCCCCGTGACTTTTGATCCTTCAATATAATCCTCAAAGTCCTCGAGCCATTCCTGCCATCTGGGGCCCATGCTTCCGGCAGCTACCAGAGCCAGTGGTTCCGGGGGGCGAAGATGTGACGCCCCAGTCGCAGCTGGCGCATCTCTGTTTGTTGGAGGATTCGACATGTCCGTGCAGGTGTATCAACAACACTCACTTGTGCTTGCTGCTCTTTGCCACTGCTTGTGTGCTTGTTTCTTGCCAATGCTTATTATGTTTGCTTGCTTATTGCTTTCGCCAATGCTTGTTTTTTCATGTACCAATGCTTGTTCGCTTGCTTCTGGCCTTCACCAATGCTTGTTTGGTCGTTGCCAATGCTTGTTTGCTTCTTGCTTTTGCCAATGCTTGTTTTGCATTTATCAATGCTTGTTTGCTTGCTTATTGCTTTTTCCAGTGCTTGTTTTGCATGTATCAATGCTTGTTTGCTTGCCTCTTGTCTTCGCCAATGCTTGTTTTGCATGTACCAATGTTTGTTTCTTAATGTCTTACGGTGCCTGACCTTAAAATGGCCGCTTGCAATCCGCACACAGGGGATGTCCTGATAGTTGCCTGATTTCAAGATGGCCGCCGTTACTGAATTCTCAGCTCACACGAGACTTCACTTTCACTCATTCCCTCGAGGCTGATTCATTCCCCAGGAGTCATCGGCAGCCGGTCCCAGAGGCAGCAGGGCTTCTTCACTGCCTCTCACACTCCTGAGCTGCCGTAGCATCCAGGTGAGATTGGGGTGGGCTCCCGACTTTCTTTCTTCAGTCGCGGTCCACTTCGGCGGCCGTGTGCCAAGTCCCACACATATGGGGTGAGCTCCCAATTTTGGCGCAAAGTAGCGCTCGGCTTCAGTTGTCTTTGACGCTCGACGGCGCTCGTCAGGTAGGGCTCCACGCGATCGATGAATCGCGGAGCTGAGGCAATCACCGCTGGCCTGAGTCTTTAGGCGGCGATCTCTTCGGGGGCACACATGTTGCGACGGCGACCACGTTTCTCGTGCTGCCCGGGACAGGGACGTTTTCCTTGTTCGTTCAGGGTTGGCAGGTCACATCATCCCACCCTCGTCGCCAGCTGTAGTGTCCTGCTTGTAATAACAACAGACACTTACTTTGGATTCAGGGAGCTTTATTAACATGCTCTTTATTCGTCCCTGTCCCTACTCTAACTGCCTCTTTCCTGTCCTCGCTCCTCCTCTTCCTCCCACCCCTTAGCTCCACCCACACCCAACTACTAGACTGCTCACATCATTACACTGCTTCTTCTCTGTCATGTCTTCAAGTGAGTGTTGGGCATCCGATTTCCACAAAAAGTCCTCAACAGACTTCCTTTGCCGTTATTATATTTCACTACAGTCAGCAGCTGTATGAGGGGCTGGCTGGGCTGGGGCGGGGCAGACAGATCGAAGGTCTGTTATAGTTTTAGTGGCATTCCTTTCTTTTACGATATTATTGTTCATTGCTTCTCGAAGTTTCACTTATAGGAGGTGTACAGGGGTAGATTTAAAGGAACAGGGACAGCAGTTGCAAAATATACATCAAATCCATTGTGCAATGGTCCCATTACAACTAAGCCCGGGTGACATTTCCTTTACGCCGGGGTAAGCTGACAGCATTTCGAGTTACTCATATTAGGCATAATTCCCATAATGATGCCATTGCACCATAGCATGTCATTAAGCGCTGTTCATGGTATAAATGTAGCAACAGGCCAGAGGAACAATGATGCAAACAGCCAGCGAGCAGCTGTTGTTTGCAGCTCTTGCTTTTCTGTGCTATATGTTTGCTGCAAAATTCATTCCTACATCCAAAATGGCCAAGAAGACTCATTCCGCACTATGATGTAGTGACGAAGGCTGTTTTTGTATCTTGCCTAAATGTGTGTCATTTTCACAAACATTTGTGCAACTCTAAAAGTGCAAATTATACAGCTATCACCCATCTCTAGTTACAACAAGAGGCAGATCAAGGAAGCTACGGTCTTTATGAATGTATGGTAAAGCAAGCAATGGTTATATTAAACAAATAGTCTGAGGAGGTGTATGCTTTCGAAAGACAAAGAAAAGTGCATGCAATATTGTTACCCGGTTCCCTATGAATTGATAGGACTGTGTATTAGAGCAACAAAACTTCACAACATAGGGACTGAGTCTTCTTCTATCATCAGTAAATGTGGCTTTGACTAACTACTTTACCACATCTAAACTCCAAAACCTCCAGAGGTATAAATGTTGTCGGCAACCTCGAACAACACTTATTCCTAAGGAATTTGTGGCAACAGACCCTTTCGTTTTCAACTTTTGCATACTCAAGGTTTCACAAAGAGAAGAGACAATAATACATTTTCAAATGTTTTTTAAAAGATCTAATCCTTGTAACTAAAACATGTACTGCAATTATTAGACAGATGGGACACATCATTATTATAAGCACTATTGAATGGTGAAAAAACACAAAAATTCAACCATGTTAATTGTCCTAAAGATACTCTTTTCTATCACTAGTATCCCTACACCAGCAAGAGTGTTGTGTGAGTACCCTTCTGCCAGACCCTTTGGAACGATCTAACCCCATACCTTGGTGTAACGTCTTGTAAGAGGGCATCAGTGCGTTAACGAATGCACTCTGTCTCAGCGTGCAACCCTGCATACCTCCACCTGTGTAGCTATCTTCCTTCTGAGAATGAATGTTGGTCTCCTATGAGCACATAATAAAGTAGGGACATGGCATTCTGGAATGTGTGTCCCTGAAACAGACAATGCAGACTACAGAACAACAATGGCTACCAGAAATACATTTCTGCTTGGCATTTTATTGTGTTAATGAAAAACATGTTGAAAACACCATGAAGGCCTAATGTAATCCCTATAACAATATTGGAAAAGAAACCTTGGCCTTAGTCTACATCGATTTGCAGTGATGTGAGAGCATTCATGATATGTGGCGCTATTTTAACTTGAATTTTATGAAGAAAACTTACATTTTGGCTTAGTGTTTTATTTACTATACATAATATGCATGGTACATGAGGGTTACAGTGAGCAAAATTGCAATTTCTTTTCCAAATACGTGAATGTTTGCAAATACTAGGTCGGTGTCTCACATGAAAATTGGACATGAGGCCATGTCAGGGACACAGAAGCCACACGTGATGCCAGTAGGAAACTGGTTAGGGGAGGAAATGTCTTGCGACTTGTAAGACATTTTGGGCCATATGTATCAAAATACTCTTTTGCAATTCTCAAATAGCGATTTTTTGCGAATCGCTATTTGAGAATCGCAAAATGCTATGTATGTAGGATTTGCAATACATATTGCGAATCCTACATATTCCTTAATTGCGAATCTCAAATTGCGATTCACAATTAAGGAATACCTCCCTATTCATTCTTATGGGCCTAGTGGCCCATAGGAATGAATGGGAAGACATTCTCAATTTGCGATTAGCAATTAGAGAATCGCAAATTGAGAATGCAATTTCAAGGGTGCAAGGGTGTCACAAGGACACCATGTTGCACCCCTGATTTAAGCATGGGTGCACATGTGGCGCACATGCATGCCCTAAAGGCATGTATGTGCTGGACATTGCACTTTGAAAAATGCAAAAAGGTGCATTTTTCAAAGAAATCACAAATTACCACCAACTTGAAGTTGGTGTTAATTTGCGATTCCTTAAGGCCAAATTGCACTTTTTGGTGCTTCTTACATTGCATTTAAGGAATCGCAAAATTTGCGATTCCTTAAATGCAATTGCAAAATAAGGAATCGCAAATGTAACAAAATTTAGCAAAATTGCAACCGCAAACACCGAAATTCTGCGAATTTTGGCGTTTGCGATCGCAATTTTGCTTGATACATATGGCCCTTTATGTTCAGACTAGAGGCTTGCAGGCAAGAATTATGTGAAATTGTACACTCAATCAATGGCAAGCAATATTGCCTAGTTTGCTTAGCTCCTAATTTGTGAGTTTCACAAGATTTCAACTGTGGGCCCGATTCACAAAGGCACTTACAACTCATAAAATTATTCAGGTGGACTCTCTACACTGCTTGGTGGCAGTGAATGGAATCAGGGCTTGCTGATGAGCTGTTTGTTCGAGATATATCCAGGGCAGGCTGGTGTGAGCTGCTCAGAGGCAGCAGAAGCCCCCCCCCTTGGTGCGTGGCCAGTCTACTCCTCATAAACACATTCAGCTGAGAGATGATAGGTTTCTGGGAGGGTTAGAGACAGCAGCGGTCCTTGCAGGTAACAGCGGTGGAGCCGGGTAGGAAGCATTCCCACGGACGATGCCGAGGGAATACTAATTATTTATTTAATTTTCCCTCTGCATCACCCCCCTCCACCTGACCCCACCCCCCTGCCACAGTTACCTGCACGGGCCGCGGCTGGTTAGGGAAATCAAACCTTTAACCAGGGTTTACATCAGTTGGAGGGAATTATTGAGATCAGCAGGAGGGCAGTGCATGAAATGTAATATAGCAAATACATTGATTTACTGTTGTAGTGCGCATGCTCCTGCTCAGAACTCGACCTCTGACAATCAAAAGACATTGGCATTAGAAGTGCATGCGCTGTCTAGTCGCTTGCAACACAGTAGACCACGGTCTCTCTACAACTCACTCCAAGCCTCGGTCTGATTTTTCTAGTTGAGCCCAACAACTTTTTTGTTCTATTTCTGATTTGATCTATCTTTACTTCTGCAAGGCTTTTTTTATGCTGCTTCTGAGTATTAACTCTCAAAGTCCGGTTTCATCATCACTTCACCCGCTCAAAAGTATTCTAAAGAAAAACTCTCACAATGCCATGTGTAAACATATGTGTACAAATGTCACAATAGTTGCAGATGGCAGCCAAATGATGCGTCATGCATGGATGCCAGTTCTTTTCATTTTCTCCAGTAGCTCTTAATTGGTTTTTGGACATGGGCATAGCAGTTGTGTGGGATTTGTAAAAGCAAGCATGCTTAGTAACAAACATTACATTTATTCGCACAGCAGCATTCCAATCTCACTCACATGCTAGCAATGACTAAGGTATGAGGCATCGTCCCATCTTTTCTTAGGGTATACACACATGTATAACTAACTATATTTAGGAGTCCCAACTTGACCACTTCTAAACTGAGAAAAATCCTAAATTTAAGACTTTCAGTTTTCACAGAAGGCAATTAGGAGTCCTGAAGTTAGGACTCCTAACTTCTGTGAATACTGAAATGAGTAAGTGCCTTCTGTGAATACTGAAATGAGTAAGTGCCTTCTGTGAATACCAAAATGAGTAAGTGCCTTCTGTGAATACCAAAATGAGTAAGGGCCTTCTGTGAATACCAAAATGAGTAAGGGCCTTCTGTGAATACCAAAATGGTAGTACGTTTAGGATTTTGTCTTAAGTTAGTTCTGTGAATCGGGCCCAAAGTTCGAGTCTATTTGCTCCCTAGTGACATTTTATACATGTCACTTGTATTAACTGAAAGTTTAGTAAAAGTTGCGTGAGTGCTGGAGTGGGAAAACTTGTACAGCAGTGTAAATATTTGTCTCCATATCCTTCCCTACAATATTTCCCTGTGTTAACATGCAAATAAGTTATGGATCAGTTATGTATTTTAGAAGTAATACTTTAATGTGGTTGTGGATTTGGTTGAGCTCATGAATATTCCCTCTCGGGGATGTTTGAGATCCCAACCACATATCAAATTTTCATCGAATTTGAGGTGGTAAAACCACCATTCTTGATTAGTTATGTGTACATCTACAAATTGATACAGAATAGTTAGGGTGTGGTGGGCCAGCGTTGGACCACATCGATATTTTAGCATTTTCCAAATAAAGATGTCCTTCCATCAAAAGTAGTTGTAGTTAAGTGTGAAGTACATCAACTGATTACATCTTTATATTTTCTATAAATTCCAGACATCTGAGTGAGGGACTAATGCAGGGTTTTGGAAATTTCCCCTTTCTGCAGGGTCAACACAGATTTTTGATGAACGCTATTTTTTTCTGGCTACAGAACTCTGCACTTTACCGCCTGCCAACCAGTGATAAAGTGCTTGTGCTTCTTCTTTCAATGTGGTAAAATTGGCATCCACCTGATTGGTTTATTTAATATTCCTTTAAGTCCCAAGTTTAAGGTACAAAGTGTACCCAATGCTGGTAAATTAAATGCTACCAGTGGGCTGCATCCCTCATTATGCCACACACTGCAGTACCACTGAAAAAACTGTCTCCAGGCCTACCGTTATAGCCTGTGTTCTACAGTTTTTAAAAGGCAAACGACCTATTTAAATAACTCTTTTTGACAGATTTAAACCTTCCTTTTAAAATTTTAATAAGACACTCTTTTCAAGGTCGTATTGCTCACGAGGCATTGTGCATGGTATTTACAAGTAGGACATGTAAAAGTTTAATATTAAGCATGTCCTTACAGGGACTAGCACCTGAAAGCAATTTTCATTGTAGCAATGCTGGTAGTTCTATTGGAAAACACTGGCAGGCAATACTAAATGCTTATACTGTATCTTGGGAGTAGTGATAGAGCGCGCAGGTCATCCAACTCTTTATTTCACCCGATTACACGCATTTGGGCCCATTACGTGTTTAAGACTGCAATTTTTTGAATCGGACGAGTTTAACGTTACTATCAGTAATTCTTTGTGTTTTTCTTACTACTATTTCCAGAGTACCTGACTTACAACTTTGCCACAGGTACCTATGTTCCTGACGAATCAGGAGCTAGCAGTTGGTAGGAGATAAGACTAACAAAAATACCTTATACATTTGCATACCAATTTACGATTTGTAATGACCACAGACATCTGAAGGGTTTTCAAGGTTTTATATAGTAAAAGTTTTAGAGTTCGTATGCCATAAAAATAATGTTTATACAGATTAGAATATCAATAACTAGAATCTGAACTAAAATGTGACTTATGAATGAGAGTGAGCACCATTAAGTGAGAGCGAAAACTACAGGGAAAGGGTGACAGGGAACATGCTATTCAGTTTTCAGGCTTACACTAAAGCAGGAAAAATGGGAAAGAACATACTATTTAATAGAGTGCTAGTTTTGCTACATATGATTTAAACAGACCTTATTCTGACTATTATTTTAAGCATAAGTTCTAAACGAGATTAAAATTGATCACACTAAGTAAATAAACAGTTCAATAATATCCTACAGGTAAAGGGAAGAATGAAACATAGCTAATAAAACAGTTTGCATGTAAATCTTTTGGAGAAATGCAAGGAAAATGACATAAGCAAGGATGCTTTGTTAAAAGGAAGAGAGGAAGAGAGAATAGATAGACGGACACCCACAATTATATTTACCTAGGACGGGAATGAGGACTAACCCAGGCCACGGGGCAGTTTGGGAAAAGGCGAGGACAAGGACCCTCAAGGACTTAGGATGCCAGTAGGCGAGCAGGTACAGCTCATGGACAGTCAGGACAGGATACCCCTCAGGATTTGGATCAGGACTGGGCTCATCAAAGGGCACGACCAACACCTGCAGCTTCGGATGCAACGCCTGCGCTACTCCCTCTCTGCACGGAATCTGCCACTAACCCCAATTGGGTTCTCAAATGTCCCAGCAAAGTGCTTCGCCAGCACTTAAGATTATTCCACCCCTTGGAGTTTGTGGAAATTACGGACAGAGTGCTCCGCAGCTCTCTGTATCAATCACCTATAGAGTTCGTAGGGTCAGTGACAGGTCAGCTACTCGGACAAGTCGGACAATTTCTCTAGCTAAACCTAGACTAGTTATACTGTTTTTCGGGTCCATGGACCACCCATAAATGTTGCAAATGACGGGATCCCCAACTTTGGATTGGACAAGAGAGGTGGTTAGGTCATTGTCACCACCTAGAATTTAGTGTTCCCACAATGAATATTTAATTTTTCGTACCCACCCCTTACATTCCAGTTCCCATGGCATACTATTGCTGAAACAATAGGGCACACAAACATTATCATATAAGTTGATACATTTCAGGTACAAGTCGAAGTCTTCTCCTAGGACAGAGGGCAGGTTCCCAGGAGCATCTCAGTTTCGGCAGCCAGCTGGCTGAGTTCCACTGCTGCAAGACTTTGTTTCTCCTGTCACGTGATGAGTCCCTTTCAGACTTCTAAGATGGAGAGGCTCCCCACTCCCAGGCCCACAGATACGCGGTACATGAAAAGTAAGCGAAAACAAATTAGAAACACAGAAAAAATGAATACCCTGTATACCATCATTAGCTTCACTGCACCCCTTACTTTATAATATCTATAGCGTTAGAGGTTAAGCAGAAATAGACAGCTGAGCCAAAGCAGCGGTAGCAAGCAAGATGCATGTTACAGAATAAAGCGGCCATATTTGCAATAATGCGCATGTGCGAAAAATCCCTCCAGAACTACGACTGAAATCCCGCATAGCAGCAACCAGTCAGTGTGCAAGCTTTGTTACGATTAGAAAACACATAAGCAAGCGTCTCTGAGACACCCGCGTGTACTGTGAAAGTGCGATACTAATACACGAAACAGGTTGGTTAATAACGCTATTGATTAAGTGAGGTTTTTGACTGCAAGCAAGTCGCTTTACGTGCAAATCCTTGCTCCATCAATCCCCTCTTTGATGATATTTACTATCATCACTATTAGTGGAAACAGATGCCAACTTCTTTCAGATCTCACTCATTTCAATCTCCACAAACTTGTTGTTAAGCCTCTTCTCTGCATCCTTTTAGGATGGGAATTCTTGGCTTTCTTATAAATCTGGTTTCTCAGCTCTTCTAATTCAAGTTCATCTATATTCCTTTTCACTCCTCTCTTATTCACAGTATACTTCTTTCTGCATTTTTGACATTTGCAGCAAATTATTATAATCATCACAATCAAACTTATTCCAGCCATTGGCATCAGTATTTTTCCCACAAGACTTCTACCTATGTTAGAAAACCAACTACCTATTGAAGAGAGACCATCAGTTAGTCTCTTCCAGGCACTGTCAACCTTCAGTTGTTTGAGTTCCTTTTCCAGATTAGTAATGTTTCTCACATATTTCTTAATTTCGACACTCTTATCAGGAATGTAAGTGCAACAATGTTGCGCTTTAAACATCCTGCAGACTCCGCCCTCTTTTGCCAATAAGGTATCAAGAGCAAGTCGATTTTGTAAAACCATTGATCTGATCGCAACCATTTCAGTATTGACCAGTAGGAATCTAGCAGCAGTGTCAGTTGATAACCGATCCACTACTGTAGACAATTTGCAAATTTAGTGAGTATTCAGAACCACTCCCACTCCAGGTATCAGTGCACTAAATATATCACCTATAATTTCTCCTACACTTTCTCGTCTACTACGTACTAAACCATTAGTATTTTCATTGCTTCCAGCGGCGTTGTTCACATGGTATATTTTCGGGAAGACAATGCCAAAATAGCAGCTTCCATACCAGTGATCCAGCAATTTGAAATAAGCTTTGTTTCCACATATATAATAAATTCTGGGAAACACAGGTTCTGACCCATTTTTGAAACCCCAACCTCCAATTACCTTGTAATTGTGTTCGCATTCACTGGAACCGATGAATACATTGTTATAATAGCTAGTCTTTTCTCTATGAAGACGGAGTTTCCCTTTCTGTTCAAAGTCCAGCAACAGTGCAGGATTAGCTTCACCATTTGAGGTGCTTTCCATGTTTTCAGCCCATTTAGGGGTTTTCTGTCTCTTATCATTTGCCTTTCTCTGGAAACTCTCCCTTCTCTTTTCTGCCATTTTTAAAAACATTTTCTCTTGTTCATGTAATGAACAGGTCAAAATACTTCTGCGTGCTTCATTTAAATCGATGTCACCTATAGTCAGAAAATATTCTCCCATATAATGAGTCACATCACTTCTAATATGTACAATGTTCAGGTTTCCCCGAATAGGAAGTTCCGAAAAAATTACGTAGTAGTACTGTAAGGTGCTTCTGTAAAATAAGCTTGCTAATATACTACAGGAAATTCCATTGGTTAGGGGTAGATGGTGATAGGTCACACCTTCAGCTACAGAAGTAGGTAGCTTCATGCAGACATAACAGTCTTCTATTTCCATGGCTTCTACATAGTGTACTAAATGATTTGCAAATACATTTAAATGTGTTCTGTTTTTGATTCTGTGATAATGTAGTCCTCCCTCATCTGATGCATCTATGTCCATTTTTGTCTGTCTAAGGCTAAGAGTCTTCTCATGTCTTTCTACACTTCGTGGTGTTTCTTTAGTTTGTACAGCTTCTGTGTCTGACGTCACTTGTTTAGTAGGGTACAGGTTAGTATCTTTACTTATTATAAATGGAATGGTAATTGTTAGTCATATCCATAATATCAGTACTATGGCTACACTACATAAACATACTTTGCAGCAGGTTTTACAACAGTTTCCTCTAGGTCTTCCATTCACATTTGAATCAGACATTTTGGCTCAAAAGAAGCTTTCCAACACCTCTTTGTAACTTTACACAAGAGGCTTACGCAGCTTCACTTTCAGGTTGGGTCTTCTTCGGAACCCTGATCAGCAATTGATTCTTGGTCGCTTTTGTCGCTTATTTCGAGATCTTCAATTTCTTCCAACACCAAGTAAGTCCATTCAGGACTCCGAGAATTTTTGTTTTGTCTTTTTATCCTGGTACTTCGTCTGTTTGGCTGGGCTCCTGTTTTCTGTCTTTCACTGGCAGCCCTTTTTCGGTCTCCTAATTTCTCTTCTACTGTCTTTAATCTTAGTTTCAGTCTTTTTATGTATCTGGGTTCACTTTTCTTCTTCTTGAGTCTTTTAGCTGTCACTGTAGTTTGGCTCTCCTCACGAGCCCTTTTATTTTCGTTCAGTTGTGGCACTGTTATTTCGACGGTATCTTTTTCCCTTCCTGTCTGACTAGTCCCAAGTCTTTCTTCAGTTTCTTCCGGCTGGTTTCTAAGCTGGCCTTGTTCAGGTATATTTTGGATTTATCTTTGACTTTCAACTATTTCAGACTCTGTCTCCTGAACACGTTCGTCTATTTCTATCTGTTCCTGTTCATGCACTTCGAACCCTTGATTTTCTTCCGCATGAACTTCAGCCCTAATTACTATCTGTCCCTTTTCAGTTTCTGGAGTCTTTAGAGGAGTGTCGATGACTTGGTCTGTCCCTACTTGACCTATTTCCTTATTAGGTCCGATGTGATTCTCGATAACCTGATTTTCTCCGTCTATTCCTGTCTCGTCCTCACTATCCCACTCTCTATCTAGGTAGGAATACTTTCTGGTTCTTATTGGATCAAGAATCAGATCGTCTACTGGGAACCATTCGTCTTGACTGGTGCTCGGTAGTTCGACATCAGCTAGTTCCGGACCCTCATCTGGAGACCCCTCAGCTGCACCACCTTCAGCCTCAGTCGCTTCTTCTCCGGTTACCCGCTTAGTATGACTGGCATGGATCCACTTTGGCACGCCTGCACACTTTACTGCAGTTGTGGTGACAAGGATCACCTGTCTTGGTTTTCCCCACTTCGGTCCAAGGCAACTCTTCCGGGTGTGTTTCTTTAACACAACCCAATCACCGGGTTTCAGATTATGAACTGGAGTTGTTGGCCAGGCGATGGCGTCCTCCCTAATCTGGTGAGAGATAGAACGCACTTGGTCACCCAGCTGCTTGCAGTATTCTAGTACCAAATCATCAGTAATGCTTAGCAGTTTGTGTCCTGGTACCCATGCCTGTCGCATCACTCTTCCCATTAGTATCTCATGGGGACTCAGGCCTGTCCTTCGGTCTGGAATGCTTCTCAATCCCATCAGGACAAGGGGCAAAGCTTCTATCCAGTTCAATCCTGTAGAGTTACACATTTTTCCCAATCTTGACTTTATAGTGCCATTCACCTGTTCGACTACTCCAGAAGCCTCTGGATTGTATGCGCAGTGCAGTTTTGGGGTAATTTTGAATGCTTTATAAAGATCATCTAATATTTCGTTGGCAAAATGCCCACCTCTGTCTGATTCAATTGTCTCTGGAAAACCGTACACAGGTATCAGTTCCCTTAGTAACAATTTGGCTACAGTTATAGCATTATTTTTCTTTGCTGGGTAGGCCTCCACCCATCTTGAGAATAGGCAGACTATAACCAGAACGTACCTATATCCTTTGCACATGGGTAATTGAATGAAGTCAGCCTGCAGTCGGATAAAGGGACCTTCTGCCTTTCCAATGGTACTTTGTCCCACTACTGTTCTTTTCCCCGGGTTAAACTGCTGACAAGTCGAACACCTCTGGCAAAGTGCCTCTGCAATGTTCCTGAACTTCGAATTGTACCACACTTCTTGAAAAACACGGACCATCGCATCCCTCCCTATTTGTGAGTCTCCGTGTATGAGTCTGGCCATAGGATCAACCATACTGTCTGGTAATACAGGCGTACCATTACCACAAACAATGACACCATCCCTATCCCTAGGTTGACCTCCATCTTTCTCCCATCTCTCCTTTTCGTCTGGTTCTGCTGCTTGTTGCAGTTCCTTCCAAGTAGATACATTCTCAAACACCATAAGTTGGCAGCTGTTTCCGCCTCCCCATAATTTGATTTTTAGTGACATTTTGTATCGTGCACAATATTGGGCAATTTGGTCAGCATATCGATTTCCGGCTGTCACATCGTCGTTGCCAGATTTGTGAGCAGCACACTTGACCACCGCCAATTCTTTGGGTAACTGGATTGCTTCCAGTAGGTTCTGTACCACTTTTCCATTTCTGATAGGGATACCTGAGGAAGTCAAGAATTCTCTTTGCAGCCACAACTGGCCGAAGTCATGCACAACCCCGTAACCATATTGGCTATCAGTGTATATGGTTACTCTCTTGTTTTTCCCTTGTTTACAAGCTCTTGCCAAAGCAATTAATTCAGCTACTTGGGCAGATTTTATTTCACTTAAGTAAGATGCTACTAGGGTCGTTTCTAGAGTGACTACCGCATAGGCAGCACTCAGACCTCCATCCTCATGTCTTAAACAGGAGCCATTCACAAACATCACAAGGTCTTCTACAGGTAAGGCTGTTTCTTTTATATCAGGACGTGGTTTAGTGCTAAATTCAGTTAGGTCAATGCAGTTATGCTCCATTTCACCCTCAACTTCTGCACTTTGGGTGTTTGGTAACAAGGTTGCTGGATTTAGTGTATTACATCGGGAAATTATCACATTTTCTGCACCTATTAAGCGTGGGCGGAAAATCCGTTCCGCTCGCGGATTTTGCGGATTTTCGGGAAATCCGCAATCCGCGAGATTTGCGGATTTCCCGCAAAATCCGCAAATTCGCACGCAGCGGATTTTTTTGGCGGCGCGCGGCGTTGGTGATACAATTTTTGCGGCGCGCGGCGTTTATCATCGTTTGCCGAGTTGTTTTTTTCGATAGTTTGCGAGTGCTGCGCCATTTTGGATCTTGCTGTGTGATCCCGCGGGAATTGGCGAGCGCGATTACGTCATCGCGGCTTGCCAGCGATAGCTTGTCACCGCGAGTACGGCGAGATCACGTCTCGCGGTACTTCGCAATTGCGAGATTTGAGATGCGGCGAGCGAAAATATAAATTTGCAATTCTGCGCAAGAAATCCACCAGCAAGCAGCATAAACCTTCTAGAAATTATGATTTTTATGTGAATAACTCCTTAGTTTGACATTTGCCTGCACTTTTTTAGCGAGGAGTCCATTTTGGGGAGGGGGGCAGGGGGGTGGGAGGAAGGAAGTGCCCCATAGTCTTCAACTTCCTGTTCCTGTTCAGCAGGCTCCTCCCAGTGCTTTGTCCATCTCCTGGTCACTTTTCATTTGGATGTGGACCTGGAAGGATTACTTTTTGTGGATGCTGCTGGATCTTTGGATTTGAGGCCTTTTTGACTTTCTTTGGATCACTGTTGGATTAGAAATTTTACAAGTAAGTTTGTTTGGGGCATTACAGTTGCTGCAACTAAAATTTTGGGATTTTCGATTTTTGGGCTGTTTTGGGGCCTTTTGCCCAGTGGTGGGTGGACTGATTCTTTCTGTGGGTTGTCTTGAACTTAAACATCATGGAGGCCATAGATGAATTGGGATTGTGCTGATTTTTCTGTGTTTTTCGATTTTTTTTTTGTTGTAAAATTTTGTGTTTTTCGATTTTTGACCTGTTGTTGGGGCCTTGACCAGGGGTAGTGAGTGGTGCATGGGCCTAGTCTTTCTGTGGGCTGTCTTGAATTTAAACATCATGGAGGCCATGGATGGAATGGGATTGTGCTGATTTTGCAGTGTTTTTCGATTTTTGGGCCTGTACTTGTGGCCTTTTCACCAGGGGTATTTGAGTCTAGCATGGGCCTAGTCTTTCTGTGGGCTGTCTTGAATTTAAACATCATGGAGGCCATGGATGGAATGGGATTGTGCTGATTTTGCAGTGTTTTTCGATTTTTGGGGGTGTTCATGGGGAGGGACATGCCATGTGGCTGGTGGCCATTTTGAGTGCAGCTACAGGCACTGGCCATGTGCTGGCAGGCAAGTGGCCATTTTGAATGCAGGCTTTGTTGTTAGGCCTCCAACCATTTTGCCTACTTTTCAACCTTTATTTATGCCCAGGGGTAGTGAGTCTTGCATGGGCCTAGTATTTCTGTGGGTTGTCTTGAATTTAAACATCATGGAGGCCATGGATTGAATGGGATTGTGCTGATTTTGCAGTGTTTTTCGATTTTTGGGCCTGTACTTGTGGCCTTTTCACCAGGGGTATTTGAGTCTAGCATGGGCCTAGTCTTTCTGTGGGCTGTCTTGAATTTAAACATCATGGAGGCCATGGATGGAATGGGATTGTGCTGATTTTGCAGTGTTTTTCGATTTTTGGGCCTGTACTTGTGGCCTTTTCACCAGGGGTATTTGAGTCTAGCATGGGCCTAGTCTTTCTGTGGGCTGTCTTGAATTTAAACATCATGGAGGCCATGGATGGAATGGGATTGTGCTGATTTTGCAGTGTTTTTCGATTTTTGGGCCTGTACTTGTGGCCTTTTCACCAGGGGTATTTGAGTCTAGCATGGGCCTAGTCTTTCTGTGGGCTGTCTTGAATTTAAACATCATGGAGGCCATGGATTGAATGGGATTGTGCTGATTTTGCAGTGTTTTTCGATTTTTGGGTGTGTTCATGGGGAGGGACATGCCATGTGGCTGGTGGCCATTTTGAGTGCAGCTACAGGCACTGGCCATGTGCTGGCAGGCAAGTGGCCATTTTGAATGCAGGCTTTGTTGTTAGGCCTCCAACCATTTTGCCTACTTTTCAACCTTTATTTATGCCCAGGGGTAGTGAGTCTTGCATGGGCCTAGTATTTCTGTGGGTTGTCTTGAATTTAAACATCATGGAGGCCATGGATTGAATGGGATTGTGCTGATTTTGCAGTGTTTTTCGATTTTTGGGCCTGTACTTGTGGCCTTTTCACCAGGGGTATTTGAGTCTAGCATGGGCCTAGTCTTTCTGTGGGCTGTCTTGAATTTAAACATCATGGAGGCCATGGATGGAATGGGATTGTGCTGATTTTGCAGTGTTTTTCGATTTTTGGGCCTGTACTTGTGGCCTTTTCACCAGGGGTATTTGAGTCTAGCATGGGCCTAGTCTTTCTGTGGGCTGTCTTGAATTTAAACATCATGGAGGCCATGGATTGAATGGGATTGTGCTGATTTTGCAGTGTTTTTCGATTTTTGGGTGTGTTCATGGGGAGGGACATGCCATGTGGCTGGTGGCCATTTTGAGTGCAGCTACAGGCACTGGCCATGTGCTGGCAGGCAAGTGGCCATTTTGAATGCAGGCTTTGTTGTTAGGCCTCCAACCATTTTGCCTACTTTTCAACCTTTATTTATGCCCAGGGGTAGTGAGTCTTGCATGGGCCTAGTATTTCTGTGGGTTGTCTTGAATTTAAACATCATGGAGGCCATGGATTGAATGGGATTGTGGTGATTTTGCAGTGTTTTTCGATTTTTGGGCCTGTACTTGTGGCCTTTTCACCAGGGGTATTTGAGTCTAGCATGGGCCTAGTCTTTCTGTGGGCTGTCTTGAATTTAAACATCATGGAGGCCATGGATGGAATGGGATTGTGCTGATTTTGCAGTGTTTTTCGATTTTTGGGCCTGTACTTGTGGCCTTTTCACCAGGGGTATTTGAGTCTAGCATGGGCCTAGTCTTTCTGTGGGCTGTCTTGAATTTAAACATCATGGAGGCCATGGATGGAATGGGATTGTGCTGATTTTGCAGTGTTTTTCGATTTTTGGGCCTGTACTTGTGGCCTTTTCACCAGGGGTATTTGAGTCTAGCATGGGCCTAGTCTTTCTGTGGGCTGTCTTGAATTTAAACATCATGGAGGCCATGGATGGAATGGGATTGTGCTGATTTTGCAGTGTTTTTCGATTTTTGGGCCTGTACTTGTGGCCTTTTCACCAGGGGTATTTGAGTCTAGCATGGGCCTAGTCTTTCTGTGGGCTGTCTTGAATTTAAACATCATGGAGGCCATGGATGGAATGGGATTGTGCTGATTTTGCAGTGTTTTTCGATTTTTGGGCCTGTACTTGTGGCCTTTTCACCAGGGGTATTTGAGTCTAGCATGGGCCTAGTCTTTCTGTGGGCTGTCTTGAATTTAAACATCATGGAGGCCATGGATGGAATGGGATTGTGCTGATTTTGCAGTGTTTTTCGATTTTTCGGCCTGTACTTGTGGCCTTTTCACCAGGGGTATTTGAGTCTAGCATGGGCCTAGTCTTTCTGTGGGCTGTCTTGAATTTAAACATCATGGAGGCCATGGATGGAATGGGATTGTGCTGATTTTGCAGTGTTTTTCGATTTTTGGGCCTGTACTTGTGGCCTTTTCACCAGGGGTATTTGAGTCTAGCATGGGCCTAGTCTTTCTGTGGGCTGTCTTGAATTTAAACATCATGGAGGCCATGGATTGAATGGGATTGTGTTGATTTTGCAGTGTTTTTCGATTTTTGGGTGTGTTCATGGGGAGGGACATGCCATGTGGCTGGTGGCCATTTTGAGTGCAGCTACAGGCACTGGCCATGTGCTGGCAGGCAAGTGGCCATTTTGAATGCAGGCTTTGTTGTTAGGCCTCCAACCATTTTGCCTACTTTTCAACCTTTATTTATGCCCAGGGGTACTAGTGAGTCTTGCATGGGCCTAGTCTTTCTGTGGGATGTCTTGAATTTAAACATTATGGAGGGCATGGATGGATTGGGATTGTGCTGATTTTGCAGTGTTTTTCGATTTTTTTTTGTGCTCTATAACTGAACTGATGTTCCTCTGTCTTCCATTTTTTTAGGTGCACAAGACTCAAGAGAACCACCAGTGCCAGGAAGAAGTCCTGCAGCGGTGTGTGTGTGCAGCATAACGTCACGCGACGTCACGTCTGGCCTCAGACAACTCTACAATTCGTGCAACTGCGGCCTGCTCTCTGACCTGCTCTGAAGAAGATGGCCCCGCCCCCAAAGAAAGTTCTCCGTAGCTCCTCTAGCAAGAAAGTTGCTAGTAAGGAGCAGAAGAAGCAAGGTACCAAGGAGGCTGGTGTGCCACCCGCCACGTTTTTTGGGAGCAAAAAAAAAAGTACGCCTGCTGCAGCAGGTTCTGCTGGGGACCAAGCTGGGAGCAGCACCCCTGCTCCATTGGGTTCAGTGCCTCCACCACCACGCCAACTTAAGTCAAAGCCCTTGAGTGCTTCAGAGGCAGTCAGTGTACTTCTCCAATCACCATCGACCAGTGATGTTGGCTCATCGCAAGAAAGTAGCAGCAATGTCCCTGAATCAACACAGCCGCAACAACAACACCATGTGCAAGTACACGCCCAAGTACATGTGGAAGGAGAGGCAGCAAAAGGAGATGCGCAAGCAAAGGTGCATGGAGGTTCACAAGTGCCCACAATAGTTGTTCCTCCCGAAGTAGGGGCACATCAGGAAATCGACAATGAAGCCGAGGTATCATTGGAAGCCACTCCTCCTGATGATCATTCATTGTCTTCCACATCCCTAGCAAGGAAAAGATCAAGGGGGGTGTCTACATCTTCTTCAAGCCCACCTCCTTCTGATGATACAGATCCAGCTTGGGAACCACAACTGCGGTCTGACAGTGAGGCACACCATGATCTGACACCGGAACCTAAGCGTAAAAGGAAGGTCGTCCAAAAACTCAAACCTATGGAGTGTGATGAGGCTCAACAAGAAGTGACAGATACTGCTGGTGATGAAGCCTCTCACGATGACGACGAGCCAGTCATCACAAAGGTCACTGCAGCCCCACCGGGCATGCAGCAAAGAGACATTTTGACCCTATCCCGAGAAGCTGCTGAGCGTGATGATGATGTTGGCGAGGAGGCAATGGAAATGGAATCATTAGATTTGGAGTTAAGTAGTACACCAAAACCTACCGCTTCCATATTTCTTCGCAAGAAGGTACCCACCTCGTCCTCGACCTCAATTCGTGGTGGTGAAAGTGCAAAACGTACTGAAGTTCGGCAATCCACATCCTCCACTTCATCTGTCATTAGCAGCAGGACCACCACCACCAGTATCGCCGCCTCCTCCGGCCCCCGAAGACATTTCAAGTCTCCAGTTTGGGACTTCTTTAGTGTTTGCCCAAAAAAGGAAAACGTAGCCATTTGTAGCCTTTGTAAGCTTCGATTTAGTCGTGGTAAGCTTGGTTCTAACTATGGTACCGGAGGCCAGAGAGGTCATCTTGAGAGAAGGCACGCTGTCGAATGGTTTCCGCACCTAGAGGCGGTCAAGAAAGCCGGAATTGCACGTAATGAAAACGTTGATTTGTCATCTGCTGATGACGAGGAGGTAGAAGAAGACGATTCAAACACTTCACTTACACCCAGTTCCCATGTCAGCAGCACACCCCATGGGAGCCACACTAAGAGTGTGGGAGAGAGTGAGACATCAATGCGGAAAAGTTCATCAGCGAGCGTAACTGGGTCGAAGAGATCATCATCATCCCGTAAATCATTGGTCCAGGGCAACATTAAAAAGATGTTGTTTACAGAAGCGCAATATGAACGCAACCACCCAATGACCCGTCTGTATAACACTAAGCTGGCTAAAATGCTAGCTCTGGACCTTCTCCCTTTTTCTTTTGTAGAAGGGGTTGGTTTTCTAGAATTAGTGACAGCGCTCTGCCCTAAATGGAAGGTTCCTAGCCGGTTCTATTTTGCCCGAGTTGCGGTTCCAGCACTACATGAAGATGTTCTGAAGGTGATTGGGGCAGCTTTGCAGAAGAGTGCTGTTCACACTATACATCTGACAACAGACATGTGGACCAGTGGCGCAGGCGCTGATTACATGTGCATCACTGCACACTGGGTCTCTTTTTCAGGGGCTAAAGCAAAGCTAAACTCAGGTGTTGACACTAACATTGTTTTTAAAGGTGCTCAGAAACATGCAACACTAGCCATGTTTGGTTTGGAGAAACGTCACACAGCAGAAAACATTTTGGATGTCTTTAACACAAAGGTCCTTAACTGTCTGTCCCCACTAAAACGCAAGGTTGGTTATGTTTCCACGGACAATGGCTCCAATATAGTTAAGGCCATGAGGGACGGTTACTATTTCAGAGTGCCGTGTTTGGCGCACTGTATAAACCTGGTTGTCCAAAAATTCTTGGGTAATAAACGCAGTGCAGCGTACAGTGTATTGGAGAACTGCCGAAAAATTTGCAAGCATTTCAGGCATTCTTTTAAGGCCCGCAAGCAGCTGAGGAGCATGCTATATCAATGTCAAATGCCAGTGAAAGCACTCATCCAGGAGGTGGTAACACGTTGGAACTCAACCTTCTACATGCTTGAGCGTCTGTATGAGCAGTATACGCAACTCGATCAATATTTCTTGAAAGAGGGTATAGAGGAGCTGAGGATGGGTGGGCCGCAATGGAACATAGTTGAAAGCCTAACACGCATGCTTCGTCCTTTTGAGGTCTTCACGCGTGCAGTCAGCAAGGAGGACTCTAATTTGGGAAAAGCTATCCCATTGTTGTACATGCTGGAGGACCAACTGAAGGAGGTGTGTTCTGTGTTTGGAAAAGATGACAAAAAGAAAGACTCTTTGCTTCTGGCTGAGCAATTATTAGAGCTCCTACAAGGTGATGAACGTCTTAAAAAGATCCACTCAGAACAGCATTACATTTGTGCTACTATTCTGGATCCACGCTACAAAAAGGCGCTGGCAGGCAGAGCATTCTTTCCTTTTGGTGATGAAGATGTTACAAAGTACAAACGTTGGCTAGCCTTGTCAGCCAAGAAGTTTGAAACAGAACGGCTGGAAATTGAAGGAAATGGCAGTACATCAGCAGGCCATCCCCAGTCAAAACAATCCACTTCTGCACCTGTGGCTGTGGCACAAGTGACCTCTCAGCCGTTAAAGACACCGGCAACCGGATCATCTGCACGAAAGACAACAGAAACATTGGAGGCTGAAGAGGATTGGCTAGCTCTGCGTGGGTTTGGTTCTCAAAAGGTCAGAGGCACAGCAAGAGCTACGCAAAGTGGAGGAACCTTGGAGGAGGACCTTGAGTCGATGGTGAAGGACTATCTGAATGACTCCACAGAGGTCTATGTTAATTCTGACCCATTGGCGTATTGGCATGGGAAAAAAGAATTGTGGCCACAGCTCACCAACCTGGCTTTAAACTACTTGTCTTGCCCACTCGCAAGTGTGTCTTCTGAACGGGTTTTCAGTGCGGCTGGTGGGATTGTAACTCCCAAACGGAGCCGCCTCTCGCCCAAAAATGTGGAGAGGTTAACAATGATCAAGATGAATCAGCACCTCATACCACCAGATATAAGAGTACGAGAGAGCGTGCCGGATGAAGAGGAGGTGGCCAGCACCATAGATGAGGGAATTTCTACTCTGTCAGGTGGCACTGACCTCACCCTGGCTGAATTCGCAGAGTATGATGACGAAGCCTTATTCTTATTCCTGGACCGTGATACCGACTTCGAGTCCTGAAAATGAGACAACGAATCAATAACTTTCTTTTTCATCCTTATTCACTTTTATTCCTGTGTGTCTGTCTTTCTTTGTTGTGCACAGTTAATATAATTCAAACTTTAATCAGATAATCACAAAAACAAGCCCATCAGCAGAACTGTCTTCACTTGTTTGCTAATTTATTTGAAGGTGCCGCAGTCTGCATTCCTCAGGTTTACAAGTTCAGAAGAACATGCTCCTCTATCCTCCTCCTCCAGACTCCTATTTCCATCAAAGCAGAGGGCTGGTTTACGCCCAATGAAGAAAGACTCAGCACTTGTGGGGGTGTTGTTCTACCTCTTTGCAGGTGAGTTGACGGGTCTGGGGCCATTGCTGGGAAGCACTAAAAGTGGTTTGTGCCAAATCCGAGGCGGAAAATTTTTTGTGTTTTTGATGACTTGCTTGCCTTTGAGGTGCTCTTAGGGGGGGTTCCGTCTGTTTGTGGGTGCGTTTCGTGGTCTGAGAGCATTGCTGGGACACTCTAATCTTGATTGCATTTGCTTTTCAGGAAATCCGTCGTGCCAACCCCGACTTATGGCCTAGCTACGCAGCGCGTTTGGACCGAAGGCCCAGAAATGTTGCAAGTATGAGATTTTGCTTTTGGCCTGTTTGGGGGTGTTATGCTTCTTGGCGGGTGGGTTGACGGGTCTTGGGGCATTCCTGGGAAGGTCTAATACCGGGTAGAAGTGGTTGGGACAAAATCCAGGCCGATTTTTTTTTTGGCTATTTCTGACATTTTGCTCTATGTAGCGTTTTCGGGGGCCTGTTTGGGGGGCTTCCTGGTGTTTGCGGGTGAGTTTCGTGGTCTGGGAGCACTGCTGGGACACTCTAATCTTGATTGCATTTGCTTTTCAGGAAATCCGTCGTGCCAACCCCGACTTATGGCCTAGCTACGCAGCGCGTTTGGACCGAAGGCCCAGAAATGTTGCAAGTATGAGATTTTGCTTTTGGCCTGTTTGGGGGTGTTATGCTTCTTGGCGGGTGGGTTGACGGGTCTTGGGGCATTCCTGGGAAGGTCTAATACCGGGTAGAAGTGGTTGGGACAAAATCCAGGCCGATTTTTTTTTTGGCTATTTCTGACATTTTGCTCTATGTAGCGTTTTCGGGGGCCTGTTTGGGGGGCTTCCTGGTGTTTGCGGGTGAGTTTCGTGGTCTGGGAGCACTGCTGGGACACTCTAATCTTGATTGCATTTGCTTTTCAGGAAATCCGTCGTGCCAACCCCGACTTATGGCCTAGCTACGCAGCGCGTTTGGACCGAAGGCCCAGAAATGTTGCAAGTATGAGATTTTGCTTTTGGCCTGTTTGGGGGTGTTATGCTTCTTGGCGGGTGGGTTGACGGGTCTTGGGGCATTCCTGGGAAGGTCTAATACCGGGTAGAAGTGGTTGGGACAAAATCCAGGCCGATTTTTTTTTTGGCTATTTCTGACATTTTGCTCTATGTAGCGTTTTCGGGGGCCTGTTTGGGGGGCTTCCTGGTGTTTGCGGGTGAGTTTCGTGGTCTGGGAGCACTGCTGGGACACTCTAATCTTGATTGCATTTGCTTTTCAGGAAATCCGTCGTGCCAAAGCCGACTTATGGCCTAGCTACGCAGCGCGTTTGGACCGAAGGCCCAGAAATGTTGCAAGTATGAGATTTTGCTTTTGGCCTGTTTGGGGGTGTTATGCTTCTTGGCGGGTGGGTTGACGGGTCTTGGGGCATTCCTGGGAAGGTCTAATACCGGGTAGAAGTGGTTGGGACAAAATCCAGGCCGATTTTTTTTTTGGCTATTTCTGACATTTTGCTCTATGTAGCGTTTTCGGGGGCCTGTTTGGGGGGCTTCCTGGTGTTTGTGGGTGAGTTTCGTGGTCTGGGAGCACTGCTGGCTATATATACTTTACTTTGCAAGAGGTTTGAAGCAAATCCATGGTGGCAGAGGGGACTTAGGGCCTAGCTGCAGAGCGCGCGCGGAGTGATTTGGGAAATTTGTGAAAAATTGACTAAGTCCCCATTTTTGTACTTTTGCTCTTTGGCTGTTTGGGGGTCTTCTACTCGTCTTCTCCTGGGTTGACGGCTCTGGGGCCATTGCTGGGAAGCTCTAATACCGGATAAAAGTGTTTTGGACCAAATCCCAGGCGGAATTTTTTTTGTGTTTTTGATGACTTGCTTGCCTTTGAGGTGCTCTTAGGGGGGCTTCCTGGTGTTTGCGGGTGAGTTTCGTGGTCTGGGAGCACTGCTGGGACACTCTAATCTTGATTGCATTTGCTTTTCAGGAAATCCGTCATGCCAACCCCGACTTATGGCCGAGCTACGCAGCGCGTTTGGACCGAAGGCCCAGAAATATTGCAAGTATGAGATTTTGCTTTTGGCCTGTTTGGGGGTGTTATGCTTCTTGGCGGGTGGGTTGACGGGTCTTGGGGCATTCCTGGGAAGGTCTAATACCGGGTAGAAGTGGTTGGGACAAAATCCAGGCCGATTTTTTTTTTGGCTATTTCTGACATTTTGCTCTATGTAGCGTTTTCGGGGGCCTGTTTGGGGGGCTTCCTGGTGTTTGCGGGTGAGTTTCGTGGTCTGGGAGCACTGCTGGGACACTCTAATCTTGATTGCATTTGCTTTTCAGGAAATCCGTCGTGCCAACCCCGACTTATGGCCTAGCTACGCAGCGCGTTTGGACCGAAGGCCCAGAAATGTTGCAAGTATGAGATTTTGCTTTTGGCCTGTTTGGGGGTGTTATGCTTCTTGGCGGGTGGGTTGACGGGTCTTGGGGCATTCCTGGGAAGGTCTAATACCGGGTAGAAGTGGTTGGGACAAAATCCAGGCCGATTTTTTTTTTGGCTATTTCTGACATTTTGCTCTATGTAGCGTTTTCGGGGGCCTGTTTGGGGGGCTTCCTGGTGTTTGTGGGTGAGTTTCGTGGTCTGGGAGCACTGCTGGCTATATATACTTTACTTTGCAAGAGGTTTGAAGCAAATCCATGGTGGCAGAGGGGACTTAGGGCCTAGCTGCAGAGCGCGCGCGGAGTGATTTGGGAAATTTGTGAAAAATTGACTAAGTCCCCATTTTTGTACTTTTGCTCTTTGGCTGTTTGGGGGTCTTCTACTCGTCTTCTCCTGGGTTGACGGCTCTGGGGCCATTGCTGGGAAGCTCTAATACCGGATAAAAGTGTTTTGGACCAAATCCCAGGCGGAATTTTTTTTGTGTTTTTGATGACTTGCTTGCCTTTGAGGTGCTCTTAGGGGGGCTTCCTGGTGTTTGCGGGTGAGTTTCGTGGTCTGGGAGCACTGCTGGGACACTCTAATCTTGATTGCATTTGCTTTTCAGGAAATCCGTCGTGCCAACCCCGACTTATGGCCTAGCTACGCAGCGCGTTTGGACCGAAGGCCCAGAAATATTGCAAGTATGAGATTTTGCTTTTGGCCTGTTTGGGGGTGTTATGCTTCTTGGCGGGTGGGTTGACGGGTCTTGGGGCATTCCTGGGAAGGTCTAATACCGGGTAGAAGTGGTTGGGACAAAATCCAGGCCGATTTTTTTTTTGGCTATTTCTGACATTTTGCTCTATGTAGCGTTTTCGGGGGCCTGTTTGGGGGGCTTCCTGGTGTTTGCGGGTGAGTTTCGTGGTCTGGGAGCACTGCTGGGACACTCTAATCATGATTGCATTTGCTTTTCAGGAAATCCGTCATGCCAACCCCGACTTATGGCCTAGCTACGCAGCGCGTTTGGACCGAAGGCCCAGAAATATTGCAAGTATGAGATTTTGCTTTTGGCCTGTTTGGGGGTGTTACGCTTCTTGGCGGGTGGGTTGCCGGGTCTTGGGGCATTCCTGGGAAGGTCTAATACCGGGTAGAAGTGGTTGGGACAAAATCCGCGCGGAAAAGCCTTTAGTTTTGGCACTTTTTGTAACTTAGGGTTCGTTAGGGTTAGCCCTAGCAGCAGGATTGCATGTGTTTCGGGGTGTTCTAGATTTTTCAAACTGAGTTCTGGGGTCTTAGAGCACTCGTGAGAATGTGTAATTTTGGTTGCAAGTCATTTGAAGAAAATCCATGGTGGGAAAGGGGGGATTTGGCATAGTTAAAGAAAGCCTTTGCCACTATTCTTAACTTAGGGTTCGTTAGGGTTAGCAGTATTTCTATTGCATGTGTTTGAGTGGGGGGGATTTCGAGTCTTGGAGCGATGCTGGCTATGGCTACTTTTGCTTGGTTGCTTGCAAGTGGTTTGAATGCAATCCACGGTGGGTAATGGGTAATTAGGGTACTTCGGCCTACTTTTACTTTCAAAGTAAGTTTTGTCACCAGTTTTCTGCTAGGCCTCGTTTTTTGAGATTTGATTGGGGGTCTTCTACATTTTTGCGACTGGCTTTAGTAAGGGTCTGGGTGGGAGCACTGCTAGGAAGATCTAATTTTGTTCTAAAACACAGTTTACAGTACACCTAGCTTGAGGGGCAAGATCCGCTACATTAATTTGCCCATACTTATTTATCCTTCAAAAGGTGACTCAGAGTACGCACTTTCAAAAACATTGTACTGTCTACTAGGAAAAACAAATTGTGACTTTTTGCACTCCACAGCCTACATACCTTATATTTATTTATCAGTGGTGTTGTAATATTATATCACTTCCTGTTTTTCGTTGAATAATTACAGGCCGGGTTTCAGTCTCTGCAATGGGGAAAAAAGGATGGAGTCAGGCTTCACAGTAACGAGCCACAATTCAGCATCAGGCAGGCAGTGGACAGGGTGTCTTCTGGTGACCAACATCGATGGACGAAGCGTCGGCTGCAATGGAGGAGTGCCGCTAATAGGAGGATTTTTTTTCTGCGGGCAACTTACTTACCACTTCCAACAGGACCACTACAACCACATAGATACAGTATCCCTTGCCTTTTTCTCTGACTGTGACTGCATTTCTTGCCTCTCTCTCGGCTTCTACATTGATCCCTTAACACATCACTTAGTCCACTCCACTATCACATCTGCACCACACATAGTCATTTGTAAGTGCTCCTACGTAATTCGCAAGTCGCAGCACGCCCCAGCCCGTAGAGGACTGGGATGGCCCCAATGATGAAGCATGTCACCAAGGGGCAACCCTGGTGAGTGAGGGGACACCTAGAAAAAAAGCAATTTCTCCTTTTCTATCTACTATACCTTCTGTCAGGTTACGCAGCCCCTAAGCGCCTACCGTACTATGAAACTACATTTCCCATGAGTAGGCGGGAGACTTGCAGACTATTTAGTGAGACTATATGAGAGTACCCTTGTATGTTAGGACAGCACTTCACTGATGCCTGTCTTGTCTTCTGTTACAGGTATCCTTTCCCTGCTGACCCTACCTTTACCCATCCCACATTTTTTATTTTAGTTTGTTATTTTTCTCCCCCGCCTAATGCCTCGAACACCCTGTGTTTACACTTCTGGGTGTTGGTGACATTTGGAGGTGGAACCATATTTGCATCGACTGGATCACGGGGAGTAAACCTGACACCTTCCAGACCAACCCCATTGAGTGTTGTTGTGAATGGATTTATAGTGACCAGCAAGGCTCTCGGGTATCTGGCTACAGAGACCTTATGTTGAATATAGTTATCAATATTTCCACCCACGCCCTGTACTGTCGCATTCTTTCTTCCACAGTTGTCGAAAGTACTACTTACTTTTAACTGACATGCATGCAGTAGTGTATGCACTTTCAAAGATTGATGGATAGGTTTGTACCCAAAGATTTGTTTATGTTCACAATTGTTCGTCCATGCTGTGCTACTTTTTCTTGTCTCCCAAAACCTTTCCCAAAAACCCCCGTACCCATCCATTTTTCAAACCCTAACCCTCTTCCCCCGGGCTGTGTGGTTTTGATTGATGTGTGACTAAATTACAGCAATAAATCCACACACTTGCTGGGGAGGATAAGGTGATAGCAACAGGCTGGTGAAGAAATCCGAGGATATATTCTTACTCTGCTTGACAAAGACCCATGGCTAATGTCAAAGAACTTCAACCGAATTAGTTATACTTTAACATTTGTTAGGCTACAACGTGGCACTGTTCTAGTGTACTTCTGTCACCTGCTATATTCTGTATTGTACCTTTGTATTGCTCAGGAGGACAAACCAGATTTCATTTTCTTTTTTTTCATAGGCAAGCAACTGCCACTGTGTCACACCACTAGTACCACCGCTATGAGGAAATTTTATCCGCCCAGGATTGCCAACCTTATTTGCTGTTTCCCGTGGAGCCAGCCCTGGGCCTAGCCCTACTTGCAAACAGAAATTACAGGTAAGATAGGCGTTTGGTTGGAGGTAGTATAATGGAGTATTAGGAGAGACGAGAGATTTGATTGACGGTAGTACTACTAAAGTCCTAGGACTATTCAGGAAAACAAACTTACTGTTATGTTAAACCCCCACCCACCAGACTCAAAAGCAGTAAAAAACAGGTATGGTCAGATAAAGTTTCAAAAAGTATATCTTTATAGCCCTAACAAAAGAATCTCCCGCAAAACCCTCCCTAACCCCAACGATTGTCCTTCAAAAGTCCCCAAAAATCACAACTCCCAATTCCCACCCCCCAAAAGTCTCTAAAAAAGGGGCAAGGGACACTATGGCAGGGTGCTGTTGGAATTAGCAGCCAGGGCATCATGCTCCTTGCGGAGGGTGGCAAGTTCGAAGCGGAGGCCCTCCACCACGTTCTTATAATTATGGACCTCCTGCTCCAGGTAGGACAGTCTGAGGGATAAGCGGCGCCGGTGTGCCTTGCAAATCCTGTGAGGGGCAGCTGCTTTCTTTGCTGCTGGGCGGTGGTGTTTGGCTTTGGTAGCCCGGCTCCGTACCGCTGGAGCACTGCGCTGGCTGGCAGCCCGCACGGAGGAGGATGCAGCTGTCCCAGTGGACGTTGTTGTTGTTCCAGACTGTGTCTCCTCCTCCTCCAGGGCCACCAGCCGCCGATATTCAGCAACAGTGGCATCCAGCCTCCGTTGCCGGGCCATTCGAGCCAGCTCCTTCCTCCTTGATGGTGTCTTGGATTTGGAAGGAGCAACTACATGAAAAAAGAAAGACATAGTCTGTAACCAATGCTCCTTAAGATTAACACAAAATGATTGAGCAGAAAGTTGTCACAGTACAAGTAGCAAATTGAAAGCACAGTGCATAACTATTGAGGACAGTATCTATGTAACCTCCGACTTCTTCATCCTTGCTCTAACATTAGTGGGAGTTTAAGGAACAAATTCTACGAGCACTATGGACTTCTATTACAGTCGACTATGACAGTACACCACTCTTATTCTTCTTCTTCTCTCTTGTTTAGGAAAATTGGTACGTTATCTTATGCAAGCCGGCATAATGCCAGCGCAGTGAACTTGCACCCGAGAAAAACAGACGCACACCATGGTGAGTGAGACAGACTTGCGTTACTGTACCGGTCCAGTACATGCAGGTGGTGAAGCTCTTACTTTTCTATTACGGGTGGCACTGAGAATACTCTGTTAAAAGGGCTACTGCTTAATTAATTTAGCTTTCACCCTACAGTGCAAATGAGTATTAGAAAAGGAAAATGAAGAAGCTAAATTATCTGATTATCTATCACTTCACATGGGATGTATTTGATGACATATGGGATGACTTTAGGTGCTTTGCTTATTATTGAGTGAACAGTGATACCCCCACACATGAATGACGTACTACTACTAAACTAAAGTTATTAAGGGAGGTAGGGAGTGTCCACCGTAATAACTGGATATATGCTGTGCTTGCAGTTGCAATACAAACTACTGCTACTATTCATGGTAGTCTTTGGACAACGTTACAACTTCTTTTCCTTGCCTTTCCTACACTGGAACGGACGTGCGGGTGCGGTGTTACATGCTCTTCAAAGTAACACTTAGTTCATCCAGTGACCGTCTACTCTCTCTAGATTCACATATGCTATCTAAGAGTCAGATAGTACCATGAATGATCCAGGCATCCATCCATTCAAAGTATATTGCACACATACAGTTTCTGTCTCACCCACCCAGGCTGTTCTCCTTCCACCCATCCTTGCTTCATCATTCACCCAGCCATGCACCATACCATTTTCTTACCTTCCCAGCCACCTCGGGGACCAAGCAAACACATATCATTCTTCTTTGCCAGTCATCATTACATTTCTCGTGCTTCCACACTTACTTACACCCTTCTTTCGCTTTTCGTTCATCCCATCCATCAAGTTCACCTCAGATCTGATTGGGATTCTTCTCGCCAAAAACTTCACAGCTAAGTCGAAGTACATTTAGAGGAGGCTACTACCTGCTTTTTTTATAATACACCCGTGCAGAAAGCACACTCTGCAGTCTTCAATCTCAATGACTAAGGAATGTATAGCTTACCTCTGCCCGCCACCACCGTTTGAACCCTCACAGGCATGTCCTTTTCCGGCACTTGCACCGCCTCCTCCCCAGAGTTGTCCTCCTCGTCCAATGCCACCACCTCCGCGCTGGCCCCGTCTCCAGATGTTCCACCTACAAAGTACATTTAATAATGTTAGAATACACCACTCACTACTATATAATATTTGGTCTAGGAGGAAGAAAGAAATGTGAAAAAAAGTGTACAATTTAATAATTTTTGACTGTGTACTCTAGAGTAAAAATGTCCCTTTTTCCAGGGAAGGCTGTTGTCTTGCTGCACTTTTTGGCACAACTGATGAATGTTTGCTTTTTACTTTTTAACACGCACCACTTTTTCTCCTAACAGACAGAACCTTGACTTCTAAGAACACGAGCAGGATCAAGTTCAAACCAGGTGAGAGCTCGGCTCGACCACAAGAAATGTGTCCAATTAATCGTCAGCACTAAGCACTTTTCCATTTTCAGTTACACGTTCACTTTTATGACAAACTTGAATTTAATAAATGTGTTTACTTTTAATAAAGCTTTTAAACTTAAATAGACTCTGTGGTTTTTGGTCCTCCAGACTAGAGTGGATGAGCTAAAGGTTTTCGAATTTTTGCAAGCATGAGTCCGTGCCTCTGCCATCGGTGACTTTGGGAGCTAAATGACTCTGCCACACTATCTAGTCAGTAAGGAGATTGGGGGTTCAACTACAAAGTCTGTTATCACTGAGGTATGTGGAAAGTCTAACAGTTACAGCACCTATTATAATTGATAAGCTAAGCGATGCATTATTTAGTGTCCATAGTTCTGTTTGTGCAGATTTGTCCCTGCAACAGTAGTCGAATGGATTGTCCTCCTATCCAAACCAAAAGTAAAGTAGTATCTTATTATTTCTTGGTGGTGGTCATTCACCTTTTTATTGTTGGCAATGGTCAAAGCATAAACATTTAGAATACTTGAAAAGACATTATGGACAATCCCAGAGGACTACACTCAGTGCATAGAGCTATTGCTGACTAGAATGGGAGTCCAATGGAAATGCCAAATGTGCAATCTTAGTTAGCTACACAGACAGACTAATAAGAATAATCTAGTAATACCACACGGAGTCATAGTCGAGGCAGGATAAGAATTTAGATCCTGTCTACAAGAAGATCAAAGACGATTTAGAAAAAATCGAATGAGGAACGCTAGGAAAAAATAAGTACTCTATATTAAAATTAAAACTTACTGGGGCCAGCAAAGGAGCCCTCGACTGCCCGGTCCTGGCCTGCATCGACAACAGCACCCTCCTCCTCCTCCTCCTGTGTCCTCCTCTTGCCCCTGGGGGAAGCTGATGTACAACATGAAAGAAAGAAAAACAGAAAACATGGATGATATTTCTCAACCAAATCAAACATTTAAAAAAGAACTAACAAAGTAACAAAATATTTTTGCGAAATAGCAAATAGGGAACGACTCCACGGGATATATTATTGACCAATCTCATGTGGTCGACTACGTCATTACTTTAGTATTGCTTGATTTGCGGACCGTCGAATTGGAAACTACCCTATGTAACTCACTAAACAAAGTACTAAAAAGGTTTGCCTAGGATTGGCAGGCAGCAGTCCGCAGCACGCAAAGTGACAGCCAAAGTCCATCGTGATTGAAGATCAGCGACAACACTAAAGTTTCCTACTACATTCACCAGTCATTAAAATACTCAAACTATTAATCCACCACCACTATTTCTTCTTATCGCCATGTGTACAAAGGAAGGACTGGACTTGAGTCTGTAGGGGCTGATTTATAAGGCCCTTGCGGCTCTTTTGCTCCATTGTTGCGTGACTTTTGTGACGCAGCGACAGCACAAAAGAGGCGCAATGGTGCGGCGTATATTAACAACGTGACGCATCTGGGAGATGCATCACGTTGTAAAGCCCTGCGCCAATAGGGGTGTTCCGGCGCAAGGGAGGGCGTTCCTGCGCAGGAACGCATCCTAAAAGTGGCTGAGGGAAATCTACAAGATTTCAATCAGTCACTTTGAGGACAATGATGCGTGACTCAAACCCTGCGCCTGCTTGAAGCAGACGTACGGCTTGACGCAGCATTGGGGAGATAGGGCACCCCAGAGAATTGATGGAGCTGCACCATCGTTGCGACGCAACTCCAGCAATGCGCCACCTTTACGGCACAGATGCGTAACGCTTTGGTGACGTTTTGGGCCCATGGCGCGCCGCATTGTAAATACGGCGCACCATGGGTGATGGTGGCGTGACGCACAATTACTGGCGCATCCCTGCAACTTTGCAGGGATGCGCCGGTAATTAAAAATCTGAACCTTAGTGTGTAGCATTGCGCAGTTCTTTCAACTACACTCATACATAATTTCACAGGCCAATGAAATGAACACAAAATCTAAAACAAATAAGCATAGTAGCAACACTACTGAGAAGGAGAGCAGTGTACCTGAAATGCACAGAAGATTTTGAAATAAAATGTACCTACAATGTAATGAGCAGCATTATTGCTCTTGGTAAAAAACAAAAATTTGCAATATAATAACACAGCAGGAGAAAACATAGTAGTAAAGACATAGCTACTACTACTCACCAAGCCCGGGGATCTCAAGGCCAAGGAGGTCGAGCAGATCTCGCTCACGGGTCAGGACATCCGTCCAGCGGTGGGTGGCCTGGTTGTAGGTGCGCCAGACCCGAGAGTGGTGGTAAATGGCCTGGCACACCTTCTCCCACCGCTTCCGGCGCTCCCGGGCCCCGTACCCGGCACTGATCTTGCCGCCTCCCATGATGGTCCTGGGGAGGCGGCGCTGAACATAAAAAATGAGTTGGGCCACCTCCTCCGGGGTAAAGATCTCCCGTGGCATCACTAGCTCCCCCCTCAAACGCCCGCACGGGAGCCGGACACGGGGTGCGGGACCCTTCCCCTTCTCGGGATGCTTCCCGGCTCCCTTCACCATGGTCTGGGCGGAAAGGAATAAAGAAAATAGAATAGGGAAGAGAAGAAAAGAAAAGAGTTTACAAAAGTAGTTTAAAATTAACCAAAAGTAGCAGTAAACACAAAAATATAGGGCTAGAAAAATAGAGGGATAGATAATAAGTAAAATAGATTAAAAAAAACTTCAAACAAGCAAAGGATGGCAGAGATTGACAGAGGATACAAAGACCATGCCCAGAACCATAGCAATAAATGAGAAACAAGATGGCCGCGCCCGTTCACGACCGCGCGGGTAAGTTCGCGCGAGATTTTCCTTGCGAACACGCGCGAGACTGTACTGGCAAGCCGCAAACTTTGCGAGATTACACTTCGCGCCCGGAAACGGAAATACGTCAGGCAAACAAGATGGCTGCGCCCTTGAACGACCGCGAGGGTAACTTCGCGTCTTGCGCTACGAGCGGCTCGCAAAAACGCACAAAACCTTGCCAACTAACACGCCGCAAAAAAAACAAATAGCATATTCGCACGAATTTGCGGCTTCCAAATCCGATCTTGCGAGTGTTCGCACCCCGCGAACCCCGCGAAATTGCAGAAAAACGAGTTTTTCAAAAGTGAAAGCACTCGGCAGGGGCAAGAGTTCAAACTCATCATTAGTAACAATTCCCGGTAGTGCTTCCTGACTGGGGCCCCTCCAGAATTCAGTTGCTAGTTGCAACAATTGTATGACCCTGCTCTGACCCTCACAGCAGGCTCATACAATAGCTACAAGTAGGCCACAAAGAAGGTCCTGGGGAAAAAAAATGCACTGCAACAGAAAGCAAAATTACAGATAAGGAAGCAGGTGCCAGACAGTGACACATTAATAAACTAACCCCAAATTAATTCATCTCAGTTGAAGCAGGGCTGGTGTGCTTGCTTTTCCCCCCCATAATCTACAGTAATGATGAACCAGAGGGTGGCATTGATGTAACAGAGGGTTGCAGTGGTGAAACAGAGGGTGCTGGGAACCTGTGATGATGAACCAGACGTAGAAACAACATAATTCGCGACCGTTGCGCGACGAAATGTAAGTTCGCAATTGCGAACTGGTACGAAACCCTCGCGAACTGGCAGAAATCCTTGCGAACACAAAAAAAAAAAAAAATCCGCAAATTCGCAAGAATTCGCGGATTTTGCGGATTGCGAGTTCGCAAATCCGCAAATTCGCGAACGCGAGATTCGCAAAATTCGCCCATGCTTAGCACCTATAAGAATTCTCTCATACTTAGTCAGCCAACTGGGTGTGAGATACTGAGTCTTGGTTCTAGTCAGCAGAATCACAACTGAATGTGGAACATATACAGTTACAGGATGCCCCATAACAATGTTTTCACTTTGTTCTAGACTAGTGCAAGTTGCAGCTACTGCTTTCAGGCATCCGGGCAATCCAGCAGCCACCGGATCTAAAGTAGCCGAAAAATAGGCCACCGGACGTCTGGTCAGACCATGTTCTTGTGTTAGGACTGAGAATGCACAATTGTCTCGTGTATCACAAAACAATTCAAAGTTTTGGGAATAGTCAGGCATTCCCAATGCAGGAGCTGAACACAGACAATTTCGTAATTTTATCCAGGCTGTCATACTTTCATCATCCCACTCAACTGGATCTTGTACTCCTTTCTTGGTCACTTTTATCAATGGTTTGGCTAGAACAGCAAATCCAGCAATCCACTGTCTGCAGTACCCTACAACTCCTAGAAACATTCTAACTTCTTTCTGGGTTCTGGGTAACTCCATGTCTCGAATTATTCTAATTCTTTCTGAAGTGACCTTCCGGATACCTTTTTCTATCTGGTGCCCCAGATATTTCACTTAGTTTTTACAGAACTGCAATTTTTCAGGTGATACTTTATGTCCTCCCTTGCCTAGATGATTCAACAAGGCAAGTAACACAGTCGTTCCGACTTTTAGACGCCACCAGAAGGTCGTCTATGTACTGGACCAAAACTGATTCTCTAGGCAGGATTAGTGATTCAAGGCATCTTTTTAAAATCTGATTAAAAATCGAAGGACTTTCTGTGTACCCCTGGGGGACACGATTCCAGACGTAGACATGACTGTCGAATTCAAATGAGAAAAGAAATTTGCTGTCTGGATGTAATGGGATGGAAAAGAATGCGTGACATAAGTCAATAACGGTAAACCATTCCGCATTCCATGGAATTTGGTACAAGATGACTGCAGGGTTCGGCACAATAGGACATCAATAGGACATCAAGGTACAACAATCTGGTTTACCTTTCGCAGGTCCTGCACTACCCTGTACTTTCCACTAGGCTTTTTAATTCCAATTATGAGTGAATTACAAGGACTGCTCATTACTTCCTGTATAATGTTAGCTTCTAACAGCCTTTTTACTTCAATAGCAACTCTGACTTTCACGTCTGCATTCATTTTATACTGTTTGATATTTGGGTATACTGCATTTGTTTAAATGGCTATTTTAACTGGGTCTACATTTACCATTAATCCCACATCTCTCCCAGTGAAATCCCACACATCTGGTATCTCTTTCTGTTGGAGCTCTTCAGGTAAGTCCTGTATTGTCAGTGTCTTTATTTCTGTGTCAGGTCATAGTAACATCAACTTTTACTGTCCATTTTCATCTTGGGTCTGAATTTCGACGCCCTTTGGTGTGCAAAAGATGGTAAGTTCATTTTGCACAACAAATCACATCCCAGTAAATTCACAGGACTAGAGTCACAGACAACAAATCTGTGCATTTCTTTAAAGTTCCCTATAGAAATCTCCATTGGTTCTGTTACTGGAGTACTGAACGGGTAGCACCAGTGTCCAACAGAAAGGTGACGTCATTACCTTCAACCTTTCCTTCAATGTATGGCCCTGTCTGGTCTACCGGTAAGGAGGCGCCAAGCACACACTCCTCGTCCTCCCCCCTCAGGCCCCGTCAGTATGGTTCATCACAGAGGAATGTATCATTTAACAGGAATTGCGAAGTTGCTGCATTTCTGTCATCTCCTCCTTCCCATACCTCAACCCCCTAATTCTGCTGAGCTTGGTTCTTATAGTTAGGTCTAGGAGCTCGAGGCAACTGATTCTGTTTTACCTGTTGCTGGTTCTTTCGTGGCCCCTATTTCTGCACCTGTGGATTTAAACCATTTATGGGGGCATTACCCGCCTGCAAATGTGGACACTCGTCTCTCCAGTGCCCTATCTGACCGCACCCGTGACAGGGAAACTTCTTTTTGGCTTCCTCTCTACTCATTTGTACTCGGGGCTTCCCCCCCCCCCCCCTCCCCCAGAAGTAGTGTTTTGAGCATTATTATTCATTTTACTTAACTGTTTCTCTTGTTGTTCAGCCAATTTTACTTGTGCCCACATCACCTTCTCCTTCAGGGCTTTTCTTTTGTTCTCCATCTCATCCTCACAGTACTTGGCGTACTTGAGGACCTCATCTATGGGTTTTCCCTGCCAACAGATTTTATTATCCCTGATCCACTGGGAGATTTCAGGCCTCAACCCCAAAACGAATCGGTAAATGAAATGGGTCTTATCCTTCATTTCAATATTATTGATTCCACTGTAGGTTTTGAATACCTGTAGCAGTCGTTCATAGTAGGAGTGAACAGTTTCATCACGATTTTGGGTAGTTCTATCTATTCGGGTCCAATCAGTTTCCTTTGCTGGCACTTTCTCTTTTAGGTATTGTATTACTTTATCATACTTTCTCATTACCTCTGGCGAGGGAGCTCCGGTTCTGGAGTCTCTCTCATATTCTTCACTGGGCCAATCAACTGCAATTTTGCATTCTGTCCACAATTCTACAGGAACTACAATGTCAAAGAACCCATCCAGGTCCTTCAGGAGACATTTTTGGACCTTCACGAATCGCTCAACCTGCCATACCATTTTACAGGGTTCTCTCTTAATTTTGGGAAATCATTGGTAAAGGACACAATATCCTGTCGGGACCATGGGACATGCACATATTTCCCACCTGGTACTTCTCTCGTGGGATACAGATTTTCTGCCTTGTCAGCTTCCTTTAGAACATATTCAGAAGTCTTTGGTCTGGCCTTACTGTCTTCTTTCTTCTTTGCCCACCTGGCTTTCCACTTGTCTAGATCTCCCCATTTCTGTATTATGTTCAGCAATTCCTATATCTGTATCTTCTTCCCTGACACATTCATATTTTCTAAATCTTTGTCGGAAAATTCTGCTCTGTAGGGTGTCTGTAGTACCTTGGATCGACTAACATCTATTCCCATATTTGCGGCTGTGTCCATTAATTTTTCATGGAACACTCTAGTGTTACGGGTAAGGCTTTTGCATAGGAACAATAACTCTTCTTCATCAAGGTTATTTAACCTGTCTAATCCCACATTCCCAGCCGTCAGTTCCTCCAGCTCTATTCTAAGCTTGTATATATCTAATGGTTTCGGCTGAGGAGTTTTTTTTTCCATTTCTCGGGACCATCGTTCTATTTCTTCCGGAGTCACTACAGTGGCACTCCGGGTACCTGAAGCTGTTTCTATCAGGACTTCCTTTGCCTTAGTCTGATTTCCCGACCGTGGTACACTGGTTCCAGGTTCCCTTATGGGCAGATCCATCAGGGAGACCACAGACTCACATTCGCTTGCCTGATCATCGACTATGAGCGGCTCTTTTCGAGGCGGTGCTACAATTGGCGTAGTAACAGGAGTTCTTGGACCAGCCTGTCTATCCCCATAAAGAGGAACAACTGGACCAATAGTGACTGGAATTGTCAAGGCTTCAGGACTGGGATTTATCTGAGCTATAGTCTGAATAAGTTCATTTCGCTGTTTTATCAATGCTTCCTTTTCTCGTTCATGTAAAACCCTTTCCATAGAGTTGTCATGCATTACTCGGGGTACTAATGGAGGGTATATACTCGGGGCAGTTGGGATTGCCAAACCTGGTCGTTCATCATCGAAGGGTCTGTAATTTGGGACCGCTGTGCCAGGTCAACAAAATCCATCATTACCACTGAGTTTGCTACCGGTACCAGCTACATCTGTCTCACTGGCCCTTCTACTTCTAGGATGTCAGAAAAGGTTTTTTTTTTTAACTTAGGGGCCTAGACTCTTCAGCATAAGGTGGTGGATTTTTCATTAATAAATCCTCCAGGTATTCATCTTCTGAATCCCCCATAGCCATTAAATGTCGGGTTTTCTCTGTCCTTTTTCCTCCCTCGTGTTCAGTTACCCCAAATACTGGAAATAGTCCCTCGACCATCATATTCTGTCTCCACTGTTTCATCTTTTTCTCCTTGGTTTCTCGCTGTAATTTTGGATACCATTTGCTCACTCCCTTATCCATTCGGGGTCTGTCTCGCTCTAGAGCCTCAATCTCCCATTCCTCTAAAGCTTCATATTGCGTTAATCTGGGTCTGGGGTGTAAGTCATTCATTCGGGTCCTCAAGTTAAATAGGATTCTACTATTAAAGGTACGATCGAGGGGAAATGCTAAGACTCCGTCATCTTCGGTATACTTTACCCAATTCTCCAACACTACACAGGTATGATACCCTTTGTCAAACATCATAAATGATGTGGGAGTATTAGGTGGTGGAATGATTACACCCTCCCTAGTTCTGACGGGCTTGTCTTTCTTGAAATAATTCCTGATCTTTTCGGCAAATGACATTTTCCTCTTGCTTCCGTACATATTGTAAGGTCTACCTCTGAGCATCTGCTCCTTATGAAAACCTAGATTTTTCGGATCAGGTAAGAATTTGGGATACCACATACACCTCTCCAAACTGTCTTCAAGCTTGGATTGATTAATGTTTGTTTACTATGGTGCTTCCAATGCTACCACGTCATTCAATTCACAGCAACCAATCAACACAGAGGTTGCAAATACTCTTGACCAATGGGTGCGCAGCCTTTTCGCGAGACGCGGCCTCGCGCTTCGGCACTCACCCCTCCCTCACAATTCCAGCTTCGCTACACACCCGCTGTTTCAACCAATACCAGCGCGGCACGGAGTGACGTCAGTGCGACCTTGCGACCGACTCCCTCCTTCACAAGGTAACGGAAACTTTGAATTTTTCTTAAAGTGCAAGTGCTCAATTTAGTTAACAACGTATAACTTTCGCCACTGTGCTCGAGGGTTTTAAAAAGGAAAAAGGTTTTTCTCTCACTGCAAGTAAACCACTTCTGTCTACTTTTCATTCACCTCGGATAGACCTCTCTCTGCCTATCCTCTCACACGAGCATTAGAGAACCTGCTACTTCTTTGACTTATCCACTTCTTTCTGGGATATATACTAAGTCAAAAGTTTCACCAGCGGACTCCTTTGCTATCACTCAAGCTCCGAAGAACCTACTACTCCTTCCGCATGTGACCCTTACTAGGTGATATCACAACGGGAGTTTCAACAGTGGACTCGTAGCTATCATTTATTCAATAATTCATTCAGAAAAAATCCTAATTAGCGCTTCCAGTTCTGCCTAACCATGCACTAATCTTCCTCCCAGCCAGTGACCTCACAGCCAAGTGGATTCTACTCACCACTTGCTATTCTATTTCCCCGGGGATTCCAAACAACATAGAACGATCACTCACAATTTGTTAATCACATGCAATAATATAGCAGCATTTCATAAAATATTATTTCAAAACATTTTATAACATTTTCAAAGCAATAATAGAAAAAACTTATTGTAGCAGCAATAAAATTTTAGCAGCACATTTTATTTTTCACAGTTCATCAGAAACTATCTTATCTACCTATCTTAACTAGTCCTAACCATTCTACTGCTACCAGAAAATTACTGATAGAGCGCGCAGGTCGTCCAACTCTTTATTTCACCCGATTACACGCATTTGGGCCCATGACGTGTTTAAGACTGCAATTTTGTGAATCGGACGAGTTTACACGTTACTATCAGTAATTCTTTGTGTTTTTCTTACTACTATTTCCAGAGTACCTGACTTACAACTTTGCCACAGGTACCTATGTTCCTGACGAAACAGGAGCTAGCAGTGGGTAGGAGATAAGACTAACAAAAATACCTTATACATTTGCATAACAATTTACGATTTGTAATGACCACAGACACCTGAAGGGTTTTCAAGGTTTTATATAGTAAAAGTTTTAGAGTTCGTATGCCATAAAAATAACGTTTATACAGATTAGAATATCAATAACTAGAATCTGAACTAAAATGTGACTTATGAATGAGAGTGAGCACCATTAAGTGCGAGCGAAAACTACAGGGAAAGGGTGACAGGGAACATGCTATTCAGTTTTCAGGCTTACACAAAAGCAGGAAAAATGGGAAAGAACATACTATTTAGTAGAGTGCTAGTTGTGCTACATATGATTTAAACAGACCTTATTCTGACTATTATTTTAAGCATAAGTTCTAAACGAGAGTAAAATTGATCACACTAAGTAAATAAACAGTTCAATAATATCCTACAGGTAAAGGGAAGAATGGAACATAGCTAATAAAACAGTTTGCATGTCAATCTTTTGGAGAAATGCAAGGAACATGACATAAGCAAGGATGCTTTGTTATAAGGAAGAGAGGAAGAGAGAATAGATAGACGGACACCCACAATTATATTTACCTAGGACGGGAATGAGGACTAACCCAGGCCACGGGGCAGTTTGGGAAAAGGCGAGGACAAGGACCCTCAAGGACTTAGGATGCCAGTAGGCGAGCAGGTACAGCTCATGGACAGTCAGGACAGGATACCCCTCAGGATTTGGATCAGGACTGGGCTCATCAAAGGGCACGACCAACACCTGCAGCTTCGGATGCAACGCCTGTGCTACTCCCTCTCTGCACGGAATCCGCCAGTAACCCCGATTGGGTTCACAAATCTCCCAGCAAAGTGCTTCGCCAGCATTTAAGATTATTCCACCCCTTGGAGTTTGTGGAAATTACGGACAGAGTGCTCCGCAGCTCTCTGTATCAATCACCTATAGAGTTCGTAGGGTCAGTGACAGGTCAGCTACTCGGACAAGTCGGACAATTTCTCTAGCTAAATCTAGACTAGTTATACTGTTTTTCGGGTCCATGGACCACCCATAAATGTTGCAAATGACAGGATCCCCAACTTTGGATTGGACAATAGAGGTGGTTAGGTCATTGTCACCACCTAGAATTTAGTGTTCCCACAATGAATATTAAATTTTTCGTACCCACCCCTTACATTCCAGTTCCCATGGCATACTATTGCTGAAACAATAGGGCACACAAACATTATCATATAAGTTGATACATTTCAGGTACAAGTCGAAGTCTTCTCCTAGGACAGAGGGCAGGTTCCCAGGAGCATCTCAGTTTTGGCAGCCAGCTGGCTGAGTTCCACTGTTGCAAGACTTCGTTTCTCCTGTCACGTGATGAGTCCCTTTCAGAATTCTAAGATGGAGAGGCTCCCCACTCCCAGGCCCACAGATACGCGGTACATGAAAAGTAAGCGAAAACAAATTAGAAACACAGAAAAAATGAATACACTGTATACCATGATTAGCTTCACTGCACCCCTTACTTTATAATATCTATAGCATTAGAGGTTAAGCAGAAATAGACAGCTGAGCCAAAGCGGCGGTAGCAAGCAAGATGCATGTTACAGAATAAAGCGGTCATATTTACAATAATACGCATGTGCGAAAAATCCCTCCAGAACTACAAGTGCATCACATCACATGGGTATGACCGACGCATGCGCAGACTGAAATCCCGCATAGCAGCGACCAGTCAGTGTGCAAGCTTTGTTACGATTAGAAAACACATAAGCAAGCATCTCTGGGACACCCGCGTGTACTGTGAAAGTGCGATATTAATGCACGAAACAGGTTGGTTATTAATGTTATTGAATAATTGAGTTTTTTGACTGCAAGCAAGTCGCTTTACGTGCGAAATCCTTGCTCCATCAGTAGGACTAGCTAGAACAATAATGAGAATACTATTTTAATAGTTATTAAAACGCCAATTCAACGGTGAAGTCACATTTTTCAAAATATTTTGGAAAGTACTTTTAGAAAAGTTACCTGCGTGCCTATAGTTCACGAAAGCGAAATCTGCACTTTGCTCTCCCACTTCGTCCCGCCAGTAAGTAGCATTTAAATAGACATGAATGAGGTGTGAACGTGCTCCCAGGAGCAAAGAGTAGGCTGACCTGAATACACAGAGATGGCTCCTCCTTACCTGACAGAATGTGCAACAGGGGCTGAGAGAATCCTTTTTGACGTTAAAGTGAAAATTTCTGCTTGGCTTTGAATGTCATCCTGCTTGACAGGTCTGCTAGGTTTACATTTAACATTTGGGTTGCATTTCAAATGGTGATGGCAGGAGGCCATACAATTTGTCTATTCTTTGAATCCCTTGTCTGATAGCTCAACTTTGCTCTACCAGACTTCTGTCTCTGAGGTTGTTGTAGGTATAAGAACCTTCAAAAACTGAATTTTGGTGTTAGATGTGGGAGGACACTCAGAGTAGAAATGTCAGGTTATTTGGGTAGATGCACAGCGTTTTTTTGTGAAAGTTTAGGTGTTTTAATTCAAAGTTTAGGTGCTACGCAAGTGACGTCTAGTGCCCCTCGACGTCGAAGTGTAACCATAAGCTGTGGGATCAGTGAGTCACTGGTCCCATCCTTGGGTGCACACTATAATTCCTCTATGATTCACAGAGGTTCCACACAAGATTCATTGTACATTGTTCATATTTATTTTTCTCATAAATATGCTTTGTTTGGTGAATATTCCATTTTCAACATGTTAACTTAATCCTTTGCGTCAATCCAATGCATTTCGGGGCTATAGACTGCCCCTTCATCAGGGAAAAGGTACTGTAATAAAGTTAAATAAAAAGGTATGATTGGTAATGGATATGAACGTTGTGGTTTGTGGTGAAAGAAGGACTCTAGGGGGTGTGGGGGGGGAAAAGAGGGTTGTGTGTGGCAATTAAAGGGTCACCTTAAAAAACTACTGTCGGCCCGTGTTGGTAGTAAGATCATGCTTTCCATGTGGCTTACGTGTGTTGGGGATAGTCAAGATGCGCCGGTGTGCTAAAAAGTAAACAAGTGCGTTTCGTTAGACTTGGTTTAAATCAATGGTAATCAACCGTGCTGTGGTCGTTCATGCGGCACACTAACCTGGTGAGAGAGAAGCTCAGACTTCAATGTTGGTCCGCTCGTGACGCCGGTCGGGACGGGAAGCGTCTACCGCCGCGTTTGATCAGTTACGGGTATTACGGTCACGTGTGTGATAAACAAAGAAAACAGACTCGCGTGTGTGGTCTGGGTTCGTGAGCTATGAGGGTCGGGTGAAATAGAAGGATAGGAATCGGCGTGTAGAGAAAATCATGCAGTGCCGAAGGGGGTGAAGTGAAATAATGGTATTGCAGATGTGGTATATATTGGAAATGAAACATAAATAAAAATTTAGACAGTGCCCGGAGTGGACACATGTAAACTCATTGTGCAACGAGAAAATAAGAAGATTATTACATACATAAAGATTACATTTAAAATACAGTACATATAATGTGTAAACGGCAGGAAGCCTGTTAAGGCTCCATTAACAGCACTTATAAGTAGCAAGAAAGTTCGATTCTGTCATTAAGGCCCATTGGCTTTTGTGTAGATAGTCTTTGAATCCAGGTATTCTCTCGTTGAAGAAGGTATTTGGTGTTGTCTCTACCTTCAATTTTGGCGACAGTTTCCAGTATGATGAATTTTAGTTGCGAAATGTTGTGTTTTTGTTCTTCAAAGTGTGTGGCAATAGAAGATTTGCTGTTTTTCAATCTTATGTTAGACTTGTGTTCTGCTAGTCTGATTTTAATTTTTCTTTCGGTCTTGCCGATGTAGAGTTTCCCACAGGGACATTTGAGAGCATAAATTACGTTGCTTGAATCGCATGTTGCGTTAACATGAAGTTTGATTGTGTTGCCCTTCATGGGATGGTTGATAGTATTGCCCTTTATGATGCTATTGCAGTTCCCGCAATTCAAACAGGGTTTGGTGCCAGCATGTTTGACATTCACAGTGGGTTTATATTGAACCATTTCACCTAGATTCTGCGCTCTGGTGAATGCGAATAGTGGAGGTTCCAAAAAGATCTGATTAAAATCCGGTTCCAAGTTGAGTAGTAACCAGTGTTGGTATATGGTTCGTTTGAATTTCATGGTAGCTGTAGAGTATTTGGAGACTACCACTATGCGTGTCTGTTGTTTTTTGAAGCCAGGTTGTAGGAGTTTCTGTCGATCAATATTCAAAATTTTCCGTTTGGACTCTTCAATGAGGTTCGGTGAATATCCTCTATCCTTGAATTTGGTGGCAATTTGTTCAATTCTCTGTGTGGATTTCACAGGGTTTGATACGATCCTTTTAACTCTGGCCATTTGTGAAAATGGAAGGTATCTTTTTAGATTTGGTTCATGGAAACTCGTATAGTGGAGCATATTGTTTCTGTCGGTTGACTTCACAAACAAGTCTGTCTCGAATCCCTGTTGACTGATGGATACTCTAACGTCTAGGAAGTTGATGCTCTCTTCCGATATTTCCCACGTGATTTGTATGCGTTCATCAATGTTGTTGAATTGATCCAATAGTTCTTGTAATTTTTCGCTGGAGTTCTTCCACACAATGAAGATATCATCGATGTATCGTGTTAATAGCACTAAGTTCTCTGTCCATTCTGGTTTTTTGAAAATATGGGTTTCTTCATATTGTTCCATGAAGAGATTGGCGTATACCGGCGCCGCAGAATTGCCCATGGCCATGCCCACCAATTGTTGATACCATGTTTCTTGGTGTTTAAAGTAGCTTTGGTATAAAGTGAAGAGCATGAGTTCCATCAAGAATGCTTGGAATTGACTGTCTATGGTGGAATTCAGTAGAGTTTTTTCTATGGCTTCTATGCCTAGGGAGTGTGGTATGGAGGTGTAAAGGGATCGTACGTCCGCGGTGCATAGAATCAGTTTATCTTCAGGGTTGATTTGTACGTTATTCAATTTGGAAATGAAGTCTGCTGTATCTTTTGTGTAAGTTCTCATTGATTGTACTGCTGGTTGGAGGTATTTATCAAGTATTTGTCCGATCGGTTCATAGATGCTTCCACATGTTGAGACTATGGGTCTCATGGGGGGGTCCATGAGGTTTTTATGGATTTTAGGTACCATTCTTAAGGTAGGGCTCTTGGGATTGGTCTTGATGAGATAGTTCTTGGTCCTATTGTTTATAGTTCCATTGTCATATGCTTTGTCAATGATGTTTTTCAAAGTATTCATGAACTCCAATGTGGGGTTCTTTTCCAGTTTCATGTATGTTTGGGTATCCATGATATGCTCCATGACCTTAGATTCGTACATGTTATGATCCATGATCACTAGGGCTCCCCCTTTATCCGCTTTAGTGCATGTTATCTGGTGGTTTCTTGAAATCTTTTTTAATGTATCAAAGTCTTTTTGGGTAATGTTTCTCGTATGTTTTTTATCATGTTTGATATTGGTTAGATCTTGTTTGACTATATTCTCGAATAAATACAAGGTTTTGTGACTAATTGGAGGTTGAAAGGTGCTGTGTGGTCTTAGTCCAAGTAATTGGTCCTCCTGTTGATTGGATTGCTTAGGTAGTACATTTTCAAAAAAATGGCGCAAGCGTAGTTTGCGCATTAGCTTGAAAAAGCTGACTTCTAATTCCAGGTTGTTAGTGTTAGTCGTGGGTACAAACGATGTGCCCTTTTGTAGTAATCGCTCTTCACTTTTGGTGAGTGGATATTTGCTAATGTTAATCACTAATTGTTCTGTGTCGTTTTCTTTTTCTTCTCCTTGGTGGTTGCCGTCACGCTCCTCGTGGTAGGTGGTTCTATTTCCTTGTCTTTTTCTTTTGTTCTTTCCTCTCCGGGGTCTCCTTGTTGGGCTTGGCCCTGTTCTAAAAAAGGACTCCTTTCAGTTACTTGGCTACACATTAGACTACCGTCTTGGAGAGGTCTATACATGGGCCGAGGTCTATGCACAGAAGAGAAGAAACAAACCATATAACTCTCAAACCGAAACCTCCTCATCGGACAGTGACAGTACACAAAGAACTAAGAGACAGCAGCCAACAAACACCAGACAGGATACCCAAAGAGATCAACAACCAACTACCAGCCAAGTAACTGAAATAGAACCACCTACCACGAGGAGCGTGACGGCAACCACCAAGGAGAAGAAAAAGAAAACGACACAGAACAATTAGTGATTAACATTAGCAAATATCCACTCACCAAAAGTGAAGAGCGATTACTACAAAAGGGCACATCGTTTGTACCCACGACTAACACTAACAACCTGGAATTAGAAGTCAGCTTTTTCAAGCTAATGCGCAAACTACGCTTGCGCCATTTTTTTGAAAATGTACTACCTAAGCAATCCAATCAACAGGAGGACCAATTACTTGGACTAAGACCACACAGCACCTTTCAACCTCCAATTAGTCACAAAACCTTGTATTTATTCGAGAATATAGTCAAACAAGATCTAACCAATATCAAACATGATAAAAAACATACGAGAAACATTACCCAAAAAGACTTTGATACATTAAAAAAGATTTCAAGAAACCACCAGATAACATGCACTAAAGCGGATAAAGGGGGAGCCCTAGTGATCATGGATCATAACATGTACGAATCTAAGGTCATGGAGCATATCATGGATACCCAAACATACATGAAACTGGAAAAGAACCCCACATTGGAGTTCATGAATACTTTGAAAAACATCATTGACAAAGCATATGACAATGGAACTATAAACAATAGGACCAAGAACTATCTCATCAAGACCAATCCCAAGAGCCCTACCTTAAGAATGGTACCTAAAATCCATAAAAACCTCATGGACCCCCCCATGAGACCCATAGTCTCAACATGTGGAAGCATCCATGAACCGATCGGACAAATACTTGATAAATACCTCCAACCAGCAGTACAATCAATGAGAACTTACACAAAAGATACCGCAGACTTCATTTCCAAATTGAATAACGTACAAATCAACCCTGAAGATAAACTGATTCTATGCACCGCGGACGTACGATCCCTTTACACCTCCATACCACACTCCCTAGGCATAGAAGCCATAGAAAAAACTCTACTGAATTCCACCATAGACAGTCAATTCCAAGCATTCTTGATGGAACTCATGCTCTTCACTTTATACCAAAGCTACTTTAAACACCAAGAAACATGGTATCAACAATTGGTGGGCATGGCCATGGGCAATTCTGCGGCGCCGGTATACGCCAATCTCTTCATGGAACAATATGAAGAAACCCATATTTTCAAAAAACCAGAATGGACAGAGAACTTAGTGCTATTAACACGATACATCGATGATATCTTCATTGTGTGGAAGAACTCCAGCGAAAAATTACAAGAACTATTGGAACAATTCAACAACATTGATGAACGCATACAAATCACGTGGGAAATATCGGAAGAGAGCATCAACTTCCTAGACGTTAGAGTATCCATCAGTCAACAGGGATTCGAGACAGACTTGTTTGTGAAGTCAACCGACAGAAACAATATGCTCCACTATACGAGTTTCCATGAACCAAATCTAAAAAGATACCTTCCATTTTCACAAATGGCCAGAGTTAAAAGGATCGTATCAAACCCTGTGAAATCCACACAGAGAATTGAACAAATTGCCACCAAATTCAAGGATAGAGGATATTCACCGAACCTCATTGAAGAGTCCAAACGGAAAATTTTGAATATTGATCGACAGAAACTCCTACAACCTGGCTTCAAAAAACAACAGACACGCATAGTGGTAGTCTCCAAATACTCTACAGCTACCATGAAATTCAAACGAACCATATACCAACACTGGTTACTACTCAACTTGGAACCGGATTTTAATCAGATCTTTTTGGAACCTCCACTATTCGCATTCACCAGAGCGCAGAATCTAGGTGAAATGGTTCAATATAAACCCACTGTGACTGTCAAACATGCTGGCACCAAACCCTGTTTGAATTGCGGGAACTGCAATAGCATCATAAAGGGCAATACTATCAACCATCCCATGAAGGGCAACACAATCAAACTTCATGTTAACGCAACATGCGATTCAAACAACGTAATTTATGCTCTCAAATGTCCCTGTGGGAAACTCTACATCGGCAAGACCGAAAGAAAAATTAAAATCAGACTGGCAGAACACAAGTCTAACATAAGATTGAAAAACAGCAAATCTTCTATTGCCACACACTTTGAAGAACAAAAACACAACATTTCGCAACTAAAATTCATCATACTGGAAACTGTCGCCAAAATTGAAGGTAGAGACAACACCAAATACCTTCTTCAACGAGAGAATACCTGGATTCAAAGACTATCTACACAAAAGCCAATGGGCCTTAATGACAGAATCGAACTTTCTTGCTACTTATAAGTGCTGTTAATTGAGCCTTAACAGGCTTCCTGCCGTTTACACATTATATGTACTGTATTTTAAATGTAATCTTTATGTATGTAATAATCTTCTTATTTTCTCGTTGCACAATGAGTTTACATGTGTCCACTCCGGGCACTGTCTAAATTTTTATTTATGTTTCATTTCCAATATATACCACATCTGCAATACCATTATTTCACTTCACCCCCTTCGGCACTGCATGATTTTCTCTACACGCCGATTCCTATCCTTCTATTTCACCCGACCCTCATAGCTCACGAACCCAGACCACACACGCGAGTCTGTTTTCTTTGTTTATCACACACGTGACCGTAATACCCGTAACTGATCAAACGCGGCGGTAGACGCTTCCCGTCCCGACCGGCGTCACGAGCGGACACACATTGAAGTCTGAGCTTCTCTCTCACCAGGTTAGTGTGCCGCATGAACGACCACAGCACGGTTGATTACCATTGATTTAAACCAAGTCTAACGAAACGCACTTGTTTACTTTTTAGCACACCGGCGCATCTTGACTATCCCCAACACACGTAAGCCACATGGAAAGCATGATCTTACTACCAACACGGGCCGACAGTAGTTTTTTAAGGTGACCCTTTAATTGCCACACACATCCCCCCCCCCTTTCCCCCCCCACACCCCCTAGAGTCCTTCTTTCACCACAAACCACAACGTTCATATCCATTACCAATCATACCTTTTTATTTAACTTTATTACAGTACCTTTTCCCTGATGAAGGGGCAGTCTATAGCCCCGAAATGCATTGGATTGACGCAAAGGATTAAGTTAACATGTTGAAAATGGAATATTCACCAAACAAAGCATATTTATGAGAAAAATAAATATGAACAATGTACAATGAATCTTGTGTGGAACCTCTGTGAATCATAGAGGAATTATAGTGTGCACCCAAGGATGGGACCAGTGACTCACTGATTCCACAGCTTATGAGGACACTCAGAGTACCACACTACACTCTCTACACACATCCCCAGCAGCTTTCAGAGCCCAAGTTAGTGTGGCAGAAGACGTCGGCCTTCTTGAAACTGCCCACAGTGGATAGGGTTACCCCTGGGAAGCTTTACCTGATTGGTGAGGGTGTCACCAGGGGTCATTCATACCCACTAGCTTGTGCCAGGCATAAATATGGCATCATCAGGCACACACTTCAGAACACTCCTAGACCTGTGGAAGAGGGGAAGAGAACTTAACCTGCTGTCTGAGACCTGAGAAGAAAGAGCCTAGAAGTCTGAACCTGCTCTTCCTCTTGTACCCCTGATAAAACAGTGGACTCCAAGGGTTACAAGGCTGACTTCCTGTTAAAGCTATAAGGACACAACAAGCTACAAGAGGCCTTTTTTCTGCAACTGCCCAGCTGAACAGTAGCAACTGAACCTACACTAGCCCTTCCTGTTGGCATCTGGCTGTTACCCTGTGAGTCTCTAAGTGCCACTACTGAGGTTGTAGGGTGCTTTAGGAATGAACTCCTGTGGTGGATTTGGACTTAAAGGACTAAGGTCAGAAGATGCAATCCTTGATCAGGACGTGCTCCATGGCCATCATCGTTGAATCGCATCGAGATCCTGGTCTATCGCAACCACTGACTATCACTGGCACTTTGTGAGCCTTGGCAACATTTCTACTTAAAACTGGAATAAAAAATCATCAAATTCCACCTATTGGATGTTTGTAATCTTGGGGTCATTTTTAAATTAAATGTTACTCTATATAAGAAATTCATGTTGAGATTTTTATTGTTTTGCATTTTGACTTCATGGAAGCATTTTAATACTGCCGAAATACTTTACACACTGCCTCCAAGTTAGGCCTGGCAGCTCTGTGCCATAGCTACAAAGGGGTTGAGATCAGGCTTATTTAGTGAACTTAGTGGCTCACCATGGCGAGGTATGTGATTATTACTTGAGGTGGGAACTCAACTAATAATCCAATTTCTTACAGATCTTATATACAAGATGCATCTTAAAATATTTTTGATGTCAACATTCTGAAACTTTCCCTGAATATGTGCTGTTTCACACACCCGAATATACGTGGTTGGATTACAATTGTAACCAGTAGCTAATGGTTGTAAAAAGAATGACAGGTACATCCAGGGTGGCTGTAATATGTAGTTTATACAGGTTATAAAGGGTCTGAATAGCGGATCTTGAATTGGTATCAAGTTTTGGGTATCTTGCTCAATGGTAAAATTCTGGAATATAAGCATGAGCTTGTGTAAAATCCAAATATTATCCAGATCATCCTGTCTATGAATTATTCGTTTACTTTGGTTAGTTAGATCACATGTACAGGATAAGTATTTACTGACATCATGTAAAAGTTCTGGCACTTTCCTTTCCTAATGTGCAGTGTCCCTAATGATGTTGCAGTAGTGGCTGGTAATTCAAGCAGGAGTGGAGTGGTCAGGACACACATGTACACATAGACACTTCTCCCATCTACATGCGCACTTACTCAAGTGTACACATATTACACCCACCATTCACAAGCACACACACACACTCATTCACAATATGCACTCTTAAATACACATTCATTCATACGTAGACACAGGCACGCATGCACCAAACATTAGAAAAAATAACACTTAGCTTCTGCAGTATCTCAAGGAGCAAAGCCTCTGTTGTTCGAGAAGGGTTGGGACTGCTGCCTCCAAACATTGGCTGACCTTAGGTCAGCCAATGAGGGGAGGTGGGAGTCCCTATCTTTTCACAGAGTGGGATGGAGTCAGTGATACTACTGACCCCACACCACTCTTTGATGAGGCGTCAGTAATAGACACTCCGCCTTGGGCACTTCAGGGCTTAAAACTGAAGTGCTGAGGTCTGATGCTATCAGTGACGCTCCCACTCATCACGAGGTGTAGTGTTTTAAAGTGCTTTGCCCGGCTGAAGAGGCCATGTCCACAGGGCTGTGGCTTTTTCAGCACAGCAAAGTTCAGATCAGGCAGCCATATGCATGTGCATTTAGCACATGTCTAGCTCCTGGCTGCCTGACCTGAAAATCTGAAAAGAAAGAGTGTCTGTCAGGCTCATCTTCGCTGAGTCTGACAGGCACTCTTTAAGTTGGTCAAAATGTGCGGGCATGGCCCTTCCATGGTTAAGAATGGGCCGCTGCTGGTTGTTATCACTTTGACTGCATTTTTAATGACAATGAGGTCTATTCACGAACTGCATTTTGTAGTACGTTTGTAGTACTATAATAACACTATAAAGTATTATTCATAAACTTATGTGCAGTGGCTCCACCTCCTTCTCTCCTAAATATTTCTGTGCATAGATCTCACCCCTGCAAGGAGTCTCCGCACACGTAAGTATATGATTTAGTAGTATAAGTCGGAATGACAGAGGGGAGTGGCTGTAAAATGTAGAATAGATATGACTAAAGGCGATGGAAATTGGAAGGAGTAAGGCGGGGTAAGAATGGTTAGGGATGGGTTTAGGGAAGGATGTGCACCTACCCACAAGAGTAAGACATTGCTATTCACAGACTGCACATCTAAGTTACTACAGCCAAAGAGTAGCAAATTACTTTAGTTCAAAGCTGGAGTAAGTCCCATACACAACGCATGGCCAATATCTGGTACTGTAGCGCACTCCCATAGAAAAAAATAGCAGGTATGGCTATTTCAAAAATAAATACCTATAATGTAATGTCAAATATATTTAAAATAAAATCGTTTTTTTATTTAATTATAAAATATTTAACATTTTTTAATTTAAAATTAACTAATTATTAAATGTACTGAAATATAATTAAATTACTTTAAATAAATATATGCACCACTTTGAAAAATTATTAATGCATATCAAAAAATAATGTCTGTACTTTAGATGAGAGTATAATTTTCAATTAAATGTCAGAAAAATAATTTTAATTTGATATATTTAAATTCATTAAAGATATAACTCAAAATTAAGTTAATGGAGCTGTAGTATGTTTTACTTCTGTTCTAAATTTAAATAAAGTTCTCAAATTAATTGACAGTAAAATTTAACATAAACAAATATTTTTAAAAACTTTTTCCAAGTTCAAAATACATTATTTTACATTTCCCTATAATTTCCGATAGGAAGAATCTACATTCTATTTTATTATACATTACGTTTTAAATTCAGAAAAGGTGGTTAAATTATTTTATAAATAAATAATAAATGTTTAAGTTGTACTTCTTGTTTAACAAAACACTATATTTATTTATATTTTTTTGCGATTTTGAATAATCTATTTTAATTTTACACTATTTCCTATGAGGTTTTATTTTAAGTTCTTGTCTCTAGTATATTCTTTGGGAGGGTGTTGCAGTATTAGTGGTTGGCCACAGGTGCTGCTGGACTTCCTCTGTTTCTTTTATGGCAGTGGTAACTTTCACTGTTTGCTCAGAATTTATATTATAATTTGTTTAAATGATTCTAAGGGATTTTGGGACAAGCTCTTGTTTGTTTTATGTGTTTTGTCTTAAAAGTTAGTTGCAGAAAGGGTAAACCCGCAATCACTGGAACCTGGGTACCATGTGTAATAGTGGTCCCAGTGTGTTACTGGCTTAGAAGTGAAGGGGAAAGAAAAAGGATTCTTTAAAAAGCACAAGTCATGAAACAACATAAAAGGAGAAAAAACAATGCATCACCAATGTTGTTTAATCACATTGGGAAATGCATGTTTTGAACAAATTTGCAAATAACACCTTAACCAGGTATCACATTAAAATGTGTGGTGTCAAAGGGAGAAGGGGAGTGGAGGAAGGTAGTTAAATAGTGAAAGGGAGGTTGGGTGAAAGTGACAAGAAATCACATACAATTATGGTATGTATACATCATATACCAGAGAGTCTAAGTCCACAATTTATATACATATTTGCCATATAACAAATAGGAACACAGGGCCCGATTCACAGAATGAACTTAAGACTAAATCCTAAACTTACTACTATTTGGTATTCACAGAATGCACTTACTACTTTCGGGATTCACAGATTAAACTTACTACTTTCGGGATTCACAGAATAAACTTACTACTTTCGGTATTCACAGAATAGATTTAAGACTACTAACTTTACGTCCGCACTCGGGCCGTAAATTACGGCCCGGAGGCGGAGTTTCCGGCTTGGGGCCGGAGGCGGAGCTTGCGGCTTGGAGGTGGAGCTTCCGGCTCGGAGGTGGGTATTTAGCCATGGCTGAAATCTCCACCTCCGAGCCGGAAGCCCCGCCTCCAAGCCGCAAGCTCCGCCTCTGGCCCGGAAGCACCGCCTCCAGGCCGTAAGCTCCGCCCCCAAGCCGTAAACTCCGCCTCCGGGCCGTAATTTACGGCCCGAGTGCGGACGTAAAGTTAGTAGTCTTAACTCTATTCTGTGAATACCGAAAGTAGTAAGTTTATTCTGTGAATCCCGAAAGTAGTAAATTTAATCTGTGAATCCCGAAAGTAGTAAGTGCATTCTGTGAATACCAAATAGTAGTAAGTTTAGGATTTAGTCTTAAGTTCATTCTGTGAATGGGGCCCACAGTTTATGAATCACTGTCAATTCTGTATTGGCAAATGCTGTGAAGTCGACGTTTCGACCCCTATGTCTGTAGGTGTCTTGAACCTTACTGCTGGGGTCTTCCTCAGGACAAGTAGTGAGTTGGGGGTTAGGGGGCCGTGACACCTAAGAAGAAAAAAGGGGGGACGATAGGTAAGTGCCTGACAGGTATCTAAAAAGCAGATAGAAATCCAGGACTTTGGACAGTGTTAAATAGTATTACCTAGATTGTAGCAATGGGGCAGGTGTCTCTCACAGGTCAGTTGCGGAACAAAGGGGCTCCGTGGCTCTCCGGACTTGTCATATGTTGGCAGGAGTGCGGCGTCACCTAAATAATAAAGGTGACAGTTACCCTAAATGAAATAGGTCCAGAAATCATTCCAAAATAATGAGGGGGCTGCACACTTACTGCATCTGGATGCGTGGTGCGCAAGGTTCCTATTTTACAAGTTAATCCTTTCCGAATGGAACTTATCCCAAAGTTTCAAGAGCGTCTGGGCCCAAATCAATTGAATGCATAGACGAAGATTAAATCTAAGGAGGAGAGAAGACAAAAACCAGCTAAGAACCCAAGTCAAGTCAATGTATCGGCAAACCAAAAGAGACAGTGACATGCATGAGTGTGACTCGACAAAAGCTACAAGTGAAGAAGAAGAAGCTAAGGATTGACATAACCTACTGCTTGAGTCGCAGTATATTGCCATTATATAGTGGTTGAGAATCATAGCAAACGATCTTAATTTGACACTACTAATGTTAATGCCAGTATACTCAATAAAACCTGGTCATGTCAGAATGGGCTTGTGAGCAATTGGCGTTGTTCCGGTGTGTCTAGTAAAAATTCTACAGTTGCAGGCATTAAATAGGGGGTAAAAAGTTGACCGGGCCGCGGGATTACTGCCCGTCGTTGTGCTTTCAAAAGGCGCTGGATTAGTGCCGTGGTCCTGTTAGTTTTATGCTCAATAATAGCTCTGTGCTGTCATCAACTATTCTCTATACTCCCAGTGGTAGCAGTGTAAATGCCATGTTAAAAAGGGAAATCGTCAACAATAAAGTGCTACTAATTACAATGCCGGGGCATCACGTTATGGTCAGCCGCCAAATTGCTACCTTTCGGGGTGCTGTGAGAGGACGCTACACTAGTGCCGTGAAACTGTTTTAACTAACAGTGTGTTAATTAGTAACTTTGTGCTGTAAACAAAATTTCATAAATACCCTAATGGACTGTAACGGTGTGCCATGTTAATAGACAAAAGAAACTGTGCTGGCGCCAAATGGCGTGAGATTATTAAACGGGCGAATAGCTGAGTGCATCTTACCAGAGTACTCTCCTGAATGCGTCTGGAAGGAACAGCCCGCACTCGGCATGCTGTCTCTTAATAAAGGAAGAATTCGCCCAAGGCATGCACACTAGTGGCTGCGCGTGACGTACCGGGCGTCCATGGAAATAGAAAAAAGCACTGATTGGGCCACATTGTGAATTGGAATGGGAGCGTATTGGACGTGCCTCTACCCTTAAATAATGAGATTGGTTCTTAAATTTAAGGTAATAGTCAGTGTACATAATGGTTACTAAATTGGACATAGATGGAGCCCAAAAATCAGGTATACGATTAACCAACATGGCAAGGCACACTTCGGTCCATGAGTGAAACAACTATTTTGAATACATAGAATCAACATACACTATAAATTAATGAACCCAAATCTATTAAACATGGCAAGGTACACTTCGGTCCATGAGTGAAACAACTATTTCGAATACATAGAATCAATATCCACTATAAATTAATGAACCCAAATCTATTAAACAATATTCATTTCGTATAATTGTTATTAATGTCTCCCACAGGATGGTAGAACCCCAAGATTGATGTGCAAAAAGGAAATTCTGGGGAAAGTAGTACAATTTTGTCAAGGTTCATTGTCAACACAGTTCAATAGTCTATGATGTGGCATTAAATGTTCTGCAACATGACTTTCCCATCATACTCATGAGCAAAGGGGTGGTTATTAAAAAAAAACCGAATGAGGTAATGTGGGTGTCACATACATTTGAATTTATCTTATGCTTAGGCAGGCCAGTTGTGCATTGCTTGTATCAAGTTCATTCAGCCCATTTATGATTGAGTCCAATTTCATCATCCATTTTGATTCTCTTAGATTAAGGACGGAACTGATATTTCCTCCCATTGGACTCAGTTGTGCCTTTTCCAATACAAGCCATTGCATTTGGTCTGGTGTTTGGCCTTGCTAGACAAAACGTTCAACTAATGGCGCTCCCTGCACTTGACATTGTATCCTACTTTGATGTTGAAGGATCCTCATCTTGACCTTTTGTTGGGTCTGACCCACGTATAGTAGGCCACATGGGCATATGATGACATAAATCACATTTGATGAGTTGCAGTTGGTAAAATCCTCTAAATCAATTGTTTGATGTGTGTGTGAAAGTTTTTGTTTGTGTAGTCGTTGCATACTCTTTACACTTACTACACTTGTGATGGCCCTTTATTGGTGGCAAACTCCACATAGATTGAATTGTAGGGTTATCCTCAATCGGCAGGAAGGAGTTGACCACATGATCTTTTATGCTCTTGGCTTTTCTGAAAGCAGGCATGGGTGTAGGCGTGGGCGGAAAATCCGTTCCGCTCGCGGATTTTGCGGATTTTCGGGAAATCCGCAATCCGCGAGATTTGCGAATTTCCCGCAAAATCCGCAAATCCGCGAGCAGCGGATTTTGCTCGCACTGCTCGCACTGTTCGCGTGAGTTCGCGCCCCGCGAATAAGTGCAAAATTGCAGAAATACGATCTTAGCAAAACTGAAAGTAACTACTTACCAGGTTCAAAAGTTCAGGCTCATCATTAGTAGCCATTTCCTGGAGTGCTTCCTGAGGGGCCCCTCCAGAGTTCAGTTGCCAGTTGAAACTATTATGTGACCCTGCTCTGAACCTCAGAATAGTTACACATATGCCACAAAGGTCCTGAATTACAGCTAAGGGAGACAAGCAGGAGCCAGGCTGGAAGTTAAAATCCATTAATCAGCCCCTAATTCATTATTGTCAGTTGGGGCAGGGCAGGTGTTGTAACTAATTTTGCAACAATGAAAGCACTTAGCAAGTGCAAAATATCACTAATCAGGGCGCACTAAGGAAGCAGGTGCCAGCTAAAAAAATATTCTGTGACACATGAATCAGCCCCAAATTAATTCAGGTCACTTGAGGCAGGGAAGGTGTGCTTTGCTTTGCCGAAAATAATGTACACTGGACAACCAGAGGGTGTGGTGATGAAACAGAGGGTGGCATGGGTGGGCCAGAGGGTGGCATGAGTAGTCAGAGAGTGGCAGTGGTGACAGAGAGTGGCAGTGATGAAGAAGAGTGTCCCAAACAGGCTGGACACGTAGAAACAACAAGTTCGCGAAACTTGCGACCCGACAGGTAAGTTCGCAATTTGCGAAAGTGTACAAAACCCTCGCGAACTGGCAGAAACACGGGCGAACACAAAAAAAAAAAAAATCCGCAAATTCGCGGGAATTCGCGGATTTTGCGGATTGCGAATCCGCAAATCCGCAAAATTCGCGAACGCGAGATCCGCAAAATTCGCTCATGCTTACATGGGTGGTTCTTGTTGCTGAATATCATCCCCCACTAGGCTCCAATGTCTGTTGATTACTTTTTTTATGGTGTTGCTCCTTGTCGAGAAAGTTGTCACACAGATTAATCTTTTGAGAGAAGGGTCTTGTCGGTCTCTTGGTGTTAAGAGGTCATCTGGTGGGCTGAACCACGCCCTCTTCTGTGCTCTCCTTATCATCCTTCTAGGGTATCCCCTGGCTATGAGTCTTGCTCCCAGAATGTCTGACTCCTCCATGTAGTCGGATTTTTTGGAACAATTCCTCTTGATCCTGAAAAACTGACCAACCGGTAGGCTGTCTCGTAGTGCTTTCAGGTGGTGACTTTCATACCTAAGCAATGAATTCCTTTCCGTAGGTTTACGGTAGAGAGTGGTATACAGTTCCTCGTTGTCGTGACAGATCTTGATGTCGAGGAAAGCAATTTCTGTAGGATGTGACTGCTTAGTGAATTTAATGTCTGGGTCACAGTGATTCAACCAATCACAGAAGAGTGAGTTTGGTTTCAGTTCCAGTCCATATCATCAAGATATCATCTATGTATCTTCTCCATAGATCTATCATCCGATGGTAGGGGTTGTTAGAGAAAATGAATTATTGTTCGAAATGGTCCATATAAATAATCGCCAGATCCGGGGCGAAGGCTTCCCCCATCGCCACTCCTTTCGTCTGGACATAGTAGTGACCTTGAAAGACGAAAAAAAAATCTTCATTGCTATCGTGAGCAAATCAATGATGAATCTAGTTGGTACTTCCATTGGTGCCTGCCGTCTATCAAGATACTTCCAGTGCCGGATCTTGCGGAATACTGGTGTACAAGGAAACCACATCCCAGGTCACTAGCAGTTACTGTGTCGGATTGTAAGGGCGTTGATCGATCAATGTGATTGTCTGCATTGTATCCTTTAGGTATGCAGTTGTGTTCTCTGCAATGGGCTTTAGAAAGAAGTCAATATATTTACATAGGGGTTCAAGCAGGGAGCCGCATCCTGATACTATTGGTCTGCCAGGCGGGTTGGACAGATCCTTGTGGTTTTTTGTCAGTGTATAAATCGTTGGTAGGCGTGGGTGTAGTTGGTTCAGATACTCAAACTCCAGTTTATTTAAAAAGCCCAGTTCAAAGGCCTCAGAGGTGAGGATCAAAATTTCCGCGGCCAAGTCTTTGGAGGGGTCAGTTTGCAATCGACCATAGCTAATGCCATCTTGCAGTTGTCTCTGGATTTCCATTTTTTAAGGCTGTAGTGTCTTGGATGACTATGGCACCACCCTTGTCTGCTGCTTTTATCACAATCTCATTATTGTTCTTAAGACTCATAAGTGCTGCCCTTTCTGATTTGCTGATATTTTGGGCATTGTGTTTGTAGGTCTCTAGTAATTTGAAAACATCTTTCCCCACCATGTTCTCATATGCTAGTATGGTGTTGGACATAGCATAGGTCGGTGGAAAGAATTTTGATGGAGTTCTTAATCCTGTGAATGACTTCTTTGTGTTAGTATCAGAGTTCCTAAAAAATATTTCAGGTAGATCTTCCGGAAGAAGGCATAGAGTTCTGTCTTGATATTGAAAACATTGGGTTGATTGGTAGGCACAAAACCTAATCCTTTGGATAATACTCTTTTTTCGTCATCCTTTAGTTGATATGAGGAGATGTTGACCACTGGGTTGTTATTATCAGTCTCCGAAGTGTTGTTTTCGGTGGTTACCATCTGTAGATCTTCCTGCGGGTGGAGATCTCCCCGTGGTTCTCTGGTTGGAAATGCACCTGCTTGGGTACTGTCAATTCTGTATTGGCAAATGCTGTGAAGTCGACGTTTTGACCCCTATGTCTGTAGGTGTCTTGAACCTTACTACCCGGGTCTTCCTCAGGACAAGTAGTGAGTTGGGGTGGGGGAGGGCCGTGACACCTAAGAAGAAAAAAGTGATTCATAAACTGTGTTCCTATTTCTTATATGGCGAATATGTATATAAACTGTGGACTTAGACTCTTTGGTATATGATGTATCCATACCATAATTGTATGTGATTTCTTGTCACTTTCACCCAACCTCCCTTTCACTATTTAACAACCTTCCTCCACTCCCCTTCTCCCTTTCACACCACACATTTTAATGTGATACCTGGTTACGGTGTTATTTGCAAATTTGTTCAAAAAATGCATTTCCCAATGTGATTAAACAACATTGGTGATACATTGTTTTTTCTCCATTTATGTTGTTTCATGACTTGTGTTTTTTAAAGAATCCTTTTTCTTTCCCCTTGGCTTAAAAGTTAGCACTGTGTTTTTTTACTTCAATTCATGGGTTAGATGTTGTTAATCTGAATTGATCATTCTCTTGCTTGAAATGTTTGAGGACTTTTTTAAATTACATTTTTCAACCTTGAAGAAGGAAGTTCTGTACATCCAGTGAAATGTACAGGCTGAACTAATTGCAGTCATTTGAGGCTGATTTATAGAGTATAACTGAAAACTATCATAAGTTTGGAATAAAGAAGCATTTTACTAGACAATTCATAAGGGCTTGTGTTACAAACTGAACGGCGTGCACCGCAAGCTTCAGTTCAGCAGTAGCAGACTTACAGGATGTTTTTTATGTCCAAATTAGGAAAGGACTAGCCGATCAGAAGGCGGTTTATTGGAGACAAGTCAGAAGTGGATGTTTTTAGGAGCCAATGGAGGTGCTGGAGAGAATGATATATGATTTTATCAATTAGAGGGCCAATGATGAGGTTTGGTGAATTGTGTCCTGTTCAATAATTAAACACTTTTAGCAAATGTAAAGCAGGTATGTGACTCCTTAACGATATCCTACAGAGAGGACCTGGGAAGAAGAAAGATTGAAGAAAATGGGTTATTGCTGGAGGAAGTGGAAGCCCCATTCAGCCAACATCCACAAACCTTGTCAGGGTGAACTATTAAAGTCACTAAATAAATCTGTGCTTAACCCTCTGGTAGCTTGCCACAAAAGCGAGTCAGGCTTAACTTAGAGGCAATGTGCAAAGTACTTATGCAATACACACACTGCAATTAAGTGAAAAAAAACACATGAAATATTCCAGACCAGATTAGAAACACTTCGCTGAGGTAGGGGTAAAAAGGTCCGGATCCCTTACTGGCCGGCATATGAGCATAGATTTTCTTTTCTGGTTTCTGCCCTTGACAGGGTGAAGATTCCTAACCCCCTAATGCAAGCAAGGTTCAACAGGTTTGTCTGGGCAAGATTTAATTCATCCTTTCCGTTCTGGAAAAAATTCCAATCACACACTGGTTTTTTTTTTTGTAGGGTGTTAATTATGATTTTTCTGACACTCTGTTTCAAAGAGTGTCGACTTCAGCCGAAACTATGACTAAGCAGACGCGCATTATGCCAATATTACGAGAAATCTAGGACCTAACCCAATTACGACGTTGAGGGACATCATAAATATTCTACTCGCCCTGAGGAAGCCCCAGGCCGGACGGCCATGTAAAGGGGTGAAACACGTGTTGGCTGTTGCTCATTCATTGTTCATTCATTCATTCATTCGCACACAAGTCACACTTTTTAGATACAATGTACCCTGCCCTACGAACCTTAAGGGCCTACCTTAGGGGTGACTCATGAGTATCATAAAGGAAGGTTTAGCCTGGCAAATGGTCCGTTTTGGCAGGTTTAAATGGCAGTTTAAAACTGCACTACAGGCTGCAGCGGCAGGCCTGAGACATGCTTTAAAAGCCTAGTGTAGTAGGTGGCACAATGAGTGCTGCCACCCACTAGCAGCATTTAATTTACAGGCCCTCGGTACAGGCTGTACCATTTACTATGGGCTTACAAGTAAATGCCAATTATGATTAGTCCAATTTTACCATGTTTGAAGGAAAGAGCAGAAGCATTTTACAACTCATTAGCAGTAGTACAGAGTCCTAAAGCCAGCAATGAAAATTCAGCAAACTAAAGGGATGAAGCCAAAATGTTTGAGTAACACCATGCCAGGGATGTCAAGTTTGACAGAAAGCACCCTCTCTCGCAGCTGGAGGCATTGGGGGATGGGTAAGAGAACCAGCAAGAAGGTCATCATTAACACACCAGACAATTGTCTGGCTATAGTGTAGGAATGTGGAAATCCTATAGCCCGACACCAAGGACATATTGTATGGGGTCAAGAGCAACAAGTGTTCATGTTTATTTTGTCCTTGGGACAAGAAAGCCCAACCCCGGCTGAGTAGCTGCGCTATACAAACTCCCTGCATCACAGGTTGCCAGTTTACAGTACCACATTATGTACCAGGGTAGGGCATTGTCTGCAGTTAATGTAATTTTTGTGACTATAGTTAATGCCATTCAAACTTGTATTTATGATTCATTAATGCAAAGTCTTTATTATTAAGGTGAGCGCTCTAAGTAAATGCTGTAAAGTCCAACTGCACTACTGACAGTCTGAGCTTACAACATCTACGCTCACCCTAATAATAAAAAACGTGTGACAATGTTCACAAAAAAATACAAATAGGAAAAAAAAAGTAAGCTAAACAACTTTCAAATTTTAGGTACCATTTATTAGCAGCATCATTTTTTAAAATGTGTAGATGTATGCTATTATTTCTCAAAAACATACATAATGGAAACTCAGGGCGACCAGTTACAATAAGGTTATGGGAAACATAAAAATAAATAAGCAATGGGAAAGCCAGTAGATCAGAAATGGTTGGTCAGTCTTTTGGTTTTGTCAATGTGTGACTTGTTTTGGCATGGCTTTTGTAAAACCTTAATGGTGGTGGAGCTCACCATTATAAAAAACATTGGCAAAAGCAAAATAGTTTTTGGTCTCAAAAAGTATATATTGCAACAGTTCCTGGCACTGAACAAAACTACTTTGTGTGCCCATATGCTCCTTTTGAAACTGTGGAATGCTGTCACTCACAGTGCAGTCAGTCAATAGGGAGAGAGAGGCAAGACACAATTTTAATAAACATAAAAGGTCATGGTTAACGCCAAACAGAATTAGGGACCCAATTATTAAAGAAAGTCTCAAAAATGCACCCATGGTATTTGTCCTACCATTAAGTGCAAATATGCAGCTTTTGTGAATTCACGCGAGTTTACAGAAGTAGGCCAAGAAGTTATACTCTTGGCAAAATATTTGTGAACTGCATTTTAGCATGAGCAAATCTGCATATGTAGATCTGCTGTTTCGAATCCTGAGTGTTTGCGTGTTCACGTTCCCTCTAACCATTTTATTTCCCTACCGTGGAAGAACTTTTATGTCTGCCATTATCAGGAATCAATGCCCAACCTTAGTATGGGAAAAGATTAGAGAAGAGTTGGTGAAAACCCTTAAAACATGCAATTTAGTAGGTCTGCACAGACTTAAAAGGGCATTCCAACCCTGTAACTATTGCTTACCACTACCTTCAGCCCCAGTATGTAGATCTGCAGAAAACATGGCAGCATAAGGGAATTGCTCGTATTCAAACTCTACTATGGTATGAGCCCGGGCATTATCGGAGAGGCTATATCAGAGCTCTCATATAATGAGATGGCTGCCATCATTTTTCGCCGCATTACATGGCACAAAAGAGACTGTTGGATTTTGTTGCAGGATAAGTAGATTTGTGAAGCAACCTGCCCCATGGACAAGCAGATATTGTATTAAATTTCACACCATTGAAGTGATATAATCTGTACAGCAAGAGGAGAAAAATCCTACTTTCGGTCTAATGGGTCGGGATGGCTACCCACCTTTGCCCTGTTGTTGAGGCAGAAATGGACAGTGAAGAAATCGGTCTGTAAGATGATATTTGTATAAATCATCAGCATATGCAGGCTTGGGCTCAGCTTTGTTGAATGTGTGAATTTTGTTGGTCATTAAAGACATTCAAATAGCAATTTCAGATGCAACACCTCTAGTCCAGTGACTGGGAAAAAATGCAGGAGTTACTGTATGTCTAGGTGTGGAAAAGACCGCCACCCCGGGAGTTACCACTGGTCCGGACAGACTTACAACAGGATATGTATGGCTCGATGAAAAATAGACTGAAAGGTCTAGGGCCTTAAGTGGGCTGTGCCCCACCAAGTGGCAGACTTGCCATTAATATAAAACACTTACATTGGAACCAGTCCCTACCGGCATGGTCGGACTGGCGTAGCATGCATCGGGCATTTCACCAAAAGGCTGGAAGGATGGGGGTCAGTTTGCAGTGGTGAGGGCTGCTTTTGTTACTGGGAGCTGGTTTTCCAGGGCTGCTGTAATATCGACCCCCAGTAACAAAAGCAGCTGTGCTTCACACTTGTCCCCTGCCCTCCTACTGGGTTGGCCCGACAAAATTGCCAGGGCTGTGTTGAATTCCCAGTCCAGCCCTGCCTATCGGGCCCTTATTCATGTCCCATACACTGATCGATTTTTGAACAATGGCTGTAAAAACCATCACGGTAATCCATGTCAGTGATGCATTCAGATGCTCAGTCCATCACCACCCCCTTTTGTACCGCTTTTGGCCGCCATAAGTGTGGCAGGGTATGCTCAGACGTGAGTCCCTTGCTCACTTTGCCACTGGATTGAAGCAAGCCGGGCTGAAGACGGCTGGAGTGCCAGAAACCGGTCCTCGGAAGCTTGTTTCCGGTCCAGGGAAGACATGGCTTGGCAGTTCGAGCTGGACTGTTCCCATGAGGCACCCGGTCAGACTGATTTGCATATAGCCATGTCTGAACTGGGGTGGCAGAGTGGGCTAAAGAACGGTGATGGATTAAACCCAGATCTTTTGACTGGGTGTGAGTGTTTGATTGATTCAGATGCTCCATCCATCACCACCCCCTTTTGTACCGCTTTTGGCCGCCATAAGTGTGGCAGGGTATGCTCAGACGTGAGTCCCTTGCTCACTTTGCCACTGGATTCAAGCAAGCTGGGAAGAAGACGGCTGGAATGCCAGAAACCGGTCCTCGGAAGCTTGTTTCCGGTCCAGGGAAGACATGGCTTGGCAGTTCGGGCTGGACTGTTCCCATGAGGCACAGGGTCAGACTGATTTGCATATAGCCATGTCTGAACTGGGGTGGCAGAGTGGGCTAAAGAACGGTGATGGATTAAACCCAGATCTTTTGACTGGGTGAGAGTGTTTGATTGTATCAGATGCTCCGTCCATCACCACCCCTTTTTGTACCGCTTTTGGCCACCATAAGTGTGGCAGGGTATTTTCAGACGTGAGTCCCTTGCTCACTTTGCCACTGGATTCAAGCAAGCCGGGCTGAAGACGGCTGGAATGCCAGAAACCGGTCCTCGGAAGCTTGTTTCCGGTCCAGGGAAGACATGGCTTGGCAGTTCCGGCTGGACTGTTCCCATGAGGCACAGGGTCAGACTGATTTGCATATAGCCATGTCTGAACTGGGGTGGCAGAGTGGGCTAAAGAACGGTGATGGATTAAACCCAGATCTTTTGACTGGGTGATAGTGTTTGATTGATTCAGATGCTCCGTCTATCACCACCCCCTTTTGTACCGCTTTTGGCCACCATAAGTGTGGCAGGGTATGCTCAGACGTGAGTCCCTTGCTCACTTTGCCACTGGATTGAAGCAAGCCGTGCTGAAGACGGCTGGAATGCCAGAAACCGGTCCTCAGAAGCTTGTTTCCGGTCCAGGGAAGGCATGGCTTGGCAGTTCGGGCTGGACTGTTCCCATGAGGCACAGGGTCAGACTGATTTGCATATAGCCATGTCTGAACTGGGGTGGCAGAGTGGGCTAAAGAACAGTGATGGATTAAACCCAGATCTTTTGACTGGGTGTGAGTGTTTGATTGATTCAGATGCTCCGTCCATCACCACCCCCTTTTGTACTGCAATCTTTGTGTACAGCACATTAATCTTGTATTCTGTGCACTCACGAGTCACTTTTACGCTTGTGTGTGTCTGTGTGTTCAGCTGGTGGGTGGATGTTTATAACAGGCCACGATTGAGACCTTTGGTGCTGAAGCTGATGGCAGTGCCAGTTCCTCACTGTGCCTATCAGTGTGTCATAAAGGAGTTCAGAATACATATGTTCTTTAAATCATCACCTTTGTGCAGTTCACACAGAGAAATTGAGACATAGCCAGGTTTAATTATGATTCTATGCTCAGGTCTTTGCAAGAGCTACAAAGCTGCCAAAAGAATGACAAGGAGGAAGTAAAAGAAACTTCAGTTCTTACAGGTGGGTGGGTGTGCTGTGTGCGTGAGGGAGGTGTTGTAGTGATGGAAATGCAAGGAAGTAGATGAAGAAAAGAGAATGCTGAAGAGGACGAGATAAGGTGTAAGGCATGCATATAGAGGATTTCAGACAATTGTGTGGGAAAGAGTGTGTCTAACAGAGAGACTGCAGAGGAAGGTGGTGTGAAGGAAAGAACATAGGCGCCCAATCTGGAGAGGTGTGGTGCAGTGGCCAGGGCGGCTGACTTCGAAGCACAGGGTTCACGGTTTGATCCCTGGCACCGGGGGCAGCTCAGCTCAGCCCATGTGACTCTGGGCAATAGCTCACTTAATTTCCACAACGGCCCCCAGCGCCTTGAGACCCTTAAGGGTGAGTAGTTTGCGCTTTACAAATACGGATTTACATTTACATTTTACCAAGTCACTCTGAAGAACACTACCCTTTCCAGAGACCTTATTGTTTAATTTACAATGATGTTTGCAGAGTTGAAACATTTTCAAACATTTTCAATTATAAATATTCCCTACATAGTTCATTGTGTCTTACTCATTTATATCATACTGCTGACAAGCATTGGCAAAGGCAATGCGTCTGCCTAGTTCTGTGTCCATGCCCGCTTCTATGTGATATGTGTAGATGCAACTTCAAAAACCTCACAAAAAAACATTGCAATACTGGTCAGCTGACACATAATGAAAAGCACAGCATTGTAGTTTTCATGGTTTAAGCTACACCTGTGATTACATGTGCTATGCCTCTTGTAAAGGCTTCTTCTTAGGCCATCCCTCTTTTAGAAACCGCCCCAATGTTTCCATCAAATTCACTCCGGCCAGCTCACATGGGGCGACCGTGTGTCACACAATATCAGCTTCCTTCACACCATCACCAGGTGAGAAGCCGATATCACATGCTGGCGGGGGAAACAAGCTGGAGACCACTGCAAAGGATAAATTTCCAGCTCGTCTTCCGAGGCTTTGAATAGCTGATGTCCATTAACAGATGTGAAAACACCCCAGGACAGCAGCACCAGCCTCAGCAAGCTTTTTATTTTATTCTTTACAGGAGGATATTTGGTGGGAGAATGGGGGACCTCTTAGGTTCTACTTGACACGAGGCCTCGTCACAAGGCCCTCTCCCTTCCAAGGCCACGCTACCTCCTCACAAGGTGATTTTCTTTTTTTTTATTTGGCAGGCCTGTAAACATAAAGCCCAGAGTAGGTTTGTCTGCAGGGTGTGTAGACAAAACATCGAAAACACAAATATCGTGGGACAGAATATCGTGTCAAAAATATCGAGGACAAGAATATCATTAAGGTCATTTCTCATGGGTAAGTACATTTTTAATATATATAACTCCACATATATGTACTTTGACGAGATATATATCTTCAAGGTACTTAGATCTGGAGCTAAGAATAGTAAATGTATACCTATCTATTTGCACTTACCTACTTGATATTCTTCTCCTCAATATTTTTGACACGATATTCTGTCCACACGATATTTGTGTGTTCGATATTCTATCAGTGAACCGGGAAAGACTGATAGGGGACGAGAAAAAACAGACACAGAAGTACTTTTTGGGGAATGGAAATGTGGATAGGAGAGGGCCATTAGAGCCCTCGGAAGAGGGTTTAGAGCCCAGGGGAGAGGGAGTTTTAGGGATGGAGGACATGGCAGACAGAAATGTAAATGTAAATGCCAATTTGTATCGCGCGGAAATCGCTCCAAGGAGCATCTAGGCGCCTAAAAAAGCCCACCAGATGTTAGGTAGTCTCTATGCTTACTTAACCGAGACCCGGATTACACTAGGCTTCTGGCAGTTGTGTCTTGGAGATTAAAGATCCAGGTTTTTAGGTGTTTGCGGAAGTCTGTTTCTTTGTCCAGTAATCTCAGCTGGGGGGGGAGAGTATTCCATGCTTTTGCTCCCAGTACCGCCAGGGATTTGCCCCCTCGAGTTTTAAGTCTCAAACCCGGGACGGTAAGCAGGTTGGCAGTTGAGAAATGCATTTTTAACACTTATGGATTTATACTGGTGTGAACCAATGGGCACTGGATCTGTTTTTATTTATTTCTGTCCTGTGTTGCGCTCCCAGTTGCTGCCTAGAAGCATCAGTGGGGCGGTGGGGGCGAAGGGGCGGGGGGGATCTGGTAAAAAAATAAAATCACCTAATTCCCAGCCAGCCACCGCCGCCTCTCCTGTGTCTTGTCTTGTCCTCTTCCTGGCTTCTTGTGAGAAACAGGGAGCAGGAAGCACCAGGGCTCCCACACTCCCGGCAGCCAATCCCAACATTGCAATGCAGCGTTGTGTTTGGTCTGAGCACCGTGACAGGGCACTCAGCCAGGGGCTGCATGGGTGGGTAATATTTCCCGTTCAGGCGGTAATACAGCCAGCATGGAGAACAGGGAAAGTGTACATGACTGTTTTGGGCGGCCCGAACAAACAGCCATGGTGCATTTAGGAGGGTTGTACCCTCCTCCCCTGCTCTGCAGCCCCATGCCCTCACGCACGCTGCTGCAGCAGGAGGACAAAATAAAATTATAGTAACATAAAGTTATAATTTTATTTTTTATTTTCTTTTACTGTTTCCTGGCAGTGTGGCAACGCTCCTGCGCCTCAACGGAGGAGCCGCCACTGCTGTGTTGACAAGTGTAAAGAGTCTCTGAGGGCATCCATTTGCTGTGTTGACAGTGAAATTCGCTTAGTTGCAACCTGTGTGCCTTCCGGTCAGTTCAGGTCCAGCGTGCGCGGTGAAAAGTCTGAAACAAATTATGTCGGCGGACCTTCTCTGTAACAAATGCTGTTCATTTCACCTCCGCTCCTTCTGTCAGGCTTTTACGGAGCTGCAATAACTTTGACATTTGAGGGTGCGTACGCCAGGGCACAGTGATGCATTTATCTTCTTTTGCTCCATAAAATTACCATTTTCATGTTTGATCAGCAGGGCATTTCAGTTTCAGTGCGGACAGTTGAATAAATCCAAGGCTGAAACATTAAAGCATTTAATATGCTGTAATCTTGATGCACGACTCTCGGCGGGCGCGTTTAACCGTATGGTCTTTGTATTGGTTTAACATCTGCAGCAGCGGGCAGGGGTGGTGGTGACATGTCGCATTGGCGACAAAGGAGCTGTGTCCAGCTGCTGCACATTGTCTTCACAAATAATAAAACGTCAGCGGTGCCAAGGGTCACAAAACATACAGTGACAGAAACGTTGTTGAATTCTGGATCAACTCCAGAGCAGCGGGGTTTGTGAGCGCTGGCGGGCCTACCTGAGAACATTACTACAAGACACAGGAGGCGTGGCTCATGCTTGTGGGACTTTGTTGGAAGCCCAGGAAGAGGTCAGCAAAGGATTGGTCGGAAAACACTATGTTGGCTGGGAGAGTGGCCTAGTTTATAGTAAGCCAGTAAATCCAGAGTGAGGAGTTACTCAGACCCTAGTGATTTCACTAGTACACAGGAACTTCCTGTTGTCACTGGCCTATGAAGGGCCCTTAGCAGGACACTTACGGTTTAGAAAATCTCAGGGCATTTTGGACCCTTTGTTCTATGTGACCCTCAGAAAAATCCCTGGGACGCTGTGAGGACACTTGTGGACGTCTTGCCTGTACCGGCGCTACTTCTTGCCGCTCCCGCTTCGCGGGAGCCACTGCGTAGGAGGACTGCCCACCAACGCTGCCTGTTTGCCCCGTGTTTCCAGTTCATCTGAGGTGCTGAGAGGCTGCAGGGGAGTTGCGCGGCAGGGACTCACTCTCCCAGGAGTCCCTACGTGACCAACCAACATCCACTCAGCGCCCCCTGCGTGCCCCGCCCACAGCCGCCCTCCCACCTACAAAAACTGGTGAGGGACCGTCTTGCGTCTGTGGCCGTCCGGGGCCAACAGGGGCCGGGACGGGCCACCCCCCTAAGCACCAGATCACGGTAAACGCAGACTTTTCCAGATATACTGACCGGGCAAACTGTTGATAATAATATATGTCTAGCTATACACCCATGTCAACTCGCTCTGGAAGATGCATGAGGAGAGGGGGAAACTCTACAATAGGCACCATGGACCAGTTTCTAACCAGGGCAGTTTCTGTTGTGGAGAAGGAGATTATCTTAGCAGAGCGAAGATTATCGCGTGAATATCTTGAACATAAGCGCTCCTCTTTGGGAGCACTGGTACGGGTTACATCTCCCGTTAATATTAACCCAGCGGTACCCATGCTAATCACAACACCAGGCAATACGCAGCCCTGTGCAATCGAGCTCAGGGAAAGTCCTGAAAATCTTGACATTCTACCCGACCCTGAGGTGGTAAATAGGAGCCCAAGTAGTGCTGCTGTGGTGCCGGATCAGTAGTAAAATCGCCCATTCTACCCACGATAGTGATACATGAAGCACCTACACGACAACAATTACTAGCCTCCCCGGTAAACTCAAACTGTGTAGCATCAAAAAGGAAAAGACCAGCTACTCCGTGCAAGGGCCATAGAACAAAAGCTTTCAAAAGAATACGGAGAAACTATGCGAAAGAGGGCGTTTCTTGTAAAATCATAGGGACTGAGACTAAGAAAGGAGGCGACCAACGAGAGGTGGATTCTCCAAATGTCCAGGTCAGTTGCCAATTTGATACTGACCAGGTTAATCGCTTAAAAGATCCATCCGTAGACAAACCCTTGATGGAACAGATCCAACATTTAATGTCAACTCTGATTCTTCCTGTGATCGAAAGACTGAAAGGGCTTTCGGATCGCCTGGACAAATTCGAACAAGTCTCACTAGATAATTTTTTTCGCACTAAAATCGTTAGTTAAATTGCACACAAAAATCGGGGCTGATGTGCCAAGGGGAGAATCAAGCCCGATAACTACAAATCCATCCGAGCAAATCCGACAACCAAGGAAAGAGAAGGCTTCGACCCAGAAAAAAGGCCCTGTTGTACAGGGGGGATCTCCACCGGCCCCTCTTGGGGCATTGCAAAATACTGCAGGGATACAAACTGCTGCCCCTCCAAGACCAGCACCACGCAAAGGGAAACCTGATCCCGCAATAAGTATGAAAGTGCCTACAATCACTGAAACTTTAAGGGCACTGAGAACTGATGAAGGGGCAGGCACCACCAATTGCAGTGCCAACTGTGCTAGCGGAAACAACAAAACTAACAACGTAAAGGAACCAGTACCCGATTGTAACATAGGTCCAACAGGGCCAAAACATGTTCCAAATGCTGACCTTCCTCCTGGCTGCCAACCGTACGTGGTAGTCCTCACTGGGGTTCCTCCTTTGAAACAAGATAGGAAGGAGTCCTATGATGAACTTAAAAACAAGACCTTGTATTGGCTTAGAGAAAATAGACCTCTACACCATACTATTAATTGTCAGGTTATACACGTTAGAAGAGTTAATTGGTTGGGCACTAGACCAAAGGATATAAGGGGGAATTGCATTTTGGTCAATTTTAAAGATCCTTCAGTAGCCCACCGTGTGTATAGCCAAGAACAACGGAGAGGATATTCAGGAATTGGAACTTGTGATCTTAGTTACTTCTACCCAAAGCAAATAATGCCAAGCAATAGAGGTCTTCCCCACGAGGTCATGAGGAGTAGTAGGTATTCGTTTTTGGATCCCCCAACACCGGGTGGTGGAATGCCGTCGCAGAATATGGGTGTGGACACAAACTGGTCATGGTGGGGCTGTTGACAAGATGGAAAGTCCCAAGTCGGGGAAAAGCTTTTCTCTCCGCTTAATGAAGCTTTGCCGGGCCGGTGTGTTAGATCATGTATAGTGGCTCCTGAAACTGAAACTAACAAAACCCAATGGGTTGGTTTATCACCTGCTAGGATTGCTGGAGAACGCCCAAGGGGGGCATCTGTAGATGTGTTTACTGTCTCGGATGAAAATGTGCCTTCCCCAGCATGTATGGAAGGCCAAGAATTAGTTATTAGTAATGTGTCCTCGGTTCGACCAATCAGGGGGGAACTACCAAATGTCTACATGGTCATGAATGACTCTCCTAGTAACACAGAATCATTTAAAACGATGTCGGAAGTAAAAATTTTGTCATGGAACATTGCAGGGGTAACGAGAAATCTTTGTGATAGTATCTGGAGTTATTTCATGGAAGAGCATGATATCATACTCTTACAAGAAACCTGGGCAATTTACATGATCCATAGACTTTGTTACAAGGCTTTTCACTGTGGGGCAATTCCGTCTACAAGAGGTAGACCGTCAGGGGGTTTAATAATTTGGATAAGAATAACCCTGAATGTTGTTGTCCTGCCTCTTTGCCTCCCTTCTAATGAGCTGCTTGGGGTAAAAGTGATTACGAAGGAAATGGGGGTCGTGTACATTATAAATATTTACAACAGGCCCAACCCACATAACAAGGAATCCCTGGTTGTAGAACAGTTGAGTTCGTATTTGGACAAACTAGAATCAAACCCTCAAGTTATAATAGGTGGGGATTTTAACTGTCAATTCGAACCTGTACTGGGGCTTGAAAATCTACTAGAAGATGAAGACAGGGCCCATAGTATCCCCACACTAGATAGTGTGAAAACAGTCAAAAGCTCAGTGGCAGCTATACAGATCTTTGAACTAGCCGTGTCCAATGAGTTAAGGGCCTGTAATGGTCGATTTGATTCCGATAAACCTGCAATTTACACATACAGCAAGGGAACCTCTAAATCACTCATTGACTTTATGCTGGTTACTACTAATCTGTGGTATCTACTGTTGGACTTCCGAGATGAGAATAGGCCTGAAAGCGACCATTTTCCATTACAACTGGGGTTACATTCTAATTTATTTTTGAAACCGCTTGCCGAACTAGAGCCTACAAGGGAGGCGGGTGATGTTGAGGTCTCCAATAATAGAAGAGCTGTAAAGTGGCCTTACATCCTAGCGAAAAAAGAGACACTGGCTGGTATTTATAATACCTTTTCAGACACAATCTCCTTATATCATAATTTGTGTCTGGGCTCCCAGGAAGTCCTCAACATGCACTACCATTTGGTAGAATCCCTAATCCCTCTTCTGAGTAAAACATGTAGTAAAGATAAGTGTAGGCAGCTTGAATTAGAAACCCCATGGTATAATAAACAGTGTCGCCTAGCGAAAGGTAATTTAATTAAAGCTGTCAAGTCTAAGGATCAGATGCAGATAAGAGAGTGCAGACAAGAGTACAATCACTCTCTCTCCCGGGCAAAAAAAGAATGGGAAAAGATCTCTTAAATGCAGCTAGGAAGCATGACCAAAGCACCTTCTGGAGTCTGATATCTAAAAAAAATAAAATAGGTCGTTCCAATATTGACTATTATCTCGACGAGGAAATATGGTGTGACCATTTCCTTAAGTTATACGACTCGGAAGATGTGTGTTTGGGTTCCAATGAACAGGGAAATAGCCTGCCCTTGTGTATTGGTCTTCCCCAATTCAGCGAAGAAGAGACCCTACGTGCAATACACGCCACTAAGGCGGGTAAGGCACCAGGCCCTGATAAATTGCCCGGGGATTTATTTACCCATAACACTGAAGTATGGTGCCCATACATCATTTTTTTGTGCAATTCAATACTGGCAGGGACCTCGATCCCCGAGACGTGGAAGGGGGCGGAAATAGTTACTATTTTTAAAAAAGGGGACCGTTATAATCCAGCCAATTACAGACCGATTAGTCTAATTGACATTTTACTGAAAATTTTTGCCAGGCATATTTTAAATTGACTTTTAGGTTGGATGGAGGAAACTAAAATCCTCTCCAAATATCAAGTGGGGTTTAGAGTCAAGACAAGTACTGTTGACCAGGTGTTTAGGTTTATGTGCATCTGCTGGAAATACGTACAAATAAAGAAGGGTAGCCTTTACGTAGCATTTATGGATCTACGTGCAGCGTTCGATCTTGTTCCACGCTCCCTTCTTTGGGATACCCTGAGGAAAATGGGTGTTCCGGGCGAATTGTTAACAATCCTCATAAAGCTACATACAGATAATTTTGCAAAAGTAAGGTGGGGAAGAAATGGAGAATTGACTAAGGTTATTCCAGTAAAAAGGGGGGTACGACAAGGGTGCGTGCTGGCCCCCACCCTTTTCTCCTTATTTGTGAATGACATCCCACCCCTTCTGGCACAATGTAACCACGATTCCCCGAAATTGGGCAATGAGGCAATCACAGCATTGTTATTTGCCGATGACACCATTCTAATATCCCAAACCCCTAAAGGACTACAACATTTAGTAAATCAATTCTATAGTTACTGCGAAGTAAAGGGGCTAGAAATTAATTCCTCAAAGACTAAGTATATGGCCATTAATCCCCCAAAAACTTTTAAGAAGAACCTAGTCCTAAAAAACACACAATTAGAGTATGTGGAGTTCTTTGACTACCTGGGCATTAGGCTAGATAGCAAAATATCCTGGAAGAACCAATTAGAAAAAAGCAGGCTGATATATAAACATAGTTCCCTTCCTATTTTAAAAATTCACGGAGGGAGTGCTTCCAAAGCCATAACCCCGGCGATGGAAGTATTCAAAGCTAAAGCTCAATCCGCAGCTCTATACGGGGCAGAGATATGGGGACCATATTCAAAAAAGACTTTTGACATTGATGAAAATGCGTTCTTTAGGCGCTTGTTGAGATTACCCCTAAGAACGCCCCTAACTCCTGTATATCTGGATAATAATATAAAACGTACAGATCTATTATGTTGTTTAAGGCCATTGCTTTACTGGGTAAGATTATGGTCTACCCCGGAACTCGTTGACTATAGACTTGGATTACTGGAAATCAAGGAATTGGATACATTTAATTTAATTAAATGGTTGAGACACATATCAACTTGGTTCACCAAAATAGGATTATCACATTTTTGGAATAACCCACTGGCACTGACAACTAACTGTAAAGAACAGGCAAAAGCTGCTTTTTGGTCTTATGTTAATAGTGGATATTTACATGATTGTGGTATCGGTTCCTTAACTTTGAAGTTTTTGCAATTTAAGGATTTACCCATGTTCGAGCAGTTTATGGATGAAATTGAGCCACCATTGGCTAAAACTGTATATTTACAATATAGATATGGAGTTTTACAAATAAATGCAAACACCTGTAGGTGGGGACAAAGCACAGGAAATGAGTTGTATATTTGTAAATTGTGTGATCTCAAACATAAAGAAGATGAGGCCCATATCCTCTTCTTTTGCCCGGTGTACAAATACCCACGCATGAAATGGATTTAACCTCTTTGCAAAAATTTGGGCTTAAGATCTTACAAAGAGGCAGAGAGGATACTTAAATCTACAACCTCTCAGCTGGTAGCTTTTGGAGTCAGTAGGTACCTCCTCAGTGTCTGCTTGATTAGGAAGAAATTTGGGGTCAAAATATAGGAGTTGATACCCCGCAGCCCTGATTTCTATAGGAAATCTTTTAAACTTATAAATTTTACAAAAAAAGAAAAAATATGCTTTTTAATTTACTGGCTTTTTTAATTATTTATAGAATGTAGATATGTTTTTAAATCTGGTTCTGTAATTGACTATTGATTGTATTTGGTATGTTAAATATTTACAGTGAATTAGTAATGTATTTCCACTTTTAGTGTATATATCCCTTGACGATACTTCCCTTGATGTACTACAGATGTAGTTATTGTACTTTTAGTGATCATGTTTTTTTTGTAAGTGAATGTATTTTTAAAATGTTTTATGGCTTCAAGACAAAAATGTCGAAATAAAGCTTTACAATAACAACTATTGGCCAGGGATGCGCAGAGACACAGAGCTGTTCTGATGACCGAGTCCCGCGTACTAGAGTAGTGGTAAAACAACAGGGAGGACCAAGGCACTGTTAATGCCTCTACCAGTTGTAGGTGTTCAATTTCAGTTGGTGGGAATAGACATAATTGATCCATTTAACTCCACCTTCACAGTCAAGCAACACGTTTTTCAAGGGTGTGGTAGACCATGCCACCAGATACCCAAAGGTTGTACCTTTGAGGAGCATGACTGCACGATTGGTAGCAAGAGCCATCCTTGGGATTTTTTCCAGGGACCGATTTACAAGAATGGTAATTTTTGACTGTTTAAGTTTAAGTTTAAGTTTATTTGTACAGTTAATTAAAACCAATGCAGTGCAGTTACAAAGTATAAGCAAAGATAAAACGCAGTATAAAACAGATGTGTTGTAAAACCAGCCTAGCGTGAACAATACTGTACTATTCATCCTAGTTGTAAACATGTTTAGCCTTTCATGTGTCCCACAAGCATTTTTGACAGTAATCTAATTACGGTATTAAAACAGGTTAAAAAATGTTTTTTTTTTTTTATTTAGCTTTTTGTTTGGTTTTAAAACAGTTTAAGAATCAAGTCCAGGGTTTTTTTTTTCCACTACCTTTAGAAATTTTACAAGGCTACAGTTCAGCTGAGGGTTCTGAGACGAGAAACAGGTAAGTGCTGCACTCCTTCGTGTGCGAGTCCCGTGTCGGATGAAATGGCGTTTCAAGAGGAGTTTCCACTCTTCTAGCATTTTCTCGCAGGAGCATAACAGATGGAGCATATCTTCTTGCATTACACCACATAGTCGGCATAGTGTGCCTGCTTTCTCTTTTTGCCAATGTGGAAGATGCCGAATACAGGGTAAAAGTCCTAACCTGTACCGTAAGAAGCACATTTTGGTCGTTTTGGCGTAGCCCAGACCAAGATAGAGCTGGGGAGCTTTTGCCGAATATGAGTTCAGGATCATCCAAGCGTGAGATCTTTTTGAGAAGTCTGCTTTATCTTGGACCCACGACTGTTGTTTAATCGACTTCTTGGTCAGTTTTTTAAGCGTTTTGTGATTTGTGGAGGAAGTCCAGAGCTGTTCCAGCCCGGTATTTACAAGACTTTTTGCTAAGTATTTTGCAGCTAGTGAAGTCGGAGAGTGCTCTAACTCCCTCCACAGATATTCGTTCAAGGTTCCTTCAGCGGATTTCCTCACTTTGTCCCATGAACAAATGTAGGCCCCCTGTCGTGCCGGGAGCTGTTGCTGAATTCCAAACTCCATCCTGATCTGTGATGGAGAGGTTCGCTTAGGGAGGCTGAAGATGATTCTATATGCGGATACAATTGTGCTGTCAAGTGTTGTTGCATCTCTGCCACGCTGCACCTCGCTCCCGTAAGTTAATGTGGGCAGCAGTTTGGCACGAATAACTTGTAAAAAAGGTGTTAAAGATGGGCCAGAGAGCTTGTTGTTCAGTGTTTTTAAGGCGATTGCCAATGCAAGTCCTTTGCCTCTGATGCTAGACCTTCTGCACACTGAATCGACCTCCGTTGTCAATCTGCACGCCTAGATATTTATATGTCGACGTGCCTTTAATGCGCGAGTTGTTCCAGAACCACGAAAAAAGTTTCTTTTTTCTTTTGCCGATGGTCATAGTTTGGGTTTTCTCGAGGTTTACTCTTAGGTCGTTTGACTTGGAGTAGCTCTGTGTGATGTTCAAAAGATTTTGAAGCCCTGCTTTGGTGTGGCTTATTAGGATTATGTCGTCCGCGTATAAGAGGCATGGTAGGTTAAGCCCTCCTAGTTTGGGAGAATGTGAATTACAGCTGTTCAAAATTGGAGCCAGATCGCCCAAATACAGATTAAACAGTGTGGGGGCCAAGACGCAGCCCTGCTTGAGGCCGTTGTTGGTCTGTATGCGCCTTGACAACAGTGAGCCATCCCCCACCTTTATCTGTATCCAAGCCTCATTGTGTAAGTTTATTAACAAGTCCAACAGTGGTTTTGCGATCCCCCAGCCATTTAGTTTTGACCATAACAGGTTACGGTTGATGTTATCAAAAGCCGCCTTATAATCTATGTAGCAGAGGTGTAGGGGCAGTTTTTTTGTCTCTGCCTTGTAAATTAGCATGCCCATAGTTAGTATATTGGTCATTGTGCCCACAGATTTGACAAAACCTGTTTGTTTGACCGGTATCAGGGAATTTGTTTTGGACCATGCCTGTAGTTCTTCCAGCAGAAGACCTGCGAAGTACTTTGCCTCATTGTCAATTAGGGCACTAGCCGGTAGTTTTGAGGGAGAGCCCTATCCCCTGCCTTGTATATTGGTGTGATGATGGAGCCCTTCCAAAAGCCTGGCAAGATGTTCGAGTTCCTGATTTTAAAAAAAAGGGGTTCGAGAGCTGCTGCCCAGTAACCCGCATCTTGTTTGAAGAGGATCGGTGGGATCCCGTTTGGTCCCGGAGCTCTTTCCCTTCTGCCTTTTTTGATTTTGCATTTGATGTTGTGTTGCAGTAATGGGCACTCAGTTGTTTCATGACTGTCTTTATTATGTGAGCACAATTGTGTTTGTTGCGCATTATCAACTTTATAATCTGTTATGATCTTAGGGTTGAATTAGACCCGATTATTGGGTAGGTCTTGATTGAAGTGCTTACCAAGGTAGAGTGCCCATGTTTCTTCTGTAATGTTAGATGAAACCCCCCAGGTTTGCTGAACGCGTTACGGAGTTGACGGTTTTCCAGAACCTTGCCCCGTCGTTCTGTTTGATGTCTGCATGGAGTCTAGCCCACAAGTTCTCCTCCTTTGTTTTGTTTGCTTCCCATTTCAATTTTCTTAGTGAAGATTTCAATATCTGAAGATGGTTATGTTTTGCTTTTTCTTTAGGTTTCAGCTGAATTTCTCTCATTAAACGGGAAATCGATGTTTTTGTTTCCTTAATTTTTTCTCTATATTCTCGAAAGAGGTTATCCAAATTGCTATGCTTTGCCGACGCCTTGGGCCTTGTTGCGTAATCCGACAGGGAAGTTGTAAATTGTTCCCATTTTATGATTTTGTTTGGGCCAGTGCGCTCCGTGAAGTGATGTTTTGCCCTTTTTATCAAAGTTTCGCCCATCGCTGCCAAGTACTTAATTTTTGTAAAGTTAACAGTGTGGATAGACGCTTTTGGGGCATTTGATCGCTCTAATGTGGGTCTCACAATGTCCACAACTATTTCCTGAGGGCAATTTTTGACTGGGGAGCCAACTTCATCTCCTCTTACATGAGAGAGATGTAGGGGAAGCTGGAATGAAATATAACTTCACAGCATACCACCCACAAACCAAATGGTTTGGTGAAACGGTTTAGACACTGACGAACATGATGGTAACTCTGCTAGAGAACCTCAGGAGGAAGTAGGATCTTCTCCTGCCATGTCTCATGTTTGCCTACTGAGAGATTCCATTGGATGAGGGGGTTGGGTTCAGTCCCTTTTCGCTTCTGTATCAACACTGGGTGTGCGGTACACTTACCTTAGAGAAAGATAAGAAAGAGACTCAAAGTCTCCAAGGAAGAATGTAGTGGACTATGTGATGGGCCTTAGGACATTGAAAGCACAATACATGCGTCAGGCAAATAAAAACCTTTAGGGAAGTCGAGCGATGAGGAAGAAATGAAACGACAAGAAAGCTATGCCTACTGGGTAGCTGAAAGGTCAGGAGGTGTTAGTGCTAATGCCTATTTGTCCCAGGACTTTGTAGGACAAATAGTATGGGCCATACAAGGGAGTTCAGAAGATTTCTGAGGGTAACTACTTGGTGGACACAGGTGACACAAGGGAACCCAATAGGGTGTTGCATGTAATCAGGCTGAAGCCTTACTTCCGGAGGCATTTTACAGTAATTGTCAAGCTATAGAACAGGAAGGCAGTCAACCTCTTCCTTACTTTCTGCATTGTGACATGAAGGATGGCACTGTGGAAGGGATTCAGTTAGCCTCTAAGTTAAAACGTGAGCAGCAGAGGGAATGTAAACAGGTGCTGGGACAGTTTTCCAACCTCTTCCTGTTGGCTTCAGTGTTGACACCTGTCTGTGTCCAATCATAGATACAGGAGATTGTCTGCCAGTGAAGGGCAGGATGTACAGAATCTGTGACTGGGTTCAGGGATTCATTGAGGCGTAACATACCAAAATGTTGGGCCTGGAGGTCATTGAGAGATCTTATTGTTCCAGGTCTAGCCCAGTGGTTTTAGTACCAAAGCAAGTGTTTACTGAATTACAGTTCTATGCTGACTAATGAGCTCCCTATGAGGTAATCAAGACTGATGCCCATCTAATCCCAAGAGGAGCGAATGAGTCTGTGGATTGGTTAGATGCTGCACAGTACTTAAGCACCTTGGATCTAACCCATTGATTTGTCAGATCACTTTAGCACCAGATGCTAAGGGGAAGACTGCATCTTCTACAACAGATGGGCTGTATCAGTTCAAGGCAATACCCTTTGGTTAGAAGAATGCTCTAGCCACTTTTCAGCACCTGGTGAACCATGTTTTTGCAGGGCTGGGAGTGGAGCCAGTGATTGCCAGCACTCAGCACCAGCACTTACTTGTGAACACCGGCAATCATGACAGCCTGCCACATGGTGGCTGTGTTTGTCTTGTTTAGAGGTGAGCACAACAGTTGTCTATTAGTTCACATTACTCATTTCTGCTACCCAGGCAATTCTAATGGCTTTTTGGCCCTGTAATAGTCTGAACTGTCACACTTGTAGGAGTATGGTAGTTATTACCATACTCCTACAAGTTGGTACTGTCACTGTCAAGGGCAATGGGTGATGCAGGCTACAGTGGCCTCCTAAAGAGGGCCCTGCACTTATTTCATTTGACAAATTAAGTACCAGTTGGAGTTCTTTGTGCCCTTCCTGAATGACATAGCAGTGTTCAGCAATTCAGGTGTTGGCTAGGATACAGGAGGCAAAACTGTCCATCAAGGCAACCAAGTGTCAGTCCTCTATATTCTACTTTGGTCATGAGATGGGGAACGGGAAGATTAACCCAGTGCATGGGAAGATTCAGTCTGTAATGGAGAGGAAAGTGCCTACTACTCAGACTGAAGCGAGAGCCTTTTTTTTACTCACCGGGTATTACAGGAACTTTGTGGTGAACTACAGAAGTATAGTTGCCGCATTAACTGCTTTGACTTCCAAGAAGCAGCCTAGAAAAGTGATGAGGCCTGAGGAGGGTCAGAAAGAATTTGAGGATCTGTAGAGGTCACCATGCACTGCACCTGTACTGAAAGCACCGGATTACAGTCAACTTTTTATTTTACAGACAGATGCCTCTGACAATGGAGTTGAAGTGTTGTTAGCTCAACAGAGTGACAAAGGTAGAGAGCATACAGTAGCCTTTATTAGTAGGGGCTTCTAGAACTGGGTGGCTATTCAGAAGGATTGCTTTACCATAGCCTTGCGTAAATTCTGCCCTTATTTGTTTGCCACTAAGTTTTTGGTGCCAAAGGATCACAAGCCACTGAAATGGTTGATGGCTATGAAGGGAGAGAATCCCAAGATGTTGAGATGGTCTATTACTTTGCAAGGGATAGATTTTGTGCTTGAGCACAGAGCCGACTTGAGCAATAGGAATATTGATGGAGTTTCCCACCTGTTTTCCAGATCTGATCAACCAACCTTTTCAAATTAGAAGTTGGTACGTTGTTGGTATCTAGACCCTTTAGCTGAGGCGAGGTAACAGGCAGGGATGCCCGCTATCACCTCTGATTTTTGCCTTAGAGCTGGAGCCTCTGGAGGCCTCGATCAGGGTTGATCCAATGGTGTGGTGGAACCCCTCGAAAGGTGGTTGGGAAGAGCAATGACTTGTTCGGTAGCTACTCAGGTTACAGAATTCATTGGGGAAGTCTGTTGTCTTCCTTCTTTTGGGTCCTACATGCTTCCAGCACAATGTGAGGCCCCAATTGAATTAGTAGGTTTAAATAACTTGGAATATTCATGGCCAGAGATCTCTTATTTTAGAATGCAACCTCACCCCTCAACTAGAACATCTTAGATTGGATATGACGCAAAGGCATACCCTCCCTCTATACTTACAGAGAAGAGTGGCTCTATATAAAATGATGACCCTCCTAAGGTTTCTCTATGTTTTGCCAAATATTCCTTATTCCATCTCTCCGATCCTCTTCAAACAGGTAGATCAGGAGCTCCGCACGTTACTATTGCAGGAAGGCATGCCTCAAATTGCTCTTAAGAAGCTCCAGAGATGGCGGCTTAGCAATCCCAGATATCAAAAAGTACTATTGAGCCTCGCAACTTCTGGTGATTAATGATTCGATATACTCAGGCTGGGATGAACCAGCCTATAGGCTACATGGAGATGCGATGCCAAGTAATAACTACGGAACCATTCTAAACACTCATAGGGGAAGAGAGGGCCTCCCTATACATAGTATCACTGTGGTGAATGTTGGACCAAAGCTGAAATATACGTGGGAGAGAGAGATGCGCTGACAGCCATGACTCGCCTCTGGCACAGTGATAGACAGGCAGAGGTCTCCAACCTGATCGGCTTCTCAAGATGGGCAAAAATAGGTATTGAGCATCTTGGGGATATATGGAGGAATCAAGCCTTTATTTCTTTAAATACCCCAAAGCAAGAATTTGATTTACCAGACTCCCAGACACTCCTCTACCACCAGCTGGGGCACGCCCTTAGGATACAAGAAGGAACGAGCCTGCCTGATTCCTCCATTCTAGAATACTGCCTGTTAGCTGACCTGGTCCCACACAGGGGTGTCTTAGTGATCAATAAAAAATAAATCAATAACTCCCCTGATCCACTGGGCCCCCTAAGGCTGACCTGGGCAGATGATCTGGACGAAATAGCGGATGAGGAATAGGTGGAGGTACTTCAAGGCCCGCCAGGTCATAGCGATTTGAGCATGGTTTAGGGTATTACAACTCAAGATTCTTCATGGAACATACTACTGTTAGAAATGGGATTTCTGGTTGGCTGAGGCTTGCGTCAAAGCCAGGCAGAAACCATCACTCTAGTCAGGGCAAGGGAGTTACTCGCCGAAGATAAACCCTGCTCACCCCCTTGGTAGCTTGGCACGAGCAGTCAGGCTTATCCTGGAGGCAATGTGTAAAGCGTTTGTGCAACACACACACATAGCAGCAACATACTAGGCGCACCACAAAAGGAACTCCGCACAAGGTTATATAAAAATAGCCTTTGTATTGTCATGAACACATTAGAAGCATAATCACACATTTACACTGTGCCAACTGGCACTAGGCAATATTCACAGGGGAATTATTTATTTATTTACTTAGGAGTTTTATATAGCGCTAGCCAGGCCCGAGGGTATCGGAGCAGTTTACAACAAAAATAATGGTGAAATCAGTCAAAGAAAAACAATATAATACAATTGAGTCATGGCGAATCAACAGTTTGAGAATGTAATATCACATTCTTGTCATAAAAATGCATTGTATGTGAGTCATAGCTAACTTGATTTGAGTAAGGACCTATTTCTAGAGCGGAGGTCTAGGTACCGAACGGATGGTAGGTGACGTAGAAGTCTTGATGCTCGGGTGGCTGAGTGCTGCGGAGTGCAGGAGTTTGCGCTTGACGAGCGGCTATCCAATCGAAAGGGATCAGCTGAGAAAGAGGCCTTTGAGTTGTCTTTTGAAATTTACAAAGGAGGGGTTGGTCCTGATATGGACTGGGATGGAGTTCCAGATTTTTGGCGCATTTCCAGAGAAGGATTGAGATGCGTTTTTTTGTTTGTGAGTTCTCGGAGGGATGAGGAGTAAAGTGTTTCTACTCCTGAGGCTCCTTGTCTGGCCTGCTTTTTTGAGTTTTGCGGCCAGGTAAGCGGGTTTTCCGGTGTGTAGGGCTTTGTGCGTGAGACAGGCCGTTCTGAAGTTCGCACGCATTTCTATTGGGAGCCATTTTAGTTCTCTGAGCGCGGGCGAGATGTGTTCAAATTTCTTTACTCCTGTTACCATTCTTGCTGCATTCAGAGTAGTACTGAGGGTTGCCAGGAGGGATTTTGCTGCTCCTGCGACGTTTGCATTCCCATAGCCCAGTCTGGACAGCACTAGGGCTTGAGTAGCTTCTTTGAGGTCATTTGGAGGGATGAAGGGCTTTATTTTGTTGAGCAGTTGAGGAAGGCGTTCTTTGCAGAGCTTTTGATGTGTTTGGTCATGTCTAATTTTGGGTCCAGTATGATTAATAGTGATTTCACTGAGTCAGCTGAGGTGAGAGTGCAGTTAAGAGCATCCAAGGCTTTGAGCCATTCTATGACTTGGGGGTTCTGTTCCTTGTTGGAGATAAGGAGGATTTCTGTTTTGTCTTGGTTGAGTTTCAAGTGATTGAGTGATAGCCAGGGTTGGACTTCTTTTAAAGTGTCGTTTAGTCTTCGGATGTCGTCCACGTAAGAGGTTTCGAGATAGATCTGGGTGTCATCCGCATAGAGGTGGAAGGGGATGTTGGATTTTTTTAGTATGGAGGTGAGGGGCTCTATGTAGATGTTGAAGAGTTGCGGGGAGAGGACCGATCCTTGGGGTACACCCATGTTAACGGGGCGGAGGTCCGACAGGATGTTGTTGATTTTTATCTTTTGGGTGCGATTCCGTAGAAAGGAGGTGAACCACTGTAAGACCACCTCCTCTGCTCCCACCCTTTCTTGTAGTACTTTAATGAGTAGCTTGTGGTCAACCGCGTCGAAGGCTGCCGATAGGTCTAAGAGTATGAGTAGACAGCATTGGTCGTTGTCTAGAGATTTGCGGATGTCATCTATGACGTTCTGGATCGCTGTCTCTGTGCTGCATCCTTTTCTGAAACCCGATTGGTGAGGGTCGAGAAGATTATTGCAGTCCATGTGTTGTGTAAGTTGGAGGAAAGCACATCTTTCCGGGGTTTTGGATAGGAGAGGGAGGTTGGAGATGGGTCTGAATTTGTTCAGATCATTGGCGTCCGAGTCCGGTTTCTTTAGTAGAGGTGTGACTTGTCCGACTTTGAGACAGTCCGGCATGACTCCAGTTCTCAGGGAGCTATTTGTAATCTTGGTCCATATCGGTGCTAGGGTGAGATTGATCTTTTTGGCCAGTTGGGACGGGATGGGGTCCGATACGTGAGTTGAGGGAGTCAAACTAGCAATCGTTCTTGATATCTCAGCTTCAGAGATGGGGTTTTGAAAGATTTCCATTTGTTTGGGTGGTGCTCTGGTGTGGTAGCGTCTGTCTCAATGAGTGTGCTACTGTCCGGGTGGCAGATGTGGATGTCTAGGGAGAGCTCAATCTTTGTGATTTTATCATCGGAGAAATTGGCATAGTTCGCACATAGGACTTTGGAGGCCTGCACAGGCTTTGAGATTTGTTATCTGATGACATTGAAGAGTTCTTTTGGTCTGTTTTTTGCGTTTTCAAGGGCCCTTCAAAAGAAGGACTTTTTCTAGTTTTTTAAAGTTATTTATTATTTTTTAATGTTTTTTTTTATTTACGGTTTTTATTTAAACAACCGTCAGCAAGGTACAAGTAATCTTTCAACCAGCACAGTAAAGTACATTATCATCATAAGCAGGTTAATAATTGCAATCATTAAGTGAGGAGCCATAACAAACAAAGTAGAAAGGCATGAAAATAGCAAAAAAAATACATTACATTCATTCAGCAGTGTTATGATTAGTGATGGAAAAGCATACCGGTTGTGTCGACCCAAGCAACACATCGGGAGAGATTTTACACAGCAGGTATATCAGCTATGGAAGAAAAAAGCACATTAGAAGAGCGCACAGAGCGTATGGGCCTATGAATCGGCAGCAACAGGGTGTTCCAACAAATATGTCTGCAGCGGGCCCCATAGATTGCGGGGTGTGAGGAAAGAGGAAGCAATTCAGCATATGTACAAAATATGTTATTGCCGAAGGATCATATCACCTAACCATTCCTTAAATTTAGGTGCACGGCTCGACCCCAACGGCAGGCCATGCAGCGCTTTGCTAAATCTAGATAAAAGGAGGCAAACTTTCTGTGGGTGACAGGAACATGTGCAGTATAGCCCAGGAGCACAGGGAGTGGTGATTTGGGGATAAAGGTGTAATTCATGGAGTCCCCTGGCCCCCGCAGACACCAGCCCACCCGCCGGACCTACAGCGCCACCGAACTCAACGCACTCAACGCTGGCCGATTCCCGGGTTGCTACCGAACCACCCCAAGACGCACCCACGGACCCTTCTGCTGCCACTCCTGCAAGTTCACCTGCATCCGGCCCTGCACTACACCAGCACCCACCAAGCCGAGCACCAGCAGCAACCACCTAAAGTGCATCCTGCTCAACACCCGCTCCGTACACAGACACGCCGTCGAACTCTGGAACCTGCTCGACACCACATCTCCCGACGTCGTCTTGCTCACGGAAACCTGGATGAACGCCTCCTCAGCGCCCGACATCGCCATCGCCATCCCGGACGGATACAAGATCACCCGGAGGGACCGCGTCAACCAGACGGGAGGAGGCATCGCCATCGTCCGCAGGAACCCCATCCGTATCAAAACCAACACCGACGACGCCCTCACAACCGCCGAACACATGCATTTCCAGATCCACACCGACCCCAAGACCACCCTCAGAGGCACCCTCATCTACAGACCCCCGGGACCACGCACACAATTCAGCGAAGACATCGCAGACTTCGTCAGCCCGCACGCCCTCCCCTCCGCTGACGTCCTCCTCCTCGGGGACCTCAACTTCCACCTGGAGAACAACAACGACTGCAACCCTGCTGGACAACCTCGCCAACCTCGGTCTCAAGCAACTGGTGACCACCCCCACCCACTACGCCGGACACACACTCGACCCTGTCTTCTCATCCAGCAAGGACATCGCCTTCAGCCACACCACCGGACTTCACTGGACGGACCACAGCTGCGTCCACTTCAGCTTCAGAAGGACCACGGTCCACCACCACCAGCAAAAGCTTGCATGCAGAAGCTGGAACAAGATCACAGCCGACCAGCTCGCCGCTTCCCTGAGCCTGAACCCTCCCACCAGCACAACGAACCCCAGCCAGGCCGCCAACAACCTCACGAAGTGGATCAGCAACTGCGCAGGCGACCTCGCCCCTCTGAGGACCCCTCCTAGCAGACCCGGCAGCAAGAAAGCCCCATGGTTCACCGACGAACTCAAGAGCTCCAAGAAGAACTGCAGAGCCCTCGAGAAAGCCTGGCGCAGAGACCCAACACCGGACAACATGACCACCCTCAAGCTCGCCACCCGAAAACACCACCAACTGATCCACGCCACCCTGAAAACCGCATTCAGAGAACGACTGGACAACAACGCACACAACAGCAAGGAACTCTTCAACATTGTTAAAGAGCTCTCCAACCCCAACGCCGGAAACAACGACATCACCCCTTCACAAGACCTCTGCAACTCCCTCGCCTCCTACTTCCACAACAAGATCGCGGACATACACAACAGCTTCAACACTCAACCGACGCACGCCACGCACCATCGGCCCCCACCACCACCCTCCGCGCTTGGACCTCGATCAGCACCGAAGACACCATCTGCACGATGAACTCCATCCACTCTGGATCTCCAACCGACCCCTGCCCTCACCACGTCTTCAACAAGGCCGACTCTGTCATCGCACCCCATCTGCGGGACATCATCAACACCTCCTTCGACACCGCTACATTCCCGGAGAGCTGGAAGCACGCCGAACTCAGCGCTCTACTGAAGAAACCATCAGCAGACCCCACCGAACTCAAAAACTACCGCCCCATCTCGCTCCTCCCGTTTCCGGCCAAAGTCATCGAAAAGACCGTCAACAAGCAGCTGGCCACCTTCCTCGAGACGAACGGATCCCTCGACCTCTCGCAGTCTGGCTTCCGGTCCAACCACAGCACAGAGACCGCCCTCATCGCTGCCACTGATGACATCCGAGCCCTGCTCGACAACGGAGAAACAGCGGCCCTCATCCTCCAGGACCTCTCTGTGGCATTCGACACGGTCTGCCACCGCACCCTAGTGCAGCGCCTCAGCAACATCGGAATCCAGGAGAAGGCACTGGAGTGGATCATCTCCTTCCTCGCAGGAAGGACACAGAGAGTCCGACTCCCCCCGGTCAGATCAGAAGCCACCAAAGTCATCTGCGGCGTTCCTCAAGGCTCCTCGCTCAGCCCAACCCTCTTCAACATCTACATGAGCCCCCTCGCAGCCATCGCACGCCAACACAACCTCAACATCATCTCCTACGCCGACGACACCCAGCTGATCCTTTCCCTCACCAACGACCCCGACACCGCCAGAGCCAACCTACACGAAGGGATGACAGACGTAGCCAAGTGGATGATGAACAGCCGCCTGAAACTGAACTCAGACAAGTCGGAAGTCCTCATCCTGGGATCTTCACCCTCCGCCTGGGATGACTCCTGGTGGCCCCCCGCCCTGGGCAGCGCACCCAAACCAACAGACCACGCACGCAACCTGGGCTTCATCCTGGACTCCTCTCTCTCCATGACCAGACAAGTCAACGCCGTCTCCTCGTCGAGCTTCAACATCCTGCGCATGCTTTGCAAGATCTTCCGGTGGATCCCCACCGAGACCAGGAAGACAGTCACCCAGGCCCTCGTCTCCAGCCGACTGGACTATGGCAACTCCCTCTACGACGGAACCACCGCCAAACTCCAGAAGAGATTCCAGCGGATCCAGAACACCTCAGCAAGACTCATCCTCGACATCCCTCGACACAGCCACATCTCCAGCCACCTGAGAGACCTGCACTGACTTCCGGTCAACAAGAGAATCACCTTCCGTCTCCTCACCCACGCACACAAAGTGTGGCTCACCGGTTAGAGGCGGCAGACCCGAGAGCAGAGGACGGCCCAGGACCAGGGTTCGATTCCCGGCGCGGCAGGTTTCTAGACCAGGGTCAGCGGACTCGATAATTCTCTCGCCTCGGTGCCCACTCTGATCAGCGATCACACTCGGCAACTCTGGGCATTAGCTTGCCTCATCTTCACTAACGGCCCCACCAGACCGCCGGGGATGCCTGGTCTCACCCTGGAGATACCCATTAAGGGACCATCTCTCAGGGAAGCCAGGAAGGGTTTCGCAGCGGTCGAAGCGCCTTGGGACCCTACGGGTAAGTAGTGCGCTATATAAATGCCTATACATACATACATACATACATACATACACAAAGCCTTACACAACAAAGGCCCAAGATACCTCAACAGCCGCCTCAACTTCTACGCTCCCACACGCCAGCTTCGATCGACCGGTCACGCCCTCACCGCCGTCCCCCGCATCCGAAGAGCCACCACAGGAGGAAGGTCCTTCTCCTACCTGGCCGCCAAGACTTGGAACTCACTCCCGACCCACCTCCGCCTGACCCAGGACCACCTCGCCTTCAGGAAGCAGCTCAAGACCTGGCTGTTCGAGCAGTAGCGGACCCCCCCTCCCCAAGCGCCTTGAGACCCTCCGGGTGAGTAGTGCGCTATATAAATGCCTGATTGATCTGATTGATTGATTGATTGATGGAGTCCAGGGCCTCGAGAACTTGTTGCCGGTAGTCATACACCCCAGGGCAGGACCAAGCTAAAGGCAGGAAGTCTGCCTGTTCCGCCCGACATCTAGCACACCTTTCTGACTCACGCAGGCCATATCTGTGTAGCTGAGCTGGGGTATAATACCTGCGCTGGAGAAATCTGTAATGAATAATACGCAGACGACTATTCGACGAGACCTGTTCGGTCTGCTGGCAGCAGAAGGACCATTGTTCATCAGTTAACTCCTGGCCCAAGTCTGCCCCCATCTAACTCAGGAGGTACAAGGCGGGTAGTCGGTATCTACATACAGTGACCGGTAAAGCGTGGATACTAAGTGGGAAGCGGGATCTGCCTGTAAAAGGTGATGCAAAGGTGCCAAGGTGGCCGGTTCAGAGGGGAACGTGGAGTAGCAAGCCCGCACACCATGCCTAAGTCGTGCATACAGAAAGGTGTCCATGGTAGACGGTTGGGGATCATGACATAACTGCTGAAGAGTACAGAACTTACCCTTAACATAGAGATCCCCCCAGGTGTGAATATTATGAGTATGTGCCATGTTTCTAAATATACCTTCCTGTAGCAGCACCATATCAGGGTGGTAAGTCAGTGTAGGAAGAGGGGACTATACATTAGGTGATGCCGTGTGTACCAGAATGCGGGCCCAATCATTTTTTGTGCAGTCCATTGAGGTCGAATCCTTCCCCCGGGGTTCTGCACTGGAGAGTATAACACCATCCAATGTGTTCGGGTCTGAGAGCCAATGTTCAGTGGCGACTTGAGGGGTGGAACCTTAACCAGTAATGAACTTACGTTATATAACTCAAAGTTCGGATTGTCCAAACCCCCCGGTTCGTATGGTCGTGTCAGTGTGTCCCATTGGATGCGGGGCTGCTTACCGCCCCAGACAAGCCTAATCAATTCTGACCCGAGAGTATTAAAAAAATTATGCCCGGGGTCGTAGGGAATATTGAGGAATAAGTAAAGGAACTTCGGTAGTATAGCCATTTTTATATGAGATATACAACCAGCCATGGTCAGAGGCAGCACTATCCAACGCCCGGTCGATACAGCCAGTGATATGCTCTATAGCACAACCATAGTTAAGGCGCATAAGTTTGTCGCGGTTTGCCATGAGCCCATGACCCGTATTCCCAGATACTTGACCTCATTGTCACACCACTCAATAGGATAGTCTATCTCAAAGGGGATGGCAGCACTGGTGAGCGGGAAGATTTGTGATTTCGTCCAATTTATATTAATGCCAGAATAGCCACCAAATTTAACGAATTTGCGCATGAGCAGATTCAGATTCTGACTAGGGTCTTTGATATAAAGAGTAACGTCATCCGCATAGAGGGATATATGGACAGGACGCAGGAAACAGCGGCGGAGACCCACACGATTGAAATATTGTCTAATTCTGGCCGCCAATGGCTCCATTACCAGGGCAAAGAGGAGTGGGGAGAGGGGGCATCCCTGGCGAGTGCCTCGGGATAGGGAGAAGGATGGTGAGGTGTGCCCATTAATTAAGACTCTGGCCGTAGGTGAAGTATATAACAGTCGAACCCAGGAGAGAAAGCCAATAGGGAGCCCCATGCGCTGTAAAACTCTAAATAAGTAATCCCATTCCACTGAGTCAAAAGCCTAAGAGGCATCTAAGAAAAGTTCTGCAAGTGCTAACTTGGGATCGACTATCTGTAAGATGGAAAACAAGGTACAAAGGTTATGGACGTTGCTCTTCCTGATATGAAACGCGCCTGGTCCGGGAGAACTAATTTATCTAGGAGAATGGACAAATGATTAGCCAACAATTTAGCAAGAATCTTAGTGTCAGTGTTCAATAAGGACAGGGGTCTGTATGAATCACATCGGTCAGCAGATTTAGTCGGCTTCAGCAGTGACGTAATAAGGGCTTCCCTCATCGAGGGCGGAAGAATCCCTGGGCTTCAAGAAAAACTTATTTTAGTATTGGGAGTAGTTGATCAATAATTGATATGTAAAAATTGATGGGTAAGCCGTCCGAACCAGGAGCTCTGCCTGACCTCATATGCATAATGGCATCACGCAGCTCGTCGTCCTCGAATGGTGCAGCCAGGAATTTACGTTGCGTATCTCCTAGCCAGCCTAAGGTAATGTCACCAAAAAACGGGGTGAAGTCTGGGGGAGACGCCTGTTGCTTTTTACACAAATTCATGTAAAAGGAGGTAAATGTTTTAAGTATATCTTGACTATCTCTGTGCCGCACGCCCTCGTAGTCGACCACCTCTAGCACGTAGTTAGAAAATCGAGGCTGTCTAATAGCATTAGTCAAGGCCTGCCCTCTCACCCTCTCCATAGCGGCGAGCAGTGAAGTATTTGCCTCGGAATTTCACCTCACGATTCGCTGTGTCCATGCAGTCTGTACGTTTTTCTCGGAGCAGAGCTCTATGCGTGCCAACCCTATCCCTTCACATGCCAGCCTCAAGACACCGTATCTCAACCTCTAGACGCTGCAAATTGCGTCTGATGTCACAAAGGACCCCAAAAGCTCTTTGACATGCCTATACCCTGGACAGTGACCTGAAAGGCCTCCCACAGTGTGGCCATCTGGTCCACCGAGCCCCTATTTCTGTCGAAAAAATCTTTGATTTCTTCCCGAGCTCAGCTTGAAAGACCTTATCTAGAAGGGTCTTGGGTATCACTTGCCAGCAACGGGGGAGGCCACTGTGTTGGGGAGAGCTATCTCAAGGCACACCGGGGCATGATCAGAATAGGTACGGGCGAAATGAGTAGCAGACTGAATCCAGGGAGTCGTGCCCCGTGAGCAGAGCCAGTAGTCAATGCGGGACCATGTGGCATGACCCGATGTGAATTATGTGCCCTCTCTTCCAGTTGGATGCATGTATCTCCAGGCATCTATGAGCCCATTTTCCTCCAATATCCCTAAGAGAGTGTCGCGTCTAGTAGTGTAATGATGAGGCAAGGGTTTAGAGCGGTCCACTGCAGGGTACAAGGCTGTGTTGAGGTCACCCCCCTAAAGCACATGTGTGGAGCCTTTGTCCAGTATGCGTCCCCACAAAGTAGTGAAGTAATTTCGTTCATCCTGATTAGGTCTTGAAAACAAGGAGAGGGGCTCTTTAAATCCGAAGGGATGGAGCACCCGAAAACAGTTTTAGTTAAAAAGAATTTACCTTTGGGATTTCTTAGTTATATATACTCAATCATACCACACATCCACACATCAAGCTTATGGGACAACTCCAAAGGTCAACAATTATATAAAAAACATATCAACATGTATTTTTTAGCACAGCATATGCATTATTAAAAATGATCATAGGATCACAGTAACTCACATTTAATAAACATTATTAACACAGTATTTTGTGTTGTAGACATAATTATAAAACAATAAAAAAAAACAATAAAAAACATACATGTAATGGCAGTAAATTCTACATAATACTACAATAGACTGTTATGGAAGGAACCCACACCAGTAGCAATGGGGTCTACTTTTTACGCTGTCCCTGCGGTCTGGCATACGTTGGAGAAACAGGGAGGGAATTTAGACTACGTATGTTAGAAGACAGAACAGCCATTAAAACCAATACAATCAATGCACCCTTAGAACATTATATAAAATCTGGACACAAGTGGACTGAAATTGAGTGGTTCATTATTGAGAAAATCACACATAATATCAGAGGAGGCAATATGGATGTCAAGAGAAAAATAGGGAACAATGGTATATTTCTGTCCTCAATACCATGATTAATGGTTTAAATTCTAAGGAGGAAAGGATGAGATTAACTGTGTAAAATTAAAATACATAATGATACTGTGATGATCAAAGATGTACTTAATGGATAGTTATCTTTGATAAAGACTCCCAAGATAACAATAATATAATATAGAAGTCGAGTTTATATACTTATTAAATTTTGAAGCACCTTAATAGCTGGTTGAAACATCAGGAATGTCGCATAAAACATAAATATTGCCTCCGCTTTCGAGGATCCCGCAGACCCCTGACATTCCATATAAGCAGTTTTACACTAAGGGGCTTAGGTTGTAATGTGTACATTTGTACCTCATCATATGTGTCAGTTGATGAGGCGGCACAGGAACTCTCTGACTCTATTACTAGAGCAGTGGATGTGCTAGCCCCTGCCTCACTCAGATATGTGGCGCGACAAAAGCCGACAGCCCCTTGGTTTACTGAAACATTGAGGCTCCTTAGACAAAAATGTAGGAGGAAGGAAAGAGGCTGGCGCAAATCCTGGGATTCGATAGATCGGGAGGCATACAGGTGCCTGTTGCGAGAGTATAAAAGCAGAGTTATCAAGGAGAAACAGAACTACTTCAACAACCTGACCAGCTCCCTTACTACATCTAAAGAGCTTTTTAAGATCGTGGACTCCCTTTGCTCTCTTCAGGCACCTGACCCCGTAATAGCCACACAGGAGCTATGTAATAACATCTCGGACTTCTTTTATAAAAAAATAGATGACATCTATCTGGCTCTCCAATCTCAGAGGAATTCCTTGAGTGACGAGGTTTCCCCTCGAGTTAATCATTGTGAATCTCGGATTGGTGATCCCTCCCAAATCCTTACTCATTTCCCGGTGCTTACTGTAAATGGTCTTAATCTTCCATTAGATAGAATGAAATCAGCCTCTCCTCTGGACCCTGTTCCTTTGAAAGTACTTAAGGACTGTAGGGACAGCATTCTTCCTCCTATGCTGGAAATAATGAATGGAGCTATGGAACAGGGTATTTTCCCTATGGCATGGAAGAAGGCCATAGTGAAACCGCTTCTCAAAAAGTCCACCTTGGACCCTGGTCTCTTGAAGAACTTCAGGCCAATATCTCTTCTGTCGGCACCTGCTAAGATGTTGGAGGCTCATTTGAACTGCCATTTATCCAACTTCTTGGATTCTTCGGGGTTTTTGGACGGGTCCCAACATGGTTTTAGAAAGCTCCACAGCACGGAGTCTGCTTTGACTAAGGTTGTAGATAACATTCGCCGGAAAGTAGATCTGGGCCAAACCACCGTGCTAGTACTGTTGGACCTTACAGCAGCGTTCGACACCCTGTCTCCCTCCACTTTAACATCTAGGTTAAGGGAGGCAGGGGTAACAGGACCGGCCCTCAGTCTCCTGAACTCTTTTTTACAGCAGAGAGAGCAGCGTGTGATGCTTGGAGATTTCCTCTCCCCTGTTAAGTCTCTGCACTATGGGGTGCCACAGGGGTCGGCATTGAGTCCGACCCTGTTCAATATCTACGTGGCCCCCCTTGCGTGACTAGTAAGATCTCAGGGGATGGAGGTGGTGTCGTACGCCGACGACACGCAGATTATGGTGTCCCTGACCCACTCTGTGAGTACTACCGCCCTCAACTTTAGGTCCTGCATGCAACTTGTTGCAGAGTGGATGATTCTCAACTCCCTAAAGTTGAACGGTGACAAAACAGAGGTCCTGGTCTTTGGTAAAGACCAGGACATGTGGTCAGGTGAGTGGTGGCCTTCATCTTTAGGCATCTGCCCCACTCCCACACAATCTGCCAGGAATCTAGGAGTCATCTTTGACACCCTGCTCTCCATGGAGCTTCAGGTTAATAGGACTGTGGCCACCTGTTGGGGCATCATCAGGACCCTCAAAAGAATCCTCCATTATCTTTCCCCACAGGCACGCAAGCAGACTGTAATTGCCCTTGTTGGCTCAAGGCTTGATTATTGCAATTCACTTTACGCCGGGGCCAACAAGGGGCTTCTGCAACGTTTGCAGGTCGTGCAGAATGCGGCGGCGCGATTTGTGCTGGCCCTGCCTTGGCTGTCTTCCGCTACCATGGCAAGGAAGAGTCTCCACTGGCTCCCTATCACCTCCAGAGTCTCCTTTAAACTCCTGTGCCTCACTTATAGTGCCCTTATGGCTGGCCCTACCGACGCTCTTGGATCCTTGTTCACTCGGTATGTTCCTAGCAGAAGTTTACGCTCTCTAGAGATGAACCAACTGGTAGTCCCGCGCTCTAGGAAGGCCAGATGGGGGAGCAAGGCCTTTTCCATTTTAGCACCCCAAGTATGGAACACACTCCCCCTGGAGATTAAATCACAGCCCTCATTGGATCTTTTCAGGAAGGCGCTAAAAACCTGGTGCTTCATTAAAGCCTATCAGTAAGTCTCTGTCCATCTGGTGTTTTCAGCTTTATATTGAGATAGGCGCCTTGACGCCCACTGGGCTAAGTTGCGCAGTTATAAATTCTGCTTCATTCATTCATTCATTCATAATGTCATAGGGAACAGGGACAAAAGTAAATGACGTGAGCTTGGTTATTAAGCAGTGTTGCTAGTGTGCATGCCACAAATAACATAGTGAAAGATATGCATCTTGCGCTTGAAAGAACAGTAAAACACTCCCCCTACCCTACCCACCTCCCCCCCAAAAAAACCTCAAAAGATGTGACAGCAAAACAGCCAACGATTCGCAGAAACTTCCCCACCCACCCAAAACAGCACCCCAATCATGCCGGTACTCAGCCACCCACCCAATGAACCCCAGAAAGTAAGTAAAGGTTCACCAACCTAGGAAGGCTGGGATAGGATCATGTTATGCAGGAAAAGCCCAACCCAAAAGTCAAACAAGCAGGGGGGAGCACCCATAAGGGGGGCACCAAGTAGGCACAAAACCCTCTCATAGCCCATCATTGCTGGAATGCAATCCCATGGGGGAAGCAAACAGGAAAAAGGAGGACTCCCGGGGGAGGGGAGGAGAGGACCAGCAATGTAGGGGGGGAGCACCCTGTGAAGTAGCTAAGCATCTACCAATGGTGCAGAAACTATATAGCCTAAGAAATAATGTTAATGTTCATAACAATCTAAGCCCACAGGTCACTTATCTGTGAAGTCCAGACGATAATTCCAACAGAATCTCAGCAATACAGGTGTCATCAGAATGCAGCGTACAGTTCTCATGTCCATAAATAACAGCGTAGACCCACAAGGAGTTGAATCACCACAGTCTAGTTGTAGATCAGCTCCCAGAAGGAAGATCTGGAATCTCAATCACGTCTCAGCGAGGTTTTGGCTATTTTCTTCAGGAAATCATTCACCTGCTGTGAAGTTGTACAAATGATGTATTTGCCGTCATGGAAAATCCGGAGCTTCGCAGGATATAGAAGGGCGTACTCTATGTTGGCTTTGCATAGATTTTGTTTAGCGGAAAGTCATTTTCGACATGCTTCCTGAACTTTGATGGTAAAGTCTGGGTAAACAGAAAAGGAATTGCCCTCAAATTGCAGCGGTTTCGTTTCACAGGCCCTCTGCATCGATATGTCTCGGTCTCTGAAATTAAGAAGACTGGCGATAATTGGACGAGGGGGGCTCCGGGCAGAGGACGTGGCCCCAGTGAGCGATGGGCATGCTCCACTACAAGATGAGGCGAAAAGGAGTCTGCCCCAAACGTGTGCTTTAGGAGCCTCTCCACATAGTCCTCCATCCGACCGGTGTTGGTAATTTCCGGAATACCTACTAAGGGGATATTGTTGCGGCGGCTGCACGCTTCAATGTCCTCATTTTTCGCTGCAATGACTTTTAGAAATGTATCCATGCTCGCGACTTGTTCTTGTAATTGAGACATGGTGTCCCTCATTTTTCGAGATGCAACGTTCATCTTCCTTAATCTGCCCATCATGCTTGTCCACTTTATGAACTAAAAAATCCAAACGATTATTCATCATCGTGTCCATATTCCCGGACAGGTCTGTCAAACTGTGCTGGACGGCCAGGAGCAATGATTACAATCAAGGGAACGGGAAACGTCCACCTTGCTCTGTTCACACAACGCTGCCTCTGGAGCTGTGTCAGCGTACGCGTAATTTAAAGTTACATCTTTAAATATCTACCCCTGAAAACTTCATATGTGAAATCGATCGTGGTGCTGTTTGGCACGTTGAAACTGCCTGAGTCATACCAAGGCTGTTATGCGCTGACTGATTGCGCATTTAGTGGCACACCATTCAAGGGTGCCCATTCAATTTGGGGTTACTTTATTTCACGTGCATTTTTGAGTCTCTACTGCCCTCGTCCTGATAAAGACCCGCCCCTGAGGAAATCAGTTACCCGGTTTACCCTTGGGTCGAAACGGCAACATATTCTCCCCGAGCCTGCACCTGTATTTTTCCTACGTCCCTCTCCCCTGTGCCAAACAGAATACGGAGGATCGTTCAATCACGTACCTGCAAGAAAGAATTAAATTTTTTGCAAATGTGGAGGGCAGGTTCACCCATGTTCTATACTAAGGATTGAATTTTAAAAACCTAATTGTATTTTTAACTTTTATCTCTTCACTGACCTCTTTGGTCGCTTTCACACATGAGCACTTACTATCACTCTCTTCTATGCACGTCTTTTGACAAATGAACCCCCTATGTAAATAACTGTGATTTTTTAGTTTGAAGAAAGCCTAGTATGCTGTTTTTCTAATTGTATATTAAATAATACAGTCTCTCGGACTGGATGAGACACAGTTGTTCTTTTCCTTTTTTTCAGGTGTGGCCTTCTTGCATCAACAAATACTTTGGGCTAATATGTGTTCTTCAGTTTGATTGATATCTACCATTACAGATTCATTCGAATCGTTATTTGAAGTGAAATGAACAAGTAATCTATGTTGACATTGTGTATGTTGAATTAATGTCTAGGACCATTTTTTCTATGAGAAATAAATGAAACAAAGATTGGCAAATGGTGCATTATAACGCAAATGAATGTAGTGATAAAGCAAGGCTTATTAAGCAGTGGGAACGAATAGTCTTGACATATTAAACACATTAAAAACTGCACCACATCTTCTTGCATTCATTTTTTTAATAGTTACTGTAATGTGTAAATTGTTCTGCCTGACAACTTTAGCCCTTTAAAATGTATGCTTGCCTGATGTCTTACACTGCATGAAGCATTAACTTTGGATGGAAAAATATGCTCTAACCAGACTTCGCGAAGCACCCACAGATGCTGGCTGTAACCGGTCATATAGAACTATGTGCAGACAATTCTTTAAGTGAGATAAAAAAGTGGGAGCTCTCTATAAAGAAACATGTCACATATATTTATGTGATTCCCATAGTGTGCCACCAGAACGGTAGTCTGAGATGTAATATTATCCAGATAAATGGCACAGCAACTGACACACACCTAAAGCCTGTCAGTATATTTGTCTTTGTCACTGGGTATTAGCTGTTTAAGATAAATGAGTTACAACAATGATTTCTTATAACTAATTAACATTGGAAATGTTTCAAGTTTTAAATAGTTAGTCTGTGGAAGGAGATTTGGCCTTCAATTGTGTGTGCTTTATGTTGGATATGTATCCTCTTCATAGCTTGTCCATCTGCACATCTTCAACCCCCTCTCTTTCTCTTCAGCACCCTCTTTTCACTCTTCCTCGAAAGCACTTCTTCGCATCTCTGTCACTTCACTGGCCCCAACATGCACTGCAGTCCCTCAAATTTAAGGACTACAATTTCCCCTACTTTTTATTGCAAATATGTTTACATCAGTGTACCCCATTCGCACACATATCCACAGAATTTCAGTTGGACAAATGGAATACACAAACATTGTTCTGTGTGCTCTGCTAGAGAGGCCAAGCCACTGACAGGCACTTTGTTTTGCTTTAGCCTCAGCGCCTGCCCGCTCAATCAAAGCCCCTCATAAACACCTGGCATGGGTCAAGCCTCAAAGAACGCACCAAAAAAAATACAGAAAAACAACATTATTTAATAGCCAACTCTTGGGGAATGCAAGATTAAGTAAAGCATATAAAATAAAAGAAAAACTAAATCGCTGAAATGCATTCCCTTTAAATTTTTAACATGTATTGTTTGCAAGTCAATCCATGTTTTTGGCATCAGTCTTCACTGAGGGGCATACAACAGGGCCATTTTCAATGTCCTACATCAGAGAACCAGACACTGTAAGCACATGTTCCACAGTAAGCCCATATCTCTCACTTTGGGCCTGACTCTGATGTTTGGATCCATTGTGCAAGGGAACAAGAGCGAACCCTGCTCCTTGTTTGGATCCATTGTACAAGGGAACAAGAGCGAACCCTGCTCCTTGTTTGGATCCATTGTACAAGGGAACAAGAGTGAACCCTGCTCCTTGTTTGGATCCATTTCACATGGGAACAAATGCTGCAGCTCCACTTATAAAGGAGTGAGCAATGTGCAGCGAGAGCCTGCGGTGTCACAGTGGGGGAGGTTAGCATGATGAGGGGTCTTGGCACAATATACATTACATAGCATTAGCTAGCAAACACTTATCATTACCGAGAACAAGGCACCGGATCAGATGTGGTTGCATCTACTCTCACGTATGATGATTGACGAAAGGGTAGGATGTACGCCTTTGAATGACGGATGTCTGAAATCATGCAGGAATGAAGTCTCCAACGCCCGAAACCATGACACTAATTGCGTCACTGGCCTAAAGTGTGCATACAACCAGAGACCCCAATGGCAATGAAGGGCTTTAAAACAGAAAGCACTGCGTCAAGCTTCATCTTAAGAAAGTTAATTTACTGCCAGTCTTCCGTCCCCTGCTTCACAGCGAGGAGGGGGAGGCAACCTGAAACAAACAACCCAGACTTAAATTCATCAATGTATTTATAGATACAATGGTATCTCTAAATAAATCGATCTATTTAATAATTTTTATGTACATGTGTAGGAATTGTAAGAAAGAGCAGCCCCACAGTCGCAATGGAGAAACTGCCCCTGCACTTGAGGCAGTCTGCGTTTTTCATCTGTGTAAATGAAGGTGCTAAATATAGACCTACGAAGGGGCTTGTTTCAGTTGCCCTTGATGGTGTTCAGACCCAATAGGACCCAGCCCACTTAAAGCCCTGTTTAGAAGAAGTGTGTACCAGCAAGCTTGACTTTTGCTGAGTGTAACTCTGCATGTTTCCCACAAACTATTTTACTTTGGGAACTGCAGGGTCTGTATCAAAAAGGTCGACCTGTGTTTCTTTCAGAACAATGTATTTATTTGTTGGTGAATAGCATCCACAATTTTATTAGTGAATGTATTATTTCATTAATAATAACATTGAATTATAAATCACTTATATTGGACCTGATAGTCTTGGGGTGGTATTCCCCCAAAAGGTTTTGCCTTCACCCCTCTGGTTTTGCAGAACTTGTTTGTATTGGCCTTAGAACTTTGTGCACATCACAACTGCTAACCTTTGCGGAGGTACTTTGTTCTCTCTTCCTCAAACATGGGAAAATTGCCCTGCACCTAATTGCCACATTTACTTTACTTGTACATCCCTAGTGCATGGTACAGAGCCTGTAACCAAAATGGTCCTAGTGGGTCTGCAGCACTCATTGTCCCACCCATTAAACTAGCACTTTTTAAACCTGTCTTAGGCCTGCCAGTGCAGCCTGTAATGCAGTTTTTTTTTAAACTGCCATTATAAGCTGGCAAAAAACCTTATTGACAGTCCTAAACCACCCTGTTTAATACTTATAAGTCACCCTTAAGGTAGGCCCTAAATCCTTACAAGACAAAGTACATGTTATTGAAAAAGTAGGACATGTGGGTCTAAGTTATACATGTGCTGGTATTGTAAAACGTTTTAACTAACACTGGGTTACCTTATTTCATTATTAAGTACTAACTTTAGAAGGGGAGCAGATATGCGATTTAGATTCAAATGATTTGTAATTCATCATCCTTTTTAATGATAAAGTCACATCTCTAAAAATGCGTCTATTAGAAGGTTGGCATTTTCTTGTCTTACCCATTTGTGCCTTCTGCCACTGTCCTGGATAACATGACTGTGAATGGCTCTGCTCTTGGGGTTTGTGTATTCCTCACATACAGTGGCTTAAAAGAGACTAGGTGTGGGCAGCTGGGACTATCCTGCCAGGATGACTGGGGACCGAGCTTTACCCTGCCACACTTATACTTCAAAGGGCTTTGCCTCCAGCACACACAAAGGAACCTGACTCCCACCTTTGTCACCCCAAAGAGTTTGGAACCTTGACAAGGGATGGGAAGAACTTTCCAGAACCAGATGTGTGTGTAGGACAGGGTATCCCACCACACACAAAAAGGCTGGCATCAGGAAAAAATACTGGACCCTCAGAACCACTCTTCAAAACACTGCTGGAACTGTGGACAATACAGAAGAAGGACTGCCCTGCTACCAGAAGATTGGCCACTTTTGAAGGACTGCTTTGCTGTCTGAGAAGGAATACTGGGCCTGACATACCAAACTAAACTAGAGGGACCCCAAGGGTCCGTTGGCCGACCTCCTATGAGAGTTACAGGGACACAATAAGCTTCAGAGGCCTCCCTGCAACCACCCAACTGACTAGCTGTAATTGGACCTGCCTGGAGCATCAACTGGAACTGCTGAAGCCCTGCTGGGCTCTGTTTGAATGAGCCCTTGATCCCCAAGAGGTGCCTTCCTAGCTCCAGGACCCTTGACTAGCATCGGACTGTAGTCCTATTGATGCAAAATGTTAAACTCCTGAAGTTAGGGCTCTTCATCAGTGCAACCATTCGTGAAGAGAGTCTCCACCGACTACAACCGCCACCGCAAAGCTCAGATGAGATTTGCTCTTTGCCCTACAGTAACCAGCAGCGGAAACTCGCAACACGAGAACTGCACTTGGTGCAACAGGAACAACAGCCGGTGGTGACCAACAGTGCAAAGCTACAGCAACAACCATCCGTGAATCCTGACTGTTTCTTCGAGTTAGAGCAACGACCACTTGTGACACACTTCCTGATCCTCCCGGCTTTCTCCACCGCAAACTGAACTCTTTGTGCCGGACATAGAAGGTACCTTTTCAGCTGGACTAACCTGGTTGCTTTGTACAAACTGCACTCCATTACACTTGACCTGAATTTGTGACTTCCCCCCAGTCTGGGCAGCCAGATGATCACTTGTGGCCCTTTGTGCTTCTACAGAAAAGCTATGTTAGAAAACCCACAGACACAGTTGAGTCCTGGGTGAATCTAGTAACAAACAACAACGTCTCAACTGGTAGTACTGCAAGGCAATTGGTAAGGTGCAAAATCAATTACAACAGAACAGAAACAGGAAAACGACAATTTTTGAAAAATGCAGTCTATTGAAATTACTAAGTACAAATGTATTAGTTATTTCAGCATTATTATATTGTGTGGAGGTGTAATTGAGGGAAAAGTGTCGACAGAAGTGCACATACGAAGGTGAACGGCCCAGGAGAGACAAATGGTGAAGTTAGATAAACAGCTGAAGAGGTGCAAAAGTTTTAAATGGGTGCATAACATGGGCAGTGAGAAAACAATTAATGGAAAACATGTTAAGAACCAAAGACACCAAAGAGTATGCGGAGTAGTTGATGGCGTTTCGACCTGTTCAAATTCAAGTCATCATCAGTACAGGATTACACAATAGTTCAGCGGGTGCTGATAATAAACAGGCTGGCAGGACTCCAATTGTAATTAAAGTAACCACAGGTGGGCAATTCAACCTGGGAGTAAGTAGGATTGGTACACAGAGCGGTGCATCAAGAACTACACCTGTGAAATAGAATGCATGGGGGTGCAACTACTATGAGATCAGGTGTTGTAGAGGGGCGTGGAACAATCAGGACGTCCAATGAATGAGCTGTTACAGGGTGCAAGGCTATTAACCCTGATTGGGGATGTCAATAGTTATCAGTCATATGCAGCTATAAATTGAGGCTCAAAGTAGGGTTTGCATCAAGAGCTTTTCCAAATGGAAAATGCTCTGCGGTACGTCTCACTTGATGGCTGGCGTGCAGGTTGCTGCGCTTTGTGCTTTTCGGCACTATTTTCACTAAAACCTTTAAAATTGCATGTTTCTGGTTCTATCGATTTGATTGTTGTCATTCTGGTATCAATTTATTTAGTAAAATGTACTCTGTATTTCTAAATTGGTTTGAGATTTTTCTTGTGTTGTCTTTTCACTTTATGACTGTTTCAGTGCTGCATAAATACTTTCCGCTTTGCCTCGAAGTTAAGCCGGACTGCTTTTGTGCCACGCTACCAGAGGGTTAAGCACAGGATAATTTAGTTAATTTTTTGGTTCACCCTGACATGGATTGTTGTTGTTGCCTGAGTGGGGCTTCCCCCTCCTCAACCAGTAACACAATTTCCAACAACTGATAACTGCTAGAGCCAGCACGATAGTTCAACTCATCATCCATTCTCATTCTTCTATGTATGTTATCCAAAGCTTTCTGAAGCTACCAAAAGTGGTCTGCAGCGCTTTACAAAGACCATCAAATAAAGAAAGCAAATGCAAGGGGTGTGACTCTCGGCAGGACTAGGGAGCTCTGCAATAGGATATCATTGCAAAAGACTCTCCCGCTACATTGAGGCACTACATCGGTGTGACCTCTACATCGATTGCCACCTCACCATTGGCGGTAAGTATAATAAGGAAAATCAAGGTGAGATCATTTATTTTAACTGAACCTAAAAAGCGATAGTGTGAATATATCTTATTCAATATATTTTAATTACATTTAAAATAATTATACAAAAAGGGTTAGGATTCGTTATGTATTTTTCTTGACCGTAGCAAACAATAAGTATGGGTTGGGGTAGGCTAAGCTAAAAATAAAGTGGTAAATCATTGTAATTTAAATCGATCTCTTATTATTTATTCCAATTAATTTTACTAAAATGTTAGTTAATTTAATTTAAAGCAAATTTTATTTACAAATAAAAATTAAATTAAATTAAAATAAAATCATATGTGTGGTTTATTTGCGACACATTAAGTTGAAAATAACTAATTGTATGTGAAGGCTAGGGCAAGCATTATGAATTTAATTAGTTGGTAAATAATCTAAGATCATTTAATAAAGGGTTAGCATTGACCATTAAAAAATAATCAAATAAAGCGATTTAAGGGTTAGGTTTATGGCTCAATCTAATTATCAAAAATGAAGGGTTAGATTTAATTTAATTGAAATGAAATTTGTATAAGAGAACTTGACTAAAGTGTGACTTTCTGGTTGGGTAAAGTTAATTATAACTTAAATCAAGGGTTATAGTTAGAGTTAGTTATTTAAAAAATAAATATTTTAGAAAAAATAAGGGTAGTGGCTTTATAAACGATACTAATTGAGAACCTTTTTATTTAATGTGGCGTTGAGATAGTGAAGTAAAAACGTAGCCTGTGATGTGGGGACCGCCTTGTAGTTGTACTTCGGTGTGAGTGTCATCGAGATGGCAGCTTGCAATCATCAACCATCCAAGTGAAAGAGACATCTTTGAGGTGCTGGTAATAATTTAAGACTTTTTAATGCCGCGTCAGTTTAGAACTTTGATTTATATTTGAATATGGTGTTAATCTTTGTTATTAGAGGGAGGAAACCCTTAATTATCTTGGTATAGTGCCTTGTGGCTGCTTTCGAGCTCTATTGAGGTGGTTAAGAATAACACGTCCAAATAATAAGACAGACTTTAACAGTACAGATTCTCTTTAGACTCCAGATTAATCATTGCAAATCATACATGTGCTGGTGACCTGCGGCATCTCTCACTGAGCTACTATATGGCTCTAAAATGAAGTACAGGCATGGCGCTGCTGACAGGACATACAGTACTTTGGATGAGAAGAGACACAAAGCATGGTGCTGTAAACACTGCTGGTGCTCTGGAAGAGGTGAGAGACAGGTGCTAATTTCCTGACTCTGGAAACCTAGGGTCAGATCACAGCGCTGGCACCTGTCCAGACAATTGTGTGATTCCGAGCAAATGACTTCATCTCCCTTGTGCTGAAATTCTAAGTTAATGTGTGTATTTGAAGTGATGTATGAAATCTACTTTCATTGCATTGCCATCTCATTTCGAGGCTGGGGGCCCGCACCTGCAATCCCTCAGCTGTTTCTTAGCCCTGGGATTGTCAGCTTGGCAGTTTCTAGACACCTGGCCAATCAAAAATGGGCACTGGCAGGTGGCTGAATTAATAGTGTAATTGCATTAATCCGTCCAGCCCTCTGCCCTTGCGGTGTGCCAGCGCGAGCCAGCGACACATTATAATAAAATGATATTTACTACCATTTATTAATGTGTAGCTGCTGCGCCTGCAGAAGGTGGGGTGACGCTCCTCCGCCATAAAGGAGGAGCCGCCACTGGCTGCCACTCACAATGACTGACACGCCAGTGACCTGAAGGCTGTCGTACAACTGATCCAGAATGTTAATGACACTTCCAACAAACCAAAGGCTGAAGGTGGCTGACCCGTTACCCTACGCTGTGCACACTGTTCCGTTGGTTGAACCTAGGTGTGAATGGCACTCCAAATGAGCATTGGCTGCAAAGGGAGAATCAACAGCCCTTGTAATGCGTATTGTGTATTATCCATTGTGAAGTGATGGGAAAAACTGACACTGCCTCTGGCCCACACCCAAGAGCAGATACAGGGCATCCTTCTGTCTGTGTAGGGTCTCCAGGTAGGAATGTGCATCGACCTCATCGTTCCATTGACGTCAATGCACCAAAATGCTAGGTGTAGTGGAAGTGACATCACATACCCTTCGACTTTCACTCACACACACACTTACACATATACACACATTAACACATACAAACACTTTCTCTCACATAACAAGTTCAAGTTCAGGGATTAATATAGCGCACTACTCACCCAGAGGGTCTCAAGGCGCTTGGGGAAGGGGGGGTTCAATTTTTGTCGAATAGCCAGGTTTTAAGTTCTTTTCTGAAGGAGATGTGGTTTTGAGTAAGGCGGAGGTGAGTGGGGAGTGAGTTCCAGGTCCTGGCCGCCAGGAAGGAGAAGGATCTGCCACCCATGGTGGATCTTCGGATGCGCGGGACTGCGGCGAGGGCTTGATTGGACGATCTAAGTTGGCGGGTTGACGGGAAGCCAGTGGAGGTCTTTTAGGTGTCCGATGATGTGATCATGGCGAGGGATGTCCAATATGAGTCTCGCTGATGCGTTGGAGTTTTTTCTGTAATTTTGCTGTGATTCTGGCGTATAGTGTGTTACCATAATCCAGTCGACTTGTGACCAGTGCGTGGGTGACAGTCTTTCTTGTTTCGAGGGGGATCCAGCGGAAGATCTTTTTGAGAATACGAAGTACGTTGAAGCAGGAGGATGAGACTGCGTTGACTTGTCTGGACATCGAAAGGGAGGAGTCTAGATGAAGCCCAGGTTGCGTGCGTGGTCTGTGGGTGTGGGTGCTGTGCCCAGAGCGGAAGGCCACCAAGAGTCGTCCCAGGCAGAGGGGGGTGATCCTAGGATGAGCACCTCCGTTTTGTCTGAGTTGAGTTTTAGGTGGCTATGTTTCATCCATTCGGCTACTTCTTTCATGCCTACGTGAAGATTGGTTTTGGCGGTGTAAGGGTCTTTGGTGAGGGAAAGGATTAACTGGGTGTCGTCGGCGTAAGAGATGATGTTAAGGTTGTGTTGACGCACGATGGAGGCGAGTGGACTCATGTAAACGTTGAAGAGCAAGCACGTACCCAACAAACATTTAAAAGTATTTTTATACTTACTTCAGCTCCCAGGGAATGTCACATTCCAGCTGACTGTACTCCATTTTTGAATACACCAATTGGAAAGTCCCCCGATGTACAAAGCCTCTGCGTCAGGTGTGCGCTACTTATTTAACGCAGATCTGACGCAAAGTCTACAGGTGGGATTTACAATCCAATGCAAATCGTGAAATTGCTGCCTGGCATTATATTGCGTCAAGTGGGCATTCCATAGGTGGTGCATGGGTGTTCTCTTGCATCCGTTCATGGGTTTATACGCAAATCTCTATTTACAAAGAACCGTAGACAGGGATTTGCACCAAAACCCTGTGCCCCCCCCCCTCCCAGCGGCAGGTATGAAGAGGAGAAGTGTTTTCATGTCTCTTCTTTTTTCCCTCCGCATGTTTGCTGCATTGTTCAGCTCACAAACAAGAGGAAAATGCCTTGAAGCATAGTAAAGTTCTGTAAAGGAAGGCAGTGGCGGTCCGTTATTTTCAGCAGGGGTGGGACGTGCACAAGCACACATTCTCTTTCACATGTGCACGCACATAGTCACACCCAACACATACATATGTACACACCCATTCACAGCATGAATTACATGAATGTGAAAATACACCAACATTCATACAAACACGCGCACGCGCACGCTCGCACCCACCAAAGGCTCGATGGTAGCGCAGACCCAGCCCATTCTTCGCGGGCCAGACTCTCACTGACCTCCTGTGTCATCCCAGAGACGTTTGAAGGCATGGGCGAAGTGACCACTGGCCCAGGGCCCCAGCCTTTCAGGGGGCCCCTGATGGAGCCAGCTCTGTTCTGCCAGCAGAGAGTCTTTCCCTGGTGACCTTTAATAATTCTGAAAGGGATTGTTTTAAATTCCACTTTCCTTTAATTTATTGTCAATGAGGGTGAAGTGTGAGAGTCTATTACAGACATTTTGCAGACTAATGTTTCATGCGCCATCCATAAAAAAACATGCCCCTTTTAGATCCAAACAGGATTTTACATATGAGAACGGGGGGGGGGGGTCACAGTGGTTATTTGCAGTAATGTTCGTGAGCTGCTACTCTTTTACAATATTGAAAACACGCGTCCCTATCCCTGAATATTAGATGCAAACACACTTGGACATGAATGCCTGTGCACTCTCAGTCAGTGATCATATATTCAAAGATATTCCTAACAGGAGCCCCCAAAATACTTTTGGCCCAGGGCCCCCAAAATCCTTCAGATGTCCCTGTGTCATCCCACTGCTTCTGACCGCTTGCGGCCTCCTTCGTAACAATCTCACCGGCTAGCCACCCCCTCTGCCCACCCCCTCATTCATGTCCACCCGGCAGATCTTGCGTTCTTGAGGTAAGGATTTTCAATGTTAGACCCCGACGAGAACAATGACCGAATTAAGTAAAGGAGAGGGCAAAGGTCACGCCTCCGGGAGCTCTCGTGTTTTTTCAGTGTCTGTGCGCGTGTGTGTTTTTTAATCTGGTCCTAAATGAGTCCTGACCTCCTGAATGAACTGCTGGTGGGGCCACCCAGTGAACACCGTCCCAAATTAAGTAAAGCGAAGCTCTGACTTGAAAACGAGCTGCACACAGCATAGAAAACTGAGGATGACAATCAGAAATCTAAGCTTTAGTTGTGTCTGTGGTGGAAAGTCGTAATATTACGGATGCCCTTGATTTTACTTGCTTACAAGTTTTATTTGCACAACAAGGTGGGAGTAAAACAACCAGAAGCAATTGTTCAATATTTACAACCAACAACTTGTTGAAATGTCTGAATGCACGGGCTGTGGGGCCTGTCAGTCAACGAATAATGTTAAAATGAGAGCGGTAAGAGGCGTTTCTTGAGAATGCAGCGCTAGAGTGTTGGATTCGTTGTGGGGTAAGGACGGTGGCATGGCCTCTGAGAAGCGATGCAGAGCCCTCCCCCTCACTCTGCTCGGGGGCCGGAGACTGGGCAGATCAGAGGGAGTGCAATCAAGGGGTGCGTCCAATATTTAACACATTAGGAAAGCTGCCATTTATGCCCTCCCTCGATTACATTTTCTAATTTATGACCAAAGATTGAGAGATCAGTCACCTTCAGCGTGCAGCATTATTGCACTCAGTGCCTGAGATTCGATTCAAACTTCACATATTTCTCATAATAGCATTTTCTCAGTTGATAGTTTTGTAACATGTTTCATCTGGGAAATAAGAGAGTCATCCATAATAACCGCGAGGAGGAGCCTGGTGGCGGCGCGTCTGGGTGGTGGTGCGTCTGGGTGGCGGCACGTCTGGGTGGCGGCACGTCTGGGTGGCGGTGCGTCTGGGTGGCGGCGCGTCTGGGTGGCGGTGCGTCTGGGTGGCGGTGCGTCTGGGTGGTGGTGCGTTTGTGTGGTGGCGTGTCTGGGTGGCGGTGCTTCTGGGTGGCGGTGTGTCTGGGTGGCGGCGCGTCTGGGTGGCAGTGCGTCTGGGTAGCAGTGCATCTGGGTGGCGGCGCGTCTGGGTGGCGGTGCGTCTGGGTGGTGTCACGTCTGGGTGGTGGCGCGTCTGGGTGGCGGCGCGTCTGGGTGGAGCGTGGAACACCTGCGTGGGTCTCATGGTCACTGTGGGCGGGTTACACCATAGGGCAGCAGTCAGGGCCCAACCTGCAGTAATAAGTCCCATGAGTGGATAGATAGTCTGTGTTCTTTTGGACTGGAATAGATGACATTGTAACTGATACATTGACAACTTGATGATAACAGGCCAAGTGGCCAACCATCAACAATTCTCAGGAATGTCCATCTCCTCACGTGCCGGGCATGCTCCTCCCCTCCTGAGCTGCGCGCGCCTGTGGAATGTTTTAGTCTGTTGACGCCACCACTGCTGTGTGTACAGTATAATACATGGATAGTTCACCAGATTACTAGTGGAAGTATATTTGGAATAACCTTCACTGTAAATAAAAATAAAAGAAACTGGAAAGGACTCTTTCTTCAGCCTAAATACACATTGACAAATCATTAGAGCAGTCTCTTTCAGTTAAACAAAGATTGGAAACCGAATAATGCTTCTTTTTGTGCTGTGTCAAATAGAGAGAGCAGGGTATGGAGCATCCCTGCTCACTATGCGCGGGCACACACAGTGCAGCCTAGCGCCAGCAGGGGCACCCTTGCACCATGGTCTAAGAGTGCCTGCATTATTGACAGGATTGGTTTTGGACAGTAAGGAACACCTTCCAGCACAAAAAACATTTTCAGAGGTATTTTCCTTTTTCAACGTGTGCAAATAACGACGAGATAAAGATATCTCTCCTTGTTACACCTCACCTGAGGAGGGGTCGCTTTTTTGAAACATGCCCAGGTCTACCATTTTTGGAACATCTGGGAATGCGCACAAATCCATGGGTGGAAGCGTGAGAACACCAACGCTCCACCCATTGAGCGCCTTATCAATGAAGATTTGCACTACTCTGCGTTACAATTGATTAAGCCATGGAGAGCCACCAAGGTGGCTTTGCGTGGCTTGGTAAATATCACTTAAACCCTTGCGTTACCTTGCGTTACACAATGCCAATTCAAGGTCTTAGTACATCTGGGATAGATGTCTCACAAATACCTCTTAAAGCTTAAATGTGGATCTTCGCAATCTCGCCAAGTGTGCTGCGATCTTTTAACAAAGACTAACCCAGACCATCTCCTCCTTCTGATACAACCAGATCACTCTTGAGATCACAGAGGCGAAACTTTGTAAACTACAGCTAAAAGATAACAGGTGTTGTTGTGGATGCAGCAAAGCTGGTGCCGGATATGTGCATATGTTTATTGACTGCCGCTGTTTCTGCAGGGTGAAGAGGGACCTTTTCCAGAGTTAAATCTGTGCCATATGTAGATCTTCGGAGGATCCCATCTATATTACTCCTAAAAGATGCCTACTCAGTTGATTCCACTTGCGTAACAAAACTTGAGGGGGCCTCCCTGTAATGTACGAGGAGGGGCCCCCTCTGGGCTCACCCAGGAGCTCTCTGGCCAGAGAGCTGTGCTTAGGGGGCGCCCTGGAGCTTGGACGCCCCCCACACCGCAGGGCCTGTGTTACACCCCTGGCTGGATCTCCAAATGGAGAGTGCACTCTCTGGATCACAAAGAGTCAATCACATCTAATTGAATTATTCTCAGAGATTATTGAGAAAAATAGGAAAGAACTACTCTGCATAAAAGTGTCTGGGCTTTTTCCTATAAATGTCATCAATGAACGGTTTGCTGTGCTAAAGTTGCCATCTTCCCGGCTTTCAAGAACATGCAGAGCTGAATCAAAAAACCTAATTTTGTACCACAGTTTTGGCATTTTTCAAAGATCTAGTCCATCTTTCCCCTCCAAAATACAGGTGAAACAAAGAAATATTGAAAACGACTAGGAATAAACAGTAATTTGTGACGTTTTTATCAGTAACTTTTTGTCACAATGACCAATTTACAAAAGCAATATACCATTACGTCTGCTAGACACTTGTGGTTGCGGAGATATATAGGGTTTGTAGGTTCTCCAGGGACCCAAGAAAGCCAGAGCCAACAACTGAGCTGCACCGTGCAATGGTTTTCACTGTATATCGAATATAAACCACTTCAAATGCTGAAACATGTAGAGTGAAAAATGGGTATCAAGCACAAATTATATTTCTGAAATGGGCCTAAAATATGGAGGTTAAGAGCAGTGGTTATTTGTACATCTCTGAATTTGTGGGTACCCGTTCTAGCGTATGATTTAGGAGGTATTTTTAAAAAGTTTTCTTTCTTGTACACTGGCCTATAATTGAAAGGCAGCTGATAATAACAAAGGTTCTGCTATTCTATGCTCCCACATGTTTTCCGGTGAAAGTGGTACCTCACTTGTCTGGGCAGGCCTAGTGTCCACGACAGGAAGCGGCCCAAAACATAACATGGACGCATCACATTCTAACACTGAAAACTGACCCTTTTTTCCAATGTGGGTAGCTATAGATTTTGGATACTAGCTCAGCTGCCACCCAAGGAGACCTAGCAAACCTGTCATTTTTTTAAAACTGGACATCTGGGGATATCCAGGGTGGGAGGCTGGCGTGGCTCTCAATTGGCTTTTTTATCCAGAATCCCATACAAACCTCAAACTTTGACTAAAAAACACATTTTCCTCACATATCTGACATGGAAAATTCTGGAATCTGTGAGGAGCCACAAACTTTCTTCCCCCTGGCATTTACCCAAGTCTCCTGCTAAAAATGATACCTCATTCTTGTGTGTAAACCTAGTGCCCGCAGCAGGAAATGGCCCAAAATGCAGCATGGATGCATCACATTTTTCTACTCAAAACTGACCCTTTCTTTCCAATGCGGGTAGCTGTTGCTTTTCGACCCTAGTTCAACCGGCTCCTAGAGAAATTTGAAGGGACCCCCTCCTTCACCCTCTCCTTACCCAATAAACGCGACCGCAGCGCCCATCCTCCGCATACCATGATCGAGGGCACCTGAAACAAAAGAAGGACAACTTATTACAGGAAAGATGGCAGGCAGAGATCACTGACAACGGACTTCTCCTTTCAGGAGGCGGGGTTGGGGGCCACGCAAGCAGAGAAGTAGACTGATTGGCTGGTTGGGACGAGGCGACGCAAACGTCTGGGTTCCCTTCAGAAATGATGCACGCCGACGACGCTGGCGGAGAGCAGTGGAAAACCCATTGTGGCAAAATATTACTGAGCATTTGTTCTCCTCAAATCTTGCTTCCATTTGCCAGGTTTAAAATTGAGGCTATGCTTCTCAGAAATGTATGAATGTACAACCTTGAATAACAGGACCTCTGAGCCAACTAAAACAATACATTCTTTATCATATGTCTGTAAAACACTGATAATCTAAATCATAAGAATAGTGTCATATCTCAATAGCACTAGGATGAGCTAGTGGGAGGCAGTATCAGGTTTTCGTGAACAAAATAGTCTGTAGTCCACTTCTGTTCTGTGTTAAAAATGCATGTGCGTGGCACTGTCCTGAATAGTACAAAATAGTGATTTCTTAAGGCAATGCAAAATGCTACTTTCTGACTATAAATTTTAATAGATCACAGGTTGCTGTTGACCTTAAAGTTCATCCCATCACATAAGAAGCTCCAAATTAACAAACACAAACCATATACACCATTAATTAGATTCTGGAAATCGTATGTGACCATTTCTTGAGGTGGTACAAAGGGGGTGGTGATGGACGGAGCATCTGAATCAATCAAACACTCACACCCAGTCAAAAGATCTGGGTTTGATCATCACCGTTCTTTAGCCCACTCTGCCACCCCAGTTTAGACATGGCTATATGCAAATCAGACTGACCCTGTGCCTCATGGGAACAGTCCAGCCCGAACTGCCAAGCCATGTCTTCCCTGGACCGGAAACAAGCTTTCGAGGACCGGTTTCTGGCATTCCAGCCGTCTTCAGCCCGGCTTGCTTGAATCCAGTGGCAAAGTGAGCAAGGGACTCACGTCTGACTATACCCTGCCACACTTATGGCGGCCAAAAGTGGTACAAAAGGGGGTGGGGCATTCCAGCCGTCTTCAGCCCGGCTTGCTTGAATCCAGTGGCAAAGTGAGTCCCAGGCTCTCCACATCACTGGAGTCAAGCTATCCAGGCTGAAGAAGGCTGATAGCCAGAAATCGGTCCTTGGATGCTTGATTCCGGTCTAGAAAAGACATGGCTTGGTAGTTCGGGCTGGACTGTTCCCATGAGGCACAGGCTCAAGGCTGATTTGCATATAGCCAGTGTCTGACCTAGGGTGGTGTGGAGTGCAAAAAAACGATGGATTTAGTCCCAGATCTTTGTACTGGGGTGAATGTAAGACATTGTTCTGCATTCTGTCCATCAACTGTGTTTTTTGCAATTTTCACCCCGAGTGTACTGGGTGTACTCAGACGTGAGTCCCAGGCTCTCCACATCACTGGAGTCAAGCTATCCAGGCTGAAGAAGGCTGATAGCCAGAAGCCGGTCCTTGGATGCTTGATTCCGGTCTAGGAAAGGCATGGCTTGGTAGTTTGGGCTGGACTGTTCCCATTAGTCACAGGGTCAAGGCTGATTTGCATATAGCCAGTGTCTGACCTAGGGTGGTGTGGAGTGCAAAAAAACAATGGATTTAGGCCCAGATCTTTGTACTGGGGTGAATGGAAGTCATTGTTCTGCATTCTGTCCATCAACTGTTTTTTTTGCAATTTTCACCCCGAGTGTACTGAGTATACTCAGACGTGAGTCCCAGGCTCTCCACATCACTGAAGTCTAGCTATCCAGGCTGAAGAAGACTGATAGCCAGAAACCGGTCCTTGGATGCTTGATTCCGGTCTAGGAAAGACATGGCTTGGTAGTTCGGGCTGGACTGTTCCCATGAGGCACAGGGTCAAGGCTGATTTGCATATAGCCAGTGTCTGACCTAGGGTGGTGTGGAGTGCAAAAAAATGATGGATTTAGGCCCAGATCTTTGTACTGGGGTGTAATGGCTGCCCTTCTGCTGGCTCTTTGGAGAGGGAGAATGATGGAGAGTGACTCCAGCCTATCACCCCCATAGCATAGGGGTTAGGACTATAGACAGGGCCCCTGTCTCACATATATTAGGGCATTTTCGTGTCACTTTCCCTAATGTAGGGCTTATGAATTTAAGATAGGGGATAGATATATAAGTATTAGTCATGATTTGCCCATTTGCTAACATGCTAGGATATTTTCCATGGAGTTATGCATATTGTGGGCTCCGTAGGCCTTAAACGAGACAGACTCCATTTTGCTTTCTGCCTGGTAGCTCGAGAAGGCTTTCTAGGTGAAGTGTAATGTTTTAGTTTCAAGCTGTTGTTCGCTTGGAGAGAACCGGTTCAGGCTGACCCTTATCGAAGGAATGTATTTTTCTCCACACCGAAGACACAACTTCAGGCCGGCCGGCTGGGAACGTGTCCTTGGTACGGGGAGGTACAAGAATTTGGTGGGCGGCAGGTTACTGGCCGTAGCTTTCCATGAAGGAACGGGCTTTGATATTAGCGAAGGTGTTAGTCAGTTTTTCAGTTAGTCCGTAGGCGGCATCTAGCCGTTAGCATCTCTGCCATTAATTATCTCATGGCGGACAGTCGCCATCTTTGAAGTCCTAGAAAGATTTAAGACCGAAACTCTCTGAGAAAGACTGAAGGAGAATTAGCGCGGAGCGCACTGATACAGAGAGAGAGAGAGACGGTAGCTAATAACCAACAAGGTTCCGGTGCCCTGGAGGGAAGCAGACGAGGTTGAGCCTAGCGGTGCAGACGTGTACTTGTGACGGCTGGGGTGTGACTGCAAGGCGAGCCAGGACACAGAGACGAGAAGGGAACCTAGATGACTGCCGAGCCCAGACTTCATATTAACCAGGTGATGTCCGTCCATTGCTCATAGAACGTGCACTCTAATCTTTACCTTTTCTTTGCAGAAGTTATGTTGCATAGTAATGTGATTTGTGTCTACTGTTAATAAATATCCTAATTCTTATGGAATTATCGTGTGCCTCGTGTTCATGTTCAATCTTGGTAAATGCATCTCCTAGTGGAACGTTGTTTATGTGAGCGGATGTGAAATCCCGATCAGGTAAATAGTGATCGAACAAAGAGGAAGTGAGTGGACCTTTGATGCCAAGAATAGGAGGTACACCATATAATTTGGGAACCGTATCAAAAGTAATTATTATAGTTTTATCCCGAGTAGGTAACTGAGATATTGTCCTGATAATAGTTCATAGGAATGTGGTCGTCGTTGATATGCGGCGTTAGTGAGAACGTTGGGTGGGAGACCAACGCCTATACCCACAGGATTGTGGCTTGAATAAGTGAGAACGCCAGGAAGGACACTGGCGTGTAGTTTCGCAGGATTGCGAACAGTCTGGAAAAGGGAGCATTGGGTTCTGCAGGCCCATGTGTAGACGCACCGGATTGTGTGTCAGATCTGCCCTAGGGTAGACCGGTCTGGGTCGGGGTGGCCGCGAGACCAACTGATGTGAATAAGATATTGTAGAAAATCTATGTATATTCCCCATCCTTAGGTACGACCTATATATATATATATATCCGTACATCTATCCATTGTGAATACTGTCTAAGCAGGGAAGGTGAGTACGTTTTGGCTGGGCCATAGGGGCCCCTGGGGGCTGATCCCATTTCAACGGAAAATCCAGCCATAACATGGGGTGAATGTAAGACATTGTTCTGCATTCTGTCCATCAACTGTGTTTTTTGCAATTTTCACCCCGAGTGTACTGGGTATACTCAGACGTGAGTCCCAGGCTCTCCACATCACTGGAGTCAAGCTATCCAGGCTGAAGAAGGCTGATAGCCAGAAACCGGTCCTGGATGCTTGATTCCGGTCTAGGAAAGACATGGCTTGGTAGTTCGGGCTGGACTGTTCTCATGAGGCACAGGGTCAAGGCTGATTTGCATATAGCCAGTGTCTGACCTAGGGTGGTGTGGAGTGCAAAAAAACGATGGATTTTGGCCCTGGGGTGAATGTAAGACATTGTTCTGCATTTTGTCCATCAACTGTGTTTTTTGCATTTCTTGAGGTGGCATCCACCAGGAGAGGTAGCTAACTTTTTTGCTTTCCATTTTCAAATTTTTAGATAACATTTTAAGTAACATAGGTGAATTTCTAAGCGGTGGTATGATTATGGGAAATATACCAATGTACAGTTAATTGGCGCAAGACGGAGATCATAATATCAGTATTTGTTGTTGATTGACTGCTTTTTGCCCTCTTAGGCTCCGAGTCTCGTCCAGGAAGGGGCCTGTGTGCACCGTCCCTTCCTCTGAGTTCTGCAAGAGCAGGTGCTAGTGTGGTGTTGTCATATGGCTCAGTTAGGCCGGGAAGAAACACTGCCACAATGAACATGTACACGTTTTCTAAGTTGCCTTCTCTTTCACTCTTGACACGCATTTGCCTGCGTGACAGTGCAGGATTAGGTTTTCTGAAACCACATTACTTACAAAACCACTTTGAAAGTACACTATCAAAGTACACTATCACGACACCTTGAACAATGGTAGAATTGTTTATTTTGTTCACCATTTTACTAATCCTTGTTACCTGCTTTTACCTGCTTCTGTCTATGAATCATTGTAGCGCACATATTTTATACAAGAATCACTTTGGCTCAATAAATATTGAAAACACCCTTTGTGTATTTCGTGTACATCTCTCTGAGAGGCCACGAGTGAATGAGCGAAAGATCTCTTACCACAATTCCTAGGAGGGATCAAGGTTGTCATGTTCTGAGGTTACGTTCTTAGGTTTAGGGGTACTTATGGTGGCATTGTGAGCTAGCGGGTCTATAGGCCAACATATCAGCCTGGCAGCAGTTCTAATGTTTATGTTCTCCCACAAACGCACAGCTCATACTGGAAAAATTGGAAACCGTACAATACCGTTCCATATTCACGGGGACCTTTTGTAAATAGGATGGTATATTCTGCATCAAAGTATGAGTGGGTTAAAAATTCCATCTTTTAGCCGCACCATGTGCTACTTCTTTGTGTTTGTTGTTTCCCGGGTTGAAGTTCATTTAGTGCTAGTGTCTTACTATGTGCCATGTAGAATAGCAGGTAGCTGACCTTCCTATCCCCGCTTTGCAGGACGATGGATATCCCTAAGGTAGAGGTCGGCAGATCAGCTGCCAAAAAGAGCCATTCAAATTTCTCAAGTTACTACAGGAACTATTCATTGTTTGAAGAGTGATTCTTGAGCCTCAAGATGAGGGATATCTGTGAAAGACCAGAAGAGGATACTCCAGTGGGACAATGAGAACAACAAGGGAAAGACCTGGGGCGGTTACTGAGATGGATAGACAGAGAATCCTTTCTCCAACCTGTTTCTTTCCCAGCAGCCCATTTTGCTCTTTTTTTACTGATGCATCTTCCATTATTTTAACCTCCATATTGAAACTTTACTGTCTCCATGATGGATTCTAATTTACTATCCACTGTTTCTTCCCCGCAGGCAGGTTCTGTAACAGGACATTTGATGATTATGCCTGCTGGCCTGACGGGGTGCCCGGGAACTACGTGAATGTCAGCTGCCCTTGGTACCTGCCCTGGGCCAACACAGGTAGGTGTTTATTTCACCACCTCAGCTTACTATGTGCACCATGGGCGTTTTGGGGTTTGCATTTGTACCACAAAATGTGATTATCGTCAACTCCATCAACCCTACTTGTGTTGCTAAGTCATGTCCAGAATGGATATCAAGACAACCCTATCATGGCTGCAGCGGATTAAGAGGGAAGAATGCCAGGGTTTCTGCATGCCTAAAATAGACCCATTATGGAAGAAAACTTGCTTTGACAAAGACCAGAAAACAAGCACTGCTCAGTGGATCCAGTTGCATTTCTGTTTTTGCACCAATTTGCCACAGATGGATTTCCAAATGTTCCTTATGGGCGGGTTGCAAACAGGATGTTGTTAAGGAACCACAAGCTTAACCTGTCTCGAATGTGGATTTTATACGTTGTGCCTGGGGGGCGTCGTACCAGAATATTGTAACCAAAATATCGTCTTAAGTGTCTTCAAAATTGCTTGAAAAATAATGGTTGGAAATGTGTTCTCAATAAGACAATATATATATATATATATATATATATATATATATATATATATATATATATATATATATATATATATATATATATATATATATATATATATATATATATATATATATATATATATATATATATATATATATATATATATATATATATATATATATATATATATATATATATATATATATATATATATATATATATATATATATACGATATTTAGGACGCAGTATTTCTGCCAGACAATACTTTTGCTAACAATAATCTGACATGCAACTGGATGAGGATTGGACATTGATGGTAGAATAGAGAGCGCTCCGCCCGCGCGGTCTCAGCGCGATGCCTGGTCCCTAACCGGAAGAGAGTGGGTGCAGCACTCTCGGAGACTGAGGGAAGGAAGATGCAGGGGAGAGGAGCAGTAGGCTGTCTGGAAAGGAGAAGGAAAGGATGCCCAGGTGCCGCAACACCAAGTACCTTTTACATCTGTCTGACAATAATGTGATTGAGTGCTGTGACAGGTAACAGGCAGCATTGCATACCTTTAGGGAGGGATACGAGTGCACTACAGAGGGTTTAAAGGTTTCATTCTTGAGGATGATAGCATTATAGCTTGCTTTCATATAGACCTAAATATCACACTTCTGCCATATCCTTGTGCTGTGAATAACAAACGTTATTACTACCCAATTCATATTATTCATTTTAACTACCAGAGAATTTAAAATGCCTTCTTTCCCAGGACTCAAACCTATAACCTTTGAAATATGTCATTTTGTCAGCAGTGAACTCTTGGCTCACTGAACCCTCCTCCCAGCTGGGGTGTCAGCGTCCTAGTCTCCTAGGGTGACGTTACAATGGTGCTTTCTAGGGTTGATTCTGGTGAAGTGTAGCTGGTAGGTATTCCCTCCGAAGGCCACCCTTCAAGCAAGCGCACAATTGGACACCCATCACGGGTCTGGTACAGGCATTATAAAACCACACATAAATAAATAAAGATACAAAATTCATAAGTAAATTTAGCAAAATCCTGGCATCTTGCTTGCCTCACCCACTCCAGAAAAAAAGCTTACATCTGACATCCTGCCACCCTCCATTTCAAATCAAAACATTACCCCCTTAAAATAAAACATATACCTGCCATTAACCGCCTCCAGTACTCTCTGCGTCTCTGCTTCCGTCGCCACCTGATGCTGCTCTCTCTGCACTCAATATGGTAGAAACGTACCGGTGGCATACTGGCAGCGACTCTGTGGAAGCCTCAGGCCACAATTTGTGAACTCTCAAGGGGTGAGAAAGTGGATAAAACAACCTTCCCTGCACTGTCTCCATTGGGTGACTGGCGATCAGGGGAATAAATACCACTGTATTGTCAAAGTATATATAGGTAAGTAGAACTTACTACTTTTAACTCTTTATCTTTGTACTTTGAAGATTTATATTGTCAACATGTGTAGGTGTGGAGTTTAGAATAACTATAAGAATACCAAACCTATACTTATCTTAATAAACCTATCCGGGACTCTACGTCTGTGTTCCTTGGCGACATGTATCGCCAACACGTGTAGATTTGGAGATAAGAATAGTGCACTTAGACTTGCCTAAATAAATTCATTCTTAACTCTACCTCTATGTACCTTGAAGACATGTATCGGCAACAGGTGTAGATTTGGAATTAACAATAGTAAACTTCTACTTGTCTAAATATATACTTATTGGTAACACTACATCCAGGGGCATATTACCAACGTTAAGCGATATTTATCGCTAACGATGCTTAGCAACGAATTTTTTACCGCTAAGCATCACCGAAAATTATCGCAGAGATAACTTGCTATTAGCAAGGTTTATCTCAGAAGTGATAAAAATCCTCACGCTAACTGCCAATTGAGAGATTATCGCTGGAAAAAGAACGATAATCTCTCAAAGTTTGGCGTTAGCTTGATGATAGGGGCTCACAAACTTAGCCATGATATCCACCTTCCATAGGATATCATGGCTAAGTCAGGAAAATACCAGCAAGGGATTTACCTCTGCTTTTTTGGCTTTAAAAGCCTAGAAAGCGGAGATAAAATGATCTCCCTATCAGCAACAGGGTGTTAACACGCAAATTCGCATGTTAGCACCCTTTTTCTCTACGCTTCCCTTTGCATCTCTAATGAGATGCAAAGGGGGCGTTCCAGAGAAAAATAATAGGAGAAATGGTGTTAAGCGACATTTCTCCCATTATCAAGGATTTCGCTAACCCTGTTAGTGATAAAAAAAAGCAGCGCTAACCGCGGTTAGCACTTTTTTTACACCTGGGGGCATATTACCAACAACTAGCGATAATTATCGCTATGTTGGCTTAGCGGCAATATTTTTATCGCCATGCTGCGGCGATTTTTATTGCTTAGGGGCCTTGCTATTATCAAGGTTTATCTCCTAAGCGATAAAAATCGGCCGAAATGCATGAATATCGCTGAAAAGTCAGCGATATTCATGCATTACTGAGCTAAATCTCTTAGCCATGTTATCCACCTCCCATTGGATAACATGGCTAAGAACTGCTCAGGGCAGGTGTTAGCTTTTGGAGATATTCGCGCTTAGCGCAAATATCTCCAAAAGTTGGTAATAGGAGATAGCGATGTTAGCGACTGTTTCCAGTCGTTAACATTTTGGCACGCCCACTTTGCATGTCATTAGTGATAAATTTCATTGACTTGCAAAGCGGGGCCCAAGATGGTCGCTATCTCCTACTAGCTGTCGCTAACTGGTGTTAGCGACAGCTAGGTAATAGGCAGATAATTTTATCTCCGCTTTCTTGGCTTTTAAAGCCAAAAAAGTGGAGATAAACCCCCTTGATAATATGCCCCCTGGTATTTTCCTGACTTAGCCATGATATCCTATGGAAGGTGGATATCATGGCTAAGTTTGTGAGCCCCTATCATCAAGCTAACGCCAAACTTCGAGAGATTATCGTTGGTTTTCCAGTGATAATCTCTCAATTGGCAGTTAGCGTGAGGATTTTTATCACTTCTGAGATAAACCTTGCTAATAGCAAGTTATCTCTGTGATAATTTTCGGCGATGCGTAGCGTTAAAAAATTAGTTGCTAAGCATCCTTAGTGATAAATATCGCTTAACGTTTGTAATATGCCCACAGGTGTAAAAAAAGCAGTGCTAACCGCGGTTAGCGCTGCTTTTTTTTATCACTAACAGGGTTAGCGAAATCCTTGATAATAGGAGAAATGTCGCTTAACGCCATTTCTTCTATTATTTTTCTCTGGAACACCCCCTTTGCATCTCATTAGAGATACAAGGGGAAGCTTTGAGAAAAAGGGTGCTAACATGCAAATTTCCGTGTTAACACCCTGTTGCTGATAGGGAGATAATTTTATCTCCGCTTTCTTGGCTTTTAAAGCCAAAAATGCGGAGATAAATCCCTTGATAATATGCCCCAAAGTTTCTTTGACAATATATCTTATAACGCTACATAGATATGGATTTAAGGATAGTAAATGTACGATTACCTCCCTACACTTACGTCGATATTCTGGAGACGCTAATGTTGAAGGTCGAAGTTACTAATTCGATATTTTGGTGTTACACTGTAAAGAGTGTAAATTCAACAAACTGCACCTCTACATATGCAACTATGTTTGGGTGTAGATTCTGACATTTTGGGAGGTCAAAAAAACATTTCAAGAGAACTGAAAACATGTGTGGCTTTTCATTTATGTTAAAGTGAAGCCATTTGTGCATGTGTAGCTGTAGGTAATGCACAATCATGAATGAGAACATAGAATTGCATTGTTAAAGTGCACTTTTTCCTGTTATTGCCTTAAATCTCGCCAATTTGGTGGGTGTTCCCTCCCCATACCTATCCTAGAATCAACTTTACTCCTGCCCTTGACAGAAGTAAATCTAGGACTTTGTTTCTGGTGTGAACAGGTCATGTACACTTTGCAATACCAACAGGCACACCAGTTTGTGGGTGAGCACAAACTTTCTAGAGCACCCCCCCACCCCCTGCAGCCCCCCCCCCCCCCATCGCAGCAAGTTACAGCCACGTCATAGCACACCACGCAGGGGTGATAGTAGGAGTGAGACGATGACAGAGTCGCCTTTTCTGAATAGGCGCTGCGAGATGATGGACATTCAAGCTGAACTTACTCGTGCAACGACTTTGTGAACTGTGCCCAATTGTTGTAAAATGCATGCAGGTCGAGATATTAGACCCACTCCTTCAAGTGCCCCTCCCCCCTCCGCACCCCACAAGGCGGTGGAAAAGGCGATGGCCTTTAAAGGATCATAAAGGGCGTGATATCTCTTCCGCCAACCCAGCAATTAACTCAATCATTTTCACAAAGTATTTTTACACCAAGAAATCAAAGTGTATTATCTGCAGCCAGCAAGGGCATTTTGTTCAGTTTTCTGCACTATCAATTATCAGCCAAATGATATGTTTAACACATCCGTATTTCCCCCTAAGGCAAGGTCGTTTTAATACAAATTATGAATATTTAAAATACATGAATAATACTTTTAGAGCAAATCTACAGTACTGATGGAAAAAGGAAGAGATTTAAACAAATGTGCAATGCCCACCTCTTTTTTTAATAAATGAGAATGAATAGGGCACTGGGGGGGGGGAAAGGGGGGGCATGTAACCTATGAATATTCAGTTCCATAATTGATGAGACGTTTGATAAATGAGACGACACTGGGTCCTGCTCGTTCTAACAGATGTACACATTATGTAAGTGTGGTTCTTCTCAAGGTCACTGCACTCTTCTTGGTGTGTGTCAGCCATAGATGTATTAATCGTTTCTTATTTGTTCTTTATTTGTAGTGCCTTGAATAGCGTGGATTTATGGCCTTGCTGCCACTTCAGGGCGCTTGATTACAAAGGAGCTTGTGGTGTGGCTTAGTGACCAGCACTTACAGAATGGGTATGTCTTAGCGAGATACGCATTCTTTTAACATTTCGCAATTGGTTTCAGAATTTCTGCAGCGTTTTGTCAAAGTCCTACTGCGACATATTATACGGGGTCAATGTAGCGCTATGTCAACCCATACTGCTCTTCAGTAGTCAATACAACAGTTATGCTGCATCCTCGCCTGGTGTGATAACTTAACTCATCTATGTTACAGGAGGGGCTCCCTCACGATTTCTGGACCACCAGCCCCCCCATTCCTATGATGCCCACCCGGGTAGGTGGTGCAGGCTCGCCTCCACCTTCCCGCCTTACCCCGGTGGACTCCCGTACTGCTCTACGGCCAATCAACAGCACACATTCTACTCTTTCCCAGTTCGCTTGAGGGTCATGTGACCCATTCAGTTGCGTGTTGCTTCCATTCTCTGGTTCCACACTGCATTGATAATATAAGCGCTAAGTCTACAAGTCCATAGGGTAGTGTATTCTTTTTAGATCTTCTCATCAATTCTAAAAGATGGATTGTGGGGCTTTAATCCCATCCTTTGGTCCGTGAAGCTAAGGGGACTCCCCCATTAAAGGGATGAACCAGAACATGTGCATTAAGCCAACCTCAACCACATGGCACCTCAGCTGCACACTGGGCATCATCGGGGACATTGTGTGCAGGTGGTTGGGTGCAAGGTTAGTGCTGTGTCGGATGTATTATTGGGTCGCATTGACCCTAGCATACCCATAGATCGCATGGGTAACCCACCATACGCAAGCAGTCAGTATCAGTCAGGCCGCCGCCAATGTTAGCAGCCCACTCCTCATGCAGGGATGCCCATGGTTAACAGGGCGCTGTGCACTTGGATCACTGCCTCCAGCCATTGCAAAGCATCAGTAATGTTGTGAAGCCCATGGGTGATTGTGGCAGCGATCCGTATAAACCCCATCGTTTTTTAAACAGGTCAAGCAATGCTCTGAATAACAGGAATTGTCCGGCTGATGTAGCATTTTCTAGCTTCAGGGTCTGAAATGTATAAAGTTGGTCCCTATTTATCAGGGCCCCTAATGTGGTCACCCCTACTGCCTCCCAGATAGTCTGTTCTACTCACTCTGCCAGGCTAACAATGCCGCCTGGTACCCACAGCCTCAGCATCGGGTGTATAAGCTGTTCTGGTTTTTGTTCAAAGCAGTGGCGCCCCAGCAATATCTGGTAATGTCCACTAACCTCGGGAAAATTCCATGCCTATCTCCTCGGGACAGCAATTGCATCATTACTTGATTTTCCCCAGCCATTGAGGTTGTAGGGTTAGGTACTACATTCTGAGCTGTCAGGTCCCATGAGACGACTGCCATTTTGAGGTGTCGCCTAGGCAGCGCTTGCCCTGTCTCTTCGAGACAAGCTGTATTCAGGTATGGACTTGAAGGCCCGCCCACTTTCCGCCCATATTTTTCATTGGCTTGTGTCATTGTCCTTGGTAAATGCTGGCTCCTGAATCGTTAATAGGCTTACTAGCCCCTCCTTATTGGCGACTTTTCTACATTTGTAACCTCCCATGAGGAGTGGCTCTTTTACTTGTGTTATTACATGGTATGTTTTATTGACAGTCTGTGAGCATTTTTTTCTTTAATGATTTTCTCCTACTGGAGGCGCAAAATGCTTTCCTGCAACATCGCCTACTTTGCTTGCACCCTTTCATCTACGTTATTGTTTTTTAGGTTTCGAACCTGGCGAGGGGCACAGCCCCTCCCAGTTTGAAAACTTTTGTTTTCAGTAGGGACGTCGGCCCCGCCTCTGCCTCTCATTGGTTAGCTCCATAAATGGAGGCTAGCCATTGGGAGACAGAGGCTGTCAATCACGCTTTCTAATGAAAACGCGATTCGGGGGCGTTTCAGGGACTTTTTTTAAGTCCCGCCCCTTTGTCCCGGGCCGCGCTGTCATTGGCTGCCGGCCCGGGACACCCCCGTGATGTCATTCCCCGGGCCGCGCTGTGATTGGCTGGCCGGCCCGGGACCTGACTTGTTTAGAACTTGTGCCCTGGTTTAGGTTAAAGATGAACTCTATTCGTCTCTTCCCCGACATTTTGGCGCAGTTGCAGCTGGAGCTTTGAAAGTGCCTTATTCTCGCATGTCACTGTCTGCTTTGGTCTGTACAATAATTATCGTTGATCGAGTTTACACACTCACGAAGGCAGTTGCTCTCAAGTAAACCTTAGTCACTGAAAGGCAGGTGGGTCTGTTAGTCTAACAGACCCACCTGCCGTAGTCTGCTTTGTAACAAGTGCCCAGGTTTAGTCACGATGCCTCGTCAATGTACCTGCAAAGTGCAGCAAATATTGGGACCTTTGTTTAAAAGTCGAAGGACTATTTGCTTCCAAACGCCGGTGGGGTTGGGAAAGAGTCCGATTATTGACAGTCACGTCACGTACTGTTTTTGTCTTTCCTAACCTCAAGTCTAAGATTTACTCCCAACCTGTCGATTGGAACTATTCTGAGTATACACCTGTGTTTTCTAATGTTAACGAAAGTGACAGTCGTATTTTGGTTTTACTCCGTGAGGCATGTTTCAGTTTTTTTTAGAAGTCCAGAAGCTTCACAGTGTTGTAAGCGTGGTATTGTTACTATACGAAAAGGGACTCAATTGACAGGCAAGATGAAAACTTGAATCAACCAGGTGGGGTTCAAACCAGTGGCGTGCGAGTTTTATACATATCACTGTATACATTGTATGTCCATTAAGTTACACACACACACATTCATGCAGCGGGTGCATTAGGCACCTGAGCTGTCTGTTTCACAGGGAGTGGAAATTGTGACCTGAAAGTTTCTCACTGATGCGGGGAGAGCAGTGCCGCACCGAGCGGGAACATCATTTGAGATGAGTTAGCACATTGCGCCCCCATACACTGCTGATCCTTGAAACTTCTGCTTTGAGTGACCATCCAAGTTGTATGGATGCCTTATCCAAGTTAAACACTTGTGTACAATAGAGTGCGCCCAGCGGACCCCACTCCCAGGTCCTATTTTAATAGGAATTATTTACAAGTAGAAATCGTAATATTTATCTGAGCCGTGTGCCGGGAAGGAGGCAGGGTTATGAAGGTCAACTCGAATATTGTTGTTTTTCTTCATTAAAGTTAATTATAGACATTGTCACTTACTGTGTTGCATTCACTACATAATACCTACTTTGAACAAAGGCAATACAATGCATTGAGTTGGGCAAGCCAACAAATTAGCAGGGAGAGCCGAGCCAAGGGTCTGACTGGGCTCTAAGAGCCCGTGCACGAGCCAAGACCTGGATATAGTTGGCAACCATTGGCATCTAAATAATGCAAAAAAACGTCATGTGAAAATATGATAGTCTCTTTACGATTAAAAAAAGGTATTTAACATGCAGAAGCGTTCACTGTACTCACTCATTGAAATGTGCTTTGATATGTGATAACGAAAAAAAGGGGCTTTGCAAAATGAAATGTTTGCTTAGGATCACGCAATTTGGTCACGTGGGATCTCGGGGAAGTCAGGAATGTCCAATGTTTTCTGTTTTCACAAATATGCAATTCACTCACTAGATGACTACCACGTTCTCTCCTTTTTAACATTAACACCAAACGTTTATGCTTTGTTTTTAATAATTCTTGGTGCACGATGGCAGGTAGAAGCCACGTTAAAGCTCAGCTCGTTTTGGACTCATGGGACCAAATGCCTCGAACTGAGCCAGTCAGAGTCTGTCTTAGGCCTAGCTCAAGCCTTAAGTGACTTGCCCACCTCAAAAATGCACTTGTAAGGGTGAAGCATTTAAATCCCCAGCATGTGACCTGGAAGCTTCGAAAGCAAGAGTTGAAGAGATTAGAACACAGGAATGCCAGGCAAACCACTTTTTTAGGCCACCAAATCGAATTAGTCGAACGGGAAGGCCCAAATGTCAGAATCAAACTACACACATGGCTGGTCCAATTCACCAGAACCCAACCGATAGGTGACAGCCTGTGCCATGGTTAAAGTGAGGGATATAGGTGTTGATCCAGTGCAAACACTAAGCTTACCCCAACACGTATTTGTTTTCAAGTCAAGTGGACTCAGGTCAACGGCTACCATAATGAATTGCGCATTATTAAAGGGTAAAAGTCTATAATTTAAAACATTTACAATTAACAGGTCAGAATCCCCTATTGCTGATACTATCCTTTCTAATGCTGATAGGTATGAGATAATAAGTCAGTGAATTTCACAGCACATTTACAAACCTGTATCACATGGCCTTGAAGACGGAAAAAGTATGCTGCCTCAAGTATAATTTATTGAGTACAGGTTAAACATTGAGTTTGAAAACATTTTGTTATAGCAGTCAGAGAGATACACAGAAAGGGCTTAAAAACACCTGGCTAATCCCACAAATACGCAGGTAGACTTTAGACTACCAAGCCTACCCACCATTGTTTTTTTCAGAGTAACTGAGTCGATAGCTTAGATAGTGATTTAAAATTTGCTGTGTAATGGCATCTGTTAAGTATCTTTGGCATGCTAGAGAGATAGATTTAGGAGTATTTGTGTGCCCTAATTTTGTTGTCGCCGATAAATTGTAGTCTTTGTTGAAGCTGTGGACCTTTATTGTAAGTTTTACAATTGTTCTAACTCATTTAAGGGTATGTTTACCGGGACCATAGTGTATCTAGCTCATACTCGAATTGTAACTTAGTCACTATCAGTTAATACGTACAGGGAGTCACAAAATGAGACTAAAGTTCTTAGTAGAGGGAAGGCTTGCCCTGAAAAGCCAGCCCCGTCAAAGTAAGTAGGCAATGAGAATGGGAATCATTTTCAAGAAATACCCTTTGGGTGAGACATCTTTTAAGTGAGATGGAGACAAAACTGAAACAAGCATTTGCAATGCAATAGGTCTCGCATTATTAAAGTTTGAGCTATTGGCATTGCTAAATAATGCAACACCAATAGCTCCAACTTTAATAATGCGAAACCTATTGCATTGCAAATGCTTGTTATTTTAGCAGTGCAGTACGCTTTAACTATGGAGACCTTGCTCCTTTCTTTTCCTCGCAACATGCTACTTTAATCTGCATTATTTAAATAAAAAAACATTTTTGCAAGCACAGCACTCTTCAACTATAGCCGCTGCTCCGCTTCCATTCTTTTTTTGGCGACGCCACCTGCCCCGGGCACGACGCAAAACTTTCAGCATTAACCACAACACAGGCGCCACTCTTTAAGTTGCAGCACAGTGCTTGCTTTTCCACTCTGCTGACTGCTCCTCATCGCTTTCATGCCCCTGGGTGACGCACTAAACTTTCTACATTCACTGACTCCGCCCCCAAGGCAGTAAGGGTCAGAGTGTCAATACTTTTTGTTAATGTACGTCTACTGCTGATTAGGAATTACCGTTGTGTAATTCTTAAGAAACATTCCGCTTTGGCCACTCCAAATTAATAAACAATAGTTCCGAGATGGGAGCCCTGTTAAGTGAGTCTAGGCCATGTCCTCGCTCTGTGTCCACACACCAGTGACTTTTATGAAGTGGACCATGATTGGGAGGTGTTAACTAAGAGAAATGTTGTGGTTTGAGTAGAAGATTATCAGACCTCCTTGTAGTTCTGTTACCACCCGATAGTAATAGTTTCTCCCCAATGTATCTCCAGGTTTTGTGGTGCAATGCCTTATGTGTCATACAGGCGATTTTCAAATGGATTCTGGCCTCAAAAGGTAACCAGTTGAGGGCACGAAGGTCAGGGAAAATGTGGCAGTTTCTTTTGGAGCCTGTGATTAGTCTAGTGCTGTATTGATTGAGGCTCTTAGCGGAGCGGTCGTTGATCTGGGAAGGCAGCAGAGAGCGACACTCCCATAGTCCACTCTGGGAATTACTAGAGTTTGAACTGTCTGTTTAAAGTCATTCCCGGGTATGAAGGGTTTCAGTTTTCTCAGGGTGTTCATCTAAAAATTGGCTCCTTTAGTTGCAGTGCTGATGTGTTTCTGCATATTTAGTTTATTGGAAACAAAGAAAGTCCCTAATAAGAGTGACGTTCTGTCAAAATGTAAGACAGTCTATTAGACAAAGATGGTAGTCATGAGAGTGCCCAAATCGAAAGGAACTAGTAATGCTACAATGTCAAAAAATCAACACTGCAATTAAAGAAACAACTAAAAATTAATAATAACAAATCATATGTTACATGGAAAAATGTATTAAAAACAATTATGTACATATATCATAAAAACATTTCATTAAAAGTATTTATCATTGTGGGAAAACAGTTGTCGACGCAGCGTTTCGGTATTTGATTAACAGTTCCTTAAGGACAGTTTTTCTAACCACATCAGAGGTGATTATAGGCTTCAATTTGTCTACCACTTCTGGCGATTAAAATCGTTGGAGTAAAGAACACCAAGAGAGAGGCAAATGATGACCTTCTCTGGAGATTCTACCAGCTGTACACTGTACACTGTACACTGTGAGCAGGGAGGCCGCAGGAATATTACCAGGTGGACTATCAAAGGCCAGAATAGGCAGAGGTCAACGAACCCACAGCGGGGCTGACGTAACCCTGCACAAGCACATCAGCTTAGTAACAGCAATCCAATCACACTATTATGGTTGGTTTCAACTAATTTTATTCGCACACCCAACATAGTAATCCACGGTGGCTCCAGTGTACATACCTACACTGCGAATATCTTGCATGCAAGGAGAGTGTTTTTTTTTTGTCCTCTCAGGAGAATGGCACTTAGGAATAAGCAGTTGGTGTTATGTTCGCTATAGTCATATGATGGATACTGGCACTACATGGATCTAGGGGTAGGGGAGAGGATGTGGCCTAAGGGCTACAGTGGTTGACCTAGATGCTGGGGAACTGGGTTCCAGTCTTGACGGGGATGCTGAACATCTTGTGATTCTGGGCAAATCACTTAATCTCCCCCTGCCTAACAAAATGATCGTGACTGTCTATAACGCACCTGGTGCTCATGTACAGCGCTCTGATACCTTCGGGTCGAGTTCCGCTATATAAAACTGCAGAAAAAAAGGTGAGCCGAACTGAACGCAGAGAGCAAAGTTACATACTTTGTCTGTTGGTAGTGCAGATTTTATAATTGAACCAGCTCCATCCTTTTCTGAATTGGGAGCATGTATGTTACTGGCATGTTGTTTTAATGCCTGTGTCATAATGGAGGCCAGCGTCATCAACCCCAGAGGGAAAAGCCCTAATAGGGGCAATGCGAAGGAAAGGATGGTCTCTGAGTGTCAGGATCAGCTTCTTGGTCTGTGGCAGTATCTGATGTGAAGAGGTCCTATTCATCCCTGTTGCCAGATTAAAATGAGGATACTCCTTAATAACAAGAAGTTACAGTAGTTGTGAAGTTTAATTGGTTTATTGCAGATACAGGAGATCTCATCCACCACCTCAGCCGCTTTCTGCCTTCTCCCACTACTTTCTTCTGGTCATTCCGACTGACCTCAATAAATTCCATACCAAGTAAAGATAAAGAAAGGGTATACACATTATATAAATACCACAAGGACCTCTACTGGTAGATACTCAGCACAACCTTGGCTTGTTCTTCCAATACCTGCTCCTCTGAGGGACTGCAACCACACCTTACACCATACACGACAGCTTCGGACACCAACACCCACCGCCGGACACCAGCCCAACGACCCCCACCACCACCATCAACTCCTGGACCCCCATCAACATTGAAGAAACCACCCACATCATGAACACCATCCACTCCGCCTCCCCCACCGACCCATGCCCACATCACATCTTCCACAAGGCCGATACCATCATCGCACCACACCTACAGAACATCATAAACAGCTCCTGCTTGTCAGCTACATTCCCTGAGAGCTGGAAGCACGCGGAGATCAACGCTCTCTTGAAAAAAACCACCGCAGACCGCAGGGACCTCAAGAACTTCCGGCCCATCTCACTCCTCCCCTTCCCGGGCAAAGTCATCGAGAAGACCGTCAACAAACAGCTGACCGCATTCCTCGAGGACAACAACTCGCTTGACCCTTCCCAGTCCGGATTTCAAGCAAACCACAGCACAGAGACCGCCCTCACCGCAGCCATAGACGACATCAGAAACATGATGGACGACGGAGAAAAGCAGCCCTCATCCTCCTGCACCTCTGAGCAGCCTTCAACACCGTATGCCACCGCACCCTAGTACACCGCCTCACAACACGGGTATCCAGGGGAAGGCCCTGGAATGGATCACCTCATTCTTCACCGGCAGAACCCAGAGAGTCCACCTCCCCCTTTCCGCTCCACAGCAACCAAACTCATCTGCGATGTACCCCAAGGATCCTCACTCAGCCCAACACTCTTCAACATCTACATGAGCCCCCTCGCCACCATCGCAAGAAGACACAACATCAAAATCATCTCCTACACCGACGATACCCAGCTGATACTCTCCCTCACCAAGGACCCAGCCACTGCCAAATCGAACTTCCAGGAAGGTATGAAAGAGGTAGCAGACTGTATGAAGCACAGCGGTCTCAAACTCAACTCGGACAAGACGGAGGTCCTCATCCTAGGACAAACCCCCTCAGCTTGGGACAACTCCTGGTGGCCCCCTGCCCTGGGCACCGACACCCACGGACCACTCACGCAACCTGGGTTTCATCCTGGACTCCTCGCTCACAATGACCAAACAAGTCAACGCCGTCTCATCCTCCTGCTTCAACACCCTGCGCATGCTCCGGAAGATCTTCCGATGGATCCCCACCGAACCAGAAGAACGGTCACCCAGGCCCTCGTCACAAGCCAACTGGACTATGGGAACGCCCTCTATGCAGGAACAACCAGCAAACTCCAGAACCGTCTCCAGCGCATACAAAATGCCTCCGCACGACTCATCCTCAATATTCCCCGCCATAGCCACATCTCAACCCACCTTAAAAATCTCCACTGGCTCCCCGTCAGCAAAAGGATCACTTTCAGACTGCTCACCCACGCCCCCAAAGCACTTCACAACATGGGCCCGGAATACCTCAACAGCCGACTCACGTTCTACGCACTCACCCGCCAGCTCCGCTCCACTAACCTCGCCCTTGCCATCATCCCGCGGATCTGCAGAGCCACCGCCGGAGGAAGATCCTACTCCTACCTAGCAGCAAAGACCTGGAACGCCCTCCTCACCCACCTACGACTGAACCAGAACCACCTCAGCTTCAGAAAGCACCTCAAGACCTGGCTCTTCGAGCAGTAGCAGCGCCCCCTCCCCCCCAGCGCCTTGAGACCCTAACGGGTGAGAAGCGCGCTCTATAAATTTCTGATTGATTGATTGATTGATTGACACCTTGATCTCCATCCTTCGTGCCTCTGGCTTTTTACCGCATTGGGGCCTCTGCGGTGTCAAGGGTCTGCTCCACGTATATCCTGCCAGCTATAGGCTAACTCCTCTCTGCACCCTAGGGCTGCCTCCACTACTAGCCAGCTTATCATTCTCTTGAGTGGTGTAAACAGTGACCACTTAGCAGGAATGAAACATCTGGGAGGGGACAAGAAAAGATGTCAATGCACAGGGGTTGCCGCAACAGCTGACATGGATTTTAAGTGAGGCTCTCAGTAAAAGAAACCATTCATACCCGCAAGCCCCACAGACATCCGCCTGTGTTCACAGCAGGGGGGACACAGGATGCCAGAACAGGGAGAGCGGTGGTTCCCTTATTTCAGTTAGGGTGCATCTGAAAGGGGAGACCAGGCTCCTTCAAGGGAAATATTATATATTATATTTATATTTAGAGGTTTTATATAGCGCTGGCTGGACCCAGAGGTATCAGAGCGCTTTACATGATAGAGCTAGCTATGGTAAGAGACAAATTACAGCATAAAAGAACAACAAAAACATCATAGCGCTTTACAAGACTGAGATACATATGGTAAAACAAAATTAAAACATTTACAACATCATTATGGGATAAACAGCAGGTAAGACAGAGCATAACAAAAGGCTGGAGGTTACACATATCATGTAAACAGATAGTCGGAGAAAAGAGTTGAAATACCTATAAGATATGGAAAAAGCAGATCTTTTTAAAGCTGGTGTAGGAAGGGTTGCATCGTAGGTCTTTGGGGAGGGCATTCCAGATGTAGGTGGCATTTCCGGAGAAGGAGCCGGATTGAGTGGATTTTTTTTTAACAGGGGTGCGACAAGGAGAGCTTTAGTGCTTCTTAGGCGTCGTGTACTGCCCGCTTTGCAGAGTTTATTGGCAAGGTATGGTGGTGCATTTTGATGGAGGACTTTGCGTGTGATGCATGCGTTTTTGTAGGCGGACCTGCCTTCAATGGGGAGCCATTTTAGAGTTTTGGGAGCTGGGGAAATGTGGTCAAACCATTTACAGTCGGTGATGAGCCTGGCTGCAAGGTTGAGTACAGATTTGAGTGGAGCTAGATGGACCTTGGGGATTCTGGTGAGGATGGCATTGCCGTAATCGATTTGTGAAAGTACCAGGGATTAAACCACTAATTTAAAATCTTCAGTTTGGAGAAAGGGTTTTATTTTCTTTAGATGACGGAGAGTGAAGAGGGCTCCTTTAGCCGAATTTTTGATGTGGACATTGAGGTTCAAACTGTTATCGATGGAGATACCAAGAGATTTTACAGAGTTGGACAAGGAGAGAGAGCAGTTGAGGGCATTAAGGTCGGAGATCCAAGTTTGAATGGGGAGAGGGTTGGATGATTTCAGTTTTTTGGGGGTTGAGTTTGAGATGATTAAGGTGGAACCAGGGTTGGATTTTAGTGAGGGTGTTAGTAAGGTGTATGATGTCAGCGTGGGTTTTGATCTTCTAATAGAGTTGGGTGTCATCGGCATAAAGATGGTAGTTGATACCAGCATGATTTAGAATGAGGGTGAGGGGTTCCATAAAGAGGTTAAAGAGTGAGGGTGAGAGAATAGATCTCTGGGGGACTCCTAGGTTGACCGGAGTGCGTTTAGATAGACAGTCTTCAGTTTTAATTTGTTGGGTTCGATGTTGAAGATAGGAGACAAACCATTTATGGGTAGTACCATTGAGGCCGAAGCGGTCTTTGAGCACATTAAGTAGGGCAGAGTGGTTAGCAGTGTCAAATGGTGCAGAGAGATCAAGGAGGATAAGAAGACATGTCTCACCATTATCAAGGGAGTGGTGGATGTCATTGAAAATGTTTAGTATGGCAGTTTCAGTGCTGCAGCCTTTTCTGAAGCCTGATTGTAGGGGTTCAGAAGGTTGATTTTTTTCGATGTGTTTGTCTAATTGGAGCAACACTCATTTTTCGAGGGCTTTAGAAAGTAGGGGGGGTTAGTGATGGGGTGGAGATTGTTTAAGTCATTAGGATCAGCATTACCATTTTTGATAATGGGGGAAATTTGACCAAGTTGGAGGGAGCTAAGGACACTTCCCATAGCAAGGGAGGTGTTGATGATTGTGGTCCAGGATGGGACGATGAAGTGTTTTAGGTCTTGGACATGGTTAGAAGGGAGGGGGTCTTTGGTTTGGGAGGATGGTTTTAGTTTAGTAATAATACTGTGGACTTCGTGCTCAGTTACAGGGAGGAAATTATGCCAGGAGGCATTGTTTTTTAGTCGTGAGTATGGGAGGTTGGGTACAAGAGGAGTAGGGGTGGGAAGAGGTGGGGGGTAGTTTAGGGAGGGAATAGGAGAAGAAGTGTGTGATGAGGGGTTAGGGTGAGGTGAGGTAGTGGGAGAGTATGAGGGGGGCCTAGGGGTGGCAGGAGTGTGGAGTGTGAATTAGAGGAGATGTCAGGAGAAAGAAGGGGGTTGGTTGGGATCTGCGTTGAGTGAAAGCATTGATCTATTGTGGCATTTTTTTCCGAGAAGAAGTGGGCAATTTCTTCACATCTAGCGGTTGATGCTGTTGGGTCAGGCGGAGCTGAGGAGGTTTGGTGCTGGATAATTTTGAACAGTTCTTTAGGTCTGTTTTTGGCCCAATCGAGTTGTGTACGGAAGAAGGATGCCTGTTCGGTAAATATTTGTTTTTTGTATGTAGATCTAGCTGATCTGAGGAGTGTCAGGTTAGAGTGGGAGGGATGCTGTCTCCAGGTTCTTTCCATTAGTCTTAATGAGCGTCTTTCGTTGTTAAGTTCGAGGTTAAACCAAGATTTGGAAGGCATGTTTCTTAGAGTTTTAAGTTTAATAGGGGCCAATTGGTCTAGGACATCCTTGACGGCTTTATTAAAGTGATCAGTAAGCTCATTTGTGTTTTGTGCGAGAGGAGTGAGGAGCAGTTGAGCATGTAGTTTGGACTCAAGTTCGCCAGGAGTAATTCGTTTTAGATTTCTAGGCCATTTCAAAGATTTCATTTGTTTCGAGGGGAGGGGAGGTGGCGTGATGGAAACGGTGAACAGTATGAGGTGGTGGTTGGACCAGTCAATGGGGATGATGTTCGTCAAGAAGGGTAAGTCATTGTTGGTAATGATGGCATCCAGGATGACTCCTTTGGTGTGGGTGGGGGACTTACAGAGTTGTTTGAGGTCATTGATCTCGAGAAGGTTGGTGAAGAGGGTGGTAGTGGGATCATTAGTGTTGTTCAAGTGGAGGTTGAGGTATCCAAGGAAGAGATTTTTTGAGTTGGATAATGAGGATTGTCTAATCAAGTCAGAAAGTTCATCAATAAAGTTCATCAATAAAAGGGTGTGGATCACCAGGAGGGTGGTAGATAGTGTGTAAGCGAATAGAGTGGGCGCCTGGAATTTTAAGTTCAGCTTCAAGGTATTTCAAGGTGGAGTGGCCAGAGTTGTTAACAAGGGAGAGCTGAAGTTTGTTTTTGAAGATTATGGCCAGTCCACCTCCTATTCTGTCAGGTCTGTCTATTCTGAGGATAGAGGCTCAGGGGTGTGAGTAGATCAAGCATGCTCGTTGAGTGTTCATTGAGCCAAGTTTCTGTGAGGGATGCGATGTCAATGGATTCACTAAGGATAGATTCGGAGATTTCAGTGGTGTGTCGGGCGGTGGATCGGCTGTTAACAAGCATGCAGGCAAGTGGATTGGGGTTATTTTGGGAGGGAGGGCAGGAGTGGATGGAGGTGAGTTGAGGAGTGGGCCTGGGGGAGGGGCGGATGGAGGGGAATTCTGTTGGTCCCTAGAATGACAGGGATGTAGGATTAGGGGGGAGGTGGGTTGTTGACTGCAGTACTAGAATGGTAGGAATTGCATAGGTCGGAGAGGTCGGATGTGGAGAGGTGGCTCAAGGTGCCGCGAGGACTAGACATACGGTTGTGGAGTGGGTTGGTTAAGATTGAAGTTGGCGGGGATTTTACGGTTGGGGTGGTGGGCATTTGCACGCGAGAGTCGGGTTCCTGAGCTGAGTGAATTAACATCTTCTCTAAGTCAGGAGTGTTCATTCGTCAATAAAGAGAGGATGCGTTCGATGTTGTGTAGGGTCACGGTTATAGGGGAGTGGGGGATCTATAAAGGGAAGGATGAGGGTGAGAGGGAGTGGATAGTGTTTGTTGTAGACAGGGGGCAATTGGTTGTAAGGTGTGTGTGGTCAATGGTGTTGGAATGACTAGAGTTAAGGCAATTAAGCGTGGGTGGTGGCATTATGGAGGGCAAAAGATTTGAGAACTCGGGATGTGAATAGAGATGATATGAGGGCATAAAGAGTGTGAAGTAGAACTGCATCGGGGCTAAACGGTGGAGAGAAATTCAGTGGTTGTGAAGGAGGGTTAGGAGAGGCTGAAGGTGGGGCAAGAGGTGGTGCGATAGGAGAGTCAGGGTGGAGGGGTAGGAATTCAGGCTGTAGCATACAGGCGGGAAGGGAGGTGTTAGTTATTTTAGAAGAGGTTGAGGGGGACAGATTGTTAGAGAATGTAAGTGCAGTGGGGATGTCAGGAAGAGGGGGATCATCGGAGGGAGAGAAAGTTTGGGTGACGGTGGTTGGTAGATGGCATTGGCTGTAGAGATGACAGGGGAGGGGGGAATAGGAGTTTGGAGTATGGTGTTGGTAGGAGTGAAGACAGGGGAGAGGGAGAGAGCTGTAGGGGGAAAAGGGAGAGAGTGGGGGTGTTGAGCGATTGGGTATTCAGAGTATTAGGGTTAATTTTGTCTAGGTGGAGAGACAAGGTATTGAAGTGGTGCTCAAAGATGGTGAGGTGTGATTCGGCGGCTTGTATGAGGATGTTACCCGTTTTGAAGATGAGATGTCGATTTCACCTGCAAAGATGGGGGAGGGAGTAGTGGATAATTTAAATCCAATGGGAATTTTGATTGAGTGAGTGACTGGGAGCTGATGTAGGAAAATGCTTTTCAATGTGGAGGGGCATTTGGAAAAGAAGATGAAGTTGTTTTTTATGGGGCAGAGAGGCTGAGGTAGTTATCAACAATAAGTGTTTCAGGGTTACAAATGAGTAGTTTATGTTTGAAGTTTTTCTTAGCGTTTTTAGACAGATTGGGGGGTAAAGGATGGTCCAGGAGTTAGGGCCATATCTGGTGAGAGTGTAGTCATGGGGGATGTGTGCATGATAAGAGGGGGGCATGTTGGGATGGGGCTGAAAAGTGGAGAGTCAGAGGAAGGTCGTGAGGGCAGTTAGGGGTACGGGTAAGAGAATGAATGAGGAGGGGAGTGGGAGGGAAACCGCAATGGTGATCTACAGCCTATGTGTTTCCGGCAAGTGTTCCTAATCAGCTGCAATTTTGAGCACTAACATGAAACCAAGAGAGTAAAAGTAAAAATATGGCCTCCACAGGAGTGCAAAATAAAATTGTCTAGACGGTCTGGGAAGGAACAATTACAATTGTAGATCGAGAAAAGGAAAGAACAGTGCTAAGTCATAAACATATAAGTCTGGTTGGGGAGAAAGCATAGCAGGGGCTCTGCGGGCTAGTGGGTTCAACAACAAAGTCAATGGGCCTACAGATAGACTGGTATTCATGGTTTAAACCATTTTAGAAGTGTCTTTGTTTGAAATGAGTCTTCTTTCAATCTCTCAAGAAATCCCAAAGGTGCAAAGCAGGAAGTAGGTAAGATAACAGCAGTCAGGAGTCAGGTCAATTCGGAGATTCAGTAAATCAGGAAGTCCGGATCGGGAGCGTCAGCGAGCACAGTGGCCTGAGTAAGAACAGGGTTTCATGTGGTGGCCATTATAGTTGTATCATCATTTTTCAAGAGTAATTCAAAAACAAAAACATACGCCTGTGAGGTCCCCCAGGGTGGGTGTTAGGATGTAGGCATGAAGACAACAGTCAGAATTCAGGCCAATCAGGAGATCAAGTTCATCATGGAATAAAGAACAGGAGTGGCAGTGGGCACAGTGGCCTTAGGAAGTAAGGGTTTAGTGTGGCCTGAGAATGTGAAGGGTTTCCTGTGACTGACCTTTTAATTGTCCATGAAATCCCTTAGGAAGTGTATCAGGATGTAGGCACTTACCCTGTTTGCAGTGGGGAGTGGAAGTCCCCTATGATATATAAGACTCAGGCCATCCACTACAGTAGGCCCAATTGCATATCCTGTGACCGGAATCAAATGCTGTTCTTCCATGTGAAGATAACTCCGGAAGCACATGCTGCACTTCCACGTGGAGATAATCCTGGAACCACATGCTGCTATTCCATGTGGAGATAACCCCAGAAGCATATGCTACTCTTCCACGTGGAGGTAACCCCGGAAGCACATGCTGCTCTTCCACGTGGAGATAACCCCGGAAGCACATGCTGCTCTTCCACAGGGAGGTAACCCCGGAAGCACATGCTGCTCTTCCACGGGGAGGTAACCCCAGAAGCATATGCTACTCTTCCACGTGGAGGTAACCCCGGAAGCACATGCTGCTCTTTCACGTGGAGGTAACCCCGGAAACACATGCTGCTCTTCCACGTGGAGATAAAACCAGTGGCGATAACCCCGGAACCACATGCTGCTCCTCCATGTGGAGATAACCCCGGAACCACATGCTGTTCTTCCATGTTCCTCGTCATGTTCTAAAGTTCAGAACTGTTATCCCCACAGTATGATATGAAGGGACATATTTTCAGCAGATGGAACAGCGAAAGGATAGCCGGGCGTGGTGTAAGGTATGGCAGATTCATGGGCATGAGTGTAGTATGACTGACTTTATGAGACAATGGTGATGTGTAATGCTGTTGATGGTTTTAATGTTTTGGTCTTGATCCACTGGGAATGGGGGGCATTATTGTGATATATTATTGTTTTTGTGGGTTTATTCTGAAGAAGAATTCACATTCTTACTTTAATTGATTTGTACTATGATATATGTAAAAACATTCTAAAAAATATTGAAAATATATACATATTTCTTTACCTTTAATACAATATTTTTGTATAAAGCATTGTTGACTTCTTTACAGCTTTACATTTCTGTTGGTTCTTTTACATATCTTTCTGTTCCCTTTTTGGTATATTTGTTTGTTATCTGTTAATTCTGACATGCAACACGCTCACTTTAGGAAATTGTAGCAGCACTGGCAACTGGTTGTGGTTTTTGGGCACTTTGTATCCTAGGCATGTGACATCTTTTCCCTCTTGTGTAGGGTCTTTTGACATATGGTAAGGTGATTATAAGTAAGAAGGGTGGCCTTAGATTGATGGCAGGGGAGGAGAGTAGGGTCTGACCCTCCGTACGAAGATGGATATCTGACTATATGGTTACCCTCACTTTTTACAAACTAACTACTAAGATAACAATGGGTCAGAAAATGAACTGTCTATCAAGATCTGTGTAGTCCGATGAATGCAGCCACGGAATCTACAGAGGATAATTTGTGGCGAAAATAATATTTCCCATCAGATTCCCATCCTGTGCCGCCCTACATCATTTGGGATCCTTCACCCCGAAGGAAAGTGGTGTTTATCCACTGTAGATTAGGTGGATTGTGGCCTAATCTGATGGAAGGGATCTCTAGTGTAGTTGCGAAATTAAATGGCATCAGGGGGTAAACTGACTAGCAGTGCAAGAAATGTGAGAAAATAACAGTGCTGAGTGCAAAGAAAGGATAATTAAGATTGGGTTGTGGAAGTGGAAAAAGCAATTTTTAATAGGGTCCTATCCACACCCAAAGATAAAAACAGTGCATAGTAGTGTTGAGCAAATAACTACCAAGAATGGTTGTAGGTCGACATGTTTGTGCAGTGGATATAGAGTCAAAAGATCTCTATAGGCTCAAGAATAGACTACTGCAATGCGTTGTATGTGGGTCTGAAAAAGAGCCTACTGCAACGCTTGCAGGTAGTCCAAAATGCCGCTGCCAGGTTCGTCTTGGACCTTCCCAAGCGCTCCTCAGCCACAGCGGCTAGAAAACTGCTACACTGGCTCCCTGTCGAGGCACGGATCCATTTTAAGATCGTATGCCTGACATACAAGGCTCTGGCCAGAAATAGTCCCTCTGGTCTAGGTTCTATTCTGTCCCGCTATTCTCCCACTAGGAATCTACGGTCCTCCGGTAGACTTCTGCTAGCGACCCCCCGTTTCAGGAGAGTGAAATGGGGTGGCAGGGCCTTTTCCACCCTGGCCCCTACGTGGTGGAATGCTCTTCCTCTGGAAATAAGATCATTGCCCACCCTTCAGGCTTTCAAAAGGGCCCTGAAAACTCACCTTTTTACCTGTAGCGATGTAGCAAATTTCCTTTTGCCCTGTTCTGTTAGGCGCCTTGATACCTTCGGGTTATTGTCTGCACATTATAAATTTTACTCATTCATTCATTACTCATTCATTCATTCATTCATTCATCTCCTCCTGCTTCATCAGGACCTTAATACAATGCTACTGCTAAATGTGTGAAAAGGTGAAAAAAGTAAACTATATCACCTGGAATTCGCCCAATTTCTGGGGAATACACGCCCCACCTCACCTGGCTACAGCTCAGGTAAAACGGAGCACCGCTCTGTCCGTCGGTACTCCGGACACCTCCCTCCAAGACAGCCTAGACGGATGTCCGGAGTACCGACGGACAGAGCGGTGCTCCGTTTTACCTGAGCTGTAGCCAGGTGAGGTGGGGCGTGTATTCCCCAGAAATTGGGCGAATTCCAGGTGATATAGTTTACTTTTTTCACCTTTTCACACATTTAGCAGTAGCATTGTATTAAGGTCCTGATGAAGCAGGAGGAGATCTTTTGACTCTATATCCACTGCAGAAACATGTCGACCTACAACCATTCTTAGTAGTTATTTGCTCAACACTACTATGCACTGTTTTTATCTTTGGGTGTGGATAGGACCCTATTAAAAATTGCTTTTTCCACTTCCACAACCCAATCTTAATTATCCTTTCTTTGCACTCAGCACTGTTATTTTCTCACATTTCTTGCACTGCTAGTCAGTTTACCCCCTGATGCCATTTAATTTCGCAACTACACTAGAGATCCCTTCCATCAGATTAGGCCACAATCCACCTAATCTACAGTGGATAAACACCACTTTCCTTCGGGGTGAAGGATCCCAAATGATGTAGGGCGGCACAGGATGGGAATCTGATGGGAAATATTATTTTCGCCACGAATTATCCTCTGTAGATTCCGTGGCTGCATTCATCGGACTACACAGATCTTGATAGACAGTTCATTTTCTGACCCATTGTTATCTTAGTAGTTAGTTTGTATAAATCATTAGGGATGATAGCAATGCTTGGTCAATAAATATTCCCTTTGACCCTATTTGTGTATTTATATTTATACCCTCACTTTTTGCCTGTTGTTTTGCTGGTTTTCGACTTAGTCGGCCTGGGACCCTGCTATTCATGGCCCCAGTCTATCTGCTTTCTCTATAAAATGGACTCCATGTACTTTAGGTACATACCAGATTGGTTATTGGGTCACCCTTGTGAGCCCCTGTATAGTGTACCCTAGGCACCCAGGGCATAGGTGCACCTTAGGCCTACCAGGGGCTGCGGCATGTATTATGCCACCCCTGGTTTGCCTTCCAAACTGACACCACAAGTCTGTTCACACAGCCTGGGTAAGGTGGTGTAATCACCCCTTACTTATAGTATACCTATATCTATATACCTATATAAACACATATACACCTATAAGCCACTCCTAAGGCAGACCTCGACAATCCTGGAGGTAGAGTGCTTGGTTTTATGCGAGAGGGTGCCCTAGCATGAGCTGAGCCTCTCTGCAGCTTTCGGAACAATCTCCTTATAGCTGTTCTATGATATAGCCATACCATATACTCTTAAGTGCATTATAATCCTCGCGGGTTAATGCTAACTTTGGTTTGGCTTTATTGAAACATGTTGTGTAAGGTGTCAAATACTTTGGAATACTACTCCCCCCCCCCCACCAGTCCTGGCGGCGGGGGTAGCATTCCACCCTTCTAGAGCGAGAAGACATGTAGTTACTGGTAAATCCAGTTAAAGTTAAACAGAGCCTCAGCATCACAAAATGGATGCTGCTGCCACAGACACGAGTCTGCCCTCCTGCTGCTGGACGAAACTCCAGCATGGGAGGCCTGGACAATAGGTTTCCTGTGCAAGGAGGTATTTATTTATTATTTATTTTATTTTATTTATTTTAAGGTTTTATAGAGCGCGAACTTGACCCGTGAGGGTATCAGAGCGCTTTACATATTCATAGCGTAATACAGAAAGAGGGGACCTGTGTATCAGAGAGCTTACAGGGACGATGGGTCAAGGGGAAGGCAGGATATCACATAGGTACAGTACGATAGGTATAGGGAAAACTATACATCCGGTCATATTACAGAGAACAGAGTCATATAATAGGCAGGCTAATACACGAGTCCTGTACAGGGACCCAGGATGAAGCAATAGTCTCTCGGGTAACTGTGGAACGGGTTTATCCAAGGAATTTACCCATGAGGAAGGATTTAGTCTCTTTTTGAAGCGTGCCAGGGAAGGGATTCTTCTGATATCGTTGGGAGGGAGTTCCTTATTCTTGGTGCGGTCCCGGTGAAAGCCAGATTGTAGGTTTTTATTTTCCTAAAGCGTGCAGGCACCTCCCCAGACAGGTTTGTGTGTATTGGGGCAGGGAGGGCTGCATTCAGTGAAAGCTTTCCAGACACTGCCTGGGGCACACTAGGTGCTCCATGCATTCCCCAGTTCAAACCGTTTGCTGGGGCACTCTGTCCCAGCTCTGGCACACAACTGGACAAAGGGAAAGGGGTGTAACCATCCCCTTCCCCGTCCCCGTCCACCCATAGGAAGGACCTTAAAGGTAGTCCAGCCCCTAAACTTAGTATAAGTATAGGATCCCAGTCCCTAGAACTTTAGATTACCCTGGACGAAACTCTGAAACATATATCCTGGACCTTCGACATTCCTTGTCGACTGGAAGATGGAAGACATCTCCATTGTGACCAAAGAGTGAACACCCTGTGCAAACAGGCGCCAACAGCAACTTTGCCAGTCTGCATTTTCGAGGCTCCCACCGAATCCTGAAGAATCTGCGACACAAGACACAGACTTCCAGACATCTGTGATGCTGCTCGACGTTCCTAGCAAAGCTGAGACCCGTGGCGGACATGGGAGACGTGGCACCGGAACTTCTGGACATCCTGCATTTTGCTAACTGCATCAACTCCTGAGGTATCTCGCAGTTGTGCTTTGGGGTACGAGAAGCCCCAGCCCTGAGCACCATTTGCATTGAAGTTCAGGCCTCCACACTCCACGAGTGTCCCGTGGGGCCCGCTCTTGCATTTCAGCTTGACACGTCTTCCCGGTTCCTAGTCCATTAGCTAGTGAGCCCCTTGAAGACTTCCTTTTAAATCTAACTTGCTTTCCTGGTTGCTCCACCTTCCCTACAAAGGAGTAGCGCTACAGACCTTGCTGGTCTTCACCGAAGCCAATCTCAACATCTTGCGTGGATTGCGTTTGCCAAGGCTTGTTGGGTTCAATCCAAATACCGACACCGCAGTCAACTAGATCCTTTGTGGGACAGCTCGAATCCAGCTCCTGGTTGTCATCGATGCCTCCTGGACCTCGTGGCTGAAGAGACAAACTTCACCTTTTTCACCTGAAATCACACAACATCGCCTGGTTCCTTCCTGGTTCCATCCTGGTCACTGGCAAGTGACCCAGATTCTGTCCCTTCTGCTTTCAGGTTCTTCAGATCTTCGATCCACCCTTCGATCCACCCGGACACTTTTCCTCTGGTCGCCTGCAGCACTTCTTTGCAGCTCTCCATTGACATCGACGACGAAACCCAACATCAAAAGACACCTATGCACCCGGCTTCCGTGGGTGAGGTAACACGAGTACTCTGGTAGTCTCGAGGGTATTGGCCCTCCTAGTGTCTAAGTCTAAAAGGGTTCCATTGTAGTCCATCCGGAAGTATCCTTAAACTGTAAAATTGTAACTTGTTTGTTTCCCATAGAAAGTCAATAGTAACCCGCTGCTGTGTTTAGACATCGCACGCGTCTCCCGTGGGCCTCCTGCTTCCTAACCTTTGGTTGTTTAGAGTAGCCCCAGCGATTCCACAGGCTCTAGGCCTGCTTTCTAATTCTCACATGGTTCTTATACCACTATTTTAGTATATGGTTTGTGAGGCCCCTAGGGCAAAACGTATAGTGTGCAACTTATTGTATGCTAATGAAGTAACCTGTATTGTACTTTTACCTCTGACCTCATAAAGAGTGCAGAGGGGTTGTGTTTAGAATAAATACATATATATTTGATATATACCTTGTGTGGTGTCCTTTCATTTGGTACTCAAGGGATTATAATTGGTAAAACAACTTGCTTAACATCGCCTACAAAGTCTTAGCCTGATGACTGCTGGTACATGCTACCACTAGGATAGCTTTCTATAAGGTTGACTTTACAACCACCATCAATAAGGGTCGATTAGACTGGTGCACGGTGCCCACTAGAACTAGTAGACACCATATGCCAGGCTAACCTCTCACACCCTCTGACAACCAACTTCCCCTTTCCCACTGGAGCCGGAATAACTGTGAAGAGTGGTGGTGCATAAACAGCTGCCCTGGATTGCACCTGGCAGTCAGGTACGGTGGGTGAGACCAACATTTGCCAGAGCAGTTTAGAAGAAAGTTATGAAAGCAAATGAGACCAAATGGTCCATTTTATAGCAGAATACTCAACTAAATTGATTAGAAAGACATGCTTTGCAGGTAATTCTGAAGAGGTGGATACAAATTATTTCACAATGAAGGAAAGATCGAGGCAGGGACAGATGCTAACAGAGCGCAGGCGGTATTGTGGGCATTGTATGTTCTTGCTGTCATAGATGGAGCCCTTGCTTGCTGGGCTATTGGAACCAAGCTACACCCGAATGAGGAGCCCCAGGCAGGGGGAACCTTTCATGGGTCGCTCTCGGTCTGGTTCAGGGAGGACATGGCTTACCAGTTCGGGCTGGACTGTTCCTATTGAAGCCGGGGCAAGACTGATGGCTGTGTGGCATGGTGAGCCAAAGAACGATGGATTGGAATGCTACCCCAAGCGATTGACAGTTGTTAGACTTATTGCAAACAGCCTCCCATCAACTGAAGGAACCAAAATATTAGACTAATGGACTATACTCACCAATAGCCCATATACCATATACATAAATAATAAGTCAGTCGGCAATGGAGAGGGTTCAATCGTTTATTCTGCAGATACAAGCCCCTACAGGGGAGCCTCAGTCTACACGACCCTCGGAGGTGCGCAGAGGAGACTGACTACATACAAACAGGGCAAAGCATATATACGTTTCACACACAGCTCGATGTCACCTTACTAGGAAAGATACAACTTGTCAGTGAGCCAGCAGGAAGACCCATATAAGGTACAATTGATTGCTAGTAGCTAGGCCTAAGCCATTCCGGGGGCAGGTCAGTAAGGTGCCTCCCTTTCTTTCTGTAACTCGGGGAGTACAGGAACGGGCTCTGCTAGAATGTGCGCATCCCACAAGAAGGGCAGGTGTGACCTTGGGTTTCCCTGAGCTACAAATTAGCGAGTGGAGCAGACAGCTAAGTCTGCCATCGTGGTTTTGTGCAGAAAGCCTAATCACGTGATTTCAGGGAAACAGTACTTGACATGGAGAAACGAAACAAGATGGCTCCGGTCATACCAATAGGTTTAGGCAACACTAAAGTGAATCGTTCCTTACTATAATAATGCAGTGTGAATAATGCAAGGCTAACGTGCGGTTATAGAGTTATATTGTATATATTAGGCCAATAACATGTATTTATCGTATTCATATGCCATCAGACGACCCTTTTGGCCTACTATAGCCAAAATAACTAGATTCATTCTACAAACACTCACTCATCAATCTGCATAAGATCTGAGACCTCCTTCTGGATCATTTGCTTATCGACCTTAGCCTGTCGAGAGATTTTCAAGGCGTTATTCTAGCTGCACAGAAAGAACAGCAAGCCGGGCCACAATGGAGACACAGGCAGCAAGTAAATATGACTCCAAAGGCTCCAGCAAGAATCTTGAATATCTTCCAACCCCAGGTAGATAAAAGACCCCAGAACCATCCACTAAGGGACCAAGTACCATTGTTGACATGTGCTTCACTAGCTAACCGGTGTAGTTTCTGAGTTGCAAGGTGTATGGTAGGTGCTGAATCAGGAATGAAAACACAACAAGAGCTGCCGATCACGCGGCAGGCTCCACCCCTATCTGCTAGGATGACGTCAAGAACCATTCGGTTCTGGAGCGAAACAAGCCTCGTAGCCTGAAGCTCAACAGTAATATTGGTCAGAATCCCAGCTGTGGTTTGAACCACGTTTTCCACTATTCTCGACAGGCGTCATATACTACGACTATTAAAAATCGGTCCCCAAAAGGGAGTGAGACCTTTGGAAATATCTTCAAACTATTGCAAGGAGTTGTCAGTCTGATCAGTACTATCAGTATCAAAGCTCCTAATGCTTCTATTAGATTCTATCTCTCGTCTAGCTAGTTGATGTGTCTTATGATAATCAGATGGGGCAATATAAACTGGAGGGTAGAGGAATGAGAGGTAACACCGCCCTGCCCATCCCCGGGGAAGCCAGGTATATGCGTTTTCCCCGCACACAAAATATACATTAGGGGGAGTAATCACAGGAGGAGTACTGAATGTATGCTCGGTGTAAGTATAATTACATCTACTGTGTCCTACCTTAATATGACCTTGTCCCTGTGCGTAAAAGGGGGAAGTGCTATTTATGATGGGAATTGGCAAAGCTTTGTCATTGGTGACATTTCGTTCTTTAAAATGCTGAAAATACATGGTGGAGTTGAAAAGTTCAAAATCTTGCCTTTCCTCTTGTAACCAGGTAGCATTTTCATATTCAGTGTATACAATCATACAAGCATTTGGGTTAAAGGATCCCTCTCCTCCATTTCCTTCAGCATCAAATCCTTGGTGCCGCTCTATATATTTCAGAATGGCCTCATAGTATTTTTCGGTATATTTTAGGTTCTGCTACATAGTGGGAATACATCAATGACAATATTTGAAACCAGGCTTCACAGCTAGCTAAGTGGGACAAGGTCAGGGAAATGAATAATTCATGCTGATGCATTACTGACGGGAGTAGCCCACAGACCCAACAATTCGTCTTGTTGGTAGTGCTATGGGTCTGATGTAACATTTCAATAAAAAACATTTTTAGCATAAGTTTCTCTGTGTCTAGCCTTATGTAGAGGTAAGGAATAAAAGAGATGTTCTACTGGGGCAGGGGTAGTTCCTAGCAGTTTCTGTACAGGATGCTGAAATTCTAGATACACAAATACACACATTAAAATTACTGTGATTACAACAATAAAAGCAACGAATGCCACCTTCACTCTGGTGGTCCATCCAGAAAATGATTGCGTATTATCAATATATCGTCGAGGGGCAATTGGTCATTCATCCTGCATGACAAATCGGGCAAAAGGAAACATGCTCTCTAAAAGTCCAAATTCTAACTCGGATCCTCTCTAAAAGTCCAAAAACTAATCTTTGTATCCACAAAGCACGCACACCACCAGAGGGTTCTTCTTTCCACTGAGGGATCTTCTCCCTGTGTCCGTTAGAGCCTCACAGGCAGACTCCTATCGTTCATCAAAAAGAACAAACTTTATATTCCAGTAGTACGACCGCGGCCCTTAACTCAGTCTTTCTTTCTGAACAGAGCTATTTACCCCATTGTTCCAAGCTCTCAACGGGTTCAGTCCAGTGTCTCGCTCAGTACCCCAGTAATTCTATCCGATGTTCCTCAACTCTAGTCTCTGTCTAGCTCCTACCATTGGAAACTGGGGTACCGCGCTGTTTTCGGGGCCGCAGGTCGTATTTACAACGGCCAGGTTGTTCCTGGTCAGAAAACAATTCTGCTGCAAGGGCATCTGGTGCATGCAAAACTTATGGTGCCTTGGAAATGACATCCTCCGCTGATTGGGCTGTCTCACTTTCAACAGTGGGCAACACCTCACTCGGTTGCCCTACTTCTTGGGCGTCTGAAAAAGTCACGAAGCTTTGAATCAGCTCTCCTTCCTGGCTCGGAATTCCTTCTCGATTTTGTAGATCAAACGGTAAAGGCAGCGGCAGGCGTTTTAAATGACTGACGTGGATCCAGTGTTTTCTCCCATGCAATTTCACCGCAGTTCTCGTTGCCAGGAGGATCTGATAGGGTTCCGACCACCTGGGCTCCAAACTCGATTTCCGTTGGTAGTTTTTCACCAGTACCCACTGGCCAGGTTCCAATCGATGTCCAGGACCCTCCGGCAGTGGCTGCAATGTGTTCGATACCTGTTGATGAATGGAACGCAAATCTTTAGTCAAGGAGTACAGGTAGTCTGTCATCAAAGGGTAATCAATATCCCTAAAGGATCAGGGTCTGGGGACTCCCCACACATTGGCAGGTCTGCCAAAGATCACCTCGTAAGGAGACAATCCAGTTCTAGTGTGAGGGGTGGTTCTTAGAGATAGTAGTGCCAATGGAAGTGCATCTGGCAAATTTAATCCAGTACTTTCACAGATTTTAGCCATTTTTAATTTCAGTGTGCCATTATATTTTTCAACTAGTCCAGCCGACTGAGGATGTCTGGCGGCATGGAACTTCTGTTTTATCTGCAATCCTTTACAAACACTCTGTACTAGCTGAGCATTAAAATGAGGCCCGTTGTCGGACTAGATGACACACGGCAAACAATATCGGGGCAGGTATTCTTTAACCAGGGCTTTAGCAGTTGCAACTGCAGTGGCTTCCTTAGTAAGGTAGGCTTCAACCCATTTGCTAAAAGCACACCCCACCACTAATATGTATTTTAAGTTATTTACTCTTTCCATCTGGATGTAATCAATTTGTATTACCTCAAAAGGCAAGGACGGTGGGGCAAAATTTCCACTCAAAACAGATTCTCTACCTCCAGGATTGTGGCGTAAACACACCGGGCAATATTTCACTATATGTGCTGCAGTTTTAGAAATGTTTCGGTTATTCCATACTGGATCTAATACAGCACAAATACCTTTTGCGCCTATGTGGGCTGGGCCATGGGCCATTGTCATTACAGCATATACTAATGCATTGGGCAGTAACCATCGCTGCTTTTCAGATAGGTCTATCCAACAATCATTCTTGTCTAGTTTTCCTACTTCCTGTTCCCATCTCTGTACTTCATCTATTGTTGCTTCTTTCTGTAGTTCTCACACACTTTCAATAGTATTATCAAACAGGGATGTTTCTGCTACCCACCGGGCCGATGTGCTAGGGAACATGGGGTTCATTCTAGTCTGGGCTGTTTCTTTCGCTACTGAATCAGCAAAAGCATTTCTCTTTCCAGTGGAATCAACAACTTTTTATGGGCGCTGCACTTAATGATGGCCACTTTCTCTGGTAATGTCAAAGCAAATACCAATCGGTCAATTAAGGGGCCATGTTGAATTTTCTGGCCATGTGTGGTATAGAAACCCTTCTCCCTCCACAGCCTTCCAAAACTATGGGCTACCCCAAAGGCATACTGGTTGTCCGTAAAAATGTTCACCCTCAGTCCTTCTCTCAATTCGCATGCTCTTAAAAATGCTATTAGTTCAGCTGCCTGGGCTGAGTGATGAGAGATCCTTGCGGTCTCTACCACTGTTTTCAATGTCGTAATAGCATAATCAGCTGTCGCAGTGCCATCTGGTAACTTAAAACAAGAGCCATCCACATACAACTCTCCTTGAGGTTCAGCTAAAGGGATGTCGGTAAGATCTACACGTCCCTTCGTTTCTTCTTCTGCTCTAAATATACAATCATGGACGTCGTCCTTTTCATCATTTGAAGGGAGAGGTAGTAATGTGGCTGGGTTCAGAGTGGCACATCTTTTGATCGTGATATGAGGTGCAAACAAGGTCAGCTCGTACCCTGTCAATCTAGCACTCGTAAGGTGCTGGGTCTTAGTTCTGTTCAAAAGGATATCCACAGCATGTGGTACCATGACTGTGAGGTCTGTATTCAAAACTACTCTCTCTGATTGCCGGATGGCCACCGTTACTGCAGCCGTGGCCCTCAGGCAACTTGGGAGGGCTCGTGCAACATTATCCAAGACTGATGAAAAAAATGCACAGGGTCTCCGTTTTCCACCAAAACCCTGTGTTAAAACTGAAAGTGAAAAACTGTCCACCTCGTGCTCATAAAGTGAAAAAGGCTTCCGGTAATCTGGAGTACCCAAGACAGGTGCAGAACAAAGAGCAGACTTTAAAGAATCAAAGGCTTCTTGACATTCATCCGTCCAGGGTAAGGGTTCATGCACATCTTTGGTTGTCAAATGCAACAAGGGTTTAGAGAGAAGTGAATAGTTAGGAATCCACTGGCGACAGGAAGAGGTTATGCCAAGAAAAGCACGAGCATCACGTTGAGTACGAGGGACAGACATGTTAGTTATTACAGATATTCGCTCTGGAGTCAATCATCTCCCCGCTTTCGACAGTAAGTGGCCTAGGTAGGTTAACTTCCTGTCGAAAATACTGGAATTTAGAAAGGGATACTTTGTTACCTTTTTCAGCCGAATGTTTCAATAATTTAACTGTGGCTTCCTTGCAGCCTTCCTGCATGTCGGAGGCCACTAGGATATCATCCACTTACTGGATGATCGTATCCCCTGCTGGTAAAATTAATTCATCGAGAACTGCTTTCAAAGCTTGGCTATAAATGCTAGGACTCTTTGTATAGCCTTGAAGGGCACGTGTAAATCTAAAGCTTCGGCCAGCTAATGAGAATCCGAAGATATGTCTGCTATCAGGATGAATCGGAATACTAAAGAAAGCATTCTTTAAATCGATTACTGAAAAATACTGAGCTGTAGGGGGAATCATTGTCAGAATAGCAGTTATATCAGGTACCACCGGATATTGTGGGACTACAATTTTATTGACCTCTCTAAGGTCAATTACAAAACAATATGTATTTTTATAATCCGGGGCACTGTCAATTGGTGTTTTCTTCAAAATAGGTAAAATCGTACTGTTACAAACATTAGCAGCTGTCTCTTCCACCACCCCCTTCTGAATGAGGTCACGATTTCATGAATTATGTGCAACATGGCCTGTTCACCTTCTGGTGAAATCTTATGCTGTGGAATGCGGGGCAGCTGGACATTAGGTTTCAAGATTATTGACACAGGGGCTATTCTTAACAGACCAACATCGGTATTTCGTGTAGCCCACAGTGTCTGAGGAATCGTAGAGAATTCAGGGGGAAGGCTTTCATTTTTGGCAAAATATTGGGCTGCATTCGGGTGTGGATTCTGCATTGTCAAATAGACACCATTGGGGGAACAATAAATTTGTGCATGTAACTTTTTCAAAATGTCCAGACCCAAAAGGTTTTCTCCACAATTTGAAGTTAAAAGAAAAGGTGCATGTATGGAAATGGGGCCTACAGTGAAAGGCAAAGGTTTAGAAACGGGGCTTACCACCGGTATTCCAGAGAATCCCACTGATACGTTATTTTGGCCAGACAGAGCAGCCCCTGGGACCAGTGTATGGGCAACTGAGCTATTCATTGCCCCAGTATCCACTAGAAATTTTCCCGATGTTCCCAACAGTTCCCCTTGTACATAAGGTCCCTCCTGGTCAACTGGTACTGTAAAGTGGCCCCCGCTCTGTCCTCGGCTGTCTCATGCATAATCCTGTCCGTCGTACCCATCATCCCTATAATTTTCGTTGTAGTACTGTCTAGTTTGGGGATTGTCTTTTTTTTTTTCGTTTTTTTTATTTTTATTGAAGGTTCATTGCAATATACATCTTAAGCAATTGAGTAAACACAAATAGAGCATTAAAATAAGATATATACATAAGACGACATATATAGATAAATTATTCCAAATAGATAAAAGTTCAATTCATAATAATAATAATAAGTGGCTGGAATACAATTAGGGCAATTAAATACAGATACAATGTTAAAATTTAGTCAAGTTCTATTCATATAATGGTTCTGTCTTCCCTCCAATTCAGAATGGGCGCCCATATACGTCTTCCCATCTCACGTTTTTAGCTCCTTTAAATTCATACAGACAGGACTCAATATTATGAATGCAAAGAAGTCTTGATAGCCACATCTGAAAGGAGGGGGCGTTTTCATCTTTCCAATTTGCAGTGATCAGTATTCGCATAACCGCTACTGACAGAAAGACAAGGGCTTCCTCAGTTTTGAATCCGTGCCTATTAATACCAATGTCGGGGATAGATCGATCTTATGACCTAGCAGCCCCTCCCAAAATTTGGATATTTCCTCTTTAAGAGGGCCCAATCTAACACATGTGACAAACATATGAATTATGCCCGCTTGATGTGAGCCACATCTAGGGCAGCAGTCGTCCTGTCTAACACCCCACTCAAATAATTTTGTCGGGGTATGATACAGCTTAAATATTGTCTTAAAGTGCTGAGCCCGTAGATTTGAGGTCCGAAAGAGCTTTTTATTCAGTTCTATGGAGAGATCAAGATTGACATCGCGGTTGTTCAATTTCCTGGCCCAACCGCTCTCCGTTTTCTCGATGTCATCTTGAATCTTATCTATTAGTAAATTATATATTGTTTTAATCTTTCTGCAGCCTCTGTCCAATACCTCCAGTACCGTAATATCTATTTTGGGCTTTAATTTAGGTCTTAGGCCTCGCAAAGTGCGGGCTATTTATTCATATAGAAGCCAGTGAGTACGTGGAATGTTATAAAGATTTTGCAGGTCCTCAAACCCTCTGATCTTATCTCCCTCCATTACATCTTCGATACTCTTAATCTCCATTTGCTTCCATTCCTGGAGACTTCTATCTGACCTCAATTGTGGAAAAAGACATGAATTGGCCAGTAGGAGATATGAGTTTGGGGATTGTCAAAGTAATTTTTCCGGGAATCCTCATGTTGCATCTCTTCTCGTCTCATACTATTTCGGTCTATATTCCCTCAACCCCTTCCTCGTCCTCTATTAGGACCATTCTTTGCCAGCAACAGATGGCAATCTGCCCTCCAGTGCCCTTCCTGTTTGCAATAGGAACATTGATTTATACCAATGTTTTGGGGACCTCCTCTACCTCTTCCTGCCATTGCACCCCTCTGGAATGAGCCACGCCCTCCCCGTCCTGTGCTCTGTCCTCTGCTAACTTGCTGCAACAGAACTCTAGTCTTCAAATCCTTAGTCTTCTTTTCTGACTTCTCTTTACTTTCATTCTCTCGATGTTCATAATATTGGGCCATACTGAGAATCACTGACGGGGCAGCCGTAGTCCACGTGCTCTCGGCTGCTTGGAGACGGGACATAACTTCGGGGAGCAAATTCGTAACAAACCGATTCACAAACAACCTTATCCCACCTTCCGTGGATAGGTTTTGCCCACTAAAGTCTATAAAGACTTTCTCAAACCTGGTAAAGAAGTCTGACACACTTTCATCCTTCTTCTGTCTACAGGCGGTCAATTTGTCCCAATCAACTTTTCTAGGAGGGAGGAGAGTCTGCATATAAGTAATAATCTTAGCTGGTACTGCTAGTACCTCATCTCTAGGTTTTTCTCCAGGCTTTCATTCGTTGTCCCAGGTTTTTAGTTGGTCCCATGTGCCTCCCAACTCGGGGGCATGGTCCGTGTCATGTATTTGTCGCCAAATGTCTACCGGGATCAAAAGGCCAAAGAACAGTTCGATATCAGGTATTGTCATGATAGCTGAATTAGCGGCCTCAGTCAATTCCTTATAGTAAGTGGTGGGATTCTTACGGGGTCGGGGAGTTGAGCTTTTAGAGTGAGGACCTCGCTTCGTTTCCAAGGGGTATCAACCCATTGTTCCTGAAGCCTAGCGTCCACACGGGCCCTAGTGACTACGCCACCGCCATCCCTTAATTCAGGTAGTTCAGGATAGAAGAGGGGATGCACCTCTCTCATGGGGTGCTGCGCTCCCCAATCGGCGCACTTTCGGTGCATTCGTTCGCGATAATGCACCAGAGTTGCTACGTTATGATGTACTTCATCAGCCTGTAATTGGAATTTAAAAGCTTGATCTCTTATATCACGCAGTATCTGAGGAGGTATTCCTTCCTCGAAACACTGTTCCCATAGTGAAATCAATCGGATTGCCATATTCTCCAAAGCCAGTTGCTGTGCAACCGGTTCAAAATCTTTCATGGTACTCCAAATGTCCTCCAAGGTGTAAATGGCGTTCCGCATCCACTGGGATGCCTGAATCACTATGGCCTTCCTTTCTATTGTACCCAATGATGACCTAGTATAGACTCGCTGATCACTCAAGTCCGGTCTAAGGCATTTGGGCGTGGTATCTAGACACGCCGTGTATCGGGGATCTGTGGCGGTCTGAGTCGGAGGGGAGAGAAATACAGGATGCAAAGGGGAGGGGGCAGCCGCGTCCGGCTGTAGGGATATCAAAGGTGAGGTAGTTGGTCGGAGAGTGGGAGGGGGGAGTAACGCACTTCGTACTGATCCGTCAGCAGGGGCCGTGGCAGCCATTACCGGTGCTCCCGCGGCCGATGCTGCTCCAATTTGGCCCGCCTGTAACAAAGGCATGGCTGGGTACAATCCCTGTGGGGCATAAGGAGGAGGTGGTCGGGCTTCTAATAAATCCTCTATTTCATCTCCGGTCTCAGGTCGAGTCATAAAACTTTTGTCCGTCTCTAAAGGGAACTGTCTATCCATTTGTGCGATATTTTCTTCCACCTTCCCTTTATTATAAGCTATAGCTTTCTGGGTGACTGTCTGTCCAGATTTAGGCTTTCCCAATTTCTCTTCTCTTATCCGTCGTCGTTTTGCCTCCTTCAACCATAGGTTCAAGGAGTCAAACATCGACTGGCGGCTTTTCTTCATAAAGAGTTTGTTTTGGATGTAATTAATCTTTTTCTCGTCAAACGGCCCCGTTAGAGGCCATTGCAAATCAAAATTTTCTTTGGTGTACTTATTCCAAATTGTATTAAATAAAATCGGTGTAAGACCGTGTTTCACATACATGGGGCTGCCCTCGGGAGGGGCAGGCTGTCTTTCTTCCAGATGTTTATTTCGCCGACAGCAGCACCCAAAACATATTTTACTAAAACAAGACATTATTGTAACGTTCACACAGTTCTATTCATATACTCGAGAAATCATTCACATTCGAACGCGTCCTTCTCACCACTCAAGCTCTCGTATTCTTCTGTTTTCTCGCAATAAAGTGCTGTAAAGCGTCGCAAGGCAATAACGTTTCAGTACTGGTTACTTGTTCTATGCAAATGACATGTCTTCAAAACGAACAGAGCCCGTCGACTCCTGTTCGGGGAATCGATTCAAAAGAATTCCGAACCAACAAAATTCAACTACAAAAGGAACAGTTGTTAGACTGTTCTGAGATCACCTCGTAGGCGAACGATGAACCCTCTTACAAGCCATCCCATGGTCCTGTTCTGGTTGGGCCGGGCGTCTGGGCACGTAGCTCCAGAACCCTAGCTTACCCAGTTGCTCCCAGGGCTTTCCCGAAGAGGATTCAGCCGAGTGAGTAACTCAGTACACCGCTAAGGCACCAGGTGTTTGTCTCAAGTTTTCACCAAACAAGTCAGTGAGGTATCTACCCGCGCAGCCACTTCGCCGCAACGTCAGACCCTCAGATCCCCTCGTGGTCCGGCTTCCCCGGCCACCTTCAAAAGCAGTTAACCGCTACCAAGGAGACACTTCTTCCAAGTGTTTCTCATCCAATACAATCACAATTCACTCACCTGGTGCACTCAGGTCGATTGCAAATTCTCCACTGCCGACTCCTAGACAGACTGGCACAGTCTGTTTTTCTCTCGGGTTAAGCCCGTAGGACTCCGGCTTAGGGTCTTCAGCAGCTAGGAGGGATACTGGGCTCAAGAGTGGAATTTCTTGTTTTCGTACCACAAAACGGGTGTTTCAAATCAGGATTCTCTTTCCGTCCACCCACTCGGCCAGAACTCCTCCCTGTCCCTTCTACTCCTGTTTACAGGAGGGGACGACCCTATCGCGGAGTCCCGGCGGAGTCGTCAACTGAAGGAATCAAAATATTAGGCTAATGGACTATATTCACCAAAAGCCCATATACCATATACATAAATAAGTCAGTCGGCAATGGAGAAGATTCAATCGTTTATTCTGCAGATACAAGCCCTGACAGGGGAGCCTCAGTCTACACGACCCTCGGAGGTACGCAGAGGAGACTGACTACATACAAACAGGGCAAAGCATATATACGTTTCACACACAGCACAATGTCACCTTACTAGGAAAGATACAACTTGTTAGTGAGCCAGCAGGAAGACCCATATAAGGCACAATTGATTGCTAGCAGCTAGGCCTAAGCTATTCCGGGGGCAGGTCAGTAAGGTGCCTCCCTTTCTATCTGTAGCTCGGGGAGTACAGGAACGGGCTCTGCTAGAATGTGCGCATCCCACAAGAAGGGCAGGTGTGACCTTGGGTTTCCCCGAGCAACAAACTAGCGAGTGGAGCAGACAGCTAAGTCTGCCATCGTGGTTTCGTGCAGAAAGCCGAATCACGTGATTTCAGGGAAACAGTACTTGACATTGAGAAACGAAACAAGATGGCTCCGGTCATACCAATAGGTTTAGGCAACACAAAAGTGAATTGTTCCTTACTATAATAATGCAGTGTAAATAATGCCAGGCTAACGTGCGGTTATAGGGTTGTATTGTATATATTAGGCCAACAACATGTATTTATCGTATTTATATCCCATCACAACTTTTATGTGTTTGATAGATGTGGCTGTATTGCACATTTGAAGAATTCACATTTTTTAATATTCACAAATGATGAATTTCTTGCCTATGTGGCATCTTAGCACCATAGCGCCTCGTGTCTATTCCAGGCCCTGTGTTTCTCTGGGTGAGTTGTGCAGATTCGCCATGCTTTGTAACAGAAGGACTCATTCTCGTTGTGACAGTAATGACAGCCTACCTCATGTGCTAGAAAAGAGAAGACACAAGTGATGGTGCCCAGTTTGTTAAACATCACAGAACCGGAAGAGAAGCCCACGTGAGTGGGAGGAAAAGTACAGGTTAGGCCTGCAGAGAACTGACTGATGGGTGTCAGGGGGCATGTTTGGGGGCTGACAAGGAACGTAATTACACGCATTAGTGCGATAATCACTACCGTCTCGAAAGATAATTAGAGCCATTATTTCTTAATTTCTATTTTTGTGTCTGGCAGCTTTACAAAGAGGCTGGGGTGTGCACGGTGCTGTCTCTTCCCAATAGAGAGAGGTGCTGTGCTGTCTGCAGGTCTGAGCCTGGAATAGGGATAGCTGCCGGCTGGACAGGCCTTTCACTCCACCGGGCATCTCCACGGTGGAGTGGAGCCCAGGGCAGACTCTGCAGGGAGCATCTGCCCGCCATGTTACAGCAATCTTTGGCTTCCACTGTCCTGCTCCTGCCTTGTCTAAGAGCCGACAGTGGAGAAGAGCACCCCCTTCCTCCATGCACCCAAGCGATGCCCCCTCAGCACCCACGTGGCGCTGGATATCTGAGACAGATGCAGCCAGGGGCGCCCCCCTCTGGGGAGAGACGTGAAACAACAAAGGGCGGGTGGCTGGTTGTATGATGGAACCACCCATGCATTTACCACTCATGCCTGTACAACGCCCTCCATACCATCAATGCGTCTCTATAACGTATTCCTTTACCGCATACATTGTTACGACCTGCCTTAGGGAACGCGCTGGACTTTGAAATAGTATAATTTACTATTCCAGCTCCAGTTCGCGCAACACTAGGGAAAGTGTTGGACTTTAAGTCCATCAGCACTGTACCTAATGCAAGTTGCTGTAACTACTTGCATGGTAAAGCAATGCATTGTAAAGACACATTTGTGGTGCGGACCGTGTTGTAAAGGCACAGCATGGTTCAAGCCACGTTGTAAAGGCTGTCCCCTGGCTGGGCACATAGTGGTAAGAGCAGAAAGTGGGTAGAGTGGACATGACAAGGCACAGAACAGATGGGGTTTGTATGGAAGACATCATTTTTTAGGGGTTGCCTCCTTTTCCTGCTTCGTCTTGCTGGCGCGAGGATTCTGTTTGCTATGAAACTACTAATCTGTGTCACAGCACATATGCTGTTCCCTTTAGGATATGACCGTTTACCGGCTATGGTTTATTTCACTTTCCAGTACGGCCATGGTAACTTGCAAAGATAATGCACCAGTGTATACACGTTAAATGTCATATATGGGCTGCAGTGTGCATTTACACATCCTACATGTATGACTAAAGTGTATGACCCCACAGATCAGCGTGGATCTAAGGTTGGACTGCACTCTACAGCCACTGCAGTGACACTCTGAAAGAATAGTGGTTTGCTGTGTAAAAAGCTGCTTTTTAGACATTTTATACATAAGCAGAAACATCCCTAAGTGTGCCTTGTAATCCAAAGGGCACACTAAGGGGCAGATTTACGAGAAAAGTGCCACAGCGCGGCAACGCAAGCCTTTTTGCTGCGCCACGCTGCAGCACTTTCAAAGCACGTGGATGCAGCATATTTACAAGAATATGTCGCATCTCTGACCTTCCCCTGCGCTGGCGCACAAGCTTCATGCGCCGGCACAGGCACCCTTGCATGGTGCAAAGATGCCTACGTCGTGGGGAGATTGGTTTTATGCAGGAAGAGGCCCCTTCCTGCACAAAAATAATCACTACAGGCATTTCCCTCTTTCAATGCGTGCTGTGGAATGCAGCACACATTGAAAGAGGAAAAAACGAGGAGAAATGAAAATATTTCTCCTCGTTGCGCCTCGCCTCGCTGGGGAGGCGTAGCATTGACACACATTTCTAGATTTACGATTCCTCGTAAATCTGGAAAGGTTCCATGGGTTCCATCGTCCCATGGGTGTTGCGTGGGAACACCCACAGCAACACCCATGGAGCGCCAAAGTGCTGCGTGTAAAGGGCCATACTTACAAGGACATGAAAAGCCACACAGGGTGGCTTTTCCCGTCCTTGTAAATATGGAGGAGTGAAATGTGCCACCAGTACGTCACAAAACGTGGTGTACTGGTGGTGCAGGGGGCTTGGAAATCTGCCCCATAATATAAAGCAGTCCCTAGTTCAATCACCCCTCCACCCCAGAAGAGGGCGAGAGGAGACTCCATCATTTCAGTTTTAATTGGGGGTGTCTCAAAGGGGATTCCAGGCTCCTGCAAGGGAAATAAAACATGGGTCACAGTGAACAGGGCATTCTCTGAAAGTGTACAGCAAAAGGAGAAAGGAAGGGATGAGAAAGGGGTGTGTCTAATCGTAAGTGACATAGGTCGGAAATCAATGTGCATTGGCGGAAAATAAAAATCTTAAATTGAAAAAAAAATCAGAATGAACTCAAAAATGTTATCTTCAATGGTCTTCGTGTGACAAATAATTAAGGGGCATATTTCCAAGGGCCATTATCGCCGCTTTAGCGGGACTTTTTCCCACTAAAGTGGCGATAATTTTATCGCCCAATTACCAAGCTGTCGCTAACACCAGTTAGCGACAGCTTGTAGGCGATAGCGGGCATTTAGGGACCACTTTGCATGTCAGCGATAATTATCGCTAATGACATGGAAAGTGGGCATGCCAAAATGTTAGCGACTGAAAACAGTCGCTGCAATCGCTATTGCCTATTATCAACACAGGCGTAGTTTTGGAAATATTCGCACTAAGCGCGAATATTTCCAAAAGCTAACGCCTGCTCTGACAAGTTCTTAGTCATGTTATCCAATGAGAGGTGGATAACATGGCTAAGAGCATTGTCACGGTAATGCCTGAATATCGCTGTATTGAATGCGATATTCACACATTTCACCCGTTTTCTATCGCTTCTGAGATAAACCTTGATAATAGCAAGGTATCTCAGCGATAAAAACAGGTGAAGGGCGGCGGTAGGAATATTCCCGCTACGCCAACTTAGCGATAATTATCGCTAGTTGTTGGTAATATGCCCCTTAGTTATTAAAATCTGTTCATTATTAATGAAATTCAATGCCCCAGTCCTTTTCAGGCTGGCTGGTGTCTCCTCCACAGGGAAAGATATCAGTAAATACTGTTCTATTATACTGAATTTCAGTTATTTACGTTGTAGCTCTTCAGTTGAAGGAACTCAGCAAGCTGGATGGAAGTTTAATAAGGAAGTTGCATTTGTTTAATATATTTTTTAATTCTGAAACATGGCCAAGTAGGAGGCAGCAAGAAAGGGTGTTTCATTGCTTCCTAGCTCCCTTTCAAAGCCTGACTGTATCTCCTGTGCAGGCAGGGCGGCTGCAGATGGCGGTGGGAGTGCCCTGCCCTACAATGTGTACTTGCCTTATCCATTAAACCGCTGTGACTGGTCACCAGCGGTGGGTCCGGCGAGAGGGTGGTGCTGGGTAGTGGGGGATAAAGGTGAGGAGACCCCTAAGAGGAGAGGAAGATGGAATAGGAGATGGAGATATAGCTAGAGCTTAATTTGTAAAAGCCACAAGTGCCAGGTCCCTTGTTAGGAGGCCATCATGCCTCGCACCACCCATTGCCACAGCCAATGGCAGTACCTACACAACCACTAACCATTACACTGCACCAAGTGTGACAAGTTAGACTGTTCGAGGCCCTCAAAGAAAGACACAACCTTTGTCAGAAACACCCACATGGCCTGTAGCACATTCTCATCTGTCTGCTCCACCAGTAATGTACATTTCACATTTTTTACAGCTATGTTTTATATCACGCGTTGCTGTGAAATAAAATTTGGGGTTTCCACACTGGAACATACTGTGCCATCTTCCACTGGTCACTATCCCTACAGGGCTTAGTTTGCCCTTACTTTTCCACCTATATACAGCATTCAATAAAGATTAAAAAAAAGCACAGACATAAATGCCATTTGATAAAACCAGGCACAGAATATTTCGTAGAAAAGAAAAAAACTCCATATTTGCAAAATCGGATCCTATTCTAGGCCTCATATTAACTCATTGTGCGTTGATTTATATGTGGAAACCCCACAGCTTCCTACTGTGTTGCTTTGGCATTGTGCAATGTGTCCTGGGCTGAGGTTGAAAGCCACAAGGGCTCTATGAAGCCACAAGGGCTACAGAGCCATGAACCACTAGTTCACAACACATCACTGCCTGAAGCTGACTTACCCACAGCCATCCTTTCACCAACATACAACACTGCACGTCATACAGATGGCACATATTGACATACAAACTCCCCTGCTCTCCTAGTCCCCTGACTATCCCTATTGCTCTTTACTCAGCCCCATGTTCCCCCTTTTCCCCACGTGCAGTCACCAGTTGTGCTGCTGAACAAAAGGAACAATTGATAAATGGAATGCTGACAATGCAAACACTCACCCCCAGTCACAAAGATGTGGGCTAAATCCATTGTTCTTTTGCCCACTACGCCACCCCAGTTTGAACCCAGCGATATGCAAATCAGTCTTGACCCTGTGCCTCATGGGAACAGTCCAGCCTGAACTGCCAAGCCATGCCTTCCCTGGACCGGAGACAAGCATCCTGGGACCAGTTTCCGGCTAATCAGCCCTCATCAGCCAGAAAAGCTTACATCCAGTATCACAGCGAGCAAGGGACCACCGGCTGGGCATACACTGCCAACTTAGGGTGACAATCTCGGAGACGGAGCTTCTCGCCCACTTAAAAAAGGTCTCCTCCGGATCCCCCACGGACTGTTGCCCTCCCCTGATCCTCCGGGAGGTCTTCACAGCCTGCCCTTCCCCCCCTTTGGCGCTGTTGAACAACTCTCTCTCTTCTGGCCTAGTCCCTTGGTCGTTTAAAAGGGCAGAGGTTGTGCCCATTCTGAAGAAATCCACGGCAGACCCCATGGTTATGAGTAATTACCGCCCTATATCCCTCCTTCGCTACCTCAGTAAAGTCATGGAGTCTCATGTTACTAACATCCTGAGCGTTTTTATTGAAGACTCTCACTTCCTCGATCCTCAACAAGCTGGATTTCGACCCAACCACTCTACGGAATCGGTTATTCTTTCAGTTATGGAGGAGCTGCGGAGAGGGGCTGATTCCAACATTAGCCAGGCTTTGGTGCTCCTGGACTTATCGGCCGCCTTTGACACAGTCGACTATAACATCCTGGTCGACCGTGTCAGGGAGGCTGGCATCCGGGGCACCGCCCTTGACTGGGTTCGCTCCTTTCTGAGCAATCGCCGCCAAGTGGTTCGGCTCTCTCAGTTTGCTGCCGATGAGGTCGAACTAACCTGCGGCGTCCCACAGGGCTCCTCCTTATCTCCCCTTCTTTTTAATTTATACCTCACTCCCCTCATTCGGTCCTTACGCGGCTGTGGCGTCACCGCGTTTAATTACGCAGACGATATTCAGTTGGTTTTCGATATCAGTTCCTCGGACCACTCTATCGACAACTTCCAAACCACCCTCTGTCACATTAGTGACTGGATGGGGGTGAACCATCTGAAACTTAACCCCGACAAGACAGAATTATTGCTTGTCGAGGGAGCCTCTAACCCCTGGAAATCCACTTTTTGGCCCGCAAGGCTGGGTCTTCCCCCTAACCCTGTCAACTCTGTAAAGAGCCTCGGGATCATTGTCAGCAATGACCTCACCATGAAGCCCCAGATTAATGCGGTGGTCTCCTCTAGTTTTTTCCAGCTAAGGAAAATCCGAAAGATTGCACGCTTCCTGACCACCGAGGCTCTTACCTTGGTCTTGCTGGCCCTAGTCATCTCCAGGATAGACTATGCCAACTCGCTCTATGTTGGCATCCCAGCCTATCAACTGAAGAAGTTACAACTCGTACAAAACCAGGCGGCATGGCTTATCTACCATCAGCCCAAACACCAACATGTCCGCCCCTTGTTAAAATCCCTCCATTGGCTCCCGGTATCCGAACGTTGTAAATTTAAATTGGGGTGCATCACTTTTAAATCACTTGCAGGCATAGGCCCTTCTTTCATCTCATCTTTACTTCACCCATATGTCCCCTGTCGTAACCTTCGTTCTTCTCACCTGGCCTTACTCCGGACCCCTACCTTTAAACGTAAAAAACGGGGTAGACTCAGGTTCTCATTCCTCACCCCATCACACTGGAATGCCCTCCCGCTAGGCCTGAGACAAACCCCCTCCTACATCCACTTTATGTCCCTTCTCAAAACCCACTTGTTTTGTAATGCTTATAATTAACGTTTCTAGCCCCTCGGATTGCCAGTCTCCTTTTGCTTTAGTGCCAAGAAACCGTTGGGTGTTAGTTGCGCTTTATAAATTCTTTTTACATTACATTACATTACAAAAGCAAAAGGACCAAAAGAGGGGCAGAATGCAGAACAATACAAACATTAGCAGGGAGGGGCTGACGGGCCCATGTTAAAGACCCTGTGGCCCAGTGACGTAGGCAAGGCTGAGTGTTGCTGCTTCCTACACTCTAGTTGTAGATCGCAGGACCACAGTATATAAGTACAAGTTCTAGTCATGCCAATCGGTCTTCCTTCGCCAATGCTTTGGGGTTGACGCTATTGTTCTTTTTTTAACAGGCCAAATGCAAGGACTGTTAAAGATGCGACTAACTATTGTCTCAAAAATCACTCTCCATCCTTTATAAGTGCCTTAGTGACATTTCTTTTTCTTGTTTACAGTCTCCTGCGACTCTTCTGTGTTGCTTTGTACAGATTAATAAACGTAATTTATATTTTGTAACCAGTTACTTACATCTAATCTGAATTACATTTATAGGCTAGCTTGACAGCTCAGTCGTCACCAGACAATTATGTGAGCATCACTGGGGAGGTGGTATTGCTCCACCCTCATGTTGGGAGTCAGGAGTACATATTTTGATTGGGCAGAAGTTGTTTGCTTCCACCAAAAAAGTGCTTGCCCTCTGCGCAGCTGTGATCATTTTGTTTATGTATCCATCCTCCTAAACTTGAACTTTCAAGGGCACATTAAGGACATTAGACTGCAATGAAACTTGCACAACTAGATTTCTTTTTTTCTCATGTGGCAGCTCAGATGAGTGGAGGGCAGTCATTAACCTCCAAGGCTTTTTAGGTCTGACTAGACGGTGCAAATATCACCTGCTCTTTTAATGTACACCAATATTATTATTCAGCTTTTTGCATCCAATGCTGTTGTTGTAATACTTTATTTCGATAAAAAGTATCATAAAAGTACATACAATTTCATCATAAAAGAATATAAAATCATTAAAAAATCCTTATTCAGCATATAAAAACAATAACAGTTAAGAATAAGATATGAGTAAAAAAACCTTAAGACAGAGAACTACAAATATTTGTTTCTTTTGGTAGTTAAATTAAATTTCATACACAGTTTCCTACCCCATTCTCAATTTTACTAGCCTTGAACGTATCTGCCAAGCTTTCCCCAGGAACTTTGCGACTCCACAGACGACAATCAATCATAGATGTTGTGTCCGTTACCAATATACGGAGTGCTGTCACGTGATGCCTGACTCCCAGCTCTCTGCAAACTGGTTTTAACCACCTTCTCCTGGGCCCACTATATGCTTTACAAGTAAACAAAAAGTGGGCTAAGGACTCGGTGGGGGTTGCACATCCCGGGCAGCTAGCATGATTGGACAGAGAAGCCTTCCAGCACCTGGTAAATGCATTCAGGGGAAGTGTTCCATGTCTGAGTCTTAAAAACAGGGTTCTGTCTCTGGGTACTTTGATAATATCTAAAAAAGGATCCAACTTCCTCACCGGCTTACTCTCTAGAAACTGATCAGTTAGAACACCCCAATTTGATTTTTCGAGCTCCCTGGCTTGAACCCAATCCCATTATATTTTCTTGATGGTTTCTTTCGGGGGCGGTGATTGGGACGACCATGCTCCACTTAGCCCCAAGTTGATAGTCAATTCCCTCAAATTGTTCAGCCATACAATCTTTGCCGACCTATTCAGGGTAATAAGTTCATCTAAGGCTACTGCATAGTGTGCCAAGTCCGGTGTCCTTCTCAGTCGTACGCAATATAGTAATGGACGGAGGCTGACAATATCTTTAATTTAGCGGCGGCCCATGTCATGAAATAATGGTTTCAAAGGGGTAGAAACTGGAAGGCCCACCAGGTCTCTTAAAAACTTGTTCTCCTTTTTTTACTAATTCTTGGATATTGTCAAAATCCCATAGTTCTGACCCGTAAGTTGCTGCGGCCAGTGCTTTCCCCTCGTAGACAACAAGAGCAGGGGCAATGGGCCTACTGTTGGAGGCTCGATGCTCTCTAGAGATGGCTCCCGTAACTCTTTTCAGATTTAGGAGCATTTTTGCTAGATGGGAGTCCGACTTCATTCTGCCGTTTACCCTTAATCCCAGGTAGTCAAAAGCGTCCACCTCTTCCAATAAAGATCCATTGAGTGCCACATTGATCTTCCTGGGTCTCTTGGTTTGGGACAATACCATTAGTTTTGTTTTTGTAGTGTTGATTGTTAACCCACGTTCCTCACAGAAGATATCAAACCTATCCAGAAGTTTCTGGAGACCAGAGGGGATTTTGGACATTAAGGGCGCATCGTCCGCGAAGAGGAGGGTTGGTATTTTTTCTTCCGCCAGGGTGGGAGCATCCGCTGGGTCCTCCCTCAAGTGGTCTGCCACCCCATTTATTAAGAGGGAGAACAGAGTGGGGGCCATCACACAGCCCTGCTGGACCCCCCTGTTCACTGGTATTTTATCAGTCAATTGACCCTCACTCCCGCATCTGATCCATGCATATGTGCCATTGTGTAATCTTTTTACCAGCTCGAGTAGATAACGTGGGAAGCCCATATCCTGAAGTACCTGCCATAGTTTAATGCACGGGACAAGGTCGAAGGCGGGTTTCAAGTCTATAAAGGCCAGATATAATGAGCCTTTACCAACGGAGACAGTTTTCCAATATATCGCTGTAAATCTAAAGACTTGGTCTATTGTGCCGCCCTTCTGCCTAAATCCCACTTGTAGGTGTGTCGGGATGTCTCCCTCCTCTAGCCATGTCACCGTTCTGGATATTACCGTAGAACATTCCTTTAAAACCAGATTGGGAGAGACGTGGAAGAGGGGAGAGAAGCTGAGAAAAGGACAGAAGACCAGGAACTGAGCTGCAGTAGTGCTCGGTGTCAGAGACGATGGAAAAAACAAGACTGGACGGTGGGAAACAGCAAAAGGAAGGGGTCGAGTAACAGGGAAAGCATGAAAACAAACGCTCAAAAACTGTAGTAAAGAGAAGAAATCGCAGGGATGGAGCAGCATACGTACCGTGAGTAGACAGGGAGAGAAGTGGGTTGGAGAAAAGGGAAAAGAGCTTAAGCGTGCTCTATGCAGAGAGGACTGAACAGAACATACACTCCATGGAGTACAGAAGGAGATGAAAAGTCAACAAAAGAAGACATAATGACCAGGGACGCAGCAGGCACAAGAATTAGGGTGGAAAGCCATGCAATAAAGATCAGATAAAGGAAAAGGAGGCTCGTCCACTCATGAGCGAGCCCTTGTAGCAAGGCCACAGAAGATCGTTCTCGTAGGACACTGAAGATCCCTCTCGTAGGCCACAGAAGATCCTTCTCTTGGGCCACTGAATATCCCTCTTGTAGGACACAGAAGATCCCTCTTGTAGACAACAGAAGAACCCCCTTTGTAGCACACTGAAGATCCCTCTCATAGGCCACTAAAAATCCCTTTCTTGGGCCTCGGAAGAACCCTCTTGTAGGCCACAGAAGATCCCTCTCGTAGGACACTGAAGATCCCTCTCCTAGGACACTGAAGATCCCTCTCGTAGGCCACTGAAGATCCCTCTCGTAGGACACTGAAGATCCCTCTCGTAGGACACTGAAGATCCCTCTCATAGGCCACTGAAGATCCCTCTCGTAGAACACTGAAGATCCCTCTTGTAGGCCACTAAAAATCTCTTTCTTGGGCCACAGAAGATCCCTCTTGTAGGCCACAGAAGATCCCTCAAGTAGGACAATGAAGATATCTCTTGTAGGCTACAGAAGATCCCTCTCATAGGCCACTGCAGATCCCTCTCGTAGGACACTGAAGATCCCTCTCGTAGGACACTGCAGATCCCTCTCGTAGGCCACAGAAGATCCCTCTCATAGGCCACAGAGGATCCCTCTCGTAGGCCGTGGAAGATCCATCTCATAGGCCACTGAAGATCCATCTCGTAGGCTACTAAAGATCGTTCTCGTAAACCACATAAGATCCCTCTCGTAGGCCACAGAAGATCCCTTGTATAGGCCACTGAAGATCCCTCTTGTAGGACACTGAAGATCCCTCTTGTAGACAACAGAAGATCCCTCTCGTAGGCCACAGAAGATCCCTCTTGTAGGACACTGAAGATCCCTCTCATAGGACACTGAAGATCCCTCTCGTAAGCCACTGAAGATCCCTCTCGTGGGACACTGAAGATCCCTCCCGTAGGACACTGAAGATCCCTCTCGTAGGCCACTGAAGATCCCTCTCGTAGGACACTGAAGATCCCTCTCGTAGGCCACTAAAAATCCCTTTCTTGGGCCACAGAAGATCCCTCTCGTAGGCCACAGAAGATCCCTCTTGTAGGCCACGGAAGATCCCGCAAGTAGGACACTGAAGATATCCCTTGTAGGCTACAGAAGATCCCTCTCATAGAACACTGAAGATCCCTCTTGTAGGACACTAAAGACCCCCCTCGTAGGACACTGCAGATCCCTCTCGTAGGCCACAGAAGATCCCTCTCGTAGGCCACAGAGGATCCCTCTCGTAGGCCGTGGAAGATCCATCTCGTAGGCCACTGAAGATCCATCTCGTAGGCTACTAAAGATCGCTCTCGTAAACCACATAAGATCCCTCTCGTAGGCCACAGAAGATCCCTCTTGTAGGACACTGAAGATCCCTCTCGTAAACCACAGAAGAGTCCTCTTGTAGGCCACAGAAGATCCCTCTTGTAGACCACTGCAGATCCCTCTCGTAGGCCATGGAAGATCCTCCTAGTAGGCCACTGTAGATCCCTCTCGTAGGCCACTGAAGATCCCTCTTGTAGGTCACAGAAGATCCCTCTCGTAGGCCTCAGAAGATCCCTCTTGTAGGCCACTGAAGATCCCTCTCGTAAACCACAGAAGATCCCTCTTGCAGGCCACTAAAGATCCCTCTTGTAGGCCATAGAAGATCCATCTCGTAAGTCACTGAAGATCCCTCTCATAAACCACAGAAGATCCCTCTTGTAGGCCACTAAAGATCCCTCTTGTAGGCCATGGAAGATCCCTATTGTAGGCCACTGAAGCTCTCTCTCATAGGACACTGAAGATCCCTCTTGTAGGCCACAGAAGATCCCTCTCGTAGACCACTAAAGATCCCTCTCCTAGGCCACAGAAGATCCCCTCATAGGACACTCTTGTGGAGGAATCGCCTTCAGTGCCCTCTCCTCTCCCAGTTTTGCATTTCAATATATTTGTAGCGCAGGGCCCTTGAAATGGGGGGTCCGGGGCAAACAGCCCCGGCTGCTCCCTCTATTGTGACAGCCCTGCAGTGTCTTTCACCCAGATGGTATTACTTTCCATAAAGTTTTCATGACCTATATTCCTGCCTTGCAAAGTTCTGACTATCCATTTTTATCTTTTTTACAAAAGTGCAGCGCCACACTTTGTATGCGAGGACGCGCCTGCTTTTAATTCACTTTTATTGTAGAGTGACCTGGACCTCCCTGATAGCGACCATCTCAATACGCAGTCTCATGCGGAAGGAATTAAATGAAGCCGTGCCCTCATTATGTCCCCAACTTGCTTTATATGCAAACAACTCATTGCATTATTACATAAATAAAGAGGTCTTTCCTCTCAACTGTAGTTCTGCAAAAATATATAGACACAAACAGTACAAAAGCAGCATACTTTATCACATAGGCATAAATAAATGCTCATTTGTTTAGCATTGTCCTGGTCAAATGTTGCCTATTAGTCTTCAGAGCATTTCATAAACATTAAAATCAAGGAGGTTTATTATGTATTTAATTATCCAATATATCTAGAGGCAACTGCTGTAGGAACAATGGAAAAGAACAATCCCAACTAGGCCTGTTCATATTGTGCACTGAACGCCAACTAGTACATGAAATGTGGCACACACTGCTGGAGAAACAATACTGAACTCATATGACCAGCAAGCTCAGCAGGGGGCGAAGAAGGGAGCAAGATCTGTGGGAGCAGCTCCTCGCCTCCAACCGGCAAGGGCCTCGAAGCGCTAATGTGGGGAAAGTTAACACTGTGTCCCCCAAATGAATGACACTACGGGGCCTGTTGACTCCAAAGGTGGCTACATAACGGGGAGTTTGTAATCACCCTTAAAGAAGCACTAATTAATGAGGGATTACGGGGGAATCAGTAATTCCGGGTCTGATTACAACGTTAATTCCTCTGTCCTTCCCGCTCTTTCTCCTGGGCATTTCAGCCACTTTAGGAGCCCAAATCCGCTAGGGAAGCCCGACAGGCCTTCAGGATTTCTGCAGACCGTGCAAATACCAATGGGGCTGATATTCCTATTATTGACTCCTATCGCGAATTCTGGGAAACTCAATCCCCCACTGTCACAGAGATCCCTTTTCGAATACATTCTTTTGAAGATTTGGGGGCCACATGCATCAAAGTTAGGAATTGCGATTCCGTATGCATCACTGTACTAATTCAACACTAATCCTCTATGGGTCCCGGAGTAGCATGCAGAAATAGCGCTTCGACACCTCATCAGGGGTAGTAAGCGCTATATAAATGCAATTACAATACAATACAATATAGGAATCGCAAAAACAAATGTGTGATTCCTACACATTCCTTATTTGCGACTCACAAATTACGAATCGCAAATAAAGAATTGCTTCCCATTCATTCCGATGGGCCTAGAAGCCCTTAGGAATCAATGGGAATTGCATGCACAATTTGCAAGTACCTTATAGGTATTCGCACATTGCGCATGGAATTTCACCGGTACAAGGGTGCCAAAAGGATGCACCCCTGCAATTGCAATTTTAAAATATGCTGCATACACACATGCCCCAAGGGCATGTAGGTGTGCAACATAGAACTTTGAGTTGATGGTAATTTGCGTTTCTTAAATTTGAAAGAGCAATTTCCTTTTTTATGTTGCATTGCAGTTAGGGAATTGCAATTTGCAATTCCCTAAATGTAGTTGCAATTCAAGGAATTGGAAATTTAGCAATTACTTAAATAGCAATTTTTGAATTAGGGATGATGCATCCCAAATGCATAAATTGCGTTCGCAAAGGGACAGATTCTGCGAATCTGCCCCTTTGTGACCACAGTTTCCAATAATGCATGTGCCCCCTGGGTTCCCTGGCATTGCATTTTAGATTTCAAGCTTAAAGGCGCTTGTGCCATTCTTTACATGTGATGCACCTGGTCAGTGTCACTGCTGTCCGCCCAGCAGCTGCCCCCTGAGTGCTCTCTGACCCTGCGCCTCATCCCTGGTGGTCCAATGGGAGAACATTCTGCTCTTCTGCTGTTGTGCCTTCTGCTCTCTGTCCCTCTGCTACTTCCTCTTTTCTTTGCTCTCTCTTTTTCTTTCCACCTACTCTTTTTGTCTTTATTCTCTTCTTGCCTTTTGTGTGTTTTTTCTTTTGCCTCTTTACTCCTAGAGGCACATGCATCAACCTATTTAGGAAGTGCAAACGGTGCTAATCGGTAAATTCGGCCGTTTGCGCTTCCTAAATACGTTTTTGGGATGCATGAAACAATTTTTCAAAATTGGCTTTTTTTTGCATTTCCTAATAATGCGAATACATTTAAGTTTCAAGTTTCAAGTTTAAGTTTATTTGTTTGATTAATTAAAATCTTACAAAAATGTGACCTTAGAGAAAATATCAGCATCAATACACATTTAAAACATCGTGCAAATAGTAAATGTCATTAAAAAAAAAAACGAGATAAAATTTTCCTTAAGACCTTTGGCAATCACATTTAAAATTTTTACAAAAGCAACATTCATTGGTAGGTCATTCGGGCTTAAGCACGCCATTATTGCTTGTCTACTGGTTCTTATATCTCGTGCATTAAACAACCTCTTGAGGATTAGTCTCCTTTCTGAGTCTATGGCAGGGCACAGACATACCAAGTGCACAATGTCTTCTTTTCCCCCCTTGCAAAGTCTACATAACGTATGGCCCTCTTTTGACTTCCACGGTGGAAGATGACACAAACCTGGCCATAGGCCAAAGCGTGCTCCTATAAATGTTCGCTTACTTTGGACTGACCATGCAGTATGAAGGTAAGCTTGTGCGATTCCTTAAATGCAATGCATCAATTTTTTTAAAAATGCGAATTTTGAAATAGGAAGTGCAAATTAACACGAGGTTGACCCTCGTGTTAATTTGCGAAATTCTTTAAAAAAGCACAAAAATGCATTTTGGAAAGTGTCATGTTACAGACACACATGTCCTTAGGACATGTGTGTGTGAAACATGCACTTTAAAATACATTTCAGGGGTGCAGGGGGGGGTCCTTTGGACCCCCCTCTGCACCCTTGCAATGCATCAACAAATTGCTAGTTCCAAAAAATAGAAATGCAAAACGGCATTCATTCCTATGGGCCTCTAGGCCCATAGGAATCAATGTAATGCCATTCCTTAATTGCGATTCGCAATTAAGGAATCGCAAATTCCGAAAATTAAGAAATCCCTAAAAATTTTAGGATTTCTTGATGCATAGGATTTTGCAATTCCTAAATTGCGATTCCTTAATTTTCGCAATTTAGGAAATGCAAATTCCTACAATGATGCATGTGCCCCTTATTGCCTCCTTTTTTTCCCTTCAGCGCTTTCCCATTTTCCCATTACTGATGAACCCTGCGACCCCTCTCCATTACAGTGCGCTGTCTTTCTTTTCTTTGTTCTCTCTTTTTCTTTTACACCTACTCTTTGTGCCTTTCTTCTCTTCTTTCTTTTTTCAGTTATTTTCCTTTCGCCTCTTTACTCCTGTTGCGTCTTTTTCTTGCCCTCCAGCACTTTCCCGTTTTCCCGCCTCTGCTGACAAGTGCAGCCCCACCCCCTTCCAGTGTGCTGTTTGTACCCGCTTCCTGCTTCCTGCCTCCCAGTTGACCAACCCTCCTCCCTCACACTACTTAATGGCAGCTGCCACGCGACAAGGAGAGCAAGCCCACTGACCTGTTCAGTGTCACTGCTCTCCCCGGCGCAGCTCCACCACTAACTAGCTGCCCCTGAGGGGGCTCTGACCCTTCTGAGTGTGGTGTTCAAGGCCCTCCTCCACCGGCAGGCTCTTGTCTGCGCCTCGTTCCTGGTCTTCCAGTGGGAGAGCATTCTGCTCTTCTGCTGTTCTGCCCTCTGTCCCTCTGATGCTTCTGTCTTTGCTTTGATCTCTCTTTTTCTTTCCCCTTTCTCTTTGTGGCTTTTTTCTCTGCTTGTCTTTTTCTCTGTTTTATTTCTTTTGCCTCTTTTTTGGTTTCCCATTTTCCCGCCGCTGCTGACGCCCATGACCTTCCACCACGCCATTTGTTCCCACTCCCTGCCTCTCTGCCTCCTGTCCCCTAGCTGACCAGCCCTCCCCCTCATACTACTTAATGGCAGCCGAGACACCGGAGCGCCAAAGGCAAGCCGTCTGCGCCTGTCCGTGACCCGACTGCGCCCAGCGCTGCAGACATTGGTCCTCTGACCTGCCACCACTACAATGCCTGATATGAGAGTTAATAGTGGGCAACCCAGTATACCCTTGAGGGTTTGGGCAAAAAGTATGATAGGGTGAAGATACCTGTGATGACCACGACAGACGACAGACGCCGGACACTAGGACCCTGTGGGTCACAGGGCGGTGACCAGGTCACCGGACACTACTTCCTGTGCACAGGACAGGAAAGGCATTCGAGAGCAGGACGAGGACGAGTACGGACGTGCCCAGATGGACGGACGAGATACCAAAATAAAGAAGTACCTTTGCATGCAATCTGTGTCCTGTGTGGTTCCTGCTAGTCGCGCAACACGCAACAGGACATCTGGCGATGAGAATGGGATGGAAAACGGCAACACCACTGCGTGTGAACGCGCATGGGATCAGGTTGAGGAGCGCTGACGCAAGGAGCTACACAGGAGCCCACCCCATATAAGCGTCCAACAAATCGAGCAACGAGCGGTAAGGGGAGCCCCGTAAGCAGCGGCAGCGCCGGAGACAACAGGGAGATCGCGCTGGGAGGTCGCGCGCTCACAATTGAAGCGCGTGACATCGCGAGAGGAAAAACTCGGCGGCCATGTTGAAAAGAGGCAGAGGGGCCAATAGAAACGCGGCAATAACAAGTCGGCCATTTTGAAGTCAGGCAAAAGCGAGATTTCGATCGCGAAATCTCGCGAGAGACAAGGCGGACATTTTGTGGGGGACAAAGCAAATAAACTGCAACAGAAATAAAGGGCAGCCATTAGAAGGGCAGGCAAAACACGAAGGAAAGCACCCCAGAGAGAAGTAAAGAAGCAACACTGTCACCAGAAGACAGGAATACAAAAAGAGAAATAAAGAGGAAAGACATTAACATAAAATAGCTCAAAATAAAGGAGCCAGACAAAGGTGCAAAGAGGAAACAAGAGAAATGCCAGAAACAAAGCAAAGTGCACAATACCGCAGACCGGTGCCTTTCACGGTATCGGAGCCACAAGTGGGCATCCGGTGGGAAAAATGGATCATAAAATTTGAGCGATACATGAAGGCGACCGATGTGGTGAATGAAAAAAAAACTGGATCTATTCCTGAACCTAGTGGGGGATGAGGTGGATGACCTCCTCATAACACTGCCACAGAGTGAATTAGAGACCTACGAGAAGCTAATAAAATGTCTAACGGCCAAGTTCGACCCCCAAAGAAACGTCGACTTTGAGAGATATTCGTTCCACATGGCATATCAGCAACCAGAAGAGTCAATGGATGACTTTGCAACAAGGCTGAGAAAGCTGGTAGCACATTGCGAATTTGAAAAATACGACAATGAACAGGCCCTTCGCCTCAAACTGATAGAAGGCTGCCGAGACACGGAATTTCGCACGAGGCTACTAAAAGAACCGATCACCCTAGAAAAAATTCTAGACCTAGCAAGGGCGGAAGCAAGAGCAATGATACAAGCGAGACAGATGGACCGAAAGGGAGAACAAATACATAGAATGTCAGACGCAGGCAAGAAAGGGAACTGGAATGGAGGACAAAAGGAACAAGCGGCGAAGAAACAAAGTTCCCAATGCTACAGGTGCGGTCTGGAATTCCCTCACAAAGGCCCATGCCCAGCGTTCAGTCAGACATGCAGGAAATGCAACAGAAGCAACCATTTCGCTACCATGTGCCAAGGTGGGCAATTCAAAAATGAGCGTGGCAGGCCCGGAAGGCCAAGAACAGCAACAACAAGACATGTACGGCACATGGACGCGACGGAGAGGAGCTCATCTGGGGAGTCAGGAGGAGAAGAGGAAGAAGAAGAAACAACAAGAAAAGTAGAACGCCTATACCTCATGACCACAGATGAAGGGCATGAAGAGGAACACATCAGGCTAATAGACAGGAAGTCAATAAAGAAGACGGATTGGGTGACCATTGAAGTAGGGCCCCACCAAACAGAATTTGTACTGGACAGCGGAGCCACGTGCAACATCATGTGTGCCACGGAATATGATAAGATGAAGAGGAAGCCACCGCTACAACCATCAAGCGTAAGAGTATTTACGTGGGGTGCACAAAATCCCGTAACAAACATGGGAAAATTCACGGACACCATGACGCACAAGGGCAAGACTGTCACGGAAGAAATACACGTGTTACGAGGAGACATTCCCGCACTGTGTCTACTAAGCAATGTAACAGCAAAACTAATGGGCCTACTGAAAATGACGTACCACATGTCGGAAAAGGAGAACATAATACAGGAATTCCCAAAACTAACGGAAGGACTAGGAAAGCTGAAAGGTAGACAAATAACGCTACACATAAATGAAGCTGTCAGGCCAGTAGCACAACACCACCGAAGGGTACCAATACATCTACAACCTCAAGTGGAGGAAGAAATAAAAGCCCTACTAGCACAGGACATCATTGAGCCAGCAGAAGGGCCAATGCCATGGGTGTCCCCAATAGTGGCTGTACCAAAAAAAGACACCACACAGATAAGAATTTGTGTGGACATGAGAATACCAAACACAGCCATCGAAAGAGAACGGCATCCAGGGCCACATCTGGACGACATGATAAGTTGCCTGACAGGAATGAGAAAATTTTCCAAACTAGACCTGTGCAAGGGATACCACCAATTGGAGTTGGACAAACAGTCCAGATACATAACGACATTCTCAACGCACCTAGGATTGTTTCGTTACAAAAGACTGAGTTTTGGAATATCTTCAGCAGCAGAAATATTTCAAGAAACGATCAGGCAAATAATAAGACCGATAAAGAACAGTCTAAACTACAGCGATGACATTCTGGTCTTTGGGAAGTCAGATGGAGAACACGACACGGCACTAAGGGAAGTGTGCTCACGGCTAGTAGAGGTAGGCCTGACAGTAAACGAGAAGAAATGTGAACTGGGAAGGGAAGAATTAGTGTTCTTCGGACACATATTCTCACGGAAAGGAATGAGGCCAGACCGGAGCAAGATAGACACGCTTGAAAAATTAGTGAACCAAAAGACGTCGCTGACGTGCGCTCTTTTCTTGGCCTCGCCAGCTACTGTGCGAGATATATAAAAGACTTCGCGACGGTGAGCACACCGTTGAGAGAACTAACAAAACAAGGACACACATTTGAATGGACCACAGAGTGTAAAAAGGCGTTTGAAGACATAAGAGCGTCAGTGACGGCAGTAGATCACCTAGCGTACTTCGACCCGAACTTATGCACTAAACTAACAGTAGCCCGGTAGGCCTTGGTGCAATACTAGCACAACACAAACCTGGAAAGGATTCACCTCGACAGATAGTAGCATACGGAAGCAAGAGTCTGTCAGATGTCGAGAGAGCATACTCCCAACCAGAGAAGGAGAGTTTGGCAGTAGTATGGGCATGCGAGCACTACCACATGTTCATATATGGAAAACCGTTCACAATAGTGACGGACCACCAAGCACTAGTGACAATATATGGCAACCCCAATGCGAAAATACCACCAAGAATAGAAAGGTGGGGAATCAGGCTGATGGACTATAACTTCAAAATAGTACACAAACCGGGCAAAGACCAAAATCCAGCCGACTACATGTCACGACACCCGCTCCCACATCGGAAAGGTGTTACCACAATGGCAGAAGAATATCTGAACTTCATTGTGAAACAAAACACTCCAGCGTCAATAACAAGTGAAGAACTGGAGCGAGAGACAAAAAGAGACCCGACAATGAAGGCAATAGGAACGATAGTGAGGCTACAAAGATGGAGACATATTAACAGCAACACGGTCACAGAAGAAGAGGTCAACAAAGAAGAACTACTGGCGTTCAAAAAGATAGGCGAAGAGCTGTCTGAGACAGAGAACGGAGTCCTGATGAGAGGTCCAAGGATTGTAATACCACATCGGCTAAGGAAGAGAACAGTTAAGATCGCTCATGAGTCACATAGAGGAATTGTAGCGACAAAGAAGATGTTGAGAGAAAGAGTGTGGTTCCCAGGACTGGACAGCATGGTGGAGGAAGAAGTGTCACAATGCCACACCTGTCAAGTAACAGGGTCGTCTAGTAAGACCACACCGTTGAAGATGTCGGAACTGCCATTGGCAGTATGGACTGAACTAGCAGCAGACTTCTATGGGCCACTGGAGACTGGAAAGTACTTGCTAGTAGTGATTGACGAATTTTCAAGATTTCCAATAGTGAGGGAAGTGTCATCGACATCGGCAAGTGCCACCCTACCAGTGTTAGACGACGTATTTGCTGCCTGGGGCTCACCACAAACACTGAAAACAGACAATGGGCCTCCATTCTCAGGAGAAGAATTCCGCAGGTTCATGGACTACCTGGGAATCAAGCACAGAAAAATAACTCCTCTGTGGCCACAAGCCAACGGAATGGCAGAACGATTTATGGGGACCATCAAAAGAGCCATCCAGCGGGCAAAATTAACACAGATCTCAATTGGACAAGCGCTTTGTCAAGTGCTACGAGACTATAGGAACACCCCGCACAGCACCACGGGCAGGTGTCCAGCAGAACTGGTGTTAGGAAGAGCAAGCAAGACAAGGCTACCACAAACAGAGGCCATAGCAGACACCAACAGAAGAGAAATTGCAGAAAGAGACAACCAAGAGAAAAAGAAAATGAAAGAATATGCTGACAAGAAGAGAAATGCAGCCAAACACAAGCTAAAGGAAGGGGATTTAGTAATAGTGAAGCAAACGCAGCAAAGGAAATCGGACAGCCCCTTTTCAAACGATCCGCTGGTAGTGACTGGAGTAAAAGGGTCAATGGTGACTGCGGTCTCAGACCATCGGAAAATAACGAGAAACAGCTCACACTTCAAGGAGTTCAAGATGGAAGAAGGGGAAAGAGCGATAACAACACCGGAAGTGGAAGAAAGAGAGCAAGGAACAAACGGAGAGATGACAACACACAAAGAAGAAGACGGAGAACAAGCACAGAGCGGAGAACAAAGACCAAGACGAGAGTGCAAAAAGACAAAGAGACTGATAGAAGAAATGTAAAGACTATCCCTCTCTCTCTCTCTCTCTCTCTCTCTCTCTCTCTCTCTCTCTCTCTCTCTCTCTCTCTCTCTCTCTCTCTCTCATCAGCTCTTCACAGTATGGACAGTATACCAAGAATTTGTGCATGTAGAAAAGACTTTGTTGTGACAGGGGGGGGAGATGTGATGACCACGACAGACGACGGACACTAGGACCCTGTGGGTCACAGGGCGGTGACCAGGTCACCGGACACTACTTCCTGTGCACAGGACAGGAAAGGCATTCGAGAGCAGGACAAGGACGAGGACGGACGTGCCCAGACGGACGGACGAGATACCAAAATAAAGAAGTACCTTTGCATGCAATCTGTGTCCTGTGTTTTTCCTGCTAGTCACGCAACACGACAATACCTTCAAGGGATTTTAGTAAAACAAGAATTTTGGAATCACTTAAGGAAGGGCTTAGTGATTTGAGCCCACTAGTGCTCGGTCAGGTAGTTTGCTCTGGAAAAATGAGTCAGAGTCCGTCCTCACGCTGTAGTTGCTTCAGCAGTAGATGCAATGTATTTTCCCTTCTGCGTCATTGCTGTTCATCTTGTACCCAACATTTTAACTTGATTTGATAAAAGATTAAATAGTTTTTTAAATATACACCCGTCTTTCAATCCCTTTTTGCTCTATCCTTTTTTTGATCACTAACAAGTGACAGTCTTGAATATACATCACTCTCTGTTGTTGCATAACCAGCACTAGTGGGCTCAAATCACTAAGCCCACACGATTTCATTCCTTAAGTGATTCCAAAATTCTTGTTTTACTAAAATCCCTTGAAGGTATCTTCACCCTATCTCACCACTACAATGCCAGCATCCTGCACGATCTCAACCTCAGATACAACAGCAACTGCCAGTTCTCGATGCCAACCAACACCCACGGCCCGCTGTCCTGCATTCACTGCTGCCTCACCTTCACCCACCTCCGTACCCCGGCTCCCTCACCCAACCGGCTCACCCTCAACCGCACCCACGCCTCACAAGTGCATACTCGAATCCTCACCCACTACACCTGGGGGCTCATTACGATGGCGGATGTACATTGTCCGCCCGCCACCGTAACAGTAAATGGGACCAATCGTCAGTGGTGCAGCGGTCCTGCTATGCCAATTAGGATGCGCCCGCCACCCTGGCAGACGCGTTCCGCATATTATGCATTGTGACGGGCAATGCTGTCAGCAACATCTGCTGCAATGCACAATATGCATGTTGTGCATTGGCATAAACAACTTGACAGGCACCTCGTGGTGCCTGTCACCTTGTGTGTGCCAATGAAGGGGGGTATCATAGGTACCCCGCAAGTGCACCCCCCACCCCATAACACCCTGAGGGCCCGCAACAGGCCTCCAATATCAAAGAACACCTGCCTTTCCATGGCGACATTGCAGCCATGGAAAGGACTATTTCCGCATGCATCATAATATGGATGGCCACCATATTATCTGCCTTTTCCGCCCGGCTGGCAATCCGACTGGCGGAAAAGCGAGACGGTCTTTCCCCCACCAAACTAATATGGCGGGTGGTGTCACAGCGACATTTGCAGGGCGGATCGCCACCGCCGGTTTGTCGGTGGCGATCCTCCCGTGATCCTAATAGGCCCCCTAGTGTGAGTGGGTGGGCTCAACACGGTTTGTAAGAGGAGCTCTTACTAACACCTAAGTGCAAGTTAAAAAAGCCTTCAGGATCCTTATTCTTGTTTATTAATAAGATCATTTAGCTGGGATAAAAAACGTTGGGATGTTCTATGAGTGCAATAATAATAATAATAATCCTGTATTTGTAAAGCGCACAGCTACCCGTAGGTTTCCTGGCGCTGGGGGCCGTCGGGAAGATTAAGCAAGCTATTGCCCAGAGTCACATGGGGCTGGACAGACCCCTGCCGCCGGTGCCAGGGATCAAACCGTTATCCCCAGCGTCCAGCATCAGTCGCCCTGGCCGCTGCGCCACACCTCTTCCAATGAGCCTTAACATCTTTAGCTCAGTAAGGTCGACATGTTTCAGCCTAAACTAAATCCATAGATTTTCTACAGATTGTGTTAAATACCAATTCCTAATGCTGTGTTATTCAGTAAGCTAAATATGAAGCATGCAGTCATACAGACTTTTTAGGACCTTTTCCCTCGAGTGGTCTCTGAAAATAGAAAACACAAAAGCATTTCTGTTAAAGGATGAATGGCACCCCTGATCATGTAATTGTCTAATGCTTGTGCACACTTAGTTTATTGTGTGCCAAACGGGGCATGCAAACACATGAGTTTGCTCCCAGATAACAGACAAGATTTATTTATATGTATACACACACATAAAGGTAAATAAAATTATAATAGCCAGTAGCGTTGAGGATGCACACGCTAGTGTATTTAAAAAAATTTGTCATGTCTACGACACCTATATGACTCCTAAAAATTCAGGCTCCATGAGGTAGTGGGGGTGGGGTGATCCCTTCTGTCACACTCTTTAAGAGAATAGAAAACACAGTGTTTACCCTTTGTTTCCTAAAGAGAGGTCTCAATTATCCTGCTTCCCTCAGCACTTACTACATCAAGGGACATCGTCCTCCCTAGCACCTATTCAGGTCTCCGTACCCCTCCGACAATGGCCGACCCTGAATTAGGCTGTCTTTTATGTCGAGGGAGGAATTCATGTGACCAGTCACATTTTCCCTAAAGGAGGCGTGGTTGGTGCTGGCACGCAGGAGTGCTGGGAAATGTTGTCCCGCTTTCAAATTTCCCCTGGTTACCTAGGGAAGAGTTTGGTGAAGGACTCTCAAGGTCACCTACTGGTGGAGAAAAGGACACGTGTGTGGGGGGTGGTACTAGTTGGTGAGGATCCTACTAACATATCCATGTAATGCAAGAGTCGCATCGATTTACCTGGGGGCAGATCCCTTTCCTCTTTGATATATATTGAGACTACTTAATTTGACCTCTTAAAATGTTAGGAGTTCATCAGTTGTGATGCTTTCCCACTTTTGTGCACTGAAATATGATCACATCACCATTACCCTGAAGGAACTCCATTGACTCTCCTTGCCAGCCCGCACCATCTTAAAACCAGCTGCATCATTTGCAAATGTTCGTGCTGGACTGTTCCCATGAAGCACTGGATCCGACTGATTTGCATATGGCCATGTTGAACTGGGGTGGCGGAGAGAGCAAAAGAAGACTGACGGATTAAAACCAAGCTTGTATTATTAGATCTAAGCGCCGCCTTTGATACTGTCTCTCATCCCATCCTGTTGCATCGCCTGGAGGAGATTGGGGTGGGTGGGTCCGCCCTCCAGTGGTTCCGGTCCTTCCTCGATGGCCGCTTCTTCAGCGTTGCGGTGCCACCGTTCCAGTCCAAGTTCCATCCTCTGAAACAGGGAGTGCCGCAGGGATCCTCGCTGAGTCCCACGTTGTTCAATCTATACGTGAGACCACTGGCTGAGGTGGTCAGGCAGTGGGGCATGACCATGGTGTCATATGCCGATGACACCCAGCTAGCGGTTACGATCAGCGGGGATGCAGACCAGGATGCCCCCAGATTTCAGAGTGGACTTAGGGCGGTGGCAAGCTGGATGAAGGCCAACTGTCTCCAGCTCAACGCGAAGAAGACCGAGATCATGATCGTCGGTAGAAGGGCGGATCTCTGGGGGGATAGGTGGTGGCCTTCGGAGCTTGGGTCGGCCACTCTTCCGGTGACGGAATTAAAAAACCTGGGAGTGTGGATGGATCCCACTCTCAGTTTTGTGGGGCACACAAAGAAAACGGCTGCCTGTTGTTTTGGAATCCTCCGGGCTCTGCGACCAGTCCTGAAGTTCTTCGACCCCCGCACCCGGCAGTTGGTAATACAGACGACTGTTATATCGCGTCTGGATTATGCCAGCTCTCTCCTGGTGGGGGCTAACCTGGCTGAAGTCACCCGCCTCCAACGCGTGCAGAATGCTGCCGCTAGAGCAATCGATGGTCTTCCTAGATCCTGCCCCGTTTCCAGTACTTTGAAAGCATTGCACTGGCTGCCAGTCAGGGCCAGAATTCAATTCAAGGTACTGTGCCTGGCCTTTAAGATTCTAAAGGGTACGGCCCCTCAAATTCTTACGGACCTCCTGTCCTGGTACGTCTCCACTCGGCCTTTGAGATCTTTGGGCCAAGCTCTTACTATCACCCCTCGATACAAGTTGTGCCGTGTTGGTGGTCGTTCCTTCCGGGTCAAAGCAGCCGAACTGTGGAACTCCCTCCCGGTGGAGATTCGGCTGTTGGAGGATCTTTTCTCCTTCCGTAAGGCTATTAAAACCTTCTTATTTTAACTTGGTTCCTTTTCTTTAGCTGTTGTGTTTCCTGTGGCTGTTGCGTGTTACCTTGCCATGTGCCAGGACGCCCCTTAGCTGGGGCAGCTGTGCGCAGTACAAATTCACGTAACATAACTTAACTTAACAGATCAGTTGACTGGGGGTGAGTGCTTGCAATGTTGAACACTCTGTCCATCATCCCCTTTGGTTTTGCTTTGATCACCCTAAGTTGGCAGGGTATGCCCAGACGTGGGTCCCTTGCTCACTTTGCCACTAGAGTCAAGCTAGCCTGGCAGATGATGGCTGATTAGCCAGAAACCGGTCCCAGGATACTTGTTTCCGGTCCAAGGAAGGCATGGCTTGGCAGTTCAGGCTGGACTGTTCCCATGAGGCACAGGGTCAGACTCATTTGCATATGGCCATGTCTGAACTGGGGTGGCAGCGTGATCTAAAGAATGATGATGGAATAAACCCAGATCAGTTGACTGGGAGTGAATGCTTGCAATGTTCAACACTCCGTCCATCATCCCCTTTGGTTTTCCTTCATTTGCAAATCCATCACAACCAGCATCCCATCTTACCTTTCAGACCTGCTCTTGATCTGTGGTGGTTCTCAGCACGCACTGCAGACTCAGGAGTGTACAAAAGGAAAAAACACATCTCCGTATCCATCAGGACTGCGCCAACACTGCTCCAGTTTAGGAAAGAGTTGAAGACACCCTCAAAAGAGCATTAACCATCCACAACTCAGCTTCCTCTCATAGTTCTTGTGGACTTTAAGCTTGCTTTTGATCATGTACCACACTCCCCTGCGTTTTGGCTTGGTTTGTGCTATAGAAATACTATATACATACATACATACATACATACATACATACATACATACATACATACATACATACATACATATGAGTACATAATATATATGACTAAATGACTGGGTGGTTGGTAACGACTTTGACATAGAGTCTAATTCCTTTAAAAAGCAGTGTCGGGACATCAAGGATAGATCATTGTACTGCGATTTCCAAATATGTGATTCTTAAAAGGCAGCCTCTATGCATTACCTTCATAGACCTGTTGACGTATTTCCTGTTCCAAGCTTGTGGGTATGAATTATTTCCTTGTAAAATACTGCATTTGTTTTTAACACATATTAGAACATTGGAATGTTGGGAGCTCCATTGAAAACAATGGAGTGCTCTGGGCTTATAATGGCTGGTATAAGCCTGGAGCTCCAACATTCCAATGTTTCTTTGTTCACAGCTCTGGCTGTGAACAAAGGCTTCAGGGAGCCTGAGGGGATTCCAATCCCCTCACGCTCCCAAAAGGCTTTGTTTTTTTTGTTAGAACATTCTGTCCTCTAGTGACAGAATGTTCTAATAGCCTTATAGCCCTTCGTAGATGGGCTATACCGCTATTAAAGTCCCTCTCCCTTGTTAAAGGCCCTCGCCTTCGGCTCGGGCCTTTAACTCTGGAGAGGGCCTTTAATAGCCGGTATAGCCCTCTACAGCGGGCTATAAGGCTATAGTGAAGCACTGTTTTCAAACAGCTATTACAACAGAGTCAACAAGTGGAGCCACAAGATGTCCTGCCACTGAGTCTTAGCACCTCTTATGTTTTCTGCATGTAAATAATGTACATACAATCTTTCAACAGGCCTCTTCCTATATCCCATAGACCGGCAATGAAACTATTCTTCCACCTTTACGCCAGTGTTGTTACTTGTGGTGTTAAAAAAGAATGTACTGGGGGATCCCATAGAAATCTTCTAATAATTATCATGCGAGGTTGTGACTGAGGAAGGAAAGGAATGTGATTCTTTCTTTGCACTCCCAAGATCTGAATTAATAGGAGGAGAGTCCTTGGCATGGCTTGGGAGTGCTATACCATCCTACCCTGTTTGTTACTCTGGCTAACCCTATGTTCCCTTCACTGTCAACTGAACAACCATGTATGTCCTCTGGAAGTAAACCATCCCTTTGCCCATAATAATCTTTGCCCCCCCCCCCCCCAACTACTGGAGCACCTGGCACAGTATAGAGGTTGGGGAGTACAGAAAGTGAATGAGGAATTAAAATGTCTTTAGTTTTTTTATCTTGTTAGATTTGCTGAATGTTCCAAGACAGGTTAAAAGTCAGGCTGTGTCTTCTGACAAATTGCTGTTTATTCTTTTAATGTGGAGATGTTGTTTACTTTTCTTCCTTTTACTTCAAAGCGAGAGGATTTTGTAAAGTGAACTATGTGTCCATCTCCCTGGGGTACAGACAGGACAGGTGGAATTATGCGGCAGAAGCCCAAATTATGCAGCAATGTTGACTAAATTATGTGGCAAGTAACCACAAATTATGCGGTTAATGTGGCACATTTTGTGATAGCGTCAATTCATTTTATTTGGCTTTTTTACACTGTCTGGGAAAACATCACACTTCATTAGTACCAGTTCCACATCCAAATACAGCTGTTAGTAATTGGAAGGTGGCCAGTCAACCTCCGCGAAGGACCTTCCTCTGCACAGCAGCATGAGCTGCAGCATTTTAAGTAACTTTTGATCTGTTTGAGCTAGAAACAAAATGTGTTTATTGTTCAATTCTGCAGATTATGCAGGAGATGTGGATTATGTGGCAAATGAGGCAAATTCATATGTATGTGGAAAATGCAGATGCCACGGAATTGCATAATTTCAGTAGCATTGTGTACAAGGAGCATCAAAAGAAATACAGTAGAATGTCAAACTGTTTCTAATTCAAAAAAATATAAAACCTGTAAACGAACTGCAAATATTTCAACATACACCAGCAGTTATAAAGGCACAAATGAAGCACATTTTGTTTTATAAATCTGGGGTGTGATGGAAACAAATATTTTAATCGAATCAAATTAAACGAAAAAATCAAAACACGAGAAAGTCCCTGCGGTGTTATCTTTACAAGGCTGAGAGCACTAGTACCCTGGCCCACTCCCCCATGGGTGCTCCTCCCACTGCGTGCCTTCTCCCACAAACCCCCAGGCCGCCATCACATGCGAAGGCAGAGCAGCAGCTGTATTGCTGCACTTCACCCCATGGAACTCGCTGGCAGACTGGGAGAGAAGGGGTTCAGGACACTTTCTTACAGTGCCCATGCTTTAGAAAGGTAGGTAGCAGGCACAAAACGTGCAGATAACTGCGGTGGGGCCGGGTAAGGGGGGATTTTGAGGGACGATGCAGAGGGGAAATTCCTCCCCACTCCAGTCCACACCACACCACCCCAATCCAATACACCCCACCCAAATCCACCCCCTCCAATTATATCCAGCCCATCCAGTCCACCCACTCCAGTAGACCCCACTCCACTGCATTCCAATACACCCCACTCTACCCCAATCCACCTCACTCTACCCCAAGCCAATCCACCCCTCCCCAGATAAATCCACAAAACTCAATCCAATAAATCCAGCCCACCAAACTCCTCAACCTACCCCACCCACTCCAGTCCAACCCACCCCAGTACAACCCACCCAATGCAGTCCACCACACTCAATCTAATCCACCCACCTACAGCCCCCTCCAACCCACCCCATCCACTCCAATTCATCCCACTCCAAACCACCCTACTGTAACCCAATCCATCCCACTCCACACAAACCCATCTAATCCACCCCAATCCAGTCCACCCCAATCCAATCCACCTCACCCCATTTCAATCCACCCTTCTCCAATCCATCCCATCCAGTCAATCTATCAATCAATCAACCAGAAAAACGTTATTCGATCCGTTTAAAATGCAGGTCCTAAAAGTACAAAAACATCTTTAAATCTGAATCAATTAACACAGTTTCCCTTAAGCTTGTAACACCAGGCTTGCATATACAAAACGGTAAAATTCATTGCATTGATACTGGTTATCAATATTACATTCAAATGTAATAAAGCTAATACAAACCATTTCATCTGTAGTCTCAAGGGCATATACAAAATAAAACATGTCCCATTAACTACCTCTATATTACATATTACATTAAATTTGATAAATCTGATAAAACAATGTCATCTCTTTTTATTTTTTTTATTTTTTATTTTTATGTTTGAAAGCTTTATTAGAGAAGAATAGATATTACAATAAGGTGACATCAGCAAATATGAGAAAAAAGGTACACAATGGGATAAAGTAAATGGAAGCAGCCAATATCACAATGAAAAACAAAGCATTTTGAATTATGGGGAAGGGAGGAGGGGGGGGAGGGGGGAGAGAGGAAAACAAAAACATGGTATTTATCGTAGAAGATGGGTAAGCAAAAATAGGAAAGACGTTAAATGTCAATCAAAAAGTACAGTAAAAAACCATCATATTAGTAATTGCGTGAATGAAGAAGATGCAGTAGAGGAGATCAATATAAAGCTAAATAATTACAATATTGAGACTGAAAAATATCATGAAAAAACTGCAGGCAAGAGTACATATGTTCAGGGGGGCTTGAAATTATCTGCAGAAAGTGGAGAGTAACTCTTTTTGGCGGATTGATCGAGGTATATAGTAAGAGGTAGCCAGTAAAGTTCAACATTTCGGGAAGGTTTGCAGGAGGAAGCAAAGGCAACATCAAGTCTGTGTGAATGACATACAAGATTCCACCAACAATTGAGAGATAATTTGTTCAAAGATTTCCAATTAGAGACGATATGTTGTAATGCCAGAGCCAGTATAAGGTCAAAAAGACCGCGAGAATGTGGGGGGAGGTCTAAATCTTCTGAAAGGCTACCAAGAAATACCAAAGAAATGGAGAATTGAATAGAGATGTTGAAAATGCGAGAAAGGCGAGAGAATATCTGAGACCAGAAAGTACGAGTTGAAGGACAGAAAAAGAAGAGGTGTAAAAGATCTGCAGAAGGGGCATTACAGGTCCAACAATTAGAGACAGCATCGGGTTGAAAGCGAGAGATAGAAAGAGGAGAAAGATATAGTCTGTGGTAAAAGAAAAATAGGGATTGAGTGAGAGAAGCAGTACGGGAAATCTTCAAGGATCGGGCCCATATTTTGTCCCAAAGAGAAGTCGGCCATGAAGAGTGTAAATCTGTTTCCCAGGACAATTCTAATTTTGATTTGAGACGATCTGGATTGGGGGCTGAGAAGTAACGGTAAATGATGGAAGCTTTAGGAGTTGTAGAAAGGACAGTGAGTAGAGAGGAAGATGAGGCAGATAGGTCTTCAGAGGGGAGAGAGTAATAGCGATCTAGAATGGTTTCCATAAGGATAGGGAATTTCTTTGCAAAAGAAGGAGGGCAGTGGAATTGAGAACGAAATGTAGGAAATGAGCAAGGGGATGACCCATCAAAAAGATGACGTATCCAAATGATACCCTTCGCTCTCCATGAGGGCCATGCAATAGGTCTATTGTTAATTAATAGAAGTGAGTTGTACCATATAGGCAATAGAAGGAAGGATTCCTGCGTCACTGAGGTAGGTGAAACTAAAGGGCGTAGAAGAGAGGAAGTGTGCTTGAATAAAAGGGGATTAAGGCATGGGGCTTTAGAGGTAAAACGAATTACTTCTTGGAAAGAGTACGGAAGCAGTAATTCCTGTTCAACAGAAAGCCAGAGGGGAGAGAAAGGGGAGGGTTCCTGAGATAACCAGCGGGAAGCCTGTCGAAGGGAAAAGGACTTATGATATAGGCGAAAGTCTGGAAAGTTGGTACCACCATTAAGTTTAGATTTACGTAAGTTGAAAAGCGATATGCGGGCTTTTTTCTGCTTCCAGAGAAATTTGGACAGCACAGAATCAATGCGACGGAAATATGAGGTTGGAATGCGAAGTGGGAGCATGGATAACAAGTAAATCAGAATAGGGGCAATCATCATTCTGATGGAGTCAAGGCGGCCCCACCAGGAAAGAAATAGTGGATTCCAAGATGTGAGTAATGAGTCTATTCTAGATATGACTGCATTCATGTTGAGTTGAATAGAGGAAGAAATAGAGCTAGAAAAAAGAACACCGAGATATTTAATTTTGGTAGAATTCCAAGCAAAGTCAGTGGCCGTGAAAAAGTGGGGGAGACAAAATTTGGTTAAAGGAAGGATCTCTGTTTTGTCAGAGTTTATTTTGTAACCGGAGACCAAGGAGAATTTGTGAAATTCATCTAATAAAGCGGGGACTGAGGTAGGCGGGTCAGAAATAAATAAAAGAATATCGTCAGCATATGCAGACAATTTAAGATGACGTTCGCCGTACGGGAAGCCAGAGATGGATGGATTATTGCGTATGGAAGTAAGGAAGGGTTCCAGCGCCAAAATAAATAAAAGAGGTGATAAAGGACAGCCCTGACGAACTCCACGTTGGAGTGTGAATGGGGAGGTGAGTTGACCATTAACGAGAACAGATGCTTTGGGCATAGAATATATCAAAGAAATATAAGATATAAATTTGGGATTAAAGCCGTGCCATTTTAAAGAGGCCATGAGAAAAGACCAGTCGACCCGGTCAAAGGCTTTCTCAGCATCTACTGAAATGGCTGCAAGGGGAATTGATAATGAAGGGGCTTTACTTAAAACATTAAGGAAGAGTCTAGAATTGTCCGATGTTAAACGGCCTTTAACAAAGCCGCATTGTTCTTTCCCTATAAGATGTGGTAGGAGCGGGTCAAGGCGAAGAGCTAATAGTTTCGCAAAAATTTTATAGTCAACATTAACTAGAGATATAGGTCGATAATTTTTACAGAACTTAGGGTCTCTACCATCTTTAGGGATAAGGCATATGGTAGCGTCTTGAAAGGAGCCTTGGGCTGATCCAGTAGAACAAAAAGACTGAAAGAGAGATAGAAGGTTGGGTAAAAGGAGGTCTGAAAAGTGTAGGTAAAATTCAACTGGGAAGCCATCAGGTCCTGGAGTTTTCCCTTTAATGAGGGAGGATAGAGCAGAGGATAGTTCCGAAATAGTAAGGTCAGAATCAACGGCCGAAATATTAAGGTGGGAAGTATCTGGTTGAGGTATATTGTCAAAGTAAGATTGAATAAGCTCTGGGGTGGGAGGATTTTCCGGAGTATATAAAGTCTCATAAAAAGAATGGAATTGTTCCAAAATTTCTGCATCGGTATGAAGAAGCACATTAGAGGGGGAATAAATAGAATCAATATTAGTACGTTCTTTACGGGATTTTAAATAGTTAGCTAACAATTTACCTGATTTATTTCGACCTCCATAGTATCGAGCGCTGCTTCGGAGGAGAAAAGAGGAAGCAGAGTCTGTGGTAAGTTTGTTAAAGGCAATTTTAGCCTTAAGTAATTCAGGAGACATAATCTTAGCAGAGGAAGTATAGAATTGATGTTCCAGTGATTTAATATGTGCAAGGGTGACTTTACGTTTTTGAAGGAATTTTTTCTTCTTTTTAGAGACAAAATCAATAATAAAACCTCGGGCTGTGGCCTTGAAGGAATCCCAAAGAATATGAGGGTGGGTATCAGGTGTAGAGTTAAGATGGAAAAATTCAGAAGCGAAAGAACGAAAAGAGGAGGAAAAAAGAGGGTCAGTAAGAAGAGAGGGGTTGAAGCGCCAGCGAGAAGATTTAGGAGTATGAGGAAGAAGATCAAAAACAGTAATAATAGGAGCATGGTCAGAGAGAACAATCGGTTCAATAGAAGAAGATATAAGGTGTTGAGAAAGAGATGAAGAGAGAAAGATATAGTCTAAGCGGGAGAAAGAAGCATGAGGAGGAGAGAAAAAGGAGAAATCCATAACGTCTGGGTGAGTGAGTCTCCATGAATCTACAAGATGAGTTTGGGCAATAGTGTCAAGGAATTGCTTATGTGGTTTATGAGGAGAAAAACGAACAGAGGATCTACGGTCTAAAAATGGGTCAATGATCTGGTTACAATCTCCACCTAACAGAAAAGCATCATCTTTATATTGAATACATTTTGCTGTAATGGAGGGCCAAAAAGAGGAGTCAAAACATGTGGGACCGTAAACATTGAATATCGTAAGTGGGATATTGTTAATTATTAGTTTAGCTAAAACCCAGCGCCCCTCGTCATCCTTTTCTTCTAGAACTACTTTACACTGGAGTCGCTTATGAATCAAAATGGCTACCCCATTCTTTTTTTGAGAAGCAGGAGAAAATAAAACAGTTCCAACCCATAGTCGCTTTAGCTTTAAGGATTCAATGTCAGATAGGTGAGTTTCTTGAATAAGGACGATATCTGGATTGTAAGAGGAAAGGTGGGAGAGTACTCTTTGCCTTTTGATAGGGTGATTAAATCCTTTCACATTCCATGAAACAACTTTGAAGGTGAAAGCTTATTAAACTGATCTAAACCGAGAATTGCAAAAGCATACTGTACATGCAATAATTCCAACAGTATAAAAATAGTAACCATAAAACTCTTCAAAAAGGAAGAAGGAAGAACAGATAGAAAAGGAAGAAGAAAAAGGAAAAGGGAGGAGGAAAGGGGTGGGAAAAGGGAAAGAAAAGCAGTGGGAAAGGAAGAAGGAAGAAAAGAGAGAATGCATAGAAGATAGTACAAATCCAAAAGGATGACTGTGTTAAACATACCTGAAAGAGAAAAAATACACATAGGGAAGGTGGGGAGGTGGGGAGGTGGTGATGCTTTACAAGACGTACGGACCAGGATCAGGAGGAGAACCACATCGAGACCGCACAAAAGGAACATGGAATGGGACAAGGTGTTGAGAGGAGTATCCGATATATGTCCGTCTGGGGAGGAAAAAAGGAAAAATGTTAACATACAGAACATGTAAACGTAAAAGCAGAAGTCCAGAAAGTAGAGAAAGAAAGTAGAGGTATATCTAAGAGGTGCCAGAAAAAGATAAAGGAGAAAAAATATACGAGAAGAGAGTATAAGAACTGAGATGAGAAGTAAGGAGAATACATGAATTCAAAGACAAGCCATTAGGAGAACAAACATGTAGACAATAAAAGTCCAATTTCAGCCACTGGTCGAAGCAGAAGAGGAGGCGTCCATCCCTTCTTCACTGTGTAGAAGAAGAAAGTTCCTTAATTCTCCAGGTTCCTGAAATGACCAAGTCTTGTCTCGATAGGTAACTCTGAGAGTACAAGGATGAAACAAGCCATATCTTGCTCCCAGGGAGCGCAGAGAAGGACGCATAGCCAGAAATTCCTTACGTCTGGAGGCAGTGACGTTAGAGACATCCTGAGATAGATATACACGTTGACCTTGCCAAGACACTTGTTTTTTACTCCTCGCAGCTGAGAGAATCAATAAAAGATCTGTGTATTTCAGAAATAAAATGATGACTCCACGAGGTTTTGAGGAGGAGCCCGTTCTGGCGCCAAGTCTATGGGCTCTTTGTATACTAATGGAGGTGGAAGGTGGTAGGTCCAGAAGTTTCGGCAAGAAAGTGGTGAAGAAAGATACTGGATTGTCCCCCTCAAGATTTTCCGGCAAATTGTAAATACGGAGGTTATTCCTCCTATTTAGATTTTCCAAATCCTCTGTATGTTTTTGGAGTGAGAGGACCGTTTTTTCTAAAGAGTCTATACGTTGTGTATTGGACTGAACTTCAGGAAGGTGCTGTTCAACAGTAGAAAGGCGGGCATCCATATTTTCCCATTTATCCTTTAAAAGCTGCATATCTGTACTCGTTTTTTCAATAAATGGGCGCAGCGCGCACAGTTCCTCTAGAATTTGGTCAGTAGAAGAATGTGAAGGATTGTCTTCTGGCGTAGGAGAATTTTGCTTAAGGCGTTTGCCCGCCGGAGCAGGTGGGGAAGACTTACTGGTGTTAGTATGAGCCAATGATGATTTTGGAGTCGTCATTTTCGTAGATGCAGTGGCTCTATTCGTACCAGATGAAGAAGCTCCTGAAGTATTCCCCGATGGTGTGAAGACAAACTGAGGTTTGCGTAATCTGACCATAGAAAGAAATGAACGTGCCACAATGTAGTCTCAATTCCCTGAGAGACAACTAAAGGTGCGTATGAAATGTTCCAGAAGTATCTCCAAAGAGAGGGTGAAGCACCAAGACGTAACTAATTTGAAAAGGCGGCAGGGAATTAGAGTGAAATAGGTAGCGAGTACAAAAAGGAGGATGACTAAAATGGGAGCATATGGAGGGGCATCCTGAAGTAGCTGAGGCGCAGGAGAGATGAGCAGAAAGTCTCAGAGAACGTTGTTGTCATAGCGCCATGAGGAAGAAATTTAGGATAAAAAGTATTTCAGAGCATTGAGCATGTTAGGGTGTGAAAAAACCCAGCTGTCAGGGGTGAAGCGCCGTAAAACTGCGTAGTTGGACGTTTCCTCTAGTGTGGAAGAGGAAAGAAAAAATGCAGTAAAAGAGTCTTACACAATATATATAATTCTCACCCCTGAAGTGAAGTCGGCGTTTGAAAGGTCGTTGGTGTCCAGTGACACGTCGTGTATTGACAGCTCCTGTCAGCAGAGGCTCCGAGGTTCGGAAGAGCTTCAAAATGGCGGCTCCGTGAGGGGCAGGGAATTCATCGCGGAGAGGGGCGAAAACGGCTCCACAAGCGGTGAAAAGCTGCTCCGCTTATTCCGTTAATGTTCCGCCAGCCAAATCCAGCGACGGTGCTCAGTAGCGGTCCCGTTACATCGGGAAAAATACGCCGTGAGGTGATCGATGCGGCGGAGCTCCGTACCTAGCCGGCCATCTTGCGCGGCATCCAAGCCCAACCAAACGATGTCATCTCTAGTGTGAAGGGCACATATAGAGTGATAACTAACCCGTAAACAACCTCAAGCTACCATTACATATTAATGTAAATGGGCGAAAATGACTGTACAAGATCCGCCTCCTCGAGCCAGCTCAAGACTAAACTCCACAGTTGTCCTTCTCCTTAGGCATGCCAATAAAAAGATACAAACGGATCCGAAAGTTTCTTTAAACAATATAATGCAGGATGACATTGCTTAATATTCGTTCTTTTAAAATTGGGAGTAAAAATGTAATTTGTTCCTTCACATAAAACCCACATTAGAAAAGTATATGAGATCAGACTGCTCCGATCCGTGGTCACAGAGGCAGGGCAACAGGGCGTCATGTCACAGGAAACCCAGCATAAGGGGGATTACATTTAGACGAAATCTAATCAGAATAAATATGTGCTATGTATTTCCTATATCCTCTAAAGATGAATATTCCCCCTGTAATATCGTTGGAGAGTGATGATACAACATCACTGTATCCTTGGAATCATTTACATTTTGGCGCTCACGGGTCACTTTCGCGAAATAAATAGACTTACATGTTTCCTTTGTTATCTCGTTCCACGCCCTCGGGGTAGTAAATAGTTCCTCTAAATCCAGTGCCATCGATGAAGATCTCACATACTGAAGCCAAGGAACTTTATGGGTGTTGTCCAAATCCAGGCAATTTTTAATTATAGACTGGGTTAAATTCACTGGGGCAGATTTATGAGTTCTGGTTCATCTCTGCAATTTCCTCTTTGCGGCACCATGGTGCAAGGAAGGGCAGATGCGTGACGCATCTTGTGGTGTACGGGCGGCGCATTGCTGGAGTAGCGTTGCAAGTGCGACGCAACTCCTGCAATGTACAGAGGCCACCCATACATAACATGGTGCGTCACTCCTTACGCCTGCTTCAAGCACGCGTAAGGATTTGACGCAGCAGCGTCGTAAAACTGACTCAGTGAAATCTTGTAGATTTCGCTGCGTCAGTTTTACAGGGCTTTCCTACGAGGGAACGCCCACCCTGCGACAGAACGCCCACATGAAACCTGACGCAGGTTCCATGTGGCGCAAGGCTTTACCACGTGACGCATCTGCCTAGATGCATCACATTGTAAATAGGTCGCAGGGATATGCCACGTTTACGCGCCATTGCGTCACGCAACGGCGGCGTAAATGTGGCGCAAATCCGACATAAATCTGCCCCACTGTATCCCTGTAACAGGCATGCATGAGGCATGCTCATGAAGGGAGGTCCTTGCCTGAAGGGGGCAGTGCAGCACGGACAGGGAGGGGGCAGACCACGAACAGTGTGAAGACAGATCAGAGTGTGGTACGGCTGCGTTGGGGCGGAGGTTGGTCCTATAGGGGAGGACAAAGCAGGCCGGTCGGAGGAGGTTGGTCCAGGAGGGGAGGACAGAGCAGGCCGGTCGGAGGAGGTTGGTCCAGGAGGGGAGATCAGAGCAGGCCGGTCGGAGGAGGCTGGTCCAGGAGGGGAGGACAGAGCAGGCCGGTCGGAGGAGGTTGGTCCAGAAGGGGGGGACAGAGCAGGCCGGTCGGAGGAGGTTGGTCCAGGAGGGGAGATCAGAGCAGGCCGGTTGGAGGAGGCTGGTCCAGGAGGGGAGGACAGAGCAGGCCGGTCGGAGGAGGCTGGTCCAGGAGGGGAGGACAGAGCAGGCCGGTCGGAGGAGGTTGGTCCAGGAGGGGGGGACAGAGCAGGCCGGTCGGAGGAGGCTGGTCCAGGAGGGGAGGACAGAGCAGGCCGGTCGGAGGAGGTTGGTCCAGAAGGGGGGGACAGAGCAGGCCGGTCGGAGGAGGTTGGTCCAGGAGGGGAGGACAGAGCAGGCCGGTCGGAGGAGGTTGGTCCAGGAGGGGAGATCAGAGCAGGCCGGTCGGAGGAGGTTGGTCCAGGAGGGGAGATCAGAGCAGGCCGGTCGGAGGAGGTTGGTCCAGGAGGGGAGATCAGAGCAGGCCGGTCGGAGGAGGTTGGTCCAGGAGGGGAGGACAGAGCAGGCCGGTCGGAGGAGGTTGGTCCAGGAGGGGAGATCAGAGCAGGCCGGTCGGAGGAGGCTGGTCCAGGAGGGGAGGACAGAGCAGGCCGGTCGGAGGAGGTTGGTCCAGGAGGGGAGATCAGAGCAGGCCTGTCGGAGGAGGTTGGTCCAGGAGGGGAGGACAGAGCAGGCCGGTCGGAGGAGGTTGGTCCAGGAGGGGAGGACAGAGCAGGCCGGTCGGAGGAGGTTGGTCCAGGAGGGGAGGACAGAGCAGGCCGGTCGGAGGAGGTTGGTCCAGGAGGGGAGATCAGAGCAGGCCGGTCGGAGGAGGTTGGTCCAGGAGGGGATCCAGTGTGCCTTCACTAGGCCTCACTTCAGCTCCTCCAGTGCAGTGATCCAGTGTGCCTTCGCTAGGCCTCACTTAAGCTCCTCCGGTGCAGTGATCCAGTGTGCCTTCGCTAGGCCTCACTTCAGCTCCTCCAGTGCAGTGATCCAGTGTGCCTTCGCTAGGCCTCGCTTCAGCTCCTCCGGTGCAGTGATCCAGTGTGCCTTCGCTAGGCCTCGCTTCAGCTCCTCCGGTGCAGTGATCCAGTGTGCCTTCGCTAGGCCTCACTTCAGCTCCTCCGGTGCAGTGATCCAGTGTGCCTTCGCTAGGCCTCACTTCAGCTTCTCCGGTGCAGTGATCCAGTGTGCCTTCGCTAGGCCTCACTTCAGCTTCTCCGGTGCAGTGATCCAGTGTGCCTTCACTAGGCCTCACTTCAGCTTCTCCGGTGCAGTGATCCAGTGTGCCTTCGCTAGGCCTCACTTCAGCTCCTCCGGTGCAGTGATCCAGTGTGCCTTCACTAGGCCTCACTTCAGCTCCTCCAGTGCAGTGATCCAGTGTGCCTTCGCTAGGCCTCACTTCAGCTCCTCCGGTGCAGTGATCCAGTGTGCCTTCGCTAGGCCTTGCTTCAGCTCCTCCCGTGCAGTGATCCAGTGTACCTTCGCTAGGCCTCACTTCAGCTCCTCCGGTGCAGTGATCCAATGCGCCTTCGCTAGGCCTCACTTCAGCTCCTCCGGTGCAGTGATCCAGCGTGCCTTCACTAGGCCTCACTTCAGCTCCTCCGGTGCAGTGATCCAGTGTGCCTTCACTAGGCCTCACTTCAGCTCCTCCAGTGCAGTGATCCAGTGTGCCTTCGCTAGGCCTCACTTCAGCTCCTCCAGTGCAGTGATCCGGTGTGCCTTCACTAGGCCTCACTTCAGCTCCTCCAGTGCAGTGATCCAGTGTGCCTTCACTAGGCCTCACTTCAGCTCCTCCGGTGCAGTGATCCAGTGTGCCTTCACTAGGCCTCACTTCAGCTCCTCCAGTGCAGTGATCCGGTGTGCCTTCACTAGGCCTCACTTCAGCTCCTCCAGTGCAGTGATCCAGTGTGCCTTCGCTAGGCCTCACTTCAGCTCCTCCAGTGCAGTGATCCAGTGTGCCTTCACTAGGCCTCACTTCAGCTCCTCCGGTGCAGTGATCCAGTGTGCCTTCACTAGGCCTCACTTCAGCTCCTCCGGTGCAGTGATCCAGTGTGCCTTCACTAGTCCTCACTTCAGCTCCTCCGGTGCAGTGATCCAGTGTGCCTTCAGTAGGCCTCGCTTCAGCTCCTCCGGTGCAGTGATCCAGTGTGCCTTCACTAGGCCTCACTTCAGCTCCTCCAGTGCAGTGATCCGGTGTGCCTTCACTAGGCCTCACTTCAGCTCCTCCAGTGCAGTGTCTCAGAAACAATGTGCAGCCAGCAAGGTTTTTTTTTAATTGTCACTTACAGCCGTGTCAAACCTAATGACCAAGATAAGGGGCCATCAGTCAGGCGTTCCTTTTTGATCAAGAATCCTGACTTGACTAGGCCTGGAACCTCACTTAAATGCAAATACAACAGAGGAGAAACAAAAGAACACAGGGGCATATTATCAAGCCTGTGCGCTAAAATTATCGCCGCTTTATTGGCCGAAAACGGCCGATAAAGCGGCGATAATGGGCTTGATAATATGCTCTGTGGAATTCCAATCGAAGCCCATGTTAGATGTCTTCACATCTAACATGTGCTTCGATTGGAATTCCACAGAGCATATTATCAAGCCCATTATCGCCGCTTTATCGGCCGTTTTCGGCCAATAAAGCGGCGATAATTTTAGCGCACAGGCTTGATAATATGCCCCACAGCTTGTTATCTCTTCACAGGTACTTAAGAGATGCGAAAAATGTTGCTGCCAGCCATTACATGTCTCATTACTTAGCATAGCAAACAAATACTCTCAGACACTTTAGACATGCCTATTTGAAATTGGAATACTCTTCTAAAACAGTTTCCATTGATTTAGGACTGAAAAGGAATGATAATGAGTACAATATAGTGCCGCACTAATGCCGCTAAATTTCAATATTTGTGCTGCTAAATTTCAATTTTTGTGCCGCTAGATTTGCAAATCTATGCCGCAATATCCTGGGGTCTGACTTAAATGAAATGTGATTAGAAAATTAACATCTGTCGACATGACCATTTCATCTGCAGCCGGAAGTAGGTCAGCGCTTCTTCCAGGATCCTGCCTGCTGTGTGCATACCTAACAATGAGTCTGCAGTGTAACGAGTATATGTTTCAATTGGCATGTATGTTTCATGTAACATGCTGTGTTCCCTAAATTCACTTTACGTTTGGAGGGAGTGTTTTGGGCAGAACAGCAGCCCCGCCCGACGCTCTTCACCCACAATGAAATAGGAGACCCCCCTCCCCGACCAGAAGGGATCCCGCTCCCAAATATCGAGGGTGTCCTAATCTCAGGTGCCGTTTATCATTAAACGAGACGTAGACTGCTTAAGGCAGATAGTGGATTTGCATGGAGCCGCCCAGTAGGTAAGTGACAGGACCCTTCCCCAATAGACAAGGGCTCCTTCCCGAGTACAGCCTGCTCCAGACGCACTCGGCAGCACTCGGCGTGCTCCCAGAGCTGCTCCTGACGCTCGGGCATTAAGACCTCAGCTTACTTCTTTCCGTTCCCGAACTCTTCCAATACACCCGTATTTTCGACTCTTTTTTTAATACACACACAGCCACGCTTCTGGACAAGTCGGTCTCACCTGTTGTACTTGTACAGGAGACCCGCGGCCTTATTGGTGGTGTCAGATGCCCCGCTTCCGAATGCTGACGGGATGTGCCACTACAATACAATCCTAAAGTGAATTCATTCTTATGGCTATGATCAACTATACGATGCTTGCAGCGAAAACGCAAGTATGCGAGCGTTAGGCCAAATCCACGGGTAACGTGCTACTTACCCACAATTTCACGAAAACTACAAGTAATGACTGTTTCTACAGCAAACACTGAGCACATTCAGGGCAGGAATGCCTGCCTCGAATCCTTTCCATGCCCTGTGCTCTGCTAATCCGCCATTTAATCTCATCCAAGCCCGTATTCATAATTCGAGTTCTAGTTGGAGTGGAAAGAACTCCCCACGAGATATTTAGAAAATGATGTCTCTTGCGTCATTTTAATGTCATAATACCACTCTATACCACATAATCACACATCACAATTACATTCTATTCAATGCAACATAAATACACTCAACATATTACCACTCAGTGCCACATAATTACATGCCACACTCTTCTCAATCCAACAGAAATAGACTCAACATAATACCACTCAATACCACATAATCAAACTCCACATAAGTACACTCTACTCATTGCAACATCAATACACTCTGCAAAAAACCATACAGTGCGACATAGTTACATGTTTGTATGCTAAAGTGCATACAGTACTTACTCTAAAGTGAAACTGGATACTTAGCACACAGTGACAGAGGTGATGATTTTGGGATCCTCCCTAATTTAGGGGGAGTACCAAACAGATGCCTTGCATAGAAAAAGCACATCTTATTGAACGATTCGGTGGAGGTCCCATCCTCTAAGGACCACCCCAAGCACAGTTATTGGCAAAAAAAACAATCCCAACCAAAGGCCCTGCAAAGCATTATGGGATGAGATTAGCAGTGGGCAGTGAATAATATATAGTATCCAATATCAAAATATTTCTACAAAGAGCTGCAGTTCAACTGCTGGTTACTAGATGTCCCTCATGAGTCCAATGCAAATGCTTGATGAAAGGGTTTCAATGGTTTTGCATTTGACTCGTGAGGGACATCTGGTACCGACTAGGTGAACTGCAGCTCTTTGTAGAATTATTTTGATATTGGATACTATAATATTCACTGCTCACTGCTAATCTCGTCCCATAATGCTTTGCAGGACCTTTGGTTGGGATTGTTTTTTTGCCAATAACTGTGCTTGGGGTGGTCCTAAGAGGATGGGACCACCACTGAAGTTCAACAAAATGTGTTTTTTGTTTATGCTCTTGGTGATCAAGGCATCTGCTTAGTCCTCCCCCTAGGTTAGGGGGGACCCCAACATCATCAGCTCTCTCATTGCCTAATGTTTTCATTGTAAAAAGTCACTTTTCTGAATTGGTTATATGTTTTAAAGCAGGTATAATTGCTTTTTCAAAGCATTTGGGAATCTTGTTTATTTAACTGCTAAACAATGAGATTAAGCACAGTATTGGAACTGTTCTACATGCAAAGTGCAAATTAGTACAAGCTTTGCATGCTATGTCCAGCGACCAAAAGTCTCGATTTTCTTGCTGCTGTCCTTTAGTAAATATATTCCCCTACTATGCTAGATTTCTAAAGTTTTATACACCTTGCCTAAGGTTAAAAAAAACTTTGTTCCCCCTGTTATTATTGACCCTATTCTGATATTAAACATTTGACGCGTATATAGCAACATACCTTTGATAAGAATATCAGGTGAATTGAGAGAATGCATTTGTTTCAGTCGCTGTTTTACTTCTTCACTGTATTGTATAAAGGGATTGCATGTCACTTCTGCTCGAAATGCTAGATTAACATGTACAACTGTGACATATGTTGTCAAAAACACTCTGTGGTGAAGAAGGCTTCAGAATCAACCTTAGAATCTGTCTGGTGTTTGACGTGAGCTGAATAAGGAAGTAATCTCTGCAGATTCAGTACAGGCTGTTCAGAAGGCAGGCACTGCCCTCAGTGGATGATTAAAAGGCGGGGCACCTCCCTCAATTGGTGATTAGAAGGCGGGGCACCGCCCTCACTGGATGATTAGAAGGCGGGGCACTGCCCTCACTGAATGATCAGAAGGCGGGGCACCGCCCTCAATGGATGATTAGAAGGCGGGGCACCGCCCTCACTGGATGATTAGAAGGCGGGGCACCGCCCTCACTGGATGATCAGAAGGCGGGGCACCCCCTCACTGGATGATCAGAAGGCGGGGACACTGCCCTCACTGGATGATTAGAAGGCGGGGCACCGCCCTCACTGGATGATCAGAAGGCGGGGCACCCCCTCACTGGATGATCAGAAGGCAAGACACTGCCCTCACTGGATGTTCAGAAGGCAGGGTACCGCCTCTCACTGGATGATCAGAAGGCGGGGCACCGCCATCACTGGATGTTCAGAGGCAGGGCACCGCCCTCACTGGATGTTCAAAAGGCAGGGCACCGCCCCTACTGGATGATTAGAAGGCGGGTCACCGCCCTCACTGGATGTTAAGAAGGCAGGACACCGCCCTCACTGGATGTTCAGAAGGCAGGGCACCGCCCTCACTGGATAATCAGAAGGCAGGGCACCGCCCTTACTGGATGTTAAGAAGGCAGGACACCACCCTCACCGGATGTTCAGAAGGCAGGGCACCGCCCTCACTGGAAGTTCAGAAGGCAGGGCACCGCCCCCTACTGGATGTTCAGAAGGCAGGGCACCACCCTCACTGGATGTTCAGAGGCAGGGCACCGCCCTCACTGGATGGTCAGAAGGCAGGGCACCGCCCCTCACTGGATGTTCAAAAGGCGGAGCATCGCCCTCACTGGATGATCAGAAGGCGGAGCACCACCCTCACTAGATGATCAGAAGGCGGGGCACCGCCCTCACTGGATGATTAGAAGGCAGGGCACCGCCCTCACTGGATGATCAGAAGGCGGGGCACCGCCCACACTGGATGATCAGAAGGCGGGGCACCGCCCTCACTGGATGATCAGAAGACAGGACACCACCCTCACTGGATGATCAGAAGGCAGGCCACCACCCCTCATTGGATAAACAGAAGGCACAGCACCGCCCTCACTGGATGATCAGAAGACAGGACACCACCCTCACTGGATGATTAGAAGGCAGGACACTGCCCTCACTGGATGTTCAGAAGGCAGGCACCACCCTCAATGGATCATTAGAAGGCAGGGCACTGCCCTCACTGGATTATTAGTAGGCGGGGCACCACCCTCACTGGATGATCAGAAGGCGGGGCACCACCCTCACTGGATGATCAGAAGGCGGGGCACCGCCCCTACTGGATTATCAGGAGGTGAGGCACCGCCCTCACTGGATGTTAAGAAGGTAGGAAACCGCCCTCACTGTATGTTCAGAAGGCAGGGCACCTCCCTCACTGGATAATCAGAAGATGGGGCACCGCCCTCACTGGATGTTCAGAAGGCAGGGCACTGCCCCCTACTGGATGTTCAGAAGGCAGGGCACCACCCTCACTGGATGTTCAGAAGGCAGGGCACCACCCTCACTGGATGTTCAGAAGGCAGGGCAACGCCCTCACTGGTAGTTATGAAGGCAGGGCACCGCCTCTCATTGGATATTCAGAAGGCGGGGCACCACCCTCACTGGATGTTCAGAAGGCAGAACACTGCCCTCACTGGATGTTCAGAAGGCAGGGCACTGCCTCTCACTGGGTGATCAGAAGGCGTGGCACCGCCCTCACTGGATGATCAGAAGGTGGGGCACCGTCCTCACTGGATGTTCAGAAGGCAGGGCACCGCCCCTCACTGGAAGATCAGTAGGCAGGACACTGCCCTCACTGGATGTTCAGAAGGCGGGGCACCGCCCTCACTGGATGATTAGAAGGTGGGGCACCACCCTCACTGGATGATCAGAAGGCGGGTCACCCCCTCACTGGATGATCAGAAGGCAGGGCACAGCCCTCACTGGATGATCAGAAGGCGGGGCACCGCCCTCACTGGATGTTCAGAAGGCAGGACACTGCCCTCACTGGATGTTTAGAAGGCAGGTCACCGCCTTTCACTGGATGATCAGAAGGCGGGGCACCGCCATCACTGGATGATCAGAGGCAGGGTACCGCCCTCCCTGGATGTTCAGAAGGCAGTGCACCGCCCCCTACTGGATGATTAGAAGGCGGGTCACCGCCCTCACTGGATGTTCAGGAGGCAGGGCAATGCCCTCACTGGATGTTAAGAAGGCAGGACACCGCCCTCACTGGATGTTCAGAAGGCAGGGCACCACCCTCACTGGGTGATCAGAAGGCAGGGCACCGCCCTTACTGGATGTTAAGAAGGCAGGACACCACCCTCACTGGATGTTCAGAAGGCAGGGCACCGCCCTCACTGGATGTTCAAAAGGCAGGGCACCGCCCCCTACTGGATGTTCCGAAGGCAGGGCACCACCCTCACTGGATAATCAGAGGCAGGGCACCGCCCTCACTGGATGGTCAGAAGGCAGGGCACCGCCCCTCACTGGATGTTCAGAAGGCGGGGCATCGCCCTCAATGGATGATCAGGTGACAGAGGACCGCCCTCACTAGATGATCAGAAAGCAGGGCACCATCCTCACTGGATGTTCAGAAGGCAGGCACCACCCTCAATAGATGATTAGAAGGCAGGGCACCGCCCTCACTGGATGATTAGAAGGAAGGGCACCGCCCTCACTGGATGATCAGAAGGCGGGGCACTGCCCTCACTGGATGATCAGAAGGCAGGACACCGCCCTCACTGGATGATCAGAAGGCAGGACACCGCCCCTCACTGGATAATCAGAAGGCACAGCACCGCCCCTCATTGGATACTCAGAAGGCAGGACACTGCCCTCACTGGATGTTTAGAAGGCAGGGCACCGCCCTCACTGGATGATTAGAAGGCAGGGCACCGCCCTCACTGGATGATTAGAAGGCGGGGCACCGCCCTCACTGGATGATCAGAAGGCGGGGCACCACCCTCACTGGATGATCAGAAGGCGGGGCACTGCCCTTACTGGATTATCAGGAGGCAAGGCACCACCCTCACTGGATGTTAAGAAGGCAGGACACCGCCCTCACTGTATGTTCAGAAGGCAGAGCATCGCCCTAACTGGATAATCAGAAGACGGGGCACCGCCCTCACTGGATGTTAAGAAGGCAGGGCACCACCCTGACTGGTATTTATGAAGGCAGGGCACTGCCTCTCACTGGATATTCAGAAGGCGGGGCACCACCCTCACTGGATGTTCAGAAGGCAGGAAACTGCCCTCACTGGATGTTCAGAAGGCAGGGCACTGCCTCTCACTGGGTGATCAGAAGGCGTGGCCTCCCCCTCACTGGATGATCAGAAGGTGGGGCACCGCCCTCACTGGATGTTCAGAATGCAGGGTACCGCCCCTCACTGGATGATCAGTAGGCAGGACACGGCCTTCTCTGGATGTTCAGAAGGCGGGTCACCGCCCTCACTGGATGTTCAGAAGGCAGGGCACTGCCCCTCACTGGATGATCAGAAGGCGGGGCACCGCCCACACTGGATGATCAGAAGGCGGGGCACCGCCCTCACTGGATGATCAGAAGACAGGACACCACCCTCACTGGATGATCAGAAGACAGGGCACCGCCCCTCATTGGATAAACAGAAGGCACAGCACCGCCCCTCATTGGATACTTAGAAGGCAGGACACTGCCCTCACTGGATGTTCAGAAGGCAGGCACCACCCTCAATGGATGATTAGAAGGCAGGGCACTGCCCTCACTGGATGATTAGTAGGCGGGGCACCACCCTCACTGGATGATCAGAAGGCGGGGCACCACCCTCACTGGATGATCAGAAGGCGGGGCACCGCCCCTACTGGATTATCAGGAGGTGAGGCACCGCCCTCACTGGATGTTAAGAAGGTAGGAAACCGCCCTCACTGTATGTTCAGAAGGCAGGGCACCTCCCTCACTGGATAATCAGAAGATGGGGCACCGCCCTCACTGGATGTTCAGAAGGCAGGGCACTGCCCCCTACTGGATGTTCAGAAGGCAGGGCACCACCCTCACTGGATGTTCAGAAGGCAGGGCACCACCCTCACTGGATGTTCAGAAGGCAGGGCAACGCCCTCACTGGTAGTTATGAAGGCAGGGCACCGCCTCTCACTGGATATTCAGAAGGCGGGGCACCACCCTCACTGGATGTTCAGAAGGCAGAACACTGCCCTCACTGGATGTTCAGAAGGCAGGGCACTGCCTCTCACTGGGTGATCAGAAGGCGTGGCACCGCCCTCACTGGATGATCAGAAGGTGGGGCACCGTCCTCACTGGATGTTCAGAAGGCAGGGCACCGCCCCTCACTGGAAGATCAGTAGGCAGGACACTGCCCTCACTGGATGTTCAGAAGGCGGGGCACCGCCCTCACTGGATGATTAGAAGGTGGGGCACCACCCTCACTGGATGATCAGAAGGCGGGTCACCCCCTCACTGGATGATCAGAAGGCAGGGCACAGCCCTCACTGGATGATCAGAAGGCGGGGCACCGCCCTCACTGGATGTTCAGAAGGCAGGACACTGCCCTCACTGGATGTTTAGAAGGCAGGTCACCGCCTTTCACTGGATGATCAGAAGGCGGGGCACCGCCATCACTGGATGATCAGAGGCAGGGTACCGCCCTCCCTGGATGTTCAGAAGGCAGTGCACCGCCCCCTACTGGATGATTAGAAGGCGGGTCACCGCCCTCACTGGATGTTCAGGAGGCAGGGCAATGCCCTCACTGGATGTTAAGAAGGCAGGACACCGCCCTCACTGGATGTTCAGAAGGCAGGGCACCGCCCTCACTGGGTGATCAGAAGGCAGGGCACCGCCCTTACTGGATGTTAAGAAGGCAGGACACCACCCTCACTGGATGTTCAGAAGGCAGGGCACCGCCCTCACTGGATGTTCAAAAGGCAGGGCACCGCCCCCTACTGGATGTTCCGAAGGCAGGGCACCACCCTCACTGGATAATCAGAGGCAGGGCACCGCCCTCACTGGATGGTCAGAAGGCAGGGCACCGCCCCTCACTGGATGTTCAGAAGGCGGGGCATCGCCCTCAATGGATGATCAGGTGACAGAGGACCGCCCTCACTAGATGATCAGAAAGCAGGGCACCATCCTCACTGGATGTTCAGAAGGCAGGCACCACCCTCAATAGATGATTAGAAGGCAGGGCACCGCCCTCACTGGATGATTAGAAGGAAGGGCACCGCCCTCACTGGATGATCAGAAGGCGGGGCACTGCCCTCACTGGATGATCAGAAGGCAGGACACCGCCCTCACTGGATGATCAGAAGGCAGGACACCGCCCCTCACTGGATAATCAGAAGGCACAGCACCGCCCCTCATTGGATACTCAGAAGGCAGGACACTGCCCTCACTGGATGTTTAGAAGGCAGGGCACCGCCCTCACTGGATGATTAGAAGGCAGGGCACCGCCCTCACTGGATGATTAGAAGGCGGGGCACCGCCCTCACTGGATGATCAGAAGGCGGGGCACCACCCTCACTGGATGATCAGAAGGCGGGGCACTGCCCTTACTGGATTATCAGGAGGCAAGGCACCACCCTCACTGGATGTTAAGAAGGCAGGAAACCGCCCTCACTGTATGTTCAGAAGGCAGAGCATCGCCCTAACTGGATAATCAGAAGACGGGGCACCGCCCTCACTGGATGTTAAGAAGGCAGGGCACCACCCTGACTGGTATTTATGAAGGCAGGGCACTGCCTCTCACTGGATATTCAGAAGGCGGGGCACCACCCTCACTGGATGTTCAGAAGGCAGGAAACTGCCCTCACTGGATGTTCAGAAGGCAGGGCACTGCCTCTCACTGGGTGATCAGAAGGCGTGGCCTCCCCCTCACTGGATGATCAGAAGGTGGGGCACCGCCCTCACTGGATGTTCAGAATGCAGGGTACCGCCCCTCACTGGATGATCAGTAGGCAGGACACTGCCTTCTCTGGATGTTCAGAAGGCGGGTCACCGCCCTCACTGGATGTTCAGAAGGCAGGGCACTGCCCCTCACTGGATGATCAGAAGGCGGGGCACCGCCCACACTGGATGATCAGAAGGCGGGGCACCGCCCTCACTGGATGATCAGAAGACAGGACACCACCCTCACTGGATGTTCAGAAGGCAGGACACCGCCCCTCACTGGATGTTCAGAAGGCACAGCACCGCCCCTCTTTGGATACTCAGAAGGCAGGACACTGCCCTCACTGGATGTTCAGAAGGCAGGCACCGCCCTCAATGGATAATTAGAAGGCAGGGCACCGCCCTCACTGGATGATTAGAAGGCGGGGCACCACCCTCACTGGATGATCAGAAGGCGGAGCACCGCCCTCACTGGATGGTCAGAAGGCGGGGCACCGCCCTCACTGGATGATTAGGATGATTCACAGCGGAGCCGCATTCGGGGGATCAAGGAGATTCCTAGTGCTGTAACTCGGACTATTGGGCCTGAGCAACAACCTCCAACATTCGGAGGCTCATGAGGCATTGTACCAAAAGATCCAAAAGTTATTTGCATATTGGCAGAGAACTCCATTTAAATCTGTAGGCACATTATAGTTCTACATCTCCACTCTTGTCAGTGTGCATGCAACGTTGAGGTCTTGAGGCGGAAGCCGGGACCTGGTGTGAATGAGCTATTGATGCAAAGCTAAAACTGATTTTTAAACTGTGACATAGATCGCTTTTAAAAGATTTAATTTTTAAAAGTATATTTGTTGTGAAAGCTTACGCCTCTGTTGGGCTTCACCTTCTTTCCTCTGTTCCCGCCCTACCGCAGCCGATCAGGCGCTGCCGGGGACTCTAGCGGTAACCACCATCAGGTGAGGAGCAGGCGAGCGGCACAGTGCTCGGCCCCTCCCACCTCTACGGCTACTAATGAACCACCCCCCCCAGGAAGCACAGCGGACTAGCGCAGCGGGCGCGTCGACGGCACGCCGAAGACGCGCCTAAGACAAGCCCGTCTGCGCCCGTCCGCGACCTGCCGGGACCAGGGGCAGACCATGCTGCCTGTTCTTTTGTCTACTCCAGGTCCGTCCTCTTGAGCTACAGAAACAAGGAACAGGGCTTGTTACCAAGGGACACTCTTAATCGACTTTGTGCATCTGGTATTTTGTCTCAGGGCTGTCATTTGACTACTCCTGCCTTAGAACACACTCAAAGAGACCCACAAATTCCATCGCTCACTATCTTCTATTTAAACACTCGCTCCCTGCCAAAACATCAGTTGGATTTTTTCCTTCTGCTGGACACGGAGAAACCAGATATTCTCCTACTCACGGAGACATGGTTAACTCCCAACTCCGCCCCTGATATAATAGCGGCGCTCCCACCCAACTATTATATCATCCACGCAGATCGTATCAGCGGGAAAGGGGGAGGAGTTGCAGCTATCATCTGTTCCAACTTGATTGTCACCTCCCTCACTGGCCTCTTACTGGATGGGACAGACAACCTTGTTCTGAAAATTACTACCTCCCACTCGACAATTGCGTGTGTACTATTGTACAGACCCCCGACCCGATGCCATCATTTCCTATGAATCTGGCTGACCAACTTGCTAATCTAGCACTCGAACATCCTAAGATTTTTCTAATAGGAGATTTAAACTACTGGTACAAAGACCCCCTGGAAGGCCCACAATCGGCCGAATTGACTGACCTTCTATCCAACCTAAACTTCAATCAATTAGTTTCCTCCGCCACCCACTGCAAGGGCCACATCCTAGACCAGGTGTGGTCCAATACCACCTGTACAACTGCCCCGACCATACTACCTTGCCTCTGGTCCGATCACGCACTCCTTCAATTTAAACTATGCATCACCCCTGCCACTACTACCGCACTAGGCGGAGGCGGGTTAGTCAGGAACTGGAATACAATGAACAAAACAGCCTTCCTAGAGTCATTAGCCAACACCATCCCCCCCCCCTCAACATGAGATTAATTCCTCAGTATCCATGCTCACCAACTGGCTAAACACGGCCAGTGATCTCCATGCCCCTTTTAAAAAAATCAGACTGGCACGACGTGCCGACGCCAACCGGTGGTTTTCCACTGATCTAAAAGTGAGGAAACTGGCCCTACGGCAATCAGAACGTCACTGGCGTCGCAATTATGACCCTGACTTAAAAAGGACCTTCATAAAAGCAAGGAAGGAGTATATGACCGCCATCTCTGCTGCAAAGGCGTCCTACTTTTCTTCCAAAATACTGGAATCCGCAAACAAATCCAAGGACATCTTTTCCATTCTTAACGAACTAACAAATTTAGATACTGTTCACCCTAAGGTCATTCCCACCCAGCCTCTTTGTGATTCACTCAACGTCTACTTTATTGATAAAATACTGGACATCAAAGCCAGTATTCCTCAACGGGTGTACCCCCTCACGTCTGGTATGACAATCAAGCCTAACCACAATATCCTTAGTAGCTTCCCACCTATTACCCAGGACCAATTTCGGGAATTACTGTCAAGAGTAAAATACGGTGCACCCTCGGACAGTTGCCCGCCCCACATCTTAAAAGAGTGCTTCCTGACACACCCAGCCCCTGCCCTTACACTCCTGAACAATTCTTTGACTCTTGGCATAGTTCCCGTTTAAAGAGGCCATAGTCATTCCGCTGCTAAAAAAACCTGGGGCAGACCCAGCTTGTAAAGCCAACTTCCGACCCATCTCGCTGCTGCCCTATTTGGCAAAAGTTCTGGAGGCGCACGTGGCCAAATGCCTCTCTAACTTTCTTGAGGAATCCTCCTGCTTTGACCCCCACCAGGCAGGCTTACGGCCTGCACACTCCACTGAAGCAGTAGTCACGACAGTTCTGGACACCCTGCGTGACTGCGCCGACAGACGCTCCCCACAGGCCCTGGTGCTCCTGGACCTCTCTGCCGCTTTTGACATGGTCGACCACAACATCTTGGTCGACCGTGTCGAACAGGCCGTCGTCCGGGACCTAGCAGCCTGCTGGCTGAGATCCTTTCTGTCAGACCGTAACCAAACACTACGCCTTGGTGACCTAATGGGTGCTAAACAGGCCATCACCTGCGGAGTGCCACAAGGCTCCTCCCTGTCACCTCACCTATTTAATCTTTACATACTTCCCCTGATTCAGACCTTAAGAGACAAACAGGTGAGAGTCTTAAATTAGGCAGATGACTTACAACTGCTTTTTACCATCGACAACACTGAAGACTCCATACTGCACTTCCAGTCTACCATGAGCTTTATTAAAATATGGATGGACCAGAACCAGCTCAAACTAAACCCGGGGAAAACCGAGTTAGTCCTGACCGGCGACAGCTCCAAGTATTGGGGCCCACACTACTGGCCTTCTGAACTGGGCCAAGCTCCAACACCTTCCTTGTCAGCCAAAACACTTGGAGTCACCGTGGACTGCGACCTATCACTGAAAGCGCAAGTAGGTCAGGTGGTCTCCAAGTGCTTCTTCCAACTAAAAAAAATTCGGAAGGTACGCCGTCTGCTTACACCCGAGGCAATCACCCAGGTTGTGATCTCAACTGTACTGTCCCATCTGGACTACGCGAATGCTAGCTACCTAGGTCTTCCCAACTACCTAGTTAAGCGACTCCAGATGGTACAGAACCATGCCTCAAGGCTAATCCTGAACCAACCAAGGCGACATGCAGCTACCCCCCTACTAAGGAAACTACACTGGCTTCCAGTAACCCAGCGCTGTGCCTTTAAAACTGGTTGCATAATTTTCAAGTCCCTCTACTGTAAAAGCCCCTCATTCATTAACCAACTGATCTCCAGATATACTCCATCTAGCAACCTACACTCACTCCACCTGAGCCTCCTGCAGACGCCCTCTTTCAAACTTAAGCGCGCAGGAGGCCGTAGGTTCGCCACCCTTTCCTCCTGCTTGTGGAATTCCCTCCCCCTGGAGATCCGGAATTGTCAAGATCTCCTCTCTTTCCTTAAAGCCTTGAAGACCTGGCTCTTTAGACAAGCATTTCAATAACTCAACCCTCCTCTATGTTCATGTTACTGCTGATCACAGTGCCAAGAAACCAATCTGTGATAGCGCGCTTTAGAAATATTTTAATAACATAACATAACATAACACTCTCTTTGTAAATACACTTTTTTACTTAGAAAACTTGAGTAAGGTGGGGTGTGGTGCACCCTGTCCTGAAGAAGGAGTTGATCTCCGAAACATTTCTATGCACCCAAGAGGTGATGTGCTTAATATCACATAAAAACACCTCGTCCTGCACCTTTTTAACATTACCAGCCCGGGGGCTCATTAAAATTACTTTTGACTTACCCTAAGAGCCAGGCACTTTTTAAACATTCACTCACTTACATTGCTCCTCCACGCACTCACACAAAAACCCTCACACGCACCACGCATAGTCTTTATAATCAGTGCTCCCGCGTAGTCGTAGGTCGCAGAACGCCGCATCCCGTAGAGGGGTCCGGAGACCCCAATGATGAAGCATGACACCAAGGGTCCTTTTGGTGTGTGAGGGGTATTTAAAAAACGCTATGTGCTCCCCACCACAGTAGGGAACACACTACCTGATCAGGTGGATTCTTGTTGTTTATTTATATTGCCTGGGAGAAGGAATCCACCTTTTACTTCTCTCTCTCCCCTTTTGTTATTTATGGTGTAGAAGCTGAGTCAGCTGTTGAGGTACGCTGGTCCAGGTTGTGGAGTGCTTTGTGTGCATGGGTGAGGAGCCTGAAGGTTATCCTCTTGTTGACGGGGAGCCAGTGCAGGACTCTCAGGTGGGCTGTGATGTGGCTGCGGCGAGGGATGTCGAGGATCAGGCGTACGAAGGCGTTCTGGATGCGTTGGAGCCGTTTCAGGAGTTTGGATGAGGCTACTGCGTAGAGGGCATTTCCGTAGTCCAGGTTAACTCAGTTAATGTAGCATAATATATATATATATATTATAGCCTTATAGCCCGCCGTAGCGGGCTATACCGGCTATTAAAGGCCCGCTGAATCGTTAAAGGCCCGAGCCGAAGGCTATAAGGCTATTAAAACATTCTGCCACTAAAGGGCAGAATGTTCTAACAAATTAAACAAAGGGTTCTCGAAGCTCGAGGGGATATTAATCCCCTCGAACTTCGAGAAGCCTTTGTAGAACATTGGAATGTTGCTCTCCATTGTCTGCAATGGAGCTCCCAACATTCCAATGTTCTAATATGCTATATATATATATATATATATTTACCATTACTTTCCATGATCATATCATTTTGCGTTTTAGACATTCTTTTTAAACACACATTAAGTGTCCCTATGAATTCATTGAAATGACATTTTTCACCCATTTTAGTAAAACAAAATGTGTTATTTATGCTTGTGGGTTATTTAATGCATTATTAGTAGTATGTGAATTATGTGCATAAAAGAAAAACCCAAGGACACAGAATCACAAACAATTCCTCTTGCCTTAGAGAGCTAACTTAACAGTGTGTCTGACTCGACCAACACGTGCTTGCAGTGGGTTATGCAGTTCATGTTCTTGCCTTCTCCCGCAGACCATCCTGCTGTACACGCTGGAGACCTGGCTACAGAGCCATCATCTTGCTGTCACCGGTGGGAGACAGCGGCTCGACCACACCTACAAAAAATGGAGACCATAGCTGCGGTCTTCTGCTGACCAGTCATACTCGAGGAGGAGGAGACAGTGCCAGTCGCAGCCTATAGGGTCCATCCTGCAGAGAGTAGGTAGCACTACTGCCCCAGCCGCTGCATATCTACGATATAAACAATGTCTTCTTGTTTTCTAATTCTACAAGAAGGAGTGGCATGGCAAGATTTCTTGTACAGGAATGCCTATTTATTATTGTGTATACGCATGTTTGTGTTAGCAACAATAATGTTCTTTAGTTAAACACTGAGGGGCAGATTTACAAGCCCCTTGCGTCACTTTTGCGCCATAGTTGCATCACTTTTGTGACGCAGCGGCGGGTTAAATGTTGCGGCCCATTTGCAACGTGACGCAAATAGGGAGATGCGTCACGTTGTAAAGCCCTGTGTGACATTCTACCTGCGTCAGGTATAATGTGTACAGGGTAGGCGTTCCCACGTAGGAAAGCCTCGTAAAAGTGACGCAGCGAAATCTACAAGATTTCACTGCGTGACTTTTAGGACCTTGACGCAGGCGTAATGAGTGATGCAGTGTATTGTGAATAGGCCACAACTTGCATTGCTGGAGTTGCGTCGTGCTTGCGACACGACTCCAGCAATGCGTGACTTTTCCATCAACAGATGCATCAGAATTTCTGTTGCGTGTACACAAGGAAGGGTTGTAGAATTGACGCAGTGAAATCTATGAGATTTCACTGCGTCACTTTTAGGACACTGTTGAGTCAAAATCCCGCGCCTGACTCACAGCAGGCGTAAGACTGAAGCAGGCCCTTTCACATGGGGCTTGCCCCATGTGAAAAGACGCATTGCTGGAGTTGCGTCACTTTTGTGACACACTCCAGCAATGCGTCACTTTTGCGCTTACAGATACGTCTGAAATACTGACGTATCTGTAACTCCTTGCGACATGATACGTCATACATTAAATATGACGCATCAGGAATGTCGCAAGGAGTGCGCACTGAGAAGTGACGCATCGCTGCTTTCAAGCAGCGATGCGTCATTTCTCATAAATGAGGCCCCAGCTTCGTTACAGACAGACACATTTATTTTTGCTAAGCACGGGTAGATGAAGTGATTTTCCCAGAATCACAGGATGTTGAGCGTCCCTGCATACATTATACCTGGCGCAGGTATAATGTGGCGCAAGGGTTTACAAAGTGACGCATCTACCTAGATGCGTCACTTTGTAAATATGGCGCAACAAGGCGCATTTTTTACGCCACTGGTGCGTCACAAAAAGTGAGGCACCGGCGGTGTAAAAGTGACGCAAGGGCTCATAAATGAGTCCCCTGGTGCTCATGTCAAGCGGTTGATTTTTCGCTCAATAACACCACCACCCCCCCATAAAAATGATTTTTTTCAAAACGTCAGGACTAATCCGTGCTTCTCTTCCAATTGTGAATTTATCCATCAGAGGTGTGACGTGGTATCTCTCTTTGATGCAGTGCTTTCCCAAATTTTTTACAACCACAACCCAATTTTTAGAGCATTAACATTTTCATGGACTTGAGGCGGGCGAGTTTTGCAAGTAACTAAAGTGTTGTGTGGTAGCTCATTGCCATTCAAAGAGAGCACATTTTCCATCGAAATGGCCACTAAACTTCCACAGACATACAATTTAAAGAATAAAATCATACTGCACACAAATGATAACATCTGAAAACTGGATTTCTGTGAATATTTATAATTTGTGCATCACCAAGTAAGTCTTGATTTCTTTTGATGTTATTAAAATCTCTTTTTCCAGCACACTTCAGAATTTCATTTCATTAAAAAATGTGCTTAATTTTTGCTTTTCTAACTGCTTAATGCAGTTAATTTACAGGTATTTAAATGTTGTCGTCCTTTCATACTCCCTCTACCCCAGCCAGGTGGTCACATCGTTCACTTTAAAAACTCCTTTCACTTTGTAGTCAGAAAAAAAAAGTAGAAACCAATCCCCATGTTAAAAGAGTAACCAGCAGTCTATCAGAAGACATAGCCTGACATTTGACCACTGTCTTTGAAGCACCAGTAAATGCACACCGAAACTAAAGCCATCTTTATTTATCACTCAGACTATCATGACCCACAGTTTGTGGAACGTTGCACTAAGGTGTTCTTTCCCTCACTACCATCATGTGTACACAAACAATGACCTAGCTGCCAAAGCTCACACAGCCCATGAGGTTTCAAGTTACAAGAGGCAACAACACACCCACATCCATGTCCCACATACTACCCAGTGACAACAACACCCACAGAGATATGAACAAGACAGGAAGGGACAGGGCCAGCTCTTCCATTAGGGCGGAGGAGCGTCGCCCCACTGCTTCCTTGCAGTGCGAGAAGCAGAAACATAAAATGGTATTTTAAATACCATTTTATGTTTCTGCTTCTCGCGCTGCGAGACAGCAGAAGGCACGGTATGCCTGGTTGGGGGCGGGTGGGAGGGTATGTGTGGTTGAAGGTGGGCAGGTCCGGGAGGAGTGGCTGGCCCACTGTTGTGGGCCCACGACTGTTCAGTCGGCCCTCTGGGGCCGACCAAACCAGTCATGCGCACTCTACATTTTCTCTATGTATAGAGAAAAGGTCTCCCTACAGGCGCCCGGCTGGGCACTGTCCGCAGCAATAACAACACCGCCATTGCAGCTTTGTGATTGACTCAGGGACAGTGAGGGAGGATGCATGCTTCCTTTCTGTTCCAGGAAACCGTGGGTGCAGGACCCGTCACCCGGCCGGGACCGTGGGTGGCACGGAACCCGGTAAGGTAAGTTTAAAAAAAAAAATCAAACCCCCGAGCGAACCTGTCCTCCCCCCCCGTGAACCCCTCACCCGCGATTCATGCGAGTCGCGACTGATATAAAATAATGTAGAAAAACGTCCTGATCAATTTGCAAACGGGCTTCGTTTACTACACCATATCTAAAATACGGACTACTGACGTGGATATTGAGCAGAAGTCAATTTAAAACTGTAAGCGAAATGTCACAAAGGAATGCTAATTTATTGATGCAGAGATGCATGTTTCCAAATTTAGAATTGTTTACATGTTTGAGGAATCTCGCAGGCATGCTCCTACCCTAGCTGTGACTTTTGAACTGTGTCCACATAATGATAGATGGCATGCACGTACATTTTGAGTATGCAGTGTTTTAGGTCTAGCCTATGTAGTGCGCATGGGGTGCATAGGAAAGAGACCTATAGCCACCGATTGCCTTTTTCAGGCTAAAACGTGCACACGTTCCATTGCCTTCTATGGCAACGCGTGCACGTGTGGCAATTCCCTTGCGGGAACGAGCGCCGCCATATGGTAGCAATTATCGCTCTTCCAAGGGAACCGCGCAGCCCTCCTCCTCCCCCTGCTGCCGTGTGCACGACCCTCCCCTTGCTGCCTGCAGCGCTTGTGCTTGTTGTCCAGAAGGTCGCTGCAGTGTCCTGGGCTGAAGCCGAGCGGAGTCAGCATGAGGGAGCTGTCCAAGGTTTGAAAGAGTTTGGTGCTGTGAACTCGGAGCCCTGCTTCCTGTGGAGAGCTGTCCTCCGGTTCGGAATACGTTCAGGTTAGGAGAAAATAGTTTCAGGCCCTGCAGGGAGCTGTCCAAGTGCTGACAGGCCTCGGCAGTATGGGCTCCGAATGTTGTGACCTGCAGTAAGCTGTCCGCAGGTGCCGAACAAATTACTGTCCAGAGAAAGTGTTTTTGTGCCGGCTAGGAAGTTGTCCAGGCGCTGTCATAATCCCCAGTCCTGTGACAATCGCTCTTTGCCCTGTGGGGTGCTGTCTGCTGTTCCCATACTGACACAATTGCTGTATCCTAAGTGTCCACTCTTAGCTTTGTACTCCGTAGGAATCTGGCCGAGCTTTCTTCAGATAAGTTGGTAGTGTTGGATTGCGCTGAGAGGTGTTCAATGGTTGAAGCTGTTTGTGCAAGAAGATTCTGGTGTAGCTTCTACCCTGCAAGGCGGCGTCTCCCTACTAAAAGTTTTTTTTGTGTGTCTAACCGGTTCAGTCTGTGTAAAAGAGGCCATGTTGTAGAATGCCGAAGGGGCTAAGCTGGCGCGATCGCCAGTTAATTGCTCCTTAATTGTATCTTTATTATCCTAGAGGGGCTTCAGATGTTTGTTCTGTCCTTTCTGTAAAACGGATTGGAACAGCGCAAACTATGCCCCAGCAGGATTATCATCAGGCCTTCCCACATTTGCTTGGGGGCATGTCCCCGTGCAAATGAGAGAACCCTTTGCCCTTGCACCAATGCCGATTTACAAACTCGGGTACAGAGAAAAGAAGCTTTCGGAAAGCGCCCTGATTATGCGCCACATATAGGTGGCGCAGAGTCAGTCACTCGCTGCACCCACCTGCTTAGGATTGAGGCTCCGGATGAGGATGTCATATGGCTCTGATATAGCTCTTCAGGGAACTCCATGGATGTTGTCCTTGTGCTGACACGGCTTTTCCAGCAGGCTCCGCCGGTCGCTGGCGTGACTCCTCCTGAAGGGTTTGACAGGTGCTAAGGCTGCTCTCCCAGCAGCCATTGCTGGGTGTTGCTCTTTGTAATCTGCCACGGATGTGGTCTGGCTGCTAACATGGCTCTTGCTGAGCCAGAAGCTGCTTTGTTATTGCTGGCTTGGCGCCTTCGGCATGAGTCTCTGTATTTTTACACAGACATGACTGCGTTCCCAATGTGTTGATTCAGACCCCTTCCTGCCACAGGGAGCACTCCATAGGATGGATTCAGTCTGCATGAATCCCAATTGTTCCTCCTTTATGAAGTGGAGCTCTGTGAGCATCATCTATACCTCTTGTGTATGCACTCTCCACCATCAGTCGACAGTCTTGTCGCGACAGAGCCTCCTACGCCTTCTTTGGGTGTATGAAACCACTAAGACTGGACACTGCCTAGGACAAGGTTCTTCCAACTCATGGCATTTCCCAGGCTTCTCAATCAAACCTTGCTAGTGTCCCAGACTTTCTTTACCACTTAGTTAATCTAAAATGGGTTCTAAACATATTAGCTACTGTGGTACCGTAACTGAAATATTCTAATTGTGTAGTTAAGTATGGGTTATGAGTTTGTGTTAACCTATCCTCTTCACTATTGCATGAACAAAAAACTGTAATCGACCTACATCAGTGTTTTTCTTATAACTAGTGACTATTTGTACCTGACCTTCATTACAAAACATCGGCCTGTCTCAGCTGAGAACAGTGTGCCCTTTTCCTCCTTTATAATACTTTCCTGCATGAGACCCAGGAGAGTGTGTCAGCTGATCTGTTGTATCTGCACTGAAGGAGGGAGGATGTAGGTTACAGAAAAAGCAGAGAGTGAATGTGGATCCACTCGCTGGTTCAAGTGCCTCCATTAGAGCTCATTAGTACAGTTCCAAGTGGGAGGTTTTATACTTGGGGCACCGCCAGAAGAGCGCACATTGTCAGGTGTGCTCAGCTCTGGTCCCGTGTTTCCATTGTGAGGTCATTTCCCATTTCCCATCATTTAAAATAGACAGCCTGCCTGACAACATGCCTGTGTCCTAGTAGGTCTGGTGAGTACCTGAGAGTGCCCCTTTGTTAGGTCATCTGGCGGCCACATTGCAGCCCAATGCTGACTTAGAATGGTCCCAAGGCAGGAAACATCACATCGTCTGTGGATTCTGAGGCACTGACTTTAAGGTCTGGCTCGTGCGCAGACCCTGCTTCAGTCAGACAAGGCTGTCTGCTTCCTTTTCAGTTGGGGAGAGAGTAGGATGTCATAATATGAGGACGACAAGCAGCATACGTGTCTTAATGACAGCCAGGTGCTCCGTCATACCATTAAGTTGGAGCAAGGTAAGACTTGTTATTTAAATCATACAGAAACAGCAAAAATGTAGTCTGAAAAAATATAAAAATATAAAAATATTTACCTCATAGTCTCATTTTTAGGTTGAGGCTAGCGCAGCACGCATGCGCTGCTCTAGGAAAGGGCCTCTTAGAATCACTCCAGACTTCCAAGAGACTTCTCCGTGTTGGTCGCACTCCTCTCACACATTCCATTGGCCTTTGGATGTGGCCTTCAAAAATGAAAGCACACAAATGGCCAAAGGCGGGTGTATTTCTCTCATTTTCTGTAAACGTTCACTCCCATGGCATATGGGTCTCGGGAGCGAGCCAAACAAGCAGCGGGGCGCAGTGTGCCATCTGCATTCTTGGATCATGTTATTAATTAACCCAGCGTGGTCGCTTTCACTTTCGCGTCTGTGCTTGATTTCAGTTCCTTTCAGTTGCTCCTGTGTGTCTTTGGGAAGAAAAACAATTAATGTGCCAGTAAGACCTCTGTAGCACGTTGAAACTGAATGTTAACTAACATTTATTAAACAGCTAACTAACCGTTCGCCAATGGAAAAAGGAAGTGCGGATTAACTAACAAAAATAGGGAAGGATTGGGCATTGGTTTCCCCAGCTCTGTAGAGATTAGCAATTGAATTGGAACATTACCACTACAAAAACACATGTTAACACATATACAGGCGCTCTAAGATTTGTCTTTGGGGGCAATTGTGAATCCTGGGGTGGCAGAGTGACCCATGCCAGAACCTCACAACTGTGTGTGTCCACAGCCAAGACTTATGATTCCTCTGCTCGGGCTAAGAAACGTTAATGACACGGTGAGGTACTGGCAGGCACACACCGCGCCTAGCAGCTGAACGCCAGGCTTCTGTTGGAGCCGAAGACGACCAAAGCAGAAGGGCTGACATCAACAGCAGCAACTGGTCATTTCTCAACAGCCGAAGGCCATTCCGTAAAGGGATTAGTCTGTTGTTTGCAGCTTAAAGGCCTCCGGCAGTTTGTTTGCCATGTTCTTCATGGGATGACCCCTCAACTGTGGGGCACACAAAGGAATACTGTATGTGAACAAAGGACTGACCAGCTGACCAGCTGAGATCAATCAAGAGAATCAAGCATTGGCATAGCCAATAGGTCTCGCCTTTGGGACCTTATAAGTGTTTAGCTATGCAACAGTTGATGTTGTTTCACCAAGGATATTGTGCTGCATAACTAAATACTTAATAGGTCCCAAAGGCGAGACCTATTGGCTATGCCAATGCTTGTTTTACATGGAATCCATAGTTTTCCCAGACGCTCGATATTAATCTACAACATTTCTTTCTTAATCTATCGTCAAATGGAAAACGTTTTCTCACCCAAAGTTTTCCTTTCATTTTCCATCACCTTCAGCAAAACTGATGCTTGAATCAAATTTACGACTCTCGAGAACATCCATCAGGGTCACGACAGGGTAAAATCTGCATTACTAGCAGAGCCGACCTTTCCCCATCCTTTGCGCTTTAAGGATATGTGTCTTTAAAAGAGTACGTGACTTCCCGGGGTTGATAGGCCTAGTTTCGTGCATGATTCTCAAGCGTTGCTTGCTAATTTTTTATGTGCTGCCGAGGTTTACTCTTGATTGAGTGGCTGCAATTTGAAATTTTGAATACTTGTTCAGATAAGAACTATGCATCATTGTATAATTGAACCCGATCAAGAGAGAGGTGGGGTGATAGGAACTGGGTAGTTAATTGGGGATAAAAAGTCAGAGAGTCTGATTCAAACTTCGCGTGTCCCCCTTCCGAATCGCAAACACTGACTTTTGTAATTTCAATATGTGTTAAATATTGCAGACTCCACTGGTATGGCCTGTTTCTTTTTTAATGCTATTGCTCAGGCTTTGTTTATGTGAATTTCCTTATTGTCATATCTACATGAATTTCGTGAACAATGTCTTTTCTTTTTCCAGGAATGTAAAAGATGTAAAATTGTATTTGTGCATGTTTTAAAGATGATATGAACCTATAAACAAATGCTTGATAAGTGTTGTTTGACCGGGACATAACAAGGCAATGAACATAGAAGAGAGATGTACAGGGCTGTGCTGCTGCTTGCCAGGGAAATAGCAAGGCAATGAATAGAACAGAGAGAGATATGCAGGACCTTGCTTCTGTTTGATAGGGACATAGCAAGGCGATGAACATAGAAGAGAGACATGCAAAGTTGTGCGGGTGTTTGAGAGGGACATATCAAGGCAATGAACATAGAAGAGAGACATACAAGGTTGTACAGGTGTTTGACAGGGACATAGCAAGGCAATGAACATAGAAGAGAGACATACAAGGTTGTACAGGTGTTTGACAGGGACATAGCAAGGCGATGAACATAGAAGAGAGACATACAAGGTTGTGCGAGTGTTTGACAGGATCATAGCAAGGCAATGAACATAGAAGGGAGATGTACTGGGGTGTTATGCTGCTTGACAGGGAAATAGCAAGGCAATTAACAATTACTTTATTAACCTTTCTGCTTTCCCAAATTTGCTTAAAAAGCACCATTTGTCCACTCTTTTTCAAAATGTTTGCGGGGGAGACCCACCCTGAGACCCCACGCCCCCAGGTTGTTTGTGCACGCTATGCTTGTTCGTCGCAGTGCTGTAAAACAATTGCACCACTTTCAAATGTCACCAGCCACCACTTGGAAGGGACACGAAGAGGATTCACAAACCACGTCTCTTGCAGCTATCTGCAAAATTATTTAGAGACCCTTCTTATGCAGAGTTGCAGGGCGCGTTTCAGCCTGCACGCCAAGGGCTGAAGACACTTTATATTAGAACATCTATCCCAGCCCTCTGTCTTTGCTCTCCTTACTGCCAAGGACTGAATGGACCATGCTAGGAATTTCCCAATATGATTGCTTTATGGAGACTGATTGTCAACACATGGGCAGCAAGCCAAATGGACTTGCTTTTTACTTTTTTACAATGTTTACATAGCTGAGGTTTTGCACTTGGCCAATTCACTCAACATACAATTTACAAGCTCCTCGGGCCACCATTGCGTCACTTTGTTTAGCACACTGGCGGCTCAGTGCTGGTCCATATTTAGAAGTCTATGCAAAGCAATCCTCTTGGCTTTTGATGGCCTTGTAAATACACATCACTTTGCGTGAAAGGGGCGTGCCATGCGTGCTCTCATGCAACACCCGTGGATTCAGCCGCATGCTCAGATTTACAAGAGTTTGTAAACCTGGGAATACACCAGAATCCAGACCTCCCCATTCTGCAGCACACGAAGACAGGGCCATTTCTACCATTAGGCAGGACTAGGCAGCCGCCTAGGGCGGCAAAAGGAGGAGGGCGGCAAAATAACCTAGAAACGGCCCTGCGTGAGGTGCAGAAGGGGTCACTGTCATTAAGCCCCCACCTTCCGAGCACTGCCAAGGGAGTGTACATGAGAGGCGCAGTAAGGGGCTCATCAATTACGCCACTATCAGAGTGCAGGGACTCTCATACCGGCCAGGGTGGCTAAGTGCTTGGCAAAGGTCTTCCTTCGGTCATGCTCCTTGTGCACGCTCTCAGCCCGGGGTCCCTCTTTTGTCTCAGTTATTCGCATTCATTGTTAAATGGCGCCGGAAATAAATGTGTCAGAAATCCGGCAGCAAAAGTGGGTCGGTGGCCGGGAGAGGTGCCATACATCAGGCTCGGCACAGACAGGGAGGAAAGAGCTCTGCTCCTCCCTGGAGCTGCGCAGCATCAGTAATTCAGTGCGCCAAGAAGATTATATCAGTGGATCAGGAGTGAGTCAGGCACTTGCTACTGGTGTTTTCTGGTTTCGTGGCGCTGTTAATGATGTTAATCACATGTTACTAATTCCCAAATGGTTTTAGCAAGTAAGTGCTTATCCACACTTTTGCCAAGTATTGTAGTTTTTGCATTAGGTGGAGATTGTTCGTGCTATGATTAAAGTAAAGTAACTTTTATAGTGTTGTTCTAGGTAGCACCCAAAATTACCAACTGTGTAATTTTCACATATAATGTGATGGAGCAATAGTGTTTTAAGGTACCTTCAGAGTGATGAGAAACAATAGATACACGTAAAAACATGATAATTGCTATAACAATTATTAAATAACGTGTTATGGTACTTTTATCATAATATTAATTACAAAGGAATGCAAAAAGTGTAAAAACACGTTTTGTTAATTCATTTAAAAAACAGTGTAATAACACTTTATCTAAATATGTTTATCACATCCCCAGTACTAAGTAAACTATTACTTTTATTTTAAAAATAGTGTAAAAAAAGGGAAATTAAATATTTTTTTATTGTAAATAATTTTCTAACAAAAATATCAAAGTATTTTATTATGGCGAGAGTTATACAAATAACAATGTGAAAGTACGTTCGATTGTAGTAACTTTAACACAAGACCAATGTAGGCATGGGCGGATTTTGCGGATTCGCAATCCGTGAATTTGCGGATTGCGAAAATCCGCAAAATCCGCGAATCCTCGCGGATTTTGCGGATTTTTTTTTTGGGTGTTCGCACGGGTTTCTGCAAGTTCGTGAGGGTTTTGTGCAATTTCGCAAATTGCGAGCTTACTTGTCAGGTCGCCAGTTTTGCGAACTTGTTGTTTCTACGTGCCCAGCCTGTTTGCAAGCCTTTCTTCATCACTGCCACCTTCTGTCACCACTGGCACTCTCTTTGTTCACCCATGCCACCCTCTGGCTCACCCATGTCACCCTCTGTGTCATCACAGCACCCTCTGGTTCACCAGTGTACATTATTGGGGCAAACAAAGCCCTGCCATCCTCTGTCAACACTGGCACTCTGGTTCACCCATGCCACCCTCTGGCTGTCACACCCATGCCACCCTCGGTGTCATCACAGCACCCTCTGGTTGACCAGTGAGTGTACATTATTGTGGCAAAGCAAAGCACACCTGCTAAGTGCCTTAAGTTTTGCATAATTAAATTACAACAACACCTGCCCTGCCCCAACTGACATTAATGAAGGCTGGCACCTGCTTGTCTGCTCCCTTTCCTTTCCTTTTCCTGTTTGTTGCAATGTAATTTTTTTTTAACAGGAACCTAACTGAATTCTGGAGGGCCCCTTCAGGAAGCACTACAGGGAATGGTTACAAATGATGAGGTTGAACTTTTGCACCTGCTCATAGCTTTTCCTTTTGCAACATAGCCAGCCCCCAACACCACCCCAAAAGTCGAAAAACACACACAAAAATCACCACAAACAACATCAACTTATCAACTTACTTGTGAAATCAAATTTTGAATCCAAAAGGCCTCAAATCCAAATATCCAGCAGCATCCACAAAAAGTAATCCCTCCCAGTCAAGATCGAATCCAAAATGGCCAGGAAAGGAAACAGGAACAGGAAGTTGGAGACTGGGGCACTTCCTTCACCCCTCCCCAATGGAGGAACTTGCTGGACAGGAACAGGAAGTTGGAGACTGGGCCACTTCCTTCCTTCACTCCTCCGCCATTTTTTTTTTTTGTAATTTCGCGAGTGCGAGATTGTTGCTGCCCGCGCCGCGGGCCGCGAGCAGTGCGAACACAAGCAAAAAATCCGCAGCGCGCGGATTTGCGGATTTTGCGGGTAATCCGCGAATCTCGCGGATTGCGGATTTACCGAAAATCCGCAAAATCCGCGAGCGGAACGGATTTTACGCCCATGCCTAGACCAATGACAAAGGTGGGTGATACTTTTATTGGCATACTACTAAACAGGCGAAAAGAAAATGGGAAGGCAGGATTTTTGTAAGAGCCACAAAAAAGTGAAATTCCACTTTCATTTAAAGGAGCAGAAGATATTCACTACTGAATGCTTGATAGTAGGCATAGTGTGTAAATAAATATAATATTCACTAATGTATATACAGCCTGAATTATTAGTAATAATAATAATTAATTATTCATGCTCGTCTTTATACATTTCTCCTTCCCAAGTAGAATATTGAAATTACATTTTACTGCATCAATCTATTTACCAAGTGCATCTTACAGTCGGTGAATTCATAGCTCAAACAGATAGACCTTTAGAAAGCGCCTCATGAAACCCAAGTTCAGGCCCTGCAAACTAGCATCTCATGCACTAGCGCACTGACTGAGGCTCTTCTTTCTGGTCACTTGATCGAGCGAAGACTATATCATGTGATGTCAAAGAACGCTGCTACCCCCACCCACCCAACCATCCCCATTCCGTCCTTTCGCCACCCGCAAACAAAAATAATACAGTTATTTTCCTATAGCCTTTACACGATGCGTATACAGTTTCCAAAGGCTGCAAATAACAGGTTTCACGATTGCTCTATTTACCTACCTCGGCAGGATGGAAGAGCGAGTGTGCTTAGCAAGGATTACAAACTTGTAGCTGATGAGTGAAAGGGAGGGGGCGGCATTTTTCAATTCTCGCCTAGGGCGGCAAAACACCTAGAAACGGCCCTGCACGCAGAAAGAGGAAAACACCATCAATAACAATCATCCTCACAACGCAGGCGCCCTGCACCGTGGTGCAAGGGTGCCTGCGTTGGCGCATGGCAGCCAAATGTGTGCCAGCAGAGGGTAAAGCACAGGGATGGGTCATATTTTTGGAAACGTGACGCATCTCTGTTCTTTTAAAATGACGCCGCTCTGCAAAGCAAAACGGCGTGCAACACCGCGCTGCGTCATTTTGTTGTAAATGAGGCCCCAGTATCTTGGATCGGACCACAACAGCGCGTTATCTAATGCACTCTTGTGTGTGATGTCACGTAGAGGCCAATATTGAACCACCGGGAGGGTCATTCCTCTGCTCTGTCTGTCAGCCTTGAAGCAGCTTCCACCCCATGTCCTTAGAACAGGAAACTCAAGATGCCCCGCCTACAACATCCAGACCTTGCTCTGATTGACAAGTCAAGGAAGGGCGTCCACCACGTAACATCTTAGCCCCTGCAGCCCCCTCACACCATGAATGCACTCTATGGAGTGAGAAGGCAGTCACTGGTTGAGGCATGTCACTCCTACATAATGAGAGTGACAGCATTGGGTGGTTCTAGCAGCTTTCATATTTCACCCTGAACCCTTAGCAAACATAAGAACGCCAGGAATGATGGGAATAAAACCTTTAATGCCATTGTGAGGAAGATAAGTGGCAAATTATTATTGCACAACTACATACAGGTGGAATCGTGTGTATACATGTTATATGTCAGGCTAATGGAGTGGCGACAATTAGTCTGTGTACCTTATTATTTGTAATTATAATGGCTCATTAAACAATTTAGTGTAACACATGGCCTTGGCATGACAAGAAACTTTAGTATCAGTAAGTCTATTTCAAGTCATCTTTTTTCTCTCCGAGTATGTGAATAAAGGGTTTCAAATGGCTTTGCATACTGCTCAGAGTGGGGGAGAGTGTCTCTCTGTCTCTTCTCCTCGATAATTCGGTTGGCAGACTGAGAACTCTTGGGCACTGCTTAATTTGTAAAATTATAGGCGCCAGGGCCTGAGCTATTTCTGAGGAGCTCACTGCAGCTTGCACCACCCACCGTCCATGCTAGCGCTACCATATGCAAGTACCAACGATATCTACTCACAGCTACATTCCTATAAATGTGACAATCCGGACTAGTATTAACATTTTTGTAATCGTATATTGAATTTTTAAACACTTTGATCAAGTGCTTTTTTTTAAATCAGACTCACAGCGACACTCTGTGGTGGATGGTCTTAAATATATGCCGGTGTTCCCAAATAGGGGACAGTACCGAGCACTGTCAAATACCGGCACAAATTAAGCACTGCCCTTGGGCCACTGCTCTGTGATATGTGAGACAGCCTCTGTTGTCATTTGGTGACCTGATAGGCTGGTTTCTCAATCTGTGACATCATTGGCTCGTCTGAGTGAGCCATCCTCTGTTTTCAATCCGTGACACTGTTGGCTTGTCTCTGTGAGCAATTCTCTGTTTTCAATCTGTGACATCATGGGCTGGTCTGTGTGAGTCACCAGTCAGTGACATCATGGGCTGGTCTGTGTGAGCCATCCTCTGTTTTCAATATGTGACATCATGCGCTGGTCTGTGTGAGCCATCCTCTGTTTTCAATCTGTGACATCATGGGCGGGTCTGTGTGAGCCATCCTCTGTTTTCAATATGTGACATCATGCGCTGGTCTGTGTGAGCCATCCTCTGTTTTCAATCCGGGACAACATGGGCTGGTCTGTGTGAGCCATCCGCTGTTTTCAATCTGTGACATCATGGGCTTGTCTGTATGAGTCATCAGTCAGTGACACCATGGGCTCGTCTGTGTGAGCCATCCTCTGTTTTCAATCCGTGACATCATGGGCTGGTCTGTGTGAGCCATCCTCTGTTTTCAATCTGTGACATCATGGGCTGGTCTGTGTGAGTCATCAGTCAGTGACACCATGCGCTCGTCTGTGTGAGCCATCCTCTGTTTTCAATCCGTGACAACATGGGCTGGTCTGTGTGAGCCATCCTCTGTTTTCAATCCGTGACATCATGGGCTGGTCTGTGTGAGCCATCCTCTGTTTTCAATACGTGACATCATCGGCTGGTCTGTGTGAGCCATCCTCTGTTTTCAATCTGTGACATCATGGGCTGGTCTGTGTGAGTCATCAGTCAGTGACATCATGGGCTCGTCTGTGTGAGCCATCCTCTGTTTTCAATCCGTGACATCGTCAGCTCGTCTGTGTGAGCCATCAGTCAGTGACATCATGGGCTCGTCTGTTTGAGCCATCCACTGTTTTCAATCTGCGACATCATGGGCTGGTCTGTGTTGTCGTGTTGTAGTAGCTGCGGTCAGCACAGGAAACACAGGAGCCAGGTGAGGGTGGTCACTTCCTTTATTACTATTGTGGGAGCGTGTCGCAGCACGTCTGTCCTCTTCGTTGTCGGACGTCCTCTGTCCACTTCCTGTCCCCTACAGGATGTGGTGTCCAGTGACCTGGTCACTGCCCTGTGACCCACAGGGTCCTAGTGCCCTACGTCATTGGTCACTGTCACCTTACAGTCACGGTTGCTACATCTCCCCCCTTGTCACAAACAAGAGTTCTTTGTCACATGCACAAAGTCTTAGTACATTATAGAGATAGCAATGGAGGGAGAAAAAGAGAGGGAGAGAGAGAGAGATAGAGAGAGAGAGAGAGAGAGAGAGAGAGAGGGAGAGAGAGCGAGAGAGAGAGAGAGATTTTCTGTACATTTCTTCAACCAGTCTTTTTGGCTTCCTGCACATTCTGCTTGGTCTTGGCTCTCTAATAGGTTCTTGCCCTCCGTTTTCCACTTTCGGTGATTTTGTCTCACTGCTAGTTCCTTGCTCTCTTTTTTCCACCTTCGGTGGTGTTGCCACTGGTCCTTCCTCTTCCACTTTGAGCTCCTTGAAGTGGGAACTGTTTCTTGTTATTCTTTGATGGTCGGATGCTGCCGTCACCATTGATCCTTTTACGTTGGTCACTACTAGTGGATCCTTTGAGAATGGGCTGTCCGACTTCCGTTGTTGTCTCTGTCTCACTACCACCAGATCTCCTTCGTTTAGCTGATGTTCTGATGCGTTTCTCCTCTTATCAGCATATTCTTTTATCTTCTTCTTAGCTTCATGATCTCTTTCTACCATGTCGCTTCGATCAGTGCTTGCCTTTGCATCTATTTGAGGCAGTCTTGTTTTACTTGATCATCCCAACACCAGTTCCGCTGGGCATCGACCAGTGGAGCTGTGAGGGGTGTTTCTGTAATCTCTTAGCACTTGACATAATGCTTGTCCAATCGATATTTGTGTCAATTTTGCTCGCTGGATGGCTTTCTTTATAGTCCCCATAAACTGTTCTGCCATTCCGTTGGCCTGTGGCCACAGGGGTGTTATTTTCCGATGCTTGATCCCCAAATATTCCATGAATTGACGGAATTCTTCTCCAGAAAACGGAGGGCCATTGTCTGTTTTCAATGTTTGTGGGGAGCCCCAGGCGGCAAATATGTCGTCTAACGCTGGTAATGTGGCACTTGCTGAAGTTGACGATACTTCTCTCACGATTGGAAATCTTGAAAATTCATCAATGACCACTAGCAGGTACTTTCCAGTCTCTAATGGTCCATAAAAGTCTGCTGCCAACTCAGTCCATACTGCCGGTGGTAGTTCTGACATTTGCAACGGTGCTGGCTTGGCAGGTGGTCCCGCCACTTGACAGACATGACAGTGTGCTACTTCTTCTTCCACCATGTTGTCCAGTCCTGGGAACCATACTTTTTCTCTCAACATCTTCTTTGTCGCTACAATGCCTCGATGTGATTCGTGAACTAGTTCAATTGTTCTCTTTCTTAGTCGATAAGGTACCACAATTCTTGAACCTCTCAGCAGAATTCCGTTCTCAGTTTCGGACAGTTCTTCACTTATCTTTTTGAAGGCCAGCAGTTCTTCTTTTATGACCCCTTCTCCTGCGGGGCTGTTATTGTTAATGTGTCTCCATCTCTGCTGCCGCACTACGTTCCCGATTGCCTGCATTGTCGGATCTCTTTTTGTTTCTCGCTCTAGTTCTGCAATCGTTATTGACGCCGGAGTGTTCTGTTTTAAAATGAAGTTTAGGTATTCTTCTGCCATGGTGGTGACACTTTCTCGATGGGGAAGCGGGTGTCGTGACATATAATCCGCTGGGTTGTGGTCCTTTCCAGGCTTGTGGACAATCTTGAAGTTGTAGTCCATCAGTCTGATCCCCCATCGTTCAATTCTTGGTGGTATTTTGGCGTTCGGGTTTCCGTAGATGGTAACTAGTGCTTGGTGGTCTGTTATGATCGTGAATGGCTTCCCATAGATGAACATGTGGTAGTGCTCACATGCCCATACTACCGCCAAACTCTCCTTTTCTGGTTGAGAGTATGCTCTCTCAATGTCCGACAAGCTCTTGCTTCCATATGCTACGATCCGTCGTGGTGAGTCCTTTCCAGGCTTATGTTGTGCCAGTATTGCGCCAAGACCTACCGGGCTGGCGTCCACTGTCAATTCAGTGCATAGGCTCGGGTCAAAATATGCCAGGTGGTCTACTGCCGTTACTGACACCCTTATTTCTTCAAATGCCTTACTGCATTCTGTGGTCCATTCGAATGTTTAGCCCTGCTTCGTTAGTTCTCGCAGTGGGTTGCTCACTGTTGCGAAGTCCTTGATGTATCGCGCACAATAGCTGGCAAGGCCGAGGAATGAGCGCACTTCAGCTACCTCTTTTGGTTCTTTTGCCTTTTCGAGGGTGTCCACTTTACTGTGATCTGGTCTCATTCCTTTCTTCGAGAAGATGTGTCCGAAGAACACCAGTTCTTCTCTTCCTAATTCACATTTCTTTTCATTTACTGTTAGGCCCACTTCTTCGAGCTGTGAGCATACTTTTCTCAATGCTTTGTCGTGTTCTTTATCTGATTTGCTAAATACCAGGATATCGTCACTGTAGTTCAGGCTATTTTTGATTGGTCTAATGATCTGTCTGATCGTTTCCTGGAAAATCTCAGCTGCTGATGATATTCCAAAGCTTAACCGCTTGTAGCGAAATAGACCTAGGTGTGTTGAGAAGGTTGTTATGTATCTGGACTGCTGGTCCAGCTCCAGTTGGTGGTACCCCTTACATAGGTCTAGCTTGGAAAATCTTCTCATTCCCGTCAGGCAGCTAATCATGTCATCTAGATGTGGCCCCAGATGTCGTTCTCGTTCAATGGCTGTGTTGGGGATTCTCATGTCAAGAAAACAACAACAAAAGAGTGTTCCTGTATTAATTAGGTACAGATGTAAAAGGAGCACAAGAAACCAACAAAGCCCATTAGGTTTGTTATGAAAGCCCTCACTCACCGACGCGTGCCCATACCGCCGGGGTTTATTCACTCTAGGTCCTGACGAATGCCAGGTTAATTATACCATACCGGCTGAAACATGTTGACCAATCTTTTCTTCACCTAATGTTATTGGAAGCAGACCATCCAATTAGTTGGCCTTGCTTACCAACACATTTTTTAACCTTGCCCTTGATGATCATATATTAAAACAATTTTTGATACATACAAGGCAATTTTAACTCACCACCTCACTCTGTTCACATAACTCACCACATAGCCCTCACCTCTTCACATTACCAGCTCCGCAGCAAATCTGGCGTTGCAGCACACTGGGGTGACATTCGGTCACACCCAGTGGGGCCCGATGATGAAGCAAGTCACCGACCAGGTCGGTGAGTGAGGGCTTTCATAACAAACCTAATGGGCTTTGTTGGTTTCTTGTGCTCCTTTTACATCTGTACCTAATTAATACAGGAACACTCTTTTGTTGTTGTTTTCTAGTAACCTTGGGGACTAAGAGTGTTTACTACTCTCCCTACCTCTCTTTTTGTTGATTTGTTTTTGATTCTCATGTCCACACATATTCTAATTTGTGCAGTGTCCTTTTTTGGTACAGCCACTATTGGGGACACCCATGGTGTTGGCCCTTCAGCTGGCTCGATGATGTCTTGTTCTAGCAGTGCCTTTATTTCCTCTTCCACCTGAGGTTGTAGATGGATGGGTACCCTTCGGTGATGCTGGGCGACCGGTCTGACTGATTCGTTAATGTGCAGTGTAATCTGTCGTCCCCTCAGCTTTCCAAGTCCTCTCGTTAACTTCGGGTACTCCTGTAAAATGTTCTCTTTGTCCGATACATGATATGTCATCTGTAATAGGCCCATGACTTTCGCTGTGACATTGCTTAGTAAGCATGGTGCGGGAATGTCTCCTCGTAGCACATGAATTTCTTCAGTGACGGTCTTACCTTTGTGTGTCATGGTGTCCGTGAATTTTCCCATGTTTGATACTGGATTTTGTGCACCCCAGGTAAATACTCGTACACTTGATGGTTGTAGGTGTGGTTTTCTCTTCATTTTTTCGTATTCAGTGGCGCACATAATGTTACACGTGGCCCCACTGTCTAGCACAAATTCTGTTTGGTGTGGTCCTACGTCTATGGTCACCCAGTCTGTCTTCTTTATTGATTGCTTATCCACTAGTCTGATGTGCTCTTCCTCGTGCCCTTCATCTGTGGACATGAGGTATAGGCGTTCCACTTTCTCTGCTGTTTCTTCTTCTTCCTCTCCCGACTCCAGCGACGAGCTCCTGGTGGTTGCTTCCATGTGTCGCACATGTCAGTTTGTTGTTGTTCTCGGTCTCCCTGGCCTTCCCCGTTCATTCTTGAATTGCATTCCTTGGCACATGGTGGCGAAATGGTTGCTTCTGTTACATTTTCGGCATGTTTGGCCAAATGCTGGGCATGTTCCTCGATGTGGAAACTCTAACCCGCATCTGTAGCACTGGGACCCTTGTTTCCTTGTCGCCTGTTCCTTCGACCCTTTCTTCCAATTTCCAGTTCTGCTCGTGTCTGTCATTCTGTGGACTTGCTCCTCTCTTCGGTCCATCTGTCTTGCATGCACCATCGCCCTCGCTTCCGCTCTCGCTAGATCTAGAATTTTTTCTAGAGTGATTGGTTTCTTTAGTATTCTCGTACGAAAGTCTGTGTCACGACAGCCTTCTATCAGTCTTAGGCGGATGGCCTGCTCATTGTCGTATTTTTCAAATTCGCAATGAGCTACTAATTTCCTTAGCCTTGTTGCAAAATCATCCATTGACTCCTCTGGCTGTTGAAAAGCTATGTTGAAGCTGTATCTTTCAAAGTCGACGTTTCTTTGAGGATCGCACGTATTTTTTAGACATTTTATTAGTCCTTCGTATGTGTTCGTCTCGCTCTTTGGGAGTGTTATCAGAAGGTCATCCACTTCATCCCCCACCAAATTCAGGAATAGTCCTAGTCTCTTTCCTTCTTCTACATCTGTTGCCTTCATGTATCGCTCAAACTTCACAATCCACTTCTCCCATCTTATTCCCAGTTGTGGCTCTCATACGCTGAAGGGCATTGGTCTGCGATACTGTGCGCTTTGTTTTGTTTCTGGCATCTTTGCCCTCTTTTATATTGTTCTCTCTTTATTTCTTTTAATTCTCTGACTTTTTTTTTTGTAGTGCTCTTGTCACTTACTCTTTTTTTTTTACTTTATTATTTGTTGTTCCTTGTTATGGGGATCCTTCTGTGTCCCTTTCCTTTTTCTCTTCTCTATTTTCTCTTTATTCCTTTCCTTTTTCGTCTTTTGCCTGCCCCTAAAATGGCTGCCCTGTATTTTCCACAGTTTTTTTATCTTCTTGTCACATCCAAAATGGCTGCCCTTATTCACGCGAGACTTCGCGATCGAAATCTCGTGTTGCCTGTCCTCAAGATGGCCGCCGCGTTGCTTCTGTGCCCTGATTGGCTTTCCCCGCCTGACTTTGCAATGGCCGCAGAGATGTGCTCCTCTCGCGAGACCTCGCGCTTTGATTTTCGAGCGCGAGGACCTCGCGCTTCTAATTTCGGGCACTAGCGCTGTTCACTGAACGCCTCTTACCGCGCTCAGATGTATTTTCGTTGGACGCTGTCGGGGTGGGCTCCCGTGTAGCTCCTTGCGTCTTTCTTTCGCCGCTGACGTTGTTCTTTCTCGAGCACACGTCGGATTTCTTGCACATGTGAATTCGTCACCCTTCGTCGCCAGATGTCGTGTTGTAGTAACTGCGGTCAGCACAGGAAACACAGGACGCCAGGTGAGGGTGGTCACTTCCTTTATTACTATTGTGGGAGCGTGTTGCAGCACGTCTGTCCTCTTCGTTGTCGGTCGTCCTCTGTCCACTTCCTGTCCCCTACAGGATGTGGTGTCCAGTGACCTGGTCACTGCCCTGTGATCCACACGGTCCTAGTGCCCTACGTCAGTGGTCACTGTCACCTTACAGTCACGGTTGCTACATGTGTGAGCCATCCTCTGTTTTCAATCTATGACATCATTGGCTGGTCTGTGTGAGCCATCTTCTGTTTTCAATCCGTGACATTGTCGGCTCGTCTGTGTGAGCCATCCTCTGTTTTCAATCTGTGACATCATGGACTGGTCTGTGTGAGTCCTCAGTCAGTGACATCATGGGCTCGTCTGTGTGAGCCATCCTCTGTTTTCAATCCGTGACATCATGGGCTGGTCTATGTGAGCCATCCTTTGTTTTCAATCTGTGACATCGTCGGCTGGTCTTTGTGAGCCATCCTCTGTTTTCAATCTGTGACATCATGGGCTGGTCTGTGTGAGCCATCAGACAGTGACATCATCGGCTTGCCTGTGTGAGCCAGCCTCTGTTTTCAATCACTGATGCCACTCTGCAGTGGTGAGTCAATTTCTGTGTGTTTTCTGAATGTTTGAAGGCTTGTGTTGGTCTTCTGCGGCACCATAAGCTTTTATATTGCACGAACTCTGCTCGCCAGTGGGTTGCATCGTTAGTTCTTTCGAGACTGCACTCCCTCTATAAGTGGACCTACCAGGTGCAGCAGTAATCACTGAGTTTACTTTACGGTTCCGGGTCAGCAGTGTCTGCATCTGCCAATTTGATTTCTGTACATAGGCTGTTCGATCAGCGCAGTATCCGTTACATATCCGACCGAAGATCCTAAGGCTTTGGATACCTCTGGCTTGAAGGATTCTGTCAGTTGTGTCTTGGTGCTGTCTTCCCATAGAAGGGGCGGCCCGTTGCTGCCTTCTCGCCCCTTAGAATATGTTTCCTTTGGTGGCATAGGTCGGGCTTTAGCTGGTTTTCCTGACTACTGGAGGGCAGCCTCACTCTGGTCTTAGGTGGGACCAATGAAAGTTCACTCAAATGTCAGAGGTTTTTCAAGGAATCTGTACATAAGGGGCAGGAATAGTTTTCTCTCAACTGGTGCAGTCTGTGCTCCTGTGGTTCTCAGCTCTCCAGAGTGAGGGAACTTTGAATGCCTTTTCAGCTCTGTTTAACTCCTTGGGTGATTGGTGTATTCTTAGTAGGCATGAGGAATGAATGGGTGCATCTCTGCTTAGTTCGTTCCATAGGTGATGAAAAGAGGGGTGTGTGGAGTTCTGCAGCACCCCTAAAATAAAGATGCTGGAGTTCAGAAGGTAAATGGACAATAAAAATGGCTTTAAATGTTGTTTTTATACTATCACATTTGTGTGCGTTCTAAGACAGAGGTGAACAGTCAGGTTATGTCTTCTGGCATATTGCTGCTTATTCTTTTAACTTTTAGATTGGTGGTTACTTTTCTTTTTCTGACTGCAAAATTACAGGATTTGGATTAGGGATCTGTAGGACGAACGTGATGGGGTAGAGGGAGTGTAAAAAGAAATGCTGTGAGTCAGTTTTCTTCTAACACTCATTGAATATCTGTAAATGACTTGTGTACATATTTCAAAATATATCCGTAGCTAGGAAGTCACAAATTAAGCATCCTTCCCAGCATGGGAGCATATAACAGACCACGCCACACGTGGAGCTCTGGTTTGCATGTCTTTATTCTTCAGCATCCAAGTGCTAACAGACTTTATTAACCACAGCCAGTTACACCCCTCAGATTACGCAATACTGGTAAGGAGCCTGCCAAGGACCACTAGAGTCTTCATGCACATAAACACAGGGCACTACATGTTTCTTCTTGAATGGCCTCGCTCTCAGTCTGGTGATGCAACTGCTTTGAGTTGTGTGGATCCCACTAGAGGTCATGACCTTGGATTCGCAGGTATCATTGGGGTGTGGCCTTGACTGCCTTGTACACCGTGCAGTAGCGGACCTCATTTACTGTGGATTCCCCATGCCCCGCCTCAGGGAGAAGGTCAAATATATGCAATATCCAAGACTGGTCGAAGCTTGTACACATCATATAAAAGCCATGTGCCAACGCCATGGCAAGAAGGTATAGTAATTATAATGGACACAACCCAATGCCCGGCAAAGGATAGAAGACTTTTGCTGGCCACAGACCCTCAAGCCATCAATTGACTGATTGCATTTCTAGCTCGTGCTGCCTTCACCAGTCGCTTGATGCAGGTCCTGCTTACCCCCACTGACCTTGGCAGCGATTCACAATGTGAAACAAGAAGTGCAGAGAGAAGGAGGGCGGGCTTTGGGTCAGCCCTTCAGCCATTGGCTTTCATGTGTGTTTCATGGCTTGCCGTTGAGCGCATGTGCTGTCCATCAAGACCACGGCTAGCTATAGATCGTTCGCTTCGCCTATTGGTGTTGGTAATGTGGGTTGGAGTCGTCCTTTTGTTGGACTATAGCCAGTTCGCGTTCCTTCGTATATCTTCTTTAGTGGCACTTTGATATTTCAATTGCTGGCTTATGCTATTTTTGGTTTAGGAAGTATTTGTAGTTTTAATGTGTTCCCTTTTGATAAAGTCACAGCGCTCTTCCCTAGTCAGCTTTCCATGTTGATTTTTAATATTTTCTGTGGTGATAACATGTTGTAATATTAACAACTTTTTCGTTCACAAAGTAAAGGAATGCACACTCATTTCTTTCTGAAAAATTATGAAAATAGTGCAAATTTGTCAAAAGTAAATTGTAAATTGTAAATTGTTGTGTCTTGTAAAGCGCACTGCTACCCGGAGGCCTCGTAGCGCTATAGACCGCTGGGGAACCCGTCCTGGCTTTCCCTGTGAGATAGTCCCTCCTGGGGGTCTCCAAGGTGAAACCAGGCATCCCCGGCGTTTGTGTGGGGCCGTTGTGGAGATGAGGCAAGCTAATGCCCAGAGTTGCCGAGTGTGATCCCTGGTCGGAGTAGGCACCGATGCGAGAATTATCAGTCCGCTGATCCTGGTCCAAGACCCTGCCGCGTCGGGAATCGAACCCTGGTCCCGGGCCGTTCTCGGCACTCGGGTCTGCCGCCTCTAACCAGTGAGTCACACCTCTCCACTGAAAGTACCTACTATACAGTAGTATGCTGTTTATGTCTTTCTCAATTCAACTTTTACTTTACAAACTTCATCTTAAAACTCATTTTCAAAACACATTTTCGGGTAAAGACTAACTCCAGAACTGCAGTCTGTTCTGCAAAGGAGCACTATCCCCAACTTCCACACTGTTGTCGCCCAACATTTTGCTCCAGGCATCACTGTAGGGCAGAGTGGAGGGGGGACCAACACACACACAGTTGTTCTACCTCTACCACACACTTCTACTAACCCAAAACCAAACTATTGGCTTTGCCAATGCTTGTTTGAATTTGTGCTGTCAATTTATTTCCTGGACCCCGGTCCCACAATGCTTGTTTCTGGTCCATGGAGGACCTGGTTTGGCAGTTCGAGCTGGACTGTTCCCATGAGTAACTGGGTTAAGACTGATTTGCATATGGCTAGGTCCAAACAGGTGTGGTGTAGTGAGCAAAAGAACGATGGATTAAACCCTGATCTTTATGACTGGGGGTAAGGTTTGCATTGATCAGCATTCCGTCCATCTTTTGCTTTTGTCACCCTAAATGGAAAGGGTATGGCCAGAATTGGGTGCCATTCTCACTGCGCCACTGGATTCAAGCTAGCTCGGCTGATGAGGGGTGATGCCCTGAAACCGGTTCTAGGATGCTTGTTTCCGGTCCAGGGAGAAACTTGGCAGTTCAAGCTGGACTGTTCCCATGAGGAACAGGGCCAAGACTGATTTTCACTGGGGTGGAGAGATGAGCAAAACAACGATGGACTAAATCCGGATCTTTGGGACTAGGGTTGAATGTTTGCATTGTTCAGCATTCTGTCCATCATTTGTTCCTTTTGCTTTTGTCAATTTATTGTAGGCATATTCTCTCGCTGCGTCTGAATGATTGCTTTCTCTACATCTACTTGGGGTTTTGTAATATTATAAACCTGCTTTGTTTTCTTTATCTCAATTTTTTCTGCAATTGCACTTTAGATTAAGCACATTATTTTTATAGTATAATCAAACGCATTTCCTTCTGGTTCTGTAGTTTTTATTAGCTCTCTTATTGCCAGTGCCTAAATCAATGTTTGTTTTCCAACCCATTGCTGACTAGTAGCCGGAGATGGAGCTGGCTCGCCTGTCTGGAGCGGATGCTAAAGTCTTACAAATGTTTGTTCATTTGTACTTCTTATACCACATGCATTTAAAAAGAGCATTGGGTGTTCCGGCTGCAGAATAACGAGGCCTCCTTTTATTTGGGCATTTTAACTATTGGATGTTTAATGTACGAATATGTTATCTTGTAAGAATGTGGGCACTTTTTGTGCATTCTAAAGTAACAGAAAATGTAAATATGCTGGTGTTCCTGACTGCAGGTAATTCAAAGAAAAGCCTTGCAAAGATATTCAGATGCTGGCGCTAGTGAAAAGCTGATGCAAAGGCGTTTCATTTTGGTTGAATTAGCGCATATTGTGTCTAATTTATGAAAAGTGACGCATCGCTGCGTGAAAACAGCAACACGTAACTTTTCAGTGCTCCCTCCTTGCTACATGCTGGATGCGTCATATTTACAGTATGATGCATCATGTCGCAAGGAGTTACAGTTACGTCAGTATTTCTGACGTATCTTTAGGCACAAAAATGACGCATTGCTGGAGTGTGTCACAAAAGTGACACAACTCCATCAATGGGTCATTTCACATGGGCGAGTCTAATTTCAAATGTGCCTGCGTCAGTCTTACGCCTGCTGTGAGGCAGGCGTAAGATATTGACACATTTGCATCCTAGAAGTGGCGCACTGAAATCTCGTAGGGGCATATTAGCAAGGGCAATATCGCTGCTTTAGAGGGACTTTTTCCCACTAAAGCAGCAATATTTGTATCGCCCTATCAGCAAGCTGTCGCTAACAGCAGTTAGCGACAGCTTTTAGGCAATAGTGATCGGTTTGGGGCCCGCTTTGCATGTCAGCGATATTTATGGCTCATGACATGTGAAGTGGGCGTATGACTGAAAGCAGTCGCTAACAAAGCTATCACCTATTAGCAACACAGGCTTACCGATAAAAAAAGTTGTGCTAAGCGCGATCATCGCTACATTCTAACGCCTGCTAATAGGATGACTTACCTGTGTATTCAATGGGAGGTGGATTGTCAGGTTAAGCCCCCATTGGCGTTAATGCGTTAACGCGTGAATATCGCTGGATTTCCAGCGATATTCACGCATTTCGCCGCTATCACTGGATATTTTAGCACAATGGAGAAAAACGTTGTTAATAGCATGTTTTCTCCGCTAACATATCCAGCGATACGCAGTGATAAAAAAAAACACGCTAAGTGAGTTTTGCAATAAATATCGCAATTCCTTGCTAATATCACTTCTAAGAGGCTTACTTGCGTCAGAACGCCCCCCTTGCATACATTATACCTGGCGCAGGTATAATGTGCTGCAGGGGTTTACAAAGTGACGCATCTACCTAGATGAGTCAGTTTGTAAATATAACGCAACATGGCACATTTTTTGCCCTGCTGGAGCGTCACAAAAAGTGATGCACCGGTGGCGTAGAAGTGACGCAAGGGATCATAAATAAGCCCCATTATATTTAAAGCTTCTCATTCTTCCTCATTAACAGCTGAGTGTAAAAGGCAGCAAAAGAACATCTTGAATGAATCCTGTCCTAAGTCTACATAGATTTTGTTGTTGAAATTTTTTATTGAAAATTGCAGATAGAAATACAAATGTGTTGACAAAGTAAAATGATATAATGATAAACAGATGAAAATATAAGTGATAATGAAACTTACATAAGATATAGCAAATATGAGGAGATAAAGAATAACATATTCCATATTCCAATATAAGATAAAATAAGAAAGAATAATAGGTAAATTATAATATAAAAGGAGAGGAAAAGACAAGAAAAGGAAAAGAGAAAGGAAGACAGAAAGAAAAGAAAAGAGAAGAGTACAAGAGCAACAGAAACAGAGAGGGAATAAACTGGAAGAAAGGAAGGGGGAAGGGTACCCACAGTAAAGTGATAGAGAAGGAATAGAATTAAGCCGAAACAGTATGTGTAGAAGAGGAAGGAATGGATGTAGAGTCATCATCCACAGTAGTCTCCAAGAAAGGGGACCAAATTTGGAGAAAAATGGAAGCCTGATCTTGTAAATTATAAATTGTGCGTTCATGTAAAGCCGTTTGTATCATTGCCACCAACCACTCTTCCTGATCTACATAGATTTTAAGACAGGGCTGATCCACGCTGACCCATGAGAGACAGGTCAATAGACTTTGCTGTGCTAGGGCCACTTTTAATGAATGAAGGCCGGATCAATGCCAGGATTTCAGGATAATCACTCACTGTGTAAGTTATGCTCACTGAGATTCATTAGCTATGTGAATCCAGGGTGGATGTCCCGGATGTCTGCCACAGATCCAGGGTTTTTAGCACCATTCCAGGCTGCTTTATGTAGTGACTAGTCCACGAGGTGCCGACATTTTCTGCTTTGTGTGTTTCTATTAAATGCATAGTGAAGCTGTTAAAATACAATGACAGATTATGTTGAGCAAGTGGCCGGGCTACACAGGAACCCACCACAAAGGATGCACTATCCTGAAGCTTTCCTCTTGTCAGCTTGTTCTGGCTTAGCCTTAATGATTGACACGAAAAGGATGTTTTATTTGTCTAGAGGACGAAATTGAGGAGAAGGAAGGGGGGGCTCTGAAACAGTGGGAGAAGAAAAGTCAGCTTGAAGAAGTGAGAGAAAAGAAGAATGTTTTAGACCTGTTGACGTTGCAGACCAGAGCAGTGCCTGAGAATGCTTGTCCTGCAGCAAAGGGATTCCTGGCATCAGATCTCATCGATACCAGTTCTCAAATATGGTTTAATCATAATCTTCCAGGTATCTGTCAGTGTCTTTCAAGGCGCCACAACAAACCAGCCGTCACTTGTTTTATACTCAGCTGATAAATGTTCCTACCAAGGCCGCATATTTGCTTCTATTTGGGCATCTCTGGGCCGATACATTGGCCCCACTGTTTTCAAGCACCAGCCCATGCCCCTTTGCCCTGCCAGTGTCCGGGCAGTGCACCGCCGGAGGCTGAACTCTGGTTTTTAACTAGTACGCAGTCTCAGCTTCCAGTCCAGAACCTAAGTTGCTGCTTCATATATCTGTACTGTACAGTCGAGTGCTGTGGTTTCTCTCAGGAAATCGGTTTTACCTAGTCTCCCCTTCCTCCTCTTTTGTCTCCTTACATTCAAAATTAATATTATCTTTCCTGAGTTCTCTGTATAATTCCTATAGATTTATTTAGGCCTTCTTTTTTTATCAATTATTTTTTATGAACAACGTAAATGCGACATTTACTGTTAACATTAAGTATAAAATTCGATGTGACAAATACAGTTTTTCAGAGGTCAGTGTATCATTCTAAAACAACATTTACATTACATTTCTTATGATGTACATGGTTCTGACGGAGAGGGGACACTGGGTGGGATACAGATATTACCCCGATATTCGGTCCATTTTCCCCACACCTGTGTCCATTTTTCGGGGCAGCCTCTTGCAAGTCAAGTCAGGATATTTATATTGCGCATATCACGTCCAAAGAGTCTCATGGCACATATAGACAGTTTTTTCTCGCATCATACACCAGTCCATGTCAGTCTTCCAGCCTGCCACTGTGGGAGCTGTACTGGCACCCCATAGCCTGGCCACGTTCCGTTTCGCTACCATCAAACCCAATGTCGCCCACAGCTTATCCTTACTATTTAGACCCGAGGATTCCCAGATGTTTAGTAGACTCCTCTTAGCATCAATGTCTATAGTTATTCCAAAAACTTCCCTGAAACATTGGTGGACGTCTGCTCAATATTTCCGAATATGTATACAGTCCCACAGTATGTGTATGAACGTGCCCTCATGGCCACACCATCTCCTACACTCCGCATCATCTGCTCGGCCCATCTTAGCTAGTCTTGGTCACGTAATATATATCCTATGAAGGATCTTAAGCTGAACCAGTCTTAGGCAGGCGGAGATTGCGCCCTCCTTAGGGGAGGCCAACGCTTCTTGCCACTCTTCCTCGTCTAGTTCTGAGATGTCTCTTTCCCAGTGCAGTCAAAGCGTTTCAAGGGGGTCTGGGGCACTATTGATCAACTTTTTATATGAGAGACAGCTTTTGTTTGCATGTATCCATCGAGGAGTCTATCCTCCAGAGGAAAGGCCTCCGCGATGGTCTCACCCCTCGGTATTTGCGATGGCCGTGTGTGTCTCACCTGTGAGTATTTATAGCGTTCAAATGTCAGCCATCTCATATTCCTGTTGAAAAGTTGCAAATTTTATTACTTCACCCCCTTTCCATAAATCACCTATTTTGGCGATCCCTATCATATATCAACAGTCAAATCCCTTTATTTTCCTAAGTGTACCCAGTTGCTCGTTATCCCACAGGGGAGTGGCCTTCATTAGTTTCAGTAACCAGACCATGCCACACTTGTACTGAATGTCTAGTTAGTCCGGTCAGGGAAAAATTGTTAGGTTTAGAGTATAGGGCCATGTTAAAATTGCCACCTGACAGCAACCATTTGTCCATTCTGTAGCCGGGTCCTCCCAGTAACGGTATGTGCAGTGGTTGATGGCTGCCAAGTGAGTCACCCAGTAGTAATTTTTTTATATCAGGGAGTCCAATACCTCCATCGTACCAGCCCCTCACTAGTTTTGAAAAGGCTATACGGGGACGTCCCTCCCAAAGCAATTCCCTCAGTACACTTACTACTTCTTTAAAGTATTTCGCAGGGACTGGGTATGGATAATTTTGGAGGGCATAGAGGAAGCGCAGCAGTGACATCATTTTGAATTATGCCGCTCTACCCAACAGCGACAGAGGAATCGCTTTCCAGTTTGCAACATTGCGTTTAAGTTGCTGTAATGGGGGGAGCACATTATGTTCGAACCTAGCATGAGGATCCGCTGTAATGTAGATCCCTAGAAATTGAACTCCGTCTTTTGCCTCCTGAATGGTACAATCTCTGAGCAGGGATGGAGGCTGTCCGTAAAGGACATGTAGTATGGATTTACTCCAGTTTTGGTATATACGGAATATTTGTCTAAAGATGGGAATGTTTTGAGAACCATATGAATTGATGCTTTGGGGGATGCCAGATGTAACAGAATGTCATCAGCATATAGTGAGATTCGGTCCTTCCAACTATCTGCCTATTTCAGGCCACAGATGACAAGGTCCCTACGGATCCAGGCTGCAAGTGGTTCCAAGGACAAGGCGAAGAGCAATGGGGACAGCGGGTACCCCTGTCTTGTTCCACATTCCAATGCAAAGACAGATGATTTTTTGTTGTTTACCACTACCTGCGCCAGGGGTTCTGTGTATAGTAGATGTACCTACTGAATGAAATTAGGCCCAAATCCTATCTTACTCAATACTGCAAAGAGGTACGCCCATTCAAAGGTGTCGAAGGGCATTGTGGCATCAAAGAACACCACTACTGCATCCTCCCTTATAAAACCCTGTCGTCCCAGGACTCCATGCAGTCTCCAAAGATTAAGCGCTGTGTTCCTGGTGATTAAGCCCTATTGATCCGGGTGTACCAGTTTATTGATCACTTTTACCAAGCGTCCCGCTAGTAATTTGGCCAGGACTTTAGGTTCAACGTTTAGTAACGAGATAGGCCTATACGAGGAACACTTGTTTCTGGGTTTACCTCTTTTATGTATAGTGACCTCGGTGGCCACCCTTTGGTCTATCGGGAGCACCCCTATATCTCAACTTTCCTCAAACATGCCTCTCAGGAGTGGTGGGATTTTGTCAGGTTTCAATTTCTAAAGTTCGATTGGCAGTCCATTACATTAGGGCCCAAGGCTTTCCCCGACTGAAGACTCCGTATCGCCTGGGCCACTTCATCATTAGTAAGGGCACTCTCGAGTAGCTCCCTATCTTTGGTCTCCAAAGTCGGGAGCGCTATGTCGGAAAGCCGATCTGCAGTCTGTTTCCTGAAAAGAGGTAGCTGTCTGGTAAATTGTATCTGGTAGTTGTGAGCGAGTTCATCAGATATTTCTTGTGAGTCTACTATTGTCGTACCCGATTCTGTGGTTAGTTCAGGTATCAGGCGGTTTGCTAAATCCTTCCTAATTAGCCAGGCCTGCAACTTCCCAGCCTTGTCTCCTAGTTCGTACAGCCTACCCGCTCAAAGTGTTGGCCATATCTGTAGCAATAGTTTTATATTCCTATTTTTTAAGTGATAGCGTGTGGAGTGTGTCTTGCTGTATGAGCTCTTCTGCGTCTTCCTCTATGTGGAGGATGTCTTCTTCTAACCTGACTAAGTCTTTGATCTTTTTGTTACGCAATCCTGTAATCAGGGAGAGTGCCTGTCCCCTAATAACCGCTTTGAAAGCCTCTCAAAGAGTTTGGGTTGAAGCCACTGATTCTCTATCTCAAGGAAATAAAGCTCGATGGCTGCTGACAGTTTCTCCCTGACAACTGGACTCCTTTAGGCCTTCTTGCCTGATCCCTCAAACCGACTGCTACTCTATTCAAAGCCCTAGCTTTGCTTCTCTACAGTCTTTATTTTTCCTTTACCAAAGGTATTAACGCTGCTTTCTTTTGACCTATTGTTACCAATTCTTTAAAATATACATAGAGCAGTCTTTGGCTCCACCCTGAAGAGTGTTAACATCTCACTTCACGATAATGTTGGAAAATCCCAAAGCCAGACTCCATTTTGAGCACATTAGGTTACCCTTTCTGGCTTTGGTCCACATTCTGCAGGTCATTATCCTGCACAGAACTTGTGAAAGTGTCAATTCATCAAAATAGTGACTTTGCTCTCATGTAAGGTGGCAAACGTCTGGTACAAGCTACGCGTTATCTGCGTTCCAAGATTTTAGAGTAGAATGTAGAAGAAACATATAGTCTGAGTTAACGTATTTTCATCATGCTGGACTGGACCGGTTATGCCTTGGATTATTTAAAAGTCCCCCAATGGTGGCTGATTCAACCCTATGTCATCCCCTTGAATTGAACACTGATTTCGAGAGACCTTCCCACCAGGTTGTCCCAAGAGGTCCAGATCGCTGCAGTATCCAGTCTCATGCTGAGAGTTGATACAGAGAGGAGAGGAGTTGAACCCAGGCGGTCGTGTGTTTTCCTTCTGAGGGAACTCTCTCTCCCGGCTGAAGTCTGTAAACCACAGCTGATCTGCTGAAAGTAGGTATGGAGTGAAACTCTTGAGACAAGTTAGTTACTCCATAATTCCATAGTATAGCGCATAGAAGGAGGCTTTTGGGTGGTAGGCTGCTAGGAACACTCTACTTATATGAGACTGTTCCTTTTATTCTTAGTACTAGCAACCTGCATTAGTGATGTTTTAATTATATTCTGTGAGGGCATTACTCATGTACTGAGCAACTGAATGAGAAATAAAAAACCTTTAATTGTATATAGTGTCTTCTCTTAGTGCAGTGCTTGAGTCTGCTGTTCTGAGGAATGACATTGGATCTAAAGCACTACTACGTCCCTGAAACTTGTAGACCTTGTAGCCTTGGGCCAGGGTCCCGGGGTCCCAAGTTACGCAACAACATTGGCAGTCTGTTGTGCCATTGTAGCTCCTGAAGCATCACACATTAAATACTTTATCTCATATGATGCATTTTATATAGTATGCAATTTCTTTTTGTTTCGTGTTATTCACTGCTCCGCGCTTTTTTAAATGTTTTAGTCAGAACTCAATATGCAAGCCAGGCCTATTGGCTTAGTCAACACATATTATGTAGTGCAGACATGGCCTTGAGGGGAAGCTTTACATACCAACAAGGATGTATGACCTGTGTGCAGGATCACAGAGTTCAAGCAGGTGCACGTAGACAGTTGGGGAGAGCATGTACACAGCCAAGAGGGGATGGGTGGCAGGCGGAAGGGATTCAGTCCTCGGGTGGCACTATTTACCAGCTATGGTCTGATTTGCTTCTGCCTGTCCCCCGTGGAAGAAGTGTGTCTTGTGGTCTTTCCTGAAGCGCTTGGGTGCAGTGGAAGGACATGTGACAGACATGAAGCAGGGGAAGTGATGCTCTGTTTTGTGATCCTTTTCAGTCTTTGCAGGAGAGGGCCGGTGTGGTGCATGGTCCACTGGAGATGGGGATCCTTCACTCCAAGGAGCTTCATTCCTGTCATGCAGGAAGTTTTGAATTCGATTTGATCTGGAGTGAGTCAGTGGGACTTTTTCAGGATGGGAGTAATATGTCTGAAAAACATGCGTCTCCCCCAAACTTGTAGCTGTAGAAGAACATAACAACCAGTATGTGAATGTACTGGCTCGTGTGCCACTATGTTCTGCTCTTTACCTCCTTTAGAAAAAAATCCTTATTTCTCTGCTGTGCTTTGTCTAGAGATGCATGGAGTGGGTTGGTATTGGTAACAGGAGTTCACTAGTTCCTGATGTGTAATGGATAGAGTCTGCGGAAGGGTTGTGGTGGTCTTAAGGTGGCTCCAAGACATCTCTCTCAGTCATCCGAGGGTCAGTCTGTGAACTTGATGACCTATCCAAGACTTGTGAGATAAAGATGCAGTCCATGTTATAGATTCCCTGAACCAATCAAACCACTTCATAGTCACTGCTTAGCTCGCGGATCAGGGAGCTGCCCTGATAGGCTGGTGCGATCCCTGATTTTTACGTATGCCCGTTGTAGCAAATTGATGTTGTACAGACTGGGACCCTCGTGGTTCTGGGGTAGAACAGGAACTATGTCATATACGGGGAGGTGTTAGGGTGTGGCTAATGTTGAGCATGAGATAATGCGCAGAGCATGAGTGTATATTGAGTAACAAAGACTTGTTTGACTCCAGCTCCTGTGTGGCGTGATTCATCTACACTCTCCAGGGCTGGGGAAGACTCTACACCTGTATCAGTCATTTCAAGATCACATTGTCTAGGTGGCGTCGTACCTGGAGAACATCACAAAAAACAGTGTTTTATGCATCACAGACAGTGTGTTACGCATCAGAGATGCCATGACCAAGATGGAATTCATGAGTGTCACCCTGACCATCTGGACCAAAGGGAAGTGGGTAGAACGACCGGTCAGCCAAAGAAGGCTGGAACTGACCTAAAGAGGCTGTGGTCAGGAACCGCGTGCTCCTGAAAACCATTTATTGACCTATCGCTTGCAAAAGGGGTTTGATGTCACGAGATAGGTGGGGATACGAATTTCCCAGCAGCCTCTGTTTCTATGATTGCGAAGGCAGGGAGATATTCTGGCACCTTGTAGCTGAATAATCATGAAAGAAAATAAACTGGTGGCATTCAGCCCCAATCATCAACTAAACAAATCACAATTCATACCTGGTAATTACAAAAACCAAGAAGCATACACAAAGTGCCTACCACCGATCCCAATCAACAGTAGCATTGAAACTGTTAACCAACAGGTGGCGCTGATCACACTTCTTGGCTTAATTAGCTGCCTACACAGTCAACAAATGATAAGAAGGTATCAAAAATATGTAAAAAGAGCTATGTGCAGCGAGGACAAGTCACAACTAACATGGCGCCGAGTTGCAGGCTGATGCACGTGTCTTTTTCACCTGCAAAAGGTACAAGTGCACCACTTCAATATGTTTTTGGGTATATTAAAAAAAATCATGTTTATGTGATTGTCAAAGAATACATCGCGTTGCATTTTGAGTAAAAATTGCCAACTGTTGTTTTAAAATGTGTTTGTGCAGGCTCGAGCCATTCAATGAAAAGACATAAGGAACATTTCTAAACAATATTCTGACAATTTTCCACTGGCCTTCAGATCCATACAACTCAATAAAAGGTAGAAAATTGAATAATTTGTATACTGAGAGAAGTAAGCATGGGCGAATTTTGCGAATTGGCAATTCGCGGATTTGCGGATTGGCAATCCGCAAAATTCGCGAATTCGCGCGAATTTGTGGATTTTTTTATTTTTGCGTGTTCGCGGGTGTTCACGAGGCGCTTTGCGTGTTCGCGGGTGTTCGCGAGGCGCTTTGCAATTTCGCGGGGTTTTTTTTTTGCCTGCTTAATCACTGCCACCCTCTCATTTTTTATGCACATCTGCCCTCTCTACCACTCGTTTCTGTGCCCTTCTGCCCTCTGCCCCACTCATTTTTTGTCCCCTTCTGCCCTCAGCCCCACTTAGAATGGCGCCGGCAAGCTGCCAGCGCCATTCTAAAATAGCTAGAAATAGCTTCAACAGGAAGCACTAATAGATAAAGTAAAGCAGGTGCTCCAGTTGAAGGTCAAATTAAGTTACACAATCATTAATCACCCAAAGTTTGGGGTGATTAATGATTGTGTAACTGAATTTGAGCAGCTCCTGTGTAACTGAATTTGAGCAGCTCCTGCTTTACTTTATCTATTAGAGCTTCCTGTTGAAGCTGACTTTTGTAACTATTTTAGAATGGCTCTGGTCGCTTGCCGGCGCCATCCTAAAAGAGTTACAAAAGTCAGCTTGAACTTTTGACCCAATCCGTTTCGTTCGCGGATTTTGCGGGAAATTTGCGAATCTCGCGGATTGCGAATTTACCGAAAATCCGCGAAATCCGCGAGCGGAACGGATTTTCCACACTGCTGTGGTGGACTGTGACGTCATTTACAGCTTTCCATCACTAAAGCACTGCAAAGGTGGACTGTGACGTCATTTCTATCTTTCCATCACTAAAACACTGCAGTGGTGGACCGTGACGTTATTTCCATCTTCCCATCACTAAAACACTGCAAAGGTGGACCTTGATGTCATTTACAGCTTCCCATAATTAAAACACTGCAGTGGTGGACTGTGACGTCATTTACAGCTTCCCATCACTAAAACACTACAGTGGCGGACTGTGACGTCATTAACAGCTTCCCATCACTAAAACACTACAGTGGTGGACTGTGACGTCATTAACAGCTTCCCATCACTAAAACACTACAATGGTGGACTGTGACGTCATTAACAGCTTCCCATCACTAAAACACTACAGTGGCGGACTGTGACGTCATTAACAGCTTCCCATCACTAAAACACTACAGTGGCGGACTGTGACGTCATTAACAGCTTCCCATCACTAAAACACTACAGTGGCGGACTGTGACGTCATTAACAGCTTCCCATCACTAAAACACTACAGTGGTGGACTGTGACGTCATTAACAGCTTCCCATCACTAAAACACTACAGTGGCGGACTGTGACGTCATTAACAGCTTCCCATCACTAAAACACTACAGTGGCGGACTGTGACGTCATTTACAGCTTCCCATCACTAAAACACTACAGTGGCGGACTGTGACGTCATTAACAGCTTCCCATCACTAAAACACTACAGTGGTGGACTGTGACGTCATTAACAGCTTCCCATCACTAAAACACTACAATGGTGGACTGTGACGTCATTAACAGCTTCCCATCACTAAAACACTACAGTGGCGGACTGTGACGTCATTAACAGCTTCCCATCACTAAAACACTACAGTGGCGGACTGTGACGTCATTAACAGCTTCCCATCACTAAAACACTACAGTGGTGGACTGTGACATCATTAACAGCTTCCCATCATTAAAACACTACAATGGTGGACTGTGACGTCATTAACAGCTTCCCATCACTAAAACACTACAGTGGCCGACTGTGACGTCATTAACAGCTTCCCATCACTAAAACACTACAGTGGTGGACTGTGACGTCATTAACAGCTTCCCATCACTAAAATACTACAATGGTGGACTGTGACGTCATTAACAGCTTCCCATCACTAAAACACTACAGTGGTGGACTGTGACGTCATTAACAGCTTCCCATCACTAAAACACTGCAATGGTAGACTGCGATGTAATTTCCAGCTTCCCATCACTAAAACACTACAGTGGCGGACTGTGACGTCATTAACAGCTTCCCATCACTAAAACACTACAGTGGCGGACTGTGACGTCATTAACAGCTTCCCATCACTAAAACACTACAGTGGTGGACTGTGACGTCATTAACAGCTTCCCATCACTAAAACACTACAGTGGCGGACTGTGACGTCATTAACAGCTTCCCATCACTAAAACACTACAGTGGTGGACTGTGACGTCATTAACAGCTTCCCATCACTAAAACACTACAATGGTGGACTGTGACGTCATTAACAGCTTCCCATCACTAAAACACTACAGTGGTGGACTGTGACGTCATTAACAGCTTCCCATCACTAAAACACTACAGTGGTGGACTGTGACGTCATTAACAGCTTCCCATCACTAAAACACTGCAGTGGTGGACTGTGACGTCATTTACAGCTTCCCATCATTAAAACACTACAGTGGCGGACTGTGACGTCATTAACAGCTTCCCATCACTAAAACACTACAGTGGTGGACTGTGACGTCATTAACAGCTTCCCATCACTAAAACACTACAATGGTGGACTGTGACGTCATTAACAGCTTCCCATCACTAAAACACTACAGTGGCGGACTGTGACGTCATTAACAGCTTCCCATCACTAAAACACTACAGTGGCGGACTGTGACGTCATTAACAGCTTCCCATCACTAAAACACTACAGTGGTGGACTGTGACGTCATTAACAGCTTCCCATCACTAAAACACTACAATGGTGGACTGTGACGTCATTAACAGCTTCCCATCACTAAAACACTACAGTGGCGGACTGTGACGTCATTAACAGCTTCCCATCACTAAAACACTACAGTGGTGGACTGTGACGTCATTAACAGCTTCCCATCACTAAAACACTACAATGGTGGACTGTGACGTCATTAACTGCTTCCCATCACTAAAACACTACAGTGGTGGACTGTGACGTCATTAACAGCTTCCCATCACTAAAACACTGCAATGGTAGACTGCGATGTAATTTCCAGCTTCCCATCACTAAAACACTACAGTGGCGGACTGTGACGTCATTAACAGCTTCCCATCACTAAAACACTACAGTGGCGGACTGTGACGTCATTAACAGCTTCCCATCACTAAAACACTACAGTGGTGGACTGTGACGTCATTAACAGCTTCCCATCACTAAAACACTACAGTGGCGGACTGTGACGTCATTAACAGCTTCCCATCACTAAAACACTACAGTGGTGGACTGTGACGTCATTAACAGCTTCCCATCACTAAAACACTACAATGGTGGACTGTGACGTCATTAACAGCTTCCCATCACTAAAACACTACAGTGGCGGACTGTGACGTCATTAACAGCTTCCCATCACTAAAACACTACAGTGGTGGACTGTGACGTCATTAACAGCTTCCCATCACTAAAACACTACAATGGTGGACTGTGACGTCATTAACAGCTTCCCATCACTAAAACACTACAGTGGTGGACTGTGACGTCATTAACAGCTTCCCATCACTAAAACACTGCAATGGTAGACTGCGATGTAATTTCCAGCTTCCCATCACTAAAACACTGCAATGGCGGACTGTAACGTCATTGACAGCTTCCCATCACTAAAACACTGCAATGGTGGACTGTAACGTCATTGACAGCTTCCCATCACTAAAACACTGCAATGGTGGACTGTGAAGTCACGACCGTGTATCCTCAGGATCAGGGCGCTGCTATATAGGGGTCCACCTCCAGACTGCCCTATCCTCTGAAATCAGAATCAACAGAGAATAAGGAAATCAGGTGAGGGAAAAAAGACCAGGAAGGGACTGGAACGGGACAGGAGGCTGTAAAGAGAGAAAAACCAAGAAAACAAACATTCATTAGTACACCATACTACTAACTACTCTCAGTATTTCTCGCTAGAACACCACCTACCACGTGCACTAGCTATACTTTCTTCTCCCTCCCGGTAAGTAGTGTGGAAGCCTTCTTCCGTTTAAATGCACCACTCTGGAAAGCAATGAACAAGGTCAGCATTAAATAAACCTCTTCACACCCCAAACACTCCTCCAATGCGGTTTTACCCACACACACCTTCCAGCCTTCCTGGGTCAGCACCAAACTAATATTCCCTATAACCCTTCGTGAATCCAAGTATGAAAAGATAAAGTGCTCCAAAAAACGACTTGAATAGTCTTTAACAGTCTCTCACATGAAACTAGGCAAAACACAGTCTTGCATTCACTGTCCTACAATCCAGGTCTTCCGATAAAGTTCCAAGATCCAAAGAAAACGCTATAGCCCAGATTGCAGCAAAACAAGTTCCAAATGCTTTTCTGCATTTTTTTCATTAACGCGCTTGCGCTCACAAGTTCCCACTATGTACACAACTCACGGATCCGTGGGTTTCAACAGAAGTCCGATCCGTCACTCCTCTCGAGGACTCCTGAACACCAGCCGGTGTCAGAACCGCGTTCAGCAGCCGCTGAACGCACTAAAGGAGAGCCGCAACTCCCCGCTCGTGTTCTCTCGGCCGAGGGAACAAAGACCTGTAGGTAAGGCCGCCACAGGATTCAGCCGCGGTTCCCCGCCTTTCACGCAGGGAACTTTCCAACTGGCGATACTAGGAATGTCAATTAACACAGAAACAACGCTGAGGCACACGGCAGCCGCCGCACGCCCTTCTTCTCGACAGAGAGCTCCGCCCAAGACTGATTACAGCCTAAGCGAGAATCCACAGGTTCCGAACTCCGGGTAACAAACAAAATCACGTACGCAGCGCCTCAGGAGGCAGGCTACTATATAGACTATGACTCCTCCCTCTTGCTAAGCCTTCTGGTAGTTGCAGTTCCTAATATAGGTATACTCCATGAGAGGTGGCAGCCCCTCCGTAGTCCTGCTCATGACAGTATATCCCTCCTTACCAGCGCCTACTTGCTCCAGACTTCCCCGGATGGCTGGCAAAGAAGCGACGGACAGCAATAGGCGCATGAACCCCAGAACTAGGTTCCCATGAATCGTCCTCAGCTGCATACCCCTTCCAGGACACAAGAAACCATAGCCTCCCCTGCCTGAAACGAGAGTCCAATATCTTGCGAACTTCATATTCCAGGTTTCCATCGCATAGCACAGGAGGAACTGCTTTCCTGCGAGCAGCGAGGGCAGGCTTTAGTAAACTGCAATGAAAGACAGGATGAATCCGTAATGAAGCAGGAAGCTTTAGTTTGTAGGCCACCGGATTCACCCGTCTCACCACAGTGTAGGGCCCAATGTAGCAAGGATGAAAGACGCTCCGATATCGGAAACGGATGTTTCTTGTTGAGAGCCATACTCTATCACCTGCTTTGTACTCTGGCCCTTCCCTCCGATGCTTGTCTTCCCATTTCTTGTAAGACACCTTTGCCTTATCCAAAGAGGCCTGCACCTTCCGATGGATCCTCAAAAGCGCCTTCACTTGGCTAGCCACTGTTGGATGATTGGCCACATCACAAGGTATGGTCACAGGTAGGATGTTAGCATTGAAACCAGAATTCGCCCGGAAAGGTGTTTCCCCAGTAGAACAGTGCCAAGCATTGTTATAAGACAGTTCCGCTAGCCACAGCAGAGACACCCAGGAATCCGCAGCCTCATCTGCATAGCAGCGAAGATACTTTTTCAGAGTTTGATTCAGTCTCTCTGTCTGACCATCAGACTGGGGATGGAAACTGGTCGACAGGGCTGCAGAGATATTCAAAGCTTTACACCAAGTACGCCAGAACCTGGCCACAAACTGCGGACCCCTGTCCGAAATGATGACTTGCGGAACCCCATGAAGCCGAACCACCTGGGTTAATAACAACTGGGCTGTTTGAGAAGCGGATGGAAGATTCCTGCAGGGAATGAAATGTCCCATTTTTGTGAAACTATCCACCACAACCAATATGGCGTCATTCCCTTTGTCCATGGGCAATCCCACCACAAAATCCAAACTGATGACCTGCCACGGCCTCGATGGAGTCGGCAATGGCATGAGTAGCCCTGCTGGCTTCGATGGAGTGTTCTTGGCTCTCGCACAGGTTTCACACTGGTTTACCCACTGTCTTACATCCCGTACCAGGCCATCCCACCAGAAATGTCTTTGCACTTCATGTACAGTTTTTTGATGTCCCTGATGTCCAGCCATCAAAGCATTATGGCACCAGTTAAATGCCATCAAACGGAGCGCATGGGTCGGAAGGAACAACCTGTTCTGTACCATGGGTAATCCGTGTTTAAGGGACCGTTGAGCCGTCACGGCTGCCCACTCCTCCCATTGCTGCGGAGTACGCTGCTTAGCCACCACTTCCAGAAAATGTTCCACCTGGATCGAACACACCACCACCTCTGGCGATAGTATAGATTTGGGAGCCATCTTCGTATCACAGTCCGTATTCAAACACCGGGACAAGGAATCAGCTTTTCTATTCTCTACCCCCGGCCGGAAAGTAATAGTAAACTCGTACTCCGCGAAAAACAGCATCCACCTCATCTGCCGTTGTGACAGGTGTCTGGCAGTCTTCAAGTACACCAGGTTACGGGGATCAGAATACACTGTCACTGGATGCTGTCCCCCCCACAGGTAGTGCATCCACTCCTGAAACGCCTTCTTCACTGCCAACAGTTCCTTTTCGGCGATGGTATAATTCGCTTCAGCCGGATTCAGTTTTTTCGAGAGAAAAGCGACAGGGTGAAACAATCCCGTTGCTTGATCACGCTGAGATAGTACAGCCCCTATTGCCACGTCGGAGGCATCTGCCTCAACTATAAACGGTACATCCACCTGGGGGTGCTTTAAAACGGGAGCAGAACTGAACGCAACCTTTAACTGTTCGAATGCCTCCGTGGCTTCTTGTGTCCACAAAAAAGGTACTCCCTTTCGTAGCAAGCGAGTAATAGGAGAGACTAGCTGTGAAAAATGTGACACAAATCTCCTATAATAATTTGAGAACCCCAGGAAGCACTGGATGTCACGTATATTCAAAGGGACCGGCCACTCCAAAACCGCTTTCACCTTTCTGTCAGCCATTCTGAACCCTCGACGGTTAAGGATCACCCCCAGAAATTCCACCTCCTCCACACCGAACTCACACTTACTCAATTTGCAGAATAAATGATGCTCCTGCAGTTTTTGCAAGATCAACAACACATGACCCACATGTTGAGCTGGCGTCACTGTATAGATCAATAAGTCATCAATATAGATGATAACAAACCTATCCAGGTACTCTTTCATGATGTCATTTATGAACAAGCATTTGCAATGCAATAGGTCTCGCATTAGGAAAGTGTGAGCTATTGGTATTGTAAATGACAATTTTTTTTAATATGTGTTGGCTTTGAAAATATATAAATTAATAGCATTGTTATTCACAAAGCCAATAGCTTACAATGTCCTAATGCGAGTCCTATTGGCTATGGCAATGCTTGTTGGTAGCAAGCAAGGGCAGTGCTGTTGTGGTGCTTAGTGATGCTGTTGTGGTGCTGAGTGATGATGTGGTTGGGCTGAGTGATGTGGTGGTGTATTAGAGTGGTGTGGTGGTGTCCCAGAGTGATGTGGTGGTGTTCCTGAGTGATGTGGTGGTGTCCCAGAGTGATGTGGTGGTGTCCCTGAGTAATGTGGTGGTGTACCTGAGTGATGTGGTGGTGTCCCTGAGTGATGTGGTGGTGCCCCTCAGTGGTGCATCTGAGTGATGTGGTGGTCCGAGCCAACCCCTGGAAATGTTTGCCATGTAAATCATACAACAAACATCAAGTAAAATATGATAACTTTTCATCAAATTTTAAAAATGTGTATTTCATTATTATGTGGCGCTTTGACATTTGTAGATCATATTATAACACTGCAGCGAGAACTACTTATCAGAAGTGAAGGTTTATAAACACGAACCTAGAGCCATTCCTGTCCCCGCCCAAATATGGCAATATGGCGACAGGACAATTAGTGAACTGAGAGGCAAGACAGTTGTCATGTTAACACTGTACCCTAGATTATAATAGACCAACAATGTAGTGTATTAATTCAAACACAATATCTTTTTGTACAGCTGATATGCCGAACTCTGATATTTGAAGATGCTTTTTTGTGCCATAAAGAAGAAAAAGTATGCTAGGTGAAATAAAATCTTTCTCACATAGTTTGCTTACGGGGGGAGCAGCCAGGTCATCTCGTTTCAGTACAAATGGGCCCCTAAATTGGTATCTAATTTTCTCTCATTAATGCCTCAAATGTTAATGCTGTGTTTTTACTTCTTTGCCCATCACAGGGTGGAGAGACGGTGTCAGTCAGAAGCCACATAAAAGCGAGGCTCGCTATGGGCCCGTAATGAGCCAAAGCAAGGCTTCCGGCTCGAGCCTGGCTCGAGCTTTCAGTGCTCGCCGAACTCTAGAAAGTAGGGTCTGCATGCCTTGCTCTGTAGCGCTCTACCCGCTGTCCTAACAGTGGCAGACTTCCCCAAAACTGCTAAATACATACATCGTTCATTCTTAAAACACCACGTGCTGAGCACCCAGTACCTCACGTCACACACTATACCTTCACCCTGACGCAGGATCACGGCTGCTTTCACACAGCCTACCGCACGGCCTGAAAGGAAAGCAGAAAAGATGAGTGCTTCAGACTTTTCCAAACAGCTGCATTACGTGTAAAGGACTCAGAAGAATATTTCCTTTGCAAGTGAAAGACTAACGGACCCGCACGTGCATTTGGCCAGTCAATATCATTTAGCCAATGGGGATGTTAGAAGATTAGAAGCCCGGTCATCTCCCCTGATTGGCTGCTAGAGTAACCTTAAATATGCCTGGTTTCTAGCTTCAACCTCCTTTTCGGGTGCACAGCCCTGCGTGTCACTGCCTCGACCCCCAACCGCGTGTCAGCCGTTCAAAGGCATTGGCTTGACTCGGAATATCCTCCTGTACGCGTAGTCCAGCCCCTCACAAAACAAACAACGCAATAAGTATAATGCTAGTAGTCTGATACAGCATCATCACATAAAATAAAGTACAGCGTCCCTTCTTCGCTAGACACAGATCCGCACGGGACAGGGCTGCCGCACTCACCTGCTGAAGGTCCATTTCCGGCTCCTCGGACCCTCCGAAGTGAGATCGGCTCCTCCGGCTCTTATGTGGGTCAGGGCTCGCTGGCGCCGGAGCAGGGTTACCCTTAATATTTAATCACCCCTGCTACCAACGCAGGGGCCGGACTCCTGGAAAGGCGTGAACTCCAGACTAAGTAGTCATGTTTTTATTTATTTATTTGTGTGATTTATACTGTGCACGCGCCAACTTAACCTATCTATAGGAAGACTAATTAGTTAACATTAAGGGGGCTAGTCATTAATTCTAGCGAATACATATTTGTCACAGAAAGAAAATGTGTCCATACTTCCCAAAGCAAACAAAAAAAGCAATCACAAAAGGGGAGGGAGCTCACCCCTCGTGTGCCTTTAATTCACCACCGCAGCCCACGAGTTTCTTCAAGTTCCCGCCGGGCCGCCGCGCTGCCTGCGACGACCCGGAAGCGGTTGGGCAGCTGGCCAATCGCAGCGCGGCCCCAACCGGACGTCCCGCCCCCATCGCGGCGCGAGAGTGAAGCCACTGTCCGAGGAGCCCCGAGGGCTCCTGATCGAGTCCCGGTCCCGAGATGGGGGACCGGGTGAAGAGCGGCCGGGCGCATGGGGAAGGCGGGGCTCTCATGTGGTGAGAGAGCCCCGCAAAGCGCTACCGCCGCCCGAGAGGCAGAACCGCCGCCGAGCACCGCCAGAACAGGTGAGTGTGTTGAGGGAGAGGAGGGGTGAGTGGGGGTGGGGTGTACGCGCGTGTGTCTGTTGTAGTGTGTCTGTGCGTGCGTGCGTCTGTCTGCGCGTGTGTCTGTTTAAGGGGGGGTGCGTGTGTATGCAGTGTGTGTATGTGCTCATGCGTGCGTGAGCCTTTCTTTAAGGGAGGGGGTGCGTGTGTGTGTGTATGCAGTGTGTGTATGTGCGCATGCGTGCGGGAGCCTTTCTTTGCATGGGAATATGAGGCACGGCGACGTGCGCGCTCACGAGCTACAATCTCCGGCAGGAGAAGCTCGTGACAGTCTGCTGTCCACATTCCCCCAAAAGTGATTGCATAAGTTGTCTCGCCCTAGACGCAAAAGCTTCGCTTTTGCTTCGTCTAGGCGAGACCTAAAATCTGGAATGCCGCCGGGGCATTGCATAGCCCGAACGGCATTACCAGATACTCATAAAGGCCAAAACAGGTCTTAAACGCCGTCTTCCACTCATCGCCAGCCCGGATCCTAACCAGATGATAAGCCCCTCTTAGGTCTAGGCGAGTATAAATCCCTGCCTCCCTGACCTGATCCAAAAGGACGGAAATGAGAGGAAGCGGATACCTGTTTCGCACCGTCACCTTATTCAACTGTCTATAGTCAATGCATGCCCTCAACTCTTCATTGGCCTTTGCAATGAAAAAAAGTGGCGAGGCAGCAGGGGAGTGTGAAGGACGAATGAACCCAAGATTGCTAAAATGCTCAATATATTTCCTCAGATGCTCGGTTTCTGACACTGAAAGGGCATACACTCTACATGATGGTACCACTGCCCCCTCTACTAAGTCTATCTGGCAATCATAATCCCTATGCGGGGGTAATGTTTCCGCCTTCACCTCACTAAAGACGTCCTGGAAACGATGGTATGCGGAGGGCAGTTCCACATCCTTCCCCACTGCCGTAGCTATGGTGAACCCTGCGGCCAAAGAGGACACATGTGAAGCCGATGATAACAAGCAACACGCCTCACATTCCTCGGACTCAAAACCAACTGTTCGTGCTCTCCAATCGATGGAAGGATTGTGTTACCACAACCAGGGCATCCCCAGTATTACCTCATACTGAGGAGCCTCAATAATGTTCAACACAATCCTTTCTCAGTGACTACCCATCCCCCTGGGCATAACCAGTTCGATATTCTCAGTATGGGCTGTAACCGGGCCAGACCTCAACTGCGTGCCATCTACGGCCAACACTATTTCAGGTTTTTCGATTGGCACCTTCACCAACCCCAGCCTGTCAACCAACCCTTGATCTATAAATTTGCCCGTTGCACCAGAATCAATCATAGACACTACCGGATGACTCTCATGGTTATTGTTCAAGAACATAGACAACAGGATATGGGTCTCAGACTTCTTACATGTGGGCACCTCCAAAGACGGTATCTTCCACTCAAGCGATGGCTTCCTTTCCACAGACAAACCCTCCGTATCGGTGTACCTCACATCACTGACTGCTCTCTTAGTCACCGCTAACTGTTTTGCTGGAGGGAAATAATTAGTCTTTTTAGGTCTCATAGTGCAGTCCCGAACATAATGACCCTTTTTTCCGCAATACATGCAGAGACCCATAGCTCTTCTACTCTCCCGCTCAGTTTTCGTCAGTGGTGGACGAATCGCCCCTAACTCCATGGGCTCTGATCCCGCTTCCTTGATACTAGGCCGACTCACTGAAGGTGGTCCGGCTCCGTATCGATCACCTCTCCTACGTCATTTACGATGATCCAATCTCAAAGTGAGATTGATCAAATCGATGCAGGTCTTAGGTTGGGGGTCTATCTGTGCAAGCACATCTTTAAGATCCTTATTTAAGCCCTGATAATATAAGGCCATCCGTTTTGCCTCAGGCCAAGATGTCTCCACCACCAATCTATTGAAGGCCGTCATATAGGTGACGAGTTCCTTCTTCCCCTGACGCAACCCCAACAACTCCTTATCCGCACTCAAGGTAGCGGCCTGTCTATCAAAGACCCTCTCAAACTCCACACGGAACTCTACCCAATTAGATAAAAGAGCATCGTCAGATCTTACTAGCGGTACTGCCCAATTGGCAGCGTCCCCTGTTAGATAGGAAATAGCAAAGGCCACCCGGGAAATGCGAGTAGGGAAGGAGGCAGGCCTGCACGAAAAGTGTAAGGCTACCTGGGTCAAAAAGGTCTGTATTGTGGCCGGATCCCCGGAATACCTCTCTGGACTAGCCAACGGTATAGGTGGAAACACCGTAACCTGTATCGGCGAACCCCCCCGAGTAACATCAAAGGGGTTGCGCATCCGTCTATCTGAACGCTCTTTCAATGCTGCAGTCTCCGCTCTAGAAGCCTCAAGTTCATGTTGAACCACACCCAATGCATGCAACACATCGTCTAGAATGGCCATCCCTACAGAACCCCCTGACCAGGAGGATATTAATACGTGGGTACGTGATTCTGTCACGACAGCGTATCCTCAGGATCAGGGCGCTGCTATATAGGGGTCCACCTGCAGACTGCCCTATCCTCTGAAATCAGAATCAACAGAGAATAAGGAAATCAGGTGAGGGAAAAAAGACCAGGAAGGGACTGGAACGGGACAGGAGGCTGTAAAGAGAGAAAAACCAAGAAAACAAACATTCATTAGTACACCATACTACTAACCACTCTCAGTATTTCTCGCTAGAACACCACCTACCACGGGCACTAGCTATACTTTCTTCTCCCTCCCGGTAGGTAGTGTGGAAGCCTTCTTCCGTTTAAATGCACCACTCTGGAAAGCAATGAACAAGGTCAGCATTAAATAAACCTCTTCACACCCCAAACACTCCTCCAATGCGGTTTTACCCACACACACCTTCCAGCCTTCCTGGGTCAGCACCAAACTAATATTCCCTATAACCCTTCGTGAATCCAAGTATGAAAAGATAAAGTGCTCCAAAAAACGACTTGAATAGTCTTTAACAGTCTCTCACATGAAACTAGGCAAAACACAGTCTTGCATTCACTGTCCTACAATCCAGGTCTTCCGATAAAGTTCCAAGATCCAAAGAAAACGCTATAGCCCAGATTGCAGCAAAACAAGTTCCAAATGCTTTTCTGCGTTTTTTTCATTAACGCGCTTGCGCTCACAAGTTCCCACTATGTACACAACTCACGGATCCATGGGTTTCAACAGAAGTCCGATCCGTCACTCCTCTCGAGGACTCCTGAACACCAGCCGGTGTCAGAACCGCGTTCAGCAGCCGCTGAACGCACTAAAGGAGAGCCGCAACTCCCCGCTCATGTTCTCTCGGCCGAGGGAACAAAGACCTGTAGGTAAGGCAGCCACAGGATTCAGCCGCGGTTCCCCGCCTTTCACGCCGGGAACTTTTCACCCGGCGATACTAGGAATGTCAATTAACACAGCAACAAAGCTGAGGCACACGGCAGCCGCCGCACGCCCTTCTTCTCGACAGAGAGCTCCGCCCAAGACTGATTACAGCCTAAGCGAGAATCCACAGGTTCCGAACTCCGGGTAACAAACAAAATCACGTACACAGCGCCTCAGGAGGCAGGCTACTATATAGACTATGACTCCTCCCTCCTGCTAAGCCTTCTGGTAGTTGCAGTTCCTATTATAGGTGTACTCCATCAGAGGTGGCAGCCCCTCCGTAGTCCTGCTCATGACAGCTTCCCTTCACTAAAACACTGCAATGGTGGACTGTAACGTCATTGACAGCTTCCCATCACTAAAACACTGCAATGGTGGACTGTGACGTCCTTTGCAGCTTCCCATCACTAAAACACTGGAGTGGTTAACTGTAACGTCATAAACAGCTTCCCATCACTAAAACACTGCAATGGTGGACTGTGACGTCATTTACAGCTTCCCATCACTAAAACAATGCAGTGGTGGACTGTGACGTCATTTCCAGCTTCCCATCACTAAAACACGGCAGTGGTGGTCTGTGATGTCATTTCAAGCTTCCCATCACTAAAACACTGCAGTGGTAAACTCTGACGTCATTTCCAGCTTCCCATCACTAAAACAATGCAGTGGTGGACTGTGACGTCATTTCCAGCTTCCCATCACTAAAACACTGCAGTGGTTGATTGTGACGTCATTTCAAGCTTCCCATCACTAAAACATTGCGGTGGTGGACTGTGACGTCATTTACAGTTTCCCATCACTAAAACACTGCGATGGTGGATCGTGACATTATTTCCAGCTTCCCATCACTAAAACACTGCAATGGTGGACTGTGACGTCATTTACAGCTTCCCATCACTAAAACAATGCAGTGGTGGACTGTGACGTCATTTCCAGCTTCCCATCACTAAAACACGGCAGTGGTGATCTGTGATGTCATTTCAACCTTCCCATCACTAAAACACTGCAGTGGTAAACTGACGTCATTTCCAGCTTCCCATCACTAAAACACTGCAGTGGTTGATTGTGACGTCATTTCAAGCTTCCCATCACTAAAACATTGCGGTGGTGGACTGTGACGTCATTTACAGTTTCCCATCACTAAAACACTGCGATGGTGGACCGTGACATTATTTCCAGCTTCCCATCACTAAAACACTGCAATGGTGGACTGTGATGTCATTACCAGCTTCCCATCACTAAAACACTGCAATGGTGGACTGTGACATCATTTCCAGCTTTCCGTCACTAAAACACAGCAGTGGTGGACTGTGACGTCATTTCCATCTTCCCATCCCTAAAACACTGCAGTGGTGAACTGTGACGTCATTTCCATCTTCCCATCACTAAAACATTGCAGTGGTGGACTGTGATGTCATTTCCAGCTTCTGATCACTAAAACACGGCAGTGGTGGACTGTGACGTAATTTCCAGCTTCCCATCACTAAAACACTGCAGTGGTGGATTGTGACGTCAGTTCCAGCTTCCCATCACTAAAACACGGCAGTGGTGGACTGTAACGTCATTTTCAGCTTCCCATCACTAAAACACTGCAATGGTGGACTGCGACGTAATTTCCATCTTCCCATCACTAGAACACTGCAGTGGTGGACTGTTACATCATCACCAGCTTTCCATCACTAAAACACTGCAGTGGTGGACTGTGACGTAATTTCCATCTTGCCATCACTAAAACACTGCAATGGATGACTGTGGCGTCCTTTACAGCTTCCCATCACTAAAACACTACAATGGTGGACTGTAATGTCATTTCCAGCTTCCGATTACTAAAACACTGCAGTGGTGGACCGTGAGGTTATTTCCATCTTCCCATCACTAAAACACTGCAGTCTTGGACTGTGACGTCATTTACAGCTTCCCATCACTAAAGCACTGCAAAGGTGGACCTTGATGTCATTTACAGCTTCCCATAATTAAAATACTGCAGTGGTGGACTGTGACGTCATTTACAGCTTCCCATCACTAAAACACTGCAGTGGCGGACTGTGACGTCATTAACAGCTTCCCATCACTAAAACACTGCAGTAGTGGACTGTGACGTCATTTACAGCTTCCCATCACTAAAACACTGCAGTGGTGGACTGTGACGTAATTATCAGCTTTCCATCACTAAAACACTGCAATGGTAGACTGTGATGTAATTTCCCGCTTTCCATCACTAAAACACTGCAATGGTGGACTGCGATGTAATTTCCAGCTTCCCATCACTAAAACACTGCAATGGTGGACTGTAACGTCATTGACAGCTTCCCATCACTAAAACACTGCAATGGTGGACTGTGAAGTCACTTACAGCTTCCCTTCACTAAAACACTGCAATGGTGGACTGTAACGTCATTGACAGCTTCCCATCACTAAAACACTGCAATGGTGGACTGTGACGTCCTTTACAGCTTCCCATCACTATAACACTGGAGTGGTTAACTGTAACGTCATAAACAGCTTCCCATCACTAAAACACTGCAATGGTGGACTGTGACGTCATTTCCAGCTTCCCATCACTAAAACATGGCAGTGGTGGTCTGTGATGTCATTTCAAGCTTCCCATCACTAAAACACGGCAGTGGTAAACTGTGACGTCATTTCTAGCTTCCCATCACTAAAACACTGCAGTGGTTGATTGTGACGTCATTTCAAGCTTCCCATCACAAAAACATTGCAGTGGTGGACTGTGACGTCATTTACAGTTTCCCATCACTAAAACACTGCGATGGTGGACCGTGACATTATTTCCAGCTTCTCATTACTAAAACACTGCAATGGTGGACCGTGACATCATTTCCAGCTTCCCATCACTAAAATACTGCAATGGTGAAACGTGACGTAATTTTCAGCTTCCCATCACTAAAACACTGCAATGGTGGACTGTGATGTCATTACCAGCTTCCCATCACTAAAACACTGCAATGGTGGACTGTGACATCATTTCCAGCTTTCCGTCACTAAAACACGGCAGTGGTGGACTTTGACCTCATTTCCATCTTCCCATCCCTAAAACACTGCAGTGGTGAACTGTGACGTCATTTCCATCTTCCCATCACTAAAACATTGCAGTGGTGGACTGTGATGTCATTTCCAGCGTCTGATCACTAAAACACGGCAGTGGTGGACTGTGACGTAATTTCCAGCTTCCCATCACTAAAACACTGCAGTGGTGGATTGTGACGTCAGTTCCAGCTTCCCATCACTAAAACACGGCAGTGGTGGACTGTGACGTAATTTCCAGCTTCCCATCACTAAAACACTGCAGTGGTGGATTGTGACGTCAGTTCCAGCTTCCCATCACTAAAACACGGCAGTGGTGGACTGTAACCTCATTTTCAGCTTCCCATCACTAAAACACTACAATGGTGGACTGTGACGTAATTTCCATCTTCCCATCACTAAAACACTGCAGTGGTGGACTGTGACGTCATTTCCAGCTTGCCATCACTAAAACACTGCAGTGGTGAACCGTGACGTCATTTCCAGCTTCCCATCACTAAAACACTGCAGTGGGGGATTGTGACATCATTTCCAGTTTCCCATCACTAAAACATTGCAGTGGTGGACTGTGACGTCATTTACAGCTTCCCATCACTAAAGCACTGCAGTGGTGGACTGTGACGCCATTTACAGCTTCCCATCACTAAAACACTGCAGTGGTGGACTGTGAGAGAGTTTCCAGCTTTCCATCATTAAAACACCGCAGTGGTGGGCTGTGACGTCATTTCCATCTTCCCATCACTAAAACACAGCAGTGGTGGACTGTGACGTCATTTCCAGCTTCCCATCACTAAAACACCGCAGTAGTGGACTGTGACGTCATTTCCATCTTCCCATCACTAAAACACAGCAGTGGTGGACTGTGACGTCATTTCCAGCTTCCCATCACTAAAACATCGCAGTGGTGGACTCTGACATCCTTTCCAGCTTCTGATCACTAAAACAAGGCAGTGGTTGACTGTGACGTAATTTCCAGCTTCTGATCACTAAAACACGGCAGTGGTGGACTGTTACGTCATTTACAGCTTCCCATCACTAAAACACTGCAGTGGTGGACTGTGACGTCATTTCCATCTTCCCATCACTAAAACACTGCAGTTGTGGACTGTGATGTAATTTCCAGCTTCCCATCACTAAAGCACTGCAGTTGTGGACTGTGACGTCATTTCCGGCTTGCCATCACTAAAACACTGCAGTGGTGGACCGTGACGTCATTTCCAGCTTCCCATCACTAAAACACGGCAGTGGTGGACTGTGATGTCATTTCAAGCTTCCCATCACTAAAACACTGCAGTTGTGGACCGTGACGTCATTTCCAGCTTCCCATCACTAAAACACTGCAGTGGTGGACTGTGACGTCATTTCCAGCTTCCCATCACTAAAACACGGCAGTGGTGGTCTGTGAGGTCATTTAAAGCTTCCCATCACTAAAACACGGCAGTGGTGGACTGTGATGTCATTTCCAGCTTCCCATCACTAAAACACGGCAGTGGTGGACTGTGACGTCATTTACAGCTTCCCATCACTAAAGCACTGCAGTGGTGGACCATGACGTCATTTCCAGCTCCCCATCACTAAAACACGGCAGAGGTGGACTGTGACGTAATTTCCAGCTTCCCATCACTAAAACACTGCAATGGCGGACTGTAACGTCATTGACAGCTTCCCATCACTAAAACACTGCAATGGTGGACTGTAACGTCATTGACAGCTTCCCATCACTAAAACACTGCAATGGTGGACTGTGAAGTCACGACCGTGTATCCTCAGGATCAGGGCGCTGCTATATAGGGGTCCACCTCCAGACTGCCCTATCCTCTGAAATCAGAATCAACAGAGAATAAGGAAATCAGGTGAGGGAAAAAAGACCAGGAAGGGACTGGAACGGGACAGGAGGCTGTAAAGAGAGAAAAACCAAGAAAACAAACATTCATTAGTACACCATACTACTAACTACTCTCAGTATTTCTCGCTAGAACACCACCTACCACGTGCACTAGCTATACTTTCTTCTCCCTCCCGGTAAGTAGTGTGGAAGCCTTCTTCCGTTTAAATGCACCACTCTGGAAAGCAATGAACAAGGTCAGCATTAAATAAACCTCTTCACACCCCAAACACTCCTCCAATGCGGTTTTACCCACACACACCTTCCAGCCTTCCTGGGTCAGCACCAAACTAATATTCCCTATAACCCTTCGTGAATCCAAGTATGAAAAGATAAAGTGCTCCAAAAAACGACTTGAATAGTCTTTAACAGTCTCTCACATGAAACTAGGCAAAACACAGTCTTGCATTCACTGTCCTACAATCCAGGTCTTCCGATAAAGTTCCAAGATCCAAAGAAAACGCTATAGCCCAGATTGCAGCAAAACAAGTTCCAAATGCTTTTCTGCATTTTTTTCATTAACGCGCTTGCGCTCACAAGTTCCCACTATGTACACAACTCACGGATCCGTGGGTTTCAACAGAAGTCCGATCCGTCACTCCTCTCGAGGACTCCTGAACACCAGCCGGTGTCAGAACCGCGTTCAGCAGCCGCTGAACGCACTAAAGGAGAGCCGCAACTCCCCGCTCGTGTTCTCTCGGCCGAGGGAACAAAGACCTGTAGGTAAGGCCGCCACAGGATTCAGCCGCGGTTCCCCGCCTTTCACGCAGGGAACTTTCCAACTGGCGATACTAGGAATGTCAATTAACACAGAAACAACGCTGAGGCACACGGCAGCCGCCGCACGCCCTTCTTCTCGACAGAGAGCTCCGCCCAAGACTGATTACAGCCTAAGCGAGAATCCACAGGTTCCGAACTCCGGGTAACAAACAAAATCACGTACGCAGCGCCTCAGGAGGCAGGCTACTATATAGACTATGACTCCTCCCTCTTGCTAAGCCTTCTGGTAGTTGCAGTTCCTAATATAGGTATACTCCATGAGAGGTGGCAGCCCCTCCGTAGTCCTGCTCATGACAGTATATCCCTCCTTACCAGCGCCTACTTGCTCCAGACTTCCCCGGATGGCTGGCAAAGAAGCGACGGACAGCAATAGGCGCATGAACCCCAGAACTAGGTTCCCATGAATCGTCCTCAGCTGCATACCCCTTCCAGGACACAAGAAACCATAGCCTCCCCTGCCTGAAACGAGAGTCCAATATCTTGCGAACTTCATATTCCAGGTTTCCATCGCATAGCACAGGAGGAACTGCTTTCCTGCGAGCAGCGAGGGCAGGCTTTAGTAAACTGCAATGAAAGACAGGATGAATCCGTAATGAAGCAGGAAGCTTTAGTTTGTAGGCCACCGGATTCACCCGTCTCACCACAGTGTAGGGCCCAATGTAGCAAGGATGAAAGACGCTCCGATATCGGAAACGGATGTTTCTTGTTGAGAGCCATACTCTATCACCTGCTTTGTACTCTGGCCCTTCCCTCCGATGCTTGTCTTCCCATTTCTTGTAAGACACCTTTGCCTTATCCAAAGAGGCCTGCACCTTCCGATGGATCCTCAAAAGCGCCTTCACTTGGCTAGCCACTGTTGGATGATTGGCCACATCACAAGGTATGGTCACAGGTAGGATGTTAGCATTGAAACCAGAATTCGCCCGGAAAGGTGTTTCCCCAGTAGAACAGTGCCAAGCATTGTTATAAGACAGTTCCGCTAGCCACAGCAGAGACACCCAGGAATCCGCAGCCTCATCTGCATAGCAGCGAAGATACTTTTTCAGAGTTTGATTCAGTCTCTCTGTCTGACCATCAGACTGGGGATGGAAACTGGTCGACAGGGCTGCAGAGATATTCAAAGCTTTACACCAAGTACGCCAGAACCTGGCCACAAACTGCGGACCCCTGTCCGAAATGATGACTTGCGGAACCCCATGAAGCCGAACCACCTGGGTTAATAACAACTGGGCTGTTTGAGAAGCGGATGGAAGATTCCTGCAGGGAATGAAATGTCCCATTTTTGTGAAACTATCCACCACAACCAATATGGCGTCATTCCCTTTGTCCATGGGCAATCCCACCACAAAATCCAAACTGATGACCTGCCACGGCCTCGATGGAGTCGGCAATGGCATGAGTAGCCCTGCTGGCTTCGATGGAGTGTTCTTGGCTCTCGCACAGGTTTCACACTGGTTTACCCACTGTCTTACATCCCGTACCAGGCCATCCCACCAGAAATGTCTTTGCACTTCATGTACAGTTTTTTGATGTCCCTGATGTCCAGCCATCAAAGCATTATGGCACCAGTTAAATGCCATCAAACGGAGCGCATGGGTCGGAAGGAACAACCTGTTCTGTACCATGGGTAATCCGTGTTTAAGGGACCGTTGAGCCGTCACGGCTGCCCACTCCTCCCATTGCTGCGGAGTACGCTGCTTAGCCACCACTTCCAGAAAATGTTCCACCTGGATCGAACACACCACCACCTCTGGCGATAGTATAGATTTGGGAGCCATCTTCGTATCACAGTCCGTATTCAAACACCGGGACAAGGAATCAGCTTTTCTATTCTCTACCCCCGGCCGGAAAGTAATAGTAAACTCGTACTCCGCGAAAAACAGCATCCACCTCATCTGCCGTTGTGACAGGTGTCTGGCAGTCTTCAAGTACACCAGGTTACGGGGATCAGAATACACTGTCACTGGATGCTGTCCCCCCCACAGGTAGTGCATCCACTCCTGAAACGCCTTCTTCACTGCCAACAGTTCCTTTTCGGCGATGGTATAATTCGCTTCAGCCGGATTCAGTTTTTTCGAGAGAAAAGCGACAGGGTGAAACAATCCCGTTGCTTGATCACGCTGAGATAGTACAGCCCCTATTGCCACGTCGGAGGCATCTGCCTCAACTATAAACGGTACATCCACCTGGGGGTGCTTTAAAACGGGAGCAGAACTGAACGCAACCTTTAACTGTTCGAATGCCTCCGTGGCTTCTTGTGTCCACAAAAAAGGTACTCCCTTTCGTAGCAAGCGAGTAATAGGAGAGACTAGCTGTGAAAAATGTGACACAAATCTCCTATAATAATTTGAGAACCCCAGGAAGCACTGGATGTCACGTATATTCAAAGGGACCGGCCACTCCAAAACCGCTTTCACCTTTCTGTCAGCCATTCTGAACCCTCGACGGTTAAGGATCACCCCCAGAAATTCCACCTCCTCCACACCGAACTCACACTTACTCAATTTGCAGAATAAATGATGCTCCTGCAGTTTTTGCAAGATCAACAACACATGACCCACATGTTGAGCTGGCGTCACTGTATAGATCAATAAGTCATCAATATAGATGATAACAAACCTATCCAGGTACTCTTTCATGATGTCATTTATGAACAAGCATTTGCAATGCAATAGGTCTCGCATTAGGAAAGTGTGAGCTATTGGTATTGTAAATGACAATTTTTTTTAATATGTGTTGGCTTTGAAAATATATAAATTAATAGCATTGTTATTCACAAAGCCAATAGCTTACAATGTCCTAATGCGAGTCCTATTGGCTATGGCAATGCTTGTTGGTAGCAAGCAAGGGCAGTGCTGTTGTGGTGCTTAGTGATGCTGTTGTGGTGCTGAGTGATGATGTGGTTGGGCTGAGTGATGTGGTGGTGTATTAGAGTGGTGTGGTGGTGTCCCAGAGTGATGTGGTGGTGTTCCTGAGTGATGTGGTGGTGTCCCAGAGTGATGTGGTGGTGTCCCTGAGTAATGTGGTGGTGTACCTGAGTGATGTGGTGGTGTCCCTGAGTGATGTGGTGGTGCCCCTCAGTGGTGCATCTGAGTGATGTGGTGGTCCGAGCCAACCCCTGGAAATGTTTGCCATGTAAATCATACAACAAACATCAAGTAAAATATGATAACTTTTCATCAAATTTTAAAAATGTGTATTTCATTATTATGTGGCGCTTTGACATTTGTAGATCATATTATAACACTGCAGCGAGAACTACTTATCAGAAGTGAAGGTTTATAAACACGAACCTAGAGCCATTCCTGTCCCCGCCCAAATATGGCAATATGGCGACAGGACAATTAGTGAACTGAGAGGCAAGACAGTTGTCATGTTAACACTGTACCCTAGATTATAATAGACCAACAATGTAGTGTATTAATTCAAACACAATATCTTTTTGTACAGCTGATATGCCGAACTCTGATATTTGAAGATGCTTTTTTGTGCCATAAAGAAGAAAAAGTATGCTAGGTGAAATAAAATCTTTCTCACATAGTTTGCTTACGGGGGGAGCAGCCAGGTCATCTCGTTTCAGTACAAATGGGCCCCTAAATTGGTATCTAATTTTCTCTCATTAATGCCTCAAATGTTAATGCTGTGTTTTTACTTCTTTGCCCATCACAGGGTGGAGAGACGGTGTCAGTCAGAAGCCACATAAAAGCGAGGCTCGCTATGGGCCCGTAATGAGCCAAAGCAAGGCTTCCGGCTCGAGCCTGGCTCGAGCTTTCAGTGCTCGCCGAACTCTAGAAAGTAGGGTCTGCATGCCTTGCTCTGTAGCGCTCTACCCGCTGTCCTAACAGTGGCAGACTTCCCCAAAACTGCTAAATACATACATCGTTCATTCTTAAAACACCACGTGCTGAGCACCCAGTACCTCACGTCACACACTATACCTTCACCCTGACGCAGGATCACGGCTGCTTTCACACAGCCTACCGCACGGCCTGAAAGGAAAGCAGAAAAGATGAGTGCTTCAGACTTTTCCAAACAGCTGCATTACGTGTAAAGGACTCAGAAGAATATTTCCTTTGCAAGTGAAAGACTAACGGACCCGCACGTGCATTTGGCCAGTCAATATCATTTAGCCAATGGGGATGTTAGAAGATTAGAAGCCCGGTCATCTCCCCTGATTGGCTGCTAGAGTAACCTTAAATATGCCTGGTTTCTAGCTTCAACCTCCTTTTCGGGTGCACAGCCCTGCGTGTCACTGCCTCGACCCCCAACCGCGTGTCAGCCGTTCAAAGGCATTGGCTTGACTCGGAATATCCTCCTGTACGCGTAGTCCAGCCCCTCACAAAACAAACAACGCAATAAGTATAATGCTAGTAGTCTGATACAGCATCATCACATAAAATAAAGTACAGCGTCCCTTCTTCGCTAGACACAGATCCGCACGGGACAGGGCTGCCGCACTCACCTGCTGAAGGTCCATTTCCGGCTCCTCGGACCCTCCGAAGTGAGATCGGCTCCTCCGGCTCTTATGTGGGTCAGGGCTCGCTGGCGCCGGAGCAGGGTTACCCTTAATATTTAATCACCCCTGCTACCAACGCAGGGGCCGGACTCCTGGAAAGGCGTGAACTCCAGACTAAGTAGTCATGTTTTTATTTATTTATTTGTGTGATTTATACTGTGCACGCGCCAACTTAACCTATCTATAGGAAGACTAATTAGTTAACATTAAGGGGGCTAGTCATTAATTCTAGCGAATACATATTTGTCACAGAAAGAAAATGTGTCCATACTTCCCAAAGCAAACAAAAAAAGCAATCACAAAAGGGGAGGGAGCTCACCCCTCGTGTGCCTTTAATTCACCACCGCAGCCCACGAGTTTCTTCAAGTTCCCGCCGGGCCGCCGCGCTGCCTGCGACGACCCGGAAGCGGTTGGGCAGCTGGCCAATCGCAGCGCGGCCCCAACCGGACGTCCCGCCCCCATCGCGGCGCGAGAGTGAAGCCACTGTCCGAGGAGCCCCGAGGGCTCCTGATCGAGTCCCGGTCCCGAGATGGGGGACCGGGTGAAGAGCGGCCGGGCGCATGGGGAAGGCGGGGCTCTCATGTGGTGAGAGAGCCCCGCAAAGCGCTACCGCCGCCCGAGAGGCAGAACCGCCGCCGAGCACCGCCAGAACAGGTGAGTGTGTTGAGGGAGAGGAGGGGTGAGTGGGGGTGGGGTGTACGCGCGTGTGTCTGTTGTAGTGTGTCTGTGCGTGCGTGCGTCTGTCTGCGCGTGTGTCTGTTTAAGGGGGGGTGCGTGTGTATGCAGTGTGTGTATGTGCTCATGCGTGCGTGAGCCTTTCTTTAAGGGAGGGGGTGCGTGTGTGTGTGTATGCAGTGTGTGTATGTGCGCATGCGTGCGGGAGCCTTTCTTTGCATGGGAATATGAGGCACGGCGACGTGCGCGCTCACGAGCTACAATCTCCGGCAGGAGAAGCTCGTGACAGTCTGCTGTCCACATTCCCCCAAAAGTGATTGCATAAGTTGTCTCGCCCTAGACGCAAAAGCTTCGCTTTTGCTTCGTCTAGGCGAGACCTAAAATCTGGAATGCCGCCGGGGCATTGCATAGCCCGAACGGCATTACCAGATACTCATAAAGGCCAAAACAGGTCTTAAACGCCGTCTTCCACTCATCGCCAGCCCGGATCCTAACCAGATGATAAGCCCCTCTTAGGTCTAGGCGAGTATAAATCCCTGCCTCCCTGACCTGATCCAAAAGGACGGAAATGAGAGGAAGCGGATACCTGTTTCGCACCGTCACCTTATTCAACTGTCTATAGTCAATGCATGCCCTCAACTCTTCATTGGCCTTTGCAATGAAAAAAAGTGGCGAGGCAGCAGGGGAGTGTGAAGGACGAATGAACCCAAGATTGCTAAAATGCTCAATATATTTCCTCAGATGCTCGGTTTCTGACACTGAAAGGGCATACACTCTACATGATGGTACCACTGCCCCCTCTACTAAGTCTATCTGGCAATCATAATCCCTATGCGGGGGTAATGTTTCCGCCTTCACCTCACTAAAGACGTCCTGGAAACGATGGTATGCGGAGGGCAGTTCCACATCCTTCCCCACTGCCGTAGCTATGGTGAACCCTGCGGCCAAAGAGGACACATGTGAAGCCGATGATAACAAGCAACACGCCTCACATTCCTCGGACTCAAAACCAACTGTTCGTGCTCTCCAATCGATGGAAGGATTGTGTTACCACAACCAGGGCATCCCCAGTATTACCTCATACTGAGGAGCCTCAATAATGTTCAACACAATCCTTTCTCAGTGACTACCCATCCCCCTGGGCATAACCAGTTCGATATTCTCAGTATGGGCTGTAACCGGGCCAGACCTCAACTGCGTGCCATCTACGGCCAACACTATTTCAGGTTTTTCGATTGGCACCTTCACCAACCCCAGCCTGTCAACCAACCCTTGATCTATAAATTTGCCCGTTGCACCAGAATCAATCATAGACACTACCGGATGACTCTCATGGTTATTGTTCAAGAACATAGACAACAGGATATGGGTCTCAGACTTCTTACATGTGGGCACCTCCAAAGACGGTATCTTCCACTCAAGCGATGGCTTCCTTTCCACAGACAAACCCTCCGTATCGGTGTACCTCACATCACTGACTGCTCTCTTAGTCACCGCTAACTGTTTTGCTGGAGGGAAATAATTAGTCTTTTTAGGTCTCATAGTGCAGTCCCGAACATAATGACCCTTTTTTCCGCAATACATGCAGAGACCCATAGCTCTTCTACTCTCCCGCTCAGTTTTCGTCAGTGGTGGACGAATCGCCCCTAACTCCATGGGCTCTGATCCCGCTTCCTTGATACTAGGCCGACTCACTGAAGGTGGTCCGGCTCCGTATCGATCACCTCTCCTACGTCATTTACGATGATCCAATCTCAAAGTGAGATTGATCAAATCGATGCAGGTCTTAGGTTGGGGGTCTATCTGTGCAAGCACATCTTTAAGATCCTTATTTAAGCCCTGATAATATAAGGCCATCCGTTTTGCCTCAGGCCAAGATGTCTCCACCACCAATCTATTGAAGGCCGTCATATAGGTGACGAGTTCCTTCTTCCCCTGACGCAACCCCAACAACTCCTTATCCGCACTCAAGGTAGCGGCCTGTCTATCAAAGACCCTCTCAAACTCCACACGGAACTCTACCCAATTAGATAAAAGAGCATCGTCAGATCTTACTAGCGGTACTGCCCAATTGGCAGCGTCCCCTGTTAGATAGGAAATAGCAAAGGCCACCCGGGAAATGCGAGTAGGGAAGGAGGCAGGCCTGCACGAAAAGTGTAAGGCTACCTGGGTCAAAAAGGTCTGTATTGTGGCCGGATCCCCGGAATACCTCTCTGGACTAGCCAACGGTATAGGTGGAAACACCGTAACCTGTATCGGCGAACCCCCCCGAGTAACATCAAAGGGGTTGCGCATCCGTCTATCTAAACGCTCTTTCAATGCTGCAGTCTCCGCTCTAGAAGCCTCAAGTTCATGTTGAACCACACCCAATGCATGCAACACATCGTCTAGAATGGCCATCCCTACAGAACCCCCTGACCAGGAGGATATTAATACGTGGGTACGTGATTCTGTCACGACAGCGTATCCTCAGGATCAGGGCGCTGCTATATAGGGGTCCACCTGCAGACTGCCCTATCCTCTGAAATCAGAATCAACAGAGAATAAGGAAATCAGGTGAGGGAAAAAAGACCAGGAAGGGACTGGAACGGGACAGGAGGCTGTAAAGAGAGAAAAACCAAGAAAACAAACATTCATTAGTACACCATACTACTAACCACTCTCAGTATTTCTCGCTAGAACACCACCTACCACGGGCACTAGCTATACTTTCTTCTCCCTCCCGGTAGGTAGTGTGGAAGCCTTCTTCCGTTTAAATGCACCACTCTGGAAAGCAATGAACAAGGTCAGCATTAAATAAACCTCTTCACACCCCAAACACTCCTCCAATGCGGTTTTACCCACACACACCTTCCAGCCTTCCTGGGTCAGCACCAAACTAATATTCCCTATAACCCTTCGTGAATCCAAGTATGAAAAGATAAAGTGCTCCAAAAAACGACTTGAATAGTCTTTAACAGTCTCTCACATGAAACTAGGCAAAACACAGTCTTGCATTCACTGTCCTACAATCCAGGTCTTCCGATAAAGTTCCAAGATCCAAAGAAAACGCTATAGCCCAGATTGCAGCAAAACAAGTTCCAAATGCTTTTCTGCGTTTTTTTCATTAACGCGCTTGCGCTCACAAGTTCCCACTATGTACACAACTCACGGATCCATGGGTTTCAACAGAAGTCCGATCCGTCACTCCTCTCGAGGACTCCTGAACACCAGCCGGTGTCAGAACCGCGTTCAGCAGCCGCTGAACGCACTAAAGGAGAGCCGCAACTCCCCGCTCATGTTCTCTCGGCCGAGGGAACAAAGACCTGTAGGTAAGGCAGCCACAGGATTCAGCCGCGGTTCCCCGCCTTTCACGCCGGGAACTTTTCACCCGGCGATACTAGGAATGTCAATTAACACAGCAACAAAGCTGAGGCACACGGCAGCCGCCGCACGCCCTTCTTCTCGACAGAGAGCTCCGCCCAAGACTGATTACAGCCTAAGCGAGAATCCACAGGTTCCGAACTCCGGGTAACAAACAAAATCACGTACACAGCGCCTCAGGAGGCAGGCTACTATATAGACTATGACTCCTCCCTCCTGCTAAGCCTTCTGGTAGTTGCAGTTCCTATTATAGGTGTACTCCATCAGAGGTGGCAGCCCCTCCGTAGTCCTGCTCATGACAGCTTCCCTTCACTAAAACACTGCAATGGTGGACTGTAACGTCATTGACAGCTTCCCATCACTAAAACACTGCAATGGTGGACTGTGACGTCCTTTGCAGCTTCCCATCACTAAAACACTGGAGTGGTTAACTGTAACGTCATAAACAGCTTCCCATCACTAAAACACTGCAATGGTGGACTGTGACGTCATTTACAGCTTCCCATCACTAAAACAATGCAGTGGTGGACTGTGACGTCATTTCCAGCTTCCCATCACTAAAACACGGCAGTGGTGGTCTGTGATGTCATTTCAAGCTTCCCATCACTAAAACACTGCAGTGGTAAACTCTGACGTCATTTCCAGCTTCCCATCGCTAAAACAATGCAGTGGTGGACTGTGACGTCATTTCCAGCTTCCCATCACTAAAACACTGCAGTGGTTGATTGTGACGTCATTTCAAGCTTCCCATCACTAAAACATTGCGGTGGTGGACTGTGACGTCATTTACAGTTTCCCATCACTAAAACACTGCGATGGTGGATCGTGACATTATTTCCAGCTTCCCATCACTAAAACACTGCAATGGTGGACTGTGACGTCATTTACAGCTTCCCATCACTAAAACAATGCAGTGGTGGACTGTGACGTCATTTCCAGCTTCCCATCACTAAAACACGGCAGTGGTGATCTGTGATGTCATTTCAACCTTCCCATCACTAAAACACTGCAGTGGTAAACTGACGTCATTTCCAGCTTCCCATCACTAAAACACTGCAGTGGTTGATTGTGACGTCATTTCAAGCTTCCCATCACTAAAACATTGCGGTGGTGGACTGTGACGTCATTTACAGTTTCCCATCACTAAAACACTGCGATGGTGGACCGTGACATTATTTCCAGCTTCCCATCACTAAAACACTGCAATGGTGGACTGTGATGTCATTACCAGCTTCCCATCACTAAAACACTGCAATGGTGGACTGTGACATCATTTCCAGCTTTCCGTCACTAAAACACAGCAGTGGTGGACTGTGACGTCATTTCCATCTTCCCATCCCTAAAACACTGCAGTGGTGAACTGTGACGTCATTTCCATCTTCCCATCACTAAAACATTGCAGTGGTGGACTGTGATGTCATTTCCAGCTTCTGATCACTAAAACACGGCAGTGGTGGACTGTGACGTAATTTCCAGCTTCCCATCACTAAAACACTGCAGTGGTGGATTGTGACGTCAGTTCCAGCTTCCCATCACTAAAACACGGCAGTGGTGGACTGTAACGTCATTTTCAGCTTCCCATCACTAAAACACTGCAATGGTGGACTGCGACGTAATTTCCATCTTCCCATCACTAGAACACTGCAGTGGTGGACTGTTACATCATCACCAGCTTTCCATCACTAAAACACTGCAGTGGTGGACTGTGACGTAATTTCCATCTTGCCATCACTAAAACACTGCAATGGATGACTGTGGCGTCCTTTACAGCTTCCCATCACTAAAACACTACAATGGTGGACTGTAATGTCATTTCCAGCTTCCGATTACTAAAACACTGCAGTGGTGGACCGTGAGGTTATTTCCATCTTCCCATCACTAAAACACTGCAGTCTTGGACTGTGACGTCATTTACAGCTTCCCATCACTAAAGCACTGCAAAGGTGGACCTTGATGTCATTTACAGCTTCCCATAATTAAAATACTGCAGTGGTGGACTGTGACGTCATTTACAGCTTCCCATCACTAAAACACTGCAGTGGCGGACTGTGACGTCATTAACAGCTTCCCATCACTAAAACACTGCAGTAGTGGACTGTGACGTCATTTACAGCTTCCCATCACTAAAACACTGCAGTGGTGGACTGTGACGTAATTATCAGCTTTCCATCACTAAAACACTGCAATGGTAGACTGTGATGTAATTTCCCGCTTTCCATCACTAAAACACTGCAATGGTGGACTGCGATGTAATTTCCAGCTTCCCATCACTAAAACACTGCAATGGTGGACTGTAACGTCATTGACAGCTTCCCATCACTAAAACACTGCAATGGTGGACTGTGAAGTCACTTACAGCTTCCCTTCACTAAAACACTGCAATGGTGGACTGTAACGTCATTGACAGCTTCCCATCACTAAAACACTGCAATGGTGGACTGTGACGTCCTTTACAGCTTCCCATCACTATAACACTGGAGTGGTTAACTGTAACGTCATAAACAGCTTCCCATCACTAAAACACTGCAATGGTGGACTGTGACGTCATTTCCAGCTTCCCATCACTAAAACATGGCAGTGGTGGTCTGTGATGTCATTTCAAGCTTCCCATCACTAAAACACGGCAGTGGTAAACTGTGACGTCATTTCTAGCTTCCCATCACTAAAACACTGCAGTGGTTGATTGTGACGTCATTTCAAGCTTCCCATCACAAAAACATTGCAGTGGTGGACTGTGACGTCATTTACAGTTTCCCATCACTAAAACACTGCGATGGTGGACCGTGACATTATTTCCAGCTTCTCATTACTAAAACACTGCAATGGTGGACCGTGACATCATTTCCAGCTTCCCATCACTAAAATACTGCAATGGTGAAACGTGACGTAATTTTCAGCTTCCCATCACTAAAACACTGCAATGGTGGACTGTGATGTCATTACCAGCTTCCCATCACTAAAACACTGCAATGGTGGACTGTGACATCATTTCCAGCTTTCCGTCACTAAAACACGGCAGTGGTGGACTTTGACCTCATTTCCATCTTCCCATCCCTAAAACACTGCAGTGGTGAACTGTGACGTCATTTCCATCTTCCCATCACTAAAACATTGCAGTGGTGGACTGTGATGTCATTTCCAGCGTCTGATCACTAAAACACGGCAGTGGTGGACTGTGACGTAATTTCCAGCTTCCCATCACTAAAACACTGCAGTGGTGGATTGTGACGTCAGTTCCAGCTTCCCATCACTAAAACACGGCAGTGGTGGACTGTGACGTAATTTCCAGCTTCCCATCACTAAAACACTGCAGTGGTGGATTGTGACGTCAGTTCCAGCTTCCCATCACTAAAACACGGCAGTGGTGGACTGTAACCTCATTTTCAGCTTCCCATCACTAAAACACTACAATGGTGGACTGTGACGTAATTTCCATCTTCCCATCACTAAAACACTGCAGTGGTGGACTGTGACGTCATTTCCAGCTTGCCATCACTAAAACACTGCAGTGGTGAACCGTGACGTCATTTCCAGCTTCCCATCACTAAAACACTGCAGTGGGGGATTGTGACGTCATTTCCAGTTTCCCATCACTAAAACATTGCAGTGGTGGACTGTGACGTCATTTACAGCTTCCCATCACTAAAGCACTGCAGTGGTGGACTGTGACGCCATTTACAGCTTCCCATCACTAAAACACTGCAGTGGTGGACTGTGAGAGAGTTTCCAGCTTTCCATCATTAAAACACCGCAGTGGTGGGCTGTGACGTCATTTCCATCTTCCCATCACTAAAACACAGCAGTGGTGGACTGTGACGTCATTTCCAGCTTCCCATCACTAAAACACCGCAGTAGTGGACTGTGACGTCATTTCCATCTTCCCATCACTAAAACACAGCAGTGGTGGACTGTGACGTCATTTCCAGCTTCCCATCACTAAAACATCGCAGTGGTGGACTCTGACATCCTTTCCAGCTTCTGATCACTAAAACAAGGCAGTGGTTGACTGTGACGTAATTTCCAGCTTCTGATCACTAAAACACGGCAGTGGTGGACTGTTACGTCATTTACAGCTTCCCATCACTAAAACACTGCAGTGGTGGACTGTGACGTCATTTCCATCTTCCCATCACTAAAACACTGCAGTTGTGGACTGTGATGTAATTTCCAGCTTCCCATCACTAAAGCACTGCAGTTGTGGACTGTGACGTCATTTCCGGCTTGCCATCACTAAAACACTGCAGTGGTGGACCGTGACGTCATTTCCAGCTTCCCATCACTAAAACACGGCAGTGGTGGACTGTGATGTCATTTCAAGCTTCCCATCACTAAAACACTGCAGTTGTGGACCGTGACGTCATTTCCAGCTTCCCATCACTAAAACACTGCAGTGGTGGACTGTGACGTCATTTCCAGCTTCCCATCACTAAAACACGGCAGTGGTGGTCTGTGAGGTCATTTAAAGCTTCCCATCACTAAAACACGGCAGTGGTGGACTGTGATGTCATTTCCAGCTTCCCATCACTAAAACACGGCAGTGGTGGACTGTGACGTCATTTACAGCTTCCCATCACTAAAGCACTGCAGTGGTGGACCATGACGTCATTTCCAGCTCCCCATCACTAAAACACGGCAGAGGTGGACTGTGACGTAATTTCCAGCTCCCCATCACTAAAACACGGCAGTGGTGGACCATGACGTCATTTCCAGCTCCCCACCACTAAAACACGGCAGAGGTGGACTGTTACGTCATTTACAGCTTCCCATCACTAAAGCACTGCAGTGGTGGACCATGACGTCATTTCCAGCTTGCCATCACTAAAACACGGCAGTGGTGGACCGTGACGTCATTTCCAGCTTGCCATCACTAAAACACGGCAGAGGTGGACTGTGACATCATTTCCAGCTTCCCATCACTAAAACACGGGAGTGGTGGACTGTGATGTCATTTCCAGCTTCCCATCACTAAAACACGGCAGTGGTGGACCATGACGTCATTTCCAGCTCCCCATTACTAAAACACGGCAGTGGTGGACCATGAGGTCATTTCCAGCTTCCCATCACTAAAACACGGCAGAGGTGGACTGTTACGTCATTTACAGCTTCCCATCACTAAAACACTGCAGTGGTGGACTGTGACATCATTTACAGCTTCCCATCACTAAAGCACTGCAGTGGTGGACCATGACGTCATTTACAGCTTGCCATCACTAAAACACTGCAGTGGTGGACCGTGACGTCATTTCCAGCTTCCCATCACTAAAACACGGCAGTGGTGGACCATGACGTCATTTCCAGCTCCCCATCACTAAAACACGGCAGTGGTGGACCATGACGTGATTTCCAGCTCCCCATCACTAAAACACGGCAGAGGTGGACTGTTACGTCATTTACAGCTTCCCATCACTAAAACACGGCAGTGGTTGACCATGACGTCATTTCCAGCTCCCCATCACTAAAACACGGCAGAGGTGGACTGTTACGTCATTTCCAGTTTCCCATCACTAAAACATTGCAGTGGTGGACTGTGACATCATTTACAGCTTCCCATCACTAAAGCACTGCAGTGGTGGACCATGACATCATTTACAGCTTGCCATCACTAAAACACTGCAGTGGTGGACTGTGACGTCATTTCCAGCTTCCCATCACTAAAACACTGCAGTGGTGGACTGTGACGTCATTTCCAGCTTCCCATCACTAAAACACGGCAGTGGTGGTCTGTGAGGTCATTTAAAGCTTCCCATCACTAAAACACGGCAGTGGTGGACTGTGATGTCATTTCCAGCTTCCCATCACTAAAACACGGCAGTGGTGGACTGTGACGTCATTTACAGCTTCCCATCACTAAAGCACTGCAGTGGTGGACCATGACGTAATTTCCAGCTCCCCATCACTAAAACACGGCAGAGGTGGACTGTGACGTAATTTCCAGCTCCCCATCACTAAAACACGGCAGTGGTGGACCATGACGTCATTTCCAGCTCCCCATCACTAAAACACGGCAGAGGTGGACTGTTACGTCATTTACAGCTTCCCATCACTAAAGCACTGCAGTGGTGGACCATGACGTCATTTCCAGCTTGCCATCACTAAAACACGGCAGTGGTGGGCCGTGACGTCATTTCCAGCTTGCCATCACTAAAACACGGCAGAGGTGGACTGTGACATCATTTCCAGCTTGCGAGGGGGGAACCTTGTAGGCACAAGGTGGTGGACCTGAGCACACCTATATGCTATAATGAGCACAGAGTGATCCAAAGTAGAAATGCAAAAAAGTTTTATTCACTTTTTCATTTATGTAGATATCTTCATATTAAGGTTCAAAATGTTCAGCAAGTAGTAAGAACTGAAGATCATGTTTTCAAATCATATGACTTTTCCAAAGTAGATCAAGTTCAATTTGGTGACATCAAATACATATGTCCTCACCCCGATGCATTTCGAGCCGAGGGGCTCTTCGTCAGGGGGTACATACTGTAAATAAGTAAAAAAAGAGGTATAAGTCAGGAGCCGGAGGTGAGTGTCTACTAACAAGTATGAAGAAAGGGAAAAGAAAAGAAATCTTAGCGGATACCGTGTTGTGCTTGCACGTTAAATAAAAAATAAAAGAAGGTGAGTGAGCGTGGGCGCATGCTATAAACAGAAGGTGCTATGAAAATACGAAGAAGTGAATTGAGATAAAAAGTCGTCGGATGTTTTACGGTGACCGTTGGTGCACAGAAATTAAAGAGTACACATTACCCACAGATCAAAAGATTTATAAGTGTGGAAAGGATAGCCGGTGTGTTCTATGAGGTTCCCGTTATCCGTTGGTGCACCGCAGTAACATGGTGATGTGACCAAACATCTGAACACCCATTTAAACTACGCCTATACCTTCATGGATTTAACTCTGAGTCCGTGTGCACTTACCGAGGAAAGATGTGTGAAGAAGTACAAACGCCGGTGTGACCAGGTGAAACGACGGCGGAAAACGCCAGAACCCGCGGGTGTAGAAGGTCTCGGCAGACGCGATGAAGTTTAAGATAGTGAGGGCAATGGAAAACGGACTGCGTAGTGTAGCCGCATAGGTGAACACCGAAAAAGGACTGAGGTGAACAAGCCTTCCGGGAAAGTTAATAGACATAGTTAAAAGCGGTGAAAGAGTGCCCAGAGGTGGAACATGTAGCCAAAGTGGATAAAAAGACGAAATGAAAAGAGTCTAAACGGAACAGAAAATCTAAGCAAAGTGGCATAGGAGTTAAAAAATAAATGGAAGAATGAAGTCACAGGAATAATATGGGAACAAAACTGGGAAAAGAATATGAAATGGAAATTAAGATTGCGTGCAAGAAAAGAAGGAAAAAATGAACCAAAGCTAGTGCATGGAAAGGAATAGGATCAATACACACATTTTTTAAAAGCCTGAAAGGGTAAAGGCATGCACAAAAGTTTGATCAGCCAGCAAACAGCACATAATCAATATAAATTGGTCGTATCAAAGGAAGCTACTATACTCCAAACGTTCGTTGAGGCCTTGTGGCGCAATCGTTCTCAATTTGAAAATCCAGAATAGTTCCCTTTGTAGTAAATGTTTTTTGGGGTCAGTGCCCTCTGGTTTGGGTACAATTTCCAGAACTAGGAAACGGATTTGACTATGAGATTTCACTGCGTCACTTTTGGGACGCCGTTGCGTCAAAAATCTTGCGCCTGCCTCACAGCAGGCGTAAGACTGACGCAGGCCCTTTCACATAGGGCTTGCCCCCATGTGAACGGACGCATTGCTTGAGTTGCGTCACTTTGTGACACACTCCAGCAGTGCGTCACTTTTGCGCTTACAGATACGTCAGAAATACTGACGTATCTGTAACTCCTTGCGACATGATGCGTCATACATTAAATATGACGCATCAGGGATGTAGCAAGGAGTGCGCACTGAGAAGTGACGCATCGCTGCTGTCACGCAGCGGTGCGTCATTTCTCATAAATGAGGCCCATGGTACTTAATTTTCCAACTGAAGGACCGAGCCAGCTTTTCTCGGTTTTGAATTTTCAACCCTCACATCACTGCATTTATAAACGTGAACGTTCAAGTCACGGGTGTTTTGAGAAAGGACATGGGTAAAGGAGAGAGGTCTGTCTGGCATTTTACCCATTCCAGCTCGAATAATGTTTGCCACATTTGCTAGTGGACCGGAAAGGGAGTTCTCTTGGGAGATGAGTTGAATATTTTCCTGGAATGCAGATACGGTGGCATGTGCCATTTCCATCATCTCACCGGAGGTTCAGAATTCACAGTTTTTCTGGAATTCAGTGAACCCACCATTTACGGGCATGACTACCACAATCTGCCTTTACAACGCAGTCCCTACCCCCACTGCGATGTTACCACACGTTCCTCTACCACGCAAGTTGTTACGACGACTTGCTTTAGGTGGCGCATTGTTGGACTGCTGTTGGATTTTAATTCCACACCGTCCCTACTGTTGCGTAGACTGGAGTTGGAATAGTAAATAATACTATTCCAAAGTCCAGCACCCCCTATGGTAAGTCATTGTAACAACTTGCGAGGTAAAGAAACGTATAGTAACGTTGCAGTTGGAGTGCAGTTTGTGTTGTAAAGGCAAGAGTGGTAAATGCAAGCGGGTTCCGTCATACAAACTTCCTCTGCCTCTTTGTGGCCAATCAAAAATGTAACACCCAGCGGCAAATTAGAAATGTAAACACTCAGGGACTTACTACTATTGAGTGAAAGGCGTCCAATGGGAAAGCGTGAGACAATTGGTCTTTCAGACATTCAAATTAGCCGTCATTTAACATATTAGGATTGTTGACCGTGTAATTTGCTGCCAGACTGCCAATCGATGCCTGGGACTCAGTGATGCTTCCTGGCTGCTTTGAGGTTGTGAAAGAATATTTTATCCACAAGGAAAGAGGAAGACAGTGAGAATCTATGATCCCTGGTGTGGTCGGTGTCCTGCAGCAGGCTCCACCTGTAATTTATGGCACCCATTACTTGCTTATCATTTATTCACTATCCTTTTCCCTGAGTAGGCAACCTAATGCCGTAAAAAAACGCAAGAGCAGCAGGACCGTTTCCAAGTACACGAAACAGCATTTTTCATATTTCTGATAAATGGAAGCTGCAATTTTTGTTCTTTCAGTAGCTTATTCCAGAGGATGCTTGCCTGCGGGAACTGTACTCGCGCCAGGTCTGGCCTCCATCTTACAAGCTCTTAGCATCATCCAAGACTGGTGATGGATTCTTGGTACTTTGTTGTGATAAAATACAGTGGTTTATGAAAAGCTTACGGACCATGAAAAGAACAATAGTATGCCCTGGTACCCCGGGCATACCTCATAGAGCATGTGTGGTGCAAGGTACCCATGCCTGGGTGGTGGCCCCCATGCAACAGACTGTTGCAGGACCTGAAGATTGCAGATGGCATCTTGAGTGAGATCCTCCACTGGCAAAGGGTTGCTATCATCACATTTGGCACCAATGATGCCTCTAGAATGCCCATCAGGTGGTAGGCAGGCTCCTCTCAACAGGTTGAGGGAACTTTGCACGACACTTTTGCATTTACCTCTCTATACACTGCCATCCAGGAGTCAAAGCAGGCTCCTGAGGATTCCACTTCAACTTTAGGGGCAACCGCTGTGCTTTTAACTCATGACATCTTCCCAATCTTGGATCCTTTTGAAATGTCTTGCCCGCTAGTCCCAAACCTTTCTCAGGTTTCTCGTTATACTGAAACTCTTCTTTCTTGTCATCAGCACGGTTGTGGCATGCCACATACAGTGAATGCAGTAGTTTTAGAATGACTTGATGTATACATTAAAGAAGACTCCAGGCATTCCCTAAAGACCTTTCCTGTGGGGACAAATATTTGCCCACTTATGCCTATCATGCTGATCACTCGCCAATGACTGTAACATTTTCTGGCCAGTTCAGCACCCTGGCCACTCACTCATGTCTGTGTACATTGAATGAGTAGCCCATGTTATCCAAAGTGGCAAAGAGGTCTATCAGAATCAGGAGAACAGGGTCACTCTCGACTGCCAGAGGTATCGAAAGTGGCCGAGAAGTCTAGCAGAATCAGATAACAGGGTCACCTTCGACTGCCAGAGGTATCGAAAGTGGCTGAGAAGTCTAATCAGAGAACAGGGTCACCTTCGACTGCCAGAGGCATCGAAAGTGGCCAAGAGGTTTCGCAGAACCAGGAGATCAGGGTCACCCTCGACTGCCAAAGGCTGAGCGGCCTAGCAGAATCAGGAGAGCAGGGTCACCTTCGACTGTCAAAGACTGTGAGTCTACCAAAATCAGGAGATAAGGGTCTCTCTTGACTGCCAGAGGTATCAAAAGTGGCTGAGAAGTCTAGCAGAATCAGGAGAACAGGGTCAGTCTCGACTGCCAGAGGTATCGAAAGTGGCCGAGAAGTCTAGCAGAATCAGATAACAGGGTCACCTTCGACTGCCAGAGGTATCGAAAGTGGCCGAGAAGTCTAATCAGAGAACAGGGTCACCTTCGACTGCCAGAGGCATCGAAAGTGGCCAAGAGGTTTCGCAGAACCAGGAGATCAGGGTCACCCTCGACTGCCAAAGGCTGAGCGGCCTAGCAGAATCAGGAGAGCAGGGTCACCTTCGACTGTCAAAGACTGTGAGTCTACCAAAATCAGGAGATAAGGGTCTCTCTTGACTGCCAGAGGTATCAAAAGTGGCTGAGAAGTCTAGCAGAATCAGGAGAACAGAGTCAGTCTCGACTGCCAGAGGTATCGAAAGTGGCCGAGAAGTCTAGCAGAATCAGAGAACAGGGTCACCTTCGACTGCCAGAGGCATCGAAAGTGGCCAAGAAGTCTAATCAGAGAACAGGGTCACCTTCGACTGCCAGAGGCATCGAAAGTGGCCAAGAGGTTTCGCAGAACCAGGAGATCAGGGTCACCCTCGACTGCCAAAGGCTGAGCGGCCTAGCAGAATCAGGAGAGCAGGGTCACCCTCGTCTGCCAGAGGTATCAAAAGTGGCCGAGCGGTCTAGCAGAATCTGAGAGCAGGGTCACCCTCGACTGCCAGAGGTATTGAAAGTGGCCGAGAAGTCTAGCAGAATCAGAGAACAGGGTCACCTTCGACTGCCAGAGGCATCGAAAGTGGCCAAGAGGTTTCGCAGAACCAGGAGATCAGGGTCACCCTTGACTGCCAAAGGCTGAGCGGCCTAGCAGAATCAGGAGAGCAGGGTCACCTTCGACTGTCAAAGGCTGAGAAGTTTAACAAAACCAGGAGATAAGGGTCTCTCTCGACTGCCAGAGGTATCAAAAGTGGCCGAGAGGTCTAGCAGAACCAGGAGATCGGGGTCACCCTCGACTGCCAGAGGTATTGAAAGTGGCCGAGATGTCTAGCAGAATCAGGAGAACAGGGTCACTCTCGACTGCCAGAGGTATCGAAAGTGGCCGAGGAGTCTAGCAGAATCAGAGAACAGGGTCACCCTCGACTACCAGAGGTATCAAAAGTGGCCGAGAGGTCGAGCAGAATGAGGAGAGCCTGGTCACCCTCGTGTGCCAGAAGTATCAAAAGTGGTCGAGCGGTCTAGCAGAATCAGAGAACAGGGTCACCTTCGACTACCAGAGGTATCAAAAGTGGCCGAGAGGTCTAGCAGAATCAGGAGAGCATGGTCACCCTCGTCTGCCAGAGGTATCGAAAGTGGCCGAGCGGTCTAGCAGAATCTGAGAGCAGGGTCACCCTCGACTGCCAGAGGTATTGAAAGTGGCCGAGAAGTCTAGCAGTATTAGGAGAACAGGGTCACACTCGACTGCCAGAGGTATCGAAAGTGGCCGAGAAGTCTAGCAGAATCAGAGAACAGGGTCACCTTTGACTGACAGAGGCATCGAAAGTGGTCAAGAGGTTTCACAGAACCAGGAGATCAGGGTCACCCTCGACTGCCAAAGGCTGAGCGGCCTAGCAGAATCAGGAGAGCAGGGTCACCTTCGACTGTCAAAGGCTGAGAAGTTTAACAAAACCAGGAGATAAGGGTCTCTCTCGACTACCAGAGGTATCAAAAGTGGCCGAGAGGTCTAGCAGAACCAGGAGACCGGGGTCACCCTTGTCTATCAGAGGTATCAAAAGTGGCCGAGAGGTCTAGCAGAACCAGGAGAGAAGGGTCCCCCTCGTCTGCCAGAGGCCGAGAGGTCTAGCAGAACCAGGAGATCGGGGTCACCCTTGTCTATCAGAGGTATCAAAAGTGGCCGAGAGGTCTCGCAGAACGAGGAGATCAGGGTCACCCTTGACTGCCAAAGGCCGAGAAGTCTAGCAGAATCAGGAGAGCATGGTCACCCTTGTCTGCCAGAGGTGTCAAAAGGGGCTGAGAGGTCTAGCATAATCATAAGAGCAGGGTCACCCTTGTCTGCCAGAGGCCGAGAGGTCACGCAGAACCAGGAGATCAGGGTCACCCTCGACTGCCAGAGGCCGAGAGGTCTAGTACAATCAGGTTAAGATGTTAAAAGTGGATGCTTGTACATCAAGTAAGTTTGCAAAAACAACAGGTGATGGACCGAATGAGGATCAATGTCACACATTCAACCCAGTCAAAAGATCTGGGTCCTAATCCATCGTTTTTTTGCACTCCACACCACCCTGGGTTAGACAATGGCGATATGCAAATCAGCTCTGACCCTGTGCCCCATGGGAACAGTCCAGTCCAAACTACAAAAGCCATGTCCTTCCCAGAACGGAATCAAGCATCCGAGGACCGGACCGGTTTCGAGGTAACACCTCTCATCAGCCCGGCTAGCTTGACTCCAGTGGTGTGGAGTGCCTGGGACCCACGTCTGGGCATCCCCAGTACACTTATAGCGAGTTTGCAAAAACAACAGGTGATGGACCGAATGAGGATCAATGTCACACATTCAACCCAGTCAAAAGATCTGGGTCCTAATCCATCGTTTTTTTGCACTCCACACCACCCTGGGTTAGACAATGGCGATATGCAAATCAGCTCTGACCCTGTGCCCCATGGGAACAGTCCAGTCCGAACTACAAAAGCCATGTCCTTCCCAGAACGGAATCAAGCATCCGAGGACCGGACCGGTTTCGAGGTAACACCTCTCATCAGCCCGGCTAGCTTGACTCCAGTGGTGTGGAGTGCCTGGGACCCACGTCTGGGCATCCCCAGTACACTTATAGCGAGTTTGCAAAAACAACAGGTGATGGACCGAATGAGGATCAATGTCACACATTCAACCCAGTCAAAAGATCTGGGTCCTAATCCATCGTTTTTTTGCACTCCACACCACCCTGGGTTAGACAATGGCGATATGCAAATCAGCTCTGACCCTGTGCCCCATGGGAACAGTCCAGTCCGAACTACAAAAGCCATGTCCTTCCCAGAACGGAATCAAGCATCCGAGGACCGGACCGGTTTCGAGGTAACACCTCTCATCAGCCCGGCTAGCTTGACTCCAGTGGTGTGGAGTGCCTGGGACCCACGTCTGGGCATCCCCAGTACACTTATAGCGAGTTTGCAAAAACAACAGGTGATGGACCGAATGAGGATCAATGTCACACATTCAACCCAGTCAAAAGATCTGGGTCCTAATCCATCGTTTTTTTGCACTCCACACCACCCTGGGTTAGACAATGGCGATATGCAAATCAGCTCTGACCCTGTGCCCCATGGGAACAGTCCAGTCCGAACTACAAAAGCCATGTCCTTCCCAGAACGGAATCAAGCATCCGAGGACCGGACCGGTTTCGAGGTAACACCTCTCATCAGCCCGGCTAGCTTGACTCCAGTGGTGTGGAGTGCCTGGGACCCACGTCTGGGCATCCCCAGTACACTTATAGCGAGTTTGCAAAAACAACAGGTGATGGACCGAATGAGGATCAATGTCACACATTCAACCCAGTCAAAAGATCTGGGTCCTAATCCATCGTTTTTTTGCACTCCACACCACCCTGGGTTAGACAATGGCGATATGCAAATCAGCTCTGACCCTGTGCCCCATGGGAACAGTCCAGTCCGAACTACAAAAGCCATGTCCTTCCCAGAACGGAATCAAGCATCCGAGGACCGGACCGGTTTCGAGGTAACACCTCTCATCAGCCCGGCTAGCTTGACTCCAGTGGTGTGGAGTGCCTGGGACCCACGTCTGGGCATCCCCAGTACACTTATAGCGAGTTTGCAAAAACAACAGGTGATGGACCGAATGAGGATCAATGTCACACATTCAACCCAGTCAAAAGATCTGGGTCCTAATCCATCGTTTTTTTGCACTCCACACCACCCTGGGTTAGACAATGGCGATATGCAAATCAGCTCTGACCCTGTGCCCCATGGGAACAGTCCAGTCCGAACTACAAAAGCCATGTCCTTCCCAGAACGGAATCAAGCATCCGAGGACCGGACTGGTTTCGAGGTAACACCTCTCATCAGCCCGGCTAGCTTGACTCCAGTGGTGTGGAGTGCCTGGGACCCACGTCTGGGCATCCCCAGTACACTTATAGCGAGTTTGCAAAAACAACAGGTGATGGACCGAATGAGGATCAATGTCACACATTCAACCCAGTCAAAAGATCTGGGTCCTAATCCATCGTTTTTTTGCACTCCACACCACCCTGGGTTAGACAATGGCGATATGCAAATCAGCTCTGACCCTGTGCCCCATGGGAACAGTCCAGTCCGAACTACAAAAGCCATGTCCTTCCCAGAACGGAATCAAGCATCCGAGGACCGGACCGGTTTCGAGGTAACACCTCTCATCAGCCCGGCTAGCTTGACTCCAGTGGTGTGGAGTGCCTGGGACCCACGTCTGGGCATCCCCAGTACACTTATAGCGAGTTTGCAAAAACAACAGGTGATGGACCGAATGAGGATCAATGTCACACATTCAACCCAGTCAAAAGATCTGGGTCCTAATCCATCGTTTTTTTGCACTCCACACCACCCTGGGTTAGACAATGGCGATATGCAAATCAGCTCTGACCCTGTGCCCCATGGGAACAGTCCAGTCCGAACTACAAAAGCCATGTCCTTCCCAGAACGGAATCAAGCATCCGAGGACCGGACCGGTTTCGAGGTAACACCTCTCATCAGCCCGGCTAGCTTGACTCCAGTGGTGTGGAGTGCCTGGGACCCACGTCTGGGCATCCCCAGTACACTTATAGCGAGTTTGCAAAAACAACAGGTGATGGACCGAATGAGGATCAATGTCACACATTCAACCCAGTCAAAAGATCTGGGTCCTAATCCATCGTTTTTTTGCACTCCACACCACCCTGGGTTAGACAATGGCGATATGCAAATCAGCTCTGACCCTGTGCCCCATGGGAACAGTCCAGTCCGAACTACAAAAGCCATGTCCTTCCCAGAACGGAATCAAGCATCCGAGGACCGGACCGGTTTCGAGGTAACACCTCTCATCAGCCCGGCTAGCTTGACTCCAGTGGTGTGGAGTGCCTGGGACCCACGTCTGGGCATCCCCAGTACACTTATAGCGAGTTTGCAAAAACAACAGGTGATGGACCGAATGAGGATCAATGTCACACATTCAACCCAGTCAAAAGATCTGGGTCCTAATCCATCGTTTGTTTGCACTCCACACCACCCTGGGTTAGACAATGGCGATATGCAAATCAGCTCTGACCCTGTGCCCCATGGGAACAGTCCAGTCCGAACTACAAAAGCCATGTCCTTCCCAGAACGGAATCAAGCATCCGAGGACCGGACCGGTTTCGAGGTAACACCTCTCATCAGCCCGGCTAGCTTGACTCCAGTGGTGTGGAGTGCCTGGGACTCACGTCTGGGCATCCCCAGTACACTTATAGCGAGTTTGCAAAAACAACAGGTGATGGACCGAATGAGGATCAATGTCACACATTCAACCCAGTCAAAAGATCTGGGTCCTAATCCATCGTTTTTTTGCACTCCACACCACCCTGGGTTAGACAATGGCGATATGCAAATCAGCTCTGACCCTGTGCCCCATGGGAACAGTCCAGTCCGAACTACAAAAGCCATGTCCTTCCCAGAACGGAATCAAGCATCCGAGGACCGGACCGGTTTCGAGGTAACACCTCTCATCAGCCCGGCTAGCTTGACTCCAGTGGTGTGGAGTGCCTGGGACCCACGTCTGGGCATCCCCAGTACACTTATAGCGAGTTTGCAAAAACAACAGGTGATGGACCGAATGAGGATCAATGTCACACATTCAACCCAGTCAAAAGATCTGGGTCCTAATCCATCGTTTTTTTGCACTCCACACCACCCTGGGTTAGACAATGGCGATATGCAAATCAGCTCTGACCCTGTGCCCCATGGGAACAGTCCAGTCCGAACTACAAAAGCCATGTCCTTCCCAGAACGGAATCAAGCATCCGAGGACCGGACCGGTTTCGAGGTAACACCTCTCATCAGCCCGGCTAGCTTGACTCCAGTGGTGTGGAGTGCCTGGGACCCACGTCTGGGCATCCCCAGTACACTTATAGCGAGTTTGCAAAAACAACAGGTGATGGACCGAATGAGGATCAATGTCACACATTCAACCCAGTCAAAAGATCTGGGTCCTAATCCATCGTTTTTTTGCACTCCACACCACCCTGGGTTAGACAATGGCGATATGCAAATCAGCTCTGACCCTGTGCCCCATGGGAACAGTCCAGTCCGAACTACAAAAGCCATGTCCTTCCCAGAACGGAATCAAGCATCCGAGGACCACACCGGTTTCGAGGTAACACCTCTCATCAGCCCGGCTAGCTTGACTCCAGTGGTGTGGAGTGCCTGGGACCCACGTCTGGGCATCCCCAGTACACTTATAGCGAGTTTGCAAAAACAACAGGTGATGGACCGAATGAGGATCAATGTCACACATTCAACCCAGTCAAAAGATCTGGGTCCTAATCCATCGTTTTTTTGCACTCCACACCACCCTGGGTTAGACAATGGCGATATGCAAATCAGCTCTGACCCTGTGCCCCATGGGAACAGTCCAGTCCGAACTACAAAAGCCATGTCCTTCCCAGAACGGAATCAAGCATCCGAGGACCGGACCGGTTTCGAGGTAACACCTCTCATCAGCCCGGCTAGCTTGACTCCAGTGGTGTGGAGTGCCTGGGACCCACGTCTGGGCATCCCCAGTACACTTATAGCGAGTTTGCAAAAACAACAGGTGATGGACCGAATGAGGATCAATGTCACACATTCAACCCAGTCAAAAGATCTGGGTCCTAATCCATCGTTTTTTTGCACTCCACACCACCCTGGGTTAGACAATGGCGATATGCAAATCAGCTCTGACCCTGTGCCCCGTGGGAACAGTCCAGTCCGAACTACAAAAGCCATGTCCTTCCCAGAACGGAATCAAGCATCCGAGGACCGGACCGGTTTCGAGGTAACACCTCTCATCAGCCCGGCTAGCTTGACTCCAGTGGTGTGGAGTGCCTGGGACCCACGTCTGGGCATCCCCAGTACACTTATAGCGAGTTTGCAAAAACAACAGGTGATGGACCGAATGAGGATCAATGTCACACATTCAACCCAGTCAAAAGATCTGGGTCCTAATCCATCGTTTTTTTGCACTCCACACCACCCTGGGTTAGACAATGGCGATATGCAAATCAGCTCTGACCCTGTGCCCCATGGGAACAGTCCAGTCCGAACTACAAAAGCCATGTCCTTCCCAGAACGGAATCAAGCATCCGAGGACCGGACCGGTTTCGAGGTAACACCTCTCATCAGCCCGGCTAGCTTGACTCCAGTGGTGTGGAGTGCCTGGGACCCACGTCTGGGCATCCCCAGTACACTTATAGCGAGTTTGCAAAAACAACAGGTGATGGACCGAATGAGGATCAATGTCACACATTCAACCCAGTCAAAAGATCTGGGTCCTAATCCATCGTTTTTTTGCACTCCACACCACCCTGGGTTAGACAATGGCGATATGCAAATCAGCTCTGACCCTGTGCCCCATGGGAACAGTCCAGTCCGAACTACAAAAGCCATGTCCTTCCCAGAACGGAATCAAGCATCCGAGGACCGGACTGGTTTCGAGGTAACACCTCTCATCAGCCCGGCTAGCTTGACTCCAGTGGTGTGGAGTGCCTGGGACCCACGTCTGGGCATCCCCAGTACACTTATAGCGAGTTTGCAAAAACAACAGGTGATGGACCGAATGAGGATCAATGTCACACATTCAACCCAGTCAAAAGATCTGGGTCCTAATCCATCGTTTTTTTGCACTCCACACCACCCTGGGTTAGACAATGGCGATATGCAAATCAGCTCTGACCCTGTGCCCCATGGGAACAGTCCAGTCCGAACTACAAAAGCCATGTCCTTCCCAGAACGGAATCAAGCATCCGAGGACCGGACCGGTTTCGAGGTAACACCTCTCATCAGCCCGGCTAGCTTGACTCCAGTGGTGTGGAGTGCCTGGGACCCACGTCTGGGCATCCCCAGTACACTTATAGCGAGTTTGCAAAAACAACAGGTGATGGACCGAATGAGGATCAATGTCACACATTCAACCCAGTCAAAAGATCTGGGTCCTAATCCATCGTTTTTTTGCACTCCACACCACCCTGGGTTAGACAATGGCGATATGCAAATCAGCTCTGACCCTGTGCCCCATGGGAACAGTCCAGTCCGAACTACAAAAGCCATGTCCTTCCCAGAACGGAATCAAGCATCCGAGGACCGGACCGGTTTCGAGGTAACACCTCTCATCAGCCCGGCTAGCTTGACTCCAGTGGTGTGGAGTGCCTGGGACCCACGTCTGGGCATCCCCAGTACACTTATAGCGAGTTTGCAAAAACAACAGGTGATGGACCGAATGAGGATCAATGTCACACATTCAACCCAGTCAAAAGATCTGGGTCCTAATCCATCGTTTTTTTGCACTCCACACCACCCTGGGTTAGACAATGGCGATATGCAAATCAGCTCTGACCCTGTGCCCCATGGGAACAGTCCAGTCCGAACTACAAAAGCCATGTCCTTCCCAGAACGGAATCAAGCATCCGAGGACCGGACCGGTTTCGAGGTAACACCTCTCATCAGCCCGGCTAGCTTGACTCCAGTGGTGTGGAGTGCCTGGGACCCACGTCTGGGCATCCCCAGTACACTTATAGCGAGTTTGCAAAAACAACAGGTGATGGACCGAATGAGGATCAATGTCACACATTCAACCCAGTCAAAAGATCTGGGTCCTAATCCATCGTTTTTTTGCACTCCACACCACCCTGGGTTAGACAATGGCGATATGCAAATCAGCTCTGACCCTGTGCCCCATGGGAACAGTCCAGTCCGAACTACAAAAGCCATGTCCTTCCCAGAACGGAATCAAGCATCCGAGGACCGGACCGGTTTCGAGGTAACACCTCTCATCAGCCCGGCTAGCTTGACTCCAGTGGTGTGGAGTGCCTGGGACCCACGTCTGGGCATCCCCAGTACACTTATAGCGAGTTTGCAAAAACAACAGGTGATGGACCGAATGAGGATCAATGTCACACATTCAACCCAGTCAAAAGATCTGGGTCCTAATCCATCGTTTTTTTGCACTCCACACCACCCTGGGTTAGACAATGGCGATATGCAAATCAGCTCTGACCCTGTGCCCCATGGGAACAGTCCAGTCCGAACTACAAAAGCCATGTCCTTCCCAGAACGGAATCAAGCATCCGAGGACCGGACCGGTTTCGAGGTAACACCTCTCATCAGCCCGGCTAGCTTGACTCCAGTGGTGTGGAGTGCCTGGGACCCACGTCTGGGCATCCCCAGTACACTTATAGCGAGTTTGCAAAAACAACAGGTGATGGACCGAATGAGGATCAATGTCACACATTCAACCCAGTCAAAAGATCTGGGTCCTAATCCATCGTTTTTTTGCACTCCACACCACCCTGGGTTAGACAATGGCGATATGCAAATCAGCTCTGACCCTGTGCCCCATGGGAACAGTCCAGTCCGAACTACAAAAGCCATGTCCTTCCCAGAACGGAATCAAGCATCCGAGGACCGGACCGGTTTCGAGGTAACACCTCTCATCAGCCCGGCTAGCTTGACTCCAGTGGTGTGGAGTGCCTGGGACCCACGTCTGGGCATCCCCAGTACACTTATAGCGAGTTTGCAAAAACAACAGGTGATGGACCGAATGAGGATCAATGTCACACATTCAACCCAGTCAAAAGATCTGGGTCCTAATCCATCGTTTTTTTGCACTCCACACCACCCTGGGTTAGACAATGGCGATATGCAAATCAGCTCTGACCCTGTGCCCCATGGGAACAGTCCAGTCCGAACTACAAAAGCCATGTCCTTCCCAGAACGGAATCAAGCATCCGAAGACCGGACCGGTTTCGAGGTGTGACATTGATCCACATTCGGTCCATCACCTGTTGTTTTTGCAAACTCGCTATAAGTGTACTGGGGATGCCCAGACGTGGGTCCCAGGCACTCCACACCACTGGAGTCAAGCTAGCCGGGCTGATGAGAGGTGTTACCTCGAAACCGGTCCAGTCCTCGGATGCTTGATTCCGTTCTGGGAAGGACATGGCCTTTGTAGTTCGGACTGGACTGTTCCCATGGGGCACAGGGTCAGAGCTGATTTGCATATCGCCATTGTCTAACCCAGGGTGGTGTGGAGTGCAAAAAAACGATGGATTAGAACCCAGATCTTTTGACTGGGTTGAATGTGTGACATTGATCCACATTCGGTCCATCACCTGTTGTTTTTGCAAACTCGCTATAAGTGTACTGGGGATGCCCAGACGTGGGTCCCAGGCACTCCACACCACTGGAGTCAAGCTAGCCGGGCTGATGAGAGGTGTTACCTCGAAACCGGTCCGGTCCTCGGATGCTTGATTCCGTTCTGGGAAGGACATGGCCTTTGTAGTTCGGACTGGACTGTTCCCATGGGGCACAGGGTCAGAGCTGATTTGCATATCGCCATTGTCTAACCCAGGGTGGTGTGGAGTGCAAAAAAACGATGGATTAGAACCCAGATCTTTTGACTGGGTTGAATGTGTGACATTGATCCACATTCGGTCCATCACCTGTTGTTTTTGCAAACTCGCTATAAGTGTACTGGGGATGCCCAGACGTGGGTCCCAGGCACTCCACACCACTGGAGTCAAGCTAGCCGGGCTGATGAGAGGTGTTACCTCGAAACCGGTCCGGTCCTCGGATGCTTGATTCCGTTCTGGGAAGGACATGGCCTTTGTAGTTCGGACTGGACTGTTCCCATGGGGCACAGGGTCAGAGCTGATTTGCATATCGCCATTGTCTAACCCAGGGTGGTGTGGAGTGCAAAAAAACGATGGATTAGAACCCAGATCTTTTGACTGGGTTGAATGTGTGACATTGATCCACATTCGGTCCATCACCTGTTGTTTTTGCAAACTCGCTATAAGTGTACTGGGGATGCCCAGACGTGGGTCCCAGGCACTGCACACCACTGGAGTCAAGCTAGCCGGGCCGATGAGAGGTGTTACCTCGAAACCGGTCCGGTCCTCGGATGCTTGATTCCGTTCTGGGAAGGACATGGCCTTTGTAGTTCGGACTGGACTGTTCCCATGGGGCACAGGGTCAGAGCTGATTTGCATATCGCCATTGTCTAACCCAGGGTGGTGTGGAGTGCAAAAAAACGATGGATTAGAACCCAGATCTTTTGACTGGGTTGAATGTGTGACATTGATCCACATTCGGTCCATCACCTGTTGTTTTTGCAAACTCGCTATAAGTGTACTGGGGATGCCCAGACGTGGGTCCCAGGCACTCCACACCACTGGAGTCAAGCTAGCCGGGCTGATGAGAGGTGTTACCTCGAAACCGGTCCGGTCCTCGGATGCTTGATTCCGTTCTGGGAAGGACATGGCCTTTGTAGTTCGGACTGGACTGTTCCCATGGGGCACAGGGTCAGAGCTGATTTGCATATCGCCATTGTCTAACCCAGGGTGGTGTGGAGTGCAAAAAAACGATGGATTAGAACCCAGATCTTTTGACTGGGTTGAATGTGTGACATTGATCCACAGTCGGTCCATCACCTGTTGTTTTTGCAAACTCGCTATAAGTGTACTGGGGATGCCCAGACGTGGGTCCCAGGCACTCCACACCACTGGAGTCAAGCTAGCCGGGCTGATGAGAGGTGTTACCTCGAAACCGGTCCGGTCCTCGGATGCTTGATTCCGTTCTGGGAAGGACATGGCCTTTGTAGTTCGGACTGGACTGTTCTCATGGGGCACAGGGTCAGAGCTGATTTGCATATCGCCATTGTCTAACCCAGGGTGGTGTGGAGTGCAAAAAAACGATGGATTAGAACCCAGATCTTTTGACTGGGTTGAATGTGTGACATTGATCCACATTCGGTCCATCACCTGTTGTTTTTGCAAACTCGCTATAAGTGTACTGGGGATGCCCAGACGTGGGTCCCAGGCACTCCACACCACTGGAGTCAAGCTAGCCGGGCTGATGAGAGGTGTTACCTCGAAACCGGTCCGGTCCTCGGATGCTTGATTCCGTTCTGGGAAGGACATGGCCTTTGTAGTTCGGACTGGACTGTTCCCATGGGGCACAGGGTCAGAGCTGATTTGCATATCGCCATTGTCTAACCCAGGGTGGTGTGGAGTGCAAAAAAACGATGGATTAGAACCCAGATCTTTTGACTGGGTTGAATGTGTGACATTGATCCACATTCGGTCCATCACCTGTTGTTTTTGCAAACTCGCTATAAGTGTACTGGGGATGCCCAGACGTGGGTCCCAGGCACTCCACACCACTGGAGTCAAGCTAGCCGGGCTGATGAGAGGTGTTACCTCGAAACCGGTCCGGTCCTCGGATGCTTGATTCCGTTCTGGGAAGGACATGGCCTTTGTAGTTCGGACTGGACTGTTCCCATGGGGCACAGGGTCAGAGCTGATTTGCATATCGCCATTGTCTAACCCAGGGTGGTGTGGAGTGCAAAAAAACGATGGATTAGAACCCAGATCTTTTGACTGGGTTGAATGTGTGACATTGATCCACATTCGGTCCATCACCTGTTGTTTTTGCAAACTCGCTATAAGTGTACTGGGGATGCCCAGACGTGGGTCCCAGGCACTCCACACCACTGGAGTCAAGCTAGCCGGGCTGATGAGAGGTGTTACCTCGAAACCGGTCCGGTCCTCGGATGCTTGATTCCGTTCTGGGAAGGACATGGCCTTTGTAGTTCGGACTGGACTGTTCCCATGGGGCACAGGGTCAGAGCTGATTTGCATATCGCCATTGTCTAACCCAGGGTGGTGTGGAGTGCAAAAAAACGATGGATTAGAACCCAGATCTTTTGACTGGGTTGAATGTGTGACATTGATCCACATTCGGTCCATCACCTGTTGTTTTTGCAAACTCGCTATAAGTGTACTGGGGATGCCCAGACGTGGGTCCCAGGCACTCCACACCACTGGAGTCAAGCTAGCCGGGCTGATGAGAGGTGTTACCTCGAAACCGGTCCGGTCCTCGGATGCTTGATTCCGTTCTGGGAAGGACATGGCCTTTGTAGTTCGGACTGGACTGTTCCCATGGGGCACAGGGTCAGAGCTGATTTGCATATCGCCATTGTCTAACCCAGGGTGGTGTGGAGTGCAAAAAAACGATGGATTAGAACCCAGATCTTTTGACTGGGTTGAATGTGTGACATTGATCCACATTCGGTCCATCACCTGTTGTTTTTGCAAACTCGCTATAAGTGTACTGGGGATGCCCAGACGTGGGTCCCAGGCACTCCACACCACTGGAGTCAAGCTAGCCGGGCTGATGAGAGGTGTTACCTCGAAACCGGTCCGGTCCTCGGATGCTTGATTCCGTTCTGGGAAGGACATGGCCTTTGTAGTTCGGACTGGACTGTTCCCATGGGGCACAGGGTCAGAGCTGATTTGCATATCGCCATTGTCTAACCCAGGGTGGTGTGGAGTGCAAAAAAACGATGGATTAGAACCCAGATCTTTTGACTGGGTTGAATGTGTGACATTGATCCACATTCGGTCCATCACCTGTTGTTTTTGCAAACTCGCTATAAGTGTACTGGGGATGCCCAGACGTGGGTCCCAGGCACTCCACACCACTGGAGTCAAGCTAGCCGGGCTGATGAGAGGTGTTACCTCGAAACCGGTCCGGTCCTCGGATGCTTGATTCCGTTCTGGGAAGGACATGGCCTTTGTAGTTCGGACTGGACTGTTCCCATGGGGCACAGGGTCAGAGCTGATTTGCATATCGCCATTGTCTAACCCAGGGTGGTGTGGAGTGCAAAAAAACGATGGATTAGAACCCAGATCTTTTGACTGGGTTGAATGTGTGACATTGATCCACATTCGGTCCATCACCTGTTGTGTTTGCATATTCCGCCCTAAGTGCGCTGGGGATGCCCAGACGTGGGTCCCAGGCACTCCACACCACTGGAGTCAAGCTAGCCGGGCTGATGAGAGGTGTTACCTCGAAACCGGTCCGGTCCTCGGATGCTTGATTCCGTTCTGGGAAGGACATGGCCTTTGTAGTTCGGACTGGACTGTTCCCATGGGGCACAGGGTCAGAGCTGATTTGCATATCGCCATTGTCTAACCCAGGGTGGTGTGGAGTGCAAAAAAACGATGGATTAGAACCCAGATCTTTTGACTGGGTTGAATGTGTGACATTGATCCACATTCGGTCCATCACCTGTTGTTTTTGTACATCAAGTAAGGCAGGTTTCGCCACTCCACTGAGATGGAAGCAAGATTTCCATTCTCCCAGGACGCTTTAAGTCCCTGAGTGATGCTGTAACTTTTATCTCTAATGTTGGTCTCGAACATCGGGGTTCCTTCTGACGATCCACATCTGAATTGTGCAGACAGAAAACTGTGGGTTCCGTCTAACCCTAGTTCTCTTGCCTCTGGCACTAAAGCAAGAAATCAAGGGCAGACGAGGAGGAGCCTGCTCTTCTGAAACAAGTTCCTGAGGGTTGATGCCTGCACTATACTGTGAATCTTTCAACCCTGGTGGAATCAAGGCGTGCTGGCACTGCAGGCACTGTGGATGAGATGTGCCCCACGGTGACTCAAGTCTTCTTCAGGTGGATACCGTCTTCATCTCAGAAAGGTTGATTATGGAGCCCACCGGACGAGTGAGGGTGTGACCCGGAGTCTACGGCACCTAATGAGGTGGCTTCCATCTGAGCTACAGCGTGAAAAGGTTCGACCTGAAACGAGCCCGCGCGCAGCGGGATCCCACAGCAACTAAGCAGCATTCCTTCCAGAAACTGGAACTTTATTCAAACATTCGTCAACATCATGCAATTGAAACGCTCTGCTCTGGCATTGCTGTCAGCGGTGTTATCAATGCGCTTGCAAACAGGCTGACGAAGCGCAACCAGCCCCACAAGACATCCTTCCATAGGTGATGGGTGGACGAGGCGCCATCATTGATCCCGCCAGAGCCACCATTGTCCCTGTTCAGATCTTGACCGCTCGCAGTATAAAGAGTTCTTTTGTCGCATTCAATTAAAGTTTGTGTGGCAAGCGTGGAGAAATTTGTGCTGAAATAATTGCTTCTCAAAGCCATTTTTGCCTGAAAGAATGTTTTGAATTAGCCTATTAGCGGATAAGTCGTTTCCAATTACCCTGGCTGGTTAGTTTTGCTTTCTAAAGATATGGCGCTCCCAGCTGGCGCGCGCAGTGAGGTCAATAGGTAGAGACGACGGTAATGACGCCATTCATCAAACCGTAAAATCACGCAATGGGACGCATAAGGAAGGCGATGTCCAGAGAGCAAAACCTGTTATCGCCAGCCAATTGCTCTACAAATACTTTATTAGCCGCAGTGAAACTTATTCTTCTGCTAATAGCAACATTTAATACCTTTTCTAACAAATTAAATCTTCTGCCCGCATTTTTGCTGCATCTGGATAAACACATTTGTGGAAGGCGCTCCTTCCAATCACCCTTAAGAAGAAATCATTACAAATTATCTGTGTGGAAAACGACAACATATCTCTTCGGGTTATTTTTTTGTGTGAACAGAGAGGAGGTGTGTGATGTGGGAATATGGCTGGACCAGGGTAGGAAAAAAGCTCTTCTGTTGCACTAAGCAAAATCTTCTGAAAAATGAGTACATTTTGGGACTGCCCTATAGCACCAGTTTGGACCACTTCTTGCTTTTTCAGAAACCTCCCTTGACATAAGGGATTGTTGTCTATGTATTGTACCACTTTGAAGTCTATCTACGGTACTGCTTTTCAGACTTTTTAAAACCACAACCCAATTTTTAGAATGACAAACGTTTGCAACGAACCTGGTTTTAATGAACCGAGACAGGTGATTTTGTTAATGGAACTAAAGCGTCGTGTGGTAGCGAACTGTCATTTTCAGACAGTTTATATTCCATTAAAATAGGCACTAAAGATGCACAAACATTCAGAGCCTTCTCAATCCAAATAACTGACAAAGATATCCGCCACTCAAATGACTTTCATTTTTAGGTCTCGCCTAGACGAAAGCAAAAGCGAAGCTTTTGCTGTCTATGCGAGACAACTTATGTTGCCGCTTTTCTGGGAATATTGTGGACATCAGACTGTGACGAGCCTGTCCTCCTGGAGATTGCAGCTCGTGAGCGCGCACGTCGCGTCGCCCTGCCTGCTATTCGCATTCACACAAAGGCTCCCGCACGCATGCGCACATACACACACTGCATACACACACACGCACCCCCCAGACTGTGACGAGCCTGTCCTCCTGGAGATTGCAGCTCGTGAGCGCGCACGTCGCGTCGCCCTGCCTGCTATTCGCATTCACACAAAGGCTCCCGCACGCATGCGCACATACACACACTGCATACACACACACGCACCCCCCTTTAACAGACACACGCACGCACAGACACACTACAACAGACACACGCGCACACCCCACCCCCACTCACCTCTCCTCCTCCGCAACACACTCACCTGTTCTGGCGGTGCTCGGCGTGCCTCTCGGGCGGCGGTTGCGCTTTGCGGGGCACTCTCACCACATGAGAGACCCGCCTTCTTCATGCGCCCGGCCGCTCTTCACCCGGTCCCCCATCTCGGGACCGGGACTCGATCAGGAGCCCTCGGGGCTCCTCGAACAGTCTCTTCTCTTTGCGCCGCGATGGGGGCGGGACTTCCGGTTGGGGCCGCGCTGCGATTGGCCGGCTGCCCAACCGCTTCCGGGTCGTCGCAGGCAGCGCGGCGGCCCAGCGGGAACTTGTTTATCTTTTTTTTGCTTCGACCTTGCTTTGATCACAACACTGATTTCAATACAGATTGAATGTGTACGATAAAGCAGAGAAGACGAAGAAACTCTTCTTAGAAAGATACTGCAGTAAAAGGAGTCTCTGAGCTAGCTCCTGCGCAGAAGATTGGAAGTGCAAGCATGCCACAAAGACCAGTGTCTCGCCTCGGAGTCTAAGAAGGAGAGTTGCGAGTTCGCTCTTAACACTAACGTCTTTCCGCCGAGCATGAGCGATTCCTGTTCAGCTAAATCTGATTTTCTACAAAGATTAGAGTCCGATACCAAAAAATGATTCGCTCTAAGGATCGTTAAATGCAAGGTCTTGGTGAGGGGCTTTTTTCCATTCTGTGCAGTTTTAAGGAGCTTTGTTGCTCTGTTCTATATCTCTTCATCTCCGAACCACTTGCACATTCGACACTGAAAAACAAGGATGAAAACCAGAAAAGAGATTTCCCAGCGGAGGTCAGACCAAGTGAGTGTCACTGTAGCATTGTATATGATTTAGCAGTCATTTACAATCAGCAAAGTTTCTGAACCTTTGATTATAGCTTTATATATTTTTATTCCCCATGTTGCACCGAGCGAGCCCAGATGGTGCTCCCAAGAGAGCGCCGATAATGATGCCACGCTTGCCCATCTGAGTTGTGATGAGTCCCCGCACACAATCTTTTTTTTAAATGTATTCATATATTAAATGCATTGCTGTTCCTCAGGCCGCACCACATGGGCTTCGGGCGGGTTACAGCCTGGTAAGGTGGGATAACGAGCACAGTGCATTACACTGTGACTGTTTGGTTAGTGTCTGATATTCTCAGCATTGGGGAGAAGGGTTACCGTGTATTCGTCATATTTATTCACCTGTCTTGGCAATATCTGCCTAAGATGAGTGCCTTGCCTTCAAGTGTGTCCTGCATGGCAGTGAGTTATTGTTGAGTGTTATTTCCTCCGTTAGAACATTCAGGAGTTTTGGGGTCCAATGCGGGAATGTGTTTTTTCAGAGCGTTGCTCTTCCTCCTTAGACATTTTCAGAATCAGGTATGTTTTGTTTCTGTGGTGCGCGCTCCTGCAGTGATCACAAGCATGTCTTTTAAATATGTGGGAATTCATTTCCGTGGGCCCTCACTCTCTGCTCCTGTTACAGCTCTGTAGTGCCACGCTCGTGTGTGGACACTCACAATAAGAGTCTGTTTTCCAACAGTGTCTTCCGAATTTCAAACACTTGGCACTACAGCTCTGCGACTCTGCCTTCCTGTCTCTTTCCCTGCATTTCTCTCTCCGTTCCTGCCTTTCTCTCCCTCTCTCCGTTCCTGCCTTTCTCTCTCTCTCTCCGTTCCTGCCTTTCTCTCTCTCTCTCCGCTCCTGCCTTTCTCTCCCTCTCTCCGTTCCTGCCTTTCTCTCTCTCTCTCCGTTCCTGCCTTTCTCTCTCTCTCTCCGCTCCTGCCTTTCTCTCCCTCTCTCCGCTCCTGCCTTTCTCTCTCTCCCTCCGCTCCTGCCTTTCTCTCTCTCTCCGCTCCTGCCTTTCTCTCTCTCTCTCCGCTCCTGCCTTTTTCTCTCTCTCTCCGCTCCTGCCTTTCTCTCTCTCTCGCCGCTCCTGCCTTTCTCTGTCTCCCTCCGCTCCTGCCTTTCTCTCTCTCTCCGCTCCTGCCTTTCTCTCTCTCTCCGCTCCTGCCTTTCTCTCTCTCTCCGCTCCTGCCTTTCTCCCTCCGCTCCTGCCTTTCTCCCTCACTATTCCCGTCTTTTTCTCTCTGTTACCGTCTTTTTCTCTCTGTTACCGTCTTTTTCTCTCTGTTACCGTCTTTTTCTCTCTCTGTTACCATCTTTCTCTCTCTGTTCCCGTCTTTTTCTCTCTCTGTTACCGTCTTTCTCTGTTACCGTCTTTCTCTGTTACCGTCTTTTTCTCTCTGTTACCGTCTTTTACTCTCTCTGTTCCTGTCTTTTACTCTCTCTGTTCCTGTCTTTTACTCTCTCTGTTCCTGTCTTTTTCTCTCTTCCTGTTTCTTTACTGCGCCTTCTTTTTTTGCCGGCTGCCCTATACCCCGGGGAGCTGTGGACAGAGGCACCGGTCGTCGGCCTCCAAAAACTGGCCTACAGTGACCCAGACTCCACCCCACTCACACCCCACCAGCCGGGAAATGCCTGCTGATATAAATGGCCAATCCATCCTCTGCGAGTGTGTCTTGTAAGGGCACCCAGATTTTTCGGCTGGAACTCGGCTCGGCCCACAATGTGAAAAGTGTTTTGGTCGCAAACAATGACGTTTACTTAGGTTGTTTCAGTAGCAATCGCTAGTGATGCACCTGTGGGGAAAGTGGCACGTTATGATCTATAAAATAAAAAGCTGAGCTTGCAAAAGAGAAGTTTGCAGTACAGGCACGGGTGCACAGGCCATGGTTTGGGGGCAGGAGAGGTGGCGGGAAGAAGAAAATAGGGTGGACGTTCAATCTAATCAGTTATTTTTCATTAATTTGCTTTGAATTTTGCAATTTGATATATTGACCACCTTTCTATATTGCACATTTAACACTATTGACTCTTCAATCTACCACTCTTTACTTTTCAATGGTTGGAACATTTCAAGCAGCATCTTTGCGGCATGCGATTAGCGCATCAGCAGAAGCTCCCCGTGGGGTCCCAGTCACAGAGAGGAGCTGGCGCAACAGCCAAGGGCCAGGAAAGTGAGGCTCATGGAATAGAATGCGAGTGCTGCACCAACGAGACGAGAGCAGTGTGCGTGCCTGTGAGTGCTGAAGAACACAGTAGAGCATGCCGCCGAGCTAAATGGTTTTCAGACAGTGACCGTCACGGCACTGAGGCAGGAAAGCAAAGTAATTATGTATCAGAGCAGGAGACGGAGTGAATTAGCCTTAAGGAAGAGAGAGCAGAGGACCCTTGTAACACTCTAACGTGACAGCAAAGAGAGGTGCCTGCTGCGTGTAACTGTGAAGGGGGCACCTCCAGAGCAGGCTTAAGCTACGTACACTAGGTATGGGCAAAGGAAGTAGGGAAGCTGCAGCATCTCAAAAAAAAGGTTTGGGGTTCAGAAAATGCTGGAACGATAACAAGCATTTGAAATGCAATTGGTCTCTCATTTACGTGACTTTAAGCTATTGACATTGTAAATAACAATACCTTTTATTTACGTTTTGGATTTTAAAACACAAATAAAAGGCATTGTCATTTACGTTTTGGATTTTAAAACACAAATAAAAGGCATTGTCATTTACAACGCCAATAGCTCAAACTCTCACAAGGGCGAGACCTATTGCATTGCAAATGCTTGTTCACTATACTAACTCACCACTAATCCTTTGTGAGTTTCGGAGTAGCGTGCTACTTGCCAAAAAAGTGATTCAGCACCTCGTCAGGGGTAGTAAGCGCTATATAATCACAATGCAATGCAGTTTTATTGATAAAACTATACTGCACACAAATGATAATGTATAATAATCGGGTTTCTGTGAAAATTTATCATTTGTGAATCACCAAGTAAAGGGTCTTGGTTTGGTTTGATTTATTAAAATCCTTCTTTCCATCGCACTTTAGAATTACAAAAAAAAGATTCATTTTTGCTTTCCTAACTGCTGAATGTGTACAGTTCATTTACAGGTATTTACATTGTGTTCTGTTGTTAAAAAAATGACATCCTACAGCCTTTCCTTTCACACTCACAGCATCCCACCAGGAGTGCGGGGGGCGTGAGAACAGCGGGGCATCCCCCACGAGTGTGGAGGCCCTTTGTGAATCGGCCCATAATGTACTATACTTTCTCTGACTGCAAAGTGGGAGGAGTTTGTAAACAACAATCCCCGTGTTAAAAAGCATACCCTGCAAATTGCAGGAAGACACAGCCTAACATTTGACCTCTGTCTTTGAAGCGCATCAAACGTGACAAGATAAATCCAGAATTTAAAGGCATCTATGTGTTGCTTGGACTTTGGCGACCAACCAAATATTGGCTTGCGACCCTCAGTGGGTCTTGACCCACAATTTGTGAATCTCTGATCTGTGGTATGCCCTCGCGACTGCAGACCTCTTTCTATTCTATACCTGTGTTGTTGTTTTGAATGGTTGTGCAGGCCTTCATCAGATCACGGCCCTCCCTACCCTGGCTAGGATGATGTTATGTTATGTTATCGGAGCTTATACAGCGGCTTATGTAGCGCACAGCTGCCCCAAAAAAGGGGCGTCCTGGCGCTTCCAACAGCAGAGAAACGAACCTTGTTACTACAACTGGAAGCTCTAACAAAACAAAGACCAGAATACTATTTTAAAGGAAAGAGGTGTGTTTTGATAGCTTTCCTAAAATCCAACAGACCCTCCAATCCACGTATATGAGCCGGCAAGGAGTTCCATAACTTGGCCGCCAAGTAACGGAAGGAACGTCCACCCGCTCGACAACGCTTCACCCGGGGAACCATGGGCGTCCGCAGGGGGGAGGGCAAGAGGGGGCGCTTGCCCCCCCTGGATCCAGGCCCGGTTCAAGAGGATGGGTCCACATACCTGGGCCGACTTTCCTGCTGGGGGACACCTGAAAGGCTGCTACAGTACAGCCCGAGTGTGAGTCCCAGCAGATCACGGAGGCAGCCGTTCCATTGTCATGGGCAGTATGACAATGGGCCGGCAGAGGAGACACCGCATGGAGCATCTCCCCCCATCCCAGGCCTCAGGAGATGACGCTGAGTTCTTGGGGAGCTGCTGATGCTTTCAAGCAGCACAATTAGCAGGGGCCGTGAGCTTTAGTCCCTCACAGCAGGCCACAACGATCAGATACAAAGCTAAGGGGAGTGGGTGGGGGCGTCGTTTGGGGAGCGGGGTTAGTGCCAACATTCTTAGTTTAAAAACTGTGAAGTGACAGACCGGATTGAAATTGAAAGTTTCATTGTCCGGTCATGAATTTGTGCAATGGGGAGAGTGATAATAAAGCTAAGAGTGGAAATACTCCGGAAAAAACACCAAGGACTGAAATAACTACATTTAAAGAACAATATGACTTAAAATGGAATTTGACAATGTTGTAGTGGAAAAATGTAACTAACCCTCCATGTTGAGGCTAAGGGAGACGTAAGAGCAGAGGAGAGACAAAAGAGAGAGACAGAGCCAAAAGGAAAAATAAGAGACGGAGTGGGGAGTAGAGACAAACGGAGAGGGGGAGAGGAAAGAGGGAGAAATGATTGACGAGAGAAGATAGTGAAAGAGGCGAGGGGGGGACATTATTATAGATAAGCACAATGAGGCAGGGAGTCAGAGGGCGACAGACAGAAGGAGACAGACAGAGGGAAGGGGGCAACAGAGGGAAGGGGGTGACATAGGGAGGGAGACAGACAGACATGGAGACAGATAGAGGAAGATACAGGGTGGGAGACAGACAGAGACAGACAGAGGTAGAGAGATCGAGAGAGAGGGAAAGAGAAAGAGAGGGAGAACGAGAGAGAGAGAGAGACTCAGAGAGGGAGACCGAGAGAGAGGGAGACTGAGAGAGAGGGAGACAGAGAGGGAGGGGGACAGAGGGACGGAGACTGAGGGACGGAGACTGAGGGACGGAGACTGAGGGAAGGAGACTGAGGGAGGGAGACTGAGGGAGGGAGACTGAGGGACGGAGACAGAGACAGACAGAGGGAGACAGAGAGAGAGGGAGACAGATAGGGCGGGGACAGATAGGGTTGGGGACAGAGGGAGAGAGACAGAGGGCAACAGACAGAGGGAGGGGGACGATAGAGGGAGGGAGACAGACCGGGAGAGAGACAGACAAAGGGAGGGAGACAGACAGAGGGAGGGAGACAGACAGAGGGAGGGAGACAGAGAGAGGAAGACAGAGAGAGAAAGACAGAGAGAGGAAGACAGAGCGAGGAAGACAGAGCGAGGAAGACAGAGCGAGGGAGACAGAGAGAGGGAGACAGAGGGAGGGAGACAGAGGGAGGGAGGCAGAGGGAATGAGACAGAGGGAGGGAGACAGGGAGGGAGGGACACACAAGGGAGAGAGACGGAGGGAGACAGAGGGAGGGAGACAGAGGGAGGGAGGCATAGGGAGGGAGGCAGAGGGAGACAGAGGGAGGGAGACAGAGGGAGGGAGACTGAGGGAGGGAGACTGAGGGAGACAGAGAGAGGGAGACAGAGAGAGGGAGACAGATATGGCAGGGGACAGATAGGGCGGGGGACAGAGGGAGAGCGAGAGAGAGAGAGAGAGAGAGAGGGAGGGAGACAGATGGAGGGAGACAGGGCAACAGAAAGAAGAAGGGGCGACAGAGGGAGGGACACAGACAGGGAGACAGATAAAGGGAGACAGTCAGAGACAAACAGAGGAAGGGAGACAAACAGAGGGAGGGCGACAGACAGTGGGAGGGAGACAGACAGAGAGGGAAACAGAGAAAGAGGAAGACAGAGGGAGGGAGACAGTGGGAGGCAGAGGAAGACATAGAGAGAGGAAGACATAGAGATAGGGAGACATAGAGAGAGGGAGACATAGAGAGAGGGAGACATAGAGAGAGGGAGACAGAGAGGGAGGGAGACAGAGAGGGAGACAGAGAGGGAGGGAGACAAAGGGAGGGAGACAGAGGGAGAGAGATAGAGGGAGGCAGGGGAGGGGAGGGAGGCAGGGGGAGGGAGGCAGATGAAGGGAGGCAGAGGGAGGGACACAGACAGAGGAAGGGAGACAGAGGGCGACAGACAGAGGGCGACAGACAGAGGCGACAGACAGAGGCGACAGACAGAGGGAGAGAGACAGAGGGAGGGAGACAGAGGGAGGGAGACAGAGAGAGAGAGACAAGGAGACAGAGGGAGGGAGACAGACAGAGGGAGACAGACAGAGGGAGCCAGACAGAGGGAGGGAGACAGAGGGAGGGAGACAGAGAGAGAGAGACAGAGGGAGGGAGACAGAGGGAGGGAGACAGAGGGAGGGAGACAGAGGGAGGGACAGAGAGAGAGACAGGGAGACAGAGGGAGGGAGACAGAGGGCGACAGACAGACAGAGGGCGACAGACAGACAGAGGGCGATAGACAGACAGAGGGTGACAGACAGACAGAGGGTGACAGACAGAGGGCTCGAGACTGTGAGACAGAGAGAGGGAGGGAGACAGAGGGAGGGGGATAGAGGGAGTGAGACAGACAGAGGGAGGGTGACAGACAGAGGGAGGGCGACAGACAGAGGGAGGGCGACAGACAGAGGGAGGGCGACAGACAGACAGAGGGAGGTCGACAGACAGACAGAGGGAGGGAGACAGACAGAGGGAGGGAGACAGACAGACAGAGGGAGGGAGACAGACGGACAAAAGGAGGGAGAGAGAGGGAGGGAGAGAAAGAAAGGGAGGGATAGAGAGGGATGGAAAGGGAGGGGTGGAGAGGGAGGGATAGAGAGGGAGAGAGGGAGTGAGAGGGAGGGAGGGAGAAAGAGGGAGGGAGGGAGAAAGAGGGAGGGAGGGAGGGAGGGAGGGAGAAAGAGGGAGGGAGGTAGGGAGGGAGGGAGAAAGAGGGAGGGAGGGAGGGAGGGAGATGGAGGGAGAGAGACGGAGGGAAGGAGAGAGAGTGAGGGAGACAGAGAGATGGATGGAGAGAGAGAGAGGGATGGCGAGAGGGATGGAGAGAGAGGGAGGAGAGAGAGGGAGAGAGATAGAGGGAGAGAGACAGAGGGAGAGGGAGGGAGGGAGAGAGACGGAGGGAGGTAGAGAGAGGGAGAGAGAGGGAGGGAGACAGAGAGAGGGATGGAGTGAGAGGGAGAGGGAGAGAGACAGAGGAAGAGAGACAGAGGGAGAGAGACAGAGGGAGAGAGAGAGAGGGAGAGAGAGAGAGGGAAAGAGAGAGGGAGAGGGAGAGGGAGAGAGAGAGGGAGGGTGAGAGAGAGGGAGGGTGAGAGAGATAGACAGAGTGAGTGAGACAGAGGGAGACAGAGAGAGGGAGAGGGAGGGAGAGAGAGAGATAGAGAGAGGGAGGGAGACAGAGAGAGAGGGAAGGAGACAGAGAGAGAGGAAGGGAGACCGAGAGACAGACCGAGAGAGAGAGAGAGAAAGAAAGATGTGTGTATGCCGGGTCTGGTGGCTCAGCAGAGGAAGGCGTCCGCTGCAGGGACCTGTGTTCAACCTCATGGTCATAGTTTTTTTGTTGCTCTAGGCCCACCCCCCTCCCTCCCTGACCCCGCCCCCACCAGTGCGGCATTCGGCCACAAACCACACTGTAAATTTGGCCCCTGAGAGAAAGTTTGTGAGTACCCATGCTCTAGAACCGCATCAACCTGATTTAGAATGTTTTAGTTTTTTTCCGGTCATTTTTAGTTTTCCCTCTGTTTTATTACTTGCCAGGTTGTCTGATGTGGCGCCGCACAAGATTTTTCTCTTCCCCCTATGGCTTTTTTTGTTTATTTAAGCTCTTTGTCTTATTAGATTTTTTTAAATGTATTTAATACTTGTGCTCAATCATGTCGGAGGATGGTGATGAAGTTAAAATGTTGCCCCTCCCCTGGAAACATTTCTGCGGATGCCCATGCGGGAACAGTGACCAAATGCTGTGCTGTGCAAAATGTCCACGTCTCAGAATGTCAACACCAGCTTGTGCCCAGCATGCCCACTTCTGGTTGTATGTGGCCTCACCCCCAACCTTTCAAGGCCTCCCCCTTTCACCTGGGGCTTCGTGGCACCATTTTCAGATCTCTCGGGTGCTTTGTCACAGGCGGGGGCTACACACGAGCTCCGCCCCCTTTCTTCCTTAGTTGCAGTCCCACCTCTCAGCTCAACAGGCCAGACAAGTGTTCTCTGAGCTCTGGGGCCAGTTTCAGTTTGTGGAGAGCACCCTTGAGCCCCCATCTGAAAACAACCTTCGCAGGCATGTGAAAACGTGTGTGCGTGGGCGGTTCATGCATGTACATGCGTGCGTGTGTAGAAGCAGCGCCGATCACCGCACACAAGCAGTCATGAGCTGTGTCATCTAATTCCTGATGAGGCTACTTTTGAAACCTGCCTCACTCCCCCTCTCTGTAACCCGGGCCATGCCGATCGAGGTGGGAAACTGGGCTGTGGTTATAATAACCCCTGCACGTGCCCATTCCGTGGGTACCCAACAGCAACTCCCCGGCCTCTCCCCCCCTGAATGCCTGCATGCCATTCTTAAAATAATGTCAGCCGACAATACCGGTTATTAGTGATGGTCGTTGTTGGCCGCAGTTTTATTAATATTAAAACACATACTGGTTATGCAATTTTCCATTTGCGAACTGTACCCATCAATCATACATGTCACATACAATCCATGACACCATCTTGTGATAGCAGGTGTCAGTCTTTTGTGTACTCCTCAGTTCGTAAATGGCACTGTACAAAACCAGTTCCTTGTCAGTCCATTGGTGTTCCAGTGGTTGGTCGCCTACGCCTTCTGCGTGTCATGGAGGGGAGCTTTTCTCTCTGGAGTTAGGTCCCCAGCTCGCTACCATTTGCGCCCTGCCGTCCGGCCGGGTCTGGGCTGCGAGTGCCGTCTCCTCCTGCTACTCCCCTCCTTGGTGCGGCCACGTCACCCTGCCGTGCGGCATTCAAAAGTGAGTGGCCCTCCTCCTACACACCGCCCGCCGGTGTGTTTCCTTAGCCAACCATTGTAGGATTTCCGCCACGCCGCAGGGAGGCTCACGTCTTTCTGCGGCCCCCCCCCCCCTTTTTATTTTTTTAAAAAATTTTTTTTATCTACAACCTGCGAGCGCCATTGCACCCCATAGGTTATCCCAGAAGACCTTCATCCCTTTGTCCGAGAGGTGCATCCCGTCCTGGCCATAAAGCTCCGGGCATCCGGGGTGGATGAGGCCGTGCCTGATTGATTCCAGGCCGTTGGTGGAGCAAAACTTGTGCATTGCAATGTTCAATTTTCTCCTTGCATTATCCACCGCCTTGTTGGAGTCAGCACCTCTCCAGTGCCTCCTGCTGATCATTTCCGACCAGACCACCGTTGTGGGGCCTAGCCATGTCGTCGCCTTGGTGAGATCCTTTGGATGGCCTGCCCCACCGCTTTGCGCCCTAGCCGCGTAAGGTCGTTGCCTCCGAGGTGAATGATCAGGACGTCAGGATGCCACGCCGAGTCTGCCAGGAGGCTGTCCAATGTTGGCAGTAGTTGCTCCCATCTCATCCCTGGTTGCCCTATCCAACGGATGTACGTCGCTTTGGGTCTGCTCCCCGCTTTGTGCCCCGACCGCCGCCACCAAGACTCCATTCTGGACACAAATAAATGTCCCACCACCCAAACCAGCCGCGGGCGTCCCCCTGCCGAGAGAAAGAATTCTGTTAAGGCGGCCTGCTGCGCACCGGGTTTGGCTGAGAGAAAGAATTCAGTTATGGTGGCATGCTGCGCACCGGGTTTGCTGTCTGTAATGTGGGGGCGTGTAGGAGGAGGTTGGCCTCCCAGCACCCTGCCGTGCGGCATCCCAAAGTGACTGCCTCCCCCTTTCTTCCATTTTTTTTTTTTTATACCAGATGTGGGCGTATGTAAGACTTGTAAGCCCTGGATCGCCATCTGCCCACGGCCTGGATCCTGTCCTCCAGCATGCCATGCTGCGATGCCGAGGTCGCCGCGCCGATCTTGAAAGAGTGGGGGGCAAAAGACGCCGGGTGAAACCCGGCTTTTCCGAGACCCTGGCGCATCACGGCCGTGAATTGAAACTTGCTCAGGTTCCTTCCATCTTGATGCTTGAACAGGGGGCCCTCGCCAGCCGGGCGGGCCACCATGTATTTGAATAGCCAGCATACCGCACAGAGCCCAGCCTCTGGAATGCAATGCAGACGTATCGTCACCCCTTTTCGCGCCCTGTCTGTCTTAGACTGCCTCAATGTGATCTCCACGGCCCTTGCCATTGGTTTGATGTCCCTAGCCTGTAGGCATCGCTGTGCCGGGTCTGTCTTGTTGGGCGCAACTATCTCGCTGATGCGAAAAGTGCCAAAGAAGGCCGTGGTGAATGCTGCCCTAAATAGCAGTAGCTCATATTTGCCTGAAATGATTCATACTAAAGCACCCAGGAGCTGGCCCAGTTTGTCGAAGTCAATGGGGCGCCTGTTGTCTTTCTTTGTCCCCTCAACTCTCCTCCAACCCCTCAAGGCTGTCTTTAGATATGGGGAGGCCGTGGGGTCCTCCCCCGTGTGGAGCTTGGCAAAATGGGCAATGGCGGACAGATGTGCCTGAGCCCATGATCTTGTCTTCTTGGCGTTGAATGCCCATTGCACGAACTTCTCTACTGCTGTACGTGTCCATGCCTTGTCCTCAAGTGACTTTATGCCCCCCACTCTCATTGCTGTACTTGCGCATTTCTTGTATCTCCTGGTTGCTTCCGGGGTGAGTGAGTGCCCTACCAGTCTGGATAGATCTACCCCCCAGGTCCCAAAGGTATGTCGGGAAAGGGGTCATCTCCTTGTCTGCCCCAGGGACCAGCTCTCTGAATCGCTTCATTTGGGACCGAGACAGTGCATCCGCCTCCATGTTCTCTGCCCCTTCAGCTCCAAGTTCCCTTCCAGCTGTAATTTAATTAACTGCCACATTAACCTCAACGTGTCAGGGCATCTCGCTGCGCCTCTGTTAATGGCCTGCACTACCCCCTTGTTGTCTGACCATAGGGTTAGCTTCATGTTTTTTAATTCCTGCTTCCAGATTGTCAGAGCCACTATTATTGGAAAAAGCTCAAGGAATGTGATATTCTTGGTGACCCCTTGCGCATGCCACCTGTCTGGCCACTGGCTCGCACACCATTGTTTCCCCAGGATTGCCCCGAAGCCCAGGCTCCCGGCTGCATCAGTGAAGAGGGCTATCTGATTGGCCGTCACCCATCCCTCTCTCCAGATCAACACCCCGTTGAAGTCCTGAAGGAACTCGTCCCACATCCGCAGGTCCTGTTTTACACCCGCACCCAACCGGATGTGGTAGTGTCTGTGGGTGACGCCTGATGTCAGCTGTGTCAGGCGCCTGGAGAACACCCTGGCCGTGGGGATCACCCTGGCTGCAAAGTTCAACTTTCCTATCACCCCTTGAATGTCACGGAGGGTGACTTTGCTCCGGCCCCGCAACCTGCCCACCTCCTCCCTGAATTCCTTCACTTTGTCTGCGGGCAGCCTGGCTGTCCCTGCAATGGAGTCCAGTTCTAAGCCTAGGAAAGTGAGTCTCGTGGTTGGGTCTGTCGTTTTTTCTGCTGCCAGGGGGACCCCAAGGGTCCTGGCCAGCCCCTCAAAAGCTGCCAGCGTGCTAGCACACATAGGGGATCCCGCTGGCCCCGTGAACAGGAAATCATCCAGGTAATGCAATTTGCCGCCTTCCTGGTGACAGTCATGGAGAGCCCACTCCAAAAAGGTAGCGAACTGCTCAAAATAGGCACATGATATGGCGCAGCCCATGGGCATGGCCTTATCAATGAATAGGTCTCCCTCCCACTGGAAACCCAGTAAATGAAAACTGGAGGGGTGGTCGGGCAGCAGGCGGAAAGCAGATTTGATGTCTGCCTTGGCCATGAGGGATCCCTTTCCTGTCGCTTTTACTAACTCAATTGCGTCGTCCACTGATGCATAACCCACTGAGCAGGCTTCAGGAGCAATTCCGTCATTCATGGATGATCCTTCAGGAAATGAGAGGTGATGTATTAATCTAAATTGACCCTGTTCCTTCTTGGGGACCACCCCCAGGGGAGAGACCACTATGCCTCCATGTAGTTCCTTTGGAAGAGGGCCCTCAATTCTGCCCAAGGACTTTTCTTTTGCTAGTTTGGCGCGTACCACCTCCGGGTGCTGCATTGCTGATTTTAGGTTGCTTGCCCCCTCTAGTGGTAATGGGCCCTGAAACGGGTTGACAAACCCTTCCTCAAATCCTTCCACCAGCACCCTGGCGTCTGCTCTGTTCGGATATTTGTTTGCCAATATGCGCAGCTGTTGTATATTAATAGAGGATCTGGCCAGCTGGCAATCTTGAATGTCTACCAGGTCACCCCCCCCTACTTGCCTTGCGGCTAATGCTTCTTGCTCTTCTCTTTTTTGTCTCTCTTTGACTCACGCTTACCCCCCTTGCATGATGCCGCAGCGTGCCCACCTCCACAGCTAGAACATGCGTGGTGGAATTTACATGAAGAGCCCCATGAGCAATCCCCCGCGTCATATCTCCAACAGATGGCTTTGGCTTTGTTTGGTGAGTGAGATCTCCCTGTGTTCTGCCTCTGATATGTTCTGCCCCGACCTTTTTGGTAAGAACTCCGAAAGGACTGGTCGTTTCTACCTGCCCAAGATTTCACCTCTTTAGCTGCGAGCATTTTGTGAATGAAACCTGAGACATCCTCCTCGTTCCACTCTATCTCAGGATGCCTCTGCATCTTCAGCCTAAAACCTTTATCATATTCCAGCCACGCCTCCCCAGGGAACTGCCTTTGTGCTAAATGGATATTGGCCTCATATAACCATAAATCTGCAGCGCAGCGGGGGAACTTCTCCACTATAATACATGCCATAATTCTGAATGCATCCAACCAATTTTCAAAGTTAGGCTCCTTCCTGTCCTCCTCTTTCCTGTCACACGTGGTGAGGTCCAGGCCCTCGAGTTGTATCTCGAGTAGTGAAAATATGTCTATGAATTCCGTGCGCCATATCCTTTCCTTCACTGCAAGGGGGATGAGGCATGCTAGGCCGGTGGCCTTTGTTGTCAAGGACGCCGGGCCGGGGGATGGCCTGGTGTAAGGGTCAGTGACTAACCCACCCAGCGCTGGGCTCCCTGACGTGGCTCCGTACCCCCAACCAGATACTGGGGAAATTTGCTCACCCTGTGCTGACAAACCCACGTGCTCCTGCACCCTTGCCTGGCGCGCCCACCCTGGGTCGACCATATGCCATGACATGCCTGCCGCCTCTTCTGCGCGCTGCTCCCTGGGCCCCGCTATCCCCTGCCCTGTGCCATTAAGCCATGCTGGCGCCAGTGATTTTAAGCACTCTTTTACAATGTTACTGATATGCTCACCATTCGCTCTGCTGCCAGTCGCCTCGCTCTGATCCCCATCTTCGAGCCGTGGCGGAGGGGCTTTCTGGCGCTCTTTCTTCGGTGGGTTCTTCTTGGAAGCCTTACTCAGTGGCGTGCCTTTGCGCTTCTTGGGTGCTGAAGGGCCCGCTTCCTCCTCTGCCAGGTCCTCCGGTCTGTTCTCCTTCCCCAGGTCCAAGTGAGGCTGCAGCCAGTCGTTTCCGTGGATGGCCGATACCTCACGTATCCTTTTCAGCAGCTCTGCAACCTCTTCAGGCTGACCCTCTGCCATGGTTCCTTAGTGTAGCTGCCGTCTGTCTCTTGGATGCCCGAGGAGCAGGGCTGACCTTTCCTGTTGCTCCCCCACGCACGCCGGCCGTTCAGCCTCTGTACCCGACCCCTCGACTTGCCGCGTGCTTGCCTCTGTCGTCCCAGAGTACCTGCGTCAGGCCGTTGGTGGGGCACCGCCCGATGCGTGTGCTTTTAACGGGGCCTGAGCGTACCGCTCCTTCTATGATCGCGCTCCGCCCGATGCGTGAGCTCCGACGGGGGGGGGGGCGCGCACTGCCTACGCGCTCCGATCCCCACATGGTCGAAGCTGGGGGGGCGGAGTCCATGCGGGCTCACTCCGCTGCCATGCGACGCTAGTGCTGCTCGAGCTGTTAGAGGTGGATGTCCTGACCCAGGACTGTGGGGGTCAGGTAGGCTCTCTGCTCGCTTCTTTCCCTTTTCGTCTGGTGGGGTCGCTGAGGCGGGAAGGAAGCACCGCGCCTTCTGGCGGCGCCGGAGAGCGGGCGCAGTGCTTCGCTCCACACCGGTGCCTGTTTTCGGCCTACCCAGACACCTCTGCCCTGTAAGGTTGTTCTCCCTTCCTCGTAGCGGCCCAGTGCGCGCTATGTCCGAGGGAGCTGACAGAGGTAGGTCTGGGTTGGGCGGACACGTTTGCTTTCTTCGTGGGGTCCTCACCGTGTGTACTTCTTATCGCAGCTCTCGCCTCCGTAAACGGCTCCGGACTTCGTCTGGCTGTGGCGGGTGTCGTGACCGCGTCCTTTTGGCGCCCATAACTTATAAGGCCAGAGCGGGGCTTCGCAATAACGCTACGCAGCAATTTCTGCCTCGGGGCGGCACTCTGCGCGCTGCAAGGCTGTCTCTGCTGACCCGAGGAGGTGGGGAGAAGCTTCGGCGCACCGCTGGCTGTTGACTCTTCTTCGTTTCCGCGACCCGGTGATCACCGACAGGGCCTCGCCTTCCGCCTTTCGCCTTCCGCTGCAATTGTTGTTGTTGTTGCGCCGCTCTCCCAGGTCCTCGAAGAAGTTATGTCCTTGCTGGGAGAGGCGGCGACTTAAATCCCCTTGACCCCTCCATAGGGACCTCAGGTGGACCCCCCTGATTGGGGGGTTCAAAATAAGCCAGGGTGACCATTGGTCGCCCTTTAGGGGCGCCCAGGTCACGGGTCACTTCCGGTCGGAGTGGGCTGGTGCGCACTCCGCTTCCGCTGGTTCCTGGGCGCTTTAAGGCGCCCAGAACCAGTTTCCCCACCGGTGGGCACCCCGTGGGTTATGGCGCTGGCCTCTAAACCTCCCCCCCCCTGCGGGGGGTGCGGCGGCCTCTGCGAATCCGGGGCTCCCAGTCGCCCTAACTACCACCACATTTACCCCCAGAGCAGGACAGCACGGGTGCTTCCCACAAACTTATAGGACACATTATAAGGTAGAAAGGACAAGCTGGGCCTTTTAGAAGCGATGCCCCCCAGTGCTCCACTTCAGAGAGCTCTGCTAGCCACAGAAGACTTATCAGAGGCCTCACGTGGCCCCCAGGAGTAGCCCGGTCAAGTGTTCTTTGCATTCTGGGACCTGCAGTTTTGTGTGTATAAAGGTAGAAACAAAACTGGAAGTGCAGAAAGCAAATGATAAAATCACAACATCATAAGAATGAACAAATGTCTCCCATTTAGACTGAAGGTGGTGTATAAAAACCTGGAATCCACAATAAAGGTATTTGCCTCATTTACCATATACGAGTAAAAAGAAAACATACGGGGTTCTTTTGGAAAGATGAGCAGCATTAAAGCTGGGCCAGCTTTGCTCATATTTCAAACAAACAGTGAAAACTGGTGCTTCCATTACACAAGCCCTCTCCTCTTCACCCTGCTGTGATGGAGCTGAGGAGGCGGGGGTCTTGGGCCCAGCTGAGGGTCTCCTTCGGAGGCCTCTTCGTCCCTCGGAGTGACGCAGCAGCACAGCAGGGGGTCGTTTAAACACCCTTAAAACTCGAGGTGCCCCCAGCAACAGCCCCGGCCGACGCTGCAAAGCTTCCCCACGCCGTTCACCCCAAAGGTCACCGCTTCAAACACCAGACCATCAAGGCTACGATTTAACAAGCACTGGCAAAGACAACTGGCCTCGGCTTTACATAGCTGTGCCACCTTACAACCTCAGTGCATTCTGGGAGTTGTAGTGTTTAAAATACATTTATGGTTAGCCTGGCTGTGGCTGACTGTCTTTCTGAAAAGTAATTAGAAGTACAGCCTTCATCGTGCAAGTTGCTGCAAGGCTACACTCTTGCACGTTTTCATCATAATATTTTCCAGGACGACTTTCTCATTTTGTGAATGTATTGTAGTGCTCAAGGGCTCATGTCGGATTCGAAGGGCAGAGTGTAAATAAGTGTTTAGGAAACGTCATGATTTCAAAGACATATGCTGGAAATGTTTCAGAGCGGGTTTCCGATATAATGTGCTGTTTAGCAAAGTGGTGTTATTTATATATCTGGGCTGAGTCAGCTGCACTCTTCTCCCTGCTGTGAAGCTGTTAGCTGCTGGACAGATGTTTAATTAGTTGTATACTCATCACTGCACAAAATGGTAATTGACAGGCAGGGTTGGATTAGGGTCAACAATAGGCCTGTGCACCCTATAAAAAGTGGCCCACATTTGCGGATTGCGCTTTTTTGCAAAATACTGCTAATGTGTTTTGAGTATTATGAAAATAAGGATGTGGGGGGGATTCTCTAAGAGAGGCATGGTTTCTTAACTTCACTGTGATTAAATAAATGTAACTGTTGCCAGAACTCTTTGTGAACAAATGAGTTTACATTAGTGAACCACACATGAAAATAAGTGAGTCCACTTCTGCTCAGGCCCCCCCTGCTCAATCTGCAAACATTAATGGACCATCCCAGCGAGAGACTGGGAACACCTCTGCCCCATTGGTAAAAGGGGGCTCCTCCTCCTCCTTTAAGGCCCCACTGGCCCGCTGGCAGCATCTGAACAGCACTGACACAGCCCAATCGACCACTGCTGCCCAAAAATGCGACCCACAGTTGCAACTCAGAGACCGGCCCATCGCCCGAGTGCCCACCTTACCATTCCGACCCTGTTCAGGTCTTAGCCGGCTGGCTATGCCGAGCACCATGAATTGGGTGATAGGCACATCCGATATCACACGGAGACAGGCCATATGAGTTGGAAACCCATGAAGAGAGTGTTTCTACCTCACAATGTGTGGCGGTTGGGCACATCTGATGTCCAGCAAGGGTTGGCAAACACCCAGGACACGGGCAGCAGCCTTTGTAGCCTTGTTTTTTTTTTCTTTTTTCCCAAGGTTAGAGTGGCTGCAGGACAGTGACCTTCACAACGAACATGCCGCCTCAAGGCACTTTCATGGTGTGAGGGTTAACAGGCTCACAATCCCACCCCCTTGCCAGGCCCTGCCCCCCTCTTGGTCCCCTCCTCACATCCAGTGAGTTTTTATTGGAGCTTGACAGGTCTGGTGTCAAGTCCCGAGCTGCAGAGGAGGAGTGGCATTCGGTGCCGTTACATGATACCGCTGTCCAAATAAATGACACGGCACTGCTGTCTATAGAAATGGAGCAGAAAGGGCTTATAGTCCAATATGGCCACAAGACGTGTGGTGCTGAGCTCAAACAGTGCACATGTCTGGTGGCCATGGAGAGGATGTGGAGTAGCGGTCAGAGCTGGCGCCTTTGGAGCCAGGGAACCAGGTTCGAGTCTCCGTGTCGGATCAACATCCTGTGATTGTGGACAAATCAATGAATCTCCTCGTGCTTACCAAAAAAAAGAATGTGTCTTTTTGTAAAGTAACGTGCTTATGTAAAGCACTCCACCAGCAACATCAGAACCCTCCTCGACCAGGGAGAAACATCGGGCCTGATCCTCCTTGACCTCTTAGCTGCGTCGGAGACCGTATCCCACTTCACCCTTATCAAGTGGCTCCACCATATTGGAATCCAAGAAGACGCCCATAAATGAATTGCCTCCTTCCTCACCAGAAGAACCTAAAGAATCCGCCTTCCACCTTTCACCTCAGAACATAGAGCATAATTTAAGTCGTCCCTCAAGACTCGTCCCTCAGCCCTACACTGTTCAACAAATAGATGACTCCCCTGGACAACATCGTCAGAACCCATGGACTTAACATCATACCCTGAGCCAGTGACACCCAGCTCATCCTATCGCTATCAAAAGATCCCTCCACCACAATGGTTAATGTTAAAATGTGGGTTTCTGGTTGTCAAAGGTATACACCCTGTCCTAGCAGGAACCACAATCCTAGTCAGGGTAAGTCGGATGCACACCCTACATTAACCTGTGCTCATCCTCTGGCTACTTGGCACAAAGTAGTCAGGCTTAAAGTAAGAGACAATGTGTAAAGAATTTTTGCAACACTTCAAACAGTAAAACTGTGAAAACACCACACAACAAGATATCACCCCTGGTTAGAAAAATAGAATCTAGTTAAATAAATAAAACAGACCAAAACAACATAAATGCAATAAGCAGATTCTGATATGTGCAATTTTAAAGATTTAGGTGAAAATAGTGCATCAAAGCTCTAACTGTAGTTATTTGGTTGCACCGGACCGGCACAAAGTCAAAAGTTCGGGCTGACCAAGATGGACAATGAGCAGGCTTCAGGAACCCTCTTGAGCCCTATTAACACAGAATCTTAAGTCCTGGAGCGTGGCCTGCGTGGCATTTTAAGTCTTTGTGGCGGTTTTGATGAGGACCACAGAGGGCAGAACACCTTAGGCCCACTTACAAAAGTCCAAGACTGGGGTTGTAACACTTGGCATGGCAAGACTCACAGATGGCAGAGTCCATGTACAGGAGCAGGTTGGTTGGAAGTCTGTTGTGACCCAGATACTTCAGAAAACCGGAGGCCAGTCAGCTGGCTCTTGGATTCTGGGATGTAGAGATGTGGGCCCAGTCCTTCTCACTCCCAGGCACAGATCAGCACAGCAACACAGCAGTCCAACAAAGTAGCAGTCCAGCAGAGTGGCAGTCCTTTTAGCAGCACAGCAGTCCTTTTTCCTGGCAGAGCATCCACAGGTACAGAAGTCTACTGAAGTGTTGGTGTCTGAGATCCAGTATTCATACTTTGGTGCCCTGGTTCTGGAAGATGGGAGAAACTTGTAGGCACTGGTTTTGAAGTGCAAGGAATACCCTTCCCCCTGTCCTGGCTCCAAACTGGCTGGAGAGACAATAAAGGGTCATCAGGCCTATTGTATAGTGATAGGGCAGCACCTAATCAGGTGCTAGTGGGGCTGTGCATAGCTCGGCCCCCATGAAGCCAGGTAATGGCCCATTAAGGCCTATCAAGTCACACATAAGCCCCCATTGTATGGTTTTTTATAGGGAATGTGCAAGGCCCAGCTGTCACCAATCCCAGACATGTATTCAGAGACAGGTAGAAGGCACAGAATGGTTTAAGTAAAAAAAAAAAAACTTTCTAAAAGTGGAATTTTCAGACTTGAAACTTAAAATCCAACTTTACCATACATTCTGATTTTAAATTGTGAGTCCACAGACACCAAACTTGAAATATCAAACTTTTTCACAATTGGAAATTACATCTATAATAATAATAAGCGAGATTTATAAAGCGCCTGGTTACGCAAGAGCGTGTCCCCGCGCTGTCTATAGCATGGAATAAGGTAATCCTACTGTTAACCTATTGGCGAGATAGGCCTGGCAGTAGTGAAAAAGAAATGTTAGCGTTTTTGACTACCTGGACATGTAAAACTTAAAAGTGCATGCCCAACTTCTTGAAAACACTGAACCCCACCTTTATGGCTGCCTAGGGCCTACCTTGCATGTGACTTATAGGTGAGTTATATGTATGAAAAAGGAAGGTTTGGGCCTGGAATGAGGGTTAACTTGCCAGGTCAACATAGCAGTTTAAAGCTTCACACACAGGCTGTGCAATGTCAGGCCTGTGACATGTTTGAAAGGCTACTCAAAGGGGGCTGTGGCAAACATGGCACCTGAATAGCAGCTTATCCTTGTAGCTCTGCTGCTACACTATTTCAGGGGCAGTTGAGGCTCACCATGGGCCCCAAAATTGACCCCTATCATTTGGAGACCTGCCAATAACTGCCAGAGTACCGATATTGGCCCCTTTCCTCGCCCTGCAGCCCACAGTTTGTGGTTGGCGTAAGGCAGTGGTTCCTCTACAATACTGGTGGATGACACCTGTGAGGCCCTGAACCACTTGGCGGTGACTGGAAAGGTTGGTGACGGTGTGAGGTAGATGGACGCATGGTCCGCTAGGGACAACTGCTAGCAGAACAGGCCACAAGGGTTGGGAGGCAATCGAAGCAGGGAATTGGCACATGTGTTCCCAGCTGAAAACGACCTCCTGCTCGTAGGCTCGCGCTGCCTGTGCTTTTCCTGCATTGCCTGGTGGCTTTGGAGCACTCCTCATTTCTCAAGCAAGGAAGGTTTGAAACCAGAATCTAAGATAGGGCCATCAGTGTGGACTAGGCCTATCACTTAAGTTATTATGAGGACCTTATTGTTAGAAATGAAGGTAGTGAGATCACTGTACTGTTCATCTTGGGTTTCTGAGGATAAAGGTTGCAATATCAATAGCAAGTTTTAGAAACTTGACTGTAGAAATTAAGATTCAGGAGTTCTCTCGCCGGATCACGTTTTTTTCTTTCAGCTTTTGTAGAATATGCTATGGTATGTGCTGGGTTCCTGCTTCAAGGGCTGTTTCTTGAACCTTTCTATGGCAGACGAGGATACATACATACATTTCCCGAAAGAGTGTTTGTTGCATGATCTTTCACTTGTGCAGGTTGGTTAAGTGCCTGCTCTGCCCCTGTTTGAATTTTGTAGTGGGTCTAATGGGGATGTAACAAGAAAGGGGTACAGTGCCCGACAGGCATTTGTAGGTTTGAAAGAGTATTTTGAAGTCAATGTCTGGAAGGGGAAGTCTATTCAGTTGTCTTTAGCCACGTGCTAACAGTTCCTTTTAATGGCATGTGGCCACCATGCCTACTCTTTAAAGTCTGTACAGCATAAGAGCAACTGCTGTTGGTCACAGTATTGGCATAGCCCTGCCTAGTTGTTGTGAAATAGGCATCAGTATTTTTCCTGGAGATTGAAAATGCCACATGATGGAAACTGGTATATAAAGCACTGGTGTAAGTCAAACAGGGTTGATGTATAATTGTGGTGTTAATGGAAGCGTTGGAGGGAGGTCGGAGAAAGGAGATCGGTTTTTCACTTTAGTTCTGGAACATGTTGCCTACCCCAACAGGATTGTCTGGATGAGCTGCTCAGGCCAATAGGTCTCGCCTTTGGGACCTTATAAGAGTTTAGTTATCCAGCACAATATACTTGGTGCAACAATATCAACTGTTGAATGAATGAAAATGTACTTGGTATTGCGCATGGCTACCCTAAGGCATCCCAGCGCTTTGACCCAGGTAACATCACCATCACTCATCGGAAAAGAAAGGCATGGCTAAACACTTATAAGGTCCCAAAAGCGAGACCTATTGGCTATGGCAATGCTTGTTTTTGATTGTTATGTTCCCAGGAGGGGAACTTTTCAGTATTGTGTTTTTTCCCTGTGTTCTTCCCTTCTCTCCCTACTCGACAGCCCTCTTTTATTGACAGGTATGCCATACACATTACCACCTGCCCAAATATGCAGAGGGCTTCACAACATTTCTCTTCTAGCCAGCCTCTAACAGCTTAGAATGCCACTTCATACTGACAGATGGTTAAAATACTAAGCTTTTATTTTCTCAATGCACCGGCAAAGCTGCTAGGACTTCTCTCTTTCCTTATGGATATTAAGTGTGGCATTTACTTGCTACAGGAAACCTTTACGTTTGCGCTTGTTTGACCATCAGTTCTTTTCCTCTGGGCTCTGGAAGAGGGCGGGAGTACCATATTGGCAGTCTCACATTTTTCATGGATGGTACTGCAAACACAGTCGGAGCTGCCTGGTAGGTTCATGTTCCTGCGACTGGAGTGGAGCGGAGGGGGGTTATAACTTCACGGTCGCCTAAGTATATGACCAGAATGACCATCAGGAGACCTTCCTTAAAGACGTAATTGGGCGGGTGGTGGACACAACAGACGTCGACATACTAAGGGGGGGGGCATTTTAATATATTTGCAATGCTTTACTGGACAGGTCAACACAAAGAGCAGGACAGTCAGGAGCTCTGTCGGGGATGAGCCAGAAATGGGGTTAGTAGAGGTGTGGTGACAACGCAATCCAAAGACATTCTTTTCTGCTGTACACCAGACTTATGCACGAATAGAACTTTATTAACCTCTCCACGCTTTACCCTTGTCACTGCTTCAGTGGGCATTTGTGTGGCGCCCCCCTCCGACCATTCGTCTATCACTCTTATATTACAACTGCCCCGAAGCGACACCTCGCCAACATACCTGGTACTTAAATCATAGACTGCTTACATATGAGTCTAACATCTCTGCAATCACTGATATGATCCATGACTATCTGGACACCAGTGATACACAGGAGAACCCCTATAGCTTTAGTGTCGGACACCTTGAAGGCAGTTGTCAGTGACCCCTTCATTGCTATATTGACTAGACTCAGTAGGGACAGGAGCGTCAGTGCTTGCATCTAGAGGGAGAAATGAAAGAATTGGAAGCGGTCCATTTACATATTGGCTCCCTCAAAGGGAGATGTCAACTTACCGCTGTCTGCAAGCAACTTAAGGCCTTGGATATAGATAAAGCAGAGTATGCAATACTACGCCCAAGACAGAAATATTATACAGGGGGTACCAAGGCGGGCCGTCTCCTTGCACAGTGGCTTTGTGCCCAAGCCATACAGCAACGGGGGTCCAAGATCCTAGGGCCACAGGGGAATCGAGTTTACCGGGACAAACGGAGAGCACAGGAATTTGAATGATTCTATTCCACCCTCTATCAGCAGCGACGCGCGACGCAGGCGCAGCGTACCTGGCCCGAGCCCCCGTGACCTGACTTCCTGAAGGTAAGGCTTCCAAGCTGCATAAAGATATCCACCATGATGAAGTTCTCAAGCCATACAAAGCACCCTGAGAGGACTCATACGCCTCTTACTTTTATAAAGTGTTCACAGCCAGTCTTGCCCCTCTTTTAGTGGGCCTCTATGCCTCTTCAGTGATACTTGTGCTCTCGGATTCCATGAGGATGGCCACCTTCTGAGTCCTCCCTAAGCCTGATAAGGACCCAGCGTACTGCACCTCATATCGACCAATCTCTTTGCTAAATGCAGATGTGAACATTTTCTCTAGTATTCAAGCATCCTGCTTGGCTCCCTACATGCAAGGCCTTATTGAACTATATCGATCCGTGTTGATACTTGGGAGAGGCTGTAGTGACAACACCAAACGCATATGTCATCGCCTTGATAACCGATACTTCTTTTATCAGTTGATGCGGGGAAGGCGTTCGACTGAGTGCACTGGCCATATCTCCAACATGCGCTTGCCAAATTTGGTTTGGGTCTACAATTCTGACGCTGGATAGAGTGTAACCATCCAGACTTTGAGGCTAGAGTTAAGGTCAATGGGATATTGTCTCAATCCTTCGGGTGGCATGGGGCACCCATCAGGGTTGTCCATTGTCCCCTTTTCTATTCCCCCACTAAATGGAACCCTTCAGCAAAAGCGTGCAACAGCACCCTTCCATAGTGGGCATACCAGTGGGGGACAGATAACATAAATTGGCGCTCTACAGTGATGACACAGTCATTTTCTCCTCTGCCCCGTTCATGCTCGAAATGGAAGAATTCGGGAAAGTCTCCAGTTTGAAAATGAATCTCCAGAAAACCCAGGCCCTTAACCTTACTGTTACTAGGGATGATCAGGCTCAACTTGAACATACATTCACATTTGAGTGGGTCACACAGAGAGCTAAGTACCTGGGGCTTCAGTGTATAGTAAATGTTCCATAACACAAAAGGGACTACAAGGTGTAGGATTCACGTCATCAATCCTAGGAGGCATTTTTTAAGACAGCACAAACTCAGGATTCAAAACGTACCATAGTATTTAGGGTTGACTTCACAAAAAATAATGTATTTCTACCCAAACAAATCCTTTTTAGCTACATTAGGGGAATTAATTACTGGAAAAAACATAACTTTAGCAGAAAAAGAAACACATGAGCCTGTTTTCCGAACACAAGACAAGCAGCAGGGTTTAGTATTGCCTCAGATGTCCTTCGTTTCTATCACTGAAGACCAGCGTTTGACACAGCTCTTTGCTCCTTCGTTCCATCATCCTTAATCGTTTTTTGATATATATCAATAGCCTCCACTCATGTCTTTCCCGCTAGGTGTGCAGTACAATCTGATTTATCCCCAGCCATCGGTCAAGGCAGAAGATTGGAGGATCATGGTGACAAGATGTATCTGTCTGAATGTGCCTCTAAGAAACCGGAACTGAAAGCACAGCCCATAAAATGAAGCTGCATCCCGTAAAAAAGGGATCATTCCGCAAAATGTGTTACAGAAAGATACCACCTTGCCGAGCTGCACTGTCACATTTCCAAAATACAGCAGGTTGCAGCAGTACATTTATGTGGCTCTACCTGATATCACACCAGTCATTAACTAATTCAGCAGACAGGCCAACTTTCCTCTCTAGGTTATGCTGACGCGGACAAATATTTAACTTTTTGTTCCATCCCTTTTCCTTTTCTTTAGGTCGAGCCTGGACAGCGCATGCGCTGTTCTGCGAGGCATGCTGTATTAGAGTATGGACTTGAAACTCCGCCCATATTTTTCATTGGCTTGTGTCATTTTCCGTTATAAATGCTGGCTTCTGATTCGTTGATAGGCTTGTTAGCCCCTCCTTGGTACCACCTTGCCTTAATTTGTAACCTCCCATGAACACTGGCCCTTTTACTTCTGTTGTTACAGGGTATGTAGTTTTTAAGTCTGTAAGCACTATTTTATTTAATGAGTTTCTCTTGCTGCAGGCAGGACATGCTTTCCTGCAACATTCAGCGCATCATGCACGCTTTAGCTTTGCAAGGAGACCGAGATGATGGCGGCTGCTTCTTTGAAATGCGATAGGTCTCTCATTTACAAGAGTTTGGGCTATTGGCATTGTAAATGACAATACCTTTTATTTATGTGTTAATTATGAATGAATGAATGAATACCTTCTTCTATAGCGCATGGCTACTCTTGAGCATCCCAGCGCTGTAAGACAAAGGGACATGAAAGACACTATTGGAACAAGTGTGTCTTTAAACGCTTCCTGAAAGCGAGGTGCTTAGACTCGTGCCTGATGTCATCTGGGAGTACGTTCCATTCTTTAGCTGCGTGCACAGAAAGCCGACGGCCACCCATCCGGGCCAGCTTCATCCTGGGGACTACCAGCAAGTTCCGCTGGTTGGATCTCAGAGATCTCACTGATTGATGGCGGCGAAAGAGGGGATCCAGAATAGGCGGGCCAGCACCATGGATGGACTTATGCGCCAAGCACAGGGTTTTGAATATAATCCTTCCCTTGATGGATAGCCAGTGGAGGGATTTAAGTGCGGCTTTCGCTGAGCATCTTTTGGGGACTTTCATGAGCAGCCGAGCAGCACAATTCTGTACAGATTGCAGAATTTTTATGGTGCCGACTGGAGCCCCCATATAGACTGCATTTGCATAATCCAGCCGCGACATAATCAGCGACTGGACCAGCAATCGTCTGGCTTCGAATGGCTAGAGGTTTAACACTTTTTTAAGACTCTCAGCAGCCCATAGCAGGTTGCGGCTACCTTCTTAGCCTGGTAGTGAAATCCAAAGGAGGAATCTAGCCAGATCCCCAGGCTTTTTATATGGGTCTTAGGTGCTGGGGGGGGGTCCTAGGCAGTGAGGCCACCAAGGGTCAAGGTTAATTGGGGCTTTGTAACCCAGAAGCATAATGTCCGTTTTGGCCCCATTTAGCTTCAAAAAGGAGGAGGTCATCCATTCCAGAACCTTGGGGAGACACGGGGTCAGATTGTTGATCCCCTGATTTAAAGCATCGTTCCTCACCAAGGATACAACCAGCTGCGTGTCATCGGCGTAGGTAACAAGTTGGATTCCCCAGGAAAGAACCACCTCAGCCAAAGGTCTCATGTAAATATTAAACAGAGTGGGGCTGAGGGATGATCCCTGGGGAACGCCGTGATTCAGTTGCAGCTGGCTGGATGACACCTCTCCCTCAAAGACGGAGAAGCTTCTGTCTGATAAAAAAGAATGGAGCCATTTGATGGCCACTCCAGAGACCCCTGTAAGATGCAGCCGATGCAGCAGGAGAGAGTGGTTTACTGTATCGAAGGCTGCGCTGAGGTCCAACAGGACCACCGCAGCACAGCCTCCTGCATCCACTATACCCCTAGCTGCCTCCACTACCGCCACCAGAGCTGTCTCTGTTCCTTGTTTTGCTCTGAACCCTGTCTGGGTGGAGTGTAATCCATCCGTGGATTCAATAAAGGAAGAGAGAACCTGATTCACATGTTTTTCAGCTATTTTGCTGATGGTTGGTAATAGTGAAATGGGCCTGTAGTTGGCCAGGTCTTCAGGATCCAAGCTGTTTTTTTTTAGCAGGGCTCTGACCTTAGCCTTCTTCCAATTGGGGGGCACTACACCGGAGGCCAGAGACGCGTTAATGACCTGCATTATCACAGGGCATACTGTCCCTGATACCTGTTTAAGAACTGCCGGGGGAGCAGCATCTAACGGGGAGCCAGATTTAGGATTGCCAAGGAGACTATCCACTCCAGCCAGATCCAATGGGGGGAAGACTTTGAGATCTGCAGATGGGTTAGGGTCTACTTCCAGGTCCCCCTTTTTTCCACTCTCCCAATTATCTGGGGTATCTGTCACTGGTGCAAAGCCGGAATAGATATTAGACACCTTGGATGCGAAAAAGACAGCTAACTCCTCACAGTGTTTCTGTGGGTTCAGAACAGGACTAATAGTCCTGGGTGTGGTTGCCAGGGATTGAAAGATTTTAAAAATTTCCCTGGGGGCGTTAGCTGCTTCCGCAATTTTGCTCTGATAGTATGCGGCTTGTGTGGTTTTTAATAGCTTTTTGTAGGATCTCAGAGATGACCTATATTCATTTTTTGCGGCAACTGCGTAGTTCTTTCTCCACTTCCTTTCCGCACGTTTACACAGTTGTTTGTGTTCCTTAAGTTCCCTGGAGTGCCGTGGTTGTTTATTGGGACCATCTCTGTGCCGTAGATCTTTTTTTGGCAGAATGGGATCTAGTGTGGAGTTGATCCACTGATCAAAGGCTTCATTGGCTGCAACCGGGTCCTCATGGGGGGCGGGCGGGCAACTTTTCAGGGCTGCCTCCCAGTTTTCAGCTGGTAGTCTAGACCATACTCGACTAACCTTCTTTAGAATGGAAGCCTTGTGGATCTGTGTTACTGGGGACCACATAAAGGACAGTAGTGCATGGTCCGACCATGGTACAAAACTAGGCTGACCGCACACTATGTTTCCAAGATTAGTAAAAAAGTGGTCTAATAGGTGCCCACCTATATGAGTGGGACTGGCCACGATTTGTTCCAGGTGCACCACTCTCAGGGTATCCAACAGACATTGCGATGGCACGGCATTGACTTCATCCAGGTGAATATTAAGGTCGCCTAAGATGGTAAAATTAGGGGTACTACTGATGGAAAGAGAGATCTTATCTAAAAGATTGTTACAGAAATCATGGGAATCGCCTGGGGGTCTATAAACCAGGATCCCAGAAAAGGTGCAGGTGGGCGAAAAGGATATAGAGAAACCAATACTCTCACAGTCCATGAGTGGACTCTCCGAGGTTCTATATCTGAAATTGTTTTTATAAATAATCGCCACACCTCCTCCTCGACCGGACATGTGATCCTGTCTAGCAATGGAGTACTTGGGTGGTAGCGCTTGCACTATGTGGGGGTCTGAGTCATCGGTCAGCCATGTCTCAGTTAAAAATAGTGTTACAGGCAGGGGAAACCCAATTTACCCTTGTAGGCTTGGGCGCAAAGTAGTTAAGGTCAAGGGGTGCTACAAGGGACTTATTTGAGACAAATTATGGTTCATTTATGAGTTGTACACATGTAACGAACTCTCATGCATCCACTGGATAACTGTCTTACTTTAACTGTACCAAATAGATTGATGGAAGGCGGACAAAAAATATAGAGCAAGAATCTTATTAAGTGTTCAAAAAAGGTTCTCTTTATATTATAACCAAAGTAGGGAGACAAGTACAAATCAAATGAAGCAAAAAAGCCATGAACAGAGGTCAATCAAATTATAACTACAGTTCATAACTCAATACATCAACTCCAGATAATCAAAGACACAACCAAAATTAGTTAATAAAGATGGATTGTGAATTGGTGATAAGACAACTCAACGGGAGATGATGGAGTGTCGACGTTTCGGTCTAGGTAGCAGTCGTCTGTTAGACCATCATCAGGACGGTGTTTTTTATGCAGGAAAACTCCCTTGAATCCTCAAAATGATTTTGATGGGGACACGGAGAATGCTGTTACATATGGCAGAGGTCACATATGGGTTTTGTGAGCAGCAATGGCGTATGGAAATGATGTCCAACGCGGATCTCTGGCTTCAATTAAATTTAAAACGCGTGGAGGCTGCTTTTCCAGTTTCTTGCCGTCACCAATTTTTGGAAAAGGTTGTGTGAGCTGGCAGGAGGCGTCGTCATCGGTTGTTTGTTAACAAACAACCGATAAAGGCGGACAAAAAATATAGAGCAAGAATCTTATTAAGTGTTCAAAAAAGGTTCTCTTTATATTATAACCAAAGTAGGGAGACAAGTACAAATCAAATGAAGCAAAAAAGCCATGAACAGAGGTCAATCAAATTATAACTACAGTTCATAACTCAATACATCAACTCCAGATAATCAAAGACACAACCAAAATTAGTTAATAAAGATGGATTGTGAATTGGTGATAAGACAACTCAACGGGAGATGATGGAGTGTCGACGTTTCGGTCTAGGTAGCAGTCGTCTGTTAGACCATCATCAGGACGGTGTTTTTTATGCAGGAAAACTCCCTTGAATCCTCAAAATGATTTTGATGGGGACACGGAGAATGCTGTTACATATGGCAGAGGTCACATATGGGTTTTGTGAGCAGCAATGGCGTATGGAAATGATGTCCAACGCGGATCTCTGGCTTCAATTAAATTTAAAACGCGTGGAGGCTGCTTTTCCAGTTTCTTGCCGTCACCAATTTTTGGAAAAGGTTGTGTGAGCTGGCAGGAGGCGCCGTCATCGGTTGTTTGTTAACAAACAACCGATGACGACGCCTCCTGCCAGCTCACACAACCTTTTCCAAAAATTGGTGACGGCAAGAAACTGGAAAAGCAGCCTCCACGCGTTTTAAATTTAATTGAAGCCAGAGATCCGCGTTGGACATCATTTCCATACGCCATTGCTGCTCACAAAACCCATATGTGACCTCTGCCATATGTAACAGCATTCTCCGTGTCCCCATCAAAATCATTTTGAGCAGCAATGGCGTATGGAAATGATGTCCAACGCGGATCTCTGGCTTCAATTAAATTTAAAACGCGTGGAGGCTGCTTTTCCAGTTTCTTGCCGTCACCAATTTTTGGAAAAGGTTGTGTGAGCTGGCAGGAGGCGCCGTCATCGGTTGTTTGTTAACAAACAACCGATGACGACGCCTCCTGCCAGCTCACACAACCTTTTCCAAAAATTGGTGACGGCAAGAAACTGGAAAAGCAGCCTCCACGCGTTTTAAATTTAATTGAAGCCAGAGATCCGCGTTGGACATCATTTCCATACGCCATTGCTGCTCACAAAACCCATATGTGACCTCTGCCATATGTAACAGCATTCTCCGTGTCCCCATCAAAATCATTTTGAGGATTCAAGGGAGTTTTCCTGCATAAAAAACACCGTCCTGATGATGGTCTAACAGACGACTGCTACCTAGACCGAAACGTCGACACTCCATCATCTCCCGTTGAGTTGTCTTATCACCAATTCACAATCCATCTTTATTAACTAATTTTGGTTGTGTCTTTGATTATCTGGAGTTGATGTATTGAGTTATGAACTGTAGTTATAATTTGATTGACCTCTGTTCATGGCTTTTTTGCTTCATTTGATTTGTACTTGTCTCCCTACTTTGGTTATAATATAAAGAGAACCTTTTTTGAACACTTAATAAGATTCTTGCTCTATATTTTTTGTCCGCCTTCCATCAATCTATTTGGTACAGTTAAAGTAAGACAGTTATCCAGTGGATGCATGAGAGTTCGTTACATGTGTACAACTCATAAATGAACCATAATTTGTCTCAGTTAAAAATAGAACGTCAAAATCTCGTTCCTCTAGGAGCAAGTTGATTTCAGTGGTATGCCTCGGAAGAGAGCGACAGTTAATCAAGGCAAGTGAAAAGCTATCTATATTGCAGCTCCTGGGGTTTAGAGGCTTGCAGTAGGGACATGGGACCGCTACCTCCTCTGAAAGTGTCTCCCCAGGGCAGATACCCCTAGCCCTTCCTCTAAATGCTCTGAGCAATTCTCCACTGTAACTGACGCTGGTATGAGGGGGAGGATCCATGGGTCTTGCCCCTAGCCACGTCCTAGCCCGTCCTGGCACGGACGGGCACAGACGGGCTCTCCTTAGGCGCTCCTTTGGCGCGGTAGGGCGCGTCCGCAAACGCGTACGCTAGCGCGTAGAGTAACCATTTCAATATATGCGCTTCAGCGCCGCGTGACCAGCCCTGCCTCGCAACAACTAGCGCGGCAACCTCGTCCTCGCTCATGATGGCCGCTATATTGAATCGGCCCCTGTGGGTCCCGTGAACCCAATGCCCAACTCGGCTCAGTGGGAGCTGAGAGTCCCTGAGCGAGCGAGGCGCGAGGTAGGTCGATACAGATAGCCTCAAGAAGGGGTCTGAATGTAAGGTGCAAATTAGCAATGTCAATGTGCAAAGTTTAAAATCACAGCAATACAATTTTTAAAAACAGCTACTCATAAACTAGCTCCCGGCTTCCGCCTCAGGAGCGATAATGTCCCAATTATCAAAACAGATCAATAAAAGGCTTTGTCATTTGCAATGCCAATAGCTTAAACTCTCGCAAATGCGAGACCGATTGCATTGCAAATGTTTGTGCTTAGAGGTTCTGTGTGTGTGTTGTTGTCATTCTGTCTTTTCAGGTTGAGCACAGAGCAGTGCTTATTCATTTTAAAATCCAGTATTTATCCGATCTGTGTCTGAGATCCTTCCATTTGTCATGGGATGGGCGTGGGCAGCAGTTCCTGCCTTCATTCTTTTCTATGGGAGGCTGTTGAAGTGCGGGTGGTTGTCCATGTGTAGTGCTGGACTTACTACAAAAGTGCAGTTTGTGAATACTGAAAAGTAGTACATTGGCTGAAATTCAACACTCAAATGAGGACCATCCCTTCATCGTTCCGACTACTTATAGGACATTTAGCACAGTTATAAGGAGTCGGTCACTGCTTCCCTTTTTCTCCAAACCTGGAATGTCCCTCTGCTAGTTCTAAAAGGCCCAGTGCCTTCAATATGAGACTTGTAATGCAGAGCAGTGCTCCATTCCAGGGACCCTACAAGCAGAAACAGGGTTCTGGCAAAGGATTGCGGCTCACGGCTCTCTCTTTCCTAACACCACCGATCGACCGAATTGCTGCGTCTAAATCAGGCGTCCGCCGTTGCAAACCTGCCCTGCAGCTTCCTTTCAGCTTCAAACACCGTTTACCTGTCTATGTGTGCCCAGATGCCCATGGCTTTATTTGTGAGACTAGACCCAGAGAGCACGGTCATTATAGATCCCGTTAGTGCATTTTTAGTTTGTTGTCTCCCTAGACTCCCAGTACGAGGGTCAGTGTGTGTGTCTCTATGACTATCTTTGTCTATGTGAACGGCGTCTCAGTATGTCAAACGCTCTCAAATACAAAAAGGTCAGATTGATTGTCTTTGCCATTGCTGGTTTTTGGAAAGCAAAGCTTTTATACACTTTTACTGTCCGTTTACAGATGAAAGTCCGGTGGAAGCTCAAATTGCTGCACAAGAAAATTTATCTATTTGACATTTTCAGTTTTCCACTTGGACAGAGCACAGCTTATAAAACTATTATTTTCCATCAGGGTATCAAAAAGGAATTTTATGCTTCAATTTAAAGCTCTTGAGAGGATGAAATTATTAGGCTGAGTTATATGTTAGTGTTGAACTGCCCATGGGAAATATTGTGCGTGTCCAAGAAGCTAGGAGTTTCGACAGGCTTCGAATTGAAACTCAATACTTCCAAAACTCCAAACCTTTATGACAAGGTTTTGCAAGGAACTCATGTGAGAAACTGGGTTATTGCTAGGGGTGGTGGGTGAAGCCCCACTCAAGCAACAACCACAGACCTTGTCAGGGTGAGCCACAAAAGCTCACTAAATTTAGAAAAATAGATTGTCATTTAATAAAACATTTGAGACCAAAACAGCAAAAATCCAATCTGTAGAACTGGAGGTATGCAATTTTAAAGATTTCAATAAAGGTAGCGCCAAAAGGCGGGAAGCGCCAACTGAGGATATCTGGTCATGCTGGACCGGTACAAAGTCACATGTTCAGGACAGCAGCGGTGGGGCACAGTCTGGGCACAGGACCAAGGTTGGCCCACTGAGGTTTGAACAGCATTGCTTTGTGAGGCTTTGCATTGCCCGGCTTTGGTTCTGATGAAGCTGTGCGCTGAGGCTTTGTAGGGCCTTGCGTCAGATGAAATTTGAAGCTGTGTGGAGAGGCTTTGCGGTGCTTGCGTCGCTCGGTGTCTGTTCCGATGAAGCTGTGCAGCAAGCCTTTGCAGGGCTTCAAGTCGCTTCACTGCGGTTTTGATGGAACCTTCAGTTAGGCCAGGAGGAGTTCTCTCTGATGCAAATCCAGGGTCCTTGACCTGGGGCGGCATGACTTGGGGATCAGGAACTCACTCCAGCAGACGCCAGCATGGCTCAGGCAGTTCCTGTGCAGATCCAGGCAGGCCCAGCGCAGCAGGTCAGCTAGGCAGTTGCAGGGAGGCCTCTGGAGCTTGTTGTGTCCCCATAGTTCAGGACAGGAGGCCATCCACCTGACCCCTGTAGTCACTGTGATGGGTATGAATGAAGCTTGTCCTGTTTTCTCTCTCAGAGAGCAGGGCAGTCCTTTGACAGCTGGGCAGCCCTTCTTCTGTAGTAACCACAGATCCAGAAGTGTACTTAGCAGTGGATCTGAGGGTCCTTTTCCGCCCTGGTGCCAGCTTTGAAGTGGAAGAAAATTCTGGAGATTTCCCCTCACAGCTAGTTCTGGAAATTCTTTACTCACTTCCCTGGTCCCAGGATGTCTGGGGTAAACTTCTTTGTGAGTGAAGGAGGCAGCCCCTGTGAAAGTGCAAGTGTAGTAGGTGACAGATCCACCCCACCCATCTTGGCCCATCCTGCCAACACCCACTCCCTCTTTGTGGCACTGTCTGGAAGGAACGTATTGTAAAGATGCAATACTAAGTAATCAGGAAAGAAGTAGTTTATTGGCCCAACAGGGAGGCAAGTCATCAACATCCGAGACCATGAAGCAACTGACTGATACATGTTACATTCTAGGATGACATGGCTGCATTCTCAACAAAGAATGCACATAATTAAAGGCATAGCTACAACACATCTCCCTTATTATAATAACAGAATAAAACAAGAAGGAGAAAGAAGAAGAAAAAGAAATTAAAAAAAACAAAGATCCTGTGAAAGGAAAGAATCATTCAGAATAGTAATCTTGGAGATACAAAGGAGGTCTCCTGATTCTAGAGTGTGTCCCACGAGAAGAGACACGCTCATCTTGAGGAAGTACATGCTCACCTTGAGGAAGTTGGAACGAGCGTACAAGATCTGAGCATTCCACTGGAGCAGTCTCCACAATACATTTTCCAGGAACAGGACCAGACTTCACTGGAGCAGGTTTCACAATACCATCATCCCCCTCCACACACCTTGACAAACGTGACATGCTCCAGACATCTCCCCCAGCAAGCATAACCACGTTCTTCATGACCTTTACAATACGCCTAGGCCCAAAGAACTTGGACTCACCCTTAGGGGACCAAACAGCCTTTTTGATAAAAACAAAATGACCTACTTTCCAAAAAGAATCCTTCGCCCCCTTCAAGACGTCAAATCTGCGTTTGTACTTATCCTGGTAGTTTGGCTGCATTCTCAACAAAGAATGCACATAATTAAAGGCATAGATACAACAGAACGCACAAAGGCTAACAGACAACTACACCTGGTCATGTGACCCAGGATACAGGAACCAAGTAGTTGGGACCAAAAAATATAAACTTTCTAAAGGTGACATTTTCAGAATTGTGACTTAAAATCATACTTTACCATTAAAGAGGGTATTAAATTACAATTCTTTAGACTACGCACACTTTAGCACTGGTTAGTAGTGGTGAAGTGAGCAGAGTCCTAAAAGCCTACAAAAGCGGGTTCAGAAAACAGGAGGGGTGAAGGCAAAACCTTTGGAGGTGAAGCAGCAGAGAGGACCAAGTCCAAAAACTCAATTGTTCCTAGTGTCAAGGGTAAACACCTCCCATGATATCTTCAAAAAAGCACATGCATTTGACTTTCCTAAAGCTAATTCCACTCATGAACTCAGAACGAGAAAATGTCCAAAGTCAACTAGTATTTTGAATCCTAAATTCCTTGAATCAGTGGAAGGCACTTTTATTCCTGTTTTTTGATTGCTTGGAAAACGTTTTCAGGTGAAGTCCTGGGGTTTTGTTTTCCCTAGACGGTACTCCCCTATAGTCAAACAAGTAATATGGAGAAGTGTGGCTCACTGGTTAGAGCAGGCAGACCCGAAGCAGAGGTCAGACCCGGGACCAGGGTTCAATTCCCGACGCAGCAGGGTCTTGAGCTCAAATGTCCACGGACTCGATCATTCTCGCTTCGGTGCCTGACCTAATCATGGGTTCACACTCTGCAACTCTGGGCATTAAGCTTGCTTAATCTCCACAACGGCCCCCCTGCGGCGGGATGCCTGGCTTTCACCTTGGGGATGCCCTGTAGGGGCTATCTCACAGGGAAAAGCCAGGACAGGTTCCCAAGGCAAGCGCCGAGATACCTCCCCAGGTGATCGAGCGCTATATAAGAACATACAAAACAAACAAAGAATATCTTGGTTCATTTCTTCCTATGTCGGTGGGTCTGCTACTCAACTGGGTCTGGTTCGTGCTACATAAAAAAATGCAAAAGAAGTAAATATATAAGTAAACAAACAAGTCACCCGAGCTTTCATTATGCCTCTTAATGAATGTGGTACAAGTTCAAACATCTGCTTCTAAAAATAGGAGGTCGCACACTGTTCTTGGTACGACTTGCATCTGAGGGGTAACTAGCATAGTTTGTTAATAGACAAGACACACTTTTCATTGTGGTGTGCAGATGAATTGTGCTCATCCTTGTACATTCCCTTGGATATATCATCACAAAGTGACAGGCAAATGATATCTTGAGTGTTGTTGTGAGATGGTTGTAATGGTCCCATTGGGACTTCACCCTAGCATTCCTTGTGCACGTGTAAAGCCATGGTTCGAGAGAGCTGGAGATGTGATATTTGGAATTGCCATTTGAAGACGAGGACTGAACGAGGGCCTTCAAGTATTGAACCTCTTGAGTCTGTAATGCCAGCTCCATATTACTACGGCCTGATTCACAAAGGTAACTTACATTTTTGAGCTAAGTTTACACTTGAGCACGTTTACAACTTTTCCGTGTTTACAAACTGAGAGTGTAAATTACTAATAAAACAAGCATTTACAATGCAATGGTCTCGGCATTATTGAAGGTAGAGCTATCGGCATTGCTCATGACATTTTTTTTTTAAATCATAAATAAATGGCATTGTCATTTACATTGCCAATATCTTAATCGTTAAATAAATGGCATTGTCATTTACAATGCCAATAGCTTAATTGCTTGCAAATACATGACCTATTGCATTTACACCCACAGAGCCACACACACAAAGCCACCCACACACATACAGAGCCACCCACACAGAGTAATTCACACAGAGCCATCCACACATAGAGCCACCTACACAAAAAGTTATCCACACAGAGCCACACACACACACACATACAGAGCCACACACACACACAGCCACTCACACAGAGCCACTCACACAGAGCCACCCACACACACAGAGCCACCCACACACACACAGAGCCACCCACACACACACATAGAGCCACCCACACATTGAGTCTCACCTATAACTGAGTCTGCTTCTTGGAAAGCGGGGCAGAAGTGACCCTTTGATACCGACTCCAGCAGTTGGTGTCCGTAAGGGGCAGATCCCACATTCATTTCCATGCACTTACACTTCTAACTGCTCCTAAATGTCTGTGGAGGGCATGCCTGGTGGAGGGATTTAGAGGGAAAATGTTGCCTTCCTGGTGGCATTGGCCCCTTTCTGAAATGGATTCCTAGTGGTTCTCAGACACTTAACAGCTGCTGACCTATTCACATGTCTACAGTCTGCAAAAGACAGTGGTTAAAGGGAGCAGACAGTGGTTAAAGGGTGATTAAAGGGAGCCGACAGTAGTTAAAGGGAGCAGACAGTGGTTACAGGGAGCAGCAGTGGTTAAAGGGAGCAGACAGTGGTTAAAGGGTGCAGACAGTGGTTAAAGGGAGCAGACAGTGGTTAAAGGGAGCAGACAGTGGTTAAAGGGAGCAGACAGTGGTTAAAGGGAACAGACAGTGGTTAAAGGGAGCAGACAGTGGTTAAAGGGAACAGACAGTGGTTAAAGGGAACAGATGCTGGTGAAGGGGAACAGACGCTGTTGAAGGGGAACAGACGCTGCTGAAGGGGAACAGACGCTGGTGAAGGGGAACAGAGACCGCTGCAGAGGGACTGGTACTAGTGTATGGGAACAGACAGACACCTGTGTGAGGACAGACACTGGTGTTGGGGCAGACATTAGCGGTGAGGGTGGACACTGGTGGCGGGAGACAAATGAGTGTAGGTGGCAACAGATGTACGGGGAGGGACATGCATAGGGATAGACACTGGTATGAGGGACAGATATTGGGGGAGGGGTGGACACTAAGCAACAAACGCTGGTGAGGGGGAACAGACTGGTGAATGGGGTCCTGTACTGTTTAAGAAAGAGAAAAAGAGATGAGCTGTGGGACAGGTGTGGGAGCGAGTGAGATAAGGGAGATGAGACAGGCGACAGGGCTCCCCGGCATATTGAGGGGGTGGGAGACCGTGAGGAGGTGACAGAGTGAGACATGAAGAGGGGAGGGTGCACGGGAGAGGGAAGGGAAAGGATATTGAAGAGAAAAGAGGGAAGGCCAGGAAAGAGTGGAAAGAAGAGTGAGCGGGGAAAACACGAGCGAGAGGAAGAGACACGGATAAAGGAAGCAAGAATCTGGGGATTAGCGCGAGTGCACAGAGTAATGAGATACGGAGAAGGGATTTGTGCGAGCTCTGAGTGGGATCAGTGCAAATAATGGGGGCCAGCGGGAGACGGGAGGGGGCGGAGACAGGCGACAGGGCCCACCTGCAAAAACATCCCATTCTGGATGCAGTGACTGTCCCCAACCCCTATATTCAAGCCAGGTCAGGAGAATGGGGGCTTCTTACCTTCATGCACACACGCACAAAGCGGGAGGGTGTCTATGGCCACCCGACCGCTGTCTCCCCCAGACCGTGCCAGCGACGGGACCAGCTCCGGTGAGATCCACACAGAAAGGCTGGTAGGGCCGGACCAGAATCAGCCAAATGACAGGCTCTGTAGTTCCGTAGTTTGAGGGTCTGAGGTTCGGTGGTTTCGAACCCGTTCAATAAAGATCGTCGGAAATAGACGATTTTGGTGTCAGCGGACTGCAAATCATGAGTGCGGTATGTACGAGTGTTTTCGCATTAATCGATCAATGAGAACCCTATGTATTAAGGGATTTCGTTTGAACCTTCGGGTTCCATTTTGTGAACGACAGCCATTTTGTGTGGTTGCCCTCACATAGGTCGATGACTGCGGCCGAACGAGTCCTTGGGACACGTACACCTTAGCTGACTTCTGAGTGACCTGGCCGAACTGACTCCCTTGCCCGAGGCTGACCTCGCTGAGCCAGTTCCTTGTTAAGCAGCTGGTCAGATAAAGATCAAAGAGCAGGACATGCCGAAGTTTACAGCACACTGCACCCACCTTTCTATCTTGCTCCCAATCTGTTTCTGCTCCTTCCTTTACGACATAATCACTGATTTGGGTTGAGGTTTTATGGTGGGTTTGTCCGGCCTGATCGAACAGGAAAATGGAATGTGCTTGGTCATTTCTGGTGGGCTGGACAACGGAAAAGGGGATTGTCGTCATGCGCTACTTTTGAAATGTCACAAACTGATTGGTCCGTCTGTGTGTAATCAATACAACTTTGGAATGTGATTTTTAGCATAAAAGACCATTGTAATTGTAATTGTAATTGTAAAGGCTCTTCTATAGCGCATGGCTACTCAGAAGCATCCCAGCGCTTAGGACTAACCAAAGGGAAATAGATTGCAGAAGGTGCGGAAGCCTAACTCGTCTAGATCTTGGGGAACAGGACAGTTTTTAACTTCTTTCGAAATGCAAGTAAGTTAGGCTCTTGACGGAGAAGTGGAGGAAGAGCATTCCATAACTTAGCCGCATTTTGCAAAAAAAGACGGCCCCCTGTGCGGGCCCTATTAATCCTGGGAATTACTAAAAGGTTTTGCTGGTTCGAGCGAAGGTTCCTAGATCGTTTATATGGCCTAATCATGTCATTTAGGATGGGGGGGGGCCCTCCCATAGAGTGTTTTGTGGACCAGACAAAGGGTTATGAAGTGAACCCGCTCCCTTATTGGAAGCCAATGCAAGGTGCTCAGCGCGGGTGCAGCTGATGTGATGTGGCTGGTACCCGTAAGTAGCCTCGCTGCGGAGTTCTGGGCAACCTGGAGTTGCCGGGTAACCGAAACAGGGGCTCCTAGATAAAGCGCATTTCCATAGTCCAGCCTAGATAGAATAAGGGACTGGACTATGGTTTTCTTAGCTGTTTCGGGTAGCCGAGGAAGGATTTTGCGAATTGTCTTCAGCAAACCAAAGCAAGTAGCCACTGTCTTTCTTGCCTGGATTTTAAATGACAACTCCGTATCCAACCAGAAACCGAGGCTTTTAATCTCGGTCTTTGGAATGGGCCCAGGCCCCATGCAGGAAGGCCAATGTGTCAAGTTATTGAATGTGGCTTTTTCCCTAGTAACATCAGCTCAGTTTTCCCCCCGTTCAACTTCAGATGGGACGAGTCCATCCATTTCGCAACCGCCTCCAGGCAGCTGCAAAGATTGGTCGGAAGGGGCTCCACCTGATTTAAGGAGACAACTAGCTGAGTGTCATCAGCGTAGCTTACTAACTGGATTCCAAAGGGGGCCACTACCTCTGCCTGGGGCGCCATGTACACATTAAACAGTGTGGGGCTAAGGGAGGAGCCCTGTGGCACCCCACACTGTAATGGTACTGGAAGGGAGCAGCTGTTCTCCGAAAAAACCTTAAAAACTCTATCGCTAAGAAAAGACTCGAGCCACATAAGGGCCTTGCCCGTGACCCCAATCCTTCCAAGGCGAGATAGGAGGACACGGTGGTTAACCGCGTTGAAGGCGGCGCTGAGGTCCAGGAGGATAATGGCCGCGCTGCCACCCGCGTCCAGAATCCTCCTGGAGTCCTCGACCACCCTCAACAGTGCTGTCTCGGTTCCCTGTCCTCTCCGGATTCCTGTTTGAGTTGGATGGAGCAAATCATGGGTCTCTAAGAAAGATGCCAGCTGTTTATTCACCCATTTTTCGGTAAGCCTACTGATGCCAGGGAGAAGGGAGATGGGGCGGTAGTTGGAAAAATCGTCAGGGTCGAGGTTTGGTTTTTTCAACAGGGCCCTGACCATGGCCAACTTCCAGTCTTGCGGTACCATACCTGACTCAAGCGAGGTGTTAACTAAGTTGATGATATGCATGCTGATATGGGGCAGAGCCAGGTTTAAGATGGTACAGTCTCTAGCGAACCACCCGTGTTGTGCTTCGTAGATCTCTGTTCCTGGTTGCAGCCAATAAACTTTGGTCTTTGACGTCATCAAGAAGCGTCTGTGTCTCTGTTTGCCAAGGCAGGGGAACTCGAAGGCATCGGGCGTTTTCCCTGGCGCCGCTGGGTTATAAAAACCCAGTCCTTCAGCTCACCTCTGAAAGGCTGGTATGGCTGGACCAGAATCCATCACTTGTCAGACGCATCTCTGAAAGGCTGGTAGAGAGGGAGCAAAATCAGTCGCATATGAGGCTCACGTCTAAAAGGTCGGTTGGGCTGGACCAGAATCAGTCTCATGTCAGACTCATTTGTGAAAGACTGGGAGAGTTGGAGAATAATTGGTCATGTGACGAGTACCTGCCGCCCATAGGGTGGTGGTAGAACTATTCACCTGTCAGGCTTGCTGGCATGCAGCCAGTTCTGGATTGTAAAAACAGTAAGTAATGCCTAAGTATGCCTTCCTGAACAAACTCTGTGGTATGTATAAAATATTTTGTAAGAATGTGAAATTGCTGCTGTTGAGTAGGCAGGCGTTGCAGTCGTTCCTCGAGCGGCTTCCTGGATGTTACTGTCCGAGCTTCACAAGATGTACTCACCAGACATTTGGAAAGGGATGCTAGGGGAGGCACAGAGAACATTTCCTTCTTTACCTCTTAAAAAAAGACATACACATAAAATGAACTGCCTCTGGTTCCATATTCAGATCTGTCACTCCAGAGTTGGGCGGTTTCATGGCGCTGTGGTCAATATTTCAAATGCACAAGTTAGAGCTTGAAGCCTCAAGTCTGACGGTGGTGCTGGGGGAGGGATGGATGTTTCTTCTTAGACTAAGAAGCCCGTGTGTGTGTAAGCGGGCGGCTGGAGGGCTAGGCACTTGATTCCAGCCGCAGCTGCGAGCGCCCCTTGGCCTGGACTCCATTTCCCGAGCTGCCTCGCTGCTCGTTAATAGATGCAGTGTGGAGTGTGCCTGTCCGTGTGAGCTGCCAGGAGTCTTCTGAGACTAGTGCAGCAGCTCAGTCACTGATCACAGCCAGCAGCACCGACAGGCAGAGCTGCTTCCTCACTCTCTGGCGCACACGCACGTTTTTTTGTGTTGTTTTTTTCCCCTTTTGAAATTGGGTCCCTGGTGAAGCTTTTCTGCAAAATCGGCATCCAGTGGGACGAGCACCTTGCACCCGGGAAGAGGACTGTGCATGCCTGGACTCCCTCCCGCGGCGACGGCAGCGCACGAAGTGTAGGCACAAGAGGACTCCCAGCAGTAAGTAGCGCTCTCCACTGGAGTGCACGTGTGTCTTTTTAACGGGGTTGAGGGCTCGTGGGGATGGGGTGGTGATGTCCTGCTGAGGATGTCAGTGCTGAACTTTTTTACGGCAGTGCACATCTGCAGCGTTGCTGCAGCTTCCTGGCTGAGCATGACCGGGGGCCCCGCGTGTGTACCTGGGGGCTGTGCGGGGCCCAGCTGTGCTGCCCCTGCCAGTTGTGGGGGTCTGCAGGCACCGCGCCCCCGCCGCACTGGGAACTCTTCTCTCCCATTGATGACAGCTCCTGCCTGGCGCTGCTTGTCCCGGTCCAGCTCGGAACTGAGACTGCTCATTCAGAGATCTCACCGGACGGAAACCCCGTGTGTGGGATCCCCCGTCTAATTTCAGCAGAGCAGCATAGGTGGGGTGGATGATTGGGGAACCATTGCTCCCTGCTCGCGGCGGTGAGTGGCAGGAGTGTGGGGCGGCGGACCCGGGTGCCCACTCACGATCCTCACCGGCAGGAAGCCTGGGGCCTCGGTGACCTAAAACCCCGGGAGGACACAACGAGGACACGGACAGCAGGAGGGGGGCGGGAACAGAGACACAGACAGCGGGAAGGGGGTGGGATACAACGGGAACGAGGACACGGACAGCGGGAGGGGTGCGGGAACAAAGACACGAACAGCGGGAGGGAGCGGGAACGAGGACAGCGGGAGCGGACGACCTCATCTTAACGAGCAGCAAAATGGCGGCCGCAAGTCTGAAAATGTCGGATTCGGGGGCGTGTTTTTGGCGTTTTGAGTGACGGATGACGTCACAGTTGAAAGAACGCAAAAAAACACGCCCCCGAATCCGAAAGAGACAGGGCTTGAACTGAGTGATGCCCCTCTCATCCAATGGCTGGCCTCGGTTTAGGAAGCCAGCCAATGGAGGAGAGAGGCGTGTTCAAGCCCCCATACTCCAAAACACTAAATCTTCTCCCGGAGACTGCGCAAGCGCAGCCTTCGGCCCTCGACCTAAAAAACACTAGTAAGTTAAGCCCTATACATGGCCAACCACTGCTACAGCAACACCCTCATATAGAAAATAATGGAGGTAGGGACTAAAATAATAGCCCACAAGAATTGATGTTACATTAAATACAATATTTAAAATATTAAAAACATTTTATTAAACATAATTAATTACATTTTAATACATTCCTTTCATCACACTTTTGCTAATTATTAATGTACATTAAAAATAATTTTTTCTTTAGGTGGGAACTAATTTTTTTTAACGAACTTCAGAAAAAAAAGTTATGTGAATTTTATATATTTCTGTTAACGCTTTAAATCAAAATTAATTTACTAGTGTGGCAGTTTACTATAGGGAGACGCCACAGTTAGGACGGAGACCTCTACATAGTAAAGTATAGGGAAAATAAAAAATATACTTAAATGCTGTTACACTTAAAATTACAATCCTGCAACACAATTTGTGAACATATGAATAGAATATATGGCTATTAGTTCTTGGATTACAGTGACGCCAGCAGGGGCGGATCTAGGCTCATGGCAGCCCTGGGCAGGGAGCGTAGGTAGGGGGCCCTGGAAGAGGGCCCCGGAAGAGGAGGCCCCGGAAGAGGCGCGGAGGCCAGTGAAGAGGGGGGGGGGGGAGTCAGGGTGTTTGGAAGTGGAACAGATCCGGAGGCCGCCAAATCCCTGCCACTGGGGCCGCCACGCAAATATGTATCCATCCTCAGAGGATTATTATATTAAGGATATATATTGGCGTGGTGGCCCCTGGGGTTTGGCAGCCCTGTGCAGGTGCACAGCTTGCACATGCCTAAGGCCGCCCCTGACGCCAGACATCCACCACATCACTATAGCCCATTACATCAGAGATTTTCAATGTTGCCTGGGTTGTTGGTCGACTCTATTATCTGCACTTAGGATTGTTTTGAGGTTTATGCCCTATAGAACACTATATACATGGACCTGGTGAAACCGAGCAACCACTTTTTCCAAGTACTCTGGAGAATCAGCTTTAGGGACATAGATAGTTAGTGAGTCACCCATAGGATCTTACTTCGATACTGTTATACCATAGGGTATGAAATAAATAAGATGGAGGCCAACGGCACCAAAGACCCTAGGAAGAATTCCAACATCCCTGGACCCCATAATACACTTATCCGCATGATCAGTGCAGCAATCACCTCTGCATGACCCGCCAACCTTTGCGAGTCACTCCAGCCTTGTCTCACTGCTGCCAGTGCTCAAACTTTATGTTTGGGGGGTGAGTTTTATACGGTGCAAACTCGGCCCAAAGGTATCAGAGCGCTTCACATGAGCACCAGTTGTCTTACAGACGGGCTCATTCATTTTAGTTGGGCATGGAGAGATTAAGTGATTTGCCCAGAATCACAGATGTTGAGTGTCCCTTCCAAGACTGGAACCCGGTCCCCCAGCTTCAAGGTCGACACTCTCTCTGTTAGGCCACATCCTCCCCAAAGCTTCATTCGTACATAAGGTGAACCCATTGTTCAAGCTCCATAAATATATAAAGAACAAAAACATCAGTCAAAACCTACCCGCGCTCGCATTGACCAATAACAATCATCAGTGGCATACCACATCCCCAATTACCAGCCAAGTGGTGGTGGTACTCCAGAACAAGGCCCCTAGAAACCACAGCCCAGGAGGCTCCTTTCATGAACCTCCCGGGGCATGGTCTCACCATCGAGAACCCGCCCAACAGGTGCTAAGACCATCAAGGTTTCAGAGCAGGGCATTTACAACACAGACTTGTGAGCATGGAACAAAAGGTGCCAGCGGGCAGGAGAAATGGTTCAACCGCTGACGATCATGGTACAATAAATGAAGCGGTTATCCCACACTGTACTTATGCACATAATGGAACAGTTCTAGATGCCAAGGGTGCCGGCTCTCTGATCCTCCAGCACACCAGTATTAAAAATGACGCAAGGGCTCGTAAATAATCCCATATGTGTTATGGAATAGATACGTGACTCGGGTTCTTCTGAACCGTTCCGTCTGCCTGTGGAACGGCATGCACAACAAGGGCATTGGACTCACCCCCGGGGCTTATTTACGAGCCCTTGTGTCATTTTTGCGCCTCCGATGCGTCACTTTTTGTGACGCACCAGTGGTGTAAAAAATGCGCCTTGTTGCACCATATTTACAAAGTGACGCATCTACGTAGATGCGTCATTTTGTAAATCCCTGCGCCACATTATACCTGTGCTAGGTATAATGTATGCAAGGGGGCGCTGCGACGCAAGAAAGAGTCATAGAAGTGATGCAGTGAAATCTATAAGATTTCACTGCGCCACTTCTAGGACGTAAATGCATCAGTATCTTACGCCTGCCTCATGGCAGGCGTAAGACTGACGCAGGCACATTTCACATGGGACTTGCCCATGTGTAAATTACCTGTTGCTAGAGTTGCGTCACCATTGTGACACACTCCAGCAATGCGTCATTATTGCGCCTACAGATAAGTCAGAAATACTGACGTATCTGTAACTCGTTGCAACATGATGCCTCATACTGTAAATATGACGCATCCAGCATGTCGCAAGGAGGGTGCAATGAAAAGTGACGCATTGCTGTGTTCTTGCAGCGATGTGTCACTTTTCATAAATGAGGCCCATAGTGCGCCAAAGCTTCACCCTGCAGTGTTGGCTTCCCATTGGCTAACACAACAGCTGCCCCAGCGCGGCTATTGGTGCAAGGTCAGAGGTCCATCTGCTTCTCACTGCTCCCTGACTCCTCCGCACCCCGCAAAGGCATGAACGTTTCACCGCTGGAGTCCTCGGCTCCATTATGAAGGAAGCACATGCCAGTGATTGTAATGCCCTCTGCCTAGGGAGGAGAGTCGCCATACCCCGCCCAAAATGAGACACGGGGATGTCCAAGACATGAACATCTTCAGTCTGAAGGCAGACCAGCGCAAGCAAACGCAGCCTACAGACATATATGCATTCATGAAGCAAACTGGTCTGGTCTTAGCAAGCTAGTGCCATGGTTACATTTTTGTTAATGTATTGCAAGTAAATGCAAAAAAACCTTTTAAATGAACATATGCCACCTAGTCATGTCTGCCATATGATTGCAATAAAAAACGGGAGCAATGCATATGATTTTGAAGGGACACTACTAGTGCCACCTAGCGGCCAGGTATTCTTAGAACAGAAACCGCAAATCATTTCAGTTGCAAGGAAAGAAAAGGTACTACTGGCTTTGAATTACTATACCATGAAGTCGTGACACAAGGATGCTTACACCATATTGTCATAAGAGTGACCTTCCAAGCTTTTACCTTTTTTCAGGTAACTGGAAGAGTGCACTCAGTTCGGCACTTCGTAGCCCCTGCACTTCACTCTTGTTGCAAATGAAGCAGACCTTCGGGACCAAAAGAATACATGGAGAGACACTGTGTTTTCTCTTAGAAAATATTTTGTTATACAATTTTTCAAGTTAGAATGAGCTAATGGTCAGCGGAGTAGGAAGTGGCGTGCGGTGGGTGCGGGCTGCCCCGGGTGTCATCACTGAGGGGGTGACAAAATTGGCACACATGTGTTTTTAAAATAAAAATATTACACTTGCAACTGTCAGTATCTTATTTTTCCTACTTTTTTTAAATAATTTCAACGTGGGTGAAGGGGGGGGGGGGTGACAAGAAAGTATTGAGCTGGAAATCTGTGACAAGCGGACATGACGGGCATTCATCCAGCTGCCAGTCGCCTGGCAGGCAAGATATAGAGAGAGTATGGTAAATTTAAGCGCAGAGAGCCCTGTTGGGTAATTTATGAACTTGGATAAGATTTGTGGGGTGTAAGGAAGAGCTGCAAGGATATATACTTTATTCGAGGATATTTCATACATTAGGGTTTGAAACATGCAGAATATGACTAACAGGACGGAGATTGGCAAACTCTAGAAGATTCAAGAGAACAGACCCTGACTGTCGACCAAACCCCGCAAGGGGACTGGAAAGCCTTAATCATCACCCATTGCAAACCAGCCTGAAGAAACTCCAGCACCTGAGGCAGAGAAGTTGGAGCCACCTGCCTCCATCACACCAAGCCAGAAACACCGTCAATGCCAAGCATAAGAAGACCTGCTCGACAAACGCCTAGATGCCTCCAAAGAAGAGGAGACAGAAGCATACAGACCAGGCAACACAAGCCTCCCTCCTTCACTAGAGCCTCGCCAGCGACAGCACCAGTAGAATCAGAAACCTGAGGGGAGACGCAACCAATGGAAACCACCACTCCAGACCCACCTTCATCTCCATCAACAGAGGAAAAAAGACAGAGCGGGCCGTGTTGGAGCCACGAGAACAACCTGAGCCCCCTCCCTCGGACCCCAAACCAGAAACCTCTGAATCAAAGGAAACAGAGGGAAAGCAAACATCAGACCCACGGTTCAAGGACATGTCGCGGCATCGAGCCCTGAGGCCGACACCGTCCTTCCTCTGGAAAACAAGAGATTACTAAGTGCTTTGTGCCTGTTCTGGTGGCTCAGTGGACCGATGCATCCACTGCAGGGGTTTGTGTTCGATCTCATAGACACAGGTTCAAATTCTGGCGGGGCCTTTCATCCATCTGAGGTCGATAAAATGAGTACCATTGAGTTGGGAATGTTAGATAGAATCTGTGAGGCACAAAAATAAAATGATCTGTCTGTGCTTAAACGGTCGAAAAGCCTTGAAAGGACTTGCTGAGAAACCAACGTCTCACCTGAAAACCCTGCATGGTTACTGACTGCCGCATGGTGACCACCTGGATGTGAGGGGGCAAGACCTGAACTGGAGGCTTTAATGTGGGGGTAGAACTGTTTGGTTGGACGGCCACCTACTGCGTGAGAGTGAGAGCTGAGGACCCATCCTGAAACGAGTATATAGCTCTATAGTCCAGTCGCAGGACAATTGGCCAGTGAGACAGGCACGGGACGGATTGGGGCCCTGGGAGCCTGGAGGGACCTCCGTGCTAGGGCGCATGCCTGGGGAAGCCTACTAAAAGATGGACCGGCCACTAGAAGCCAAGTGCTGAAGGGCAGGGATCTCTGACACTTCGGTCAAATGCCACACTGCGGGTGCAGCTTTGGGGTGAAGTTGAGAGGCGAAGACGTTGGCCTTTGAGAACAGTGAACTACCGGTAGATCGGGGTGTCAGTCGGAGCGAGGGTGAGAGGTCCAGCATGCTGGAGGAAGTATACAGCAAGAGACGCTGGGGACTCCACCCTGAGTGTCCGCGCAGCCTCTGGGCCACCCGGCCCCACCAACCATTACTGCCTACTGACCAATAGCGCCAAATACAGCAAAAAGGCCAGACATCTTTGCCCCTTGTGTTCTTTACAGTGGTGGTCTTCCTACCCCGGGGGCATACGCTCAGCTCACAGCTTCTCCGGCACCCACTTGAGGGCGATATGTCCACTTCCAGAGGACGTAAAGATAAGACATTGAAGGATTTGTTCGCCAAGGCCCAAGTGAGTCAGCAGTCCACCAGCATGGCTTCAGGCTCTACCCAGCCCACATCTGAGCAGGATAATGGAGCGGAACCGATTACCAAGGCATTCTTGGAATCCATGTTTGTCGCGTTGAGAGAGGACATCCACACGCTAAAGAAAGATTCTCAGAGGTTCTCAGAGACATGGATCAATCAATCAATCAATCAGTGACACTTATAAAGCGCGCTACATACCCATAGGGTCTCAAGGCGCTGGGGGGGGGGGGGTGCCGCTACTGCTCGAACAGCCAGGTCTTCAGCTTCTTCCTGAAGGAGAGGTGGTCTTGGGTCAAGCGCAGGTCGGACGGGAGGGAGTTCCAGGTCTTGGCGGCCAGGTAGGAGAAGGACCTTCCTCCTGTAGTCGCTCTTCGGATGCGGGGGACGGCGGCGAGGGCGTGGTTGGCTGATCGGAGGTGGCGTTTGGGAGCGTAGAAGTTGACTCGGCTGTTGAGGTAGCTCGGGCCTTGGTCGTGTAGGGCTTTGTGTGCGTGGGTGAGGAGGCGGAAGGTGATTCTCTTGTTGATGGGGAGCCAGTGAAGGTCTCTCAGATGTCCGGAGATGTGGCTGGATCGTGGGATGTCGAGGATGAGTCTGGCTGAGGCGTTTTGGATCCGCTGGAGTCTCTTCTGGAGCTTGGCGGTGGTCCCGGCGTAGAGGGCGTTGCCGTAGTCCAGTCGGCTGGTGACGAGGGCCTGGGTGACGGTCTTCCTGGTCTCTGTGGGGATCCACCAGAAGATCTTCCGTAGCATGCGTAGGATGTTGAAGCACGCCGAGGAGACGCTGCTGACTTGCCTGGTCATGGAGAGGGAGGAGTCCAGGATGAAGCCCAGGTTTCGTGCATGGTCTGTCGGTTTGGGTGCGGTGCCCAGGGCGGGAGGCCACCAGGAGTCGTCCCAGGCGGAGGGAGAGGAGCCCAGGATGAGGACCTCCGTCTTGTCCGAGTTCAGTTTCAGGCGGCTGGTCGTCATCCACTCGGCTACCTCTTTCATCCCTTCGTGTAGGTTGGCTCTGGCGGCGGCGGGGTTGTTGGTCAGGGAGAGGATCAGCTGGGTGTCGTCGGCGTAGGAGATGATGCTGAGGTGGTGTTTGCGTACGATGGCCGCGAGGGGGCTCATGTAGACGTTGAAGAGGGTGGGGCTCAGGGATGATCCTTGGGGGACGCCGCAGATGACTTCGGAGGCCTCTGACTTGTACGGTGGTAGGCGGACTCGCTGTGTTCTTCCGTCGAGGAAGGAGATGATCCATTCCAGCGCCTTGTCCTGGATTCCGATGTTGCTGAGGCGCCGTACCAGGGTGCGGTGGCAGACCGTGTCGAATGCCGCGGAGAGGTCTAGGAGGATCAGGGCCGCTGTTTCTCCATTGTCCATCAGGGCCCGGATGTCATCGGTGGCGGCGATGAGGGCGGTCTCGGTGCTGTGTTTGGCTCGGAAGCCGGACTGTGAGGGGTCGAGGGATCCGTTCGTCTCGAGGAAGGCGGCCATCTGCTTGTTGACGGTCTTCTCGATGACTTTGGCTGGAAACGGGAGAAGCGAGATGGGGCGGTAATTCTTGAGGTCGGTGGGGTCCGCTGTTGGTTTCTTGAGTAGAGCGCTGAGTTCGGCGTGTTTCCAGCTCTCGGGGAAGATGGCGGTGTCGAAGGATGTGTTGATGATGTCTCGCAGGTGGGGTGCGATGACAGCGTTGGCCTTGTTGAAGATGTGGTGAGGGCAGGGGTCGGTTGGTGATCCGGAGTGGATTGAGTTCATCGTGCGGATGGTGTCTTCTGTGCTGATCGGGGTCCAGGCGTGGAGGGTGGTGGTGGGGGGGGGTGGCTGGTCGGTCGTGGTGTGCGTAGGTTGGTTGTTGAAACTGCTGTGTATGTCTGTGATCTTGTTGTGGAAGTAGGAGGCGAGGGAGTTGCAGAGGTCTTGCGATGGGGTGATGTCGTTGTTTCCTGCGTTGGGGTTGGAAAGCTCTTTCACGATGTTGAAGAGTTCCTTGCTGTTGTGTGCGTTGTTGTCCAACCGGTCCTTGAATGCTGTTCTCTTGGCGGCGCGGATCAGCTGGTGGTGTTTCCGGGTGGCAAGTTTGTAGGAGGTCCTGTTGTCCGGTGTCGGATCCCTTTTCCAGACTTTCTCGAGGTCTCGGCAGTTCTTCTTGGAGCTCTTGAGTTCGTCGGTGAACCATGGGGCCTTCTTGCTGCCGGGTCTGCTAGGCGGGGTCCTCAGCGGGGCGAGTTCGTCCGCGCAGTTGCTGATCCACTTCGTGATGTTATCGGCGGCCTGGCTGGGGTTCGCTGAGCTGGCAGGAGGGTGTTGGCTCAGGGAGGTGGCGAGCTGGTCTGCTGTGATCTTGTTCCAGCTTCTGCGGGCGGTGTGTTGCTGGTGTTGGTGGGTCGTCGTTCTCTTGAAGGTGAAGTGGACGCAGCTGTGGTCCGTCCATTGAAGCTCTGTGGCGTGGCTGAAGTCGATGTCTGTGCTGGATGAGAAGACGGCGTCGAGTGTGTGTCCGGCGAGGTGGGTGGGGGTGGACACCAGTTGCTTGAGTCCCAGGTTGGCGAGGTTGTCGAGCAGGGTGCTGGTGTTGCGGTCGTTGTTGTTCTCCAGATGGAAGTTGAGGTCCCCCAGGAGGATGTAGTCAGCGGAGGGGAGGGCATGCGGGCTGACGAAGTCGGCGATGTCCTCGCTGAATTGCGTGCGTGGTCCCGGGGGTCGGTAGATCAGGGTGCCTCTGAGGGTGGTGTTCGGGTTGGTGTGGATCTGGAAGTGCAGGTGTTCGGCGCTGGTCAGGGTGTTGTCGGTGCTGGTCGTGAGACGGATGGTGTTCTTGTGGATGATGGCGATGCCTCCTCCCATCTGGTTGGCGTTTCGGTCCCTCCGGACGATCTTGTAGCCCTCCGGGATAGCGATGGCGATGTCGGGAGCTGAAGAGGCGTTCATCCAGGTCTCCGTGAGGAAGGCAACGTCAGGGGCTGTGGCGTCTAGAAGGTTCCAGAGTTCGATGGCGTGTCTGTGGATGGAGCGGGTGTTGAGCAGGATGCACTTGAGGTGGGTGCTGCTGGAGTTCGACTTGGCGGGTGCTGGTGCGGGGCTGGTCCGGATGCAGGAGAACTTGCAGGCATGGCAGCTGAAAGGTCCGTGGGTGTGTCGTGGTGTGGCTTGATGGCATTCAGGGAGTCGGCCGGAGTTGAGAGCGATGAGGGTGGTGGCGGAGTACGTCAGGCGGGTCGGTCGGGGTCTTCGTGGGCCAGGGGTCCTGGCGCTGGTCGCGATCCGGTCGCGGACGGGCGCAGACGGGCTTACCTTTGGCGCGCCTTCGGCGCACAATCGGCGCGCCCGCTGCGCGTGACCGCTGCGCGTTCGCACGGTCGCCATTTAAAGGCGAAGTGCGCGGGTGGGCGGAGCAGCTGGGAGGCGGGAGCGGGGAGGGAACAGAAGAGAAAAGGGGCGGGGCTTGATGGCGGTGGCGGGAAGCGGGAGCGGGGAGGGAGAGCGGAGGGCGGCGAGGTAGGCGGGCACACAGGAAGGAGACAGGCACAAATGGAAAAAAAAAACACGAAGAAAAACGGGGCACTGGGTACAGGCAACAATGCAGGTCAAAACAGAGGCAAAAACAGAAGACAAACGCTCTGACGGCAACTAAAAAAACAAGCACAAATTTCCGACAGAAACCGGCAAAAACAAAGGGGAGCGCTCAAGACGGCAGCGAGGCCGGCGCTGAGGCAGAGGCAGGCACAGGAGCACACGCAGCAGCTGGTGGCCGTGCGGCGCGGGGGTGTCCCACAAGTGGGTCACACTCACCTGCGTCGCACGGTCGCCATTTAAAGGCCAAGTGCGCGGGTGGGCGGAGCAGCTGGGAGGCGGGAGCGGGGAGGGAACAGAAGAGAAAAGGGGCGGGGCTTGATGGCGGTGGCGGGAAGCGGGAGCGGGGAGGGAGAGCGGAGGGCGGCGAGGTAGGCGGGCACACAGGAAGGAGACAGGCACAAATGGAAAAAAAAAAACACGAAGAAAAACGGGGCACTGGGTACAGGCAACAATGCAGGTCAAAACAGAGGCAAAAACAGAAGACAAACGCTCTGACGGCAACTAAAAAAACAAGCACAAATTTCCGACAGAAACCGGCAAAAACAAAGGGGAGCGCTCAAGACGGCAGCGAGGCCGGCGCTGAGGCAGAGGCAGGCACAGGAGCACACGCAGCAGCTGGTGGCCGTGCGGCGCGGGGGTGTCCCACAAGTGGATGGCATAGGGGAGCAAGTAGCCGAGCTAAAGAACAAAAGCGACTGAAGGGACACAGAAATCGCAGCACTACAGCAGGAAATTCTCCGGATCCATGACCAGCAAGTTGATCTTCAGACTCACCTTGAAGATCTAGAAAATCGCTCCTAGCGCCATAATATCAGGATCCGGGGAGTGAAACTTGAAGACAATATGAAGGACCTTTTCAGGTATACTAGGGAGCTATTCAACACATCCTAGGGAGGCCTTTGGAAATGGAACTCTGTCTGGACAGGGCGCGCAGGGTGGGCCCCCCACGAGCCTCTTCAAGTCCGCCACCGGACATCCTGGTCTGTGTGCAAGATTATCGCACCAAAGAAGATATTCTCTAAAAAGCTCGACAGCTACATCCTTTGACGTTCCGCGATCAGATACTGGTTCTGTTCCAGGATTTGTCAGCACTCACCCTGCAAAAGTGTAGAACCTTTAGACCTATCACTGCTCATTTACAACAATGCAATATCTCCTGCAGCTGGGGCCGCCCGTTCCGTCTGGTGTTCCGAATGGACAACAAACTCTACCAGCTACGTTCCTTAACGGAAGCCTGCCGCTTGCTGGGCATCGATCCTCCTACAGAAGAGAATGACACGGTGAGCCATGCAGCGGAACTGGACGACTCCAAGCCCCAGTGGCGTCAACAGGGCAGAAGGCGTCGTGCTAGGAAACCTCCTGCAGCAGAAATCATGAAGGGCCAGCAAGCCGCACTTGAAGCAGCATCGACGGAGCTGACTACATCCCATCCTGGCTGAACCATATGATATCATTGGGCCAACTGATTGTTTGTTTTTTCTCTAGGCCGTTGACGGGAGGGGGGCTTTTTGGATCTGGACAGACTGCCCCAATTCACCACATTTCCAATCACCTACGGATGATGGACAATATGTCTTTGTACTCTTTTTTCCAAATGTTGCCTTTTTTGAGATGGGGGGGTTGTTTTGGGGTGGGTTCCGGTGTTCCATGTCCACCTTCCTCTCAGAGCTAGCATAGGCCAACATCACACGAGCTCCCTAGAGTGGAAATACATCCTGTGTCTTGATAGTATCAGATTCAATGCCCACCATTGCTTGCTGTAATACTACCAGAGTGAATGCCTGCTACCAAGCTTAAAATACTCACCTTAAATGTGCGAGGTCTTAATAACCGGGTGAAGCACACAGCAGTTTTTATTTGTCTAGAGCACTCCCAAGCAGATATCTGTTTGCTGCAGGAGAGTCTAAGAATGGGCAAAATTTGCGAATTCGCGGTCCGCGAATTCATGCAAAATGGCAAAAAATTCTGCGAGTTCGCGAATTTTCTCGCGAACTCGCGAATTTTTGTGCCATTTGCATAAATATGTGACCACATGTGCCTGTAACTTTGCCAGCGTGCCAAAAGGCGCCGAGGTCCCTTGAGTGAGCTGGCCATTATAGTGGGGACGGGCGGAAAGACGTTTCATACTGCTAGTGTGTAGTGGACGGGGCCAAACAAGCGGGGCTTCTATGCGAGTTCACATGCATCTTGTTTATAAAGGGTCAGAGACCGAGCAGAGCAGCAGATGAGGAGAAAGCAGCCTACTGGTCACAGGACCTACACGGGGATGGCGCTCGGGAAACTCATGGATGCAAAAATACGTTTGGCACAGGACCCCAGAATCCTTCAGATGTCCAAGATAGCTCTGTTGCGCGTGTTGATACAAAGCCATTCTGATCCTGCTCAGTTTGTTCATGCGCATGCAGCTGCTGCTGCTGGACAATGTCCCATCTCATACTAAACTGCCCCGTACAGGCATATGCTGGCGCTGGGCAGTAGGATGCAGTGGCATGTGGGTGCTCCACGCCTGGTACATGCGCATACCGGTGCCAGGGGGGATACGTGTTTATTGGTGCTGTGTAGCAAGTTATGACTTTACATTTTGACTGCACCAGACCGTGGTACCACCTACACGGATCAGGAGCATCCAGGCACCAGACTTCATGGTGCAAGAGCATAATGGTGCTGTGCGGTATGGGTATATATGTCTTGGTGGCAGGGGGGCACAATGTGTGCTCACACCCAGAGGGCTCCCAGGCAATTGAGCACACATTATTTTCACACTAAGAGGGTTCCGGGGCAGTTCAGCAGCATGGGGGCTCACACCCACTGGGCCCCGGGGCAGTTCAGTAGGGCATGGGCTCACAACACCTGGGCAGCTCAGCAGCGCGGGGCTCACACCCAGAGGGCTCTCAGGCAGTTTAGCAGCGCCACCCTCTGGTTCATCACTGCCACGCTCTGGTTCATCACTGCCACCCTCTGGTTCACCACTGCCACCCTCTGGTTCATCACTGCCACCCTCCGGTTCACCACTGCCACCCTCTGGTTCACCACTATCACCCTCTGGTTCATCACTGTCACCCTCTGATTCATCACTGCCACCCTCTGGTTCATCACAGCACCCTCTGGTTCACCACTGCCACCCTCTGGTTCACCACTGCCACCCTCTGGTTGATACCTACCATCCTCTGGTTCATCACATCACCCTCTGATCACCACTGCCACCCTCTGGTTCATCACTGCCACCCTCTGGTTCATCACAGCTCCATCTGGTTCACCACTGCCACCATCTGGTTCATCACTGCCACCCTCTGGTTCATCACAGCACCCTCTGGTTCACCACTGCCAACCTCTGGTTCATCACTGCCACCCTCTGGTTCATCACAGCACCCTCTGGTTCACAACTGCACCTTCTGGTTCATCACAGCACCCTCTGGTTCACCACTGTAGATTATGGGGAGAAAGCACACCTGCCCAGCGTCAACCGGGGGATGGTTAATGTGTTACTGAATTGGAGCTTCAAGTCCGGCACCTGCTTCCTTATCTGTAAGTGCTTCCTGTTGTGATTTAATTTTTGTGACAGCCTGGAGCATTGTGCCATACTTGTAACTATTCTCTGACCCTGCTTCGAGGGTCAGAGCAGGGTCAGAGAATAGTTGCAAGTAGGCAACAACTCTGGAGGTGCTGCTCAGGAAGCACTTACAGGGTTACAGCAGGTGCCCAAGTTGAAGTTAATTTCTTTGTAACCATTTTGTAAATGGTTACAAAGAAATTAGCTTCAACTTGGGCACCTGCTATAACCCTGTAAGTGCTTCATGTACTTCAGTTTTTGAAAATCCGTCCCGCACGTGATTTCGCGTATTTTTCTGCAATTTCGCGAGATTCACGGACAGCGAAATTGCAGAAAATCCGCAAATTCCGCTAACGGAATGGATTTTACGCCCATGCTTACAGGAGACACACCTTTTGTCGAAGGATTGTCACCGCCTCCGGTCCCAGACGTTCCCAACTCAGTTCTTTTCCTCGAGCTCCACTAAAACGGCCAGGGTTGCCATCCTGGTGGCCAAGTGGTTTAGGGGGGAGGTCTTGTACAAAAAGGCCGAGATAAATGGTAGGCTACTGACTTATAGATTTGCCATAGGTGGTTCCACGTTAATTATTGGTTCAGTGTACGCTCCTAATGAAGGCCAAGAGCGATTCTTTCACTCCGCTCTTACAGAGGCCTCAGCCACACCCGATTGCCACATTCTTCTGGGGGAAAGTCTAAACCTGGTTCTTGACAACACCTTAGATAGATCATGTCAACGTACACATCAGACAGGCGCCCTTTCCACGGAGGGTCTGACCCGTTTACATGATTTAGGGTTCCGCGACCTATGGCGTAGTTTCCACCCCCAGGACCGCGAGTACTCGTACTATTCCAATGCGCACAAAATATGCGAACGGTTGGATTACCTGTTGGCATCTGCGCCCGTACACGCGCTTGCGACAGAGGTAGAGATAGGGGTCGCCTCCGTTTCAGACCATGCCCCAGTGACAGCTGTTCTCTCCGTTCCACCAACCCACTGGGACATGGCACCTCAGAGAGACACTATTACACCACAAAGATGTGGTTGCACGGATACAGCGAGTCATCACTGACTACCTCTCTCACAACAGTAACACGGACACCACTCTTGCAATGCAGTGGGCGTCACTGAAGGCAGTCATTAGGGGGGAGCTAATAGCCATTTCTGCTGCAGACAATGTCGAGCGCAGACGTAAGCGGGAAGAATTCACCCAACAGACTAGGGAACTGGAGCAGATTCACCAGAGAACAGGAGCCCCTCGAGTGAGGAGGCAACTTAAAGCCGTGCACCAACAACTTGCAGCTCTTGACCAAGATAGGGCAGAATTTGCAGCCTTGCGGCTGAGACACGCTTATTATACCGGGGGGGATAGGTGCGGGCTCTTGCCCATAAATTGCGCAAGACTAGACAAAAGAAAGGATGCAGGAGATTCTCCGGAGAGACGGTAGACATGTCTTGGAGGACAGCGACATTGCGGAAGCATTTCGTTATGTTTACGCCGACCTCTACACTAGCTTCCCACTAGAGAGCTCAATCGGGGCGACCTTCCTTGACTCCATCCCTCTACCAGCTTTAACTAAAGATCAAGCTGATTACCTCGACAGAGACATTTGGCCAGAAGAAGTTATCGCCGCCATTTCGCGCCTCAAGCTATCGAAAACAACCCGGGCCGGATGGATTCTCTGCTGTATTTTATAAGACTTTCTGTGCCCAAGTCGCCCCTCTCCTCACCCGACTTTTTAATTCCTTCTCGGAGCTCGTGCGATCCCAGGAGACCTACTGAAGGCCTCTATTGCAGTAAAATCAAAGCCGGGCAAAGATAAGACTCAATGTGGGGTATATCGGCCTATCTCCCTTCTTAACATGGATCGTAAACTATATACCGGGATTCTAGCTTCAAACCTCACACCTCACATGACTGGTCTGGTTGATCCAGATCAAGCGGGCTTCATCCCGGAACACCAAACTTCTGACAACATGAAACGGGCCTTACATCTTATTGAAAAAGCCACGCGCATGCAGGGGGAATACATGATGCTAGTTATCGACGCCGAAAAGGCGTTCGATAGGGTCCACTGGTCCTATCTAGAGCGGGTTCTAGAAAGAATGGGGCTGGGAGTGAACTTTCGCACATATGTCTTGAACTGCTATAAGTTTCCGATGGCTACAGTTCGAGTCAATGGACACACATCTCCCCTGTTCACCATTAAGAGAGGCACAAGGCAGGGGTGCCCTTGTCGCCCCTCCTTTTCGCTCTTTACATGGAGCCACTGGGCCAAAGGATGCGGCTCAACCCGTTGGTAATGGGGATCAAATTTGGCGGCTACGTCGATACGATTAGTCTTTACGCTGATGACGTTCTGATTTCACTATCTAACCCGCGAGACGCACTGCCCGCATGCCTAGAGGACTTAGAACTTTGGTCAAACTGTCAGGTTCAAGGTGAATATGGACAAGTCAGTTACCCTGGACCTGTCGCTTGAGAGGCCCACTCGGGAATATTTGCAAAGCTTACACCCTATTCAATGGGCGGCAAACACCATTCCAAATTTGGGGATCCAGTTAGCCTCCCCGCTTTCGAAAACGGCTATTACTAACTACACCCTACTGCGACAGAAAATTAGGCGGGAACTGGGGCATTGGAAACATTACCCTTTGTTGTGGTTAGGCAAAGTAGCCGCAGTCAAGATGACCATTCTTCCACAGATCCTATACCTGTTTCGTACCATTCCTCTCGGTCCTCCTTCGGTCTGGATACAGCAAACGCAATCAGAACTTGCTCAGCTCATATGGAATGGTCAGAAGCCACGCCTGAAACAGAGGTTGGCAACGCTTTCCTTAGAGGGAGGGGGACTCGGACTCCCCGATTTACAGCTCTATTTCCAGGCTGCACAATTACGTTTACTGGTCGAGTGGAGTCGATGGAATCAGAGAAACATTGGTTATTCCAGGACCAGGCGGTAGCGGGCAGACCCCAGCAGCAAATCCCATTTCTTCACAAACAACACAGACCCCCTAACTTATGCGCTTCGTATATCACGAGGGTCCCAATGGAGATATGGGATCAAACCAATATTAAACACAAACTTACAACTTTTCCGTCCCTACTCACTCCATTGATGGACAATCCGGACTTCACCCCCGGTATGGACACAACAGCTTTTGCGAGGTGGCGACCCTCTGGGTGCCGATACCTCTACCACATGTATTCTGCTGAGGGAGTTACCCCATTCTACCAATTTAACAAGAACATGGGTTGCTTGAAACAGAGAGACTTCGATATCTGCAAGCGTCACATCGGGCGCTCAATGACCAAGTCCGTTCCATGGCTGATAGGCACCTTCTTCCCTATGAACACTGGCTTATTACACTCAAGACAGACAAAAAGCTAATATCCGATTTAAACGAGATGCTACAGGCCAGATAAGCTCACACTTATAGCTCCGGAAAGGCACGATGGGAGAGGGAACTAGGAAGGCCGCTCAGTCATAAAGAGTGGGAATATACTATAGAGCACGGCATTCCGCCTATTACATTGGACTCACTGACACCCTCACAAAAATAGCAACCTACTGGTATTATACTCCTGAATGTATCCATGCCATGGACCACACTACAGAGGCGACATGTTGGTGGGGCTGTGGACAAGTAGGCACACTAGTACACCTACTGTGGGACTGCTCTCACCTCCAATCCTATTGGAAACAAGTACTGGACGAAGTAGATACACATTTTGACACAGAAATTCCACGACTTTCCTCATATGTCCTTCTGGGCCTCCCAAATCCTTCGACCGATCCATTGCGCTTTCGTAGAGGCCGACAGATAGCGATTGCGCTGGGCACAGCAATGCAAAATATACTCACACACTGGCGTACTGCCCACATCTCAACCTTTACGGGCTGGCTGCACCGTTTGTGGCAGATACTTGGAATGGAGAAGCTAACATTGACCAGGGGAGGGATCCAAATATATCGAACTGTGGCAACCCTTTTAGTCCCTGTTGGCCTCTGAATTCTGGGAAATTACTTGCCCTCGATACCTCCGCTTACTGCGCCTCTCTGATACAAAACAGATGACATAGGGCTGGAGATCATGAATAATCTAGATAGCTCAGGTGGTGGACTTGGAACACGGGTGGTGGGCGGGAAGGGGTTAGGGAAGGGTTTAGGGGTTTTCGTACTGTTCTGTTTTTTTCTTGTCATTTGTAGTATATACAAGGCTTTTGTACATTGGCACAGACCCATTTGAGCACTGATGGACTTATATATGTAAAATTTCAATAAAAAGATGTAATACTAAAATGTTGGGATATTTTGAAGCATGACAAATTACAAGATAGATATCTTGTGGGAAAAGTTTATGTTTTACTTAAGAGTAATGATTTAATTGGATGGCTACACCAAACATTGTTGGGTGTTACTGTAAATCTGAATTCAAATAGGGACGTATGCATTTAAGTGCATACCCTTTGGTCATGCTAGAGCACCTTTGGTATTTCAGAGAAGCCATTTGCATTGATCTTTGTAACTTGAAGGACTCAGTCAAGCTTTCCAACATCAAGCACCTGCTACACCTGGAGCCCAGGCCATCAGGATTCAAGCAAGCCGGGCCGAAGAAGGCTGAAATACCAGAAACCGGTCCCCGGTAGCTTGTCTCCTTTCTGGTGAAGAATTGGCTTGGTAGTTTAGTCTGCCCTGTTCCCATGTTGCACTGGGCCAGGGACAGACTGATTTGCTTATAGCCTGGTTCTGAGCTGGGATGGTGCAGTGAGATAAATAACGGTGATGGATCAAGCCCTGATCTTTGGACTGGGTAAGAGTGGTCTGCCTAATTCAGACACTCTGTTCATCACCACCCCCTTTTCTGAATCGTTTTTGGCCACTATAGGTGTGCAGGGTATACTCAGACATGAGTCCCTTTCTCACTGCACCATCAGGATTCAAGCAAGCCGGGCCGAAGAAGGCTGAAATGCCAGAAACCGGTCCCCGGTAGCTTGTCTCCTTTCTGGTGAAGAATTGGCTTGGTAGTTTAGTCTGCCCTGTTCCCATGTTGCACTGGGCCAGGGACAGACTGATTTGCTTATAGCCAGGTTCTGAGCTGGGATGGTGCAGTGAGATAAATAACGGTGATGGATCAAGCCCTGATCTTTGGACTGGGTAAGAGTGGTCTGCCTAATTCAGACACTCTGTTCATCACCACCCCCTTTTCTGAATCGTTTTTAGCCACTATAGGTGTGGCAGGGTATACTCAGACATGAGTCCCTTTCTCACTGCACCATCAGGATTCAAGCAAGCCGGGCCGAAGAAGGCTGAAATGCCAGAAACCGGTCCCCGGTAGCTTGTCTCCTTTCTGGTGAAGAATTGGCTTGGTAGTTTAGTCTACCCTGTTCCCATGTTGCACTGGGCCAGGGACAGCCTGATTTGCTTATAGCCAGGTTCTGAGCTGGGATGGTGCAGTGAGATAAATAACGGTGATGGATCAAGCCCTGATCTTTGGACTGGGTAAGAGTGGTCTGCCTAATTCAGACACTCTGTTCATCACCGCCCCCTTTTCTGAATCGTTTTTGGCCACTATAGGTGTGGCAGGGTATACTCAGACATGAGTCCCTTTCTCACTGCACCATCAGGATTCAAGCAAGCCGGGCCGAAGAAGGCTGAAATACCAGAAACCGGTCCCCGGTAGCTTGTCTCCTTTCTGGTGAAGAATTGGCTTGGTAGTTTAGTCTGCCCTGTTCCCATATTGCACTGGGCCAGGGACAGACTGATTTGCTTATAGCCAGGTTCTGAGCTGGGATGGTGCAGTGAGATAAATAACGGTGATGGATCAAGCCCTGATCTTTGGACTGGGTAAGAGTGGTCTGCCTAATTCAGACACTCTGTTCATCACCACCCCCTTTTCTGAATCGCTTTTGGCCACTATAGGTGTGGCAGGGTATACTCAGACATGAGTCCCTTTCTCACTGCACCATCAGGATTCAAGCAAGCCGGGCCGAAGAAGGCTGAAATGCCAGAAACCGGTCCCCGGTAGCTTGTCTCCTTTCTGGTGAAGAATTGGCTTGGTAGTTTAGTCTGCCCTGTTCCCATGTTGCACTGGGCCAGGGACAGACTGATTTGCTTATAGCCAGGTTCTGAGCTGGGATGGTGCAGTGAGATAAATAACGGTGATGGATCAAGCCCTGATCTTTGGACTGGGTAAGAGTGGTCTGCCTAATTCAGACACTCTGTTCATCACCACCCCCTTTTCTGAATCGTTTTGGCCACTATAGGTGTGGCAGGGTATACTCAGACATGAGTCCCTTTCTCACTGCACCATCAGGATTCAAGCAAGCCGGGCCGAAGAAGGCTGAAATGCCAGAAACCGGTCCCCGGTAGCTTGTCTCCTTTCTGGTGAAGAATTGGCTTGGTAGTTTAGTCTGCCCTGTTCCCATGTTGCACTGGGCCAGGGACAGACTGATTTGCTTATAGCAAGGTTCTGAGCTGGGATGGTGCAGTGAGATAAATAGCGGTGATGGATCAAGCCCTGATCTTTGGACTGGGTAAGAGTGGTCTGCCTAATTCAGACACTCTGTTCATCACCACCCCCTTTTCTGAATGGTTTTTGGCCACTATAGGTGTGGCAGGGTGTGAGAAGTTGGCCTGGTATATAATGCTCACTAATTCTAGTGATCACTTTGTACCATGCCAAGCAACCCTTATGATGATGGTTGTAATTCAACCTTGTAGACCAATTATCCTAGTGGTAACGTGGACAAAGCAGTCTTAGGCTAAACTCTGAAAGGCATGTGAAGCCAGCTGTTATACCATACACAACCCCCTTGAATACCAAATGAAAGGGACACCACACAGATATATATTGAAAATATATATTGATTTATTAACTATTAAAATCCCCTGGACTCTTTATGAGCACAGAAGCACAAGCGTTAAATCACAAGACAGTTTAAAATACACAAAAGTTGCACAATATGGATGAGCCCTAGGGGCCACCTAAACCATATACTAAGAAAGTGGTATAAGAGATACCTAAAGGAAAGTGAAGAGGCCTAGGGCCTTGGGAATCGCTGGAGCTATTCGAGACTGGCGTTAACTAAGTCGGGGAAGGCCCACGGGACTCGGGTGCAGTGTTCAAAGTGCACGCACTTCTCAATACAAAGTCTATGGTGCGTAAAAAGCACAAAGTTAGAAAGTTAGGAACCTTCCGAGTGACCTACGGAGCTGAAACTTAAAACACAGGCCCTTGGGATGTGTACCAGTGCAGGAGCACCGGCGGAGCTGAGTTACCTCACCCACAGGAAGCGGGTGCACAGGGTCGAAGATGTGTCGGGTTTCGTCACGCTGGTCGATGGTGCTTGGAGCTGAAGATGCTGCAGGCGGCTCGATGAGAAGAGTTCCGGTGGATCCAAGGGTGGATCTGAAGAGTTGAAGACCTGAAAGCAGAGGGGACAGTGTTCAAAGTCACTAGCCAGTGACTACCGTGGAACCAGAGTGGAACCAGGCGATGTCGGGTGCAAACAGGCGTTGTCGGGTAGCTTCTTTCTGCAGCCACGTGGATACCCGGGGTCGAGGACGTCCAGGAGTCGGTCACGAGCTGTCCCACGTAGGCTTCTCGCTGTTGGCGGTGTCGGCGACCTGATCGGAGCAAACATGCCTTGGCAAATGCAAGCCACGCAGAAGTTGAAAGATGCTGTTCACTCGGACCAGCAAGGTCAGAGCGAGGGCTCCTTTTCACAGGAGCTTGGGTAGGTCTGGAGCAACCAGACCTGCTGTTTAAATCTTCGGGTTCGTCACCAAGATGGCCGCTGACCACGTGGCTAGTGGCCGGGATGGCGCGTCGAGTGGCACAATGCAAAAGGGCCCCACGCAGATCGTGGAGATGCTGGAGGGCTGATCTTCGGTGCAAGGGCTGCTCGGTGGTGGGGGTTCTCAATCCCCAAAGCACAACGTCGAGGATGCCTCAGAAGCTGCGCAGTCAGCTTTTCGAGTGTCTTTCAAGAGGTCCGGTCCCACGTCACTCAGTGCCTCCACGGGTCCCTTCTTCTCAGGGACTGTGGATCGGGCTCTGAGAGGTCTGGGAGTCTGGTTCTTGTCAGGCTCTGGGCTCGGTCTCCGGCGGGAGGCGGCGGCAAAGCAGACGTCGAGTTGCTGGTTGGTACCTGTGTTCACAGGGTGGTCACTCCTTGGCCACAAGGGAGATTCTTCTTCAGTCTTCTGTGCAGCAGAATGTCGAAGTCCAGTCTTCTTCTTAGTTTTAAGTTGATTTCGGGATGATCTGCTGTGCAATGGCACTGCTCCCCCTCTTATTCCCAAACTGGGGGTGGATCACCTACTAGGTCCCTCCTCTGGGAGGAACCAGGAAGGGGGGCGGTTACACCCCCTTTCCTTTGTCCAGCTCCGCGCCAGGACTGGGGCTGGAAGGCCCCAGAACCGGTTTGGACTGGCCTATGCACGGGGACACCTTGTGTGCCCCGGGCATGTCTGATTCTTTTCAGCCCTGTCCTACCTAATACACAAAATCCTGTCTGGGGTGGTGCTCGCACCTCCCAAGGCAGGAAACCCTTTGTCCAGGCCACCATCTGCCGAGTTTCGGTCAGCAGCAGGAGGCCAGACTTGTGTCTGTGGTGGCAGCGTCCATTTTGTGAAGCTGAGGCTCTGTTTAACTTTAACCGGGGTTAAGGCTACACACATGTCGTGTCCCTCTAGAAGGGTGGAATGCTATCCCCGTCGCCAGAATTGGCGAGGGGATAGTATTCCAATTCGTATGACACCTTACTCGACATGTTTTGATAAAGCCAAACCAAAGATAGCATTTAACCGCGAGGATTATAATGCACTTAAGAGTATATGGTATGGCAATATCCCGGAACGGCTTAGGGAGTTGTTCCCGACAGCTGCAGACAGGCTCAGCTCATGCCAGAGCACCATCTCACATATTTCCAAGCACTCTGCCTCCAGGATTGATGAGGCCTTCCATAGGAGTGGCTGATAGGAACATATGTGTCCAGTTTAGGGTTAGGCCCAGACATACTGTACCTAAGTAAGAGGTGGTTACACCATCTTACCCCAGCTGAGTGATCAGCCAGTTGTGTCAAATATGGAGGCCAGGCCAGGGGTGGCACAATACGTGCTGCAGCCCCTGGTAGGCCTTGGATACACCTATGCCCTGGGCACCTAGGGTGCACTATTACAGGGGCTCATAAGGTGAACCAGTTCCAATTCGTAATGCACCTAAAGTGCATTGGCATCAATTTAGAGAGAGAACAGCAGGCTGTGGGTCTGATTAGCAGGCCCACAGCCACATTAAGTCAGAAACCAGTGAAGCAAAAAGCAAAAATTTGGGGTGACCATAGGATAGCAGACCCTACTCTCCTACATAACCCCCCCCCCAAACGCAGGGACATTAGACTAACCTTGACCAGTTGTGTCTTCATGTTCTAAGTGGAAGTACCTGGAGAGACCATCTGCGTTGCCATGGTCAGTCCCTGGGCGGTGCTCCACTGTAAAGTCCATCCCCTGTAGGGAAATGGACCACCTGAGTAGTTTGGGGTTTTCACCCTTCATCTGATTAAGCCATAGGAGGGGCTTATGGTCGGTCTGAATCTTGAAGTGAGTGCCAAATAAGTATGGTCTCAACTTCTTCAGGGCCCACACCACAGCAAAGGCCTCCCTCTCTATAGCTGACCAACGTTTCTCTCTGGGGGTCAGCCTTCTGCTAATGAAAGCAATGGGCTGGTCCTGGCCATCTACATTAAGCTGTGAAAGCACTGCTCCCACTCCCAACTCAGAAGCATCTGTTTGGACAATGAACTCTCTTGAGTAGTCAGGACTCTTCAGGATAGGTGCAGAGCACATGGCCTTCTTCAGGTCATCAAATGCCTTTTGACAGATTTCTGTCCACTGAACCTTTTTGGGCATCTTCTTGGATGTCAGATCATTAAGAGGAGTCACAATGGACCCATAGTTCTTAACAAACTTCCTGTAGTACCCAGTCAGGCCCAAGAAAGCTCTGACCTGAGTCTGGGTAGTTGGAGGGGACCAGTCCTTGATGGTCTGGATCTTACTCTCCAGTGGTTGAACTTGGCCTCCACCTACAAGGTGGCCCAGGTATACAACCTTGCTCTGCCCTATCTGGCACTTTGTTGCCTTGATAGTGAGGCCTGCCTTCTGCAGAGCCTCAAGCACTCCCTTCAGGTGGATCAGGTGATCCTCCCAGGTGGAGCTAAAGACAGCAATATCGTCCAGATAAGCTGCACAAAAGTCATCCAACCCAGTGAGGACTTGGTTCACCAACCTTTGGAAGGTGGCAGGTGCATTTTTCAAACCAAAGGGCATCACCACAAACTGATAATGCCCACTAGGGGTAGAAAATGCTGTCTTGGCTTTAGACTCCTCAGCTAACCTGATTTGCCAGTAGCCAGCTGTCAAGTCAAACGTGCTCAAATATTTGGCAGAAGCCAACTTGTCAATGAGCTCATCTGCCCTTGGAATAGGGTGTGCATCTGTCCTGGTGACAGCATTGAGTCCTCTGTAATCCACACAGAACCTCATCTCTCTCTTGCCATCTTTGGTGTGAGGTTTGGGGACCAGAACCACTGGGCTAGCCCAGGGGCTCTCTGAAGGCTCAATGACACCTAATTCCAGCATCTTTTGCACCTCAGTCTTTATACAGTCCCTGACGTGGTCAGGTTGCCTGTAAATTTTGCTCTTTACAGGAAGACTGTCACCGGTGTCCACCACATGTGTACACCAGTTAGTCTGACTGGGTGTCAAGGAGAACATATGCCTGTATGCCTGTAGAACTTGTCTGCAGTCATGTTGCTGATGTTCAGTGAGGCTGCCACCTAAGGCCACACCATCAACTGAGCCATCCTCAGGGTTCTGAGTGAGCAGGTCTGGGAGAGGGTCACTCTCTTCCTCCTGTCCCTCATCTGTAGCCATGAGCAAGCCCATGTCTGCCCTGCTGACATATGCCTTCAATCTGTTCACATGGAGCACCCTGTGGGGGCTCCTGGGAGTTCCTAGGTCCACCAAGTAGGTAACCTCTCCCTTCTTTTCCAGAATTGTATGGGGTCCAGACCATTTGTCTTGGAGTGCTGCTGGGGCCACTGGCTCCAACACCCATACTTTCTGTCCAGGCTGAAATTCAACAAGGACAGCCTTTTGGTCATGCCAAGCTTTTTGTAATTCTTGGCTAGCCTCAAGGTTTTTGGATGCCTTTTCCATGTACTCTGCCATCCTGGAGCGGAGACCAAGTACATAGTCCACTATGTCCTGTTTAGGCTTTTTGAGAGGTAACTCCCATCCTTCCTTCACAAGACACAGGGGTCCTCTTACAGGGTGCCCAAACAACAATTCAAAGGGGCTGAAACCAACCCCCTTTTGAGGGACCTCTCTGTAAGCGAACAAAAGGCAGGGCAGAAGGATGTCCCATCTTCGCCTGAGCTTTTCAGGTAATCCTTTAATCATGCCCTTTAGGGTCTTGTTAAATCTCTCAACAAGCCCATTGCATTGTGGGTGATAAGGAGTGGTGAACTTGTAGTTTACACCACATTCCTTCCACATAGCTGTCAAATATCCAGACATGAAGTTGGCACCTCTATCTGATATTACCTCCTTAGGAAACCCCACTCTGGAGAAAACTCCAAGTAAGGCCCTGGCCACAACAGGAGCTGTTGTGGTCCTAAGGGGAATTGCCTCTGGGTACCTGGTGGCATGATCCACTACCACCAGTATGAATCTGTGCCCAGATGCTGTAGGGGGATCCATTGGACCAACAATATCAATCCCCACTCTCTCAAAGGGAACCCCCACCACAGGTAGTGGTATCAGGGGGGCCTTTGTTGTTCCACCTGCTTTACCACTGGCTTGGCAGGTTTCACAGGAGCGACAAAACTCCTTGGTGTCTTCAGACATGTGAGGCCAGTGAAAGTGAGGGACAAGCCTGTCCCAAGTCTTGTTCTGGCCTAGGTGTCCTGCTAAAGGAATATCATGGGCCAAGGTGAGTAGGAAGCCCCTAAATTGCAGAGGTATAACCAACCTCCTGGTAGCACCAGGCTTGGGGTCTCTAGCCTCTGAATAAAGGAGTCCATCGTCCCAATATATTTTATGGGCACCTTGAGCATTCCCAGCAGCCTCAGCAGCAGCCTGCTGTCTGAGGGGTTCAAGAGAAGGACAGGTTAACTGAGCCTGCCCCAAGTCTGCCCTAGAAGGTCCCCCTGTCCCCAGAAACTCAACCTGATCAGGTTCAAGTTCTTCAGGGACAGTTCCTTCAGGGGTCTCAAGATCAGTTTCCTGTGAAGCCTGATCCTCACTTGTAGGCAGTTGGGAAGGCGCAGCCTTAACCCTCCTGTTCTTCTTCTTGGGAGGTACTTGGTCCATTGTTCCAGGATCCAAGACCTGAGGTTCAGAGAGGCACTTTTTGGCCTGTGACCTGGTCACAGCAAGGACATGTGATGATATCCCTAACATCTCTGCATGAGTCCTGTACTCAACTTCTGACCATAGAGAGTTCTCCAGGTCATTGCCCAACAAACATTCTACTGGGAGATCAGCACTAACCACAACTTTCTTTAGGCCAGTTACCCCTCCCCAGGAAAAGTTAACAAGTGCCACACTATGTGTAGTAGTGACATTGCTGGCATTGGTCACCAGGTAATCATCGCCTGGCATGTATTGTCCAGGGTCCACAAAGTTAGGTGTCACCATAGTGACACTGGCACATGTGTCCCTGTAAGCTTGAGCCACTTTGTTGTTAATCAAAGGTGTCTGTCTGTATTTGCCCAGGTTACTGGGACTTATGTCAGGGGTCAAATCTATGTCCCCTTCACAAACCAGAACAGCCTGGGTAAGGGTTCTGACTAGGTCAGAATCTCCTTCAGTTCCCAAAGTGATTCCCACTAAACCCTTGGCTTGAGGACCAGCACTGCTAACTGTACTAGTGGGTGCAGGTGCCTTAGGGGCTGCAGTGCTGGGGGCTCCACCCTTTTTACACTCACTTGTCCAGTGAGAGGTGTTTTTACAAGTTTTACACCAGGGTTTCTTCTGACCTTCTTTCTTCTTCTTCTTGGAAGTTTGGGACCCACCCTCTGTCTCAGTTTGGGGCCCTGTTGAAGACTTCTGGTCTTTAGTTTTCTGCTCCCCACCCTTCTGGTCTGTTTTCTTCTGGTCACCACCCTGGTTCTGGTTCTGGTTCTTTTGCTTAACTCTGGTTCTTACCCATTTATCTGCCCTCTTTCCCAATTCTTGGGGAGAGGTCAAATCTGAGTCAACCAAATGTTGATGCAACTGCTGGTTCTGACAATTATTTAAAATTTGTTCTCTCATCAGCAAATTATACAATCCTTCATAGTCTGTAACCTTGCTTCCCAGCAACCATCCCTCCAGAGCCTTAGTGGCACACTCAACAAATTCAGACCAGTCCTGAGTCTGTGTCTTCTGGGTATCTCTGAACATTAACCTGTACTGTTCAGTGGTTAAGCCTAACCCATCAATCAGAGCACTCTTCAGGACCAGGTAGTTTCTAGAATCCCCATCACTAACTGTGAGGAGTCTGTCTCGGCCTCTACCTTCAAAGGAGAGCCACAAGATTGCTGCCCACTGCTCCTGAGGGATCTGCTGTACTCGGCAGGCTCTCTCCATTGCAGTAATCCATTTATGGATATCATCCCCAGCTTTGTAGGGGGGCACAATCTTACTCAGGTTTCTATTATCAAAAGACCTGTCTTTATCCTTGTGGATATTGCTGCCACCAGTGGGTTCTATTACCCCACTCTCTCTAGGCTGTCTTGCTCTAGCAAGTTTCTCTTGGGCCAGGGCAATCTCTAACTCTTGTCTCTGGACTCTCAATTCAGCCTCTCTAATTTGAGATTCTCTCAATTTGGTCTCATGTTCCCTTCTCTGAGGGCTAGTCATCCTCCTTCTGGAGTGACCATGAGAACCTCTAGAAGCATAGGAGTTGTCAGAGTCACCTGAGTGAATCCTTCTCCTCCTGGGCTCCTGGTTAAGTCCACCTGGGGGTCTGAATGGGTTGTTACCTGATTCATTCCCAAGTTGACTTAAGTTAGCCTGGTTCAGCCTACTGACCAGCACCTGACTATTTCTGTCATCATCTGACTCACTGCTTTCCACCTCCTCCTCCTCTTCTTCTTCCTCTTCCTCTACATCTACTTGAGGAGCTCCAGTGGTGGAGGCTTCCTCATCTACCAGGATGATAGGGGCAGGGGTGTCTACAGTGTCATCCTCTGAAGGATGGCCTCCTTCAGCATCCCCTGTTGGGTTTGCCTTAGAGGGCTTTAGAGTCTCAGACTGGTCTAAGAGCTCTCTTAGGTGGTCTGTAGTAGGGGAAGGCCCTGTCTTCAGACCCCTTAAGACACAAAGCTGTCTTAATTCCTTAAAGGAAAAAATAGCAAATTTGGATGGTGCCCTTGGAGGGTCACTCTCAACAGGAGTAAGTCCACTGGACCCCTCTGCTCCAGACATTGCTCTAGTGTGGGTGGATGTGTTGCAATCTACCTACACTGGTGTTTACCTACTAAACCTATCTAGTAGTTGTAGCTAGGGTGTGCTACTCCCTTTGCTCTACAACAACTAAGTTCAGTAGAACTTAAGTATACTAGTCTTGTTTTATATGTACCTAGCAGGTACCTGTATGATCTTTCAAATGATAATCTCAAAGATTGTAATGGTAAAACAACAGCAAGCTCAGATCCCAATCCGCTGCTCACCAATGTGAGAAGTTGGCCTGGTATATAATGCTCACTAATTCTAGTGATCACTTTGTACCATGCCAAGCAACCCTTATGATGATGGTTGTAATTCAACCTTGTAGACCAGTTATCCTAGTGGTAACGTGGACAAAGCAGTCTTAGGCTAAACTCTGAAAGGCATGTGAAGCCAGCTGTTATACCATACACAACCCCCTTGAATACCAAATGAAAGGGACACCACACAGATATATATTGAAAATATATATTGATTTATTAACTATTAAAATCCCCTGGACTCTTTATGAGCACAGAAGCACAAGCGTTAAATCACAAGACAGTTTAAAATACACAAAAGTTGCACAATATGGATGAGCCCTAGGGGCCACCTAAACCATATACTAAGAAAGTGGTATAAGAGATACCTAAAGGAAAGTGAAGAGGCCTAGGGCCTTGGGAATCGCTGGAGCTATTCGAGACTGGCGTTAACTAAGTCGGGGAAGGCCCACGGGACTCGGGTGCAGTGTTCAAAGTGCACGCACTTCTCAATACAAAGTCTATGGTGCGTAAAAAGCACAAAGTTAGAAAGTTAGGAACCTTCCGAGTGACCTACGGAGCTGAAACTTAAAACACAGGCCCTTGGGATGTGTACCAGTGCAGGAGCACCGGCGGAGCTGAGTTACCTCACCCACAGGAAGCGGGTGCACAGGGTCGAAGATGTGTCGGGTTTCGTCACGCTGGTCGATGGTGCTTGGAGCTGAAGATGCTGCAGGCGGCTCGATGAGAAGAGTTCCGGTGGATCCAAGGGTGGATCTGAAGAGTTGAAGACCTGAAAGCAGAGGGGACAGTGTTCAAAGTCACTAGCCAGTGACTACCGTGGAACCAGAGTGGAACCAGGCGATGTCGGGTGCAAACAGGCGTTGTCGGGTAGCTTCTTTCTGCAGCCACGTGGATACCCGGGGTCGAGGACGTCCAGGAGTCGGTCACGAGCTGTCCCACGTAGGCTTCTCGCTGTTGGCGGTGTCGGCGACCTGATCGGAGCAAACAGGCCTTGGCAAATGCAAGCCACGCAGAAGTTGAAAGATGCTGTTCACTCAGACCAGCAAGGTCAGAGCGAGGGCTCCTTTTCACAGGAGCTTGGGTAGGTCTGGAGCAACCAGACCTGCTGTTTAAATCTTCGGGTTCGTCGCCAAGATGGCCGCTGACCACGTGGCTAGTGGCCGGGATGGCGCGTCGAGTGGCACAATGCAAAAGGGCCCCACGCAGATCGTGGAGATGCTGGAGGGCTGATCTTCGGTGCAAGGGCTGCTCGGTGGTGGAGGTTCTCAATCCCCAAAGCACAACGTCGAGGATGCCTCAGAAGCTGCGCAGTCAGCTTTTCGAGTGTCTTTCAAGAGGTCCGGTCCCACGTCACTCGGTGCCTCCACGGGTCCCTTCTTCTCAGGGACTGTGGATCGGGCTCTGAGAGGTCTGGGAGTCTGGTTCTTGTTGGGCTCTGGGCTCGGTCTCCGGCGGGAGGCGGCGGCAAAGCAGACGTCGAGTTGCTGGTTGGTACCTGTGTTCACAGGGTGGTCACTCCTTGGCCACAAGGGAGATTCTTCTTCAGTCTTCTGTGCAGCAGAATGTCGAAGTCCAGTCTTCTTCTTAGTTTTAAGTTGATTTCGGGATGATCTGCTGTGCAATGGCACTGCTCCCCCTCTTATTCCCAAACTGGGGGTGGATCACCTACTAGGTCCCTCCTCTGGGAGGAACCAGGAAGGGGGGCGGTTACACCCCCTTTCCTTTGTCCAGCTCCGCGCCAGGACTGGGGCTGGAAGGCCCCAGAACCGGTTTGGACTGGCCTATGCACGGGGACACCTTGTGTGCCCCGGGCATGTCTGATTCTTTTCAGCCCTGTCCTACCTAATACACAAAATCCTGTCTGGGGTGGTGCTCGCACCTCCCAAGGCAGGAAACCCTTTGTCCAGGCCACCATCTGCCGAGTTTCGGTCAGCAGCAGGAGGCCAGACTTGTGTCTGTGGTGGCAGCGTCCATTTTGTGAAGCTGAGGCTCTGTTTAACTTTAACCGGGGTTAAGGCTACACACATGTCGTGTCCCTCTAGAAGGGTGGAATGCTATCCCCGTCGCCAGAATTGGCGAGGGGATAGTATTCCAATTCGTATGACACCTTACTCGACATGTTTTGATAAAGCCAAACCAAAGATAGCATTTAACCGCGAGGATTATAATGCACTTAAGAGTATATGGTATGGCAATATCCCGGAACGGCTTAGGGAGTTGTTCCCGACAGCTGCAGACAGGCTCAGCTCATGCCAGAGCACCATCTCACATATTTCCAAGCACTCTGCCTCCAGGATTGATGAGGCCTTCCATAGGAGTGGCTGATAGGAACATATGTGTCCAGTTTAGGGTTAGGCCCAGACATACTGTACCTAAGTAAGAGGTGGTTACACCATCTTACCCCAGCTGAGTGATCAGCCAGTTGTGTCAAATATGGAGGCCACGCCAGGGGTGGCACAATACGTGCTGCAGCCCCTGGTAGGCCTTGGATACACCTATGCCCTGGGCACCTAGGGTGCACTATTACAGGGGCTCATAAGGTGAACCAGTTCCAATTCGTAATGCACCTAAAGTGCATTGGCATCAATTTAGAGAGAGAACAGCAGGCTGTGGGTCTGATTAGCAGGCCCACAGCCACATTAAGTCAGAAACCAGTGAAGCAAAAAGCAAAAATTTGGGGTGACCATAGGATAGCAGACCCTACTCTCCTACACAGGGTATACTCAGACATGAGTCCCTTTCTCACTGCACCATCAGGATTCAAGCAAGCCGGGCCGAAGAAGGCTGAAATGCCAGAAACCGGTCCCCGGTAGCTTGTCTCCTTTCTGGTGAAGAATTGGCTTGGTAGTTTAGTCTGCCCTGTTCCCATGTTGCACTGGGCCAGGGACAGACTGATTTGCTTATAGCCAGGTTCTGAGCTGGGATGGTGCAGTGAGATAAATAACGGTGATGGATCAAGCCCTGATCTTTGGACTGGGTAAGAGTGGTCTGCCTAATTCAGACACTCTGTTCATCACCACCCCCTTTTCTGAATCGTTTTTGGCCACTATAGGTGTGGCAGGGTATACTCAGACATGAGTCCCTTTCTCACTGCACCATCAGGATTCAAGCAAGCCGGGCCGAAGAAGGCTGAAATACCAGAAACCGGTCCCCGGTAGCTTGTCTCCTTTCTGGTGAAGAATTGGCTTGGTAGTTTAGTCTGCCCTGTTCCCATGTTGCACTGGGCCAGGGACAGACTGATTTGCTTATAGCCAGGTTCTGAGCTGGGATGGTGCAGTGAGATAAATAACGGTGATGGATCAAGCCCTGATCTTTGGACTGGGTAAGAGTGGTCTGCCTAATTCAGACACTCTGTTCATCACCACCCCCTTTTCTGAATCGTTTTTGGCCACTATAGGTGTGGCAGGGTATACTCAGACATGAGTCCCTTTCTCACTGCACCATCAGGATTCAAGCAAGCCGGGCCGAAGAAGGCTGAAATGCCAGAAACCGGTCCCCGGTAGCTTGTCTCCTTTCTGGTGAAGAATTGTCTTGGTAATGTAGTCTGCCCTGTTCCCATGTTGCACTGGGCCAGGGACAGACTGATTTGCTTATAGCCAGGTTCTGAGCTGGGATGATGCAGTGAGATAAATAACGGTGATGGATCAAGCCCTGATCTTTGGACTGGGTAAGAGTGGTTTGCCTAATTCAGACACTCTGTTCATCACCACCCCCTTTTCTGAATCGAGGCCTCCAGATGGAGCACTGCTTCTTGCCGGTTGAGAGTCCTCATAGTGTCCATGTTTTAGATAGGGGTCACTAAGTAGTTGGTGTGAAAGCTGTGAAGCCCGAGAGGTCTCTCAACTCCCGCTGAAACATGTCGACACAAAAGATGCTTGGATAATTATGTCATGTGGCATCCTCATTATCTTTCTTTTAATCTTACCTTAGCATGCTTAAATGATGGGAAACCAGAGTAGTTCCTAGGTACTTTTATTCTAAACATTCCCCCAAACAATTAGAAATGTACAAGTGCGAGCCCATCTGGGTATCTAGTGTCCCAAGATGAGACCTGATGATGAGGCATGCTACTAATAGGGTGGGTGCGAGTCTTTTACAATAACAATAGTCTTAGTTGGATTATTAGCACTCCTTTGCAGATCCATAGGTCTTAGGTAAGGAAACAACAGTAGGAAAAATTATGAATCCAGTCCCAGTCTTTCCTAACTCATCGTACGTATGCCGTTGGAGTGAACATTTTGCTAATATTGGTTTAAGGGCAACCAAACTTGTACTTGATCCTGAGGGCAAACTGGGCGCAAGTGGCACATGAACATTTAGACTCTGTACCCACTCAGAAGTAGAGTGAAAGGTCTCAGATTAGAATTGAAAATCTGCAAGATAGCCTGCATCACAGCCTCAAACAGGTTCCAACCATTCTCCACTTTACTAGCTTGGTTAGTTGTCTTGGCAACCGAGGGACTCTAACACTTGGGAGTTGCTATAACCCATGTATACCACGTGGAAAGGTATGTGCCGGCCATCAGATTCTCTTGGCAGCCTGGTCTCCTTGCCTCAGGAGGAGTTTGTTTCAGCTGCACAGGGTTCTTCCTCTAGGGGGTGGGCCCTACAGTGTCTACTTCCGGGTCCTGCAGGTGGGTCTGCAAGTGCGCCCTGTCCGGATGTATGACGTTAGAACGCATACATTGACAACGCGTACCTTTACAACGTGTTCGTAACAACAAAAGTTGTTACCACGCATTGCGCTGGGGGGCGCAAAATTGATTAATTTAATTTACTATTCCAACACCAGTCCCCGTGGATAGTAGGGAAGGTGTTTGGATAGTAAATTAAATCATTTACTATCCTTGAGCGCCCCCCAGTGCAATGCGTGGTAACAACTTTCGTTGTTACGCCCGCGTTGTAAAGGTATTCCGTGGTAATGCTTGCGTTCTCAGCGCTGCATACCGCCCTGTCCCAATGGCAGACAGTGGAAGCAGTCGCAGCTGGCAGTGGGAGTACCTGCAGGGCGGTGACGTGGGGAGGGGCAGGGTGGGGGTAGTAATGTATGGATTACGGAGCTTCCTTGGTAAGTAAACATTTTAATAAATAAAACAAATGTCATTGAGTGCACTGCATCCCCAAATGCGATGCAGTGCGCGCTACGACATTCGTTTTATTTATTTAAATGTTTACTTACCTGTAAAACTCCGTAATCCATACATTACTATCCCCACCCTGCCCCTCCCCCTTTCCACATCACCGCCCTGCAGGTACTCCCATGGCCGTGGCTGAATGGAAGGACAAAAGCCTTGTAAGGTTGCAGTGTTTTCTTAATTCCCACCCAACGCCGCTTGCTTCAGGGACTCCGCCAGCTTGGTCTGAGGCTAGGGCCAATGTCCCCCAAACGCACATCACTACACGCTAGTTTAAGACTATCCAAGTACGGGAAACTGAGTAAAGGTGCGCTCACATACTGCATACCTGCCAACTTGAAGAACAAACTCACAGTGAGGAGGGGCGGGGCCTCGTGCCGTGAAGTACCAATGAGACACTTTTGAATCCAACCCGGCCCCCAAGCGCCTTCCCCGAAAAATAAACGTACTCAGGCTAGTGCCTATGTCCTGGGGTGTTTTCACTCCCCTTATGGATGTTGGCCTCTCAACAACGAGCTGGAAAACCACCCTTTACAGGGATTTTCAGCTTGCCTCCCATCGTGTGATATCGGCTCCTCACCGTGTGACTGACTGACCGTGTGATGGGAGCGATATTGTTTGTCACATTGTAGTAGCGTGTGAGTCCCAGGTATGTTGCTGGCAAAGGTGGCGGGCTGAGCTAGGGTGACCAACCATCTGTAAATTTCACGGACCGTCTGTAATTTGGACCTCTGTCCGTTGTCCGTGAGGATCCCTTTTACGGACGCCTTTTGTCCGTAATTTTGGGTATTGCAGGGAACAGCAATGCTCCCTGAATGAAGCCTCAGCACCCTAATGGGGCCGCCGCTCACTCTTCCATGCCGCACAAGAGCAGCCGCACCCCGCCCATTGCGGGCTGATTGCCACATACAGAATGACAACGGGCTAGTTTGGAGTGTTGCTGCATGCGGTGGCCTCCTCCAGCCACGGCCCAGGGCAGCGCATTCTGTCAGATGGAACGAATAAGACTGGACTTTATTGTATCGCTCCATTTTGAGTCACGAGTGTAGTGAAGCACAAGAATCGGCGAGTACATTATCGGAAATTGGGTTAATGGGCTGTCTTGTCTGAGACACAGGGTGTCACTTGCAAATATGCAGTCGTAAGTGGTTTTCACGCACCGGTTAAGCTTGTCTTTTCTGCAAGTTTTATTTTCTATACTACTATTATAAAGAAAGAACTGGCACCTTTTGGCCAGGTAAACTCGGGAACTACAGCGCCAATCTACACACCCGATACATCTATGAAAATGTCAGGGTGTGTAGATGGACATAGGCGACATTAAATTAAAAAAAAACGTAAATTAAAAAAATTTAATTTGTAAACAAAGTAGTCCCCTAAAACAAGCGCCGGCCGCGACGTAGCGCTGATCGCAACCGACACGTAACGTAATGACGATATGCGGGGAGGAGCGGTGACTTGCGGCGAGGAGTGGACTTGCGGCGAGGAGTGGACTTGTGGCGAGGAGTGGCGGTAAGGCAAATGCAGGCGGGAGGCTCAAGGCGCAAGGCGCGAGGCGCGAGGCGGTATGGCCAATGTCGGGGCGGGCGGCGGGCGGGAGGCTGAAGGCGGGAGGCGGCATGGCCAATGTCGGGGCGGGAGGCGGGAGGGATGCGGTCTGGGCAATGTCGGGGGGGGTGCACAGAGGCTTAAAATGCTGCCCCCAGCCCCCTTCTGCCCCGGGCAAAGCTGGGGCGGGCTGCTAGTATTATATAAAGGTGGGTTTCACGGCCACTGTTTTGTTTTCTTTCATAAGGATTCATTTTGGGCTGAAGGGGTTAGTAGCTCACAGACTTTTGGTTGGATGTAGCACGTTACGGGTTGCATGCAGTATGTAAGTATTTCATTGCACTAGGGATAATGTTCAGGGAGTTGGTAGGTGCACCTGTTTCTTTAGTTTAGTTAAGGTCTTGCTGATGATGCTAATGGGTTCCTTATGTAATGTTGTATTTTTTATACCCCTGATTGAAGGGAATGTTCTCAAAATGAGGGGAGAGGATGTGGTCTGACGGCAAGGTTGCCGACTTTGGTGCTGGAAACCAGGGTTCAAGCCTCGGGGTCGCGTCCACATTCTGTGATTCTGGGCAAATCACTTAATCTCCCCGGGCCTTTATGTGTTCCTGTGGAACATAACCGGTCCAATACCTTCGGGTCGAGTTCTTGATATTTAAATCTGCATTATAAAAAAAATTTGCAAACACACCAATGCTGCTACAGAATCCAGTTCATGAAAAGAAGCTGGTGAAACAAGTAAAAATAAGGGGCTAGATAGAGTTCTTTCAGTATCATCATTTTAGAAAAGTGAATTTTCAATATTATATTCAACGAAGCCATGGTTGCTGCATTTTTATTTTATGCAACTAACAACCATTGACAAAGCCAATAGTTCTGGCTTCTAGTAGGTGTAACGTTACTTGTTGTGTTATATATCTATATTCAATGACAGAAGAGGCAAAATACCAGTCCGGTGGCATACTATGCTAAGCACAAATTTTTAGCTTAGGTGTTTTAAGCTACGCCCTTAATTACATCAAACACCCTTTGGAGGTGGTTTAATTACATCAAACCACCTTTGGAGGAACCTCCCCCTTTTTTTCATCCCGCTTAAAGCCCTGGAAGCACCATGTCACACTCACCTCATGGCACTGTGCATCATGCATGACTCATGACTTCAACTTTTTCAAACTGCCTATTTGCAGGGGCATAGTGAACCCTCCCCATCCCTTGCTTTAGGAACTACAGCGAGGGTGACATTTTTGTTGGATCTCTTCTGTCTGCAAGTCTGCAGGCAAAGGCTCAGCTCAATATTAATATGAAAAAGTGGGCGAGTGAGTAAGTGAAGGGATGGGTGGATGGCTGGATGAATTAGTGAAAGGGTGAATGGATGAATGGATGGATAATGACCGAAAGGATAGATGGATGAGTAAGTGGATGGATGGATGAGAGAAAAGGTGGATGATGGGCGAATGAATGGGTGGATGGATGAGTGATATGGTCAATGGATGGATTCATGAGTGGATGAGTAGATGGATGGGTGGAAGGAAGGATGGCTAAGTGAAAGGGTCAATAGAGAGAGAAAGGGAGGATGGATGAATGACTGAAAGGGTGAATGGGTGGATGGATGAGTAAGTGAAAGGATGGGTGAAAGAGTGGATGGATGATTGTACGGATGGATAGGGTGAAAGGGTGGATGGAGGGATGAATGAGTGAAATGATGGATGGAAGGCTACATGATGGATAGGTTTGCAAATGGATGAATATGTTTAGATATAGATGGGATACTTATATACTATTGCGTGACCTCCTCTGATGTGTCTGTAAAACGTGCTTTTGTCCCGAATTTTTGTCCTGAATTGTTACAATCACGGTCCTGAATTTGCACCGATGCCAGTTGGTCACCCTAGACTGAGCACCAGTTGCTCGAAACCTGATTGGGAACGTGGGAGCAGCCACGGATGGCGGACAGTTTAACTCAGTTTAACTGTGCGTTATTTCTGCCCATTTTCCCTTTCTCTCCCTCTGCTCCTTCACTCGTTTTTCTACCCTTTCTATCTTTCACCTTTCTGCACCTCTGCTCTTTTGTGCCTTATTTCTGCCCATTTTCCCTTTCTCTCCCTCTGCTCCTTCACTCGTTTTCACTCGTTTTTCTACCCTTTCCATCCTTCACCATTCTGCCCTTTTCTGCATCTCTGCTCTTTTGTGCCTTATTTCTGCTTATTTTCCCTTTTTTCTTTATCCCTTCTTTCCTCCCTTTACCTTTCCCCGCCGCTGCTGCCCCCGCGGCCCCTCCCTCCCCCCCAGCGCGACCGGCCCAATCCAGCTCCTCTCCCCGCTCCCGCCTCCCAGCTGTCCAGACCTCCCCGAACCCTACTTAATGGCGGCCACTGCGGGGACAGGCGAGCAAGACCACTGACTCATTTGTGGAAAGTGAGCCCAAATTACTATTGATGCCCGGGCTGCTGGCGCAAGTCGCCTCTTAGTTCCCATTCTGAATAGTTACCAAATAAAGAGACGGGCGCTGGAAGCAGGAATCACAAGAACAGGATTTATTACTCATGAGGAGAGCCTGTCATTTCGGACACGAAACACAGTGTCTTTCGGGATGTGCTCTAACAAGTTCTCTGAGGCCTGGCCTCTTATACCCTGGTTTATGACATATGACCTTCCTTTATTACAATCAAGACTTTGTGAAGCAAGGGGAAAAAAAAAGACGTCCCCGTAATCCTCGTGTCAATCCCACCCCACATATATCCACAATAGGGGCCCTCACCCTGCTGACATCAGGAGGGGGCAATCACGCAGCTGAGTGTTCCACCAATTCTTTGGATGTGTGCGCCTGATCGTATTCCAGGGGGTGGGGAGGTCAGGATCAATAGTGGGTCCTTTGAAGAGGAGTGACTTCATACAATAAGGGGCAGTAAACAGTATCTCCCGGCTTAGGCGATGGCCTCGGACCTGTGTGGACAGTCAATTGTGGAGGGAGGGTTTACCAACAGAGGGGTTATTCATGAAAGAAAAGGAGGTGTTTGGTCAGGCGTGAGCGTGACTCCCAAGGACAGAGTCTTGCAGAAGAAGAAGGTTTATGACTTGCCCATGTGAGGGAGGAGGGGGGAGCCAGGGTGCGCACAGGGACAGGGTCGCACAGAGAGAGAGAGGTCTTATGACCCGTACATGAGAGAGCGGGGGGCAGTCAGGTACAGCTGGGGGGGGTTTGTCAGCTGAGGCGAAGGATGCTTCTTCAAGAGGAGATGGGGGGTGCGTGGGTCAAGCAGGAGGGTTACTTCTCAGAGCAGGGTCGCGCAGAGGGAGAGGGTTATTCGAGAGTGGGTGGGGCTGTTCAAATGCGTGCAGGAGGGGAGCCGGGGATTCCAAATGAGCGGGCAAAGAGGCCATGGTGCCCAAAATGGCTGTCATGTACATAGGGGCACGGGCCTTTACTGGCGGAGTGATGCGGTCAGTGTTTCACGGTGTTCATGGTGCCTACAGGGAAGGGAATGGAAAAAGGCAAATGAACGCCGCTTATGTACACTAATTTTTCTAATTTCCACAGTCGCCGCTTTTTACATAAGAAAGTTCATGTCCTAATCGATGGGTGTATATATAAACATGTGTCGTTGATGAAATAGCATTTGTCAATACTAACATATTACATATAATCATGAACAGTTGAGGTGATTGGCAGAATGCAGCACGTAGGAAATTGCATTTGCAAACGTACTACATAGCATAAATGCTTCCGACTTTCTCAAAAAGGGTGACCAATGAACATTTTGACCAAGTAGTTGAGGGAGGAATTCAGTCCAATAAGATCTCTTTGTCACAGTGTCTTTTTAGCAGTGAGCCATCACTGGTAGGCTCTAGTCCGTGTCCTTTCGTTGGCGCTGTTGAGCACCGGCGGTGGAGCTATAGGTCCAGTTCGGGTCCATCCTTACGCGTTGCAGGGTGCGGTCAGTCCTCTGCTGTTAGACCACAGTCCTGTTCCCTAACCAATCCTTTTAGTGGCGCCTTATGCTTGGCACCTATATTTCCGTGGCATAACCCCATTTCCACCTAAATGCTGTTCTTTCTTTTGGCAAAAAGTCACGTGGAAAAGAGGGTGTGTTGTTCAATAGTCGATGGGAGTGAGGGCGGAGTGGGGTCAGATTTCCTGGGACACACCAAAGGGACCAAGGGAGCAAAGGATAACAAGCAAGCAGGCCCATCAATCGGGCTTGAAAGGGGAACGGAGGCTTCAGGCACACGTGGGTTAGTGGACAGAGAGCTTCAGGACAGCCCTTCATCCTTTCGTTTACCGCGTTTGAGAGTGCTGCCTCGTCCCGTATCTTGTTGCGCTGCGGCTCCACCTTTGGTCGAGGTCGCATGTGTCTCATGATCTGCAGCCAGGCTGTGCGCCACGTCCAACCCTTCTCCTCCGATGATCGTATATCTTTGAATGGGTAAAAACAAGTTTTAGAGAACTGGCAGGAGAAGAGATTTTTACATTTGAATTCCACTCGCAATCCTAGCACCTGGGGGTCATGCTCATTGGTCATAGTCAGAAGTCTATTAACATGAAGTAAGTATATGGGTATTTCTACTGTGTTCACACCAAGTGTAATCGGCGTTCATTCATGACACATATGGACAGAGGTCAGACTCCTATCACTTGCGTATTTCATCAAAAACTCAAAAATAAACATTCAGGGGAGACTCGTCCTTCCGACCCGAGCCTTAATAGTCTTACATTTCCTTTTTAGAGCTGGCTAACTCTTTCAAGCAGAGCGGAAGTGCAATCATCGAAGGACAGTGTTAACGCATTTTTCTCGGGGGGCGACAGTTGGTCATGGTCATTAGTTATGCATCGGGGATAGCAGCTGGGGTCAATCAGGTGGGGCGGGGACGCTTCGGGCATTCGCGCTTGAGTGAAAAAGGGGTGGGGCAATTTGGGCATTGGGGTCAATCTGGACATTGGCGCTTGTCTCTAACGAACTGAAAAATAGGGTGCCATTGACATATAGTTCCCCTATAAAAGGCCAGATTAGGGGACCTTAGTCGTCTTACCTGTCCTTTCTTTCTTAGCCAATTCGAGTTCATTCATTTTGCGGAAAGGAGAGGCAGCAATATGGCAAGTTACAATCGTTTTAGTTTCTGTCAATTTCGCTGAACACCTTCGCGTTCAATAAGTATCCAATCAGACTGGTGCCAGCGGGGCACAATTTTACCACAAAAAGGAAGATGGAACAGGGGGACTCTCAGAGAGAGTGAGAGTCGTCCGCAACCTAAACGAGCCATTCGGTACACGTATGACATGTAGGGAGAGAGAGAGAGAGAGAGAGAGAGAGATAGGGAGATAGGGAGATAGAGAGGGAGAGAGAGAGAGAGAGAGAGACGTGTACAACAATGGGTCTTTTAGTGCACTCACAACACAGAGCAGCAGGGGTCAGGTAACGCAGAGAAGCGAACAGAGGGGAGACATAAACCCATACATTACATACACACAAACTCATTCAAAGAAAGACAGTACATGTATCTCATACAAAAAAGGTTCATGACAAAACATAAAACAATTATTGGCCAAAAAGATCTTTCTGCATGCTGCGCATCTTTAGTATCCTATTTATCTACGTGCTGAGCTCTTTTTACCTTTCCTCCTTTTCCTCTCGTTTGCTATCTCTGCGAATGTTCTCGGTTGCCAATACTTACACCTCGGTCAGTTGGTCAGGAATTAACCTGGTTGGGCTACTACTCACGGTGGGATCTTTGAGTCATTTTTCCTTTTCCCCCTTTGGCGGAAAGGTCCTCCATGCTGGGGCAACAGAGGGCGTTAATCGGGAGAACAGTCGGACAGGTTAGCTATATCTATAAAAGTGCGAGAAGGAGGTGGTACATTTTTGAACATCAACATCATTCCTACATTTCCAGACGGGTGGTGCCTAGGTAAACCTTATCCCGGGACTTTTCCTTGTCCTTTCTCTATCTAATTAAAACGTCATAGGTGCACTATCTGGTGTGCTGGTTCGAGTCAAATTCCGTCATACAGTACTAGCCCGTCAAGTTTCTATGTCAGTCCATCCTCCCAGTCGCTATGTTCTAAGGAGGAACAGTCATATCTAAGTCTATGTCTTTAAAAACTCGTTAGCATAAGTACTATGCTCAGATCCCCTCCTTCCCCTTTCGTCGGTCGTTCGATCATCACTCCTCCATACTTCAGCCGATGTTCCGGCGCAACCTGCAGAAGGGGGGGAGAAAGAAGGGGGTGGGGGGCAGCATTCGGAACACATCAACGCGCATAAATCCAAAAATGCCTTTACCTACCACATACTCGACCTATCTCCACGGGGTGCATTCTCTACCATCTCGGCGTTTAAGCCCAGAGGGACCAGTAGTGTTTAGGTAGATAATCGTCGATGGTCCGCGTATCTATATGAATCACCTGATCGTGGCCTTTTAGGTCATGTGCGAGGGTGGTGGTCAAGTAGCATTTCCTTAGTATCGCTTAAGGGCGCCTAAAACACTTTCCCAGCTGCCTGTGACACATAATGTAGCTGCTAAGTATCGGGCCTTTTTAACCTTCAACCTTAATCATGCTGCATGTATTTTACTTATGTCGGTGACAGTAGCCATACATTTTGACAACATTCATCAATACAAACACTACGATTATATTTGCGTGTTCAAAAACTTTAATGAAAATGTTGACGCGCAAATACGGGCCTACAACCCAGGGGGCCGGCTACGGAGCAGACTGGAACTGTGCTCATTGTCCAACCATTCACTCAAGACCCAAAGTTTATCAATTCATTGTCCAAATGCTCAATCAGTGCTTATTTTATACCAATTCATTGTTTCCAAACATAATTAGTACCCACCCTAAATCAGTTCACTGTCCCAGCACATAATCAATATCCATCTTATATCGCTTTCTTTTCCAAACACATAATCAATATCCATCTTATCTACTTTCATTGTTCCAAAACTGCATACATATCTTGGAGCATCAAAGCTGAGCAATCAGGGTGCGACAAGGGATTTTAAAAGTCTCATTTTGTATCGGCGCCATTCTGGGCGAGGTCAGGCAAGTCCCAGTATAGTCAGAATGCCTCCACTGACTCGTGGTTGGACCAGAACCTCTTTTGGCAGTTCAAAAAGTTTTTGCGCAATGGGGTAACAGACTAGCAACATGAACCATCAGTCAAAAGTGGGGAGGGCGGCAACAATCTTTCCTGCCGGGTCATTCTGGTGTTCCGCCGGAACTGAACAAGTCTGTATCTTTGCTGCATTTTAGTCATTTCCAAACTGAGGCTGGCACCGGCAGGAGTGCGCCGACGTCTCGTGGCTCCATCGGAGGACGGGGGCGGGGGGCACCTTGTGGAGAGGTCGGCCCCCCCGGCTCTTTTAGAATCTTCAAGGTTGAGGAGCACAGGGCATGTGCCCGTCCCGGGCAAAAAAACGCTTTTTGAGATGGACCCTCTTCAAGCAGGAGTGTTGGGGTGTCGCTGGAAGCCTCCACCTGGAGGGAGGTGGGGGAGGCTCGTTCGCGCCGCCTCCCCCTTCCAGCGACCCCGCGCCGTTCTCCGGCTCCAGCGCTTCGGTATTGGCCGTGCCAGGCAATGAAGATGGGGGGGGGTCGGAGGCAGAGGCAAGACATCCCCCCCTTTCTGTGGCGGGACTACCTGCAACTATCAGGGGTTGCCGCTGTGGCGGGACTACCTGCAACTCTCAAGGGTTGTCGCTGTGGTGGGACTACATGCAACTCTCAAGGGTTGTCCAAGACATAATTGATAAAAAAGGCTGCCGACCTCGCCTTGGCTTCGGCCTTTGATGATGGCCGGATCAGGCAAGAGAGGAGGGGGGGGGGGGTCGGTGGCTGAGGCAAGACATCCCCCCCCGTGGCCCGCAGGGCAGCAGAAGAGGGGAAAAGGAGAGACCATTACGATTTTCGGGCCGTCCGCCCACAGCCTCCCCTTCCAATGGCGGCCAGCCAGGCCCTGCCCTGCACGCATCGAGGCCTCGCCTTCCGGATGGGCGTAACCGCGGGCCTGTTGCACTTCGGGAGTTTCCGGAATGGGGGTAGGTACCTATTGATTTGTATCTATTTCATGTTACCGTTATTTGGGCGTGGTGGGCAATGAGGCAGACATGTTTGGAGCAGGAATAGGCAGTGGAGCCTAGCTACCTTGTGGCTGTCTTTGCCGTCAAGCTTTCGCCATTTTATATTTCTTATTACGAACTATTTCTAATGTTTCTTATTTTTAGTGAAGTCGAAAGCTCATCAGGGGGTTACTGACTTAGCCCGATTTCTTTTATTTTTCCTTCCTTTCCTTAGCGTGTTTCGAGCTAAAGTTTCTGTTAATAGGGTACGGTGATCACTTCATATTTTTATATGTCCTTTCATTAGGGGTACTCCTGGACGGACCAGATGAGTTACCTCCAATAAATGGTCCGGGTGGAACTAGATTATCAATCAGTGGGGAACACATGTCCCTTCATTATGGTATCATCCTGGACGGACCAAATGATGTACCTCCAATTACTGGGGTAGCCTCCTGGACGGACCAGATGGCCTACCTCCAATAAATGGTCAATGAGTGGGGAGCATATGTCCCTTCATTAGGGTAGCCTCCTGGGCGGACCAGGTGGGCTACCCCCAATAAATAGCCAATCAGTGGGGAGTGGATAGGCCTGACGAATCATAAAGGGGCATAACCTACCCTTTACTACTTGCAAAGACTAGACAGAATATTTCTATTCCACGTTATTTGCAAACAGAAAATTTTATTTTATTTATTTTTATTTATTTTAGCGATTTCTAAAGCGCCTGGTGACCCAAGGGCATCCCCGCGCTATGTAACTTGAAATCCTGATGAGGGGGAGAGAGGGGGGAGAGCGGCAGAAGGGTGTTATTTAGGAAACAGATGGGTCTTTAGTTTTTTGCGAAAAGCCAGGTAGTTGGATTCTAGTCTGAGGGAGCAAGGGAGTGCGTTCCAGCCCTTAGCCGCTTGAACGGAGAATTGTCGACCTCCTGTGCGGGTTCTTTTGAATCTGGGGGTGCTGACTAAGTTCTCATTTTGAGATCGTAGGGATCTGGTTGCTGTGTAAGGTGTAATCATTTTACTGAGAATCGCTGGACCAGATCCGTTGTAAAGCTTGTGTGTTATACACATTGCTTTAAAGTGCACCCTTTGGCGCACGGGGAGCCAGTGCAGGGCTTTGAGGGCTGGCTTGGCGGACGTTCTGGAGGGAGTGTTAGTAAGCATGCGTGCTGCCGCGTTCTGTGTCCGCTGGAGTTTCGTGATAGTAGATTCGGGGGCTCCCAAGTAGACCAGGTTGCTGTAGTCCAAGCGGGACAGCACTAGTCCCTGGATGAGGAGCTTCGTGGACATAGGTGGAAGTAGGGGCAGGATCTTACGGGTCGTGCGCATGAGCCCAAAGCATGTGCCCGAGGTTTTGGTTGCTTGGGTTTTCATCGTGAGCTGTGGTTCAAGCCACACCCCGAGTGTCTTGATTTCGCGTTTTGGGGGGGGAATTTCTCCGAACACATCGGGCCATAGTGTAGGAGGGATAGTCGTCCATTGCAGCAGAAGAGGGGAAAAGGAGAGACAAATACCTCAAACGAACAATTCCTTGGACAACAATGTCCAGTCAATCAATCAATCAGTGGGGAGAAAAACAGGCATGACGGATTACAACGGGGACAAACGTCTGCATTACCTGCCCTTCGCTATCTGCAAAGGGAGACAGAATATTTCTATTCGTCTCTGTTTGTGGACAGGGAAGATCTCAAAGAGCAACAATCGATTATTTAATCGATTTCAAACAATCAATGGGGAGAAAGGTAGGCCTGACGAATCATAAAGGGGCATAACCTACCCTTCTCCATCTGCAAAGAGAGACGAACGTTCCTATTCGCCGCTGTTTGCAAACAGAGAATGTCTCGTTCTCAAGAAGAGAACAAATATTTCAAGTAGCAACCAAAGCTAAATGAACAACAACAACAATATCAGTATTTAAATACCGATTCCAATACAATCAATCAAACAATCAGATGGATAAAACCATCCTACCAATCAGGCGCAAAAACGCCCTACTTAATCTTACCCGGACCGGACCATATGGACAGTTCTTTGTATTCCTCCTCCAGCGCCCGATCGTTCTCTTACTCCATGCAGCATTCCTGTGGGATTCCAGTCAGGACAATAGGTCACTCGAGAGAGGTCCGTTCAGAATCGGCGAAGTTCTTTCAATCGGCAGCCGGACGAGGGCCCTCTCAAGGCAGGTATACTCCAATCATTTAGATGTTCACCTCATCGTCTGGATCTCTCTTACTGGACCTTATGTCACTGATGGACCCCGCGTTGGGACGCCAATTGTGGAAAGTGAGCCCAAATTACTATCGATGCCCGGGCTGCTGGCGCAAGTCGCCTCTTAGTTCCCATTCTGAATAGTTACCAAATAAAGAGACAGGCGCTGGAAGCAGGAATCACAAGAACAGGATTTATTACTCATGAGGAGAGCCTGTCATTTCGGACACGAAACACAGTGTCTTTCGGGAGGTGCTCTAACAAGTTCTCTGAGGCCTGGCCTCTTATACCCTGGTTTATGACATATGACCTTCCTTTATTACAATCAAGACTTTGTGAAGCAAGGGGAAAAAAAAAGACGTCCCCGTAATCCTCGTGTCAATCCCACCCCACATATATCCACAATAGGGGCCCTCACCCTGCTGACATCAGGAGGGGGCAATCACGCAGCTGAGTGTTCCACCAATTCTTTGGATGTGTGCGCCTGATCGTATTCCAGGGGGCGGGGAGGTCAGGATCAATAGTGGGTCCTTTGAAGAGGAGTGACTTCATACAATACGGGGCAGTAAACAGTATCTCCCGGCTTAGGCGATGGCCTCGGACCTGTGTGGACAGTCAATTGTGGAGGGAGGGTTTACCAACAGAGGGGTTATTCATGAAAGGAAAGAAGGTGTTTGGTCAGGCGCGAGCGTGACTCCCAAGGACAGAGTCTTGCAGAAGAAGAAGGTTTATGACTTGCCCATGTGAGGGAGGAGGGGGGAGCCAGGGTGTGCACAGGGACAGGGTCGCACAGAGAGAGAGAGGTCTTATGACCCGTACATGAGAGAGCGGGGGGCAGTCAGGTACAGCTGGGGGGGGGTTTGTCAGCTGAGGTGAAGGATGCTTCTTCAAGAGGAGATGGGGGGGGGGTGCGTGGGTCAAGCAGGAGGGTTACTTCTCAGAGCAGGGTCGCGCAGAGGGAGAGGGTTATTCGAGAGTGGGTGGGGGTGTTCAAATGCGTGCAGGAGGGGAGCCGGGGATTCCAAATGAGCGGGCAAAGAGGCCATGGTGCCCAAAATGGCTGTCATGTACATAGGGGCACGGGCCTTTACTGGCGGAGTGATGCGGTCAGTGTTTCACGGTGTTCATGGTGCCTACAGGGAAGGGAATGGAAAAAGGCAAATGAACGCCGCTTATGTACACTAATTTTTCTAATTTCCACACATTGTCAGTGAAATTGCTCTCCCACCCTCGCAGCTCTACCATTATGTGAGGTGCCCCAGCCCCTGCACTCTTGAGTGTTAGTGATCGAGGCCCTCCTCCACCCGCAGGTTTCCCTGCGCCTCATCCCTGGAGGTCCAGTGGACCTCTGTCTCCTTTCTCTCACTCTGCTCCTTCACTCGTTTTTCTATCCTTTATATCTTTCACCTTTCTGCATCTCTGCTCTTTTGTGCGTTATTTCTGCCCATGTTCCCTTTCTCTCCCTCTGCTCCTTCACTCGTTTTCACTCGTTTTTCTACCCTTTCCATCTTTCACCTTTCTGCCCTTGTCTGCATCTCTGCTCTTTTGTGCCTTATTTCTGCTTATTTTCCCTTTTTTCTTTATCCCTTCTTTCCTCCCTTTACCTTTCCCCGCCGCTGCTGCTCCCGCGGACCCTCCCCACCGAGCGCGACCGGCCCAATCCAGCTCCTCTCCCCGCTCCCGCCTCCCAGCTGTCCAGCCCTCCCCGACCCCTACTTAATGGCGGCCACCGCGCGGCCGCTACGCGGCCGCGGGCTGCGGGCGCGCCGCTGGTGCACCGAAGGCGTGTCAAAGGCAAGCACGTCTGCGCCGGTCCGCGACCCGTCCGCGACCAGCACCAGGAACCCTGGACCTCCGCCCCGCCAACGCTACGACCCAGCAGCACTCCACGCACTCAACCCAGGCTGCAACAACAACTGCAAGCTAGCATCACCAGCCGACACCCATGGACCCTTCAGCTGTCACCGCTGCCGGCACACCTGCAGCACCGCCAAGAACACGGATCCAGCACAACCCGCCCACAAGAACACAACCGAACCGAAGACCCTGCAATGCATCCTCCTCAACGTCCGATCCCTCCACAAACACGCCACAGAAATCTGGGACCTCCTCAACAGCACCACCCCGGACGTAGCATTCTTCACCGAAACCTGGACCAACGCCACCTCGGGACCGGACATCGCCATCGCCATCCGCCAAGGATACAAGATCTCCAGGAAGGTCCGCCCCACCCACCCAGGAGGAGGAATCGCCATCGTCCACAAATCCAGCCTCCGCCTGAGCACACTCCCTGACGAGTCCACAAAACTGATGGAACACCTTAATTTCAAGATACTGGCCAGCCCCACCGCCGCCCTCCGAGGAACCCTCATCTACCGACCCCCTGGACCCCGCGGACCCTTCGCCAACTCCATCACGGACATTATCTCCCTGTAGGCCATCGCATCCACTAACTACACCCTGCTGGGAGACCTCAACTTCCACCTCGACAGTCAACTGGACCCCAACACCACATGCCCCTGGACAACCTCCACAACATTGGACTCTGCCAGATGGTGACCGAGCCCACTCACTCAGCAGGACACACCCTCGACCCCCTCTTCACTACAGGAAACTCCATCACCTTCAGCCACACCACCGAACTCCCATGGACCGACCATCGTTGCGTCCACTTCACCTTCAGAACACACACCATCCACAGACACCAGAACCTGCTTCCACAAAGAAACTGGACCAAAATCACCGACGACCAGCTCACCTACTCACTCAACAACTCCACCCCAACCATCGCGGAAAACGACGACCCCATTACCGCAGCCCGAACCCTGCATAGATGGATCTCGGACAGCACCAACACCATAGCCCCCCTCAAGAAAAACAACAATACCCGTGCCAAGAAAGCCAGATGGTTTACCACCGAACTTCGAGAGTCCAGGCGCACATGCCGCCGCCTCGAAAAGGCCTGGAGAAACACCTAATCCACAGAAGCCCACAACAACTTCAGAGCCGCCACCAACGCCCACTATCAACTCACCAGAGAAACGAGGAAAAAAGCGATTGAAGACAGAATCTCCACCCACGCACACAACAGCAAGGAACTCCTCAGCATCATCAAGGAGTTCGCCCAACCCACCAGCGAGTCTACCGACATCCCTCCCTCACAAGACCTCTGCGACAAACTCAGCACCTTTTTCCACCACAAAATCAAGAGCATCTACGACAACTTCGACGAAGACAACCAACACACTGAACCCTCACCAACCACCCCCGACACCCGGAAACCAGCGATTGTTGACTGGACAGCCCTCACCATCAAAGACACACTGAAGACAATTAAGTCAATCCACTCAGGGGCCCCCACGGACCCCTGCCCCCACCACATCTTCAACAGAGCCGCCGACACCATCGCACCCATGCTCCACCACACCATCAACTGCTCCCTGGCGACCGCATCGTTCCCCGACGACTGGAAACACGCCAAGGTCAACCCCCTCCTAAATAAACCCTCAGCCGACCCCACCGACCTCAAAAACTACAGACCCATCTCCCTGCTCCCTTTCCCAGCGAAAGTCATCGAGAAAGCCATCAACAGCCAACTCGCCACATTCATTGAAGAACACAACATCCTCGACTCCTCCCAATCCGGCTTCAGAACAAACCACAGTACGGAAACCGCCCTTCTCGCCGCAACAGACGACATCCGCACCCAAACTGGACAAAGGAGAAACAGTCATCCTCCTAGACCTATCAGCGGCGTTCGACACAGTCTCCCACCGCACCCTAATACGCAGACTCTACGACGCAGGAATCCAGGACAAGGCCCTCGACTGGATCTGCTCCTCCTCTCCGGCAGGACGCAACGGTTCAGACTCCCCCCTTTCCTCTCAGACCCCACACCTACCACCTGCGGAGTCCCCCAGGGCTCCTCCCTCAGCCCGACGCTCTTCAACGTCTACATGGCTCCACTTGCCCTCATCGTCCGAACCTACGGACTCAACATCGTCTCATACGCAGATGACACCCAGCTCATCCTCTCCCTATCCAACGAGCGCAACACCGCCAGATGCAACTTTCGAGAAGGCATGGAAGCCGTCGCCAAATGGATGAAAAACAGCTGCCTACAACTAAACACCAACAAAACAGAAGTACTCATCATGGGCCCAAACCTCGACGCGTGGAGCGACACCTGGTGGCCCACCGCCCTCGGAAACCCGCCAACTCCCACAGACCACGCACGCAACCTTGGAATCATCCTGGACTCCGAGCTCAAAATGGACCGCCAGATCAACTCTGTCTCATCTTCCTGCTTCCACACCCTCCGCCTCCTTCGTAAGACCTTCAAATGGATCTCCCTCGAACACCGTAAGACAGTCACTCACGCCCTGGTCACCAGCAGACTAGACTACGGCAACGCACTCTACGGCGGAATGAACAAAAACCTAATCCGCAAGCTAGAGAACATCCAGAACGCCGCCGCAAGACTGGTCCTCAACCTGCCAAAACACTGCCACATCTCCCAGCACCTGCGCACACTCTACTGGCTCCCCGTCAAGGCGAGAATCACCTTTAAGATGCTCACCCACGCACACAAGGCCCTCCACGGCACCGGCCGGCTCAAATTCCACGCACCCCAAAGGACCCTACGATCAGCCCAGCTCTCCTACGCCGAGGTCCTCCGCACCAGAAAGACCAGATCGGGAGGCCGCTCCTTCTCCTTCCTCGCGGCCAAAGCATGGAACGCCCTTCCGCTCCTCCTGAGACAGACAACATCGCTCCCCATCTTAGCAAGAAACCTCAAAACCTGGCTCTTCGACAGACCCCCTCCTTGATGGAATGGAACCTGCACCCCCCCACCCCTAGCGCCTTGAGACCCTTACGGGTGAGTAGTTGCGCTTTAACAAACTCCTGATTGAAACTCCTGACTCTTACTGTAGCACTCAAAGAGAGGTCGGACGGTTTCCCATGTCGTGCTGCAAACAAATATTGGATGTGAAAACGAAGAAATTACAGCGGGTGTGAGAAATGGACGCAGTATTTTAAAAGAGAAGCTGCCACTTTGAGCTGGGAGCCGAGGGCGACAGGAGGGCGGGGTCGCCCCGCTCCCGGGGTATTACAGGTGCCAGCAGCACCTGCCCCACGTCGGTTCCTGTGCTTGCTTCTTCGATGGCACAGTAACCATCTAGCAGGTGTCAACTTTTCGTGGTCCCTTTTGTTTTCTTTATTGTGAAAAAATACGCTGATTGTTTTCACATGCTGCTTTGGTGCTGATTTATTTATATTTTTTACAATTTTAATCTTCGACGTGCTGAGTAAATGATGCTCCACAGCCCAGGCTGTGAGTGAAGAGCAGGCCGCGCGCCAGGAACGCACGTGATGCGCAGTGAAACCTCATTAAGTAATAAACGTGGCCCCGCGAGGGCTTTTCCGTGGAAAATTAAATCAGAGCTGATAAAGTGCAAGGATCAAAACCAGCGGTCTGGGTTAGTTACCACACGATGGTTTATTTAGTTCTGTGCCTCCTGGCTGGTCCAAGCGGCCTCCGCTCTCCCTGCGCCTCGTTGCCTAGCAGCGGGGATGCTCCGCTGATCTAATTGGCTGTCATTATGCATAACTCTTTACTATGCCACACCTCAGCAGCACCTTTAAAGAAGTGCAGCGCTCAGAAGCAAAGACACTTCCAACGCTAGAAGCATCCTCCTGTAAGACCCCCTTCATTCCAGCTGACTCCCTCTGTCGCAGGCTGCTGGACAGACACGCACCTTCCTCGTAACTCTGCCTGGGAGGATTGTAGGGGCGTTTCATTTGTCATGAAGGCAGGACGTTTAGACTGTTTAATAGTGAGTAACCTGTTTCTTATTAGGTGAGGAAAGGGACGAGGGGGGGGGGTCTCTAAAAGGGGCGTGGTCTATGTAAATAAGGGTGTGGCTTAACACCTAATGTTATGGCTTCACTCTGTGCTTTTAGTTATCTGATCCAGATATATGACACAACTAACATACTCCTAAAACCAGCCAGAACTGTTGGCTTTGTCAATTATTTTTTTGCAAATATTGAGAGCTTTTCAATATTGAAATTGTGAAACTATGAATTAAATATCACTGGAAGGGGAGTGCTCTTCAGAGTGTCTCACTCACGACTGTTCTGTTCACTTTATGTTAGACATGTATGCAAGGCTTTAAGTAGGCCGGGTCTCACCGGGTCTGAGCACCGGCAGTCTTTTTTTAAGAGGGCCTCGTAGCGGGTCTCTATCGGGCTCTGTTTGGTGCCCTTTCACAGGCAGACTGTAGTGACAGCAGGCCCATCGATGTGCGCGTGGTGACCGTTGTAGGGGAAGGGAAACATTTTAAAGAGAGTCATTTTCTCCCTGGATTTCTACAGGACTCTTGATTACTTGAATATTACTATCTTCAATAAATACCATCTCCTTCTACACCTCGGCTTCAATGGAATTATTTTACATTACGACAATTTCCCTTCTCTTTTCGAAACTCAGGAGCAGCAACATTGTCGTGGTGTGACCAGGGCTTTATGTCTAAGCTTTTTCAATATTATATACAAGCCATAGTTGCTGCATATTTATCTTATGCAACTAACAACCATTGACAAAGCCAATAGTCGTGACTTGTAGGTATGATGTTACTTGTATCATATATCTGGATGCAGTGACAGAAACAGCAAAATACAAGTCGGTGGCACACTATGCTAAGCACAGATTTTTAGCTTACGTGTTTTAAGCCATGCCCTTAATTACATTGGCCACGCCCCTTTGGGAGACCCCCCCCCAAGTTTTTTTCATTCTACTTAAAGCCCTCCATCAACATGATGTTGTACCAACATCTATCCTGACTCCCAGCTGTAAGGTGCGTCAGATTCTGTGTCCTCTCACATCACTTCAAGCATCAACAGAAACAATCCACCCAGGGTGCTCAGATCTTCATGCTCCCAGGTGTTTCCAGGTTTACAAAAAATCACTCTGGTCCCCGAGGTGAACCAACCTTTCTCTGCTCCCCCCTTCCCCCACCACTGTGGGCTCTCTTTTCAGCCTCACTGCATGAACTTCAAGACCCAGGAACGCCACAGGTGTTTGCAGCCACCACTTCTACCCTCCCCTCGTCCTCATCTCTGCACCCCACTCTCCCCTGCACTAGGAAGTGATGCAACATATACACCAAGAAATAAAATGTATATATCCTAAAAATGGGTGCTGAAAGTGTGCTGAGTTGTCTAGCCATACATTGGTTACATTCTTTTCCTCGTTTTTATTTTTTGAATTGTATTTGAGATTGTATTTTTTCTTAATTGATATTTATTGCTGTATATAAACCTGATAGTTGCACAGTAGCTTCGCACCCGTCTGCAAGAGTGCACTAAATAAGCAGTGGCGTAACGATAATTGAGGGGGCCCCCCTGCAAGGTCCGTGGAGGGCCCCCCTCCGGACTCTATTAAGAGCTCTCAGGCCGAAGAGCAGTGTTGAGGGGGCCCCCTTGAGCTTGAGGGCCCCTGTGCTCATCCATGCTGAGGCAGTGAGACCCACAGACTTGAGTGAACGCAGCCGTAGACATGCCCAGAGGCCTCCAGAGAAAGCCTTCTTTGAGGGTAGGGGCCGAGGCGAAGAATGCGCCCAGAAGGACGGATCGCCGGCCCAGACACTTGAACTGGCAGGAATATCTCCGAAGGTGGTGGGGGCATCAACTATGAGGGCAGAGGTTTCGCTCTTCCCAATGGCCATCTCAGACACCCAATTAATCCAAAATACCGCCAGCTTTCAGTTTTCATGCCCATGAACGCACGGCCTTGGGGAAGCGCCTGGAAAACATTTTCCTTTGTGGAGTGCATAGCACATTTAATGGCGCACTTTACAGTTATTAGACAGATACAAAACACTTAGTAGGAAAAATAAACAATGGTATATTAATTATCAAGAATAATCGGCTACAAAACAACCCGCTACAAGAATCTAGTTAAGAGACATAAGGGCGCAGTATTGATGCACGCGCTAAAGAAGCATCTCAATTAACTTATAAACACGAATTCGATGTAAAGCACTTTACTGGGTGATTATACAGCTAAGGCACTCTGATGCCCTCTTGAGTCAAGTTCGCGCTATATAAAACGTTATAAAAAAAAGAAATAAATAAATAAGGTGACAAACTAACCTCTCAGCTGCCGCTACTGAGGGATACGCCGCTTGAAAGACAGGTACTCTTCCTTCCCAGATGGAAAACACGAGCGTTTTGTCAAAATTAAAATAAATTACTAAGAATATAAACAAAAGCCATATGTATACCCACCAGTTTGTTTTCCTCCTCTTTGTTCTAATCTAAGTAAATCGTCAGTGGAGCTTTGGGACTTGTCACTTTGACCTCATGACCTTGACCTTCAACATGTCCGAAATGTACTCGTTCACTGACCCTCCCCCGCGCCCCCCTCTGCGCATCTACAAAGAGGCCCAAGAGCTGCCTCTCTAAGGGGAGACACTCCACGGCGCCAGTGCTTTGAATGGGAAAAAAAAGTGCTGGCACTCACCAAACGTAAAAACCAGGAAGGCTTAAGGGGCAGGGCTAAGGGTTGCTAAAGGACGATACCAAGACGAGGGACATTTAATGGGATTGCCAGGTTCTCTCGGTGTGCAGGCTCATTTCTGATACAGCTGAACTTCAAACTCATTTTACTCGTGTAATAAGCAAAAGGGCCGGTTTACAATTATCTTGTGCCCAATAATCCTCATCAAAGACGCCCCATGCCCAGAACCCCTGAAGTCTTACTCTGCCGTGCCACCTCTCCTCCCAGCACAGAACCTTACCTACACCTGCCACCCACACCACTAGAAAATGCCACCCAAACGGATTATACTGCCCCAAGCCAGGCACAGTAACACCTGAACTTTCATTGCATTCTGGTACTTGTATCATGCAAACAAATAAAACTACCACTACCAGAATGCCAAGTGGAATCCACGGGTGGAGGAGGGCCGTTGTAGAAAGGTGTATGTGCTTGCTGCTCACAAGTTCCGATGCCATTTATATTGCTTATTTAATTTACCAGCGACAGAGAGGGGCAACCTAAGTGGATGGATTGCAGCAGCATTAAGAGAGTAGTGGTGGGCTGCATGATGACTCGTCACTTTATTTATTTATGCGTTTATGAGCGCGGACTTTACCGCAAAGTCCGCGCTCAAAAACGCTTAAATTAAGTGACGAGTCATCATGCAGTGTAAGGCGAGCGCTTCACAATAGGAACAAAACTGATACATGATGAGCGTGCATTATACAGTATGTTTGAAGGGCCTTAACACTCAGAGCTGGAGAACACAACCCTAAAAGGGCAGAGAGACGAGGCCTGCCCTGGACTGGAGCAACGGATCACCCCGGGGCCTGGGACACTCAGCGGTCACGTCACGGGACAGTCCACCGATTGCATCTTCTGAAGAGTTATGGTTATCTTTAAAACACTCGTTAAGCCACCACGAACCGCATTGCAGCCACCCAGAAGAGACATTAAAGTATCCACCACACCGCGGCTTCGGCTAATCACGTTATTATCATCACCCTGAACAAGCCACACACCGCGGCTAATCGCGCCCGCTACCACACCTCAGTCACCCGTCCCGCCCATATATATTATGCCCCGGCCCGTTCGCCATTGAATTAATTGCCCAGCGGCAGCCAGCCCATTTAAAGTTCTTCTACCAGCTAGTCTGCTCGGTGCTCGCTCTTTTACACACCATGCCATCCTGAATGGCAATGCGCCACACCCGGGCCAGAGGAGGCTAGCTAGCCAGCTGCCAGGCCCAAGGGCAGGACACAGAACTCGAGGGCAGGGCCGGGGGCCGCCGGGCAATTTAAATCAGGACAGCCTGGACAGGATTATAAGGCCCTTTTTACTAGGCCCCGCAGCAGGACAGGTCAGTGAGTGTCACTGTCAGGAGTCAGATGTGGGTGCCGGCAGGGTCAGGACTGGGACAAACTTACTTGTCTTCGGACTGATCGGACAGTCTGTCTGCTGGCGGGGTGGGCCTGGCTGGCTTTTGTCTTCTTCGTAAATCGAATCGATCTCTTGTAAGTTGTCTTGAGTTTGAGTGGACTATGGCTATGGGCGACTGCTTGGCCTGGCTCCTCTTGGGGTGAGCGGGCTATGCGCGCCTCTGGCGCCTGATGCCACACCTTGTGTTAATTGCGCCGGCGGCGATTGCGCATGTGCTGTGTGTGCCGACAAATGTAGGGCAGGGCATCATTGGTCACCTCTACTCAGTAACTCACCAGCCAGCCAATCAGTCCTGCCCCAGCCCCCCCTCGTACCCCACGACACGCGGCACGCGCATACGCGGCGGAAATTGGAATTGAAAGTAAAAGAATTAAGACTAGTCAGCCAGGATTGGACAGGACCGACTGTTGCTGGGAGTAAACAAGTGTGTGCGCGCCGCGCATCTCCACAGTCTGTCCGTCCCCGTCCCGCCTGGCCTGATGATTGATCGATCGATCCAGCAATCAGCTAGCACCATTTCAATTCCATTTATATTTTATTTGCATCAGAGAGTGGCGTGCCACTGCACACTGCTGCAACAACCAACCTGCCACACACTGCCGCGTACTTGCACCCTGCCCTGCATCATCGGACAGACGGCCGGGCCCCGGGCCCCCACCCCGAAATTCGGACTTTACTTTACTGTCTCTGTCACTGACACTGACTAACTTGACTCGAGTCGGGCGGGGTGGTGGCCCCCTGCCGGCCCGCCTCGCCTCGCCTTCTGTTCCCTCACACTAGTCAAGTACAGAAGAGAACGAAGTCACTCACTACGGATGGCCAGGGCCCCGGCGGCCGTGCCGGGGCCCCCGGCCGGCCCGCGCCCCGCACCATAATAAAGATGAAAGAGACTGAGTGAGAGTGAGACTCGCAGGGGGCCCCCTGGCCCCTGTCGGGGCCCCCGCCGCCATGCACAGCCAGGTACGCCACCATTTCAAACTCGCAGCAGGGGCCCGGCCGGCCCACGCTGCTCATTTTGTCACAGCCCTACTACTGTGTGTGCGCAAAGAAGCATGTTACGTGAGGGGCCCCTGGGGGGCCCCCCGGAGCCAGTGGCCCTCGGAGGCCCCCCCGCAATGCGGGGGCTGCGGGGCCTTGTGTTACGCCCCTGTAAATAAGCAAGAATATAAAATAAATGTAGGCCCTCTTTAGGAATGGGCCCGTATTAGGTGCAATATTTATGGGCCCGATTCACAGAACTAACTTAAGACAAAATCCTAAACTTACTACTTTTGGTATTCACAGAAGTTAGAATTTTGTCTTAAGTTTGTCTTAAGACAGACTTAGGACAAAATACTAACTTAAGTCTGTCTTTAGTCTGTCTCAAGACAAAATCCGAACTTCTGTGAATACCACAAGTAGTAAGTTGAGGATGTTGTCTTAAGTTATTCCTGTGAATCGGGCCCTATAACATTCTTTGTCGAGGTCAATAAATTGCACTTATTATGCCTTCCCCCCTTGAATGGGGAATAACAAGCAGATTTTGGGGCTTCACTCGCCAAATCAGAAGCAGCGTGTCCTGGTATTTACTGGGCATTTTTTCCCTGATACATATTGGTAGTTTTCACCTTTGCAAATGTATGCGGCAATGCAGCTTTTATCACATCTTGTATCTTTTGGATGCGATAAAAGCACAAGATTCTTAATCAAAAGAGGAGTTACCGCACATATCAAAAATTATCGACCCACTCATAATAAGGGCCTAAGTGAATACAGGAGGGAACAGGTACAATCTAGTTTCACTCAGAACAAAGTCTAATCCACATTACCTCAGCTTATCAGGATTTCAGATAAGGAAATTAATTCCACATTCTTCCTTAATTACGCAGGCATATCGAATGTATTGCAAAAATACGTACAATTGCAGGGTTATAAATATTAATCTAAGTCACTATTGTACTTCAATACTATACACATACATGTCTAAATTAGGACAACATCTTGTACATACAGATTCTTAGGGCATGTCTGTAAATAGTCATAAAGGACCTCATTACAAGATAGTTAGAACAGACTGAGTATTTCCTGCATGTAAATCTGACTCCACGGTCAGAATTTATCGGGTGTGAACTATAGGAAACTGGGTTTTAGGTGCAGCACCCCCACCCCCTTTTTGCTTGGTATCTGGTGCAAGTTTGAGAGAAGGTGTGCTGGATTCCTGCTGACCGGGTCCCCAGCACTGTGTTCTTTCCCTAAACTGTACGATTGTTCCACAAATGAGCAACCTCTTGTAAGTCTCTAGTAGGAGGTATCCCTGGTACCTAGAGCAGTGGGCCTAAAGAGGGCCCATAAGGGCTGCAGAACGAATAGTGCCACCCTAGGAGAACCCTCACCAAGCTCATGCAAACTGCTATTGCTGCCTGCATGTTGTGGTGCAGAGAAACCAGAGGATTCAACATGGCACACATCCCAGTGTGCCATGCCAGCTAAACACTGCATGTGGTATTGGCAATTCACCCCGATGGCAGACCTTACAGCCTAAAGGTAAGGTGCAATATACCAATTTGTGGGCATATCTGAATGAGCACATGTGTTACTGTGGTATCTAAGCTCACCCTTAGATATTACAAGTGCACAGGGAAGCCATAACGGGTATATGGGCTGGACACTCGTCATTTTGAGTTCCGTAGTGTTGGATCTGATACTCATCAGGTACGGACACCCTTCCTATCGGTGTTGGGTTCTGAAATGGACCAATCTGTTATTGCAGACCAGCGGGTGCACACTTGTAGCTACCATGTGCACCCAAACTCATGAGCAGCTTGCCAGTGTAGGCCTCTGTGAGTGTGCATCTATGGTGCCCGTGATTGTGTGTGCTGCCTGCCAACAAACGTTAGTGCATTTGCAAAGACACACTTAGTGGTTAAACCTGTGTCCAGTCTGCTGTGCAGAGTCGGGCCGGCTCACTGGCACCACTGGTGCTGGTAACTGTGTCTCCCTCCTGCAATCACAGGTCGGGTGCACAAAAGTGCACATGCTTCCAGATAGTGAGGAATACCTATGTGTGTTTGCACTACCTGCAAGGCCTGTTCGGACCATAAGTTAATATGGGGAAATGGTTGACAATACTTCGCATTGCAATTGTGGATTGCAGTGGAGCAGCCTTTCAATGTTTCTTACCAATGGATTCGCAGTGCCAAACCCTTCCCATTGGTAAGGAGGTTTTGCATAACTCGCTTAGAAATGCTACTCATGGAATATGGACATTACAATGCTCCAGGAGTCTCAGGGACCGGGGTGTCTGGCTCCAGTGGATGCCAGGTGTCGGTAAGAGCACATCAGTGCATTTCTCAATCAACAGCCATAAACCGCGGGCATCCCACGAGAATGGCAGACCCTGCCATTTGTGGGCGGAATGGATTAGATTGGAGATAGAGGTTGTGATGTGACACTAGGGGCCTATTAGTATGGCGGGTGGACTCACGTCCGCCCGCCACCCTTGCGGTACTGGGACCGCCCGCCAGTGGTGCGGCGGTCCCGCACTGGCAATTAGGATGCCACAGCCACGGTGGCATCCCCCATCCACATCATTGTGGCGGGCGGTGCACACAGCGCCGCCTGCCACAATACTGTTGCTGCACACTGTGCATTTGCATGGACAATGTGGCAGGCACCGCGCGGTGCCTGCCATGTTGTGCGTGCAAATGTAGGGGGGTACCATAGGTACCCCCTATGTGTCCCCCCACCCCACCAACAACCTGGGGGCCTGCAACAGGTCCCCAACTGCGAAATCTGCATGCCTTTCCGTGGCTGCAACACTGCCACGGAAAGGCTGCTTCCCGCTGCCATCAAAATATGGATGGTGGTTTCTAGCAGACACCGCCACCATATCAGGCCCCTTTTCCACCTGGTCATCGGTGTAACTGGACGGAAAACCGGTGGACGGTCTTTCCGTCCACGGGGTCCCCCCCCCGCCATACTAATATGGCAGGGGGAAATGGCATGCGGTCGGAGGAGAATGTCGAGCGGTTCTACCCAACATTCTAATAGACCCCTTAGCCTCTAGGGGCCTGATCATGACCCCACTAAAGATTAAGATCTGCATTCCAAGGCTTCATGGCAGACAAGCCTACAATTTCTTTATGTAAATTTACATCTGTGGTTCAAAGAAAACCCCCAAAGCAAACATCTTCAAAGATAAACAACAGCATAATGCGGGTGCCATCCTCCAGAAAAGGAAGCCATATGCTTGTGAGGACAGGAGACCGAGGATCCCGGACTGCGTGGTTTACATTGTCAAAGGACACTGTTGTGCACATGAAGAATAACTGTCCAAATACAGACTGGCCGGGGCCAAGGACCTGCTGAAGTGTGGTGCCCTGAAGTGTACTCTCCAAGGGCCTGATGGTGAGCCTCCTGTTCTCTCAGAGATCTCAGGGACTTCAAAGATTTCTCCCAAGGGACCTACACCATTTGCCTGTGACATCTGGAGAGCAGTGCCCTCTGAAGTGCACACCTTGGGTTCCACGAATCACTGACAGAATATCGAGAGTCAGAATATCGATCTACAGAAATATTGACACAAAAATATCGAAGTCAAGAATATTGACATCCTATCTACGTTATGGTAACTCCCAAAATTTTGGAAAAATAATATTGATGTAAAAAATATTGTTGTAAATTACGTGTTTTATTTAAGTTACAAAAATAATGTAAAAGAAAGTAAATAATACATATAATGAAAATAAACATAGTTAAAAATATTTTTAAATGTTTTAAATTATAACTAATATATATAATGTAAAAATAAATTAAACATATACATATAGGGGCCGATTCCGATTCGGTAAAATCCCGTACTAATAGCCGTACGGAGCTTTTTTCCCGTACGAATCGTATCCTCGAACGTCCCCGTACGTACGATGTAGTACGATGCATACCCAAAGCAGTTCTCCGTCCGAATCATACCAAAGCCCGTACGACTCAATAATCCGTACGAATCGCATTCGGAACGCGCAGTACGCGATGTCCGTACGGATCGAAGCATCATTTTCTGACCCAGCAAGTACGATTTGTCCAGTCAACACTCCGTACAAATCTTTTTTTTACGAGAGCTCAAAACGTCCGGAAAAGCAGAATTCGACTCGAAATTCATGCAAAACAGACCCCCGGTACGGTTCGTACACTACATGATCGTAGGTGTACGAACCGTACCCCTACGATCATGGGGTGTACGAACCGTACCTCATGATCATAGGTGTACGAACCGTCCCCCTAAGATCATTGGGTGTACGAACCGTACCCTATGTTCGTAGGTGTACAAACCGTACCCCTACGATCATGGGGTGTACGAACCGTACTCTATGTGATTGTGTGGCTCTCCGTACGAATTGCTCATATGCAACATTTACCGTACAAATCAGGTACTCATTCCCCGGTCCGGATCGTACTTGTCGGGTGGTACGGCATGTTGACAAATTTGTACGGTTCACTTTCAGGGTCTGTATCGCACGGATTTTCCCTTGCTTTTCGTACGATTTTCACAACGATTCGGACGTATTTTTTTACTACGTATCATACTACGAGATTCGGACGGATTTGTACGATTCATACAGAAACGGCTACGAATTTGAATTGGCGTACGTATTTGTTTCCTGAATCAGAATCCAGCCCATAATATATAACATATATACTTAATGTTTTTTAATAAATATTTTAATAACTTAAAAATTGTTAAAAAATATCTTATAAATTACAAATATATCTCAACACATAAAACAATAATATATATAAAAATAAAATATATATATATATAACAAATAAAAAAATGCAATTATTTTTAAAGTTCACTCTATACTACATTAACTAAAATAATACAAAAAATATTAGATAGTGGAGGGAATAAAATTACTATTCCAACTCCAAACAGTGCAACAGTAGGACATTTTGGGGGATAGCGTTGGGGTAAAAATGACTATTCCCACTCCAGTGAGTGCAACAGTAGGGAAAGTGTTGGATAGCGTAGGGGTACAAATTACTATTCCTACTCCAGTGAGTGCAACATTAGGGAAAGTGTTGGATAGCATAGGGTTAAAAATTACTATTCCCACTCCAGTGAGTGTACCAGTAGGGAAAGTGTTGAACAGAGTAAGGGTAAACATTACTATTCCCACCCCAGTGAGTGCAACATTAGGGAAAGTGGTGGATAGCGTAGGAGTTAAAATTACTAGTCCCACTCCAGTGAGTGCAACAGTAGGGAAAGTGTTGGATAGCTTAGGGGTAAAAAATACTATTCCACTCAAGTGAGTGCAACGGTAGGGAAAGTGTTGGATAGCGTTAGAGTTAAAATCACTATTCCAACTCCAGTGATTGTAACAGTGTGGAAAATGTAGGATAGCGTAGGGGTTAAATTAACATACTTATTAACTGTTTTTTAAATAAACAACATATTAATAATTAATTAACAAATACATTAATATTAAATACTAACAAAATAAAATTAACATTAAATTACTTCCCACCCTATGCCCATTTAAATGCACCACCTGCAACACATAAAAAGTACCACAAATAATTAAATTATCAATTATTCAATTAATACAAATGTATTACCAATGAATAACTAATTAATAATAAATTGATAATCAAAGCCAATTAATAAATGTTAAAATGTAGTTAATTATAATAAATTACTTCCCACCCTATTCCCCTATAAACCCACAACCCACTACACATAAAAAATAACACAATTTATTTATCAATTAATCAACTAATACAAATTAATTACCAATTAATTAATTAACAATAAATTAATAATCAATACCAACTAATAAAAACTAAAATGTACTTACTTATAATAAATTACTTCCCACCCTATTCCCCCTATAAACCCACAACCTACTACACATTAAAAAAACACATGTAATTTAATTATCAATTATTAAAAATTAATTACCAATTTATAATTAATTATAAATAAAGTAATATTAAATGAATAATCAATACAAAAATAAAAAATATATTAATTAATTATAATTAAATTACTTCCCACTCGATTCCCCTATAAACCCACAACCCGCTCTGATACTAAAACGCAAAATTTACTTTAAAGAAACGTAATCATTTTTAAACATTTAATACATATATTTAAAAAGAATTAAAAAACATTACAAAAAATGTTAAACACATACATACAAAATACATACTAAAATACATAACACAAATATAAATAATGATAATATTAACAGCCATATTTTTGCTAACGATATTACTTACTTCGATATTAAAAAAAGCAATATTACTTACCCTAAAGTCGTTATTCTGGTCACAGATATTCTTTTTTTTTTATAATTCTTTTTATTTTCAAATCAGGAAAAATAAAACAGCAGGGATCACATACATTCAGGGCATTACAGCATCATTAGTTAACATTGTCAGGAGTACACATGAAGTAGAGAAAGGCGTTCGGTGTTACTATATGTATCGTTAAAGTTGGTCAAATTCATACAGTATTATAGCTGTTAATCAATTAGCTCGTCAACATTGCTGATCGTGGGGGGTTCGCAGATAGTACCTCTATACTCATTCCATTTAGTCCATATAGCTACCCACTTCTTTGGGCACCCCCTTGCCACGTATACCGTCTTTTCCTGCACCATGTTCCAATCCATGTCTTTCTGCCAGGCCCCCAGTGTAGGTGGTGTAACTAGTCACAGATATTCTTGACTTCGATATTCTGTCCCTACAATATTTAAAACTCGATATTAGTGTAGGCCGATAATAAAAACTTGATATTACTACTGCATACCAGGTTCTGCTAAATCCACACGTAAGATGCAGGTGTTTCTCAACGTTGAGAAACACCTGTATCTTACGTGTGTCATTACAAGAACATCAAATAAATGAATGAAAAACTTTGGAACAGTTTGAATTATTTATTTTTGTGAAAATTGGAAAAACTGAAGATTTACATCTGCGAAAATGTGTGTGGTGCGCCAGTGTGCGAGTATATTCTGCGTCGCTGATCCTAATGCAATTGCTATCAAGCGGCCTCTGCGGGAGCACAGCAGATAAGTTAAGGGGTTTGGGAGTCCCAGCAGAACATACGATGGGAAGCGCGGGATCTCTGTATCGAAATGGGTGTCCAACTCATCCAATATCTGTTTCTAATACCCCTGGAGCTGGGTACAGTCCCAGAGTAAGTGCACCAGCGTGCTTACCTCTCCACAGTCTCACCAACACCGTGCATCTTTAGTGTGGTCCATCTCATGGAGGCGCTCCGGGGTGAAGTACCAGTAAGTCGCTACTTTCGTAAGGGTGTCTGTAAGCCCAATGTGGTATGCCGAGTGTCTCGCTCTGTAGTAGATCCCCTCTCTTTCTTTGTGATTGAGCGTCCTGCCCAGTTCCCTCTCCCAGCGCGCTTTGCCTGCACCATAGGTGTGAGTGTGTTTGCCTTGGAGCATCTTATAAGGATCTGAGATCAGTTGTTTATCTGTCTTGCGTGTAATCAACCAGTGCTCGTAAGCGGTGAGATGTCTGTCTGCTGTAGGGCGTACGTGTTCATTGAGCGCCCAGGGCCTCACCTGCAGATATCACAGTCTCTCCGCCTCTGCCATCCCATAAACCTGCCAAAACTGGAAAAAGGGGATAACGCCCTTCACCGTGTACATATGAAAGAGGTACCTGCACCCTGCAGGCCTCCACCTCGCATAGGCCACAGAGTCTCTCCCCGGTGCAAAATCTGGGTTGTCCACAATGGGAGTAGGAGGAGACGGGAAAGTAGTGAGTTCATGGCTTACGTTCGTCTGGTCCTAAACCTCTAACGGGAACTTCGTGATGTGGGTGGCATACAAGTTAGGGGGTCTATGCTGCCGGCGTAAGGACGGGATCTCTTGCAGTGGTCTACCAGCAACGGCTTGGTCTTGAAATAACCAATGTTTTTCTGATTCCCACCTACTCCATTCCATCAAGATACGCAGCTGAGCGGCCTGAAAATACGCCGCCAGGTCCGGCATTCCAATTCCTTCCTGTTCGGGGGGCAACATCACCAATCGCAGCTTCAGGCGTGGCTTCCTCCCATTCCAGATAAACTGTGCCAACTCAGACTGTGTCTGTTTTATCCAGCCAAAAGGTGGGCGGAGAGGAATCGTGCGAAAAAGGTATATAATCTGGGGGAGAATGGTCATCTTGACTGCTGCAACTCTGCCCAGCCAAGACAGCGGGTAGTGCCTCCATCACCCCAGCTCACGCCGAATATTCTGTCTTAACTGAGCATAATTGATATTAACCGCCTCCGACAGGGAAGGAGCTGGTTGGATCCCTAAGTAGGGAATCGCTACTGTCCCCCACTGGATGGGGAACGAGGCCTGCAGTAAGGGTTGTTCTAGGGACAGATCGAGGGCTACCGACTTGCTCATGTTGACCTTGAACCCGGACACACGTCAAATGATTCCAGATCCGCGAGGCATGCAGGCAGGGAATGCCTCGGTGGGACAGTGAGATTAAGACATTATCGGCGTATAAGCTGATTGTGTGGACATAGCCCCCAAATGTAATCCCTTCTACTTGCGGGTCCCGCCTCATGAGCTGCGCCAATGGCTCCATATAAAGAGCGAAGAGTATGGGCGATAAGAGACACCCCTGCCTCGTACCCCTCTCAATGGCGAACCGGGGGAATGTATAGCTGTTAAACCGTACTGTGGCCGTTGGGAATTTGTAGCAGTTCATCACTCGCGTACAGAACTTCAAGCCAAGTCCCACCTTCTCCAGCACCTTTTCCAAGTAGGGCCAACGGACCCTATCAAATGCCTTCTCAGCGTCGATAGCCAACATCATGTATTCCCCATTAGTGTGAACTGCCTTTTCAAGAAGATGGAAGGCCCGCTTACTATTATCGGAGATCTGGCGCTCCGGTATGAACCCGGCTTGGTCCGGGTCAACCAGGCTACCGATATGTGGAGCCAGTCGGGTGGCCAGAATCCCTGTAAATAGCTTAAGATCTACGTTGAGTAGGGAAATAGGGCCGTATGACGCACACAGCGATTGGTCCTTCCCTGGTTTAGGAATGACGGCTATGGAGGCCTCCAAGAGGTCCACTGGGATCGCTCCCAACTCCGAAAAGGAATTGGAAAGGCGTGCAAGTAGGGGGACAATCTGAGCACAGAACGTTTTATAGAAGCTCGCCGGAAAGCCCTCCTGACCCGGTGACTTCGCTATCTTAAGGCGGGAAATGGCAGAGATAACCTCCTCCGGCCGGATGTCGCGTTCCAGGTGTTCTGCCTGGTCCTGTGTAAGTGCCGGGGGAGGGACAGAGGCCAAAAAGGTAGCATCGTTCAGGTCCTCAGGGGGGTTGGTGGAGTAGAGACTCACATAGAAGTCGCTGATAGCACCCGCAATCTCCTGATCCTCCGTAACCCGCCCGCCATCTTCCCGAAGGATCTCCTGGACCGCCTGTTGTTGCCCCACCTCCCGCAGCTTATGCGCAACTAGAGGTCCACATCTATCCCCTCCGGTGTAGTACGCATGACGCAACCGCAGAACCGCGAACTCCGCCCGATCTTGGTCGAGGGCTTCGATCTGCTGCCTAACCGCCTTCAACTGCCTCCAGATCCTAGGGGCCCCGTTCTCCGATGTATTTGTTCTAGTTCCCTTGTCCGCTGTGTGAGGTCATCTCTTTTGCACTGTTGTTTGGTGTTCTCTGTGGCAGAGATCGCAATGAACTCCCCTCTAAGGACCTCCTTCAAGGCAGCCCACTGCGTAGCCAGTGTAGTGTCTGTGTTACTGTTATGGGAAAGATAGTCTGAGATGGTTCATTGTATCCGGGTAGTCAGCTCCTTCCTATGTAGTAACAACTCTGTGAGGTCCCTGGTCCGCAGCGCACGCTGCAGCGCAGGAAAGGATAGGACAACCACCACTGGGGCATGATCAGAGAGTGAGGCGACCCCATCTCCGCCTTGGTGGCGAGCTCATGCGTAGGTGCGGATGCAAGCAGGTAATCTAGGCGCGCATATGTCTTATGTGCGTTAGAGTAGTAAGAATAATCCCTCTCCTGTGGGTGGAAGCTACGCCAGAGGTCCCTGAATCCAAGCTCAGCTAAACGGGACAAACCCTCCGCTGAGAGAGCAACAGTTAGGGAAGCGCGCTGACACGATCTATCCAGGACATTATCAAGCACTAGATTCAAGTCACCCCCTAGCACAATGTGGCGGTCAGGTGTGGTCGTAACCTCTGTGAGAGCCCAATGAAAAACCCTCTCCTGACCTTCATTAGGGCCATAAATGGAGCCCACTGTGAACGAGGTGTCCCCCATAGAAAATCTATAAAACAGTAATCTGTCCCTAATCTCAGCTGATTTGATTGTACCCTTAAACTTCTGGGCCACCAACACAGCCACCCCTGCCGTCTTGGTGGAATTCGAGGTGAAAAATTGTAGGGGAAACGTCCGGTGACGGTCTTTCTGCAATAGATGCGTCTCCTGCAAAAGGCAAATATCGGCCTGGGATTGTTCCAAATATAGCAAGACTGCTCTACGCTTCACTGGGTTATTAAGCCCTCGCACGTTAAGTGTGAGTATTTTAAGCTCTGTGACAGGCATCTAATCTAGGGAGTATGAAACCAGCGTGATAGGCGCTCGAACAGCCAGGGACATTATGGCACTCGCAACCTATCTCCCCAGAAAGTCCAGGGGTGGGAATCTAGCGCTGACCTAGGCATGTGGTGGACATTGAACCAACCCCTTTCCCTCGAAACAAAATCCCAAAACCAACCAAGAAACCCAAATCCAAGTAGTCCATCATCCCCAAATGATCGGTAAGGTAGTAAGTCAAGGTATTCCAGTGTACGTCCGTGTAACCTCCCTCCCGCCAACGACCAAACAACATGTGAGTAGTGCCATCAAACTGCAATGATCGGGTAGAATCAGCCGATCTGGGCAGGGCTATTGCCCGATGCAATTACTGCTGCTGGAGGTTTCTTCACCCGACACAGTCTACCCTGCTGGCACCATTGAAGTCCGGAGACCTCTGTGCCAGTGACCTGACTCGGGCCCTCGCTTTCTTCGGTAAGCAGGTCGATGCCCAACAGGCGACATGCCTCTGAGACCGACCGCAGCTGATAAAGTTTATTGTCCAGCTTAAAGACCAGGCGGAATGGGTGACCCCAGCTATAGGGAAGCTTCCTCTGCTGCAGATGGTCCGTGACCAGTTTAAAAAGTCTGCGTTTCTGCAACGTTAGGGCCGAGAGGTCCTGGAACAGTAATGGTGATTGACCCTAAAAGGTGAGCGGATCCATTTGTCTGGCTTTCAGTAGGATCTCCTCCTTTGTGTGGAAATCCTAAATGTAAACCAAGATGTCTGGAGGGGGCACCGGCGAGGCCCGTGGAGGCCCAGCACGATGGGCCCTGTCCAGGCGAAGCTCCGACTCCAGCGGGCACCCCAGAATGTGGTTGAACAGCAAAACGAAACCGATCTTTTGTATCCTCAGTCATTGTCACATTCCTGATGGGAATATTATGGCGCCTTGAGTGGTTTTCCAAATCTTCCATGTGGGTTTGAAGGTCAACCTGCTGATCATGGAGCTGTATGATTTCTTGCTGTAGGTCTGCGAGCTCAGAGTCTTTGCTATCACTTTTAGTTTCCAGTTCGGCCACCCGCTCTCTGAGACCATCCACATCCCACCACACCTTGATTTCACTGGTAAATTCCGCCTTCAGGTTGTGGATGTCTTCTCTCAGCGATGTGAATAGGGACTCCAAAAAGGCCTTGGTGATGGGTTCCGATCCGGCCCCGGCTCCGAAGCGCCTGTGAAGAAGCGGATGCCATGGCGCCAAGCTCCTGGCTCGCCTGCGCCATGGTGCCAAGCTCCTGGTTCGCCTGCACCTTGGCAAAGAGATCCTTCACGGTTTTATCCTTGCGTCCACTAATATTGGACATCGCCCAGCTCCAGCTCTGATGCCCTCCATAGATCGCGTTCCGCCGCCCCCTGCGCCATTCCACCAGCCTGGGCTTCCGCTCACCAGCGGGCCACAAGTCTTCTAGTAACTGCCTGTACACCCTCTGCGGCAGGGGCAAAGCCTGAGACACCGATCCCACTCCAGGCAGTATCGCCAGTTAGCGCACTCTCCCCGTCAGGCCTTCAGTGCGCCAGCATAGCCATCGACACAAGCTGTACAGCCCCTGCAAAGTCCTGTTGTCTTGTGCAATGCCCAAGAAGGCCAGACAGTCGAGCCCAGCCACGAGCCCCCTGGCAGACCACCACAGCACTGAGCTCCAGGCTGTCCTTCCACGAGTGGTGCCCCGCTCTTCCATAGCCGGCTCCTCCTAGCAACCACTTGGCACCACTCCCGGTCTCCTCTTCTCTCAGAGCCCAGCGTCTCAGACATCCTATCTATGCCGCTGGTGAACACACTCCCAGCTCATTCAGGCCCCTCTGACTTCCCAAGCTCCTCACTCCCAATCGTGGAGCGGGGCCAGTCGCTCTCGTGCTCGGCTGGGGACGTGTCCCCTCAGTCCCAAAGTTGAAGCCTTGCAGGGGGCATCCACTCTAGCCGGCAACCCCCAGGCCGCTCTCCAGGGACCACCGCCTCCGTTCATCCACTCCGCTACCGCTAGGCTCAAGACGTTATCGCGGCGCGGGAGGGCCCCCCAAAGCTAGGCCGTCTGCTCCCCTCCTCAACCACCATGAGGGCCCATCGGGCCCCCCCTCCGCTCACCTGCCACTGTCTGTCTGGTCCTGGAGCACCGCTGCCGACATGGGATGGCTCACAGGCACCCTCTGGCACCAGGGGGAAGGGTCTCCGCTGTCGTCTCTCTTGTGCGCCAGAAGTCCCGGGCCGCGAAGAGTCCAAGATGGCGGCCTGGGAGGCTCTCCGGAGCTACTTTCCCGGCCCCAGTCAGTGGCGCCAGGCAATCTGTGACCCCTCAGGTTCCCCAGGCAAAGGAGCTCCTCTCGGGGGCCACCCCATCTACTCCGAGCCAGGCGATCGCTGTTCCTCTCCTCCGGGCCCCCTGCTTCGCGTCCAATGGCGCTCAGGCCGCTGTGAGGCCGTAGCACTGGCTTCTCCAATTCCCGGGCCCAGGACTTCACCTCAGTGTCCACTAACTGCGCCAAAGTCTCCCAGGGGCTTCCCCAGACCAGGCCACCTCGGCCACCATGCTCGATGCTTGCTAAGGCGGCCAGAAGCCGGTGCTAATCAGGCTGTCAGCGGGAGCACAGAGGTCTTCCGACTGCTCATGCCGCCATCTTGGCCACGCCCGTGAAGTCTCTTTTGTGACGCTGAGTGCATTTATCATGAGTGGCTGCTGTGCCTTTGCTTTACACATTGCCTCTGTATTAAGCATGACTACTCAGTGCCAAGCTACCCAAGGGTGAGCACGGGTTATACAGCGAGTTTAATCACTGGCCCTTGATGGGAGAGGTAGTTCTCCCTGGCTGGCGGCATCCCTTACACAAATTAGACACTGCCAGTTCCAACATCCAGCTACATGATGGCTTCAGTGTACCCCAAGGTGTTTGATACCAAGCACCTCGTCCTAATGAACGCCAGTGCTGGTTTTATTAATAAATGCACCCAGAGGACATCTTAGAGGTGCCCCCTGAAAACCTACTGTACTACTAGTGTGTTGACTGACTGGTCTCAACCAGCCAACCATCATAGACAGGTTTCTGAACTCCTGAGGTGAGAGCCTTCAAGGCACATGTTTATGTTTATGTTTTAGATTTATAAAGCGCATGGTTGCCCAAAGGTTTCCCAGCGCAGAACTCTGACCGGCAGAGCCTACAAGGGAAACAACAGAGTTTTAAGGCATTTCTTAAAAGAGGTTTCATTAGGTAGGGTTCTGACATCCTATGGGAGGGTATTCCACATCCTTGGCACCAGATGGGTGAAATATCTGCTTCCCCACCTACCTCTTTTGACTCTGAGAGTCCTGAGAAGCTGTTGCTGTGCAGACCTTAAATGCCTGGTCGGGGTGTACTTGGACAACAGTTTAAGTGGGCCTTTATTGTTGACGGCCCTATAGGCCAGGAAGAGGGATTTAAACTTTATTCTTGTCTTAACCGGCAACCACATATGCTCTGAAAGGTCAGATCTGTCTCCTCGCCAAGTGTGAAGACCCCAGGACCAACCGGAGCCGTGCAGTACCAACCCCTGCACAAACACTAACGGTGAGAGTCCAGTCCGGATTCTCACTCAAGCAGCCATTGAGGGACATCAGTATCACAAAGACACACTTCGAAAGCGGCCTTTCATGCTCCTCTTTCAGCTGTCTGTCCCTGACTGCGCTGTGCATCTCTGTGCACCAGCCCAGCCGACCTAAACACTCTCCTCTAGAGCCCCCCCAGCCCGAGTCCAGATGAACCGGTGGTGCCCGCATTCTCCAATACCCTTGCGAACTGAGTCTCCCTTTGGGAGCCCTCAGACTTGCCCGCAAGTCCCCTGGTGCAACCTCTTTCAGGTGGCCTCCCTTATCCATAGCATGCCAGCTACCAGCATCACCAGGATCTTGCGCCCTGTAAAACCCGGGCAGATCCCAAAGAAATGCTGGTAGTAATTGAATCTTGGCCCCCTGCTATTCACATTCCAGAAGGTAAACCCCTGAAATCAACTGTTCATTGGTTTTGCATCTTTGGCTTTTCCTTCCATAGAATTTCACTGTGCATAAAAGCGCACAGGTTTGAACGTTTTATTTACCTGTGAATATTTCTATCGAAAACTATGTTTACCTGTGAATGAAGTTCTTGTTTTCTGAATATATAACAAGAAGTGCTATTTTTCTAAATTGGTCTCAGATTTATTCTTGAGTGTGTGTGTGTCATTTATTGCCTCTGTGAGTGCAACAAATGCTTATCACTACCCTCTGATACGCCTAACTTCTTGCCCACACTACCACAAAAGACAGCGTTAGTATTATCTACTTTAGAATGTGTAAACCAATTTGTGACCCACTGGACTCTCTGCACAGTGCACTTATTTTTGGGACACTATATATAGAATCAGCTTCCTAAACCACCCAATTAGTTTTTAGGGATAACATCCATATTTTTGTGCTTACTGGACCAAAATCTGCATATTCCAGTAAATACTGGGTATTTTTCCTCCAATAAATATTGGGAGGGTGGACAGGCCAATGCTGATCACAAATATCCTTGTTGCAATAGTTCAATAGTTCAGTAACAGCAGTTACACATGGTAAAAAACATTACACCATGATGAGGCATTTACTATGTGTGGTAAATACTTCATTTTCAGAGTATACAACTTTAAAATGCAGTAAGACTTGTAGAATCGGTATTTAACACTCCAAATTCAGCATGTTTTGCTTATTTTATTAACCTTTTCCCTTGATGAAGACTGGCTGGTTTAACCTGCTGGAATGGATCAGAACAGAAGGGGGTGGTGATGGACGGAGCATCTGAACCAATCAAACACTCACACCCAGTCAAAAGATCTGGGTTTGATCCATCACCGTTCTTTAGCCCACTCTGCCACCCCAGTTCAGACATGGCTATATGCGAATCAGTCTGACCCTGTGCCTCATGGGAACAGTCCAGCCCGAACTGCCAAGCCATGCCTTCCCTGGACCGGAAACAAGCTTCCGAGGACCGGTTTCTGGCATTCCAGCCGTCTTCAGCCCGGCTTGCTTGAATCCAGTGGAAAAGTGAGAAAGGGACTCACGTCTGAGCATACCCTGCCACACTTATGGCAGCCAAAAGCGGTACAAAAGGGGGTGGTGATGGACAGAGCATCTGAATCAATCAAACACTCACACCCAGTCAAAAGATCTGGGTTTAATCCATCACCGTTCTTTAGCCCACTCTGCCACCCCAGTTATGACATGGCTATATGCCAATCAGTCTGACCCAGTGCCTCATGGGAACAATCCAGCCCGAACTGCCAAGCCATGCCTTCCCTGGACCGGAAACAAGCTTCCGAGGACCGGTTTCTGGCATTCCAGCCGTCTTCAACCCGGCTTGCTTGAATCCAGTGGCAAAGTGAGCAAGGGACTCACGTCTGAGTATACCCTGCCACACTTATGGCGGCCAAAAGCAGTACAAAAGGGGGTGGTGATGGACGGAGCATCTGAACCAATCAAACACTCACACCCAGTCAAAAGATCTGGGTTTGATCCATCACCGTTCTTTAGCCCACTCTGCCACCCCAGTTCAGACATGGCTATATGCAAATCAGTCTGACCATGTGCCTCATGGGAACAGTCCAGCCCGAACTGCCAAGCCATGTCTTCCCTGGACCGGAAACAAGCTTCCGAGGACCGGTTTCTGGCATTCCAGCCGTCTTCAGCCCGGCTTGCTTGAATCCAGTGACAAAGTGAGCAAGGGACTCACGTCTGAGCATACCCTGCCACACTTATGGCAGCCAAAAGCGGTACAAAAGGGGGTGGTGATGAACGGAGCATCTGAATCAATCAAACACTCACACCCAGTTAAAAGATCTGGGTTTAATCCATCACCGTTCTTTAGCCCACTCTGCCACCCCAGTTCAGACATGGCTATATGCAAATCAGTCTGACCCAGTGCCTCATGGGAACAATCTAGCCCGAACTGCCAAGCCATGCCTTCCCTGGACCGGAAACAAGCTTCCGAGGACTGGTTTCTGGCATTCCAGCCGTCTTCAACCCGGAAAAGTGAACAAGGGACTCACGTCTGAGCATACCCTGCCACACTTATGGCGGCCAAAAGCAGTACAAAAGGGGGTGGTGATGGACGGAGCATCTGAACCAATCAAACACTCACACCCAGTCACGACCATCACCACCCCCTTTTGTACTGGAATGGTTCAGAGGCAACTGTGAAGTTGTGATAATTATGACATAATTCATAATTGAGAGCAGGGATCGGAAATTAGCTCCTATTTCATACCAATAAGGGATAAAGTAGTAAATTACGTAAGGGACTTTGGCAATCATTACTAGTGACTAGTAATTGGTGTGGTATTTATTGCACCTGATAAATACCACCCAATCACAAGATTTTGGGAATGCATATTTTGCTGCTTACTACACAAACATCTGCATGTTGCAGGTAATACCAGGCATTTCTACTCCAATAAATATCGGCAGGGTTGACCTGCCAATATTTATCTCCAATCTCCTAGTTGTGATAGAATATTAATCAGTGCTTTAAATGGGCCGGTATTCACCGGTTCTGAGTACCGGCACTTCTCATTTTTACCGCTCTGAGTACCGGCACTTCTCATTTTTACCGCTCTGAGTACCGGCACTTCTCATTTTTACCGCTCTGAGTACCGGCACTTCTCATTTTTACCGCTCTGAGTACCAGCACTTCTCTGCTGCCAGAGAGAGATGGCCTTTATCCCACATGAGTCTTTTGAATGAGTGTCTGTCTGCTTGTATCTGGGTGTTTGCCTGCTTGTGTGCCCATGTTTGTGAGTGTGTGTGAGAGAAAAGCGAGTGAAAGAGGGAGAGAATCCAGACACTCGGGAGGTATTTTAAAGGACCTTCTTGGAATGCTTCGTGTGAGCATTGCTGCTGGCTTCTGTGAGTGCGCACTAAAGAATATATAAGTAATCGGCCACATTGTAGAAGTGTATTATGACTTGTCCTTAGCCCCGCCCCTAGCCCCGCCCACTCGCTACTTTCAGCTTATTTTAAGAGTACCTGCACTTATCTTCTCCCATTTAAAGCACTGGTATTAATACATACATACATACATATGAATACTTATGCAAATAATTTTAGTTGACAGATGGCACCTGTAAGCAGATATGAATTACAGATACTACAAAAACAACCGAAGAGTCTTTATAATCTGCAGTAGCTGAATTAATCTTTAGAAACACACAGTTTCATACCTTCCGGGAAGATGTGATTGCTTAAAGCCACGCCCACCTCCCCCGCATTAATCCTTCCTTCCAATGTGCACCCAATTATTCATGGCATTGGTCCTTTGAACTAGATGCATTCGGCTCCACCAATCACAGTCCACATGCTGCAGGCCTGCTCCCAATTATGCAAATCTCTCGCGGGGTCAGGGGTCAGAAACAGTAATACCCAATGGCAATAGTAACTCATGAAATCTGATTAAGGAAGACAGCGAGAGTGAATGTATGCAGCCCACCTCTGCTGTGGACAGACAGACGAGATTCCAAGACAAATTGACAAATGTGATGCGAACCGTAAACCTGAGCATAATCACCCAGGAAAATACAAATTTATTTTCTCATTCTTAAAATAATGAAGCGAAATAATAAATTATACAACAAGACATCTGGGAAACGGGGGGAGGCTGATACTGTACCTGTATTTATGGCATATATTGTGAAGAATATTTTAGGCAGGACAGTAACTGAGATCAGTGCTTTATTAACCTTTCTGGGCACTGAATCCAAAAATATATTTTCAAATAAAAGGGGGATCCATAAATATGCAAATGCATTCAAAGGTGGATCTCGTGCAACATAAATATATGTCAACGATTGCATAGATCTGAGTCTCCCTGGCTGTTTCCACTCTTGGATTTTTTGTACCCTTCATGTATTTCTGTCCCTTACTCTCTCTCGCCTCCCCTCCAGCCTCGTTCCATTTGTACCTCACACTTGGGGCTTCATCTTGGTGCTTCTACTCCCCAGGTTTCATGCGCCACACTGGCCTCACACTGCACGACAGCAGTACCTTACCAGCTCCAGGGAGGCCTGCACTGCAGCTGTACCGGTGGAGTACTGAGGGCGTCCCATGGAAGCTCTCCTCCTGCCGCACATCCTGCCGCAGCACGAATACGAAAAGGAAGGTCCCTTTTTATCCGGCTGTCGGCCAAATACTTATACTATCTGCCATTACACAGCGGGCAGCAAAGTAGTACATAATCCCAGAGCCCTTATTTATGAGGCCTTGCGTCAGTTTTGCGCCGCTGGGCCCTTATTTATGAGGCTTTGCGTCAGTTTTGCGCCGCTGGTGCGTCACTTTTTGTGACGCACCAGTGGCGTACAAAATGTGCCTTGTTGCGCCATATTTAAAAAGTGACGTATCTAGGTAGATGCGTCACTTTTTAAACCCCTGCGCCACATTATACCTGCGTCAGGTATAATGTATGCAGAGGGGGCGTTCCCCCGCAAAAAGCCTCGAAATAGTGACACAGTGAAATCTATGAGATTTCACTGCGTCACTTTTAGGATGCTGTTGCGTCAAAATCTTGCGCCTGCCTCACAGCAGGCGTAAGACTGACGCAAGCCCTTTCACATGGGGCTTTCCCCATGTGAAAGGACGCATTGCTGGAGTTGCATTACTTTTGTGACACACTCCAGCAATGCGTCACTTTTGCGCTTACAGATGCGTCAGAAATACTGACGTATCTGTAAGTCCTTGCAACATGATGCGTCATACATTAAATATGACGCATCATTGGTGTCGCAAGGAGTGCGCAGTGAAAAGTGACGCATCGCTGTTTTCACGCAGCGATGCGTCACTTTTCATAAATGAGGCCCCTGATATTTAGCAGGCGCCAAATCAACATCTGAACCTTCACTGTTATCCGCAGCAGGCTAAATTGCAGAAATTATTTACTATTTGACCAGCATCCCAATAAATGCTGTGAAAGATGTCTTTATTGAGCTGTAAATGAGAGAAAGTCCGCAGGCAATAACAGGGTGGTGGCCATCTTGTATTGGGTTGCAGGCAAGTGTGTGATGCATTTGAAAGTAAGTGCATGTAAACTCGTATGTATAAAGGTAAAGGGTGCTGTTCAGGAGACAGGGTGCGAGCCGGTCCCAGGACAGGTGGGTTGCTATGTGTAGCTCTCTGTTGGGACCTCGCAGCCTCGCAGCCCAGCCTGCCCTCTTCTGCCCGTGGCATCGTTCATTACAATGGTTGCTCAGGGACACTGTTCCGGGCACCTGTCTTCTGATCGAGCATGTAGAGTTGTTTCTGTTGCCAGATCCGACCATGAGCAGGATTCTTCCTGGCCTGGGAGCCAGAAGGACATGGCCCCAGCCCAGAGAGCTTCACAATCAGTCAGCCACGCATTATTCTCCACCACCGAGTATCCAGCTGCTCTAGAGTCGGATGCGCCTTGAGCAGACAGGTCACCCAGGGACAGCCTCTGTTTGCAGGAAGTCAATCCATAGCGCATTCCCTAGCGACTGGCTGCAGGTTCGCCTGGATGCGAAGTTTTGGCATTTGGCATTCTGGGGTGTTGCAAATAAGTCTATCTGTGGAGTCCCCATTTCTTGAAAATTCTCTGGACTTCTGTCTGGTTCAGTTCCCACTCGTGGGATGCTGGTGTTTGTCTGCTCAGTCTGCCTGCTTCTAATTGTCCTTCCCTGGTAGGTGTATAACATATCTATTCTGTGGGGAATCGCCCATCTCCACATATGCTGTGCTAGATTCGAGAGTGCAACAGAGTGGGTCCCTCCTTGTTTGTTTATGTAGAACATAGTTGTGATGTTGTCTGTCTGAATCAACACCTTCTTCCCGTATAGCTCTTTCTGAAAGACTTTTAAGGCTAAGAACACTGTTTTGAGTTCCAAGATATGGATGTGTTTCACCGCATCTTGTGGTGTCCATAATCCCCTTATCTTTAGATTTCCCATATGTGCTCCCCATTCTATTAGGAACGCATCTGTTGGAAGCATTTGGAGCAGAGGGGTAGCTTCAAGGGGGTGTATTTGGGGTGTTAGTCCCCCTAATAAACGTATTTTATAATTTGGTTCAGGTGCTTTCAATCGGGTTTGGTGAGGTGTCTGTCAGATTTCACCTGGAATGTTTGCATGCACACACTGACAAACACACACACACTCTCTCATCTGTTTTGAAAGTACTAACGTTTTTCTCACACTTAGTACGCATACAAATTTGCATTCCTCTCCTTGTCCACTGCCCCTCTCATGCACCCTGCTTGGTGTATATTGTATTTTAACATTTTATACCAGCATGATTGTCTGGAAATCTGAAGCAATATTACTGACCAAGCTACACCCCTGACTTGAGGCACCCACCCCTTTGTACCGGTAAGGATCTAGTTTAGGGAGTCCGCCACTGTATTTGGTCAGCATGGGCAGTGACAGGCAGGGGTAAAGCTTCTAGGGTGTGGGGTTTGGGGTGTTACCCCCTGAATAAATGTATTCTCTTGTGAATAGTTGGGTAGAGGTGCTTTCAGTTGGGTATGGTGAGGTGGGTGGCTGTCGAAATTCACCTAGATTGTTTTCATGCACACACAACAAAAACATAGACACACACAGACCCTCTCTCCTCTCTGTTTTGAGGTTCTTATAAGTTCTTAAAAGTGTTGGTTATTTTACAACATATTGTCTTTTAAGTAATCCTAACAGTCAGCACTGCTGTCCATTCCCACGGCCCTCAAAGCCCCTCCTGCTCAAATAATGCATTTTACCATGATATGCCAGCATGATTGTTGGGAAATTTGAAGCTCTTACCCCCACTAATCTTACAGACCAAGCTGCGCCCCTGGTGACCGGAAGTCAGCCATTGGCGACAAGCGCTCTCTAAACCCACAGCACATGAGGCAACCCTCAGATGGCAGAGCGAAAGAAGCTGTGTCTGGCCTTTGAGAAAAACATCTGGAGCGGGATCATAACAGGCACTGCAATCCAGTATACCATGTCATTGTGACTGCAATTCTTCAATTATCATTTCTATGCTATACTATTCTGTACATCTTAACTATAACATCATTCATACCTCTTTTAAGATTCACACACTGTACGTTCCCATTGATCACGTTTTCCAAAAATAGGAAAGCAGTATTAATGCATAGGGGTTAGAGACAACATAAGTCGGTCTGGTACCCCAAAAACAACTTTCAATGCCCGACTCTGAGCTCAAGCATGACTCCATCAATGCACCTCAACTGTGTCCATAAACACTCTATGCTAAAGCTGTACTGGAAGCAGCATCCTCTTCAGCTCTAGCAATGCTTCTCTTTACTGGCCTGCAGCACCTGGGCACTTTCACAGCTCTGTCAGAGCACCTCAGCCCTGATGTGCGGCACATCCAGTACAAGGATCCACAATATCTGGGCCAAATGCACCCTACAGCTGCAAGGGAGTGTCCTCGGATACCCCTGTGCTGCTCTGCCAAAGCACCCCTTCCTTCAGTCCTGTTGTAAAGTGCATCCAGTACAAGGATCCACAACAGCTGGGCCAACTGCCAGACAATGTCCTTTGCAGCTCTGCTAAAGGACAGCGTCCTGCAGCGCCCCCTACTGACACAAAGCAGAAGCCTCTTAGTTGTAACAGGTAGCACTGCCATTACCGGAACCCACATATTTCCATCAGTGTCCCGACCTGCAGCTCCAGTGCCCCGAGAAGCATTCTGAGTTCACCCAAATCCTGACCGGTATCAACTTATTATTCAAATACCAAAGCCTACACATTTCAATGCATCTCAACCCTGCACCGCAGGCCGGGTTACTGGTGCAGCACCAGCATCCACACACAGCTGTGATGATGCACCCCAATACTGATAAAGAACCACAGCCATGCACAGCACACCCCTGCTACTCCATTACAGGGACACATGCGTGCAGCTATGCTAATGCACCTCAGCCACGCACTGCACCACCCCTGCCACTCTGTTACTGGGTCATACACCGCAGATATGCTAATGCACCTCAGCCACGCACTACACAACCCCTGCCACTCCGTTCCAGAGTCATACACAGCAGATATGCTAATGCAACTCAGCCACGCACTGCACCACCCCTGCCACTCCGTTCCTGGGTCATACGCCGCAGCTATGCTAATGCACCTCAGCCAGGCACTGCACCACCCCTGCCACTCTGTTACTGGTAAACACATGCGCAGCTAGGCTAATGCACCTCAGCCACGCACTGCACCACCCCTGCTACTCCTTTCCTGGGTCATACGCCTCAGCTATGCTAATGCACCTCAGCCACGCACTGCACCACCCCTGCCACTCGGTTACTGGTAAACACATGCGCAGCTAGGCTAATGCACATCAGCCATGCACTGCACCACCCCTGCTACTCCGTTCCTGGGTCATACGCCTCAGCTATGCTAATGCACCTCAGCGACACACTGCACCACCCCTGCCACTCCGTTACTGGTAAACACATGCGCAGCTAGGCTAATGCACCTCAGCCACGCACTGCACCACCCCTGCTACTCCGTTCCTGGGTCATACGCCTCAGCTATGCTAATGCACCTCAGCCACGCACTGAACCACCCCTGCCACTCCATTACTGGTAAACACATGCGCAGCTAGGCTAATGCACATCAGCCATGCACTGCACCACCCCTGCCACTCCGTTACTGGGTCATACGCTGCAGCTATGCTAATGCACCTCAACCACGCACTGCACCACCCCTGCCACTCTGTTACTGGGTCATACACCGCAGATATGCTAATGAACCTCAGCCACGCACTACACCACCCCTGCCACTCCGTTCCTGGGTCATACACCGCAGATATGCTAATGCACCTCAGCCACGCACTGCACCACCCCTGCCACTCTGTTACTGGGTCATACACAGCAGATATGCTAATGCACCTCAGCCACGCACTACACCACCCCTGCAACTCCGTTCCTGGGTCATACACAGCAGATATGCTAATGCAACTCAGCCAGGCACTGCACCACCCCTGCCACTCTGTTACTGGGTCATACACCACAGATATGCTAATGCACCTCAGCCACGCACTACACCACCCCTGCCACTCCGTTCCTGGGTCATACACCGCAGATATGCTAATGCACCTCAGCCACGCACTACACCACCCCTGCCACTCCATTCTTGGGTCATACACCGCCGATATGCTAATGCACCTCAGCCACGCACTGCACCACCCCTGCCACTCTGTTACTGGGTCATACACCGCAGATATGCTAATGCACCTCAGCCATGCACTACACCACCCCTACCACTCCGTTACTGGTAAACACATGCGCAGCTAGGCTAATGCACATCAGCCATGCACTGCACCACCCCTGCTACTCCGTTCCTGGGTCATACGCCTCAGCTATACTAATGCACCTCAGCCACGCACTGCACCACCCCTGCAACTCTGTTACTGGTAAACACATGCGCAGCTAGGCTAATGCACATCAGCCATGCACTGCACTACCCCTGCTACTCCGTTCCTGGGTCATACGCCTCAGCTATGCTAATGCACCTCAGCCACGCACTGCACCACCCCTGCCACTCTGTTACTGGGTCATACACCGCAGATATGCTAATGCACCTCAGCCACGCACTACACCACCCCTGCCACTCCGTTCCTGGGTCATACACCGCAGATATGCTAATGCACCTCAGCCACGCACTGCACCACCCCTGCCACTCTGTTACTGGGTCATACACCGCAGATATGGTAATGCACCTCAGCCACGCACTACACCACCCCTGCCACTCCGTTCCTTAGTCATACACAGCAGATATGCTAATGCACCTCAGCCACGCACTGCACCACCCCTGCCACTCCGTCCCTGGGTCATACGCCGCAGCTATGCTAATGCACCTCAGCCAGGCACTGCACCACCCCTGCCACTCCGTTACTGGTAAACACATGCGCAGCTAGGCTAATGCACCTCAGCCACGCACTGCACCACCCCTGCTACTCCTTTCCTGGGTCATACGCCTCAGCTATGCTAATGCACCTCAGCCACGCACTGCACCACCCCTGCCACTCGGTTACTAGTAAACACATGCGCAGCTAGGCTAATGCACATCAGCCATGCACTGCACCACCCCTGCTACTCCGTTCCTGGGTCATACGCCTCAGCTATGCTAATGCACCTCAGTCACGCACTGCACCACCCCTGCCACTCCGTTACTGGTAAACACATGCGCAGCTAGGCTAATGCACCTCAGCCACGCACTGCACCACCCCTGCTACTCCGTTCCTGGGTCATACGTCTCAGCTATGCTAATGCACCTTAGCCACGCACTGCACCACCCCTGCCACTCCGTTACTGGTAAACACATGCGCAGCTAGGCTATTGCACCTCAGCCACGCACTGCACCACCCCTGCCACTCCGTTACTGGGTCATACGCTGCAGCTATGCTAATGCACATCAGCCACGCACTGCACCACCCATGCCACTCTGTTACTGGGTCATACACCACAGATATGCTAATGCACCTCAGCCACGCACTACACCACCCCTGCCACTCGTCATACACCGCAGATATGCTAATGCACCTCAGCCACGCACTGCACCACCCCTGCCACTCTGTTACTGGGTCATACACCGCAGATATGCTAATGCACCTCAGCCATGCACTGCACCACCCCTGCCACTCCATTCCTGGGTCATACGCCGCAGCCATGCTAATGCACCTCAGTCAGGCACTGCACCACCCCTGCCACTCCGTTACTGGTAAACACATGCGCAGCTAGGCTAAAGCACCTCAGCCACGCACTGCACCACCCCTGCTGCTCCGTTCCTGGGTCATACGCCTCAGCTATGCTAATGCACCTCAGCCACGCACTGCACCACCCCTGCCACTCCGTTACTGGTAAACACATGCACAGCTAGGCTAATGCACCTCAGCCATGCACTGCACCACCCCTGCCACTCCATTCCTGGGTCATACGCCTCAGCTATGCTAATGCACCTCAGCGACACACTGCACCACCCCTGCCACTCCGTTACTGGTAAACACATGCGCAGCTAGGCTAATGCACCTCAGCCACGCACTGCACCACCCCTGCTACTCCGTTCCTGGGTCATATGCCTCAGCTATGCTAATGCACCTCAGCGACACACTGCACCACCCCTGCCACTCCGTTACTGGTAAACACATGCGCAGCTAGGCTAATGCACCTCAGCCACGCACTGCACCACCCCTGCCACTCTGTTACTGGGTCATACACCGCAGATATGCTAATGCACCTCAGCCATGCACTGCACCACCCCTGCCACTCCATTCCTGGGTCATACGCCGCAGCCATGCTAATGCACCTCAGTCAGGCACTGCACCACCCCTGCCACTCCGTTACTGGTAAACACATGCGCAGCTAGGCTAAAGCACCTCAGCCACGCACTGCACCACCCCTGCTGCTCCGTTCCTGGGTCATACGCCTCAGCTATGCTAATGCACCTCAGCCACGCACTGCACCACCCCTGCCACTCTGTTACTGGGTCATACACCGCAGATATGCTAATGCACCTCAGCCATGCACTGCACCACCCCTGCCACTCCATTCCTGGGTCATACGCCGCAGCCATGCTAATGCACCTCAGCCAGGCACTACATCACCCCTGCCACTCCGTTTCTGGGTCATACACCGCAGATATGCTAATGCACCTCAGCCACACACTGCACCACCCCTGCCACTCCGTTCCTGGGTCATACACAGCAGATATGCTAATGCACCTCAGACACGCACTGCACCACCCCTGCCACTCTGTTACTGGGTCATACACCGAAGATATGCTAATGCACCTCAGCCACGCACTACACCACCCCTGCCACTCCGTTCCTGGGTCATACACCGCAGATATGCTAATGCACCTCAGCCACGCACTGCACCACCCCTGCCACTCCGTTCCTGGGTCATACCTCGCAGCTATGCTAATGCACCTCAGCCAGGCACTGCCCCACCCCTGCCACTCCGTTACTGGTAAACACATGCGCAGCTAGGCTAAAGCACCTCAGCCATGCACTGCACCACCCCTGCTGCTCCGTTCCTGGGTCATACGCCTCAGCTATGCTAATGCACCTCAGCCACGCACTGCACCACCCCTGCCACTTAGTTACTGGTAAACACATGCACAGCTAGTGTTGGACAGGCCTCGTGAAAGGCCCGCTCCCTCCCCGCATGGGAAGACTCGGACGCCGGCTCTCCCGGTGTCCCCAGAAAGCACCACCCCTGCAACCCACCGAAGCAACCCGCAACCCGTCACCAACGGGACACCGGCACCCGAACACCCCAGCATCGGCTGACCCGGGCCTCCGTCAGCACCATTGCCCCGGCCCAGCCGCCATCTTGGACACTGCACCACGAGGTCACGTGGCTTCAGCTCGACCCCAACCCTGGGCCTGGCCAGGCCCCGACATCGAGGCACCACCATCCACCCAGGAGGTGAAGAGACCACTTGGCAGGTCAATGGGAGAAAGAAGGGTCGATGGCTCTCCCCCGCCAGGTGCCGATTGCCCCCGGCCTCCCCGGGCGCTGGCTCCACCCCCCTGCTGGGTGTCTGGACTCCCTCATCCCGGACCTCCCGACCTCCAAGCGCGAGGGTCCGGACATCAAAGGAGGCCAGACCTATAACTGGGGCAACTCCAGAGCAGGAAGGCAGTTGTATCCTGGAGTCGAGAGACACCTTGAAGAACTCATCCCTGACGGACTGCTGGCGCTGCCGCAGCCCTGCCTTGTGAAACCATCTCTGAAGCCTGCTGGCGCTGCTGCGGCCCTCTGCAACGTGCATCTTCGTCTGGACCTGCTGGCGCTGCCGCGGCCCATCCTTGTGAACCATCGCTCTTGCCTGCTGGCGTTGCCGCTGCCCCTCTGCAAAGAAGTCATCATCGTAGCCTGCTGGCGCTGCCACGGCCCACCGTACCGAGAACCATCGTCCTAGCCTGCTGGCACTTCCGCGGCCCCCCCTTTGCCGAGACTTTTCATCCTAATCTGCTGGCGCTGCCGCGGCCCGACCTTTCCGACCTCCGAGCTCGAGGATTGTGAGCTCCTCCTGGCCGCCCTTGTACCGGACCGGTACCCAAGACTGTCCCGCTACCCCTTACCCTACAGAGACTAGAATTGGGAGGATCCTCGTGTCCTGCCCCCACTGTATCGTTGATAACCTTGCCTCAAGAATCCTATATAAAGTGTGCAGATCTTATCCTTGTGTGGTGTCCATTTGTGGGGGGGAAGTTACTTGTCTGTACGATCGCCGGAGACGGTCCTCACCGGAGGCCTCTCCCCCTGTACTCGGCCGACCCTCCAGGTCCCGTCTAACATTGGTGGCAGCGGTGGGATCCGAACCAACGCATATTCGTACAGAGAGTAACTCACCCCACGACACAACCACAATGACCACAAAAGAGAGCGGAACCACAGAGAAATTCCAGATGGAGAAATTGGAAGAGTATAACCACAGAGAACTAAAGCAGTTCTGCATAGAACTAGGCATTGCTACCACAGGACTGAGCACGAAAGAAGACTTCAAAAAGGCCCTGGAATCTTGGGCAGAGACGGGTACGGCCGTACCCCAAAACCAAAGCCTCGAGGCACCGGAAACGAACCCCACTCCGACGGAAGAAAGAAGATCGGGTCTCTCCACAGAGGAGATCCGGGAATGGGAAAAAAGCAGGCTCCATGAATTGGAGCTAGCTCGACTTCGGCTGGATGGAGAACTAAAGTTGGCGGAACAAAAAATAACATTGGAACACTTGCGGCTCCGAGAAGAGCGGGAAGAAAAACAAAGACAGAGAGAGTTAGAAGAGAAAAAGCTAGCCTACGAACATGAGCGCAACCTAAAAGAAATAGAGCTTCGGAAACAGAATAAAGATCTCGGGGTGCCCGAACGCCCGAACCCTCCTGCCACTACCGACCTGAAAGTCCACATCCCCAAGGATGTCGTCAGAGAGTATTACCGGAACGACGACATCCAGCAATGGTTCAAGGCCTATGAAGTAGCCATGACCTCCCACCGGATTCCCTGAAGCGACTGGGGAGCTGGGTTATGGGGGAGGTTCGTCAACGAAGGGCGAGACGCCCTACTGCAACTCCCGGACCATCAGATGACCTCCTACGACCACATGAAAGCCGCCCTTCTCACTCGATATGGACTCACGCCCGAGATGTACCGCCAGCGGTTCCGCGACTGCAAACGGATCCCGTGTACAACTTGGGTGGAGTACGTGAACTTTTTCAGCAGAGCGTTCGAAGGGTGGATCAAGGGCAGCAAGGTGACCATGTACGAGCAACTCTTTGACCTTATTGTGTGGGAGCACCTCTCTAACAACTGCTTCGTCGAGCTCAGGCAGCACCTCCTCGACAGTAAACTAACTGAACCTCGGCAACTCGCCGCCGAAGATGACCGATGGGAAAGCACCCGAGTTGCCCGAAACGGCCCCAGCGAACCAAACAGAACCAACCAAGGACCCCATCGCCCCCGAGGGGGAGGAGGAGGCCAGGGTCGGGGCAGAGACGCCGTCCCGGTGGCTCCCGCCAGCAGCGCCCCGCCCCCGGCCGGCAGGGGAAACCCCCCGATGCGTCCAGGGTTCCGAGCCAACGTTACTTGCCACCGATGCCAGCGACCCGGCCACTACGCCAACGACCCTAATTGCCCAAAGAAGCAGAACCCTATGCCACGCCAGGTCACTGCCGCCGCCCTGGGAGAAGAGCAAACCCCAGAAGACGCTGAGGAGTACGAGGCCGACCAGCCCAAGTGGGAACCAGCCGCCATGTGGTGGGAAGGAGACAGTGGCCGTGTCTCTAACCTGCTTGCCGGTTACCTCGACCAGGAGAACGCTCATGTAATGGTAGCTATTTTAAACCGAATTGGAGCAACATTTTACTTAAATTGAAATACACTGTATTGTATTTGTGTGTTTTTAAAATTGGAGCGCATTACCTGCACCCACGCATCCACTAAAAGCAGCTTTGCTTCCAGCCCTCCTCGCTTGGGGAAACGCTAGGCTGCCGCCTCCCTCGCTCACAAGGGGGTGGTAGGGTCTTTGACTCACTTCCTGTGTACTTCCTGGTCCACTGGGAGCGGTTAGCGCTTTAGTGGATCCTCACAGCGCTATATAGCCCTCGCGCCTTCCCGAGCGCGCAGCGATTGCGCGCAGCCCCGCCGAAGACCCGCCAAAGAGCTGCCCGTCTGCGCCCGTCCGCGACAGGACGGGGCATAGGGGCCAGGGACACTGCTCCCTTCATCTTGCCACGTTTAGGTATGTGTCCACATCGTATCACCTACACCTCTCACGCTCTACTAGACTTAAAACCACAGACAGCATGTGGTTCTAAAATACCATGGCACACCGTAGAAGGAGCATTTTCATGTTTCCAATGTCATCACCGACTACGTGGTAACAACGCACCGCCCAACGCAGGAGCCCCTGTTACCGGGCTGAAGGCTTTCCTCCTAAATGTACGATCCCTGCCTAAACACCAGCATGAGGTATGGGACCTGGTAAACTCCATCCAACCAGACATATGTTTCCTCACTGAAACTTGGATGAAACCCCACACCATCACAGCCGTAACATTGGGGATCCCAATCGGATACAAATTGAAACATCTAGACAGAGAAGGGAAGACAGGCGGTGGACTAGCAATCATACATAAGGATGATTTAAAGGTCACCATATTTTCACAATATCAAAGTCTGCAATTAGAAATTATGTTTTTTAAAATTGCCCTTACTAGCCACACCTTCTGGAAAGGAGCCCTTGTGTACCGCCCACCAGGACCAAACCCTGATTGTTCTCTCCTTCTCCAAGAATTATTAGCTCCCCAACTTAAATCCAATGAAGACTTCATTCTTCTAGGGGACTTCAACATTCATGTAGACTTACCCACTTTACCTGAATCTTACACCCTAATCACTGACTTGCTAAACATAGGTTTAGAGATACAAAAATACTGGACCCACGCATAATGGTGGCCACACGCTAGACCTTGTTTTCTCCAATGGTCCTAAGGTCATCTGTCTTCCAGCCAGAGAAATCTTATGGACAGACCACTTTCTTCTAGAATTCACACTCTCAACCCCTAAAAGATCGATAAATAAAGGACCCTCCCTTCCTTCTTGGCGCCGTCAATGGCACAAAATTTCCCTAAGCAATCTACAGGAAACGTGGGTACAACCCACCATATCAGCAGAAGATACAGTGGATGTAGCATTGGCTAAACTTACAGGCTCAATCAAACAAGCCATTGACACTTTGGCCCCTTTAAAGCTACACAAAGAACATCCTGCCTCCAAACAAGAAAGCTGGTACACTAAGGAGTTAAGGGAGGAAAAACAAAAATGTAGGCAAGCTGAAAAAAAATGGAGGAAACATAAGACCAAGGAAACCAGAGCGATCTTTCACCATGCTCAATCTCAGTACTACAAAAACATCAGACAGGCTAGGAAAAATCGCCTTCTGCAACAACTAGAAGAAGCCACTAACTGTCCCAAGGAGCTTTTCAAAATCCTCCAAAACTTTGTTAATCCTGCCGCATGTGAAAGCTCAGAGGAGTTCTCACAGACTTTATGTGACGAGATATCGTCCTTTTTTGAGAGTAAAATTGACACTATATACGAGAAAATAGTGGCTGCCAATAATAGTACGAATGATGCTAGCAGGATTATACCTCTAAACCTGCCCAAAGACAAAGACAGCGGAAGTCCTATATCACACTTCCCCCTTATTGAAAGTGCAGATCTCCCTCACCTTATTACCCACATTAAATCAGGGTCTCCAAACGACCTTCTCCCTGCTAAGATGGTTCCTCCTCTGCTCCCTCTCCTGGGCCCCTTCATACAGAATGTCATCAATACATCTCTTACGAAGGGACAAGTCCCAGCAGACTGGAAGAGGGCAGTAGTAAACCCAATACGTAAGAAAGCTGCTTCCCCATGGACCGACCTCTCCAACCTGCGTCCCATTTCACTCTTACCATACATCAGTAAGATAGCTGAGAAGCATGTGAACACCTATCTGTCACAACATCTAGAAGCGACGGAGGGCCTGGACTATTCCCAATCTGGGTTCAGGCCAAACCACAGCACCGAATCTGCCCTCCAAACAGTGACCAATAACATCAGAATGGCACTGGATGGGGGCAATTCTATGATTCTGGTGCTGTTGGATCTCTCCGCCGCTTTCGATACGGTGTCTCACAAAGTGCTTCTTGAGCGACTAAAAGACGTAGGTTTGGAGGGTACGGCATTGGCATGGATGGAAAGCTTTCTGTCAGGACGCTCTCAAGAGGTTAGGCTGGGCTCCCACAAATCCATCCACAGGGAGCTCAATAAGGGAGTGCCACAGGGCTCTTGCTTAAGCCCTACACTTTTCAACGTGTATGTGGCTCCCCTAGCCAACCTAGCAAGATCATTTGGGTTTACACCAGTGTCGTACGCTGACGACACCCAACTCCTCTTTCCCTTTAAAGATCTGACACCTGCGATAAAAAAATCCTTCGCAGAGGGAATGAGAGCAATATCTGCTTGGATGTCAGCAAACTGCCTCCAATGCAATATAGGAAAAACGGAGGTCATGTTGTTTGGGCAAGCAATAACACACTGGACACCGGACTGGTGGCCCCTGGAATTAGGCCCCGTTCCTAGCCCTAAAAACACAGTGAGAAACCTAGGAGTGTTAATAGATCAAACACTTACCTACAAGGACCACGTAAACCAGGTGGCAAGCACCTGTTTCCGAGCCATCGGTATGCTAAGGAGAGTGTTTCCCTACCTGCCAGACTGCCACAGAAAAACACTAGTGCAGGCATTAATCATCAGCAGAGTGGATTACTGCAACGGCCTTCTTTTGGGAGCAAATGAAGGGCAGATCAAAAAACTGCAAGTAATCCAAAATACGGCAGCTAGGATAGTCCTCAACGCCCCCCCCCAGGACTCCCTCCCTTCCCCTGCTGACCAAACTTCATTGGTTACCAGTGAGGAAACGAGTGCAATTTAAGACCCTATGCACAATTCACAAAAGTGTGATAGGCAAAGGCCCCAAATATCTGGCCAACATCTTCCTGCCTTATGCCCCTGGGCGAACCCTGCGCTCTGTGAACCAACAACTTCTGCAGGTGCCCAGAATAAAAAAGGCCAGACAAGGGGGGCGAGCCCTGGCCCACCTTGGACCAAAGCTTTGGAACTCTCTGCCTCTTGAGATAAGGACACTGACCAATCATCTGACCTTTCGTAAGGTCTTGAAAACACATCTATTTCCCATTAACTGATCTCTCTCTCTAATTGCACCATTCTCCTCTTCATTTAACATCTGAGGACTTACTTACTGGCAAAGCGCGGAGATACCCCTCCGGGGGTCTATTCTTGCGCTATAGAAGAAAAGAAAAAAAAAAAAAAATGTCCCTGGTCTGCCTAGGGGAAAGAGACATGATTCCGCGGGCTCCCCTACCCGCCAATACGCGGAAATACAGCCAGTGGGTCAACATTAACGGGCGCCCGGCTGAAGCCCTACGTGACACCGGGGCCAGTGTGACGGCAGTCCGCTGTCATCTGGTGACCCCGGAGCAGATCTTGCCGAACGTCCTGTGCCCCGTCCGGTCAGCCGACAACCTTGAAAGCCTGTGTCGGATGGCCTGCGTCCCCTTCGAGTGGGGAGGAGTGTCCGGAATGCTGAGGGTGACTGTCCGCGATGATGCCCCCGTGGACTGCCTCCTGGGGAACGACCTCGAAAGTTCCCCATGGACAGCCGTCGAAAGAAGAGAGCACCTGGGGATGTTGGGCCTCCCTGAATGGGCCTGCATAACGACCCGGTCCATGGCCGCCCGCGCCATCTCCAGTCCCGAAGAACCCGAATGGCCAGAACCTCCTCCCCCGATCGTCCCGGAGGGAGCCGCCCTAAGCGCCAATCCCCCAGAGCAGACCGAAGAAGGGCCCGTTCAACTCCAGGACCTTCCCGAACTGGCCCAGTGGCGGCAGGAGGGTGGCCCCACCCAGGAGCAGTTCCGACAAGAGCAGAGGACCTGTCCCTCCCTCGAGGGACTCCGGCAGCAAGCCCTCGCCCAGAGCGCAGGAGACAACGCAGGGGCCCACTGGATTTATTGGGACAATGACCTGCTCTACAGTGAGCAAAGAATTGCTGAGCTGGGGGCCAGTCGGGTGTTGGTGGTCCCCCTCCGCTTCAGAGACTTCCTTTTGAACTTGGCACACGATGTCCCCCTTGCTGGGCACCTGGGGCAAGACAAAACCTACAACCGCCTGGTGACTCACTTCTACTGGCCCAAAATGCGTAATGATGTCTCCAACCACTGCCGGGCCTGCCCTACCTGCCAGGCCAGCGGGAAGAGCGGCCGAAAGATCAAAGCACCCTTGCAACCCTTTCCCGTCGTCACCACCCCGTTCGAGCGGGTCGGAATAGACATTGTGGGGCCCCTCGACCCCCGAACGGCCCAGGGGCACCGGTTCATCCTAGTCCTGGTGAACCACGCCACCCGCTATCCCGAGGCCATACCTCTTCGGACAGTGACAGCACCTGTGGTAGGCCGAGCCCTGATGGGGATCTTCTCTCGAGTGGGCTTCCCCCGGGAAGTCGTCAGCGACAGGGGCACGAAATTTATCTCAAAGTACATGAGGTCTCTCTGGCAACAGTGCAGGGTCACCTACCGGTTCACGACCCCTTATCACCCGCAAGGAAATGGACTGGTCGAGCGGTTTAACCGCACTCTCAAGGGAATGATCATGGGCCTGGAAGAACCCCTACGTCGCCAATGGGACGTGCTGCTCCCGTGCCTCCTCTTCGCCTATCGAGAAGTTCCCAAGAAATCCCTCGGCTTCAGTCCCTTTGAACTCCTGTACGGACACCCCGTCCGGGGCCCCCTCAGCCTGGTCAAGGAAGGATGGGAGATGGCCCCCCAGAAGACCCCTCCAGATGTCTATAAGTATCTCCTAACCCTCCACAACCAGACCCGGCGATTCAGGGAACTCGCCAAAGCCAACCTTGAGGCCAGTCAGGAGGACATGAAGAAATGGTACGATCAGCATGCCTCCTCCATCGAGTTCAAACCAGGCCAGCAAGTGTGGGTGATGGCCCCAGTCGAACCCTGTGCCCTGCAGGACAAATGGACAGGACCCTTCAAAGTGATAGAGCGCAAGGGCCCTGTCACCTACCTAATAGACATGGAGTCCTCCCGGAACCCCCTGCGAGTCCTCCACGCCAACAGACTCAAACCCCACTTCGTACGTTCGGAACTCAGCCTACTGATGGCAACAGATAGTGGGACGGAAGAGGACTCCGAGCCCCTCCCTGACCTACTGAGGACCCGTGAGAAAGATGGCTCAGTGGATGGGGTCAGACTCTCCGATGCCTTGTCCCCAGAACAACGCCAAGACTGTCGGGCTCTCCTGCTACAATTTGCAAGCCTGTTCTCCCTCACCCCCGGGGTCACCCCCTGGTGCCTTCACGATGTGGACACTGGGGATAGTCCACCCGTTCGCCACAGGGCATACCGAGTGCCAGATCGGGTGCGCACCTGCATCCAGAACGAAGTCACTAAGATGCTGGCCCTAGGAGTGATCGAGCCATCCGACAGCCCCTGGGCCAGCCCAGTCGTACTGGTCCCCAAGGCTGCCGCCCCGGGCGTTGCCTCGAGCTCTGGTTCTGCGTAAACTATCGGGGCCTGAACGCTGTGACCAGAACCGACGCTCACCCCATCCCCCGGGCGGATGAGCTGATTGACAGCATGGGGGCTGCCCGCTACCTGAGCATCTTCGATCTAACAGCGGGCTACTGGCAAATCGGCCTCACCCCCAGGGCCCAAGAACGATCCGCCTTCTCTACCCCGGATGGCCACTACCATTTCAAAGTGATGCCATTCGGCATGAAAAACGCTCCAGCTACCTTCCAACGACTCGTGAACCAGGTACTGGCGGGCCTCGAAGAATTCAGCGCCGCCTACCTGGACGATATCGCTGTGTACAGTCGCCACTGGGCGGACCACCTTCACCACCTCCAAGAAGTCCTGCACGCCCTCCAGCAGGCTGGCCTCACTGTCAAAGCCAGCAAATGTCAGATTGGCCAGGGGTCCGTGACCTATCTCGGACACCAAGTGGGGAGCGGTCTGGTGGCCCCCCTTCAGCTCAAGATCGCTGCCATCCAGTCCTGGCAACCACCTGTCACCCAAACCGAGGTCAGAGCCTTCCTAGGGCTCACCGGATACTACCGGCGGGTTGTAAAGGACTATGGCAGCATTGTGGGGCCCCTCACAGAACTAACATCCAAGAAAAACCCCAAAACCGTCAACTGGACTTCGGACTGTCAAACGGCCTTTGAGAAGTTGAAGGCCGCCATGTGCACCGCCCCCGTGCTCCAGGCCCCCGACTACAGCCGGGAATTCATAGTCCAGACAGACGCCTCAGATCATGGCATTGGGGCAGTCCTCTCTCAACTCAACGCCGAGGGAGTCGACCAGCCAGTGGCCTTCATCAGCCGACGCCTGCTAGCTCGAGAACAGCGCTGGAGCACTATCAAGCGGAAGGCCTTCGCAGTGGTATGGGCCCTCAAGAAACTCCAGCCCTACCTCTTCGGTACCCATTTCAGGGTGCAGAGACACCACAGACCCTTGCAATGGCTGATGCAAATGCGGGGGGAGAACCCAAAACTGTTGCGCTGGTCCATCTCCTTGCAGGGGATGGACTTCACTGTGGAGCATCGCCCTGGCCAGGACCACGCCAACGCAGACGGCCTGTCACGCTTTTTCCGCCTCGGCGAGGAGAGTACCCAAGAGGATGGGTGACTCTCCCTGCCTTCAGCTGGGGGGGACGCATGTTGGACAGGCCTCGTGAAAGGCCCGCTCCCTCCCCGCATGGGAAGACTCGGACGCCGGCTCTCCCGGTGTCCCCAGAAAGCACCACCCCTGCAACCCACCGAAGCAACCCGCAACCCGTCCCCAACGGGACACCGGCACCCGAACACCCCAGCATCGGCTGACCCGGGCCTCCGTCAGCACCATTGCCCCGGCCCAGCTGCCATCTTGGACACTGCACCACGAGGTCGCGTGGCCTCAGCTCGACCCCAACCCTGGGCCTGGCCAGGCCCCGACATCGAGGCACCACCATCCACCCAGGAGGTGAAGAGACCACTTGGCAGGTCAATGGGAGAAAGGAGGGTCGATGGCTCTCCCCCGCCAGGTGCCGATCGCCCCCGGCCTCCCCGGGCGCTGCCTCCACCCCCCTGCTGGGTGTCTGGACTCCCTCATCCCGGACCTCCCGACCTCCAAGCGCGAGGGTCCGGACATCAAAGAAGGCCAGACCTATAACTGGGGCAGCTCCAGAGCAGGAAGGCAGTTGTATCCTGGAGTCGAGAGACACCTTGAAGAACTCATCCCTGACGGACTGCTGGCGCTGCCGCAGCCCTGCCTTGTGAAACCATCTCTGAAGCCTGCTGGCGCTGCCGCGGCCCTCTGCAACGTGCATCTTCGTCTGGACCTGCTGGCGCTGCCGCGGCCCATCCTTGTGAACCATCGCTCTTGCCTGCTGGCGTTGCCGCGGCCCCTCTGCAAAGAAGTCATCATCGTAGCCTGCTGGCGCTGCCGCGGCCCACCGTACCGAGAACCATCGTCCTAGCCTGCTGGCGCTGCCGCGGCCCCCCTTTGCCGAGACTTTTCATCCTAGCCTGCTGGCGCTGCCGCGGCCCGACCTTTCCGACCTCCGAGCTCGAGGATTGTGAGCTCCTCCTGGCCGCCCTTGTACCGGACCGGTACCCACGACTGTCCCGCTACCCCTTACCCTACAGAGACTAGAATTGGGAGGATCCTCGTGTCCTGCCCCCACTGTATCGTTGATAACCTTGCCTCAAGAATCCTATATAAAGTGTGCAGATCTTATCCTTGTGTGGTGTCCATTTGTGGGGGGGAAGTTACTTGTCTGTACGATCGCCGGAGACGGTCCTCACCGGAGGCCTCTCCCCCTGTACTCGGCCGACCCTCCAGGTCCCCGTCTAACAGTAGGGGTAAAAATTACTATTCCCACTCCAGAGAGTGCAACAGTAGGGAAAGCGTTGGATAGCGTAGGAGTAAAAATTACTATTCCCACTCCAGAGAGTGCAACAGTAGGGAAAGCGTTGGATAGCGTACGGGTAAAAATTACTATTCCCACTCCAGAGAGTGCAACAGTAGGGAAAGCGTTGGATAGCGTAGGGGTAAAAATTACTATTCCCACTCCAGAGAGTGCAACAGTAGTGAAAGCGTTGGATAGGGTACGGGTAAAAATTACTATTCCCACTCCAGAGAGTGCAACAGTAGGGAAAACATTGGATAGCGTAGGGGTAAAAATTACTATTCCCACTCCAGAGAGTGCAACAGTAGGGAAAGCGTTGGATAGCGTAGGAGTAAAAATTACTATTCCCACTCCAGAGAGTGCAACAGTAGGGAAAGCGTTGGATAGCGTACGGGTAAAAATTACTATTCCCACTCCAGAGAGTGCAACAGTAGGGAAAGCGTTGGATAGCGTAGGGGTAAATTACTATTCCCACTCCAGAGAGTGCAACAGTAGGGAAAGCTTTGGATAGGGTACGGGTAAAAAGTACTATTTCCACTCCAGAGAGTGCAACAGTAGGGAAAGCATTGGATAGCGTAGGGGTAAAAATTACTATTCCCACTCCAGAGAGTGCAACAGTAGGGAAAGCGTTGGATAGCGTAGGAGTGAAAATTACTTTTCCCACTCCAGAGAGTGCAACAGTAGGGAAAGCGTTGGATAGCGTAGAAGTAAAAATTACTATTCCCACTCCAGAGAGTGCAACGGTATGGGAAAGCGTTGGATAGCGTAGGAGTAAAAATTACTATTCCCACTCCTGAGAGTGCAACAGTAGGGAAAGCGTTGGATAGCGTAGGGGTAAAAATTACTATTCCCACTCCAGAGAGTGCAACAGTAGGGAAAGGGTTGGATAGCGTACGGTAAAAATTACTATTCCCACTCCAGAGAGTGCAACAGTAGGGAAAGCGTTGGATAGCGTAGGGGTATAAATTCCTATTCCCACTCCAGAGAGTGCAACAGTAGGGAAAGCGTTGGATAGCGTACGGGTAAAAATTACTATTCCCACTCCAGAGAGTGCAACAGTAGGGAAAGCGTTGGATAGCGTAGGGGTAAATTACTATTCCCACTCCAGAGAGTGCAACAGTAGGGAAAGCGTTGGATAGCGTACGGGTAAAAATTACTATTCCCACTCCAGAGAGTGCAACAGTAGGGAAAGCTTTGGATAGCGTAGGGGTAAAAATTACTATTCCCACTCCAGAGAGTGCAACAGTAGGGAAAGCGTTGGATAGCGTAGGAGTGAAAATTACTATTCCCACTCCAGAGAGTGCAACAGTAGGGAAAGCGTTGGATAGCGTAGAAGTAAAAATTACTATTCCCACTCCAGAGAGTGCAACAGTAGGGAAAGCGATTGTTAGACGGGGACCCGGAGGGTCGGCCGAGGACAGGGGGAGAGGCCTCCAGTGAGGGCCGTCTCCAGCGATCGTACAGACGAGTAACTTCCCCCCCACAGATGGACACCACACAAGGATGAGATCAACACTCTTTATATATGATTCTTGAAGCAAGGTTATCAGCGATACAGTGAGGTCGGGACACGAGGGTCCTTTCAATTCTAGTCTCTGGCAGGGAAAGGGGTAGCTGGACAGTCTTGGTACCGGTCCGGTACGGGGGTGGCAAGATGGGTAGCTCACAATCCTCGAGCTCGGAGTTCTGGAAGGTCGGGCCGCGGCAGCGCCAGCAGGCTAGGATGATAAGTCTCGTTTGAGCAGGGCCGCGGCAGCGCCAGCAGGCAGGAACGATGGGTCACAAGGATGGGCCGCGGCAGCGCCAGCAGGTCCCGACGAAGGTGTAGGTTGCAGAGGGCCGCGGCAGCGCCAGCAGGCAGGAGCGATGGTTCACACGGATAGGCCGCGGCAGCGCCAGCAGGTCCCGACGAAGGTGTAGGTTGCAGAGGGCCGCGGCAGCGCCAGCAGGCAGGAACGATGGTTCACAAGGATGGGCCGCGGCAGCGCCAGCAGGTCCCGACGAAGGTGTAGGTTGCAGAGGGCCGCGGCAGCGCCAGCAGGCAGGAACGATGATTCACAAGGTAGGGCTGCGGCAGCGCCAGCAGTCCGTCAAGGATGAGTTCTTCAAGGTGTCTCTCGACTCCAGGATACAACTGCCTTCCTGCTCTGGAGCTGCCCTAGTTATAGGTCTGGCCTCCTTTGATGTCCGGACCCTCGCGCTTGGAGGTCGGGAGGTCCGGGATGAGGGAGTCCAGACACCCAGCAGGGGGGTGGAGCCAGCGCCCGGGGAGGCTGGGGGCGATCGGCACCTGGCGGGGGAGAGCCATCGACACTCCTCTCTCCCATTGACCTGCCAAGTGGTCCGTTCACCTCCTGGGTGGATGGTGGTGCCTCGATGTCGGGGCCTGGCCAGGCCCAGGGTTGGGGTCGAGCTGAGGCCACGGGGCCTCGTGGTGCAGTGTCCAAGATGGCGGCTGGGGCGGAAATGCTGCTGATGGCGGCCCGGGCCGGCCGATGTCGAGGTGCTCGGGAGCAGGCGTCCCGTTGGGGACGGGTTGCGGGTTGCTTCTGTGGGTTGCCGGGGTGGTTCTTCTGGGGACACCGGGAGAGCCGGTGTTCGGGCCTTACTATGCGGGGAGGGTGCGGCCCCTTCACGAGGCCTGTCCAACAGCGATGGATAGCGTAGGAGTAAAAATTACTATTCCCACTCCTGGGAGTGCAACAGTAGGGAAAGCGTTGGATAGCGTAGGGGTAAAAATTACTATTCCCACTCCAGAGCGTGCAACAGTAGGGAAAGCATTGGATAGCGTAGGGGTATAAATTACTATTCCCACTCCAGAGAGTGCAACAGTAGGGAAAGGGTTGGATAGCGTACGGTAAAAATTACTATTCCCACTCCAGAGAGTGCAACAGTAGGGAAAGCGTTGGATAGTGTAGGGGTATAAATTACTATTCCCACTCCAGAGAGTGCAACAGTAGGGAAAGCGTTAGATAGCGTACGGGTAAAAATTACTATTCCCACTCCAGAGAGTGCAACAGTAGGGAAAGCGTTGGATAGCGTACAGGTAAAAATTACTATTCCCACTCCAGAGAGTGCAACAGTAGAGAAAATGTTGGATAGGGTACGGGAAAAAATTACTATTCCCACTCCAGAGAGTGCAACAGTAGGGAAAGCGTTGGATAGCGTAGGGGTAAAAATTACTATTCCCACTCCAGATAGTGCAACAATAGGGAAAGGGTTGGATAGCGTGGGGGTAAAAAATACTATTCCAACTCCAGAGAGTGCTACAGTAGGGAAAGTGTTGGATAGTATAAGGGTTAAAATAACATACTTATAAATAAACGATTTTTCTAATTATAAAAAATAAACAAATAAATAAATATAAACTATATACAATACCTATACATAAATATAAAATACATGCTTAGCTAAATATATTTAACCTACAAAAATTTAAAATTAATACCATTTAATAATATTTAATTGCCAATTAATAATTAATTAACATTTATATTATTAACAATACTATTAGTTTTAATACATTATTAATTATTTAAATTTACATTACTTCCCACCATATTTCCCTATAAAACCACTACCCACAACATAACACATTTATCCATTTATGAATTAAAGAAAAATAATTATCAAATTATTTAAATTAATTAACTATTAATTAAAATTATTTTATAATTCCTACTAATTATTAACTAATTAACCATAATTAAATTACTTCCCACCCTATTCCCCTATAAACACACATCCCGCTACAGAACATATATATCAATTATTCAATTAATTTAAATTTTTTACAATTAATTAATAATAATTAGCAATTAATTATAATTAATTAATTAATCCTACTATTTATTAATCTACTTACCATAATTAAATTACTTCCCACCCTATTCCCCTATAAACCCACAACCCGCTACAGAACATATATATCAATTAATAAATTAATTAAAATTATTTTCCAATTATTGACAATTAATTACCAATTAATTATAATTTATTAATAAATCCTACTAATTAATAATCTATTTACCATAATTAAATTACTTCCCACCCTATTCCCCTATAAACCCACAACCCGCTCCGGTACTAAAATATACAATTTTTTTATAAATTAATTTATTATTATATAAAATTAATACACATATAATAGTAATTATTTCAAATACTTAAGTTAAACATATAACACATACATAATAAAAAACTATAAAATAATACAAATATCGATATTAGTGTCATCGAAATTAGTAACATCGATATATATGCTATCGATATTACTAACTTCGATATTACTTACATCGATATTAAGAATTTCGATATTACTTACCTTAGGGTCGATATTCTGTCCAACGATATTCTTGACTTCGATATTATGCTCCTTTGATATTTCAGACTCGATATTATGGTAGGTCGATATTTCCAACTCGATATTTTGTCTGTGTACCGTCTCATCTATGCTAATGCACCTCAGCCACGCACTGCACCACCCCTGCCACTCCGTTACTGGTAAACACATGCGCAGCTAGGCTATTGCACCTCAGCCACGCACTGCACCACCCCTGCCACTCTGTTACTGGGTCATACACCGCAGATATGCTAATGCACCTCAGCCACGCACTACACCACCCCTGCCACTCCGTTCCTGGGTCATACACAGCAGATATGCTAATGCACCTCAGCCACGCACTGCACCACCCCTGCCACTCTGTTACTGGGTCATACACCGCAGATATGCTAATGTACCTCAGCCACGCACTACACCACCCCTGCCACTCCGTTCCTGGGTCATACACCGCAGATATGCTAATGCACCTCAGCCATGCACTGCACCACCCCTGCCACTCTGTTACTGGGTCATACACCGCAGATATGCTAATGTACCTCAGCCACGCACTACACCACCCCTGCCACTCCGTTCCTGGGTCATACACAGCAGATATGCTAATGCACCTCAGCCATGCACTGCACCACCCCTGCCACTCCGTTCCTGGGTCATACGCCGCAGCTATGCTAATGCACCTCAGCCAGGCACTGCACTACCCCTGCCACTCCGTTACTGGTAAACACATGCGCAGCTAGGCTAATGCACATCAGCCATGCACTGCACCACCCCTGCTACTCCGTTCCTGAGTCATCCGCTTCAGCTATGCTAATGCACCTCAGCCACGCCCTGCACCACCCCTGCCACTCCGTAACTGGTAAACACATGCGCAGCTAGGCATGGCCAGGTGTAGCCATCCCGCTTTCAATTTCTTAAAATCCAAGGATGCTTTATTCATCTTTTCACCACTGGAATGTCGTTTCCTTGGTTTATTTGTTGCTTTCTCTGCAGCTAGGGGAAGCAACAAAAAGATGACTAACAGTGGATGGCGGGTTCCTAAGTGTGTGGGATCAGTGGGTCCCAGCAGGGAAGACTTTTGGCGAAGTAAGTGCAGGGGACCGGTCATAAATGCGGCGGCTACCCAACCGAAGGGAGGAAGGAACGGGCCCTCTTTACGATATTGCCAGACTCTGACACAACTTTCCTTTCACATCTACCTTGAGAAATGGTCATTTTTGTCATAACGCTATAACTTTTGCAAACGAAGGGGCATATTATCAAGAAACGGCGTTAAAATTGTTGCCGCTTTAGCGGCAGGAAACTACAGCTAAAGCGCCGATAATGGGCTTGATAATATGCCCTGGTGAATTCCCATAGAAGCCCAGGTTCTGGTGTGATAATGGGCTTCTATTGGAATTCCCAAACTGAGGTCCGTGGACCCCCAGGGGTCCTTGACACATTCCCAGGGGGTCCTCAGGCAGCACTTTTAAAAGCACTGCAAAGTTCCTTGTAGAATTACAGTTCTCGAGCAACAATAAAAGTGTCAAGATAACACCAGTGATTAAAGTAGCTGCTGGAGAGAGAGGAGTATTGTCCAGTGGCAGGTTTGACCTATCTATTATAGCACAGAGGGTTAATATGCCTGCTGCAAAGAACGCATGCCATGCATTTTAAAAAACAGTATTTTATGTGCATTGGTCAGGGCATTACTTATTTTGTCACAGATATTCTTTTGTTACTCTTCAGCTCTCAAGAGACAATCATAATCTAGCACAGTGACCTATAAACTGTCATCAAGGAGCTGCTTATACACTGCATGGTACAAGTTAGTAACTTACGTTTTTTCCCAGTATTTCATTATCCTGATGCTGCTAAAGGGGTTTGTTTGTGTGGAAATACATTTCGATGGTTAGTCAATGCTAACCACTGAGTTATGTTCTGAATCCTGAGGTTGTGCTTTTCCAAACCAAGCACTCTTTATAAATGCCTACCAGTATAAAGACATATGATTCCTATACCTTGTAGTCCCCTTAGCATTATGTAACATTTTCTCTACACTGATTTGCACGTATGATTCATTGTCTCTATATGTGTGTGATGTAAAGTGCTCTGACATCCCACAATGGTATGAGAGATGCTATAAAACAAATGAAATACATGTGACAGATGTGCTATGGAGAGATGAGCGGCACTGTTGGAGGGTGATAATGAGGGAATCATTGAAGAACCCCAACAAAGATTGTAGTATCCTGGTGCATAGTAAGGTCATCATTTACTATTCTTTAAAAGCTGATACAATTCAATATATAATGATAAATGTGTTGTAAAATGCACCTTTGTATCCTAATTTTTTTTTGTGGGAGAGCCTCCCAAAGCCCCCTTTGTAATGGTCAGGCTCACTCACTGCACTTGGTGTGCACTGTATGGGCTACTTTGGGTTTCCTGGCAGGAGCAGGAGCCTTGTACTGTGAAATAAAACAAAGGGCCCGATTCACAGAACTAACTTAAGACAAAATCCTAAACTTACTACCATTTTGGTATTCACAGAAAGCACTTACTCATTTCGGTATTCACAGAAGGCACTTACTCATTTCGGTATTCACAGAGGTTAGGAGTCCTAACTTTAGGACTCCTAAATGCCTTCTGTGAATACCGAAAGTCTTAAAATTAGGATTTTTCTCAACTTTACTACTACTAAACTGAGAAAAATCCAAATTTTAAGACTTTCGGTATTCACAGAAGGCATTTAGGAGTCCTAAAGTTAGCACTCCTAACTTCTGTGAATACCGAAATGAGTAAGTGCCTTCTGTGAATACGAAAATGGTAGTAAGTTTAGGATTTTGTCTTAAGTTAGTTCTGTGAATCGGGCCCAAACTATTTAAAAGTTAATCACGGAGATGCAGCACCAACCTTCCCATTAAAACTTTCTGTTTTTTCAACCTCTTTCAATATAAAATACTAAAATCCTTAGTAATTCGAGTATTTCTTTTGAATGCATGTGTGTTTATTATTTTTTTTATTACTCTTTTCATTTTTTTAATTTAAATCATACAAATTGCTGGGGGTCCCCGGGTTCCAGTGGGGAGTCAATGGGGGTCCTCAGGAGTCAAAAGTTTGGGAACCACTGCTCTACGGCATATTATCAAGCTCATTATCGCCACTTTAGCTGCAGTATCCTGTTGCTAAAGCGGCGATAATCTTAACTCCGTTCTTGATAATATGCCCGAAGGGAGGAAGGAGCGGGCACTCTATACGATATTGCCTGACTTTGTCACAACTTTCCTTTCACTTTTACCTTGGGGAGACGATAACCGTTGTCATAGCGCTAAAACTTTTGCAAATCTTTGTCACCCACAGAGTGTGACAACAAGACCTCCCTCCTGCGCTCCATCTGGGAATCCATTTCCCTGAGTTATAGGGGTGAGCGCTTTAGAAACTGTCACACAACAATAGGGATGAGGATGAATGTGAAGTAAAATGGGAAATACATTGATGGACAGATGGAGAGCCTATTGTGAATGAAATAATGCATGTTTGCTCAAACCCATAGCACGTGTGAAAGTCACAGGAATGCATATGGCATAGTAAACTTGAAATACAATTGATACAACCACAACAGCGTGATGCTTGGTAAACATTGGGATTTTTGGTGAGAACGCCTACACCTCCATGACAAGGGCTCTTAGGGGTCAGTGTGAAGTTGGTGATCCAATGTCAGTCACAATGTATATGATAACAAATGTATATATTATGTTTCTTTTCTCTGAATAGGTAAATCCTCATTGACACCAGTGGCAAGTATTAGGCTTGTTCCATTTTTAATCACTTGAGAGTTCCTGAGACAACTAATTCACACACACTCACTTCTTTGGGGGAATTAACTTCTTTACATCCCACCCTGATGAAAGCCCAGGACCTATTAATGCCAGATAGTAAGGGCTAAAACATGTTGGTGCTAAAGTTAGGGTCATGTGACCATCACATCCTAGACACCCTATTGTATATATTTTAACCTTCCCTCCCACTCCATCATTAAAGAATTCTTTAGGAGTGGGTGAGGAATTTTATCTTTAACAGCACGCCCCCATACACAATATCTTTAAGTGCTCCCTGAAATATGGTTGAGCCCACCCCGACTTTTAGCAGTCGGGGTGAACCCTATGATGAAGCATGTCACTATTAGAGTGAGTGAGGGCTAGTAACAAAAAATGTTTTTTTCCCCTTCCCACCCGTAACAACGGGTTGGTCATATTTAGATTTTCTCTCGAGAACATCTGGAGGGATCACCACCACACACTTAGGAACCCCCATCCGATGTTGGTAATCTTTTTGTTGCTTCTTCTAGCTGTAGAGAAAGCAACAACTAAACTACGGATAGGACATTCTAGTAGTGAAAAGTATATAAAATAGGGAGGACGTGCCCTTTCTATCCTCTTGACAGAGGGATCTATCCTCTACCCGCCCGGGATCTGTTGGTCTCAGCATTTGTGTACCAGACATACAGGCTTTATTAATCTTTAGTAGTCAAAAAAGTGACTTGATTGCCATCTTTTATCAGCTTGTGGCGTTACTAGAACACATGTTAGACCTTGGGAATGTGTCTGGCATGTAGCGTGTCGACTACATCTAATATCAGTAATAGATTGGGAGGGGGGTGAAAAGCAGGAACTAATAAGGGAAATTGTGACATTATGGAAACCAGAACAAGGCCTTGGCAAGTTATTGCTGGAAAACAGAGACAATTTGGGCTCAACAGTGGAATGGTATTATTAGGAATGATATTTCAGGTGATTAAAATTAAAATCCTGCCGATGCACATTGCCTGGTGAAATGTAGAAAATACATTGTTTTAAAAGGTAACAAAAATGATTTCGACCGCGTCCCCAACACTGGTGGTCTCGGAATCTGCTGAAAATATTTCAGAGGAGCCAGGGTCTCTAAATTTACTTGACAGAGGAAATAGTGATGAGCCAGTACCCTCAGATTGTGAATATCGGGAAGGGATATCTCTGGAGATACTCCTACATGAAATCAAGAGTGGATTTGCTGAATCTAAACGCAACCAGCATGAGATCAAAGCGGCGTTCGACGCACTTGACAAGAGAGTAGACCTGCTTGCCGAGAGGACAGATACTCTAGAAAGTACCGTTGGCGAATTAAAAGCTAAATTGGAATACGCTGAGGAAAAGATACAATCTCTAAGACGCGACGGAAACGCAACAAAGGAAAGAGTGGAGTAGTCTTTGGAAAATTACTCACGGAGAAACAATATTAGACTCCTGAGGGTTCCGGAAGGAAAGGAGGGGGGAGAAATGAAAAAAATCATTGCCTCTTTGCTTAAAGAGACCCTGAATTTGGGGGAATCTTTTGAAGAGTTGGAGAGGGATATTCAGCGAGCCCACAGAGACCCATTTCGCCTAAAGCCGGGGAGATCAAAACCCAGAAAGATTCTAGTGAACTTTCTAACCTACTCCACCAAGGAGAAACTATTAAACTTGGCGCTTAAAGCTACATCTTTAAAAGCCCCAGACTTCTCCTTTGTTGTTAGGTCCGATCTGTCTAAAACAACCCTCGACAGACAGTGGGAGCTAGGCCAGAGAATGGAGAAATTCAGGGGTCTTGGGGCCACTGTTCAGATGAGGTTTCCCGCCTTCCTGAGGGTCATGTATCATAATAAAATGCATAACATCCATTCCCCTCTGGAGGCGGATGAACTCCTAGCCTCTATTAGCGATCATCAGCAGGGAGCCCAACAGTGACTAAGAGACTAAGAGATTAAGAGATTATGTTCCCTATAACATCCTTCCCCTTACTACTCTATAGTTTCTGCGTGTACGTGCCAATGACAGTATTATCGTTTTGGATTAGTGAACTCAATTTTGATAATTCCATTTGATAACGCCATTTGATATAGTATAATAGGAGCATAACCAAAAAAAAAAAAGCAAAAAAGTAAAATTAAAAAAAAAAAACACGGGAGGGTGTTTCAAAAAGTAAAAAAAAAAAAAAAGCAATGACACGGGTCGGGAATCAGGGTGGGGGGGTTGGGACTTATTGGTGAAGTCTTAATAAAGGGAAGAATTCTCCGAGGTTTATTTACTTCTACTTTTACTTTTACTTTCATCACTTTCTGCACTTTCTGCACTTCTTCATACAGGATATTTTTCCTCTTAGAATCCTCCAAAGATATTAACCTTGGTTTTGTCGGCTTTGTCGGATTACACCTTTCATATTAATTACACGCAACAGGACCGGGTTGGGGGGGGGGTCCCAGAGAGACAAATCTGGCATCACCGGCCAGGTTAACTAAGGGAGGGTTTTCCAGGGAGTGGGAGAGGGGGGGGGGGGGGGGGGGGTAAAATCGAAAAAAATCTTCATTTGTCAGACATCGTTCTAAAGTTACTATTTTCTCTAAATGCAATCCAGTCTCGTCTAATCTGCCTTGGGAGTAGTGTACTCTTTATTGATCTGATGAGTTGGTTGAGGGGGAACGACATTAGATACCGGGGATAACATTTTTGTCCTGGAATGTCAATGGCCTGCGTGTAAGGGGGAAGAGGCATAGAATATTACAGTATTTGAGGGACTCCCCAGCGCAGGTCATCGTCATCCAGGAAACACATCTTCTTCAGCAAGAAGTGAAGGATATGTTGAGGAATATTAGATGGGTTGATAGTTTTATCTGTACTAACCACAATGCTAATATTCGGGGCATCCTTATCATCTTTAAAAGGCAAGTCAGAGTGCAGATTATAGATTATGAAGAAGATCTTAGCGGTAGGTGGCTATATGCTAAAGTAAGTTTAGAGGGCAGACCGTACAACTTGGTGGGTTATTATGGCCCCAATCAGGACGACTGTAGTATCCTTGCACTATGCTCATTTAATATAGAATGTTCTAGCTATGATGCGCAGTGGAATGTTGGGAGTCTGTGGGCTGAGGCTGGCAGTTGGCTTGGGGCTGAGCATCTTGCAGGATATTCCTGTTGGGGTCTTTACGGTTTATACTATCTTATCTACCTAACTTCTAATAAACCACTTATCTACATCTACTGTGTGAGGACGTGATTACCACAATATTTATGGCGACGAGGATGGGATCTTCCCACGCACTGGGCGAAGTAAAATGCAGCATGAAAAAAACCAGATGTAGTCTTCAAAAATAAGTTAGAAAAATCCTTCAGTAGAGAGAAAATGACGAGCGCAAACAAGAAGATCAAGACAATAGGAACAAAAGCCACAAGATGTACATGACAAGAGAGATACCATCGAAAAGAAGAAATTAAGAAACATAAGATGCTTCAGAGTAAGGAGCCACTAAAGGAACATCAGCTCAGTAAGAAAAAACGACCCCACCAGTGTCCATCAGATCGGACGGCCTTTGCCAAAACGTGCTGTGAGTGGTTTTCCTTGTACATATGGTCATCATATGCATCAGAAGTAAGCATGATGTTATTTTTACTTGTTTTTGGCTCTTAGAAATTCAGTGCGACCTGCAATGAGACATTTAAAAAAAAATCTTGTGCCGGCTAGAGCATGTAGTACACTGTCTACACAGATTTTTATTTTATTTTTTGGGTTGCTTGTGTACATGAAAAAACCGGTACTTTCACGAGCGCAAGTTTAACATAGACGTGTTGAAATTCATCGTATGATTTTAAATGGCTTAAAAGACATTAATCGCAAGTTGACACCAAGCGGAAGGAGTGAGTTTATTTTGGAAGCACTGTTTACATCTCGTAACGTCTAACTGGGGATTGGCAGAGAAATGAACAATTAAAGTTTTAGCGGTTTAGTCAAGTCACATTAATAGCGTTTAAAAGGTGTGTGAAGCTGTGCCTTGAACTGTCTCGGGAAGAAGAACATGAGTGGGCACTGGAGGAATTGGAAGTGTTAATTATGCATCGTAAACGTTGTTTTTAATGAAAACACTATTTTCTACTGCGCCATGCGATGTGCACGAGATATTAACTGTCAATTCAAATCTTGATGATGTGCGCGAGAAACACGCAATGCTTACCTTTGCTCCTTAACACTTTGTGACGTTATGGGAATATGCTTCATCTTCACGTTTTAAAGCAACGCTGTGCGGAGAGCCACTCGGTGCAGCGTAGGAAACGTGACACCATTTTGTGAACAGAGTCTAATAGTTCATTGTCACCATGGAAACTATCATACAAGGAGAAGCACGCCATTTTTGACTTTGGATCTTTCAAGGAAAATGAGAGACATGTGACATAACGAACAGGCGGAGTGTTTGTTCTTCTTGTGGACTGATGGAAACGTCGAGGAGGATCAAAACAAAATGTCGGTGACGATCTGGAAGTCCAATCTTTAAAAAAATTATAGTTACATCTTGTAGTCGCAAAAATTACAGTTACTACGAGATTAAGATCAACGATCTGCTTTGGAGACCTCGGGTGAGAGACCGCTCACCGGAGCATAGACTAACTCTTATTGTATTTTGCTGGCCATTTTATAATAGAGAAAGTAGTATGTTGCGGTTTTGTGTGAGTGACTGGCTGTGATCTAAAATAGTAGCGTTTTGGGTTTCAATGCAGTTCTTTTTGTGATGACACGCATTAGTAGCGTTTTGTGTTTCAATGCAGTTCTTTTTGTGATGACACGCACTTTGTGTAGGAGTGGGTTTTAGTCCCGTGATCCTTAGGAGTGGGTTTTGGATTAATATCCTATTTAGGCAGTCCCATATCCTACTTTGATATTTTGTTCACTTTACTCTGGATGAGAGGTGTTTTATTTTTGAATGGGTTTTAGTCCCATTACCCTGGCTTACGCTAGTTTAAAAAAAAAAAAAATGAAATAATTAGTTTTATAAGAGGGGGTTTTGGTCCCACCTTTGTGTTTTTGTAAGGGGGTGTCAGTCCCACCTAAATAGTGTTACACTAGGGTTTGAGTCCCATAGTGTCCCTTAAGAGAGGGGTGGTGTTTTTTTGGCTACGTCACAGTCTTCTCATGTGAGAAGCACTTTGGTGTGGGTTACGAGTCCCATTACCCTAGTTAATGGTTTGATTATCCTTGTTTAACATTCTTGGTCTCTTGTTTTTGGGACACTCTTGGTCCTTACTTTTTGGGGCAAGATACGGGTCTAACAGCCTGATTCATCATTCATATTTGTGCTCGCAAAGGGTTGCAATTTTTGCATTTGGGATTCATCATCCCAAATGCAAAATTCGCTATTTAGAAACTCGCAAATTTGCGAGGAATAGCATTTAAGGAATCTCTATTAGAGATTCCTTAAATGCTATTCTTGAAACATTTTAAAATTGCGAATTCGCAAATTTCGGCTGCTATTTACCGCGAGGTCAAACCTCATGGTAAATAGCGAAAACTTGGAAAAATGCTTTTAAAAGCATTTTTCTAAGTTGCATGTTACACACACACATGTCCTTTGGACATGTGTCTGCGCAACACCTGTTGAAATGTGCATTTAAGGGGTGCTACAGGGTGTCCTTTGGAAACCCCTGGCACCCTTCAAATCGCTATCTTATTTACGATTAGTTATGTTATGTTATGTTATGTTATTTGTACACTTCTATAGCGCACGGCCACTCCACTGGAGTATCCCGGCGCTTTGACGAAGACTCCCAACCGAAGATGGGGAAAAAAACATAACACCAGAAGGGCATACAAACATAAAAACAGCATCAAGATTACGGGAAGAGCCAAGTCTTAAGGGCCTTGCGGAAAGACAGAAGACTGGAAGTCTGTCTTAAAGAGATTGGAAGATCATTCCAGGCATGAGGGGCTAAGTGCCGAAAAGACCGTCCTCCTACTCTTGCCCGTTTGATAGTGGGAACACTCATTTTTGATAAGGACGAGGATCTAAGAGATCTGAGAGGGGTATACCAAGACAGTCGTTTGGAGATATATTTGGGGCCTATGCCATGCAAGGCCTTGAAAGTCGTGGTCAATGTTTTAAATAAAATCCTTTTTGCAACTGGGAGCCAATGCAATGTGGCGAGAAGATCCGTGGCTCTGGCTTTCCTTGGAAGGCCAAAAATGGCTCGGGCTGCAGAATTCTGGGCGATTTGCAAACGCCTGACCAGATATTTGGGAAGTCCCAGAAACAGAATGTTTGCATAATCCAGCCTGGAGCAGATCAGTGCCTGGACAATAATTTTTCTGTGCTGGATAGAGACTAGGGGGAGAAATTTGCGAAGCATCCGCAGGATGCCGAAACATTTCCCAGTGAGAGATGAAATATGTGGTCCGAAAGATAGCTTGTTGTCAATCACCACTCCCAGATTTTGGCTTTCACAGACGAGCTAGTGGGAGGAGACATGTCTTTCGGCCACCAGGTTTTCCAATCGGGTTCAGATGTACAGCCAAAGAAGAGCAACTCCGACTTGTCGGCGTTGCACTTCAGCCCATGGCGTCCAAACCACTCAAAAATAGCACTCAAACATCCGTTGACCTGGACACCATCAAACTGACCATCCCTGTTACTTACAAAGAGGAGCTGGGTGTCATCAGCATAGCTGACAATCCGGGCGCCAAAAGACTCCGCTGTCACCGCCAGGGGGGCCATAAAGATGTTAAACAGGAGGGGGCTTAAGATGGAACCTTGAGGGACCCCCACTTCAAGTGGTGACATTTCAGCAGAGAAGGGTGGCGCCCAGATTGTCTGCCGGCGGTCGGCTAAGAAGGATTTAAGCCAGTTCCACACCGTTCCCCGCAGACCAAAGTCCCAGAGTCTGGAGAGAAGAAGTGCGTGGGGAACGGTGTCGAACGCCGCCGACAGATCCAGCATAATCAGTACCACTTTTTTACCAGCATCCAACTCCTCCCTGATGGCATCTGTGACTTCAAGGAGCGCGGTCTCCGTGCTGAAATTTGCACGGAAGCCGGATTGAGTACCATGCAACAGACCCCTTTCCTCGATAAAATTGGAAATAGATCTGTGAGCAAACCTTTCAGTCACTTTCGCCAGAGCAGGGAGTAAGGAGATGGGTCTGTAATTTGCATGAACTGCAGGGTCGAGCGCCGATTTTTTTATAAGTGGTAAGATCATGGCACTCTTCCAAGCTTTGGGAACTACCCCGGAAGAGAGTGACAGATTCAAGATGGGATTTATCAAGTCATTAAGAACAGGTGCCATATTTGCTAGACACTTGGCAGGGCAAGGATCCTGTGGAGATCCGGATTTGAGACTTGTCAGAATAGCAAGAGAACTCTCTAGATCTAATGGGGGAAAATTGGACAGAAAGGGGCCATGATCTGGCAAGGGACACCCTAGACTTGTCGTATGCTGCTGGAAAGTGGCCTGGAGGGAAGATTGAACAGAGGTAATTTTCTGTACAAAATAGACAGCTAATTCCTTCAACCAAGTTTCGGAGTGAACATGGGTCGGAGTATAAGCAGAGGGAGAGGTGAAGTCTTTAACCACCCTAAAAATTTCCTTGCTAGAATGCTCCGCTTCATTGATTCTGGATTCCAGATAGGATTTTTTACCTTCCCAAATTAATTTATGGTAGGCTCGAGTCTGCGTCTTAAAATTTAACCTCTCAGAAAGATCATAGGATCGCCTCCATGCTCTTTCTGCTTTCTTAAGATCTTGTCGTGCTTTTTTTAGGTGAGGGGTAAACCAAGGAGCAGATGTTCTCTTGTCTGCAGAAGTATGTTTCTTGGCTGGAACCAAGCTCTCTAGACGGTCTGTGAACCAATTATGGAAGAGATCGATGTACTCCTCTACATTGTTAGAGGTGGGACACGGGAAGTTAGTTAGAACATTTGATAGCATCTCTCTAGTAAGAAGATGGAAAGATTTAGAGAGATGCTTTAGCGACCCTGCTGGTTGGGACCGTGATGGAGCCATGACAGAGATGGAAAAAGTGATGAGAAAATGATCTGACCACAAAACTGGCATGGGAGGGTCGACACAGATAGGAACGGTAGAAAAAATCTGGTCAAATTGCAAATTGCAAATCGCAAATAAGGAATACTCCCCATTCATTCCTTATTTGGGATTAGCAATTTGCTAATCGCAAATAAGGAATCTATAGGAATCACATTTAATTTTGCGATTCCTACATGAATCCCGTTTTGCGAGTCTGTCATAGCGATTCCTTATGAATCGCTATTTCAGACTCGCAAAACGGGTCTTTCGTGAATCTGCCCGATAGTCTTTATCCATTTTAGAAGGCATTTTATTCCTATTAGAGGGATTACTTTATTAGCCTCATTTTATTTCTTTCTTTCTAATACGCGTGGGTTGTAGTCCTTTTGTGTCCTTTATTACAGGAGTGGCATTATTTTGCTCATGTCTGAAGCACTTTCTTGAGTTTTGGTGAGCTCATCGCAGTTTTTTCTGAGATGTGGGTTATTTTATGAGAGCTCAAAATTTACATATTTTAAAATTGTTCAATATTAGAGGAGGAGGATGGTGAGGTTTATTCTATCTGTTCACTTTCTTTCTTCTTTAATAATTTTGTATTTCTGTTTTCCCTCTCGTGATGTTATTTTAACTCCATCCCCGGGTTACAGATTTCTTAAAATTTATATAATATTTCTGTGCTTTGTTTTTTCCCTTTAGGTTTATTGTTTTCCATTATTAAAGGGAGAGGATAATGTAGTATCCTTGCACTATGCTCATTTAATATAGAATGTTCTAGTTATGATGCGCAGTGGAATGTTGGGAGTCTGTGGGCTGAGGCCGGCAGTTGGCTTGGGGCTGAGCATCTGGCAGGATGTTCCTGTTGGGGTCTTTACGGTTTATACTATCTTATCTACCTAACTTCTAATAAACCACTTATCTACATCTACTGTGTGAGGACGTGATTACCACAACGACCCCTCATACCTGCATAAAATCCAAAACCACCTTTTAACAACTCACGATCCAATAATTTGAATGGGAGATTTTAATTTAGTATTAAATCCTAAATTGGACAAATCCCCCAACTCTAGGGCCTCGACTCACGAGAAATCCAGGCAAACGCTTAGGGCGATTATGTCAACGCTTGGATTAGCAGACCCGTGGAGGGAGAGAGCGGGTAACGCACTTGGTATATCTTATCATAACTTCAAATACAAACATAAGTCTAGAATCGACTATGCCCTATTTAGCTACTCATTAAGAGATCCCCTGGAGGAACTAGTTTACTTGCCCTCGCATCTTTCAGATCATTCGGCCATTTTCTTTTCCTTTAAATCAGGTCAGCAAATCCCTCATACGTCTTGGTCATTTGATCGTACTATTCTGTTAGAGGAAGAGGAAACTGACCTCCTTATCCAAGAAACCAAGTTTTTTATGGACATTAACATAAATTCAGCTCAGTTGGACATTGTGTGGGAGGCTTATAAAGCAAATTTACGAGGTCACATCACCAACAGGGCCTCTCATCGATGGAAAGTGTACAGGGTAATGATCGCCAACATAGAACAGGAAATCGTTCTCTTTGATCAACGTATCGGTTCCGGAACTGGTACTAAGGAAGATCAGAAACAAAGGAAGGAATTAAAGGGAAAGCTAGAAAGCATCCTCCAAGAGAGGGTCGCAAAGAGAGATGGGCAGCTAGCAAACTTTAAAATTTTGAATACGGGGAATCCTCGGGCAAGGTCCTAGCCTGGAAAATCAAATCTGACCAGGCCAAAAAACATATCAAACTTATTAGTGTAGAGGGGGAGACTAATGAAAGAACTTCCACCATAGACATCGGGGATGCTTTTCTTGACTTTTTTCAACAAATATATAAGGAGGAGATCTCGGACAACCCGTTGACTAGGCTCAGATGGTTAGAGAAGATAGTTCTCCCCACTCTCACCCCAGAACAAAGTGACCGGCTTGACAGACCAATCTCTGAGATAGAGGTGAGTGAAGCTATCAAAAAGGTGAAGCGGGGTAAGGTGGCTGGCCCCAATGGTCTCCCCGGTGAGCTACTTCGGGGTTTGTCACCCGAAATTGTTTCAGTACTTACTAGACTCTTTAATGATATCTTAGTAAAGGGAGCCACCCCACCTAAATCATGGTGGGAGGCAACAATCGTCCTGATCCCAAAACCCGGGAAAGATCCGGCCAAATGTGGCTCTTATAGGCCAATTTCACTTCTGAATAGTGATTATAAGCTCTTTGCGGCGGTGTTGGCGACTCGGCTGTGACGTGAAGTTAGCTCAATTATCCACACTGACCAGAAGGGCTTCATTCGAGGTAGACAGCTTTCAGACCTCACTTATGATCTAATTGGGGCAGTGGACATCGCCTCAACTTTCTCCCTTCCTTTGGCCATTATGACCCTCGACGCAACAAAAGCGTTCGATAGAGTAAACTGGTCATATCTAGCTGATGTCATGAGGAAATTCGCAATTGGATCTAACTTCCGTAGGGCTATAGGTCTTTTATATGCTAATCCCAGTGCGAGTATTTTGGTGAATGGTACATGTACTCAGCCCTTTCAGATTAGTAGGGGAATGAGACAGGGTTGCCCCCTATCCCCCCTACTTTTTAATATCTATATTGAACCTTTTGCACAATCTCTGAGGGATGACCCAAGAATCTTCTCATTTCATTGGCGTGGGGGAGGAGCTTCGCGGGCAACCAAGATGGCCGCGTAAGCTCGGAGCTCCGAAGACCCTCCGATCCTCCGTACTGATCCTGCTAACTATCCTGTCCCACGACGGTGGGAATCAACGGCGGTGATGATGCTGACGAGGCGCCCGGTCTCAGATTGAAGATCCGAGTTTCCTGGACCGAGTTACGCCGTCGTGAAGCCGGATGGCGACGACGCCATAGTTGCCTGGCATTGTTGGGGCTGTGACGGGGCCCCGCTTCGGAGCACTTTGAGCGGGACTAACAGAATTGCTGGGTCCGGTGGCCCTGTTGGTCTCCCTGGCAGCTTGCCTTTTTCTGCGGGAGGTGGAGCGACTTGTGTGCTTTGATCGAGTGGTGGTGGTGTTGTCGGCCTGCCCCCTCTTGGATCGTACTATTCCCGTTGCCCAACATGGCGGGCAGAGGAGATCCAGACAAAGGGAAGCCCCCGAGGGTCAGCAGAAAACCCCTCCATTCACAATCCACCATCCCTGAACGATTCTCCCACTCCATGGGATCGCCGGGAGCATCGGGCCATACCAAGGACCCGCAACGAGACGTGTCCCCAGAAGATACGGAACCCACCCTCCGGGACGTGATGGGAGCCATTGCTGGCGTGAAGGCCGAGATGCATAGCCAACACGAAGCGCTGTCCAACAAAGTGGATACCCTCAAGATCGAGCTTAATCTCATCAGGGCCGACCTCGGCAAAACCAACGACAGGGTTAAGTCACTCGACATTAAGACGTCAAGTTTGACTTCTGATATGTCGGACATGCAGACCGAGGTACGGGACCTGAAGGCAGCTAATGTGGCACTTGCTCGCCGACTTGACGATTTTGAGGGACGGGCACGGCGCCAGAACGTTCGTATTACAGGTGTGCAGAGGGAGCGGAGGAGGAAGCCGTGGACTTGTTCGTGGAGGACTTGGTGGAGAAGCACTTGGCGCCGGGTGGCTTGAGTAAATTCTTTTCGGTTGAGAGAGCTCACAGACTGCCTGGTGGCCAGCCGAAGTTAGGTGCGTCCCCGCGCCCCATCATTGCTAGACTATTCAATTACCGGGACGAGACGCCATTTTACAAGCGTCGAGAAGAGGCGGCCCGCTGCGGTTTCAGAACGCGGACATTAACTTCTTCCCTGACTTCACCCAGGCCGTCCAGAAACGCCGTCAAAGCTTTATGGGTGTGAAACGGAGGCTGAGGGAGATGGGGTTAAGGTACTCTATGCTTTACCCAGCGAAACTGCGCATCGAACATGGCGATCGGACGATGTTCTTTGATTTACCGGATGCTGCAGGGGACTGGTTGGACACTTTGCCTAAGCGTCGGACCACTCCGGAGGACCAGTCGGAGGGGGCGTCAGGAGGTCCAGGTTCCCAGGAATAAACTTTATAATGTTGGCCTTCTCTCTGGGAGGGATGCTGCGGACGGCATCATTCATTGACATTTGTTTCTTCTTCTTTTACTTCTCCTGTTTTCTCAACTTTGGAGGGTAACGGGGGGTGATAGGATGTCTCCTTTCTCCTCTGGAGGCTTTTTGTAGGTTAGTTTCTAAGGGGCGACAGGCACACTGCTAGTTGGGGTGGCTTTTAGTCTAATGCAGGGGTGCAGGGTGGGGGTTAGTTGGGTTGTGTGCTTTTCTTTTGCTCTTCTTTTCCTACTTTTCTCATGGCTAAGGTTTTACTGTTTTGCTTTCATCATTTCGGTGGCTGCTTTCTGGGTGGGATGGCTGGGACGGGACATCATTGATGATGGGGGGTAAGACTTTAAATGTACTCAGCTGGAACGTGAATGGGTTGGGGGATCGTATTAAACGTGGTGTTGTGATACAAATGCTTAAACGTTGTGTTCCGGATATTGTTCTCCTGCAAGAAACTCATCTTATTGGCAACACTTGTAAGGCTCTGAATAGGAAGGGGTTCAAAATGGTGGCCCATGCCGGGTTCTCTACGGGATCCCGTGGGGTGGGGGTAATGGTGCGCATGTCTCTTCCCCTGGAGGTGGAGTCCACGCTGGTGGATGGTAGGGGCCGTTATGTAGCCGTGGTGAGCAGATGGGAGGGGCGCACCCTGGTTTTGGTTTCGGTTTATGTCCCCCCGGGGTTGCAAGCGGCCACCTTCCAAGATCTTGGAGGCGCCATTTTGGGTCTCCCTGAGGGGCTGTTGATACTGGGTGGGGACCTCAACTCTGTGGTTTCAGGCACCTTGGATCGTTTCCCGTCCAGAGATCTTCGCAGCGCACAATCGTGGCTCCCGGACTTCATGAGCACCATGGGCCTCATTGATTGCTGGCGACTTCTACATCCCGCCCAGCGACAGTATACTTTCCATTCCGGGGCTCATGGTAGTCTTTCTCGCATCGATTACATTCTGACGCCCTCGGCTCAGGCACAGTCTGTCTCTGGTGCTCGCCTCATGGCCAGGGGTATCTCGGACCACTCTCCGGTTTGGGTGTCGTTTGACTTTAGCATCGCGGCGGCGACTAGGGTGGCGCCGGCCAACCCCTGGTATTTCCGCAACCCCAAAACTCGAGACCTCCTTGCTAAAGCTATCGATCAGTATTTCACGGAGAATACGGGTTCGGTAACGTCGGCCATTTCCCTTTGGGAGGCCTTCAAGACTGTCCTTAGGGGGGAGGCTTTCTCCTTGATAGCCGAGGTGCGCAGACGACGGGATGAGGACATGGTGCGGTTGGAGTCGGATATTGCGGACCTGAATTCCCGGTTAGCGCTGGGACCGACACCAGAGCTGCTCCATGCTCTCTCCCTGAAGCAGTCGGAATACAGTGCCACTGCCACGGATGCGGCCAAGGCGATGGGCAGGGAACAGCAAGGGAGGATCTACGACGCCGGAGACAAGGCGGGCAAGCTTCTTGCCTGGTTGGACAAGAAGGAATTGGCTTCTCGTGTGGTGCCTGAGATCCTAGGCGACGATGGACTGGTGGTTACTGGCCCCCCTGCTATTGCCGCGGCGTTTGCCGACTACTTTGAGACGGTTTATACATCGGTCTCCGCTCTGACCGAATCGGACTCGGCCTCCTTCTTGGAGGAGGTTGAGCTTCCTTGTCTGTCTGACATTGAGCGTGATGACATGGACCGCGGCATAACGGTTGATGAGGTGGCGTTAGCAATAAGGTCGTTGCGCTCCGGGAAGGCTCCGGGACCCAATGGTCTCCCAGTAGAGCTGTATAAAATCAAGGCGGACACTGTCGCCGCGCCCCTGCGGAATATGTTCTTGGCAGCTCGAGATGCCGGCGAACTCCCGCTGGATCAACGCCTGGCCACCATAGTGGTCATCCACAAGGAGGGGAAGCCTCGAGACCTTTGTAGGTCGTACCGTCCTATTTCCTTGTTAAACGCCGAGCCCAAAATCCTGGCAAAGTTGCTGGCCAATCGGCTCGTGGGCGTGATTGCGGACTTGGTCCACCCGGACCAGTCTGGTTTCATTCCTCATCGGAACACAGCCCTTAATCTTAGAAGGCTTCATGCTGTCATGGCGCGAGCGCACATGCTCAGTGAACCAACAGTCCTGGCCTCGCTCGACGCGACAATGGCGTTCGACTCGCTCGAGTGGAACTACCTCTGGGCGGTGCTTTCTAAATTTGGGTTCGGCCCCGACTTCATTAGTTGGGTTCGGCTCCTTTATTCCTCCCCGATGGCCAATGTGACGGTCAATGGTCGCTTATCAGCTTCCTTCGCTTTGCGCAGAGGTACCAGACAGGGATGCCCATTATCGCCGCTCCTTTTTGCCCTTGCGCTGGAGCCGCTGGCCGCTTGGATCCGCACTCACCCTGATATTACTGGTATCAAGTGGTCGCCCGGCTTTGAGGATCGCGTCTCGCTCTATGGGGACGATATTCTTCTTTATCTCGCCTCCCCCTGTCGATCCTTAATTGTGGCGTTTGACGTGCTGGGTACCTTTGGTAGATACTCGGGCCTGGTCATCAACTGGTCTAAGTCCTACCTCTATGTGCTGTGCGGAGACACTCCGCGTCTCCCTAGAGGCTGTGCCATACAGGTCTCGCAACAGGGCTTCAAGTACCTGGGCATCTATATCTCAACGGATGCCCGGGCACGGTATGCGAACAACTTGCTCCCCCCTCTGGCGCGCCTTCGGCGTGACGTGGAGGGTTGGAAAAGATTGCCGCTGTCTCTGTTGGGCCGAGCGGCGTTGTTCAAAATGATGTCCCTGCCGAGGTTCCTATATGCGCTTCAGAACACGCAGGACCCAGTGCCATCTAAATATTTCGGGGAGATTGAGAGCCTGCAGCGCAGCTTGTTGTGGGATGGTAGACCGCGCATTGCCGTCGTCAAACTGACCATTCCGTGGTATGACGGTGGTATTGCTTTGCCTGACGTACGCCGGTACTACTGGGCGTCTCAGTTAGCGGCCATTAATCATGGCTTCTATGGACCGGCGGTCAATCGGGATACGCCATGGATCGCTGGCTCATGAACGACGGGATGTACTACAGAGCGCTGTACTCTAGATCTCCGGACCGGAAATTGACTGGTCCCACCAGGACTGCGGTGCACTTGTGGAGGGCGGTGACAAAGGCTCTGGGGTGGAAGGATAGGCTCACCATGGCTACTCCCCTTTATGATTCCGACTTACTGGGGAAATTGTGGCATTCTAAAGGGTTTGACCGGTGGGACCTCATTGGTATTTCCAAAGTGGCGGATGTGATGGCCAAGGGGGAAATCAAAACGTTTGCTGTTCTACAGGCAGAATTCCAATTGGGGGCCACTGAGTATTTTCGGTATGCACAATTGAGGCACGCCCTCACGTCTTCCTTGCCTGTGGGTGAAAAAGTTCCCGAGTCATCCCCGCTTGAGGACAGAGTGCTGGACGGCCACATGCCGGACAGTGCCATTTCCCTGACCTACAAGAAACTTATAAATGTAGGGACGGACCTGCTGGCGAAAGTGCGAGACCTCTGGTTGAATGATGGGATTGAGATGGATGACGAGGACTGGCAGTCAGCGGTCTCCTCCCCTAAGGAGGTGGCCATTTCGGCCAGGTTGCGTTTGGTCCAGCTGAAAGTGCTCCACAGGGTTTATGTCACTGGCCCCAGGCTGATTCGTATGGGGCTCTCCCAGGATGGCCTTTGCAGGAGAGGGTGTGGTGCGACGGCCACTTTCATGCACACTATTTGGGAGTGCCATGTCATTGCCTCCTACTGGGAGCGAGTGCATGCGGTCATGAGGGTTGTGACTGGTGTGACTTTGCCTGCGGAGGCTCAACGCTGCCTGCTGAATGTGTGGGGTCCGACTGACTATAATACTGCTCAGACCCGCTGGGTCACCCTGGGTAATATGGTTGCCAAGAGGGACATCGCCCAGAGATGGGGTGCTCCGACCCCCCCCACTGTTAGTCTTTGGAAAACCAATATGGATTGGTGCATGCTCCGGGAGAAAACTGTTTACGTAGCCCGGGGTAAGCCCAAGATGTGGGGTCTGGTCTGGAGTGCCTGGAACTCGTATAGAGGAGGCATCTGTGTGCCCCCAGAGGCAACTCAACCGGAGGTCCGTCTCTCTCCATAGCTTCCCCTCTACCCAGGTTTCACGTGAAGTAATCCTGTATTTTTGCTCCCCTTTCATATGTTTGCTTTCTTGAAATGGTTATTTCATGATGCCAATGTTCCCGCCTCTCCCCCTGGATATGTGCCTTACCGTTTTTCTATGCTCCTTTGCCTTGCCATCTTTATCTTCTTCTTCTTTTCTCCTTTTCTTTCTCCCCTTTTCTTTCTTTTTCTTGTCCTTCTCTGGTTTCCCTTGTTCATTGAGTTCATCTTCAACATTCATAAAATTAAACCTGATTGCTCCTTTTTCTGTTTTGTACACATTTCCGAACTGCTTTACAATGCTGCCTAGCCTCCGGGATGTATGGCTGAATAGCGGTGTACTTGGTTTTAGTAAATAAAGGTTTTCCAAAAAAAAAAAAAAGAATCTCCTCATTTGAATATGGAGGGTGGGAAAAAAGGGTAGGGCTTTACGCCGAAGACATAGTAATTTACACTAGTGATCCAGCAACTGCCTTTCCCATATCAGTCGAAATAGCCAAAGAATTTGGACATATATCGGGCTACGATATTAACGCTGAGAGGACTGAGCTCATGACGTGGAATACTGCTAATCCAAGCGTTGTGGTGACACCCTCAATTCGTTACCTCGGAGTTAAAGTCACGCAAGATATAGACACCTTGGCTAAGGCTAACCTAGATCTGGTCTTCCAAGAATGCAGGGCCTTATTGAAATCCTGGGCGGGTCTTCGGTTGTCAATTTTTGGGAAAGTCAATATAGTGAAAATGTCTATCCTCCCGAAACTGACCTTTATTTTTAATTCCATCCCTTTGGCTTTTGATTCTAAGCAACTTCATAAATGTCAACAGGAAATTAATTCCTTTATTTGGGGCAATAAGGCTACAAGGTTGGCCTGGAAAAAATTAAGGAGGAGGAGGGAAAAAGGAGGGCTTGCTCTGCCAGACTTGCAGTATTATGCGTGGGCATTCCAGCTTTCCCACACAAGAATGCTCTTGAAGTCACCAGATAATTCTTCAAATGGGAGATTGTTTAAGGCAATGCAGGTGGGGGCAAACCTTCCGTTAGATGGGTTTCTATTCAAGTTCGGGGACCGAAAGTTTTTTAAAAAGGTGAGGCTTGAGACTCTTTTAACAATATTGAAGTCCTGGGTGCAAATTAAACATAGAGTGGGGCTGGCATATTTCTCCAACTACGCTCAGATATGGGACCCTCCTGGGCTCCCACTGTGTTTGCAAGACTGCCTGGCAGCCCCCCTAATTGAGGCGGGGCTTTCAAGATGGGGTGAGCTGGTATTTGGAGGTGTCTTGATTGAGTGGGAGGAGCTTAAGGAGAAAGTAGGGCCAACTTTGTCAAGATTTAAGTACATCCAAATCAGCAGTTGGGCCAGAGAACTAACTAGAAAAAACCCTAATATCGGGAGACCTAGTCCCCTTGAACAGCACTTAGTTGAAAAACAGACAGGAGGTAAGGAGGTTGCTTTTTGGTATTGGTCCATCCTGGAGGAGATAGATGCAGACTTCAACCTCCCGATGGAGCTATGGGGAAGTGAAATCCAGTTATTGGACGAGGATTTGTGGATAAATTCTTTTTCTCATTTGTATAGACTTGTCAAACCCGCTTGGTTGAGACGAAATAACTTGTTCACTTTACATCAGGCATACCTTTCCCCCTTACGTCTATCTAAATATCAGGAAGGGAAATGCTGTAACAAATGTCAACTTCCAGCAGCCTCAGATACCCACATGTTTTGGGAATGCCCCCACATAACTGCTTTTTGGAAAGAGGTTAAAGTCACCCTGGATTCAATTCTTAAGACCAACATTCCCCTTATGCTATCATTAGTCATTTTTGGCTTAGATCAGAATATTATCGGGGTTCTGCGGTCTTTTTTATTCTACGCTATCCTTCTGGCAAGACGGCTGATTTGTATACACTGGGTAGATACCATCCCTCCCACACACTCCGCCTGGCTAACGTCTCTCTATGAAACATCCAAGATAGATTTGGCTAGATCCTGTAGTATCGAAAGCCTCACCTTTTGGAAACTCTTGATAGATTGGAAGTGAACCTTTTTTCCGGCTCGTTGGTTTTTTTTTTCCCCCCCCCCCAAAGGTCCGATGATTATGTCCATCTACTGCATGGCTCAGTCTAGTGGTTTGCCCCGACTCCGATATTTATTTACTGGCCTAACAGGCATGAAGTTGCCTAGAGGAGTATCAACAAGGTGCACCATATCTCCCGCCAATCCTAATAAGTTCTGCCCAGTTTGCGAAGCGGCTCAATTACTAGGGCCTTGCTCCCGATGGCAGAGAGGTGGTTGGTGTGTTTTCTTTGCATCTATGGAACGAGTGTCGGGCAGATGAGGATTAAAACATAAATAAATAAATAAATTTAAAAAAAATGATTTAGAAATAGATAATTTATCAAATAGAAAATCCATCTGTAAAGCTGTAAGGAATTCTGATGCTGTCATTTTGCATCAAGCATTACCAATACCACATGTATTGGTAATTCCAGGGTGTAAAAGTATCCTGCTAATACTACTCATGAAATGGGGAATATCCATGGAATACAATTTTATTACACATATTTCTGCAAACAATTCCCAAATATCACAGGATTTTCCAGCAGCTGCAGGTTTTGTATCTTGGCTGTGGCGCTGCCTGGTGTAGCACAGCCCCCTCCTCTAGCCACAGTGCCACCTACACATAGCAAACAAGGTGTGTTAAGCAGGGGCCCTCAAGAAACGTTGCAAAGGAGGAAATACTCAAAAGGCAAACATTCTCCAGAGACAAAGGAAGAAGTAAATGCTTGAAGATGAGTATTAGGACCCAGCTACTCACAGGATGAATTGAATGAAAGGGTAAGGCTTGCACAACATTTTTTAATCAAAGAGAAATGTTGAGGGAAAAACAATGAGACAAAAATTTAAACCAATAGGAGAAGACAGTGGTGAAAAGTACTATTGGCTGTGGTGCAGCACTCCTTCCCCTAATTGTAGCATGATTTTATGCTAAAGGTACAGAGAGTGACATCACAGGAAATACAGGGGCCATCTTGGATTAGGATGCAGCCCTAAGAATCCACTGCAAGTACCATCTTGGTTTAGGAATATTGATATAGTCCATCTATGTCTCTTCCTGGAAAACTAAGGAACAGAGAAAGCAGAATGGATTATACCAAAGGGTAAGTTGATGACTTCCTGAAATAAATAGGCACCACTAAACATCTTTTGCCTCTTAGATTGTTGCCTGCAGAGGTTTAGGCTTTTATGAGAAAAAGTTGGACAGATCCTCAAACCTAAAACTACATTATGGCATTCTCTGTGCGTATCTGCGTCTTCAAAGCACAAAAGGAACAAAATCACTGACATAATTCGCGTCCTTAGAAAATCAAGTGCAATAATACCAAATACGGTACCACCCTTCTCGTAATCCTGATTTGACTAGTAATGCCTGTTACTTATCGAATTCAATTTCCTCTCAACTAGAATGAGGTTCTAAATATGATCAGTACGCATACAAATGTATAACAAATGTAATAATGAACAAATTATCTTCCAGGTGCTCCTGTGGATGGACCACTTGCAAAATATATTTTAAAGTGAAAAATATTTAGTATTTTTGGTATTCCACATTCTCAGTAAGAATGCATTAAATCTATTTAGAGAAGGACTATAAATAGTGGTTATGACAACTGAACCTTGGCTCATCTAGCCTTGATTTTCTTGGTTTCCATGTGAAGTTGGTGAACCAATATCTGGTCTCTTGTGTTCGCAGTGCTCCGCGGACGCGTCTACCGCTTCTGTACTGTGGAGGGAACATGGCTGCTGAAGGAAAATTCTACTAAACCATGGAGGAATCTTTCTGAATGTGAGGACAGGCCTCTAAAGGTAAGGATTGCTTTTCTCTGCTTCAAATTTAACATTTTTAAAGAGGCTCTTATCAAACTTTCCTGGGTATTTCCACACGTCAACGCCCACTTCCTACTGGGGAAAGATTTACAGACACACACACACAAACACACACCTTTTCATGACTGTTTTTTAGATACCAAATATAATTGCCATTTATAGAAGTTCTGGCCTGCCTGAGGCTTTAAATGTAGGAAAGACATACTGTTTACAATATGCAGAGAGACAGCCCTCATCGACCATTGGCTTATATAAATCAACTTTTTTCAGAAATTTGATTGAGACATTGTAAATGTAAATGTACATGTATTTATATAGCGCAAATCAATGACTGCGGTCGGTATCTAAGCGCTTGCTTAGGGAACCCGTCCTGGTATTCCCCTGTGAGATAACCCTGGCAGGGTATCCGCAAGGTGAAAGCCAGGCATCCCGCCGCGAGGGGCCGTTGTGGAGAATAAGCAAGCTATTGCCCAGAGTCGCAGAGTGTGAACCCGTGAGTCGAGAAGGCACCGAAGCGAGAATTATCGAGTCCGTGGAATTTTTGAGCCCAAGACCCGCTGAGGCGGGGAATTGAACCCTGGTCCAGGGCCGATCTCAGCTTCCAGGTCTGCCGCCTCTAACCCCTGAGCCACACTTCTCCATTGTCAGACAAAAGTCAGCTCAGTGAAATTTCCTGTCTCACAGTCATGCCGTTGGCTGTTTGGGTATGCCCTTCCACCTCCTATGCAGCGCTTGCATTCTGTGCAGAGGGACTGTTTTATATCCAAGCTATGTCAACTATGACTCTCTTCTGTCACATTCAATTTCTTATCTCATACATATATTCCATTCAGAAAGCAATCCTTTTTTAAAGTCTGGTCTTGAAAAATACTTGCATGCATGTGTACAGAGAAGGGCTTTGAGTCAGCCCTCTTCATTCATTCTTCCATTTCATATCAACCACATTTTGCACCTGCCCACCGCCGCATACAGCTTGAGGGGATGCATCAGCCCACTTCAGGCTGTCTTGCGCTGTGAGTGATGGGATTTTTCCTGATCACAAGTGCACATCTAAAATAAGTACATTTCAATGACAGTGTCATGGCTGGTAGGCCAAAACTTTACTTTACCATTCTTTTATATATTTCCATTTTACCTTTTCTATATGTCTTTTAGGGCCATAGGTATGAAGACATTTTCCTATAGACACAGAATGAGTAAAAACCTTTGATACATCTGGCCCATAGTTATTTTGTGTGTATTTACTTCGTCTCCAGGTTACCGTAATTCAAAGCCAATGGTACCTTTTCTTTTCTCCAATAAGAATCATATTTCGTTCTGATTGGCATTAGACCTTAAAAGCAGCCTCGGCCATGCAGGTAAGTGCAGTTGGGCCAGGTGGGGGGATTTTGACAGACGCCGCCGAGGTTAAATTAATTATTGATTTATTTTCCCCTCTTCGCCGTCTGTCGAAAGCCACCCCCACCCGGCCCCACCACGCTTATCTGCGTGGGCCGCAGCTGCTTAAATGAGTTTCAACACCTGTTCTAAGTATACCTGCCTGTTAGAAAACACCAATACTGTTCTGTTAAAATCATATGAGATAGTTATGTTTTTATTTAAATGTAAACATTTTATTAATGAAATATCGCCTTTTTGTTGTGTGGCTATATTTCATCAATACATTTTTTAAATTGAACAAAAAGCACGTTTATGCAAGTGACGTTTCCAATGCTTGTGTCTGTATTGGGCACTCATGCTGACATAGAACCCTACATTTTGAAAGATGCTTTCTAAAGTGGAACACACAAAGAAGGTGAACTAAGTAAAGTCTTTTGATACTTTACATGGTACCCTCTAGAATCTGGTTCTGAATCTCCACCTCCCAGCCGTTGTCTGACCATGCTCCCGTGCTGTGGTTTGCTCCCGTGCTGTGGTTTGCTCCCGTGCTGTGGTTTGCTCCCGTGCTGTGGTTTGCTCCTGTGCTGTGGTTTGCTCCCGTGCTGTGGTTTGCTTCCGCGCTGTCGTTTGCTCCCGTGCTGTGGTTTGCTCCCTTGCTGTGGTTTGCTTCCGTGCTGTGGTTTGCTCCCGTGCTGTGGTTTGCTCCCGTGCTGTGGTTTGCTACCGTGCTGTGGTTTGCTCCTGTGCTGTGGTTTGCTCCTGTGCTGTGGTTTGCTCCCGTGCTGTGGTTTGCTTCCGCGCTGTGGTTTGCTCCCGTGCTGTGGTTTGCTCCCGTGCTGTGGTTTGCTTCCGCGCTGTGGTTTGCTCCCGTGCTGTGGTTTGCTCCCTTGCTTTGGTTTGCTTCCGTGCTGTGGTTTGCTCCCGTGCTGTGGTTTGCTCCCGTGCTGTGGTTTGCTACCGTGCTGTGGTTTGCTTCCGTGCTGTGGTTTTCTCTGCTAATATGAGGATAGACGTTCTCTAAAGAAACCTGGGGGTAGATTTACTAACATTTGAAATAGTTTTACGTAGAGAGATAACTTGCTGCGCTGCGTCAAATGGAGAGGGCAGGGTTGTGCTGTAACTACTAAGATTTCGGCTGCCTAGCACCAACGCAGGCACCTTCCTGCCCAAAAACAATCCTCTGAGGCTTTTTCCTCAGAATGCAGCACACGTAAAAAGAGATTAAAAAAAGGAGAAATAAACATACTTCTTCTTGCTATGCCTCACTAGGAAGGCGTAGCATATTGACACATTCCCATTTATTATTGTTAGTAAATATGGAAATGCACCAAAAATCATGGGTGGGAACACTCACGCAGGGTGGCTCTGCATGGCATAGTAAATCTCACTTAAGGGCTTACGTTGCTCTGCGTCACCTTGCCTGACATAAGGCCAACACAAGCCTTTAGTAAACCTGGTCCCTGGCATCACCATATACATGGGATGTCTGGCCTGGAAGAATGAAGGCAGGTCCCCTCCCTTTCCTGAGTCAATGTCTGGGCTTGCCTTTGAAGCCGGACAACTGATGGGAGATTAGGTGTGACCAGCAGGCAGAAGGTCTATAACGAATGTAAATGACCTTTTGCTCAATTCATAGATTAAAGGTCAGGTAAGCTATTTTAATAGCGTTTTACTATTTTGATATTCAAAACCAAAATACAGGTACAACTGAGTCTTAGATTAACAATAGTAGTGTTTTCTTTGAGTGGCATTGCTATTAAACAACCAATTGTTTATCAGACAGCCTTAAACTGTCAATATCACGTCTTAGCTTATTAAAGCATCTGGGGAACAATTGCGCCCTCATCAGCTCCCTTCATGTATTTATTTACACATCCACTCCAGGGCCCGCCCTGGTCCTAAGCACCCATAGGTCCACCGCCACAGCCTATCGCTGCACATCTTCTGTCCATTTTGATGCAATGGACCCTGTCAATAATAGGTGGAAAGTTATGTTCCATTTTGCCTTTCCATGGATCTGCGCGCAAACCAAGACTACAAGGAGCTATATTTAATGATTTAAACATGTGTGATGAAGATGGGCTATCGACATCCCAGGATTCTGCAGGTTCTGTCATACCGCATTGCCTGTCTGCTCCCAATCTGAGGACAGTAGTGTGCTCCTAACATAGTGAAGTAGGGTGTTCTTTATTCCTGTTATCCATTTAAAAGCAGGTTTGTACAGCCTGCTGCAGTAAGCATTGGCTTTTAAGCATGGAACTTCTGTAGCCACAGGTGGGAAAATACTCCCTTCATTCTTCTATCCTAGAATTAAACTGCAGAAAACTGTTGTATGCAATGAATTATCAAAGTGTCAGCTATGGCAACTTTCCTGAAGAAAAAAATACTTCTTGTTTCAAGCAGAGCCCATGCAGTGTGTGGTAAATAAAAATATTACCCTGTCGGAGTTTCTATACATTAACAAGGATCATGCATATAATGAGAGGCAGAGTCCGTGGTGTCCGATTCAAAAGGGCTTTAATTCAGTAACTCGAGTTAAGGGAGAATCGGGTTCCATCACCACTAAGGATCAGGAGGGATCGTCATCTGAACTTTATTCACAGAGTACATTATTTATACTTTAAACATACATTAACTTGCATAGAGAAGGCGGAGCGCTCCAGGCGGAGCAAGCGAAGGAGAGAGATAAGAGCACATGGGCGTGAAAAGGGCGTGTAAGAAGGCGTACACGTGGGTGTTCCCTTGAGGTGTCATAGGTGTGTCATAGGTGGGTGGATACATGGAGGGGGTCTGCATGGTCAGCAGGAACCTTAACCCTACTTGTGTGCGCAACTTGATCATGACGTGGAATTGACGTGTAACTGGGGGAAGCTGAGGGGAGCTGACTTTCGTGCTAGTAGAGAAACCTTGGATGTCAGGACGACCTGCACTTCTGGTATTATCTGATATCTTGAGTTTGGAGGATGTATTATCTGAATTAAAGGTCGCTCGAGCAAAGGCTGCTCATCACTAAATGCTAGTGTGTGCATATATTTCTCCGTGCATTGCGTGGGACCATGGGCCGTCTATAGATGCGAGTTCTGTAAATCACTTGAATGGAGACAGGAAGGCTAGGCCCTATCTTCTGCAGGCGGGTTATGTTTACCTTCTTCATTAAGCAGGAATGTATTTCTGTGGAGCAGAGCAGATAACTGTAAGCAAAATACTGTCTTGGCAGGCCGGGCTGGGCACCTCTCGGCTGAGCAGAAAGTATGTGAGAGGTCAGGGATACATAGCTAAACTGCAACTTTCAGAGTGTCAGGAGGCATGGAGCCTGAATTCGGGTCCTGGCTCGGCTGAGCCACAAGACGGGTTCATCTCGACTTTTAAACGTGCACCATGCAAATACATTGGCAACATAGGCCTCAGTGCAGAATTAACGTTTCTTTCATGGAGGGCTTGGTAACTGACATGCTAACATTGGACGGAAATGCAGAGGCATTATTATTATATGTCTTTGACACTTTGTTAACAATAGGCTTTCCTGAAAATCCCAGGGAAACATTCTGTGAGCCTGAGTGGGGTGCCCCTGGAACCTCGTCCTGACTGATGGTAGTTCTGCTCGCCCCTGTGTCAATCAAAAATTTTCTGTCTTTTCCCAATACACGACTATGTACATAGGGACCCTCTTGATCTACAGGAATCTCAATAAGGGGCAAGCCAACCTCCCTCTCTAGGCTGTTTCATGAGAACTGTTGGAATTCTGGATAGTCCGACTGTGTGTACTGGTACATTTGTTGTGTGACTTGTTGTGTGGCAGCTGCTGGTGGGGGTGGAAAGGTCGCTACTGTCTGTTGCGTGTTCTGTGGGGTGCTATTCTGTCTAGGAGGATGCGGTCGTTCTTTTGTCTTGCCTGTAGCTATATTGTGTTTCAGGACAGCGCATTCATTTACATAGTGACCTGGCTGCTTGCAATAATTACAGTTCCCTTTAACAGGTGTCGTGCCCTTTTTATTCGCATTAGCTGGTACCGATTGTGCAACCAGCACTTTCATTTTCGTATCTTTCATGCGTCTCTTTTCATGATCCTGTTCCTCTCTAATTCTGTTCTGGTGATACTGTAACATTTGCAACATTTGGGAAGAGCTATTTGCTTGCCAGGTACTCTCAACCTTCAGTACTCTATTCTTGATCGGGGGTAAGGAATTCTCTACTAGTTTGCTCACAAAGAGATGTGGATATGATTCACTGTGAGAAGTTGGCCTGGTATATAATGCTCACTAATTCTAGTGATCACTTTGTACCATGCCAAGCAACCCTTATGATGATGGTTGTAATTCAACCTTGTAGACCAGTTATCCTAGTGGTAACGTGGACAAAGCAGTCTTAGGCTAAACTCTGAAAGGCATGTGAAGCCAGCTGTTATACCATACACAACCCCCTTGAATACCAAATGAAAGGGACACCACACAGATATATATTGAAAATATATATTGATTTATTAACTATTAAAATCCCCTGGACTCTAGGTGCCCAGGGCATAGGTGTATCCAAGGCCTACCAGGGGCTGCAGCATGTATTATGCCACCCCTGGCCTGGCCTCCATATTTGACACAACTGGCTGATCACTCAGCTGGGGTAAGTCGGTGTAACCACCTCTTACTTAGGTACAGTATGTCTGTGCCTAACCCTAAACTGGACACATATGTTCCTATCAGCCACTCCTATGGAAGGCCTCATCAATCCTGGAGGCAGAGTGCTTGGAAATATGTGAGATGGTGCTCTGGCATGAGCTGAGCCTGTCTGCAGCTGTCGGGAACAACTCCCTAAGCCGTTCCGGGATATTGCCATACCATATACTCTTAAGTGCATTATAATCCTCGCGGTTAAATGCTATCTTTGGTTTGGCTTTATCAAAACATGTCGAGTAAGGTGTCATACGAATTGGAATACTATCCCCTCGCCAATTCTGGCGACGGGGATAGCATTCCACCCTTCTAGAGGGACACGACATGTGTGTAGCCTTAACCCCGGTTAAAGTTAAACAGAGCCTCAGCTTCACAAAATGGACGCTGCCACCACAGACACAAGTCTGGCCTCCTGCTGCTGACCGAAACTCGGCAGATGGTGGCCTGGACAAAGGGTTTCCTGCCTTGGGAGGTGCGAGCACCACCCCAGACAGGATTTTGTGTATTAGGTAGGACAGGGCTGAAAAGAATCAGACATGCCCGGGGCACACAAGGTGTCCCCGTGCATAGGCCAGTCCAAACCGGTTCTGGGGCCTTCCAGCCCCAGTCCTGGCGCGGAGCTGGACAAAGGAAAGGGGGTGTAACCGCCCCCCTTCCTGGTTCCTCCCAGAGGAGGGACCTAGTAGGTGATCCACCCCCAGTTTGGGAATAAGAGGGGGAGCAGTGCCATTGCACAGCAGATCATCCCGAAATCAACTTAAAACTAAGAAGAAGACTGGACTTCGACATTCTGCTGCACAGAAGACTGAAGAAGAATCTCCCTTGTGGCCAAGGAGTGACCACCCTGTGAACACAGGTACCAACCAGCAACTCGACGTCTGCTTTGCCGCCGCCTCCCGCCGGAGACCGAGCCCAGAGACCGACAAGAACCAGACTCCCAGACCTCTCAGAGCCCGATCCACAGTCCCTGCGAAGAAGGGACCCGTGGAGGCACCGAGTGACGTGGGACCGGACCTCTTGAAAGACACCCGAGAAGCTGACTGCGCAGCTTCTGAGGCATCCTCGACGTTGTGCTTTGGGGATTGAGAACCCCAATTACCGAGCAGCCCTTGCACCGAAGATCAGCCCTCCAGCATCTCCACGATCTGCGTGGGGCCCTTTTGCATTGTGCCACTTGACGCGCCATCCCGGCCACTAGCCACGCGGCCAGCGGCCATCTTGGCGACGAACCCGAAGATTTAAACAGCAGGTCTGGTTGCTCCAGACCTACCCAAGCTCCTGTGAAAAGGAGCCCTCGCTCTGACCTTGCTGGTCCGAGTGAACAGCATCTTTCACCTTCTGCGTGGCTTGCATTTGCCAAGGCTTGTTTGCTCCGATCAGGTCGCCGACACCGCCAACAGCGAGAAGCCTACGTGGGACAGCTCGTGACCGACTCCTGGACGTCCTCGATCCCGGGTATCCACGTGGCTGCAGAAAGAAGCTACCCGGCAACGCCTGTTTGCACCCGACATCGCCTGGTTCCACTCTGGTTCCACGGTAGTCACTGGCTAGTGACTTTGAACACTGTCCCCTCTGCTTTCAGGTCTTCAACTCTTCAGATCCACCCTTGGATCCACCGGAACTCTTCTCATCGAGCCGCCTGCAGCATCTTCAGCTCCAAGCACCATCGACCAGCGTGACGAAACCCGACACATCTTCGACCCTGTGCACCCGCTTCCTGTGGGTGAGGTAACTCAGCTCCGCCGGTGCTCCTGCACTGGTACACATCCCAAGGGCCTGTGGTTTAAGTTTCAGCTCCGTAGGTCACTCGGAAGGTTCCTAACTTTCTAACTTTGTGCTTTTTACGCACCATAGACTTTGTATTGAGAAGTGCGTGCACTTTGAACACTGCACCCGAGTCCCGTGGGCCTTTCCCGACTTAGTTAACTCCAGTCTCGAATAGCTCCAGCGATTCCCAAGGCCCTAGGCCTCTTCACTTTCCTCCTGGTATCTCTTATACCACTTTCTTAGTATATGGTTTAGGTGGCCCCTAGGGCTCATCCATATTGTGCAACTTTTGTGTATTTTAAACTGTCTTGTGATTTAACGCTTGTGCTTCTGTGCTCATAAAGAGTCCAGGGGATTTTAATAGTTAATAAATCAATATATATTTTCAATATATATCTGTGTGGTGTCCCTTTCATTTGGTATTCAAGGGGGTTGTGTATGGTATAACAGCTGGCTTCACATGCCTTTCAGAGTTTAGCCTAAGACTGCTTTGTCCACGTTACCACTAGGATAACTGGTCTACAAGGTTGAATTACAACCATCATCATAAGGGTTGCTTGGCATGGTACAAAGTGATCACTAGAATTAGTGAGCATTATATACCAGGCCAACTTCTCACATTCACTACTTGGCTTAAGGCCACTATTAATAGAAAAACATTTCTCGAATCTGGAAAAAAAATCACTGGTGTCCTCGTCTTGTTTCTGTTTACAGGCTGAAATAGCATCCCAATCTTCCTTTTTAGTAATCAATAATCTCGGCAGGACCTGTATCAGGAGTTCAGGTAGGACTTTAGCTTTGTCCCCTAGACCAACACCAGGGTGCCTGTCTTTATCCTCGGCTTCCAATTCTGCCCAACTTAACTTTTTCTCCCCCACCTCCCAGTCTTTCTCTTTAAGCTTTTCATAAATACCAGCAGGCAACAGTACTTTCAATAATTTTATAATGTCAGCGTACGTGTAATCCCCTATGCGGAGGATGTCTTTTAATTCACGGTGGAACCCCCCCGGGTCTTTATCATGGCAGGGCAGCATCTTTTTCATTTCTAGTATTTCTAGTTTCGTCAAGGGTGTGTAAACGTATACTCGCTGAAGGTTACCCGCTGCATTTTTGACGGGATGTACCTCTCGTAGGGGGTTCTGTCTGTCTATGTGTAAGCTCTTTCTGTCGTTGTGTGTGGCAGGAATCATGCATGTGGTCAGAGAAGTCAAGTACTTATGTCGTTGGTCCAGAATGACATTAATTAATTCAGTACCTAGGTCTATCCATCTCTCTAGAAGTATATCGTCCAGTAATTTATACAAGGGACCGGGATCAGAATATTGACTTTCGTACAACGTTATCAAACATTGAACCATGTAAATACCAGCCAAACGCTGTCCGTTCGGAGGAAGGCTCAAAAAGGTCTGAGCCACTACATCACTGTTATATATGTTGGAATTAGACACCCATTGAACGGCTGACCGGGCTAATTCCTGTTCGTGTGTGGTGTGGGGTCTATCGCACTCTACCCGTCTTTTTAGTGCGTTCTCAGTAGCTTGGAATAGATTTTCGAGGGAATATCTTTCTTTTATAGGAGGTCCCTGTTTGCGGTAGTCGAGGCACTTGGGTCTGTCAAACTGTTGTGCTTTGCCTGCATAATTTATTTTATCCACTTCCTCAATTCCGAGCTCTCCATCTTCTGATGGTGACTCATCTTTCCCGTCAGACTCTTTCCTGTGTAATTTTAAGATCTCTTTCCGTATTTTCCTGTACATACATTCTGTCTGTCCCTGTTTGTCATGCCGACCGGTAGCTATGTTGTCACTCCAATCAGTCAGACCCTTGTTTACTCCTTTGTCTGGTTGGTCTTGTTCCCTGATCAGACAGTTATTCAAAAAACGTAAAATCATGCATTTAACCTCCACCGTTCTTTGTTCCATGGCCTCTTCTATACTCTCGGGTCCCTCCCCCGTTCTAATGAAATGGTATATTTTATCTAAATTTTCCTTCATGCCTGGTAGGGTGATCAAGTAGTCTACAGCGTGTCTTAATCTTAGTGAGTACACGAGCATTGCACCCTCACCTGGTACTGGATCATATATACAATGTGAAATAGTTACATTATGCTTAAAAGGTGATGCTGTCATTTGTGGCGTTCGTTGTAGCCCTAACCCCAGCAGTGCTCGTGTTGCTGGCGGTGTTCGTGGCGTTGTTTGTGGCCCCCCTCCCGCTGCCCCTTGTCCTACGTCGTCTTTCACGGCCTGCGGAAGCCGCATTTGTAGAAGCAGATCCTGTGATAGGGGCGGAGGGAAGGGTGGGAATTCTGCGTTTACATAATCCGGAGCGGGCTCTTCTAGATAGGAGGAAATAAAAGCCTCAGCTTCTGTCTGCTTCTGTCTACGTACTCTAAAGGGTACTAGTGGTGGTGGCAACTTACTGGGTACTTCTGAGGGGGTCGCTTTAGCTAGTTCTTCTGTGTGTACGGGATAAATACCTGCAATGAGGGCATTTCTTTCTCTATCTGCTTGTTCTGCCTTGACCCGTTCCCCCTCTTCCTTTAGCTCTTTTTCTCTGGCTTTTTCCGCTGCTTCCTTACTTCTCTCTGCTTTGTGGAATTCTTTCTCTGCTCTCCTATGCGCTTCTTTATGCCATAACTCAATGGCATCTTTCTGGGACGGTCTAACTTTCTTTTTCCATAGCGCTTCCTCTACTTTCATAATGCATTCAGCATCCCATGTTCCTGAGGCAGGCCATCTATACTTCTCTTCTAGATCCTTCGTGTAATCTACCCATAAGTCTAAAAACAGTATGGCATCTAGCCCGTGCTTTTGATACATAAAATGACCAGGTGTGTCTCTAGGCGGGACGGGGACTGACTCTTCGAATATCCCTTTCCTGGTCCCTATCTGACGTAATTTCGAAAACAGTGGCATGTTGGAACTAACTTAACAAAAACACAATATACACAAAAAATAGACTGAAAAACAACCATTCACACTACAATACTAAAACATTAAAAACAGATACATCCTAACTAGTACATGGGGAAAAACATGAACTTGAAAACTGTTGACTTTATGTACTGCACTACAGTACAACCATACCGGTCTCATAAAGAGACATGTCTTTACCGTGCCTGTGTACCCAGACACGTCTTTACCGGGCTCAAATAAATGAACCCGTCTTTATGCGTTCCCAATAACGGTACTCACCGGGAAGCAGAACTTGAAGGCCTCGGAAACTCGATACTGCGTGACTGTGCTGCTACTGCTACTGCGCATGCGCCTTGGAACAGGTGGGCCTCGGGATACCTCGGACCTTGCTCTCTCACGGCTTGGGCTATGGTTGGGATGGTCCGCAATCCTCACCGCCTCGTGTGGATGCCTGGTCGCAGTCTCCGTCTCCTCCGTGGGCCTGAGGGAGTAGGCAGGAAGTCCCGCTGTCGTGTACACTTGAAGTCCGTCATGGCTGTAGAAGGGGGCAGGGGCTGGACCTACATCTCCGGCGCATGGGGAAGGGGACTGGTCCCTATTCGGGCGCCAGATTATGTGGTAAATAAAAATATTACCCTGTCGGAGTTTCTATACATTAACAAGGATCATGCATATAATGAGAGGCAGAGTCCGTGGTGTCCGATTCAAAAGGGCTTTAATTCAGTAACTCGAGTTAAGGGAGAATCGGGTTCCATCACCACTAAGGATCAGGAGGGATCGTCATCTGAACTTTATTCACAGAGTACATTATTTATACTTTAAACATAAATTAACTTGCATAGAGAAGGAGGAGCGCTCCAGGCGGAGCAAGCGAAGGAGAGAGATAAGAGCACATGGGCGTGAAAAGGGCGTGTAAGAAGGCGTACACGTGGGTGTTCCCTTGAGGTGTCATAGGTGTGTCATAGGTGGGTGGATACATGGACGGGGTCTGCATGGTCAGCAGGAACCTTTACCCTACTTGTGTGCGCAACTTGATCATGACGTGGAATTGACGTGTAACTGGGGGAAGCTGAGGGGAGCTGACTTTCGTGCTAGTAGAGAAACTTTGGATGTCAGGACGACCTGCACTTCTGGTATTATCTGATATCTTGAGTTTGGAGGATGTATTATCTGAATTAAAGGTCGCTCGAGCAAAGGCTGCTCATCACTAAATGCTAGTGTGTGCATATATTTCTCCGTGCATTGCGTGGGGCCATGGGCCGTCTATGGATGCGAGTTCTGTAAATCACTTGAATGGAGACAGGAAGGCTAGGCCCTATCTTCTGCAGGCGGGTTATGTTTACCTTCTTCATTAAGCAGGAATGTATTTCTGTGGAGCAGAGCAGATAACCGTAAGCAAAATACTGTCTTGGCAGGCCGGGCTGGGCACCTCTCGGCTGAGCAGAAAGTATGTGAGAGGTCAGGGATACATAGCTAAACTGCAACTTTCAGAGTGTCAGGAGGCATGGAGCCTGAATTCGGGTCCTGGCTCGGCTGAGCCACAAGACGGGTTCATCTCGACTTTTAAACGTGCACCATGCAAATACATTGGCAACATAGGCCTCAGTGCAGAATTAACGTTTATTTCATGGAGGGCTTGGTAACTGACATGCTAACATTGGACGGAAATGCAGAGGCATTATTATTATAGGCATGAGAGGGGAAGTGCATGGTGACATGGACATACATAGGGTACATGTACATATATAGGGTGCATGTAGGGGACACATTGGCCACATAAAATTTCTACTTCCTCAAGTGGGAGCCTGGTTATCAGAGCTCAGCTAGCCCATGGGCTAAAATACTCAAAGCCCAGGGCATCCAATATGAATGATGAAGACAGCGGAAAGGTGAATTTCCATTCTCTATTTATTTATTCTGCCATTTATTGTGAGGAACTTCAGATATTTGTGTTTCTTTAGTCATGGGCACTCTATGAGGCAATGAGGGGTGTGCTTACGATGAAACGTCGGAGTACAGGGTCCTAAGCCAGAGGTGATGTGGGCTCAAAAGCCATTGAAGCTGGAGACTGTCACGACTATCGTGACTTGGGATACACTGCTGGCTCTGTCCAACTCTCCACAGCAGCAGGGTATTTGTGGAGGATGTTGGTACTCTCTGTTGCAGCAGATATGCTGGGCTTGCACAGACTCATGTTATCATGTGGGGGCGCTCTTCATTAGTCTGTGCATTATGTTTTTGATGTCACTCTATGGGCCAGATTTACTAACATTTGACAGAGCGGAAGACAATTAGCTGCGCTTTGTCAGAGAGAGCATGAATGCGCCGTATTTACCAATACATGGGGTTTTCCTGCTCATCGCCTGCACTGGCGCACTGAGTTCTGTGAGTGCCAATGCAGGCACACTTGCACCGGTGCAAGGGTGCCTGCGTTACAGGCAGGATGGATGTATGACATTACAACGCATGCTTTTACCACGCATGCTGTTACAACGCCACTTTTACAACGCAAACCTTTACAACGCATAGTGCTTTGGGGTGCTGGATAGTGAATAGTTTAATTTACTATTCCAACTCCAGTCCCCGTGGACACTAGGGAAGGTGTCGGACAGTAAATTAAATCTATTCCCTATCCTAGAGTGCCCCCCAGCACAATGCGTTGTAATGGTTTTCGTTGTAAAACCTGCGTTGTAATAGCACTGCGTTGTAAAAGTTTCGTTGTAAAGGATGTTTCCCAGGCAGGAATGTTTCTTGTGCGGTAAGGCACACCTTCCTGCACAAAAGCAATCCCCTGAGGCATTTTCCTCTTCCTATGAGTGCTGCAGAGAAAATAACGAAGGAAAGCGCATATTTATCCCTATTACTCCTCTGTTGGGATGGTGCAGCATGTCAACGCATTCCCAGGGTTACTCCCCTTAGTAAATATGGGATTGTGCCAAGATCCATAGGTGGATGTGTGGGAACGCTCAAAATCAATCAGTGGAACACCTCAACAACAACAACAAAGGAGTTTATAAAGCGCCTGGTGACGCCATCTCGGCGTGTCCCCGCGCTGTGGAAAGAAGTCAGGTGCATAGATGGAGTTACAGGGAGAACAGGTGAGTTTTCAAGCTTCTCCTGAAAGCAGTCTCCGAGTCCGCTAGTCTAATCTCCATAGGGAGAGCATTCCATTCTTTGGCGGCCATAACCCGAAAAGAGCGGCCACCCATTCTGGCCTTCCTGATACGGGGTACTGTGAGCAAGCCAGTTCCCCTGGAGCGAAGAGTTCTATTGGGCTCATAGGGAATGGCTAAGTCTTTCATGTAGGAAGGAGCTTTTTGGGAGATGATCCTATAGCATATTAATAAAGCTTTAAAAAGAATTCTCTTTTTTATGGGTAGCCAGTGGAGGGTATCTAGAGATGGTTTGGAAGGGGCTCTCTTGGGAAGCCTAAGGACTAGACGTGCTGCTGTGTTCTGCAGGACTTGAAGTCTCCTGATGTTTTTTTGCGATGTTCCGAGCAGAAGCACATTCCCATAGTCTATTCTGGAAGTCACGAGCGCTTGGGTCATGGTGCGCCTTGCTTCAAGGGGGAGGAGATCCAGGGTGCGATTAAGGGTCTTTAAGACCCCGTAGCATTTACCGACCACCCTGTTCACGTGGCAGTCGTAGGAGAGTTTAGGGTCAACCCAAATCCCCAGATTTTTGGCTGCTTCACAGGGGGTGGGTAGCGGTCCCAGACAAGAAGGCCACCACTCCTTGGTCCAGCTAGATTCACTACCTCCCATAACAAGAACCTCTGTTTTCGAGCCATTCAGCTTCAGGCAGTGTTGGGTCATCCAAACCGCCAGAGCTTGCATGCAGGATTTAAAGTTGTCTGGAGAAACAGAGGGAGCTTGGGATAGGGAGATGAGAAGTTGGGTATCGTCGGCATATGAGACTAGTTCAATGCCGAACGATTGAACAACTTCCGCCAGAGGGGCCATATACAGATTGAAGAGGGTGGGGCTCAGGGCAGAGCCCTGAGGCACCCCCTGTTCCAAGGCAATGCTGTCAGAGAGATAAGCACCTCTCTGAACCTGAAAGCAGCGGTTGGTGAGAAAAGCCTTTAGCCAACCCAAAGCTTCCTGGGTGACCCCGGCTTTGTTCAGACACTGTAGCAAGATGGAGTGTGCTACAGTGTCGAACGCCGCACTCAGGTCCAGCATTATAAGTGCCATGGTCTGTCCTGCATCTACCCCTGCCCGTAGGGTTTCTGTCGCTCTCAGTAGGGCGGTTTCGGTAGAGTAGCCTGCCCTGAAACCTGATTGGGAGCTGTGAAACGCGCCATGGGATTCTAAATGGGCCATAAGTTGGCTATTAGCTATTTTCTCAGCCACCTTCGCTAAGTAGGGTAACAGCGAGATGGGCCGGAGATTTTCCAGAGTGTCCTGACTGATGTTGGGTTTCTTCTTTATCGGCAGCACAATAGCTTTTTTCCATTCCATAGGGAGGGTAGCCGAAGAGAAAGAGAGTTGGAGGATGTGCCTGAAGTGATACTCGAGGACTTCTAAACTGGCTGTGAGTATCTTGGGGGGAGCAGGGTCCCGGGGCGAGCCAGACTTGATGCTCCTACAGATGCTGGTAAGAGCAGTAGTGTGAGGAACAGAGAAACTGGTCAGACATTTTTTTGTATGGATGAGCTCCAAATTTTCAGTAAAATCAGAACCTGAAGGCAGGTCGGTGGAGAAGTTAGAATAGATGGT